>NW_026902294.1:0-1419300 GCF_033783945.1 Neopsephotus bourkii | reverse complement strand
GCCTGAGTGCAGGAGTCTCAAGGCTGGGGATCCAAAGCAGGAGCTCTGCACCCAGCACCGCTCTGGGGCAGTGCTGGCCCTGCTGGGCGGATATAGCCGGGAGCACCTCACGCCTCACAATGGGGCCAGGCCCGGGAGCCAGCGTCCCCATTGTGACGTGGGGCAGTCCCTGCCACTGGGGGGGGTTGCTCCAATGCGGGGAAAGCTTCAGGCCCGATGTGTTGCCTTGGAAACAGCAGTGTCACTTCCAAGGGACACCGGGAATTGTCGATGTGACAGCCAGACCCTGCGGTGAACTGCTGGGCACCTCCTTCTGCATTTGGGTGGCAACGGGCTCCAACTGGAGAGAGTCAAAAAGCACTGCGTATGCGCAGCTGGAGGAGTTTATGGAAATACAAATTGTCATACAAAGCGGGGACAGGTTATGAATATGTGTAGGGGCTGTCATGAATACGTAGCCACAATGCTATATAGGTGTGAAGGACGGGCGGCTGCGGCGTGCACAACTTTGGCGGGCAGCCCCGTGGCACGCAGCGCTGAAGGAACATACCCACTTTACAACCCTAATGGGCTCCCTGCTTGTCAGCGGCTCCCCTGCGGGCGAGGGGCTGCGCCTGGAGGCAGCGGGACAGGGAGCTGCGGAGCACGGGCGCGCTGCCTCCACCTCCCTCACTTGCACGGCGGCAGCAGCAGGCTCCGGCGGGCTCCCCCCATTGCCCACCTGCCCCCGGCCTTTGTGCGCTGCGGCAGGCACGGGTTGGCACTGCGCCCGCCGAGATGCGCGCTGCGGGGCGGCGGGGGGTCCGCTCCTCCCGGTGAGAGGCGGGGGGAAACCCAGGCTCTGCCCCGCGGGTTTTACACCCCCAACAACGGTCTGTTAAGAGAGAACGATTCAGACCTCACACGCGTGTCGTGAACCCTCCTCAGCAGTCAACCATTGCGCTGAGGCTGGAGAACCTCCATGTATTTTATTGCCCCGAGGAAACTGGGGTTGTTCATTGCTGCAAGTTATGCAGGTGGCAGAGGTCACACTCGGGGTCTGTTCCTTTCTGCTGCGGGCGATGATTTTTCCTGTGCTGATCCCTGCCTCGCATCGTGCTGAACACCACGGGCGCAGTGGATCCCGACGCCCTGCGTCCAGCAGGGTGCAGCCGTGGGGTGCTCTGAGCAGCCAGGGGCCTGCAGCATCCTGCTCCATTGACTGGGAGCGTTGCTCCAGATCTCAGGCACTAAGGAGCCAGAGGCACAATTTCAAGTCACTGCCTTAGTCAAGGGTCTGGTGCGTTGGGATGTGAGGATCAACTTGCTGAAATGAGAGAGAGGACGTAGCAGCAATGGCAGAACAGCAAGTACATAATAAGCCAGGAAACAGCGGCCAAGAAAACAACAGAAAGGAAACGGCATCCAAGGAGAGTCTCATGAGCTCCTACATGGCCCAAGAGCTGAACTCGGGTGCTGGCATCGCCACCATCACACTTACGTTGTCTCATACTCCCCAGAAGATTCCTTCTCTTCAGAGCTCTCCCCATTGTTGAGCGGGGCCGGAGCCGCCTCCTGACAGGTCTCGAGGGGCTGGTGCACGTTCTGCAGACGCTGGGGTTCTGACTGGAGCGACTCCTGAGAGGGCTGGGAGGGCAGGGGTTGGAGCGAGGAGCGGGCAGACGGGAGGGGCTGGTGCACGTTCTGCAGACGCTGGGGTTCCGACTGGAGCGACTCCTGAGAGGGCTGGGAGGGCAGGGGTTGGAGCGGTGAGATGCAGGCACGGGGCAGGGAGCGGGCAGACGGGAGGAGCTGGCGCCTGCTCCTGCCCTTACCTCTTCCTCGTCCCTGGCCACGTCCTTGCTCCTTCTGCACCCCTTGGGCCGCAGGTCCTGAAAGCGCCTGGAGACAAGCGGGAGAAAGGGGACGAGAAGTCAAGGATGAGCTCCTCTGGTGCTGGAGGAGACGGGGGGGCACTGGGCAGGGCTGGGCGCTGCCAGAGCAGAGCCTGTTGGGGCAGGGCAGGAGTTACCGTTGCAGGTGCAATGTGCTGCTGCCTGGGGAATCCTCGGCAAGTTTCATGACGCAGACCTGGTGATGGAGAGACAGAGACTCAGACCGCGGGGGTTCCTCCTGGAACACTGCAGCACGGGGAGCCGGAAGGTTCTTCCTCCAGCCCAGCCCCTTCTACACCCCTGCAAGGCTGTGTCAGCAGGCACGCCTTCAGGAAGAGCCCCCCCATGCCTCCCTGCCCAGCTCCCAGCTGCTCCCTGCCTCTGGAATGACCCAGAACTCCTCATCTCAGCCTTGCTGATGTCTGCCTTTCTCTGCAGGGTCCCCCCTGCCCTTCAACCGCTGCCTGCAACACGCACGATGGCCTCTAAAGACATGAAAGCTCATTTGTCTCTTTGGAGGAGAAGGGCCCCAAAGGGAGGTTCAAACACTGTGAGCACGATGGTGCCCCGAGCCACCAGAGCCACAGCACCATGCAGAAGGGCTGGGTATGGGCTCAGGGCAGGGAGCAGGGGCACTGCAGCATGGCTGGAAGCAGCGGGCATTGCAGCAGAGCAAGGCCAGGACAGGAGCTGGGGAGGGGATGCTTGGGGTGAGGGACTGCGGGATAGAGCCCGGGAAGGGCTGATGGCAGAGGCTGTGATGAGAGGGGGCCGCAGCCGTGCTCAAGGAAGGAGCTGCTTGCTGGGAAGCTGCCCAGCAGAGCTGGGGACAGACCCTGGCAGGAGCCAGGACAAGCTGCTCCCAGCAGCTCTGAACCCCTCCGAGCCCCAGGGTGCGGGTAGCACAACGAGCTCAAGCCTGGGAGAACATCTCCTGTGCTCCCCAGCACATCCACAGGCATCCGGAGCAGCACCCGGGGCCCATGAGCACTGTGTGAGCACCCAGCCCCAGGGCTTGGCTGGCAGCGCTCTGCCACATGAGTCCTTGGCTCACCTTGCAGCAGCACAGCACCAGAATTGCAAGACATATGATGAGGATGATGATGATGGACAGTAGTATGAACTTGAGCACCAGCAGCCACCTGGGAGCAACGAATTGACTGAATATCTGCTGGGAGAAAAGGAGGGCGCATTAGGGTGGAGAGGAAACGGAGGCCCCTTCCATTCCCACTGTCCACACACACGCAGCAGTGCCCTGCTCTCTCGTACCGTCTCTGCAGACTCCCTGTCCATGGCCTTGGGCTGGGCACGGGGATGCGAGGTGCCGGCAGGGCCTGAGTGCAGGAGTCTCAAGGCTGGGGATCCAAAGCAGGAGCTCTGCACCCAGCACCGCTCTGGGGCAGTGCTGGCCCTGCTGGGCGGATATAGCCGGGAGCACCTCACGCCTCACAATGGGGCCAGGCCCGGGAGCCAGCGTCCCCATTGTGACGTGGGGCAGTCCCTGCCACTGGGGGGGGTTGCTCCAATGCGGGGAAAGCTTCAGGCCCGATGTGTTGCCTTGGAAACAGCAGTGTCACTTCCAAGGGACACCGGGAATTGTCGATGTGACAGCCAGACCCTGCGGTGAACTGCTGGGCACCTCCTTCTGCATTTGGGTGGCAACGGGCTCCAACTGGAGAGAGTCAAAAAGCACTGCGTATGCGCAGCTGGAGGAGTTTATGGAAATACAAATTGTCATACAAAGCGGGACAGGTTATGAATATGTGTAGGGGCTGTCATGAATACGTAGCCACAATGCTATATAGGTGTGAAGGACGGGCGGCTGCGGCGTGCACAACTTTGGCGGGCAGCCCCGTGGCACGCAGCGCTGAAGGAACATACCCACTTTACAACCCTAAAGGGCTCCCTGCTTGTCAGCGGCTCCCCTGCGGGCGAGGGGCTGCGCCTGGAGGCAGCGGGACAGGGAGCTGCGGAGAGGCACGGGCGCCAGCCCCAGTGCTCCCTCACTTGCACGGCGGCAGCAGCAGGCTCCGGCGGGCTCCCCCCATTGCCCACCTGCCCCCGGCCTTTGTGCGCTGCGGCAGGCACGGGTTGGCACTGCGCCCGCCGAGATGCGCGCTGCGGGGCGGCGGGGGGTCCGCTCCTCCCGGTGAGAGGCGGGGGGAAACCCAGGCTCTGCCCCGCGGGTTTTACACCCCCAACAACGGTCTGTTAAGAGAGAACGATTCAGACCTCACACGCGTGTCGTGAACCCTCCTCAGCAGTCAACCATTGTGCTGAGGCTGGAGAACCTCCATGTATTTTATTGCCCCGAGGAAACTGGGGATGTTCATTGCTGCAAGTTATGCAGGTGGCAGAGGTCACACTCGGGGTCTGTTCCTTTCTGCTGCGGGCGATGATTTTTCCTGTGCTGATCCCTGCCTCGCATCGTGCTGAACACCACGGGCGCAGTGGATCCCAACGCCCTGCGTCCAGCAGGCAGCAGCCGTGGGGTGTTCTGAGCAGCCAGGGACTTGCAGCATCCTGCTCCATGGACAGGGACTGTTGCTCCAGATCTCAGGCACTCAGGAGCCAGAGGAAAAATCTTCATCCACTGGCCTTATGGCAGGGAGTGATACGGATCCGATTGTCATCGCGCTGAAATGAGAGCGAGGACGTAGCAGCAAGGGCAGAACAGCAAGTACATAATAAGCCAGGAAACAGCGGCCAAGAAAACAACAGAAAGTAAACGGCATCCAAGGAGAGTCTCATGAGCTCCTACATGGCCCAAGAGCTGAACTCGGGTGCTGGCATCGCCACCATCACACTTACGTTGTCTCCTCCTGCTCAGAAATGTCCTCCTCTTCAGAGGTCTCGCAATGCAAGATCGGAGGCAGGGACCTGAGGGCTTCTGCTATACTGACAGGCTGTGTTGCTGCAGATCTCAGGTTCGCAGGAGGCAGAGCCGCAAGTTCAGACCTCTGCCTTACGTGACGGGGTGATGGCCGGGATGTGACGGTGGACGTGCTGAAATGAGAGCGAGGACGTAGCAGCAAGGGCAGAACAGCAAGTACATAATAAGCCAGGAAGTAATGGCCACGAAAACAACAGAAAGGAAACGGCATCCAAGGAGAGTCTCATGAGCTCCTACATGGCCCAAGAGCTGAACTCGGGTGCTGGCATCGCCACCACCACACTTACGTTGTCTCCTCCTTCTCAGAAGAGTTCTCCTCTTCAGAGGTCTCCCAATGCAAGATCGGAGGCAGGGACCTGAGGCCTTCTGCTATACTGACAGGGCATTTTGCTCCAGACCTCAGGTTCGCAGGAGGCAAAGGCACAAGTTCAGACCTCTGCCTTACGTGACGGGGTGATGGCCGGGATGTGACGGTGGACGTGCTGAAATGAGAGCGAGGACGTAGCAGCACTGGCAGAACAGCAAGTACATAATAAGCCAGGAAGTAATAGCCACGAAAACAACAGAAAGGAAACGGCATGCAAGATCTCATGAGCTCCTACATGGCCCAAGAGCTGAACTCGGGTGCTGGCATCGCCACCATCACACTTACGTTGTCTCCTCTTTCTCAGAAGAGTTCTCATCTTCAGAGGTCTCCCAGTGCAAGATCGGAGGCAGGGACCTGAGGGCTTCTGCTATACTGACAGGGTGTGTTACTCCAGATCTCAGGTTCGGAGGAGGCAAAGGCACAAGTTCAATCCAATGCGTTAGGTCAGGGGATGGTGGTCGGGTTGTGAAGACGAGCGTGCTGAAATGAGAGTGAGGACGTAGCAGCACTGGCAGAACAGCAAGTACATAATAAGCCAGGAAACAGCGGCCAAGAAAACAACAGAAAGGAAACAGCATCCAAGGAGAGTCTCATGAGCTCCTACATGGCCCAAGAGCTGAACTCGGGTGCTGGCATCGCCACCATCACACTTACATTGTCTCATACTCCCCAGAAGATTCTGTCTCTTCAGAGCTCTCCCCATTGTTGAGCGGGGCCGGAGCCGCCTCCTGACAGGTCTCGAGGGGCTGGTGCACGTTCTGCAGACGCTGGGGTTCCGACTGGAGCGACTCCTGAGAGGGCTGGGAGGGCAGGGGTTGGAGCGAGGAGCGGGCAGACGGGAGGGGCTGGTGCACGTTCTGCAGATGCTGGGGTTCTGACTGGAGCGACTCCTGAGAGGGCTGGGAGGGCAGGGGTTGGAGCGGTGAGATGCAGGCACGGGGCAGGGAGCGGGCAGACGGGAGGAGCTGGCGCCTGCTCCTGCCCTTACCTCTTCCTCGTCCCTGGCCACGTCCTTGCTCCTTCTGCACCCCTTGGGCTGCAGGTCCTGAAAGCGCCTGGAGACAAGCGGGATAAAGGGGACGAGAAGCCAAGGATGAGCTCCTCTGGTGCTGGAGGAGACGGGGGGGCACTGGGCAGGGCTGGGCGCTGCCAGAGCAGAGCCTGTTTGGGGCAGGGCAGGAGTTACCGTTGCAGGTGCAATGTGCTGCTGCCTTGGGAATCCTGGGCAGGTTTCTTGGCGCAGACCTGGTGATGGAGAGACAGAGACTCAGACCGCGGGGGTTCCTCCTGGAACACTGCAGCACGGTGAGCCGGAAGGTTCTTCCTCCAGCCCAGCCCCTTCTACACCCGTGCAAGGCTGTGTCAGCAGGCACGCCTTCAGGAAGAGCCCCCCCATGCCTCCCCGCCCAGCTCCCAGCTGCTCCCTGCCTCTGGAATGACCCAGAACTCCTCATCTCAGCCTTGCTGATGTCTGCCTTTCTCTGCAGGGTCCCCCTGCCCTTCAACCGCTGCCCGCAACACGCACGATGGCCTCTAAAGACATGAAAGCTCATTTGTCTCTTTGGAGGAGAAGGGCCCCAAAGGGAGGTTCAAACACTGTGAGCACGATGGTGCCCCGAGCCACCGGAGCAGCGGCACCATGCAGAAGGGCTGGGTGTGGGCTCAGGGCAGGGAGCAGGGGCATTGCAGCATGGCTGGAAGCAGCGGGCATTGCAGCAGAGCAAGGCCAGGACAGGAGCTGGGGAGGGGATGCTTGGGGTGAGGGACTGCGGGATAGAGCCCGGGAAGGGCTGATGGCAGAGGCTGTGATGAGAGGGGGCCGCAGCCCTGCTCAAGGAAGGAGCTGCTTGCTGGGAAGCTGCCCAGCAGAGCTGGGGACAGACCCTGGCAGGAGCCAGGACAAGCTGCTCCCAGCAGCTCTGAACCCCTCCGAGCCCCAGGGTGCGGGTACCACAACGAGCTCAAGCCTGGGAGAACATCTCCTGTGCTCCCCAGCACATCCACAGGCATCCGCAGCAGCACCCGGGGCCCATGAGCACTGTGGGAGCACCGAGCCCCAGGGCTTGGCTGGCAGCGCTCTGCCACATGAGTCCTTGGCTCACCTTGAAGCAGCACAGCACCAGAATTGTAATAGATGTGATGATGGCGGACATCGAGAGCGCCAGCAGCCACTTGCGACCAGAGGTGGGCTTGGCCATCTGCTGGGAGAAAAGGAGGGCGCATTAGGGTGGAGAGGAGAGGAAACGGAGGCCCCTTCCATTCCCACTGTGCACACACACGCAGCAGTGCCCTGCTCTCTCGTACCATCTCTGCAGACTCCCTGTCCATGGCCTTGGGCTGGGCACGGGGATGCGAGGTGCCTGCATCCTCCTCCCGCACACACTGCTCCAGGAGGTCCGAGGGCTCCGGGTCGCGCTGCCTCTCGCTCAGCAGCTTCAGGAGCAGCTCCAGCCTCGAGAGCATGCTGGTGCAGGCCGGCTGGAACTGGGGCAGGCCACAGTCCCCATGCAGGGCTCGAGCCACGTGCGCAATGAACCCCTGCAGGTCTTGGTCTGGCACCAGTGGGTGCCGGTGGCGGCTGGGCAAGGAGTCAAAGAGGGCTCCTGGTGTGGCCACGCTGCCCGGGTCGCTGGAGCTGCCGGGTGCTGTTGGGAGAGGCGGTTCCTGCTCCTTGTGCTGCCCGTGCGTGGTGGTGCTTGCAGGGGCGCTGGGTGGGCTCCCGCCCCGAGGGGAACTGTTGTCAGCCAACAGAGCATCGAAGAAACGCTGGAGACTGCTCAGTTTCTGCTCTGCTCCACCCTCTGCTGCTGGGAGCTCTTCCTCTGCACCCTTGCTGCCCGCTGTCCTGTCCCTGCCCTTCAGCTTCTGCTCCTTGCCGGTGCCAGCAGAGTCCAGAGCTGGAGCTGGTGCTTCCTGCGGGACTTCTGCCCCCTCCTCATCCTCCATCCCATGAGCCGTGTTGGTTTGTTGGAGGGCATTGGAGTGGCTGTGACTCCAACCAGCCTGGGTCAGATGCAGGGCCTCTGTTGGGTTTGATGGAGGGAGCTGTGCTGCAGGACGTGCTCGCTGGTGGCCGGAGACAGGCAGGATGTCACTGATGTCCACCCTCCGGGCTGCTTCCCAAAGGATGGATTCTGCCCGGGTCAAGTGCGAGCCAGGCTCACGCTGTTCCCAGCCTGTGGCTCTTCCTCCCTGCCCTGCTGGCATCTCCTGCCCCTCGTCGCTCTGCGCTGGTTGGGCTGTGCTGGGGCTTTTCACCGTCAGGATGCTCACGGGCTTGTGCAGCTAGGTCTTGAGCTGTGCCACGAGCCCCTCTGCTAGAAAATAGAACCTCCCGGTGTCAGTGGAGCTGCTCCAGCCCCTGTGCTGAACGCTCTGCAGCATCCGCACCAGCTCCTTGGCGGTGCCGCTCTCCTGGCTCGAGAGCTGCTGAGGGGAAGGTGCCGACGCATCGGGGCTGCTCAGGCTCAGGACAACCGTGAGCGTGACTGTTCTCTGCTCCCTGAGCGAGGGCTCCTTGGGCCGGATCTCCAACGTGGAGCTGCTGTTCCCCTCCCTGGGTGGCACGGCTCCCGTCAGGGGCCCTGGTGTCTCTGCCAGGGGAGCTGTAACACAGCGAGAGCACATGAGGGACAAGCAGCTTTCTGGCAGACGCAGGCTCAGAGGGTTCGCTCTGGCTGGGGGCACGGGCAGGGCCGTGGGGCAGTTACCGCAGCGGGGAGCACTGGTGCTGCACACGCTCGTGCAGTCGAAGCTGAGGGTCCTGCACGGGGTCTCGGTGCTGTGCTTGTGCTGGCAGAGGCAGCAGGCCGTGTCGTTGGACAGCTTGCTAAAGAACAGAGGTGTGCACAAACACTCAGCATCGCCACCCGGGGCAGCGACTCCAGCCCAGGCGGAACACAGAAACACGTCAGGGGTCTGCTTCAGTCTCTGCTGCGGCTCTGGGAAACCTCCCCTCACCCCCAGTGTCCCAGTGGACAGCTCTGTGGTGCTGGGTTCGCTCCCCACGCAGACCCCTGGGATCTGCTGGCGGTGGGACCCGGCCCCTGCACTCACAGTGTTTCCAAGCGGGATGTCCTCAGGAGCAGCATGAGCAGCGTCTGCCGAGTCACTCGTGTGGCACCCAGGTCCCTGCAAGGGTTTCAGCAAACACAGCACATGTGAGGTGGCGGCACCAGCCTCTGCTCCGGGAACAAGCCCAGTCCCTGGTGCTTGCGGTGCTGGCCGCAGGGGGATCTGCTGCCACCTAATCCAGGAGAAATGATGGAACCCCCTCTCTCCTTCCTGCTGTGCCCTGCTCCCAGCCATGGCTCTGAACCAGGAGGGATCCTGCAGATCCCGTGGGAGACGGATGCAGACAAGTTCAAGTCCGTGTCCCAGCTCCTTGCTCCCTTTGCTGCTGGGACACAGCAGAACCGCTCAGCCTTTGCCTGGCTCTGCCGCTGCCTCCAGCAGGAGAAGGCTGGGAGGAAGCTGGGATTTGCTGCTGGATCTCTGCTTTCCTGGCCACGGGGCACCCAGAGACACAAAGAGCGAGCCATGGTAGCCTGTTAGCAAGGAGTCCGTACTTACAGGTGCATGACTGAAGGCAGCCTGAAGAACCACGTGTCCTCGACAACAGACAGGGGGTTATGGGCCAGGACCCTGAAACGAACCAACACCCATGTGAGCGGGGGTGCAGGATGGGAGCGGTGGCAGGGGCTCAGTGCTACGTGTGTGAGGAGGCTCTGGGGTGAAGGTTCCAGGCCGGGGCAGATGCTGATGGGCAGATTCACAACATGCACCAGGTCCTGACTCTCTCCAGCCCAGAGAGCAAGAGCCCAGAAGTGCTGCTGCTGGCAAACACACCACCTCTTTCTTTCCTCCTCAGCTCCCACCTGCTGGTGGCTTCCCTCCACCAGGACCTTCCCTATTTTCTCACATTCCCACTGTCCATGAGCTTTGTCTCTGGTCCTGCACCCAGCCAGGCAAAGCCGTGGCCTGACAGAGCTGTCAGTCAGCACTGATGCTGCTGCCTGTGTGGGGTAAGAGGTGAGCAGAGCACAGGGACAAGCGCCACTGCTCTGAGCTACCCTTAGCCCTTGGAACACTCACAGTGTCTGGAGGAACTGCAGCCCGTGCCATGCCCGGAACGTGTCGCTCCGGATCTCGGTGAGGAGATTTCCCTCCAGGTTTCTGGGGAAACAGGAGAGCACAGAAATGAACTGGGTCTGACCCCCAGGAAGCTGGAGTGAAGCAGCTCTGATCTGTAGGAACAGCCCCATCCAAGGTGGAACTGGGAGGAAGCTGCCATTTTCTCTCCTGCTGTTTGTTAACCTGTCTGGCAGAGACGAAGGGCACGTGTGCTGCCTCTCTGCCTGCTCAGGGCCACAGCAAGCCCCCAGACCTGGCTTCTGCTCTGGCTGTGTTTGCACAAGCCATGGCCCCACCGTGCTGTAGCCACCAGCCATGGCCCCACCGTGCCGTAGCCACCAGCCATGGCCCCACCGTGCCGTAGCCACCAGCCATGGCCCCACCGTGCCGTAGCCACCAGCCATGGCCCCACCGTGCTGTAGCCACCAGCCATGGCCCCACCGTGCCGTAGCCACCAGCCATGGCCCCACCGTGCCGTAGCCACCAGCCATGGCCCCACCGTGCTGTAGCCACCAGCCATGGCCCCACCGTGCCGTAGCCACCAGCCACACCCTGAGCTCCTGGGCTCGGCTGCTCCTGCAGCAGCAGAAATCGGAGCCCTTGTTCTAGAAGTAACGGGAGCTTTCTCCAGCAGCAGCAGGTTCTAAATGCAAACGGGCTTCCCTGAGCACACCAGTGAGAAGGCTCCAAGTGAAGGGAGTCAATTCCTTCTCCAACCTCGCACACCCTCAGAACGCTGCAGGGTGCCAGAGCACCCCTTGGACCCTGTTCAGCCCCAGAACACGCTGTATTGGAGAAAGGATGCAGCCATGCACCCAGCACCTCACTGACACCGCCGTGCTTTGCTTATAGGGCCTCCAGGCACAGCTTGGGTTTGCTCTGAAGAGCACAGCAGGGCTCCAGAAGGCAGAAGTCCATCAACTCCCAGGACAACCCAACAGTTTTATTGGTCTAGAATGTCCATTCTAAACCTAAAGTCAAATCTTTTTGTCTAATCTGAACGTACTGTCCAGTCTAAACCTAATGTTGAATCTGAACCTAATGTGAAATCAGAATTCAGGTTAAAACGAGTGCTGTTTTGTACAGGAGAAATGATGGAACCCCCTCTCTCCTTCCTGCTGTGTCCTGCTCCCAGCCATGGCTCTGAACCAGGAGGGATCCTTCAGATCCCACGGCAGCCGGATACAGACGAGTTCAAGTCCGTGCCCCGGCTCCTTGCTGCCTTTGCAGAGCTGCTCAGCACGGGACGAGCGCGGCGCGGTACGGGCCCTGCTCTGCTCTGCTGCACGCTCCCGCGGAGCGGAGCTGCTGCAGAGAGTGCCCTCTCCATAGAACCGCTGTGAGCATCCCCCCTTCTAGGTGGGGCTCTGCTTCCCACCACGAGCGATCCCAGCACAGCAAACAGGCACCAGAGTGTGTTTGCTCTTCACCCTCACTCCCATCACAGATCTTCTGAAGCAAATCACTCCTTTCCTCTCTCGTTTTGGTACATTACACAGGTCCCTCTGCTCTCAGTCCAAGGGGGATCTGAAAACATTCCTGTGGCTGTGCCCTGAGCTCTCCCAGTTTCCCATCAGAGAGGTCGAACAATCTGAGCAGGGGTCTGCTATCCTTGTGATTTGGGGAGCTCGATGCCCCTTTCCCATCGCTTCTGCTGCCCCTGAGGTGCATTCACCGTTCAGGGTTACAAGATTTGTCTTAATTTGGTGAAAAACATGTTTGAAATGAGAAAGAATCTTGGCTTTACATAGTGATAATGTCCCAGTTACTTAAAGTTGGGGCTTAACACGTTACTACAAGACTTGGCCTTGTTTCTTCTAGAGGTTACTTCACCTAGAGAAATCCTTCTTTCTGTGCTGTGTGCTGGAAATACCACAGCTACTCTGCTGCCTCCAGCTTTCTCCTGCACACTGGGGCTACCTGGGCTGTATGGAGCCTCTTGCAGGGAGGATTTGCTCCTTGTAATTCTTCTGTAAGTGCTCTGCACATCTCTTCTGCTGTCTCAGTAATAACCATGCAGCTAAGCTGGCTTCCAGATATAGCTGACTTGGATAAGTTGACAGGAAAACACTTCCTTTCTGAGAACTCCATGTGTTTTGGGGCTTAATTTTAGTACCACCAGATTTATTGCCCATTTCTTTCACTGTTACTTGGAGAAGTTGAAAACTGCCAATGACACATAGATTAGTTCTCAACATTAGACTTTGATTACTAATCACACACTGCAGGACTTTGGGAATGTGAGGTATATAGGAATGATTCATGTCAGAAACTTAGGAGTCCTTGTCATCATTGCACTTTGGGAGGAATCGAAAATCGTGTAGAATGTATAGGAATGATCAGATTATGATGGAAGTTCCTGTCAATACAATGATGAAAGAAAAGAAGGAACAAAGGAATAATCCTTCCTAATCAATGTCTTTGTTACTTTAAGGGGTACTTTGTTTAACTACTTGAATGTCTCAAATGTTTTGCTAATTACAGAGGGTGTTTTGTTTAAGTGCTTGAATGCCTTAAGGGGGTTAGGTAATCAAGGGATTAACTCTGTTAAGGGATGAGGTGAAACTTGTGTATTCAATATGTAACTATATAAGAAATGGAATTGAGGGGCTAAGATGGTGGTTAAGCTTGTGACAGACATTCCCTGTTAATGCATTGCCAAGGAATTCAATGACTTTTTAAGAAGTTTCATCACCCGAAGATAAGATCCCAGCAACAGGAGGAGAACAATGAAAAAGAACCACATCGATATTCGGGTGAAGGAGACGACAGGATTGGTTGAAACCCAAGATCGAGGAGTAGAAGAGACTGTACCCCAGAATTCTCGGTGTGCGTCTTGGGTGGAGCGGAGACTCCCCGGCGCACCCAGCGCTGCTCACTCATTGCCTCTCGATATTAATCAATTGTAATAAAAAATTAATTAAATCAGATCATGGCCAAGACGGAATTTTTATAACAGGAAGACAAAGCTCCACTCATTAGACGGCATTTCCTGGCTCAGCATCAAAACTGAGATCAGACAAAACTTCTTCTTCAAGGTCAAACTGCTCCAAGGAGAATTCATTGACCTGAGAAGAGAAATCTGGAGTCAATTTCTTGCTCTACAGCGTATGTGAACTTCACCTCCTTGCACCTGCAAACAGGGTGGTTTTGAGACAGCCTCCCCAGACTTTACCAACTCCGGAATATTCCCACTTTGGAATGGCTGAGATCACAAAGCAGTGAACCAAGAGGACACCCAGCAGCTCCCCCCTCAAGCAAGTCCTGAATTCCCGTCTGCTCCTCTCCCTGTCAGGTCGGAAGGTGCCTTGTGGAGAGAGCATGTAGAATCCCCTCCCACACCCCATCCCAAGGGAAGTGAGACAGCAGGGGAGCTGAGGGATGGCTCTTGTGCCAAAGCAGAGCTCTGAGAAGCAGCAGGCTTTCTGTTTGACTTCCCTGCTCACTTCTCTTGCGGTCAGCACGTGTTAGGTCAGCTCTCTGGGGGTTTAAAAGAGGTCAGTCAGATAGAAGGGGCTGTACAGAGTGTGCTTCTCGCTTCCCTCTAGCATTTAAAATACACCTGCATTTCTCCACAGTGCACAAAGGAGTTTTAAATCCTTAAGGTGCTGTACGACTCCAAGATGTAATTAGATCCTGGGATTTAAGTGGAGGTGATTGCTGCACAGGGGGATGGCGGCAGTTGTAACAGTCAACAGCTCCATCTCCAGTCCCCAGAGGTAACGTACAGGCCCTGCACAAAAGCTGAACACCCCCTGTTCCCACCTGCACAAGCCCCTTCTGCTCCTCTCCTGTTAAGCAGTCTGTGCTTACAGTTCCTGGGAGGAACTGTACTCCACGGCCACTTTCCCATTCCATCCCATGAAACAGAACCAGCAGCAGAGCCACAGTGAGTTACTACCGTGTGTAATGCCAAGAAACCAGCCTGAAACTCCAGATGGGATAATTCTGCTTCACAGTGGCTTTCAGAGAGAGCGGCTGGTCTGAACCACTGTGCTGCTTCCTCTGGCCTTTCTCCTTCTTCACAGCAAACCAAATGGCTCTTACTAAATGCAGTGGAAACTGAAACTGAGGAAGCAGAAACCCATGGAGAGATGGAGCACACTGTCAGTCCCTGTTCATGTGATGGATCAGAGGGCAGGAAGCACTGCAAAACATCTGAACCCAGAAACCCACCTTTCACATGAACACCTTAATGAAGCCAGGGGAGGAACCTGGCAAATGAAAGTCTGTGGAATGAGGACAGTGGCACTGATCCGATCCCATGAGGATCTGTCATGATAAGCATAAAAGAGTGAAGTACTCGGATACCACATAAACAGGCATCATCTAAAAGCTCAGAGAGCACAGCACGTGGAACCCAGAGGAAGCAGGACTAGCAGTTCCTGGGCAGGTTCAAATCCAGCTCCTACAATTAGAGACTCAAAGGAGACAGTAGCCCCAAAGAAGCATCACTGAACACAGCCGTAGGGCACAGACCTTTGCTGGCACCTGGCTGGCTTGGAACTGGGACAGGAATGTGCAAAGTGCTGCAGTTCAGTTCACGTCACCCCTGGAAGCAGAACTTCCTCATATCCTTATGTGGCATGCACATGTACCGTTCAAGAGCTCTCCCTGACAGCATTTACACCCTTGGAATTTGGAATTTCAGTGACTATCATCAAAAAACCTGACCTCTTGTGGACCTTCCTCTTGCTCACACAGCTCATAGGGTGGAACCACTCTGTTAAATCATTACAGACCACACACAGGCTTCATTCTGCTCGAGACCCCCCCAAGTCTCAATGAATCCCAAGAGAAGTGCAGAGAAAACAGATTTGTATCAATATCATGAAAGTTATCAGCAAAACCACCCCAGTGTTTAATACAAACCTAAGCCTTACCTAAGACAATGAGGAATATCTTCTGAAAGGCACTAGCCAAAGCTCTCCCAGCTGCAAGTTTCTGAACTCTTCTTGTTGCTGTGAGCAACTTGAGAGAATCTGAACACAACAAGCAGCACGGTATTGATATTAATGATGCTCTGCATAGGAAGCACACCAGCTACATTTTGCTAACCAGCTTCACGATCTGGTAAGAAAGCTGGTTATGGTTTGGGAGTCGCCAGCAGCACCCTCACAGGGGTTTCATGTGCCAGGCCATGACAGCACATGAGCCTTCAGGCCTGTGCCAGGAGCCTGCCCAGGGCAGGAGGCAGCACAGACACAGGCACAAAAGTGGCTCTGATGAGGAATGATAACACTGCAGGCAAAAGGGAGAGAACAGAGCATAGGAAAGTGATGCCAGTGTGAGTCAGGGAGGGAAGAGGCATGTTCAAGATCCCTTGCTGCATAGCACAGCAGCTCAGACCCTTGCCTCCCACTGAATTCAGACCCACAAACTGCACAGGCAAGATTGCTCAGTGCCTGTGATGGCTGCTGAGAGAGACTTCCAGCTGCACCCAGAGCATACCTGCACTGTTCTCTACGTCTGCCTCGGCCAGGGTGACTCCCCTGGTGTGCACCCCGTGTTCGGGCAGCGTCACCTCCACACACACAGGTATTTCACAGGTAATGTCCTTCCCAGGTCCTCATTCTCTCCACCAAAGCCAGATACATTCTGCAGCTGTTGGGAAGCCCACAGAGAATTCATTTGGATTAGATTAGAGGGGATATTAGGAACACTTAGGGCTATGCCTGTATACTACACACCTCTGCACAGCATGGGAGTCCAAGGCAGAAGCTGTGCATGGAAGCAGAGCAGAAGCCAAGGCAACTGCCTTCTCTCCCCATGCTTTCAAAATACCCCATTGGTGGTCTGAAATACAGCTCCTGTAACTGTCTCTTATTCCTGATTTGAGGACAATTCTTCTCATTCCACCAACCAGTGTAATTGAGAAGAGGAGGAGGGGAAGGATGATGGGTGAATATAAAGGGCTCCTTACTGTGATGATGTGACTGGACCAGCCGTTAAAGCCAAGGTAGTGGGTGGCCAACTCCTGGCACTTGTTGCTGCTGAGAGCGAGGACTTTTTGCTGAAACCCCTTCTGCTTGGTGCAAACACAAACCTGTGCAGGAAAGAAGAATCCTGCTTAGCCAGGCTCTGCTGTAAGGTTCCCACTATGATACCACTGATTGCTCTGGGAGAAACATCCGAAAGTAACCTAGTTCTTGACCACAAAGAATCCCAGCCTGGTTTGGGTTGGAAGGGACCTTAAAGCTCTTCCACCTCCAAGCCCTGCCATAGGCAGGGACCCCTTCCACTGGAGCAGCTTGCTCCAAGCCCCTGTGTCCAACTTGAACACTGCCAGGGATGGGGCAGCCACAGCTCCTCTGAGCACTCTGTGCCAGCGCCTCAGCACCCTCTCAGTAAAGGTGAGGGTGATCGTGAAACATTCTTATCACAAGTGTCAAGTATCTGTTACCCAAAAACAGGCGCTGAAGATTATGCCAGAGGAGGGATGCTGCCATTTTACTGTTTGAATGCTACCTGGGAGCCGGGGGGGGGGGGGGTGGGGGGGTGGTGGAATCTCCATGGTGGGAGCACCCAGCCACAAGTCAGTAAACCTTTTGCACGGGAAGCATCACTGACACCACTGAGTGTTCCATGTGATTCCACCCTGCTGCTGGAGGTGCAAGTCCTGCAGGTTTCACTTGTGTGTTCTGCTTACCTTCAAGGGGGACTTCTGAAACAGCTTTGCCCGTTGCACGCGTGCTGGGCTCTGCTGGCATCTCCAGCTGAATAGAACTTGATAACAGCGCAATAGCCAGGCCCTGCCACGGCTGCGTTCCTGTGCGCTCGCACTGAGTAGAGCGGCCCGAACCTGGAAAACGCTGAGAACAGGGAATGCTGAGGAAAAGAAAGAGAGAAAAAAAGGGCTTTTGAAATCTCTCTGGGTGCCCGAAGAGCTGAGCCACAGGAGACTGCTCACAAGGCCCAGTTACCTAGAAAATGAGGGAAGGTTTCAGTACTGTGTAACAGGAATAAACCCTGGAACAACCACTGAAGCTGTGCATCTCCCCACAACAATAAGCTCAACTTTTCTGGATCTCTGCCCTTTTCTCCAATATCCTCCAGCCTCCGCACTGGGGGCAGAGCCAAGTTGGACATGAGGCTTCCTGCCCCCCATTCACCCTCATCCCGGACCCCCTTTGCTCTCCACCATCCTTTGGGTGGGAACGCTTTTCCTGAGCAGAGTGCAATATTTTGCTGGCAGATGATGGGGCCTTGCTCCACCTTACACTGGGATCTGTGTAGTTCTGCTGTGGCACGGGGGGGGGGGGGGGGGGGCACAAAGGACAGCGCGATGGCGAATGCCTCGGGAGCACTGAAATACGAACAACCCCCCAGAAACCTAAAAGCGAGGGGTGGGGAACACGCTGGCAGCATCCCCCCAGCGCAGAGGGGGCCCTGATGGACGCTGCGGGGAGGACCCGGCCCCGCTCCGAGCGCTCTCCTCACCTCCAGCCCCCAGACCAGCAGCGTCTGCGCGCTCCCGGCGGGCGCCCGGAGCTCCACCAGCTCCGCCAAGCGGGGCCCTGCGAGCGCAGCCCCGGCACCAGACCTGCCCTGTCCAAGCCCCCTCAGCGCTGCCCCTGCGGCAGCTCGGGCCCGCATCCCCCCATTGACCAGACTCGCGTCGGCAGAAGCGTTTATTCTCCGCTTATCTTTACAGGGAGCAGGGCAGCCGCGGCCAGCGAGGGGCAGGAGCAGGGCGGAGCCGACCCCGCGCTCAGATGGGGCAATTCCCCTCCCCGTAGCGCCGGCACTTCATCACCTTCAGGTAGGTCTCCACCTTGTGCAGGTCCTTCTTGAAGCAGGACAGCAAGCCGTAGTTCTTCAGCAGCGCGTCCTCGGTGCGGAGGTGGATGTCGAACTTGTCGTAGGTGGGTTTGAGGATCTGGGGACCCCGCGGGCTCCGGTCCTCCAGCTCCTGCGGGAGGATGGAGAGGTGCCAGGGCATCAGCGTTCTCCAAGGGACCCATGGGTGAGGCTCCGGCTCGGCTTTTACAGGAGATTGGGACCTCCCCCCCGCCCCCCTCATCATATTTCAGACATACTTTTACGTGCTTACAGGCAGGGCAGTTGTGCGGGGGGATGCTATACAAATTGCTGGTAGGGAGAAGGGAGCTGGGCACAAGGCTGCAGGGAGAACAGAATGTGCCTTTTGGGATCTTAAGGGGAGCGCTGCAGGTCTCTCTGTGATTACTCTTGCCAAGGAGATGGGGAACCAGGCAAATAATTCTCTTTTTTCCCACTTTCCTAGTGAACAAAGCTCGAACCCAGATCCCAGCCACGTGCACCCAGAGGTGAGAGATCTGCCTCTCCTGCCCTGCTTTGCACACCTCTGACACAGGAAACAGATGCCTTTGGTTAAGTAAATGGTGTTATAAAGGGATGAAGTGTGGTTATTTGTCTGGTTTGTGTACGCTTTCCCAATGACCAAGCACATGTCAAATGGAGAGCAAAACCTGGAAGTGATACTCAGACATACACCCACTTACTCCAGCTGAATGCCAGGACAGGAGATCTCTCTTTGCTCTCAGGACCTGACTCTCAGAGCTATTTAGATGCTAGAAGGTGCTGAGTAATTGCCCAGCCTCATTCCTCACAGATACAGGTTTTGGAGCTCTAGGTCCGTGCACTGGCAGGTAACTTAGCTGTAGAGCAAGTGTAACTGAGCAATAATAAGCAATTTCACTTAAAACAACAAGGCAAAAGTGAAGAGTGACCCTTAAAGAACATCACTTGCCAGGTCTCTGTAATCTGGGTGCTGTATCCATGCTGTGAAAGAGCATGGACTTCCACCTGTACAGGCCGGTACAGGTTGTTTATACAGTGTCCCAAGTCTAAATGCAGAATTCACTCCATTTTGGAGCATTTTGCCTGGAGATGCAGCAAACTTTTTGTTGCTGGCTGTCCATCAGATTTAAGCAAACGCTAATTCTTTGGTGCTGGGTTTGGAAAGAGTGGGTCTGGCCTGTTGTGATCTGTACCGCTATCTGAACGGCAACAGCAGTGCTATTATCCTTTCATTTGTGGTTTCTTGTACTTCCCAGTGATGAACTGAATGCAGTAGGATGTCATGATCTCATCATTGTAAGGTAAATGAAGTCCAAAGGGTGCCACTGGTGTTCACAGGGGGAGGTGTGTGCTCTGTGTCTGGGAGGTCTTTGTTATTCTGTAGTCATGCTCCATGCTGTGACTTACCCTCATCAGAGCTTGGATCCCTTCTTCCAGGTCCTTTAGTTTTTCATACACTCGGTCTGAGGTGCCAAAAACCAGGTTGTTGGTGAACACCTTGCTTAGGTATTGCACTGGGCTCAGCCAGGACTGGATGAGAACCAGTGAGAACCGAAGCAGCTCCATGTCCTGGAATTAAGGAAAGAAAGGCTCAAAGCTGAAGAGTTTGGGAGCTCCCTGAGTCCCCTGAGGCAGCCCGGAGGTGAGCCAGGGATGTGCCACTGCTCCTGCAGCAGATGCAGGGAAACTTGCAAGCTGAGGAGCACCACCCGGACATGTCCTGTGCAGACAACGGCTTGCTCCTCATTCTTGGGGTGGGAATGTGATTTACGCATAACCCACAGGAGCCTTTCCTGCTTCATGCAGGGTTTAAACAGTGAAACAGGGAGAGGAGGCATGAAGCACTGAAGTGCTCCCAGATGGAAACCCTCTGTCCCTGGGCTGAGGCAGAGCTGAGCTCCTCACACAGGCCTGGCCTTGCCCTGGGGAGGAGAACTCACCGATTTCTGCTGAGCATCGTCCTTCCCCGTGGGAGCAGGGATGGTTTCTGAGTAACAAAATGCTGCCTGGGAGTTTTTGTTGGCGTGTCTTTGGTCCTCTGGGATATAGGTGCGTTCCTGCGGAGACATCCAAACACACCCAGCTCTGTTGCCTCTGGGCTGGTTGAAGACAAGAGGCACTTGCCCAGGCTCTGTTCAGGACAGCTCGCAGTTACTCTTTGCAAGGAGGAAAGGAGAGGTGTCTCTGTACAGGGGTGGCAGGTAGGGAGCAGGAGTTTCTGTGCTGGCCCAATAGCTACTGGACCTAAAGGTTTTCCTCACACTCACACTTCCTCATCACATCACCCCCAAGGGCAGCTCTTGCTCCTGGCAGCAGCAGGAACTGCATAGTTTTAAGCTCTCAGACTCACCCAGGGCCAAAGGTGACTGACACAGAAAGTCCTGCAAAGCATCTGTGCCACCTCCCACTGCTTCAGGGTCTCTTTGAGAGACCTCAGCCTGTGCAGCAGCTCTGGACATGGGGCTGATGGCCCTAAGGAGGAGGCTGTGCAGGATCAGAGGTGGAGACAGAGCCTGTCCTATCCTATTGAGACCCTTTCTTCTCATCAAGAGCTGATGGTTGAAAAGTCTCTGGCTCTAGGAGGAGTCCTGGAACCACCAAGCTAAAGTGGAGGAGGTGCCCGGAGGCCACAGAACTTACGAACTCTTTGTACGTCTCAGCAGCCAGGAGGTGAAGGTGCTGAGCCCTCAGCACAGCGTTGGCAAACAGGTTGGAAAGGGGCATGGCCGGGAAGGTGGCAGCTTCCTGTGGCCACTGCAGTCCCAGAGTGATCACAGCAAGGAAGAGAGGAGACAGCCAGGACCCTGCAGCAAAGCAGAGAGCTGGGGTGTTAGCAGCCCTTTAGTGACTGTGCTGAGGAGCAGGCTGGCCCTCGGTGATGGAGCCCCAGCCTCTTCTGCCCATGCTGCCCTAAAGGTTTTCAGCCTGTGCCATCCACTCACACAAGTGTCCATCTGTGCCTGCAAAGACCCCAGAGTTCCTCAGACAAATGCCCTGGAGCCTGTAGGACTTGGATGCACACATCAGTCGTTACCCTGATCCCCACTTTGAGCTCTGAGTATGAGTTTTAATAGTCCTGCCAACGCTTATCTTAATGATAACTGTTATAACTGCATCTTGACCTTGTTCTTCATGTTCTCCACCCTCTCCTGGTCCAGTTTAGGCCAAAGACTACCTGAGTTAATTAATGGATTAAAGTGGCACTGTGGGGAAAAGTATCCTTTCTCGTTGATTTATAAGTTGCCACATTTTCATTTAAGGCTGGCACTGAGTGTGTATAGCACAAGCACAGTGCCATCATCCTCATCATCATCTTCCTCATCATCTCCCCTCATCCAGGGATGGGGCAGCCACAGCTTCTCTGGGCACCCTGTGCCAGCGCCTCAGCACCCTCACAGGGAAGAGCTTGTGCCTAAGAGCTCAGCTCAGTCTCCCCTCGGGCAGGTTCAAGCCATTCCCCTTGGCCTGTCCCTACAGGCCCTTGTCCCAAGCCCCTCTCCAGGTTTCCTGGAGCCCCTTTAGGCACTGGAGCTGCTCTGAGGTCTTCAGAACTGAAATAAAGTACCTGGAGCCATTGCTGCCCGGTTCGTTGCTCAGGTGCTGCTTGGCAGTCAAGGTTTCCTCCTTTCATGTAGGCTGACGAAGGCCACTATTGAGCCATCCCTTATATAGCAGGGGTCTGTTTAAAATGTATATGTGTGTCATGACCACAACAACATATCTGCATCTTCTGTGTGCATAAATGCACAAGTGTTCGCAATGGTGCTCCCTAATCACAGTCATTTATACAGAGATGGAAAGGTTGGGGAGGTTGTTTGCCTGGGTATGATTTTGCCATATTCCATTGTTTATTACAAATAAAGGTTTCTTCATCACAGGAAGACCCATCGCAAAATTACATCAGTGCTTTCACACGGGGGACCTTGCTGTGTCCGCCCGGTTTCCCTGCCTGCCACTGCAGCCTTGGCAGGGCTGGTGGGCCACTTTGGGAGATGTGACTTGAATCAGGTGGGACCTTTTCCCCCACATAGTGAGCAGGGATGGATGTTATCAGTGAGGTGAATCCTGTTCCTGCCAAGTCATTTCTTTCCATTTCTACCAAAACTAAAGGTTCAGTGAATCATTTTGGTGACCTGGTTTGCCATGGGGGTGGTAAACTGCTGTCAGAGCCAGCTTCCAGCCTGCCTGCTGCAGATCCAGCTGCCAGAGCTCTGGGA
Source organism: Neopsephotus bourkii (assembly GCF_033783945.1). Classification (NCBI taxonomy): domain Eukaryota; kingdom Metazoa; phylum Chordata; class Aves; order Psittaciformes; family Psittacidae; genus Neopsephotus; species Neopsephotus bourkii. The sequence continues at coordinate 1,397,034 of NW_026902294.1, read as the reverse complement.
GGTTTCTTGTCCTCAGCTGGACCTCGTTATGAGCATCCTCCTGCTCTTGTCTGAGATGCAAACATGAAATATCTCTGGATTGAGCAGGGGGCTGGTGTGGGAAGGAGGTGGAGAGATGGGGAAGGGGACACAGGCAAGAGGAGAGGTCAGTGCACACCTATCCCTGCGTCTGATCAAACCTGGGACGGGCAGCTCCAGGGGCGGCTTAAAGGATTTTTCCCCTGCAAAAGGCACCAATTGCCTCTCAAGCCAGGCTGTTTCAGGCCTTTGCCCTAGGCTCAGGGATGGTTCCCTGGTCACGGTGGTGATGTGGCTCCCCCAGGCCCTGGGTTTCCTGTGCCCCCAGCACGGCTCCAGTTTCCCGGAGGCAGCAGCATCACTGGGGCAGAGGGTGCAAGAGCTGGTTAATAAACATGCCAGGAGAGCGTGGCCTGTTCCAAGAAGCCCCCGGGTGTTTGCTCACTGGAGACGTGGTGCTGTCGCAGGGTAAATGTCAGTCCGTGGTGCAGAGGGAACAGTGGGTCCTGCAGCTATCAGGTGTCCGTCACCCAATAGCAGCAACATCTGGGGGTGTTTTTCTCCTCCAGATCCTGTTTAAATATGGCAATATTTGTCAGAGGAGAGCAGGGCAGCAGGTACCCCAGCCCAGCACCGCCTCAGCTGCCTCTGCAGGATGATGCTCTACTGCTGCCGCTGCATTGGTGCAGCACCAGGGACCCGAGTCCTGCCCCTCACTTGCTGCCCTGCTGCTCTCTCAGTACAAGCATGGTGCTAAATCACAGAATCCCAGCCTGGTTTGAGCTGGAAGGGACCTTAAAGCTCCTCCAGTTCCAACCCCTGCCGTGGCCAGGGTTGCAGCCAAGCAATGATCCACAATGCAACCAGGATGGTTGAGCCTGTCCGGTGCCCCTGAGGCTCAGTTTGTTCCCAGTCTTCTCTGGGCATTAAATGAGGCAGAAGTGCTGTGGAGAAAGTAGTGCCACTGGGAAGTGCTGGGCTGGGCACGCACAGGCTACTGGCACAACTACAGTTGCATCAGCAGCTCTTGGATACCAGCTCGGCATGCTTTAGTGTTTCATTTGTGGCCCGAAGCAGCATCTCATAAAGCAGTGTGACACTCTGTGCTTTTCCAAGCCCCTTTTCTTCTCTGGGACAGAAAAAACCCTCAGTTGTCTTCAGGGTGGTCCCATGTCCTCCAGCCCAGCACCGCTCACTGGGAGTGAGTGAACAAGCTGTGTGGCTGGGTTTAAACCACGACACTTACCTTGAGCATCACCAGCAGCATCTGAGCAAGTGAAGCAGCTTTTCACCTTTTGGGGTGTGGAGAAGTCTATGGCTGCTCTTGGCTCTGCCTCCCAGCCTGCGCTCAGGGCCCTCAGGGGTGAGGTTTGGGTTCCAGCTGAACTGGACCCACGGGAAGCTGCTCCTTATTCCCAGGGCACTGACACTGGCACCAGGGCTGTGGGACAGGCACAGACTGGGCACGGCGGGAGGGAGCAGGATGGGAATTTACCCATGACCTTTATTAGGACTCAGGAAGCAGTTGAGCAGTTGTGTCCCACAGTGCACGTCTGTCCCATCGGTTCTGAGGTCGCACGGGTCCCTCAGTGCGGGGACATCTTCGTGCCACGGACCAGCTCTTGAGAGCTGCATCCCCACCTTTTCCTGTAGTCTTTGGGGAGAATGAGGTGGGGTTGGAGGATCCTCCCCCTCCGACAGCTGCTGGGCACAGCCATGGCTGGAAAGGTGGCCCCAAATCCTCTTCCATCATCCACATGGGGCTGCTCACCTTGGCTCCTCTGCCAGGGCTGCAGTCTGGTTTCACAAGCCAGGAGGGTCCTTGCAGCACACAGTGACCATGGCTGGTCCTATCCTTCCCTTCCCAGGGGTGGTGGGGCTGGAGGAGACCCCCACCCACCGTGGGGCTTGCGTGGCATTGCCCATGCAGGAGCTCGGTGCTGGTGTGGGTCTGCCGGGGCTTGGGGCCAGGTTGGTACTGGGGGGGTTGCAGGGGGCTCCTAATTTCTACAGGGGCTTTAGGGGTGTAGCAGGGCCTGGGCTCTGTGCAGGGATGCCGGAGGTGGTTTGTAACCAGGGACCACAGCCTGGGATCCAGGCACCCATCAGAGCTGTGGTCCAGGGCAGGAGCTGGGGCCAGTCCCTGTGGATGCTGGCGCTGGGTGCAGGACCCCTCACTCTTGTCCTGGGTGCTCCCCAACTGTCCACTTGGCCTTCACGTCCCGGAAGGGGGTGATGTCCTCGTAGGTGGCCATCTGCTCCACCTCCAGGCCCTGCAGCAAGAGAGGGGCTGAGACGTGGCAGGGGGCCATGGCTTCACCCACAGTGCATGGAACCATGGCATCAACCAGGCTGGAAAAGACCTCTCAGCTCATCCAGCCCAGCCATTCCCCAGCACTGCCAAGGCCACCATTAACCCATGGCACTGAGGGCCTCGGCTACGTGGTTTGTGAGCCCTTTGGGACCCATGTCCAGGGTGTTCCCCCAGAGGCTGGGGCAGCTTCTGAGAGGGGATGGGGGTAGATGCTGGATGCGCTCAGAGCATGCCTTGGTTTTATGAGCAGCTCTTTACAGCTGATGTGCAACAGGCGTTGGGAAGGAAAATGTCCTGATGTGCCCTGCAGGGGCTGGTGGTGCCCATCAGGCACCAGCAAAGGCACGAGGCTCTCTCAGGGCTCAGGCTGATATTGCAGAGGTGCTTCTCTAATGAATGCAGCATTACCTCGTAGGTGTGGTCCTCCTCCAGGCTTTCCTTGCCTTCGCCCTGTGGGGACGAGAGTCACAGGTTGGGTGTCAGCACCCACCAGGGTCCCCCATCCCCTGTCCCCAGCCTCGTCCCCCCACTTCCACAGGCAAACCCCCACAGTCCCACACTGGTTTAGATGCTTGTTTTCCCGCTTGAGGTAGCCACGCTCCCATGGAGCACCCCAAACCCAGCCCTGCTCACCCCTGTCCATAGCAGCATCCTGCCCGGGATGCAGGACACTGCTGTGAGCACTGTGGGGACATCCCCACTGCTGGAGATGCTGCTGCTTACTTTATTGAGGAAGAGGAGTATGGGGACGCTGATGAAGACGACAAGCAGGATGGACTGGATGATGATGATGGCGTCCTTCAGGGTGTTCCTGCTCTGCACCTGCCGGATGTTGCTGTGACCTGGGAGCGACAGCACAGGGATAGCTCCAAGCTCCACCTCCAAGTGTCAGATGGGGGACAGGGGTGACCAGCTCTCCCCACTGGGACAGACCAGAACATTGCAAACCGCCATCAGGGACCAGCTCTGGGGTGAGACACCTCGGGCAGGACCCACCCCTCGCCATGGAGGGGGAAAGGGGGAGAGAAGGAGAAGGAGCATGGCTTGGGGTGCAGAGGATGGGGAGCTCCCACTCACTCAGGACCTTGAGCTGTGTCCCGCAGTCGTGCGGCCGCTGCTGCGCTGTGAGGTTCTTCCTGTCACAGACGTAGATGCCGTTGTCCTCGTAGGTGGTGCTGGAGATGGTGAAGCTGGTGAAGTTCTCTGTTGTCTGGATGCTGTAGCGGGGGGTGCTGGTGCTCAGCTCCTGGAAGTCGTCGCTGCCCTCCGCCAGCTTGTACCACTGGATGCTGTGGGGCTCCTCGAAGTAGCAGATGAACTGGATGGGGGTGTTCCTCTTGGCCCCCACAAAGCGTGGGTACTGCCTCACCGTGATGCACCCGCTGTCTGCCGGGGGCAAGGGGGTCATGGAGAGCAGGGCCCCTGCCCCTGGGGGGCATCTTGCTCCCATGAGACGCCCCCAGCATCTCCCAGCTCAACAGCTTCTCACTGCTATGGATTACGCTGCTTTCAACAGAGCTTGGCTCTGGTGATGCGAGCACTTGTGATTTTGCTGGTTTGTGGGTTTATCTGGTATTTGGGCTTGCAGAGTTTGTGCTGACCCCCCCGCGGGTGGCAACGACACCAACACTGTGTGATGGCTGCAGTGCCTGCTCACACAGCGCGCTCTGAGAGCACAGGGACGAGACGTGGGAGGACAGAGCTGATGTGGCTCTGCAGAGGGAGCAGGGCTGGGGGATGGCACCGAGGAGCCTGCAGCCTGGGAACTGCCTCTGCGACGGAGAAGGGACATCTCCCACCCCTTCCTGGCATCCAGTGGGAATGGGAGGGACACGTGGGGATGGTTACCTGGGCTGTTCCAGGTGCTGTTGTCTGCTGAGATCCCACCTGCAAAACAGGAGATGGGCTCTGAGATAGAGGCCAGGAGCCCACACAGGACAAGCCCGTGCAGGTGTCCCACATGGGATGGCATGTACCATGGCCCTTCATTCCCACTCCATGCTGCATGGAGTGCTTGGGACCATCAACCCAGGGCACCGGGCAGCGCAGAATTGGGTACAAACCCTTCTATTTCCACCCCGTATCCTGCATCTCTAACTAAGCTGCTTTCCGGTTGACATCCCAGTGAAACCTGCCTTTGCTGTTAACGTCCCCATGCCTGGCACCCCCCCCCCCACAGACTCACACCTCTTTATTTACAGCAGAAACGTTTTCCCTGCTGGGACTTCCCTGTCCTTGCAGCCCTGGGACGTCTGAGGGGGGTCCTTTCCCCCTGGCGCCATGCACCCCCCCCGGGATGAGTCTGGATGGAGCTGTGGGGCCTGCAATGCAGTGCAGGAAATGGGGCGAGGCGGGGACACCCCAGCACCCATGGGTGCCCCTGCCACAGCCCCAGCGCCCCTGTGCCTCGGTTCCTCTTGCTGCAGCTGTGCAGGAAGCACCAGCCCTGTTTACTGCAGCGCTTCAGTGCCCAGCTCCATCCCTGAGACCACGGCTGGCCAAACCCTGCTGGGGGGGAGGCTGGACCGGCCCTGGGTGGAGGGGAGGGAAGGGAGAAGGAAGGAGAAGGAAGATTCGATGCCTTTGCCCCAAGCCTTCCCACCCTGCTGCCGCCTCCAGTCCCCAGGCAGCAGCCCCCCACAGGGACCTCTTCCAGGTCCGTGCTGGTCACCTCCAGCACCCGCACCCCTGCAGGGAAACTGCCCCCCCCAGCCCCATTTCGTCTCTTTCTGAGCTGGGAGATGCTCCTCGTCCGGGCTGTGCCGGGTGCACGTCCCTGCCGCCTGCAGTGCTGCTGCCAGCCCAACACCGGCTCTTGCTCGCCGTGGGGTCTCCAAGTGCAGACCAGGCTGGTCCCTCCTCCTGAGAACGCTCCCACCCCTCAGCGCCTGGAAGGTCCTGTCCATGGGATGGGGATGGGGATGGAGCAGGATGAGCGTTAATGTCCCTTCAACCCAAACCAGGTCGTGGTTCTATGGTCCCCATTGCAGCCATGGGTGGGCTGAGCTTCCCCTGTCCTCCCTCAAAGCCAACATGAGAGCCAGGATGAAACCCTGGGATTCCAATCTATGCATGGGATGCAAAGGGGAACTGCACAGGGATGTTCACACAGGGCCTGCAGATCAGCCCAAAAAACCTTTTTCCTCCCATTTCTCCTTCACTCCCATGTTGCAAAGGGATGGGGTTTGCCGTGGCCTCAGCGATGTGCTGACCTGAGAGCAAGGAGTGGTGAAAACCACCCCAGAACCCTTCCTCTTTCCTGCCAGCTGCAACCACAGCTCGGGCCGGGCTCCAGCCAAAGCCAAGTGGCTGCCCCAAGGGTCCCATCCCTGCACCCAGCGGGAAGCAGCCCCCAGAGCCCAAGTTCAGTGCATGTCGAGCAGAGCTGGGTGAAGCCCTCCTTGCACCGAGCAAGGGACGGCGCCGGTGCATCGCGGGTGCATGCACAGCCGCTGTGTCGAGCACCTACCTGTGAGCAGAGCCATCGCCCAGAGGTTCAGCTGGAGCACCCAGAGCCTGCTGCAGACATCAGCCATCTCCCACTGCCAACAGCAGGGACACATCCAGCCCTGGCTCTTGCTCCTGTGGACCCGGTCCGGCCGGCTCGGCCTCTGTACCTAAAAATGGTAAAGCTGCTGCTACACGAGACAGCCCCTTTCCTGCTCATGTAAATGCTCCTCAATGGGGACTTTCCCCTTGGGGATGGTTTTGAATGTGACACAGACACTGGGGCCACCGGGGCCTGCGCCCTGGGCACCGTCCAGCCTCGTGTCCCTGGGCTGTGCTTGCCATGAAGGCGGCCACGACTGGGTTGGGTCTGGACCAGAACTGGAGAGGAGCCCATCTGCAAAGCACTCGGTGGTGCAAAACCTGGGCTGAGCACAGGGGATGGGCCCGGGAAGCGGGATGTGACCATTGCACTGCCACATCCCTGCGGGGTAGAGGATGGGGGTGACCCCAGAGTTGCACCCCAGCTCCATGGCAAGGGGAGATCCCCCTGGGGCATTCAGTGCTGCAGGTGATGGGCAGGGGTTGATACTGGCCCATTTGGAGCAGGAATGAGGTGGGAAGAGGGAATGCTTGTGCTCGTTGTGGGGATCAGTGTGATCAGTGTCCCACTTCCCATCCCTGTATTTGTCCTTGCAGGGAAGGGTGAAATCTGGGGTTGGAGAGGGGTGGCCAAAATGAGGTGCCCCCTCCCTGGGTCCCAGCCGTGCCTGCTCCTTCCCCGTACCCTGTTTGCCACAACCGGGACCCTTCGGAGATGGGCAGTCCCTGGGGAAGCGGGGGGTGACAGCCCAAGGTGAGCTCTGCCCCAGGAACACGGTTCCCCTCCGTGCTGTGAGCACTGAACTGTGCCTGCCTGGGAAAAACACCCTCGGCTCCTCCTCCCGGCAGCGCTGGTCCCCAGAGCCCAGCTCCCTGCCTGGGCCCCCCCCAGCGCTGCTGCTGCTGCTGTGCTTCTGGTGGGGTTTTTGCCAGCTCTGAGCTATCAGAGCTGCTGGGAGCCAGCCCCAGCCTCACCTGGTGCGCAGGGGGACGTGAAGCCAGGAGACAGAAAGGGTTCTAGAGAAAGGCTGGTCCCAGGAGGGAAAGAGATGATGGGAGAGGTGCCTCCTGGCAGAGCTCCTAGGTGGTGCTGTGCATGGGCTCTGCTGCCATCACCCCTGGTCCTGCTGGAGCAGCACAGCCTCCTGTGACAACCTGCAAGGCAAAAGCAGCAAGGGATGCTCCGTGCCCAGAGGCACTGGGGGGTTGCATCAAGCCCCAGCAGGAGATGGGAGCTGTGACAGGAATGCCTGGGACAAACTAAAGAGGGTTTGCAGTGACAGTGACAGCCAGGTTACCCCTGCACAGCCTGCAGGCTCCTTGGTGCCCTTAGACCGAGACCTGGTCCAGGCAGCCTTGGTCTCTCCTTGCAGTACTCAGTGGTAGGGGACCTGGTGGTCTCACAGGGATGGCCCTGTGTCCTTCCTCAGGGCCACCAGCACACAGCCCATGGCCAGATCAAGCCCTGTGGGCAGCACAGAGCTGCTGCCAGGCAGCTGCACCCTTCCCCAGCCCATTCCTATTCATCAGGGCTCCGGTTTCAGTGCTGTCCTTTCCCCCTCCGCCAGAGGACAGGGACAGTGAGCAGTGCCCCCTCCTCCCTCCAGCCCTGGTACCACGATGCTCTCACTCGAATGATGCCAGCCCCGGACGAGCTGTTCCAGGCAGGACAAGAACACAGCAGCGAGGCCAGGCCATGGCCCTGGGGACGTCAGCGGGTCCTGGGGCACATCCTGCTCCAGCTGCACATTGACACAGAAACCGCCTTCTCCCCATGGTGATGAGCTGCTCCTGTGTGGTCGTGGGGCAGGTTTGGCCCCACAGAGCCTGGCATGGGGCACCTCAGGGAGTCCTCACCTCTTCCAAACCCACCTCTCTCCTTGGCTGAGCCTGAAGCAGCATCTCCTGTGGGGGCTAGAGCGAGGGCAGGGACTCCTTCAATCAGACCAGGTTGCTCCAAGCCCTGTCCAGCCTGGCTTTGAACCAACTCTGGTGTCTGCCCCGGTGGGAGGCTTTCTGTGCAGGATGGGACCACCAGATCCTGCTCAGGATGGCAGCCAAGGCCATGCCCAGGGGCTCCTTTTGTCTGCCCTGGAGCAAAGGGAAGGGGACATTCCCCCTCTAACACACACCAGTGCAGTTTGTATTGTAATAATAGACCATTTACAGTTGTTTATTTTAAGAAATGTACAAAGAAAAAGGCTTTATCTCACACAAATCCTGCTCTTGGGCATTTTTCCCATCACTGACAACACAAACGTACAAGCAGCATTGATTGTGAGCCACAATCCGGGCTGGAAACCGCTGTGCCATGGATGCTTCCCATGCAAACACCATCTAAAGCAGCTCAGGCTCCTATTCCAGGGAGCATCACCCTATGCAACATGGAAATGGAATAACAACACTATGAGATGAACAGAGCAACCCCGGCTCTGCCACCCAGCCAACAGCACATGGATGCAAAGCAAGCTCAGCACCGCTCCTGGCCAGCCTGAACATGGGGCATCCGAAAAGGCTCAGCGCCAAAGCAGCCCGAGCAAAACTCATTCTACAATGACAGAAAAAGACAGACCCTTTGGCTTTAAGAAGCAGCCCTTGTTTTGTCTGGAAGAGGTTTTGGTTCATGTTGGTTTTGATCTCAAGAGGGTTTCTTTCCCCTTTTGGAGGCAGGAAAAGGTCCAGAGATGAACTGAAGAGCAGCAAAACCCTTTCGCTTGGGGAAAAAGCTCCTCTGCTGGTGAGGACCTGCCTGGCCCCTCTGCACAGAGCCCAGCACGTGCCCCTGGGTCCCCTCTGGAGCCCCAGCCACGTGAAGGATGCTGTGCCCGGGTACTGGGGGATTTACACCCTGGTGGGAGCATTCAGCGCATGAAGGCCCCTGGTGCTCGGTGGGATTTAAGGGATCCCATTGAAGCAGCTCCTTGCCAGGACCATTCAAGCACCTTCTCCATTCCCTGGGGATGTCTTGTTAATTAGCACTAACCAAGAGCGCTCCAGTGGGATATTTCCTCCTGCTATGGGGCTTGAAGCAACCCCAGAGGGTTTTGTTACGGGGACTGGGGTTCTTGGAGCAGGTTTTCCAAGCCCTACCTTTGTCCATGGCTTTGCCACCACAAAACCTGGATGAAAGGGGAAAACAAGGAGGAAGCATGACTATAAACACTGTTTACATTCGTACTGTAGAGACCCGAGTGATTTAGGATTTCAATGCATATTCAGAGACCTTTAAAACCTGATAGTTAACCCTGAGAACATACCTGCAGATGCTCTGTTTTGGCTATGCAAACAAATCTTTAAGACATAATTGCACTTTCTCTGTATATAACAAAAGAAATAATCCATCAAGCTTATTCAAATATCCAAAAGAAAGGTGCTACTTTAAGACATTGGAGATTTTTTGTTCACAAAACCTTGTCTTTTCTGTAATTATTCTTAATATTATTTCACTTGGCTCATCTTTCACCGGCCGCTCGGCTGCTCTTTGGAAGGATAATGTCCAAGAAAACATCCTGATTGTGAAATAACATCAATAAATAATCACATGAAGTCAAAGGAGAGCCATCCTCACTTGTTTGTGTCTGAAAACCATCGTTACCACGCTGAGATCATTTCCAAACTCAACTGTTTCCCTTTCACCAACAAGAGATTGCACACGTCACTCTCATCGAAGAACATTGAACTGGTTGCAAGTGCAGTGAGCTGGAAAGCCCAGAGCAGTGCGAGGCCCTGCTCCGAGAGCTAAGGTGGCTTCTTGAAACATCTGAACTCAGCTCAGTCTCTAAGATCTAGTGATCTGTACATGGGAGAGCTCTGGAGGAGGAGATACAAACAGAGCCTCTTGAGGCTGGGCGAGGGACGGAAGCCTCTCTCTGTTACACCAGCGACTCTTTCACAACACGTTCCTTATCCCATGCTTTTGCTTCTTCGGGAGCACCTTGCGTCTCTGAGCCGGGAATGGGCTCCAGACTGAAGGCAGGAGCTGCCTCCACGTCTGCCCCACTGTTCCCATACATCTCGTGCATTTTGGTGGCGATCAGCCCCTCCTTCTCGGGTGCATCCTCGGTCAAGGCATCTTCATCCTTGCTGTGCCTGTACATGTAGGATGCCTGCTTCACCGAGCGCCTCAGGAGGTACCTCCGGAAAGCCCGCTGGATTTTCGTAGCACAGACTTCCTCGTGCTTCCTCTTCAGAGTGGTGGTGATGGGTTCATAGGAAACCTTCGAGGGGTTTGCGGCCATGAACTTCTCCTCCATGGTGGCCTTCAAGGCATCCATCTCTCCCGAGTCTCCCAGCACTTCCTTAGTTAGGGCAAAGAGGATATCCAGACAGTGGATTTTGTCCCCAGCAACCATTGGTAGGTCCATGGTGACTAGCTTGATCTTGTTGGGCTTGGGAATTCTGAGTGGCTCCTGTAAGGTGTCCACAAAGTCAGACAAGGTGCTGTACGCAATGAACTGGGTGGCATCAGGGTCAAACTTCTCCCAGATTTCATAGAACATTTCAAAATCATCTTCACAGAGGGGTTCACTGCTCTCCTCCGTGGCCACGCTGAAGTTCTCCAGGATGATGGCGATGTACATGTTCACCACGATGAGGAAGGAGATGATGATGTAGCTGCAGAAGAAGAAGATGCCGATGGACGGATTGCCACAGTCCCCTTTCACTGAACTGCCAGGGTTTTCCAGGTCGGGGTCGCAGTCAGGGGGGCCGCTGTTGAGGATGGGGCTGAGGAGGCCGTCCCATCCTGCTGACGTGGTGATCTGGAAGAGGCAGATGATGCTGTTTCCAAAAGTCTCAAAGTTGAAGATGTCATCGATCCCCGCCTCCTTCTTCACATAAGCGAAGTTGGACATCCCGAAGATGGAGTAGATGAACATGACAAGGAAAAGCAGGAGGCCGATGTTGAACAGGGCAGGCAGGGACATCATCAGAGCAAAGAGGAGAGTCCGGATGCCTTTTGCCCCTCGGATCAGCCGGAGGACGCGGCCAATCCTCGCCAGCCTGATGACCCTGAAGAGAGTGGGTGACACGAAATACTTCTCTATGATGTCTGAGAGGACGATACCTGTGAAGGGATGAAGAAGACGTGAGTTTGCCGTGCTCTGCAGCCAGCATCGAGAGGTGAGGTGGAGCTACCTCACTCCTGCCAGAGTTGGGCAGATACAAGCAGATGAGGCCACCCCTGATGGCACACAGCTCTGCTCCTCTGGTGGCAAAGGGAACAGGTTAAAAGCCAAACTCTGAGCACAGACCCAAAGGTTAAAAGCTGCTGCTCCATTCCAGCAGGCAACATGGAGTCAAGGGGATCCCAGCACCAAGGAAGAGTGGGACACCCTCCCAGCCCCTCATCCAGCCTGGTGACATGGATTGGCCTCACATCTTGTCTCAGGGTCCTGTTGGCTTGGCCCTGCTCGCAGGGTGGGTGTAAGGGGGTGACCAGTGTCAGTGGGTGGCTGAGGATCAGCCAGGCCATTTCCACTCGTCATTATCCAGTGGGAGCCTTGAGGAACTGGTGGAACCAGGAGGACTCACCTAGGATGGAGAGGATGACGACCACAAAGTCAAAGATGTTCCAGCCGATGGTGAAGAAGTAGTGGCGCAAGGCGAACATTTTGAGCACACACTCTCCGGTGAAGATGACGATGAAGACCAGGTTTATCTTGTAGAGAACAGACGTTTTGAGTTCGCTTTGATCATCTGTTTCAACCATCATGGTCACCATGTTAAGACAGATCAGGATCATGATGACTATGTCAAACACTTGCTTGGTTACAAGGGTGTACGCCATCCCTTGAAACTTGTTCTGCCATACGGACCATGTGGGTGATGGTGGAGAACCAGAGGTGAGGTGGGCACATGGGACAAACACACACAAAACAAAAGGCACAACAGAAAGAGAAGGAGGATCTGTATTTAAAACAGCATAGGACACATCAGGTTTGTGGCCAATACACAGGTCACAGCCCCAAAAGCTATAGGAGGAAGGTACCCAGCACTCAGCAGGACGAAGCCTATCTGGTGACACCACAGCCAGGAAGCACAAGCAGAAGGGAAGGTTGCTTTCTAATTATAGCCACAGCAATGCATCAGGGCAAGAATCAACACATGGAAAAGGCCTCACTTGAGCAGCTGATCAAAACCAAACTCAAGTCACAGCTTAACACAGGGAGCAGTGTTCCCTGTAGGAGTGCTGAAAGTTGAGCTTTCCCTGTCTCAGCTCCCCTTGGGAGAGGAGCTGGGAGCTGAGCTGGATGAAAACCCTAATCCTTGCAAAAGGGATCCCCCCTTGCCTTTGCCAGCACACCCAGGGCTGAGGAGGAGACCCAAAGGAGGTTGCCTGATGTAAACCTCTCCTGAAGCCCCAGTTCTAAGCAAGGTCCTGTCTGAGGAGTAGCAATGGGGAGCCAGGACTTGGCTCCTTTCCCTGCAAATGGTCTTCTCTGGAGCCCTCTCATTCCCTTTGGGAGAGTGCTCCCCCCCAGCTCTGTTCTGGGCTGATTAACCCCACGTACCGCTGGCCTGGGGATGGGCTTCTGGGGTTTCTTGGAGCCCAGCTTCTTCATGGCGTTGTAGTATTTCTTCTGCTCTTCTGTCATGAAGATGTCTTTGCCTCCAAAGTATAAAGGGAATCGCTGCTGTTAGTCCTGGGAACTCGCCTCTTCCCACCAACCATCTCTGACCACACTTCTTCCCACCAAGCATCTCCAGCCAGGCTCCACCAGGCACCGCTCGCTGCTCTCACTCAGTGGAACCTGCTTCCTCCCTGCCTGCCCTTCCCTACACTGCTTCCCCTAGCTCACAGCACCCATGGGTGCTCACCCTGGCACCACGATCTCCTCCTGCAGAGGGGAAATGCTGCTTCCCAGCTCACTACAGCAAGTGGGGCACCCCTTGGGGGGGCTGGTGGGGCTCAGCCCTGCTTTGCAGGCTGGATCCTGCTGCATCTTGGTGGGATTCAGACCTCATGCAGCACAATGTGCTCTGTGTTACCCACCCTCCTCCTGCCTCCCCTCTCCACCAGCCCAGGGTATTAGTCCTGTGCTGCTTGCTTGAGAGGAGAAGCTGAGTCACTCCTTGATGCATGGAAAAGTGATGAGAAAGGGTCATGGGATAGGAAGGGGCAGCACAGGCATCAGGTGGTGCCTGCTGTGGCACAGGGAAGAGAGGACACAGCTCCCCTGGCCTCCTCCCTCTGCATCCATAACTGAAGCCCTCCATAAATGCTGTGGCCAGGCCACCAACCCTGGTGCTGTTTGTCCAGGTGTGTTCCTGTGCAGGAAGCCACTAACAGGTAAGAGCCATGGTCCCCTCACCTCAGGATCCTGCTGGTTCCCTCCATCCTGCCCCAGCACTCAAAGCAACAGTGGCTGCAGGAAATACTTATCTTTTTCTTCTGCTGGTTGAAGTTGTCGATGATGACGCCGATGAAGAGGTTCAGGGTGAAGAAGGCGCCAAAGATGATGAAGATGACGAAGTAGATGTACATGTAGAGGTTGATCTCGTACACTGGCTGCTCTTCAATCTGCCCAGGAGAGATAGGAAATGTGACTATGAGGCTAACCCTCTCCAAAAGCATGTCCCCAGGCCAGCAAGCCAGGGGTCACAGTACCTGAACAGAGCCATGGGGTGGCTGCTCCAACATGTTTGGCAAATGCTGTGTGGGTTGAGTGGTCTTAAAGGCCTTTTCCAACCCAAACAATTCTATGAGTCCCTGTGAGAGCAGCCATGGGAAGGGCCATCTGCACGGCACTGGCTGGTGGACAAGGATGTGCAGATCTCCAGTCCTACTGCATGGGCTGGGGAATAGGAAGGGATGCCCAGGTGCAGCAGTATCAATAAACAAACCTGTGCTTCTCCCCAAAGCCAGCTTTCCAAAGGATGAAATAAGTCAAGAGGGGAAAGGGAAAGTGGTTGAATTCACCCCACCTCGCATAGGAGGGCTGGTGCAGCCTGGAGCCGCAGCAAACACTCCTCATCTCGAGGAGCATCACTTAGTCCTGCTCTGCACTGGAGCATCCCAAGGGGCCACACGCGGCTGCCCCTCTTCAAGGAGCCCTCTTGGCAGAAAACAGCAGATTTTCACCCAGAGCAGCTCTGCCCCAGGGGCGAGGGGAGCCCAGAGCTATTCTGGGAGGGTGCTGGAAGTGGCTCCTCTGCAGAACACCAGCACCTGCAGCCGGGGCTGCTTCTGATGCTAACAACAGGCAATGAAACAAATGCGTTGGGGTCTGTGGGTGTGTGGGGCTGAGCCCCATGGGCAGGTTTGCTTGGCAGAGGAGGGCAGGAGTCCCCCTGCTTCCCAATCACAGCAGTGTCCACACAAGGTGGTGGTGGTGGAGGGGGATGCTTTTGGGATGGATCACAATAGAAACAGCCCCTGCATGAAACTTCAACCTGCTTCATTTTGTTCCAACCCCTGCCATGGGCAGGGACACTTCGCACTAAACCAGGGTGCTCCAAGCCCCATCCAGCCTGGCCTTGAACACTGCCAGGGGGACATAGAGAGCATCACCTGGCAGCAGGGTGAAGGAGGAGCCCTCTGGATTGGGGAGGGCAGAGCAGGGATTGTGGACTACGAAGCTGAAGCCAAGAGGGGTTCACTCAGCCCTGGATGTATCCTGGGGGGTGGGAGCCTGATGTGGGGCGGGAGCCTGATGTGGGGCCAGGCTGCAGCTGGGATGCAGGTGGCAATGGCATGGGTGGCACAGGGACAAACCGGCTGCCCTTTCTGAGGCTGTGCAGCAGGGGAACCGATCCAAGGGGATGAGCTCTTGGTGCTGGTTGTGACATCCCTGCTCTTGTGCTCACCTCACGGGAGTCCACGGCAGCGTACATGATGTCCATCCAGCCCTTGAAGGTTGCCTGTGGGAAGAGCAGAGAACAGATTCACTGGGAGGTGTTTGGGGCTGGGGAGGGAGGTGATGGTGCATGGTTGGGGTTTAGTCAGGGGGGCTAGCTCTGAGCACGTTGCTCCGCCTGGAATTATGGGTTCTCCCTGGGAATACAGGAGAGGGACCAAGAGCTGGGTCTCTGGGTTCTGATCCTGGCAGGGTGGAGAACTACGCTGCATCTTTGACAGGCTTTTGCTGCTGATTTGTTAAACAAAAAGCCTGAACCTCTTGTTTCCTGAACCTGATGGAGCAGCAAACCTGAAGAGGAAGCTGCAGTTAAAAGCTGCTCCATTGATGCGGGTTATGCTCCGGCTCTGCAGCAGCCAGTTCCCCTGGATGTGAAGAAGGGATGTCTCAGCCCACTCAACAGCAGAGCTCACACCTTCAGTTGTATTAACACAGCAGTGAGCAGTCCCCCTCCCGCTTGCCTGGCTCAGCTGGGGTGGTTGGTGGAAGCTCAGCTGCCTTCACCCCCTGCCTGCAGTGCTCACACCCACTCCTTCCAATCGTCACCATCCCCACACAGCTCCTGCACGTACAGCATCCGAGCGTTCCATCTGGGTCTGCTGCAGGTGGAGGAAAGCAGGCATGCATCCCTCCTTGCTCCTGCATCCTGTGCTCTGCACAGGACTTCTTGCAGCCCCAGGGGTCAGTGCTATCTGTACCCATCTGTGGTTCCCTGTGACACTTCCCTTCCCCTCCCATCTTCTACCCTGTCCCTTTCCTCCTTGGTACTCAGGTTCTTATAGAATGGTTTGGGTTGGAAGGGACCTCCAGCTCCAACCCCTGCCACGGGCAGGGACCCCTTCCACTGGAGCAGCTTGCTCCAAGCCCCTGTGTCCAACCTGGCCTCAAGCACTGCCGGGGATGGGGCTGCTACAGCAATGTGCATCCTGGAGGGATGCAGCTGCCTTCGTTACGTACCACCTGCAGCAAGGAGAGGTATCCCAAGCCCACGTTGTCGAAGTTGACCTTGACATTGACCCATCTGACCTCGTTGGTGTGGAGGAGGGCCATGCAGTCGCTCTTGTTGTTCACGACACTGATGTCGAAGAGCTCGCCTGTGGTGGTGTTGACGCAGCGGTAGTACTTCCCCGCAAAGAGGTTCACCCCCATAATGCTGAATATCAGCCAGAAGATGAGGCACACCAGCAGGACATTCATGATGGAGGGGATGGCGCCCAGCAAGGCGTTCACCACCACCTGCAAGGGGAGAAAAGAGCTTGGATAGGGAACCAGCCGGGATGGATCCCTGATGCAGGTGACTGGTACCACGTTGCTTGTCTGCATCAGAGCCAGCAGCACGCTGGAGGCACCTACCCTCATGCCTTCAAATCTGGACAGGGCACGCAGTGGTCTCAGGGCCCTCAGTGTCCGCAGTGACTTGATGGCTCCCAGCTCGGAGTATCCCAGCCAGTTCGCTGTCAGGCTGACAATGGAAACCTGGCAGGAGCAACCCAATGGATGAGCAGCTCCTGCCCTTCCCTTGCTCCCCAGCACTCCCTCAGGCCGGTGGTCGCTGTCTAGACTTAGGACTGGCATTGAGCCCTTGGGCCCCTGGGGTGACTGGCACATGGAGAACATCCCTGCCTCTTGAGTGTGAGTGGAGGTGACAGGGAAGCAGGAATACTGCATGGAAGTATGCTGCCTGCTCTGTCACAGAGCATCTGGGAGACCCTGTGTCCCTTCATATCTCTACTGGGGACTGGTAGAACACCATGGGCTTGGTCTCGGTGTGAGCATAAACCAGAAAGGGTTTGAAAGGGTTTCTGCAGCCAGGGAAAGATGTAGCCCTTCCTTTGGAGGGCTATTGTTTTAAGCAATGGTCTAAACCCTTGTTCCACAGCCACTCCACTATCCTTTAAAATACAGTATGGGTTCATTTCCAACAGCTTGCTGCAAGTCTGCAGTGCTCCCACATCCCCTGGCTAGCTGTGGCTCTAGAGGTGCTCATCAGACAACACTTACATCGACAATGAGGAAGTCCAGCCAGCACCACGCGTTGGTGAAGTACACCTTGAAGCCATAGGCCACCCACTTGAGCAGCATCTCAATGACAAAGATGTAGGAGAAGACTTTGTCAGCGTACTCTAGGATGGTGCGTATCACCTTCCGCTGTTCGATGTAGATGTCCTCAAAGGCCTGGAAGAGGCATGGAGCTATGTGACAGTCATTCTTCCATTAGACTCGCTGTGGCTCAATGCAGCCACATCCTGCCTGCGTTGTCTCTGCTTTCCTAGGGCTTGGGGCAGCTTGGAAGCTTGAGAGCCTGAACATGGGTGGCATTTACTGATGCACCTGATCCACTTGGGGTCTAGCTCTTGTTTAGAGCCACACGATCTTTAAGGCCCCTTCCAACCCGAACCATCCTAGGGTTCTGTGAATGTCCAGCTGCATCACATTCCCAGCAACGTGAGCACAAGGACACCAACCTGCACCTTTGGTTGCTCGGTAGCTTTGGAAATGCTCACAGGACTTTTGGTTACTGCTGTGTCCACATGGCACGTAAAACAGAAGCAATCAGAAGCACCCATGGTGTCCAGGTGTTGCACAGATGTCCTAGCTCAGCTTTCAACTCCAGCACTAGCTACAGCCTCAGACACCCCCAGCCATGAGTTATGGTAAAGTGCCTCCTACAGTCGGTTATGGAAGCAGTGAAATGAGGAACCATCCGCATAAAGCTGAATAGATGGTGCAGATGCTTCAGGATTGACATTAAGAGCAGGAGAGGAGGCTGTGGGTGGTTGTATCCCCTTAAGGCCATGGACCACAGCTCGTGATGGATGTGGGGAGGGTTATGCAGGGGTGACTGCACCGATGCAGGGCAAGGGGAGGATGTTTGGCTCTCCTTCCGAGCTGTACCTTGGGCAGACCTGAGCTGGAGGGGGTTTAAACCCAACATCTGCCCACAGCTGCGTTACTCTGCACAGGAGCCAGCGAGGTGATGCCCAGGCCCTGGGGCTGCCTGCTCCTGGGCTCACAGCCAGCTGGGGAGCTGCTGCAGAGCAAACGGGACAGGGGAAAGGCAGGACCTACCAGCGCCCCGCTGCTGAGGAGGATCATGAAGACGATGAAGGTCTCGAACCAGTCGTGCTCCACGATGCGGAAGCAGGCTTTCCGGAGGTTCCACCATACCCTCCCTCTGTCGCTGGTGATGTCCACGTAGAGGCAGGGAAACCTCTTCACGCAGGCTGCGGATGGGACAAGGAGCCGGGGTTACCTCGTGCCCAGGGCGTTTCCACCACAGGGGCTCTATTCGTAGTTTATTGTCATTTTCAGCCCTCCCCGAGGGCGGCTGGAGCAGGTCCTGCTGTGCTTAGGGGTGGGTTTGCAGGAGGTTATGCTGCAAGAACTGCTTTGGCAATAGCCCCTTCCCCAGCCCGTGCCCTGCCCAGCTCGGGTCCTCACCCTCAGTAAAGCACTCCTCGGGCTCATTGCTCTCCTCAGCCTCTTCTGCCACCTCCTCCTGCTCTGGCTCCGGGGGCTTGTAATCCACGGTGCTGCAGAAGGACGAGGCGTTGTCACTGGAGAGGGGGTTCTGCAAAGGGAGGGGAGGGCTCAGGGATGCTCCTGGGCTTCGGCTGCCTGCAGCCACCCCCCAGCTCCTCCTGCTGCACCCAGTGACCAGGCAGCACTGGGGGAGCCAATGGTGGGAGCCCCTTGCTTGGGGGCTGCTCCGAGTCCCTCTCCAAGAGCCCACAGTGAAGCTGTTGGGTGGTCCAGGGCTGCAGCCCTTGGGGGATTGATGGCCCCTGCGCTTGCAGAAGCTTTGCTTTTCATACAGGTTCAGAGGAGCAAAGGTGCCCTGACCCCAGCCTGCTGGGAAACCTGTGGAGCACTTGAGGAACGAGCAGGTCCCCAGCCCTGCCTGTCCTACCTGGGGGGAAGCAAGGAACCAGGTCTTGGATGGGCATCTCCAGTGCAGGGTGGGGCTGGCTTGCATGGAAAGGAGGCAGTCCCCCCCCAGGGATGCTGGTGCTCTCCGTAGTGTAGAATCCCAGACTGATTTGGGTTGGAAATGACCTTAAGCTCATCCAGTTCCAGTCCCTTGGCACAGGCAGGGACACCTTCCACTAGAGCAGCTTGCCCAAAAGCAGTGCATGAAGGAGCTGCTCCATCCCCCAGCAACCAGGGAAGCCCCTGAGGCACCACCATTGCCTGCAGCTTCAGGAGGCGTCTCTTTGAGAAGACATCGTTGTGGGGGGCCCTTGCAGCCCTGCTGGGGACACCAGGACACGGCCTGGAGGAGCTGTCAGCTGCTGGCTCGCAGGAGCAGCGGGGCTGGGGGGAAGAGGAGGGGCAGGGGGATTAGGAGGCCTCGGCATGGAGCCAGGCAAGTGTGACCCCAGGGAAGGACACATGGAAACCATCTGCCTCCAGGACGAGCCTGGCAAAGGCACGAGGTAGGGATGAACCAGTGCAACTGCCCCGGAGGTCAGGGGGAAGGTGCCCAAGAGGCTCATGTAACCCAGGAGCTCTGTGTGCTGGGGCTCAGGGCAGGTCCTGCCCCCCGGGCAGGGACAGGGGTCACTGTGCTGGCCCCATTGCGTGGCCCCTGAACCCCATCCCTGGGCAATGCCCATCACATGCCTGGTGCAGCACCTCCAGCCTGCCTGGATGTTTCCAGCCAAATTCAAGGTGGAAACAAATCCCTGTCCTTGCCAGCACCGAGCACCCGAATCCAGGTGCTCTGCACCCAGACTCCCCCTGTGACCCCATAATCACAGAATCCCAGACCATTTGGGTTGGAAAGGACCTTAAAGCTCCTCCAGCTCCAACCCCTGCCACGGGCAGGGACCCCTTCCACTGGAGCAGCTTGCTCCAAGCCCCTGTGTCCAACCTGGCCGGTTGAGCAGGCACCGGAGCTGCTCTCAGGTCTCCCCTTCAGGAGCCTTCTCTTCTCCAGGCTGCCCCAGCCCAGCTCTCTCAGCCTGGCTTCAGAGCAGAGCTGCTCCAGCCCTCGCAGCATCTCCATGCCCTGCTCTGGCCTCACCCCTGCATCCTGGGTGCAGCTCAGCCCAGAGCATCCCCGCAGCCCTGCGGCTCCCGGTGCGGAGTTGAGCTCAGCCCTTGGGATGCGGCAGCGCGGGAGGAGCGCGGCGGGTGCGCGCTTTGAGCCGGGCTCTGGCTCCATCTGGAGCCCATCGGCGGCACCGGAGCACACGGAGCGAGCCGCAGCCTGGCCCCGGCCTCCCACCGGTCAGCGCCCGGCTTCCAGTCCTTACCCACACGCTGGGCGCCAGCGCGGCTGCTCGGGCAGCTCTGGAGGAGGGTACGGGCCGACCCTCGGCCCTCCTGCTGGCAGCGCCTCCCCGCACCCGTTCGCCTGCTCCAGGCAAGTTCGTCCCTTCCCAGCACAGCGCAGCCGCAGGTTCGCACTCACCCCCTCCCCGCAGCCCCCCCTGCCCCAATCGCCCTCCTTTCCCAGCTGAGAAAACCCAGACCAATACTGAGAAATAATCAGGATTATTCCATCCATCCCCTCTTGGTGCCCCCGAGTGGAGCCAGGTCCCTGCCGCTGCTTGGAGCCTGCAGATGGGGACGGCTCCGGGGTTTGGGAGTCCTGGTTCATCTTCCAGCCCTGCTGGGGCTCCCTGTGCACCCGCAGCCAGTTGTGGCTGCACCCACACTGCACCTCATCCTCCCCAGCCACACCATCCTGAGCCGGAGTGCTGATGGAGCTTCCCAGAGGCTCCTCTGCTCCCGGGCAGACGCGTTTGCCACCGATAATCACGATAACCCCTGGGCTGGAGATGTTCTGTTACCAATACAAAACCATTTCATACTGATGCAGTGGCTCCTCTCCGCCGTGCCCAGGCAGCCTCCCCAATTGCCCTGGCCTTCCCCAGGGCCACAGCGAGCAGGAATTTCCCATCCTCCTTCCTGTGCCCGCTCAGGCCTTCCCAGGTTTCTGACATCTCCCCCACACCTTCCTGGAGCACGAGCCCTGACACGAGTCCTCCCTGCCCCGCAGTGCAGCAGTGCCCATCAGCTGTCCCATCAGCTTTGGATCCAAACTCTGTCACTTCATGTTCACTGGCGCTAAGCTCCTCCATCTGGTTTCATGCCCTCCCTCATAACGCTTTCAGAGGCATTAGCAGTGGATCCAGTGTTGGAGCCATCAGCAGATTTCCTGGCATCAAATTCCTCTTGAACATCTTTAACCCCAAACTGAGCGCTTTGGCCCTCTGGCATTAGCAATAACCCCAAAGCCTGACCCAAACCAGCCCCAAACCCTGCTTGGACCCATCCACCTCCACCTTACACTGGAAATGCCAGGCTGAAAACCCCCAAGTTTGCCCTATGCCAAGGAAGTTCAAAGTGACCCAAACCAGGGTCCTTGGGGCAGCACAGCAAGAACGGGTCAATCCCAGGTTTTGGGTTGAAACCCCTCCACCTGCCTCTCTTACCTTGGCATCCTCGGTGTCGGACTGGGTGCTGGTCTCCTCGTACAGGTCAGACTCCTCGGAGGCAATGGGGACCTGCACGGTCAGGTTGGGGTTGTTGATGAAATTCATGTGGTCCAGTTCATCCATGAAGAAGTGCTCTTTGCCAGTGATGCCATCCAGGTACTCCGACTTGGGCTCCTGGCCGGTGTCCACGTGGTTTAGCACAGAGTTGTCCGTCTTACTGGGCTCTTGCTCTTCTTCTGGGGCCACCTTCTTCCCCTTGCACAGCCTGCGGAGCAGTGTGATGACAGAGGCCTTCGCAAAGTCGATCCCCCTGGTGATCCTGCCAATAGCGATTTGCAGGTTGTTCATCTCCCCGTCGTCGTCGGATGCTGCCAGGCTGTCAGCGCTGAAGGAGCTCAGCAGCAGAGCCAAGAACAGGTTCAGAACCTGGAGGGCACAAAAGCAAATACCAGCACTGACGGCCAGAACCAGCATTGTCCCTCCCAGCAGGGCCCAGTCATGGCTGTGCTGAAGACCCCTTTATCAAGTACCTCATGGGACCCTGTCCTCCCATCACCCTGCTCTGGGGACTGCAGAGGTGCCAGCCCCATCTCGTGGAGGACACAGACATGCTCCTCCTTCACCCCCCGCCCCCCTGGGCTCTCAGTGTCACCCCCAGCTGCTTGGGTACCAGCCATCACTTCAGCCCCTCTCAAACCACCTCCCCTGTGGGTCCCTCAGCTCTCTGATAGCTCAGATGCCCCCCAGGCTTCTGAGGGTCTCCAGTGCCCTGGAGCCATGCAGGAGCCGAAGCTGCAGCAGTAACCTCATCCCTTTCTGCATGGAGCAGAGTGGTCTCTGGTAAAGTGGTGGTTTACCTCAGAGAGTCAGCTCATGGGATGCAAATGCTCCGTGTAGAATGGTTTGGGGTGGAAGGGACCTTAAAGCTCCTCCAGCTCCCACCCCTGCCACGGGCAGGGACCCCTTCCACTGGAGCAGCTTGCTCCAAGCCCCTGTGTCCAACCTGGCCTTGAGCACTGCCAGGGATGGGGCAGCCACAGCTCCTCTGGGCACGCACTGGATCCCTGCTGCTTCCCTGTGACCTCTCCTGCTTCCAGCACGTGTCCGGAGCCGGGGCAGCCCGGCCTGGCACGGGGGTGGCCTCGCCGCATTCCAGAGCCCTGGAGCAGCAGCGGGAAGAGGCGCGGGACGGGCTCCCCCCGGCACGGGAGCTGCGGCAGCACCGGCCCCGCAGTCCCCGCCCGGGGCCAAGCCTCAGCCCTCGCTGTTTGCGCCTCCTCCCGCCAGCAGGAAGGGAACGGGCTCCTGCCCAAGGTCACTGCTGCTCTCGCACGGCTCCCAGCTCCCGACATAGCGCATCTTTAAATACACCCCGCTCTCTCGGTGTAATGCGCGCATTAAGCACCAGTTACAGCTGACAGGGGCTGCTGGCTCCGGCCTTTTCGGACAAGGAAGCTGTTCCCTTGTCACCCGACTGACTTCCTCCCTTTTCCCTTAATAACCCCAAAGGAAATGCTCAAAGTGTCATGAGCAGTAAAGGGCTGCCCAGCATCACCTCAGGGGAAGAGGGGAGGAGCAAACACCTCCCTGCAGCCGGGACAGGCTCCAGGACTCGGAAATACCTGAGGCACAGCCGGGAGCGCCTGGCAGAGAGGACGGGGAGGGCAGAGGTGGCTCTGTTCTGTTCCTCCATTGAGCTTTAAATGAGCCCCTTGCAGCAGCACGGAGCGCAGCGGGGGCTGCAGGGCTTGCCCTGAAGGTCAGGGTACGACTGGGGGGGCTACACCTCTGGCAGCTGAAACCCCTGCTCCTGGAGGGGCTGCCCTAGCCCAGAAACTGGCTCCAGAGGAGGAAACGTTCCCAGAGCCCCTTTTGGGGGGGTCTCCAGGGAGTCCCCGCTCAGATTCCCAGTCTCCAAGCCCCTGCGCTCTGTCTGGAGGCTGCTCCTGATGCTCACGGTGTGCGGGGGGGTCCTCCCATTCAGATGAACGGGCTCCCCCCCGGACTGTTGCCGGGTAATGGGGTGCTCTCGCCCCCATGCCATGCACAGACACCAGCCCAGCACAGACCCTGGGACACCCCAGGGTGAGGGCTGCAGCCACTGGATCTCTCCAGTTCAAAGCCCAGATCCCTGGCACGAGCCAGGGGAAGCCAAGCAGCCTCCAAACCCTGCCTTCCTGCCCCAAAGCGGGGCGCTCTGAGCATCCCTGACCCCAGCTATGGGGTGGTCCCGGAGGCTGCTTTCACCCCTCTGGAGCCTGGTGCCAGCCTGGGCTGGAGCAGGCATCCGCTGCGGGGGGGGAGGCGACAGCAGCTCCCTGGGCAGATAGGGTTTCAAAGCAGATTCCAAAGGGCTTACACAACCTCGGCAAGTAACAGGAGCGATCCGGCAAGCGGCCGCGGTTCCCTCCCCTGCCTTCTCCTTAAGGAGGGAGAGCAGGGCCCGGCAGGCTGGAAAACAAGCTCCGGAGCTGCCAGCGAGAGCGTGACCAAGTTTAGAAAGGATTTCGTGCTCGCCTGGAACTTGCGGACCTGCAGTGCTTGGGTTAGAGCAGGGAGGGCAAGGGGAGGGTGCTGCTGAGCAGGGGTTCACCAGGAGCCAGGGAAGGAGCCCCAGGATGGCAGCGGGACCATGGGGAGGACAGGGATCTGCAAAAGCTTTCCAGGGGGATCTGGTCCCAGAAGCACCCAGAAGCAAAGGGTGAGGTGGGTCTAACACTGCACCCACCCCGCATCGCCAACACTGCACCCATCCCTCATCGCCAACACTGCACCCATCCCTCATCGCCAACACTGCACCCATCCCTCATCGCCAACACTGCACCCACCCCGCATCGCCTACACTGCACCCACCCCACATCGCCTACACTGCACCCACCCCGCATCGCCTACACTGCACCCACCCCGCATCGCAGGAGAGTGGGGAATGCCAATTACATCTTTACTTCTAATTTACCTTCCACTGAGGGTCCACCCCAGCTCCAAGACTCACCACGAGGTTCCCGATGACCATGACCATCATGAAGACGATGAGGCACATGGTCTGGCCAGCCACCTCCATGCAGTCCCACATGGTCTCGATCCATTCCCCGCAGAGGATGCGGAAGACGATGAGGAAGGAGTGGAAGAAGTCGTTCATGTGCCAGCGGGGCAGTGTGCAGTCCACGGAGATCTTGCACACGCACTCTATGTAGCTCTTCCCGAAGAGCTGCATCCCCACCACGGCAAAGATGAAGACGATGATGGCCAGCACCAGCGTGAGGTTCCCCAGGGCACCCACCGAGTTGCCAATGATCTTGATGAGCATGTTGAGGGTGGGCCAGGACTTGGCGAGCTTGAAAACCCTCAGCTATAAGGAGCAGGGAGACAAGGCATTGATTTGCCTGGGGGGTTCATTGCCACAGGACTTCATCAAGGCTGGGATTAGACCTTCACGTGACAGCTTTCTAAAGGCAGGAAGGATTAAATACCCAACTGCTTGCAAAGAGCCTTATTTTCCTGAGTATTCAGCTTGACTTTTGGTGCTATCATTAACAGGGGACAGCTTGGTGACCACCACAAAGGAGGTTGACCAAACCATTCTCCACCCTGGTGGCAACTGCATCCAAACCCCAGGCACACCTCAGCCCCAGGCACGTACCAAGCGGAAGGAGCGGAGCACGGAGAGCCCTTGCACGTTGGCCAGGCCCAGCTCCACCAGGCTCAGGGTGACGATGATGCTGTCGAAGATGTTCCAGCCCTGCTGGAAATACTCGTAGGGGTCCAGGGCAATGAGCTTCAGAACCATCTCTGCCGTGAAGATCCCTGTGAAGACCTGTGGGAAACAGCAGCCGGTCACTTCACTGTGAGCCAGTGCTGAGCCTCAGTGTGGGAAGGTCCCTTCCAACACAAACCAGTCTGGGATTCCATGATGCTGTCCAGCCTCAGCTGGGAACAAGCTCCCCAGGTACTGCCCAGTGTGGCTTGCAAGGCCGGGCTGGGAGCACTGATGGCCAGACACAAAGGTGCACACTGGGAGGTGGAAACTAAAAGTAAGGATTTAATGTGCTATAACCCCATTTGACCGAGTGCTGAGTCTCAGGGATTCCCAGCACCGGGAATTGGGGCTGCACATCCTGCCCGAGGCCGGAGCCACCTCTGCAGTGTGAGCGTGCTTGGAGCAACAGTGATTAATCCCCTTGTATTTCCTGAATGAAACCAGAGACAAAGCAGCTGTGTGCTGAGCGTCACCCTGCCCGCTGACACCCTGCTGTGTCACTCCAGTGCCCATGCAGAGAGGTCCCAGCAGGGCAAGGTGGCAGGAGAGGAGATGCTGAGCACTCCCATCCCTTTACCTGATAACCGAGGAAATGTCTGGCAAGAAGTGAAGGTTTTTCTGCAGTCAGTAAACGTTTGAGGAAGTGCAAGCTACAGAAACCTTGGGAGCCCCCCAGGATGCAACAGCTCCTTTCACTGGCCATAGACTCGCCCAGCCACAGAAAGGGCTCACAGAATGGTTTGGGTTGGAAGGGACCTGAAAGCTCCTCCAGTCCCAACCCCTGCCATGGGCATGGACCCCTTCCACTGCAGCAGCTTGCTCTGAGCCCCTGTGTCCAACCTGGCCTTGAGCACTGCCAGGGATGGGGCATCCCCCCAGGGATGGGGCATCCCCCCAGGGATGAGATGCTGTGATTGGACCCTGCAGCACTTTCACAGCAGGGGGGAGGTGTTTCAGGGATGCTCAAGTGCTGCTCAGGTGACACCACGGCAGCAGAGGGGATCTGCCCACCGGGGCGGATGCTGTGGCTCTGAATGGGGAAGGACGGGATGCTCATAGCTGCCTACCAGGTTCCCGACGCTCAGCACGTTCTCAAACTCCTCCGTCATGGGGTAATGCTCCATGGCCATGAAGAGTGTGTTGAGCACAATGCAGATGGTGATGCCCAGGTCCACGAAGGGGTCCATCACCACCAGCTTGACAAACTCCTTCAGCTTCCGCCACGGAAGACAGCAGTTCCACACCAAGAACGTGTGGGCAAACTTATACCACCAGGGCGGGCACTTCTGGTGAGCTTCCTCCAGCTCTGAGGGCAGGAAGGGAAAATGACATCAGTGCAGGCTTATCCTGTCCTCCTCCTGCTGGGGCCAGCGCTGACCCCCTGAAGGAGACCTCTCCTGAGGTCCTGAACCAGCCCCAGACCATCTAGGAGTTAAATATGGGGGCTAAAAGGAGGAGCCTTCCCAAGCCCAGGCACGGTGATGGTGCAGACCTCACCCTCCAAACCTGGATGGAACATCAGGTAACCCAGGGAACTGAGGGTCCAATCCTGCTCTCAGCACTTGGGCAGGATTTGAGGTGTCCCTGCCACACTGAGATTGCAAAGACACCCAAGGGAACTGCCATGGGGTGGTCATAGAGTTTGGTTGCCCCTTCTCATGGAGAACAGGGCTGAGAAGCCTCTTATTGCTGAGTCCTTGGTACTTTTTGCTGAAGCTGAGACAGCAGCTGTTGGGAGGCCACTCAACAGCTCCCAGCTGGCTCTGGAGACTGCTGTAATCAGCTGCAATCCCATTCATTTCCGTGAGATGTTGCATTATTGCCTCTAGGAACCATCCCAATGAGTGGGGATGAAAAACCTTCCTTGAGCATCACTGCGGTGAGCTCATGTGGAGACCCCAGGTCCAGAGCCAGCCCTTGCCTAGGACCAATTTGTGCCAGCCTCTACCACTGGTGTGTGCTGAGCAACCCAAGCCCCCCCGGGCAGCCAGGCTGGGGCAGGACGTACCTTCCACAGCGTTGGAGAGGACACTGATGGCACTGCCCACCCTCTTCTCGAGGCCTGGCCCATCTTGGTTGCCTACAGAGAGGTGGTTGTGGTCAGGTTTCTCCAGGTCATTGACTGGGTTGAACTGCAAGGAGAGGAGGGCACAGGGGGTGCTTAATGCACTTCCAGGCAGAAGAAAGGGCATGGTCTGGAGAGATGGGAGCTACATGCTGCAGAAAGGCTTGTAGGACCCAGCCCACGATAAGCTGAGGGTTAACTGGGATGGGCACCCTCAAGGAATGGAAGAGAGAGTCAAACACTCACATCAACCACCGTGGCAGAGCGCTGCAGCACGACCTTGGGGATCACTTGCCCATTGCAGTCCTTTGCCTTGTCCTGGTCACTGTTGAGGTCCGAGTCTCGCTCCTTCTCGGCCACGCTGCTGGGCAGGGAACTGCTGCTGGACCGCCGGTCCTGCAACTGCAGCACCCACATCCCCTCACCCCGTGTCTGCAGCCATCGGGATCCACATCCCATCACCCCGTGTCTGCAGCCATCGGGAACCACATCCCCTCACCCCGTGTCTGCAGCCATCGGGATCCACATCCCCTCACCCCGTGTCTGCAGCCACTGGGAACCACATCCCCTCACCCCGTGTCTGCAGCCATCGGGAGCCACATCCCCTCACCCCGTGTCTGCAGCCATCGGGACCCACATCCCCTCACCCCGTGTCTGCAGCCATCGGGAGCCACATCCCCTCACCCCGTGTCTGCAGCCATCGGGATCCACATCCCCTCACCCCGTGTCTGCAGCCATCGGGATCCACATCCCCTCACCCCGTGTCTGCAGCCACACAGGAGAACTTCTGCCTTGTTTGCTGTAGGTGCTTTGCTCTCCCTCAGCCTTATTGTCTGTCTGTTCTAGTTCTCCAGGTGACAATAAAGAAGCATCACTCCTTCATAACATACTCTGAGTAACTCACTGGTTAAATAGCCTGGGGAACCAGTCACAGCACCAGTTTTATGCCCAGCCCTGGATTCCCCATCCCTGGGGCAGGGCTTTGCTTAGACCCATCCTGCAAACAGCAGCAGCCAGATAAGAGCAAGTCACTTCCTCAGAGGATGTTGTGGCTCGGAACTGATAAGGAATGAGATAGAGGTTCTGGAGTAAAGCATTGCTCTGGGTCTCTCTGTACGTCAAGGAAGCTGGTCTTTTGCCCAAACTAATAGTTGGGTTTGCAGGGATGTGCCCTGGGAATGCTGCTGACATAGACCAAAAGGAGGATTAGAGATGGAAAGTGGCTGAGCTGCAGTATCAGACATCACAGAAGCTTTTCCCCGTGGTTCTATGGGCATGTTGTGCTGAAAAGAGACTCCCACGGACTGGAAAGGGGCTAAGATAACACCTGAGGCCACAGTGGAGCAAATGTCTCTTGTCTAGACTGCTTTTACCAAGGAAGGTTGGACCAGATGATCCTTGAGTTCTCTCCTAAGCTGGTATTTATAGAATCATGGAATAGTTTGGGTTGGAAAAGACCTTTAAGGATCATCTGGTCCTCTCCCACCACATGTGGTTTGCTAATGCACTGAGCTTTGTTGCCCACCGTCTCTTCCCTGAGCTCTTCTTTCATACCCTGATCATAATCTCTGCCAGGTTTCCTGCTCCTGACATGCTGTAGGAACATAGATTATCAGTTCTGGTGCCTTTCACACCTCTCTTCCTTTGAAGCAACACCCCACCTCTGTGCTGCACCTCTGCTGCCTCCCAGTGCTCCCGGCACTGGATTTGGGATGTGGAAATCCATCATTTCTGTCTTCCCCCCGCAGGATAATATCTCAATTTCTGCTGTGAGCCCCCAGATAGTAACTCAATTGTTATCTTATTACGGCCCAAATTTGGCTTATTCTTGGATGTTACGTAGAGGCACCACCACGTTTGTCACTGCCTCCCCTTTTCTCCCCCTGTTCCTAAGGTCCCTCATTTTGGCCCCCACCCTTTGTACCAACCATCTTCTCTTGCTCCTCTTGCTGCTTCTTCAGCTGCTCCATGAGCTGCTGGAACTCCTCCTCCTTCTGCTGCTCCTCCAGCAGCGTGGCATCGTTCTGCTCTGCGTAGGCCATGGCCACCACCGCGAGGATGAGGTTGATGAGGTAGAAGGAGCCAAGGAATATGACCACCACGAAGAAGATCATGTACGTTTTCCCTGCTGCACGCAGCGTCTGTGGAAAGAGGAGGCTCCCAGTGGCAGCTCTTGCACCAGGGCACCCTCCTGGCTGTGGTTCTGTGCTCTCTGGTAACCCAAGGGCTGCAAGAATGTAGAGATGGGACTGATCTTTCACCAGAGGTTCGCTTTGCTGGGCCAGGAGCTGATGTCTCGCAGCCCCCAGTTTCACCCTTGGGCCATGAGTGGCCTTTCTCTGACTGTGGATCTGGGTACAGCCATTCCCAGAGGGTATGCAGAGCCTTTCGACATAGGCTTGCTTTTGTGTAAACTCTCTCTGGACCCAGGGTGAGCTGGGATTTCATGGGGTCTGCATCTTCTCCCTAGAGGATGACTCAGCGAGGGGACAAGCAGCTCTTCCCCCTTACATCAAGCCAGAGGTGTGCTACATACAAGACATACATTCTCTTAGAAAGCCCTGACTTTGATGATCCACCTGACAGCACACCCGGGATTTACTGTGGGAAATACACAGCACTGCTCAGGTTGGGCAGCTGCAGGGGGCTGTGCCCATCTCTGCTGGCACCCGTTAGACCCATAAACAACAGGACAAGGTCCCACAGGTTTCCGATCAAGTGACTTTCTACCTGTCAGGGACTGGGGCAGCACCAAAACGAGAGGAACCTTTGCAGAGGGGTAAGGATTTGGTGCCTACCAGCTGGAAGAGGTTCTCCCAGAAGTCCTGCGTCATGAGGCGGAAGAGGGCCAGGAACGCCCAGCTGAAGGTGTCGTAGCTGGTGTAGCCGTAGTTCGGGTTCCTCCCCGCCTTCATGCACTGGTACCCTTCAGGGCACTTCCTACCAAAGGAGCCGCAGGGGCAGCTGGATTGAGACCCTGGTGCTGCCCCTCCTGCTCCTGCAGCCAAAGTCTCCATCCCTGGAGGTGCTGGGATGCTTCGGAAGACCTTTCCCTCACATCGATACAGGTGGGATGCCCAAACTGATACCACCTTCCCCAAAGCTGGTACACTCAGCACACCTGGACCCACAACCCCAGGATGATACAGTCGGGATGCCTGGACCAATACCAAGCTGATATAGTTGGGGTTCCTGGACTATTCACCCGTAGACCCATATTCCCACCCTCAATCATGTCCATCCCAAGCATCAGCAGTCCCACAAGCTGCACTGGTGTCCTTGCCCCTCCTGGGGAGCCAAAGGGCCACCAGCATGAGCTGCACTCACCCAGCATCGCTGCTGTTCCCACAGAGCAGGGCATCCAGCGCTCCCTCCAGGAAGTAGAAATTGGCTTTGGGTTGGGAAAAGAGCAAGCCATCAAATCAAAGCACAGACACTGATCATCAGAATCTCGACAGCTCCTTGCTGGCAGGGCAATTCCCAGAATCCCAGCACTGGCCACTGGGTTATCTCCTCTCTGCCGACTTTGCTGCTTGCATTGGGGTACTTGGCACCAGCTCAGAGAGCTCACTCATGGCATTGTTTCACCCACCCACCCAGATGGCTCCCAAGCCAATAAAGAGCTCCAGGAGCAGGCAGGCTGGCCAGGGCCAGGGCCCATTGGAAGGTGGATTAACAGTAGTCAAAGGGATGGTCTGCTTTGCTGGAAAACATGGAAAATTGCAGGGCATTCCTAGGGAGCACCAAGGACTGCAGGGGCCCAGGAAAGCCTGGAGGCACTGCTGCTGTGCTATGGCTATCACCTTCCTCCTGCTGCTCCCATCCCAACCAGCTCCTGTTGGTGGGGAACCCCCATGCTTAAACCAGGGCTCCCTGAGCCACAGGAGCTGCCACACGGTGCCACCGCAGGTCACGTCCCCAGGGAGCCATGGAGGAGCTCCTGGAGCCTCCCACCCCAGGACACAGCGAAGGGCAGCAGGATCCCACCCCGGGCATCGCCCAGCACAGCCCTTGCTGGAGCATCCTCAAAGCATCCCTGGCTCCGGCTGGCTTCTCACCACCAGGCTTTTACCCACCCTATGTGGGCTCACTGGGGAGTGAAGCTCCAGGCAGGATGGCTTTGTCCTGGCCCCAGGAGCTGTGAGTGTGAAGGCACGGCCGCAGGGTGCTGGTGCTGATTGCACTGCACTCATTAGATCCCCAATAGTGAATCTGCACCTCTACAAAGAAGCCTTCCTGTAATTAATGCCAGAGCTACTTGCACAGTTGGACAGCTTTCCCTCTGGTTTTCAACCCAAAGTTCCATCTGCTCCTGGAAGGTTTGGTATCCCTGTTGTGATCAGCAAGGGGAGGCTGTGCCCTCACTAGCAAGTGCAAGAGATGGAGACACTGTTTTGTCCAGGCCTCATCATGGTGAAATCTCTCTGGAGGGCTCCACCTTGCCCATGTGGATTGCATTTTCCCTGACAAAGAGGATTTCATCCCATCTGTCCACCCTGTGATTGTGCACAACCTATTTTACCCACCGCTCACAGCAAACCACCCTGGTCTGAGATGGGGGAAGAGCAAAGAAACCAGGGGAGCAAACCAGGCTGATGGGTCTAATGGAGAAGGGGATGCACAGGCGTTACCTTCATCACTGATATAGGCCTCAAAATCAAAGGTGCTGTTGCTGGTGAGGTTGCCGGTGAAGTTGGCGGCCGTGTCCGCGCTGAAGCTGCCGTAGAGCGTTGCGTTGGCCATGGTGTCGTTGTCCAGCCCCAGGCCCTCCAGCAGGGTGGCATTGAGGGGCGGCCACCGCACGCACTTCTGCCGCAGGTTGCCCATGAAGAGCTGGAGGCCGATGAGGGCGAAGACGCTCAGGCAGAACACGGTGAGGATCATCACATCCGAGAGCTTCTTCACTGACTGGATCAGAGCCCCCACGATGGTCTTCAGCCCTGCGGGGAGGCGGCACTGCTGAGCTCCTGCTGATCTGCACTAAGACCCAATCGATACCTCAACCCTGGCACTGGAGCCATCAGTAGTAGGGACAAAACTGAGTTTATGGCCCAAGGACCAAGCAAAGCCTATGGGTTTATCGAGCCCATAAACACAACATAAGAACAAGCCCACTTAAGGCATCCCCAAGGACTCTAAAAATAACACATCTGGCTCATCAGGAGCTTTCCTTGGCCAAAAGAAGTGAGAGCAGCTCATTTGAAGATGTGGAATCAGCAGGACCTGAGCCAAAAGCCATGTGGAAAATAAGGGTTACCTTATTTCCTCTGTTGTCTCTTAGAGCTGTCAAAAGAACAGGGAACTGGTGTGAACTGTGGGAAAACCTAAGCTCAAGGAAAGGGAAGACGCAGAGAGGAGGCCCCTTCTTTAAGTCCCACCTGGTATCACAGTGATGGTTTTCAAGGCGCGGAGGACACGGAAGGTTCTGAGAGCAGAGATGTTCCCCAGGTCCACGAACTCGGTAATGTAGCTGCAGGACAGGAGAGGAGAGGGCTTCAAGGGCTCTGCAGACAGGCACCTACACCCGTTTGTCAGCCCTCCTCCTGCCCCATCCCACCACACTCACGCCATGGAGATGACCATGAAGTCCAGCCAATTCCACGGGTCGCGCAGGAATGTGAAGTCATTGATGCAGAAGCCTCTTGACAGGATCTTGATGAGGGACTCAAAGGTGTATATCCCAGTGAAGGTGTATCTGGAATGGGAACGGTGACCATGGGGAAGCTCACCCAGGTCCAAGGGCCAGCTCAGGATGAGGTTTTGTCTATCCCTGACAGCAGGAGCATGGTGGGAAGCTGAGCTTGGGGGTCACAGGCTGCTGGGTTCTTGGGGTGCTCACCTTGCAGGACAAGTTGGGGTATCCTGAGGTACCAGGCCCTTTGGTGGCTTCTGCAGCACCTCTGATCCTGCTGATCTCCCACCACCACCCTGCTCTCTGCAGAGCCCTGCTGAGGCCCGACTGTGCAGAGCCACAGCGGAACACGCTGCATTTCCCCTTCCCACAGGGGCTGCTGCCCATGCTCCTTGGATCTGCTCAGCCTCTCACTGCTCACTTGTCCTGGCCCACCCTGCTCTGCAGTGGTCTCCTGTCACTGGAACCCACCAGACTTCGGGCAGCTCTGAAACATTCCCACTCTTGGCAGTGCCTTTGCAGATCATGGACATCCCTTCTGCGATCAAGAGAGCCACCAGCATCCCCAGTGACCCCTCTCCTCCTCTGAAAGGTGCCTGCATCCCAACACTGCTCCCTCAGCCTTGTCCTGTCCCTGCTGAGCATGGCCAAGCCTGGCCTGATGCTCCATGGCGGGGGGAGGAGGCAGGGACTTACTCCACGTTCTTGGACCATGCCGGGGGGTTGCTCATGGTCATAAACACGCAGTTGGTTAAGATGGTGATCATGATGAACATGCTGAATAATTTACAGCCTGGTCAAGGAGAAACCCTGTGGCTGTGCCCTGGCTTCCCCCTCTCACACTGTTATGAAGCCAAGCTCTTGCCCTGGCTCCCACCTTGGTCCCATGTCTCCCGGTTCAGTCCTGTGCTCACACTTTCCTTCTGCTCCCATGCATGGTCCTGGCCCTTGCCCTCCCTTTCTGCTCTCCTCCCCATCTCCGTGGTGCTGGCTCTGCCTCCCCTCCTTGTCCCATGCTCCTTCCTCTCCATCATGCCAGGACAGAGCTTTCCCCACTTCTCTGGTCCTCTTTTTCCTCCCTCCTCCTGGCCACCAACCCCTGCTGTCACCACAGCTCTGGGGGATCACCTCCCACCCATCCTAGTGTCCCTCTTGCTCCTGGCATCCCTTCCTGTCTTTCCATCTGCTTGTCTCACACCCAAGCCCCAGCACTGACCAAACTGCCTCCTTCCTGCCCTGTACTCCAGTGCCCTGGCTCCTCTGCCTTCCCTCTCCCAAAGCATCCCCAATTCACCTGCTTCCCAGATGGGACAGGGTCTGCTGACCCGTAAACATTTTCCTTCCTTTCCAAGTTTTGCCAGACCTCAAACCTCTTCCTGGGAAGCTCCAGCACTGGAATTTCTTCCCTTTCCCAACCAGACTGATTCCTTCCCTTTCTGACTGAGCTCTTGGTGCCACCCAAAGCTGTCAAACACCCACTCCTCAAGAAGGGTCCTGGCCATGGTGGGGGCCAGCCCAGGAGATTTGCTCCCCACACCATCAGGAAACACCTCTCCCTGCCCTCTCCCAGGGTTTGCCCTCTGAGCATCAGGGTTTGACCTGGCAATGAAGCAGCACCACAAAGGGTAAGGATATGAATGGATGAGCACTTTGATGGCTCCTCTGCGGATGGGGTGGAAGGGCCCCAGCAGATAGAGGGCAGGGGTTGCCGAGAAGCGGTAGATGCACTTCCCTTTGTTGAGGACTATGAATGTCTGTGGAGAAGAGACAGGAGGGAGATGGGTTAGCCCTGTTGTACACCCCAGAACATCCATAGATCAAGTGCTGCCATTAGAGGTGAGACCACTATGCATGCTTGGGATCTCCAAAGGCCAAGGAAAGGATGTTCTGCTTTAGAGAAGCAGTCACAGCAGCCTGGGGCTATAGAACATCTGGATGGGCCCAGATGAGACCCTGGTGCATGGCTGAAATAAGAGGAGGTGCATGCTTTGGCCTTTTTCTTGGACATACATTTAAAGCCTACAAGGACACTGGAGAGGGGCTCTTCATCAGGAACTGTAGCAATAGGGCAAGGGGTGATGGGTTCACACAAACAGGGGAAGTTCAGGTTAGATCTAAGGCAGAAGCTCTTCCCTGTGAGGGTGCTGAGGCGCTGGCACAGGGTGCCCAGAGAAGCTGTGGCTGCCCCATCCCTGGCAGTGCTCAAGGCCAGGTTGGACACAGGGGCTTGGAGCAAGCTGCTCCAGTGGAAGGGGTCCCTGCCCATGGCAGGGGTTGGAGCTGGAGGAGCTTTCAGGTCCCTTCCAACCCAAACCCTTCTATGGTTCTATGAAAGCCAGGCCCGCCCATGGGCTAAGCTCTGCCCCTCACCTTCTTATCCTTGTAGAATGGGTCCAGGTCCTCCAGTGGGGTCCCGATGAGCTCCAGGGGGGGGTCACCATAGATGAGGGGCAGGTTCTTCCCGGCTTCCAGGTCGCTCCTGGGTTTGATCTCCTCCTCCTCAGGCAGCTCCACATGCTGCCGCTTTATCCGGAGCGCCTCGGCCTCGGCGATGCGCTGCTCGATGGCAGCCAGCGAGGCGGGCGTGAAGGGGCGCAGGTTCTCGATGCCCGGGATGTGCAGGCCGGCCATGCTCTCATTCTGCAACCAGGACGCCGGTGCCCAGCCTGCGGGGACACAGGGAGAAGACAACGCTGAGGTGGGATGCGGCTGCTGAGCCCCTGAGCAAGGGGATGGAAGGGTCTAAGCAGTGCTTGCAAATGGGTTTTCAACTTGCAAGGAAGATTATAATGCATGGATCACCTGACGATGGAACACCGCATGTGCTCCTCATCCAAGACCCCAATTCAGCCTCCAAGCAAAAAGCACCATCAGGTTAATCACCCTATGATACAGAATCCCAGACTGGTTTGGGCTGGAAGGGGCCTTAAAGCTCATCCAGTTCCAACCCCCTGCTGTGAGCAGGGGCACCTTCACTAGAGCAGTCC
Source organism: Neopsephotus bourkii (assembly GCF_033783945.1). Taxonomy (NCBI): domain Eukaryota; kingdom Metazoa; phylum Chordata; class Aves; order Psittaciformes; family Psittacidae; genus Neopsephotus; species Neopsephotus bourkii. The sequence goes on along the minus strand of NW_026902294.1, from coordinate 1,361,408 downwards.
CTGAGGAGGAGCCCCTCTCCTGCATCCTTGTAGCCCCATTCAGACACTGGAAGCTGCTCTGAGGTCCCCACACAGCTTCTCTTCTCCAGGCTGAACAGCCCCAGTGTTCTCAGCCTGGCTCCGCATGGGGATGCTCCAGCCCCTGAGCATCCCTGTGGCCTCCTCTGGGCTGGCTCCAGCAGCTCCATATCCCTGTGCTGGGCACCCCAGCGCTGCAAACGGACCGGCGGCAGGAAGAGGAGGCCCGGGCTGAAGCAGCGCCGGTGCTGCTGGCTCGGAGCTCCCGTCCTGCCGTGGGAGGAGGAACGAGCGGAGTCACGGCGGGGGGGCAGAAACCCGACCCGCGCCCTGATGGCTGGAGGCAGCTGGAGCTGGAGCCGGAGCCCGAGCGCAGGGCGCTGCGGGGGAGCGGGGAGCGCGCTCCGAGCCCGCGGTGCTGCTGGAGGGGCTGAGCCTGCGGAGCGCGGGCACGGCCCGGAACCCAGAGCCAAGCGTCCCCAGGAGCCTGAGGGCAGCTCAGAGCCCTCCTGTGAGCCCCGGCGGGACGGCGGGCGGATGAAGCAGCCCCAGAGCTGAAAGAGCTCCGGAAAGAGGCCCCTGCTGCACCCGCAGCCCCCCAGCCCCTGCTGCCGGCACCCCAAAACCTCCTGGAACGGACACAACAACCCAGCACCCAGAGCCTGACCGCCCACAGCACGGCCCTCCCGCCCCTGCCTTTATCCATCCCATGAGGACACGCGCGGTGGGGTGGGATGATGCAATAGGGAGCAGCTGGGACCCCAGGGTCTGGGGATGAGTCACAGCCCAGTGATGGGTTCTCAGTCATTTGCATCCCAAGTGCTGCTGCTTCCATCCTTGTGCTCCCAATCCCTGTGGCAGCTTTCTCCTCACCCTGCGGCCCTGGCAGGGGTCTTGCTGTCCCGACCCTGCTGCATGCCCTGTGAACCCTCCCATAGCAGGTCCCTTCCCCACCCTTACATGTGTTAAATAGGTACAAAAGCCCAAATCACACTGGCCAGGAGACCCACTGCCAGCAGAACATGTGGATGTTCTAACCTCTCCCAAGGGTGAGGACACTCAGTGTGGTCAGGACAGCATTTATACATCCATAGAGGACAGGGAGCTTTATGGGGTGCTTAAATACCAAAGTCCTTATGGCCTCTACGTTGCCCACCTCTGTACACCAGAAAAACCCCTTCCAGCAAGTTCCTAGGGATGTCAGAGCTTGAAAGTCCTACAGGGGTTTCATAGAACCATAGAGGGGTTCGGGTTGAAGGGACCTTAAAGCTCCTCCAGCTCCAACCCCTGCCACGGGCAGGGACCCCTTCCACTGGAGCAGCTTGCTCCAAGCCCCTGTGTCCAACCTGGCCAGGGATGGGGCAGCCACAGCTTCTCTGGGCACCCTGTGCCAGCGCCTCAGCACCCTCACAGGGAAGAGCTTCTGCCTAAGAGCTCAGCTCAGTCTCCCCTTGGGCAGGTTCAAGCCATTCCCCTTGGTCTGTCCCTACAGGCCCTTGCCCAAAGCCCCTCTCCAGGTTTCCTGCAGCCCCTTTAGGCTGTAGTTTATTTCCTATTGTATTTCCCAGAGTTTTGAAAAGAAAGTGAGAAAATTGATATGAAAATCTAATGTCAAACCTTTTTTTTTTTTTTGTATTTTTTCTGCCCACAAATAGCACAGGGTTGGAGAAATTCGCTTCCAGACCTGCCCAGGGGTGATTTGCCTGCGTGCTGAGCGGGGCCTGCAGCTGCATTGGTGCATTTGAGATTCTGAGTTTCCAGTGGTAACCGGGATTAACACTCTTCAATTGTGCCAGACAAAGTTAGCCATTTTATAAACGAGTTGATGTCCCTTTCTGTAACATGATAATGTGCTATTTGAGAGTCTGATGCTGACTATCCCCAGATATCTTGTCATCCCCTTAATGCTCTGCTCTAACTACATTGCAAAGTCTATCTGGGAACATAAATGTGAAGTCTCCAAAGTGTTCTGCTGTATAAAACACCTCTTGTAACACTGCCCTCTGAGCCCGCCATGGGCCCAGTGCATTTTTAGGCTGCCCTGGTTTAAAGGTGCTGAGTTTTCATGGAAAAGAAAATGACACCAATAAATCCGGAGAGGTTCACCCCAAGCCTTTTCCCGCTCTGCTTTCACTGGGCGTTGGGCTTGGAAGACTTAGAGAGTGAGGAAAATAAAGTAATTCTTCATTTTCCATCATTATCCTTTGAGTAATGGCCTGAGCCTTCTCCATGCTGGGCTGGAAGTCCCATGGCCTGCATGGCTCCAACTCCAGCCTCTTGCTCGCCAAGCCCGGCTCCTGTTAGGGACATGTCCCCCTGTGCCACCTCCTGCCACCACCGAGCTTCCTCACCCTCCTCTGGGTGTGTTTTGCTCCTGCACCTGAAGCGTGGCCCAAGCCAACTGCACCGGCAGGAATGTGGGGTGCTTCCAAGCAGCATCCGTCATCCCGGGGAGCCTGCGGCCCGCACGGTACCGAGGAGAAGGGGTGGGGGTGGTCTGCTGAAAGCCCCTGGAAAGCAACGCCAGAGCGAGCGGGGGGGAGGGACTTTCCCTGCTCAGAGCAGGGGTCTGAGATGCTGCAGCAAGTTCATGCTCTTCAAGTGCCAGCAGGGTCCCCCAGGCTGGTGCGGGCCAGCCAAGGTCACTCCCTGCGCGCTAACCCCTCTGCAGTGATGCTCGGTGGCTGCCCTGGCTTTAAGCACACGTTGAACGAGTTCAGTGCTATGGGAATGCTGCTGCTCTGCTGCCTTCTGCCTGCTCGACGCTGCCTTTCGTGGGCAGACCAAGAGGAGGACTCCAAACGCTCTCCAGCCCCTGTCCATCCCCTGCCACACAAGATGCTGCTCCCTGGCCCCAGCTCCTTGCAAAGACAGAGCAGAGCCCGTGTCACCGCTGCCTTCCCTTGGAGAGCCAGATCCTTGGAGCTGAATGTGCTGAGGGGGCACAACCTCCCCATGGGACGTACACGAACCCTGCAGAGGTGCCTCCACTCTGGCCACCGGCACCAGGAGCCACGTGGAAACCACGTTACCACAGTTCATCAGTTACTATAGTCCTGGATTTACTCGAGCTCTGGCACTTCGCTCCCTGTTTGCCTGCAGCCCTACCAAGGGTCCCTCGATGTGCTGGCAGGAGGAGGTGGAAGGAGGAGGTTGCAGACGTAGGCTGGAAGCTGTGAAGTCCTGAGATGCTCTCCAAGGCCACAGATGGAAATAGGAGGTTGCAACATCCTGCAGCAATGCGCTAACCCCCTCCTGCCTGGAGCCAGGGGAGGCAGAAGTGGGGGCACCACCCCATCCCCACCTCCTTCCCATGTCCCTGTCCCTGTTGATCCCGGGATGGGATTGTTGGGAAGGGGATGCTGCGGTGGGTGGATGCTTGGGTTAATTCTGGGGGGGTTTGGCCAAGGTGAAGGCTGGAGCAGGAGGGGGGGAGCTAAAGCAGGGACCCTGCCCTTGCCCCCTGCCCGCTGCCTGCACTCGGGTGTCACCCAAAGCCCCTGCTCCTCCCTGCCAGCAGCTCTCATGGCTTGGAAACGACCTGAGCGAGGGGACAGCGTGGGGAGAGGGAGGGTGGCGTGGGGCCATAAAGACCTCCTGCCCCCATGGGGTGCCCCAGGCTTGGGGGGCAGAGACCCAGCCACCTCCAAGGGGTGCCAGGAGAGACACGGCCCCACGGCTCCCACCAACGAGCAGCGCTGGGAGCAGCCCCAGGCCCGATGCTCCCATGGGAGTTGCACTCTGAGGGCAGCACCCCCAGGCTGGGGGATGCCCCTTTCCCATCACAGCCGCTGTAGCCCAATGCCCTGCAGCAGCACCCTGCAAACCAGCACCAACACAGGGCACCTGCAGCCATCACAGCCCTCCCCGTGCCCAGCTCCAGGTGCTGAGTCCTGCAGACCCCCCTCTTGCCCTCCAGCTCCTGAGGGATCTCATTTAAATCCTCTTGGATCGGGAGAAGGGAGACTCGAAAGGGAGATGTTCCCAAGGGCTGTATAAATAGCCAAGGAGGGAGGCAGCTGGACAGACAGGCACAGAGGCTGAGCACCCACCCCGGCGTCTCTGGAGCTCAGGTCTTTGCCATCAAAACTGCCCAAACCCTCCGGCACGTTTCCCCTCTTCCTCCCCTCCATAGGGGTGAGCTGGTTAATCCAACCTGCTGAGCACAGGAACGATGCTGGTGTCTCCTCAGTACCTGCTGCTCGCCTCCTAGCCCAAATCCAGCAAGTTTCCCAGCAAGATGGATCTGCCCAAGTAGCTCCACAGGGCACCGTTTGCCCTGAGTGATGCTCACTGGACCCTTATGCAGGCAGTGGAAAATAGAAGATGCTATTTCAATGTTAGCACACCCGAGTCAAGGCAGGACTCTGTGTTCTCCAGTTCCAGTAAATATGCCCTTTTCCCCCCCTGAACCATTAGAACATCAGGCTATTTTCTAGCAAGGACTAGAGGAGACATCATCAAACCACCAGCTACATGTGCAGGATCGCCCCTCCAGGACCTGTTGGGGTGTGCTGCTGTCTCCTGGGATTTACGGAGTTGTTGCCACCCCTCCATATCCACTGTTAAATCACTGCATGCCCAGTCTGACCCCTCACTTCCATAGCAGCAGCAGTGTGGGCAGGGGAGGAAATGCTTGTGCTTATCTGCAAACTTCACTGCAACTGCAACAAGCAAGAGAGCAGGGATGCAGAATGGGGCCAAGAGATCCGGGGGGGGGGTGAAGGTGGCTGCCTCCCTCTGGATAAACTCCAAAACCTTGTCCCTACACACGCAGCAAGGGACGGGAGCTTTGCACAGCCCCATGCACCCGCTGCGGGCACGTGGAGGGATCCAACAGCCCCAAAATGAGCTGAATCCCCCCCGGCACTGCCTGTTCCCCACTGCCCACAGGGGGAACTGAGCCCCAGCACCCCACAGCCACCGGCTCTGCGTGCAACCCCTGTGTGTGAAGGGGGAAGCGATGGTGTCACCCCGACACCGCTGCTCGGGCAGGGCAGGGGGGACCCGCGTCCTCCTCTGCTCCGCGCGGTCCCTGCAGGGGCTCTGCAGGCGCCTTCCCGAAAGGGGACACTGAGCAGCACCCGCGGACCTTTGCTGCAACCTTGGCTTGCCCAAGCGAGGTTTATATTTAGATCCCAGCAGGAGAAGGCAGGAGAACGGCGACTCCTGAGCCCTGCCGGGAGCTGCCTGCCTCCGGCGGGAAGGTGCCTCACAAACCGGCTGCCGTCACATCCCCACCGTCCCCTCTCCTCCAGGAGCCGCTCCGTGACCACCGAGGCTCCGGTGGCTCCGGCACCCTCGTCCCTGTGCCCTGACGGTGCCTTTGTGGGGGCTTTCTCCCCCCCTCCCGGGCTGGCTCCATGCCGGGGGTCCGGCGGGTGCCGGCAGCTCTGAGCCCACCCCGCTGAGCACGGGGGCTCCCGTCCACCTCCAGCACGCCGGTGGTGGAGCCCCTGGTGTTGCTTGGACCGCTCCGGGCACAGCGACAGGGACAAACATGGGGACAGCCGAGACCCGTAGACCCTGCCTGGGGGCCTGGCAGCATCCCAGGGCTGAACCCAGTACTTACTGTTGGGTGGAGAGAGCAAAATCCCAAGGAGAGACCTTTTAGGGCCAGAATTTCCCTCTCCTTCGACTCCTGGAGGCTTTGGCTCCGCGAGTGCCTGTTGGCAGCGCAGCTGCTGCTGCTGTCAGATGGTCATGACTGAAACCTGAGGACATGCGGGGTCCTTCAGGTAGCCTCAGCCGCGTCTCAGCAGTGACATTCGTCCCCCGCGGTGCCAATCACGGTGCTGGCAGCGCCGGCAGCCCCCGTGCCCGCATCGCCCGGCATTCCCGGGATCCTGCGTGCACAGGGATGTGCCCGCGCCCCCGGGGACCATGCTCGGAGCCGGGGATCAGCGGTTGCGGTGTCCCCGGTGGCGAAGTGGCTTCGGGACGGCTTTGGCACCAAATGGGACGAGGGGAGGTGGGAAGGGGCCTGGCCAGCACCTCCCCATCCCTCTCTCCCAGAAGGGACGCGCAATTGGAAAGAGCAGCGGGACAACTGCGAGGGGAGGGAGCCGGTGCCAGCCTCTGCCAGCGGCGTCCCTGAGCCGGGGGCTCTTTGGGAGCGCAGTTCCCACCGCGCAGCGCCCAGCATCGGCCGCAGCTCCTCTTGCAGTGGGAGGCTCCTGCCCTTCCCGCTTCATCTGCCCCACTCTGCCCCAGCACCACGCTTCTTTGCACCCCGGGAGCATCCGATGGGCAGGACAGGCAGCACCCTGCAGGGTCACAGCTCAGCCGTGTCCCTTCCTGCTTCCCCTGCCCAGGGGGATCCCTGTGCCACTGAGCCAGGACCAGGGTAGCACAGGATGGTGCAAAACTGGACCTTGCCATGCAGTTGTCCCCCTGTTTCCCCTTCCTGGTGAGGCCTTTGGGTGCTCTGGATGCTCACAGTGGGCACCCAGCTTACAAGGGTCACTACTTTTGGGGCCTATAGGGCTGCCTTGGGGGTGAACCAAGCACCCCAACACCCAGCCTGGTCGGAGGGGACTCCTCATCCCTCCAGCACTGCCACAACCCTTGTGTTGCTCCTACGCTCCCAAAATACCCTGCACAACTTTCCCACGCTGGTGTGGGCTGTACTGGAGCTGCAGGACCTGACCCCCATCCTGACGTCCCTCACTGGAGCTTTCCCAGGACACTTTGCTTTTCCCTGCCTCCAGGCCCTCACCCAGGGCTCCTGTGCCCGTGGCATCCCACGCAGTGAATGGAAACAGGGCCAGGCTTTGGACCCAGGCACGCAGGGAGCTGGGGAGCGCCTTTCCTTGGCTCGAGTCTGCTTTTCACCCCCTCGTTTCCCTTTTCTGTCCAAGACTGTGTAAGGAAAGCACCTCAGGAGAGCGGGCTCAGGTCCTGAGGGAAGGTTCTGCAGCACGGGACAGAGCACTGGTGCATGCAGGAGGTGCTTTGGGAAGCAGAACTTCCCTCACTTAAAAGCAGACCCCAGGGCTCTTTTAGCTGACTTGGAGCCCAGACTTAGAGAAGCTGAAGCCGAGGGAAGGAGGGAGTGGAGAGCCCTGTGCTAGCTCACTAACAGTGAATCACTGCAGCCAGGTCAGGGAGTGCCGGGAGCCTGTTGGGAGCTCAGCACCAGAGCACGGCTCCATTCCGAGGGCAAAAAGCATCCCGGGAGTGTCCGGTGGTTTTGGCTGCCGAGGAGGCAGGGACAGGGACAGGGACAGGGACAGGGACAGGGACCCGCTGTGTCTGTGGGCACTTCCCACTTGCTGCTTTGGTCAGAGCAGGCAATTCAGGGGATGCCCAGCAGGTGCCATCGGCTGCCGCAGGCAGAGCGGCCGGCACGGAGCAGGGTGGAAGCGAACGGCGGTGCTGGAGGGAAGGGAGGATTGCAGGGGGCAGCGGGGGGACAAGCACAGGGTGAGCCCCCGGAGGAGCAGGGGCTGCGGGCAGGAGCAGCGGGCTCGCAGGAGCAGAGCTCTCCACGCCCTGAGCCCCGTCCAGCTCCGCCGCTGGGGACCCAGGGGGATCCCGGAGGAGCCCGGGCCGGGCCGCGCTGCCCGCAGCGGTGCGGTCCCCCCTTACCCCGCAGCCTGGGCGGAGGCGGCACCCGGGTCCTGGCGGGTCCGGGCGCTGCGGGCGCACCGGGGCCGGGGTCACGGCGGGGACACAGCGCCTCCAGCCGGGCCTCGGCAGAGCAGCCCCGGCCCGAGGGACAGGGCCCGGGCCCCGGGGAGCAAAGGGGAGCAGGGACCGTGCTGGAAAACCCTGCCCGGGTTCCGCTTCCCGCGGTCACGGGACCCCAGCCTGGTGCGGGCTGAAGGGACCTTAAAGCTCCTCCAGCTCCAACCCCTGCCACGGGCAGGGACCCCTTCCACTGGAGCAGCTTGCTCCAAGCCCCTGTGTCCAACCTGGCCTTGAGCACTGCCAGGGATGGGGCAGCCACAGCTTCTCTGGGCACCCTGTGCCAGCGCCTCAGCACCCTCACAGGGAAGAGCTTCTGCTCAGCTCAGTCTCCCCTCGGGCAGGTTCAAGCCATTCCCCTTGGCCTGTCCCTCATGCATGAACAGCATCTTCCTTGTTAATGATGAAGAGAGATGTTTGTTCACCTGCAGTCTCCTCCTGTCTGCAGGCACCGATGTGACAGCTCCCATGTTCCTCTGGAGCTTTGCTCGCTGGTGTCGCTGGCGGGTGCTGGCCTGGGAAGTTGTTTGCTGGGACATCTTCCATCACACCTCAGATCAAGCCTGGGGCTCTCTCTGCCTCTCAGCGCCTCTTTGTGAAACAGGACGGGATCTCTGAGGTCCTGCAGCTGGGCAGGAGCCGACAAGGGGGGTTTATTTAAGGAAGGACACGTGGCTGCAGGCAGAAATGACAGCCCAGGAAGTGTGGGAAGCTCTGTGGGATCGGGTGGCTCTGGTCTTGGGAACCGGGAGAGGCTTTTGGGGAAAGGGCATCTGAGGCCTCCCCTGCTCCTGGGGACAGTGCTTGCCATGGCAGCAGCGCAGGCAGGGAGGGTGAAGGATGCTCGTGGGGTTGAACAGGGCCAGGATGAGGCCTGGTGGTGGCAGCTCTGACCCAGAGGGGTCATGGCCCCAGAGCACCTCGTGATGCACCCATCCTGTGCTCTCCTCCTGCATCTCCTCCCCATGGCCATGCCCCGGGGCTGCTGCTTCAACAGGCAGAGCAATAGCAGGTACTTCCCTCCCTGGGAGGTGTTTGCAGACGTCCAGTTACTGGCAGAGCTTCCACCCTCTGGACTTCCTGGGACCCAGTTACCTGGGCTTGGTGAGCACAGGAAATCCTCTGGGAAGCGATGCTGGGTTCAGAACAAGGCTTTATTAGCAAAAGCCTCCCCAGTCCCAGGCAAACAAGTCCCCAGTGAAGACGGGGCAGTCCTGCTGCTGGCAAACTCTGCTGTCCCTGCAGTGCAAAGCCCTTGGGAGAGCTGAAATGATGTTGGAAACCAAGAAAGGAGGGGAAAATAACGAGCAGTAAATCCCTGCAGGGTTGGGGCTGCTCCAGTTTTCATTCCAGTGCTAAATGAAAACTGCCACTGACGTGAATGTGAAGTGATGCTTGTCCTTCCTACCCATTCCCAGGGCAGAAAAGGTGGGGAGTGTCTATTCCCTTTGCCTGAAACACTGACCACACTGCGCTGGGCAGGGAGGACACTCACAGGGAGCCACAAGAGCCACCAGCACCTGAGCAGGCAGAGCTCAACATCCCAACATCACAGCATCCCAACAGCCGCTCCCACCGCCCTCCGAGGATGCCAGACCCAGATCCTACAGAATCCTTCCTATTGTGCTTATGGGGCAGCAGGCACGGAGCTGCTCCCCCCTGCCCCCATCCTGGAGGGGGTGCTTCCACCAACGCCATCCTCATCACGCTGTGAAGTCTTGGGTCACCAGGTTGAAGGCGTTGCTCTCCATCGACGACTGCCACTTGCCCCAGTTCCGCTTGATCTCAGCCTGGACCTGAACCGACACCAGGGGCCGGTGCTGGCACCCAGGGCCACCAGGCAGCAACCAACGGAGGGGCAGGAGCTGCACCCAGGCCTCGACAGGGGGTTCAGAGTACAAGAAGGTGGGGACCCCCGTGCGTGCCTACGTGCACACGTGCCGTGCCATAGGGGGCTCTGTGTGCCCACATCTGTGGCTGTGGCACCCAGGGAACTCAGGCTGGGGACACTCACCTCCCCATTGAGGAAGCAGTAGAGCAGAGCCACCAGGAACCCCTGCCAAGGACAGGGAGAGCAAGTTTTACCCAGCTGGACCCCTTCATGCTCACCTGCTGCCTGCGTTTAGCATCCCCTACACCTCTCACCCCATCCCATGGGCAGGAGAGGGTTAAGTTGTTCAGTGGGCCACAACCCTTGTGCTTTGTCCCTGGTGTTCGAGGGGTGCCTGGGACACAGGCCTCTCCCAGAAGAGTGAAAAGCCCCAGCAGCACATCCCAGCGGCTCCTGGTTTGGGCTGGGATGGGTACCTGGGCTCTTTGCCTCCCCATCTGATGGGTTGCTTGGAGCAAGCTGCTCCAGTGGAAGGGGTCCCTGCCCTGGCAGGGGTTGGAGCTGGGTGAGCTTTAAGGTCCCTTCAACCCAAAGCACTCTGTGAGTCTCTGCTCCCTGATCCCCCCCAGTTTGTACCTGGTAGGAGCCGAGGACCAGCTCAAAGCAGAGCCGAGCGTCCACACCGATGTGCTCGGGGAAGAGCGCGAACACCACGTAGTGCACCCCGAAGAGGGGGATGAGGAGCAGCGTGGACTTGGTCAGCCTCCTGCGGGGAGCAGTGCCATGAGGGGGGCCCTGGACGCAGGCTGGGTCCTGCTGAGCCATCACTGAGACCTGCCCAAGAGCTCGGGGTAACCCGGAGCAGGTTCGCGGTGACAGGCAGGTCTCGGGGCTCCAAGCACCGCTCTCCTCCAGGGAAGGGTCCCTGCTGCCCTGCGTCACCCCAGGAAGCAGGGGAGGAAAGGTCCCCTTGCCCAAGCCAGCCCGTACGTGTACTGCTGCTTGTAGCTCCTGCTGCTGTCCGGGCAGCGGATCTTCTGCGCTAGCATCCTGGTGACACTGAGGAAGATGAGGAAGTTCACCTGCCACGGGAAGCCACATCTCAGGCTCTGCACAGACCCTGCCTGGGTGCCCCCGTCCATGTGGGACTGCGTGGGCTGGGGTGCTCAGGGGACACACTCACAAATATGGCCAGGAGGATGGGAGCCTTGATCACCCACCAGTAAGGGCTGCTGTAGTCATCCCAGCACCTGCAGGAGAGGAGAAACGGCTCTGCCAGCCCTGCCCTGGCTGCACTGCTCCTCTTGCCCCACCAGAAAACAGAGACAGCATCAAAGTGCTGCCCCCTGCTCCCCTCCGGAGCCTCCCATGCAAGAGCTCCATCCCCTGGGGCTTGCACAGGGGATGCGTGGCCTGCAGAAGGCAGGGGGTGGCTGCTCTTACCCGTGGTTGTCATACTGCAGCCTGGTGAGCACCCATGCGCCCACTGTGAGCATGGGGACGCCTGCAAGGACAGGAGCCAGGCAGGGATAAGGAGGCCCACCGGGGCTCTGGGGAACCCCTGTACCTCCCCTTCAGCCCCCAGAACTGCCTGGGGGGTGTCAGGGAGGTGACATTCCCCCTTCTCCAGGTGTTAAAAGGAGCCCACTGATGCTGAGGTGCCTGTGTCACATCCTGGTCACCCTCCTCCCCTTCCATGCACTCTTACATCTAACGGGGATGCCTTGGGTGGGTGATTCCAGCCCCAGATGGAAGCAGGAAGGAAGGAGCTGTCTCTGCCCCATCCTGACCGTGCTCAGGACGGGTTGGCATCAGGTGCTGTTGCAAGGGCTTTGCTCAGCGTTAGCAAACATTTCCCTTTTGAGGGACCCTGCACAGGTGCCACAAGGGCAGGGATCAGGCCAGGCTGCCCACCCAGCCCCAGGGGCTGGCAGGAGGCACAGGGCTGTGCAGAGAGGGGCTGGGGTGGAGGCCACGTGAGCCATGGTGCCTGTGGAGCTCTGGCCAGATGGGTCTCAGAGCAGGCAGTGCCCAGAAGTGCCTGGTGTGGGTCAGAGGGAAGATGCTGGAGGGGAGCTGCGCACTCACCCCAGCCGATGAGGATGTACCACCAGATGTACCGCTTGTCCGAGGTGAAGGCGAGCAGCAGCAGGGTCTGCAGGTACAGGCCCTCCACCAGCAGCCAGTAGAAGTTGGCCAGGACCGAGTACTGGAAGAAGGTGATGGCTGCTTTGCAGCTCACCTGGGAGAGGAGGAGGAAGGCTCAGGGGTGCTGGCTGGCATCAGACCCTGCCTGGGGGCACAGGACATGGTCAGCTCCTGTCCATCTGCTCGGGGAGACCTGTGATGGCCTTTCAGAGCATCCCAGGGATGCTGCACCGGTCCTGCACATCCCCTGCGGCCCCTCCTGCTCCATGCCTGCGCTGGGACTTGCTGCCTTACCGTTGACATGGTGCAGTGATCGATGGACTCGTCTGAGAAGAGGATGACATCCTTGACGAACACAGCGGCTCCACGCAGGATGAAGGAGGTGAAGAAGTGGATGTGGATGGAATTCCTGGTGCAATGCAGCTTCCTGCGGGAGAGACGCGCTGGGCCCGGGGAGGAGCAGGGAGAGCAGATGGGCTCCTTCTGGAGCCACTTCTGGAGCCCTACCTGAAGCAGGAGAAGATGCCGATGGCCAGGAGCAGGGCTGCCAGGGACGTGGAGTAGCCGCAGGTGTAAAGCACCTTCATGGTGACAAAATAGCTCCTCTGGAAGGGAAAGCACCAGCGGGCCTGGGAGTCACTGCCCTGCAATGGGCAGGGAGGCTGCAGGGGGATGCCCCAGCCCCTGCCCAGCCCAGCTCAGACCCCTCCGGGCAGCACAGCACCCAGGATGAAGCCAACTCCATATCCCCGAGGCAAATTCATGTTCCATTGCCCAACAGCACGGGGCAGGGGATGCTGGGGGCGGTGCCCCACGGTCCCTGGGGACCCGCTTGCCTTCGCCTCGGTGTTGTTGCTGCCGATGGGCTCCAGCTCGCAGGCGCTGTAGTAGGGAGGGCTGGGGAGGCTCCATCCCGAGTCGGTGCAGTTCCTCCGGATCAGCGCTGCAGCAGCAAGAAGGGACCTCACAGGAGGCACGGGCATCACCTCTGCACCAGCACCCCCAGATGTCCAGCCCGGGGATGGCTCCTGCTCTCCGGGAGGGAGCCTAAACCCCAGCGCCAGCATCCCCATACCCAGATCCCCAGTATCCAAATGGCTCCAGAGCCCAGGAACGCCTCAGGCATTGGAACAAGCTGCCCAGGGCAGTGCTGGGGTCACCATCTCTGGGAGTGCTCCCAGGCAGGGACCCCTTCCACTGGAGCAGCTTGCTCCAAGCCCCTGTGTCCAACCTGGCCTTGAGCACTGCCAGGGATGGGGCAGCCACAGCTTCTCTGGGCACCCTGTGCCAGCGCCTCAGCACCCTCACAGGGAAGAGCTTCTGCCTAAGAGCTCAGCTCAGGCTCCCCTCGGGCAGCTGATGGGACTTGGGATGCTTGGTACTGGCTGATGGAAGGGCACTGCAGTATGTGCCAAGCTCTCGGATGGGGCAGAGGGAACAGAGGGGAAGGGCTGGAGGGGGCACAAAGCCCCAGGGCAGGCAGGGGATGACCCCCCCCCGCTGCATTCACTGCACTGCACCTTTGGTCCTCTTGAAGACGTGGGGGACGCCGGGGCAGGCGAGGGCCCGGGCCTGGCCGCGGGGCGCTGCTGGCCAGCAGCTGACTCCATCCCACTCCGTCGGGCAGCCTGGAAGGGACGGGAGGGTCAGCGCCAGCGGGAAGGGCCGTGCTGGGCACGCAGACACGCACAGAGCCCCTTGGGCACACGGAGGTAATGGGGGAGCCGCGGTCACCCGATCCACGGGGCCGCGCCGTTCCCCTCTGGGGCGAGGAGCATCCCGGCTCCACTGCTGGGAGCCGCCTCCCCAGCGCTGAGGTCTCCTTTGAGCCCCGCGGCGAGGCGGGCGCTGCTGTTTCCTGGGGGGGAGCAGGCCCGGAGCTCCTGCGGGAAAACCCCAGGGATGGGGGGGTGGGAAGGGCTGGGGCTTCCCTGGTGGCATCTGCAATAGTGCGGGGTTATCCTGGACTGTGCAGCTGGGTCAGCTCGGGCTGTCTCCAGCCCGAGGGGGAAGAGGAGAAAGCAGGGCTTGCTGGAGAGCACTCAGCTCAAACGTGTTTGCCTTCTCTCCCCAGCACCAGGTCCATCTTTCAGTGGGTCTCCAATCACCCTGGAAATGAGCATGGCCAAGCAGACGTGGGGCCGTGAAGGATGAGTGCTGCAGCAGAGCAGGATGAGCCATGGACACCGCACTTCCAGCACTCCTCCTTGCATATCTACATTATTAACCTCATTGATGAACATTATTAACCTGAAGCCACATCTAATCCCAGCCAGGGAATGGGGACTCAAAGTGTGATTAATTTTTCTCTCATTCCAACAAAAGGCCAGGCTTGGAGGGATTTGTGGGGCTGGAATCCATGGAGAAGAGGTGATAGAGGCAAGTTCTGGGGACAGGGCAAAATAAAACAAGGCTTTTCTCTCCCATTTCCCTAAATATACCTGCTTTCCTGCATCCATGTCCTCTCTGCAACCCACCCTCACCATGGATCATCCTATAGAGTCCCCCATAGCAAATCCTCACCCTCATCCCGTGGGAGATGAGCCCCATGCAGCTCACACTCACCCTGCTGCCCGGGGGGGGCTGGTGCTTGCCTTTCACTCCTGATAACCTCCAGACATTCAGCTTCTTGCTCTTGGAAATAGAGGACCACGGAGCAGTCGGGATGCGTTGCTCGCACCTTGGGAAGGGGGAAAGGGCAGGCAGAGGATGCCTGAGCAGGAGGGTACCAGCCAAGAGTCACTGCTTAGCAGCCAGCTCCAGGAGAGCTTTCACACCCTGCCATTTCCTTGCCTTTCTACCCTTTGCCTTGTAAACACCACCAGGAACCACCTCAATGATTCCTAATTCCCTCCACAAGTGTGTGGTGCTCCACCAGGACACAAGCAGAGGAGCTGAGCTGGAAGACAGAGGGGCCCCATCAGCAGGGCAGAGATGAGCTCATCCAAAGCCTGAGCAAGGAGCCCCTGTCTTTAGGTTTTAAACCCCAGCTCTTTGGGCACATCCGCTCCTTCTGCTGCTGGGGGTTGTTATCTATGGGCACGCAGCCTGGCTGCTGCGGCACCAGAGCGGGCACTGGCACAGCTTGCTGCAGGGCAGGCAGCTCCCTGGGGGCCTCGGTATCCCCTTCTGGGAAGGGCACTGAAGCCATCGCTCTCCTTATCCTCAGAGTGCTTCCATTGCCATGCTTGCTTTCCTTTCCCCTTTCCTTTTCCTTTCCCCTCTCCTTCCCCCTTTCCCCTTTTCCTTTCCTTTCCTTCCCTCTCCCCCCTTTTCTTTCTCTTCCCTTCCCTTTCAAATTTTCCATCTAATTTTCATTTTTCCAGTTCTTTTTTTTTTTCTTTCCCATTTTTCCCTCCCCTTCCCTTTCTTTTAATTTTCTCTTCCCCATGATCCAAACCCTCCATGTTGGCTAAAGAACTTAGGGGACAAAGCAGACATCCCGAAGGCTTAGCAGGGGAGGAACCCTCACCCTGCGTTTCCTGCTGAAGCAATCTGACACCTTCGGGTGGGTTTTCCAGCCCCCCCCGCGGCAGCTCAACCGTTCCCTGTCCCCCATTCCAGCGGACACTCGGTGTCACCTTCCCTATGGCTCTGCCTGGAGATGGAGAGCGCCCCACACACGGTCCTGACCGCAGCACCCTACACCTATCCCGACCTTCACGCCAACGGATGCTTCCCAAGCCCTTGAGGTTTGGGGTCAGTGTGAGCACAGCCCCAGCACCCATGTGAGGATGGAGGGGACGGTCCCCAGGGCAGGGCAGAGTGGAGCCACCCTGGGATGTCCCGGAGCCGCCCAGGAGCTGAAGCCCCAGGAGCTTTGTGGCTGCCTCCGAGCATGGTCCCAGCCCTGGGGAGCACGGAGAGGTCCCAGCATCACCACCACCCCCGCACCCCCCCCTCTCACAGCACCAAACTGATCCCCAAAGCTGCTGTGAAGGGGCGGGTGCAGCGGTGCCGGCAGCTCCCAGAGCCTGGAATCCCCCCGGGTCTCGCAGCACAAGGGATGGGGACAGGGATGGGGATGTGAGCCCTGGCCGGGACCGTGCTCCCCGGGATGTCACAGGCAGGGACCCGTGCGTGCTGCCCGCCCGCTCCCATCCCGTGCTCCCCGGGGATGCTTACCCACGGCATCGGGAACGCGAGCAGCAGGACCAGCAGTGTGCGGGTGCCGGGGGGCTGCTGTGAGCCCCGCATAGCTGGAACCCCCCCTGGGCTTCCCTGTCCGCGGGTGCCCTGCCTCAGGGCCCGAGGGGCTGGGGTCAGCCCAGCTCCTCCTGCATGGCCCCGCGGGACGGGGGGACCCCAAACCCCAGGGAAACCCTCCCCTAACGCCACTTCCCCGCTCCTGGCTCCCTCCAGGAGCTCCTGACCCGCTCCCAGGCTCTGGCTGTGCCCCGGCCCTCCCCGGTGCCGATGGGCTCCGTCTCCGCAAGGCAGAGCGCGACGGCTCTGGGATGTGGCAGCGAGGGAGGCTCCACCCCCTGCTCCCTCCGCACGGGGGGGCTGGAGGCAGGAGCGGGACTGGGGCCACCCGAGCCCGGCCACCACGGGCAACAGCGCAGGAGGGACCTGGAGCTGCTGCAGCAAGGGCAGAGGAGGGCACGGGGCTGGAGCAGCTCTGCCCTGGAGCCAGGCTGAGAGAGCTGGGCTGGGGCAGCCTGGAGAAGAGAAGGCTCCTGAAGGGGAGACCTTAGAGCAGCTCCAGTGCCTAAAGGGGCTGCAGGGAACCTGGAGAGGGGCTTGGGACAAGGGCCTGTAGGGACAGGGCAAGGGGAATGGCTTGAACCTGCCCGAGGGGAGACTGAGCTGAGCTCTTAGGCAGAAGCTCTTCCCTGTGAGGGTGCTGAGGCGCTGGCACAGGGTGCCCAGAGAAGCTGTGGCTGCCCCATCCCTGGCAGTGCTCAAGGCCAGGTTGGACACAGGGGCTTGGAGCAAGCTGCTCCAGTGGAAGGGGTTGGACCTCAGCCCCCTAAGCTCCTTTGTGTTGCTATCAGCTGCCCAGATGCAGCATCCCCGAACACCTCCCAGTTCAGGAATGCAGCCCCAGAGACCGGGAAACAGGCACCAGGAGCACGGGGCACGGGGCAGGAGCAGACCCGTACCCCACCAGCAGCCATGGACGGGACCTGTGGAGACCACAGCGTGTTGGGACTTGGGATTTTAGAACAGGTCCCAAAGCCAGAAGCTGTGAGGTGCTGCCGGTGGGGCTGAGCAGCCCCAGCCCTGGGACCAGCTCCCAGTGCCTGGGAGCAGCAGCAGGGCTCAGGTAAACCCTCACCCCCTGCTCCCGGCCCTTCTCTCTGGGGAAACCCCATGGGGGGCACCAAGCACCCCTGCCCCGCAGCCCTGTGCACTGGGGGGGTTATCCTAGGGCCACACCGCAGGGAAACCCAGCCCAGGGACACTCCTCCCGCGGGCAGGGTTTGTTTGGCTGCTCCTAGGGCAGCTCTAGCAACGAGCACTGCTCCAGCTCCCTCATCCCATTGCCCTGCCGGGCCCAGCCATGGAGCTGGGAGCAGCGGGGGACCCCCGTGGGCTCTGCAGGGACACCCCAGCAGGGACCTGCATCCTCCCCAGCAGGGTAAGCCCGGGAGAGCCGCCCTGCCTCTGCGTTTAGGGGATGCTGCTGAGGAAAGGGTTAGGAAAATGGGATGCGGTGGGGGTTTGGGGGGGGCACTGGGGTCTGCTCTCTGCAGGATGCCTCCCTGGGGCACTGGGGATGCCGCCTGTGCACAGGAACAGGTCCCCAGGGGCGCCGTTCACCCCAGTTACAGGGATGGGGAGGCAGGGACCAGCGCAAGATCCGCTCCTCCGGCCCCGGGCACTGCCTTGACCCGAGCGCGGAGACCCCGGGTTTTCCTCCCTCCCTTCCAGCCCCGGCCGCCGGTGTGGATCCTGCAGCAGCTCCCCGGGCCCGCCCCACCGCTGGAGCCCGGCCCCGGAGCCCCGCGCGTCCGCGGAGGTGCGTGATGGATGCGGCGTTAACGCGGGTTAACCTCGACCTCCTCCCGCTGCCCAGCACGGGGAGGGGGGGGCACTGGGGCTGAGCCCACCCTCCGCAGCCTCAGAGCCGGCTGCACCGCCACGGATCCCATGGGATGCGATTTCGGGTGCTTTAAACCACCCTGGAAGCCGGGGCTGGCTTTGGCCGCACCAGGACGCTCCCAGAGAATGGTTTGGGGCTGTTTGTTGAAATCCATCTCTCGTTGCTCTCCAAATCCCCGTTTCACGTGGGGATGGAGATGGGAGCATCACCAGGGTCAGCCAGGGCGGCACCGCCTCCTTGGCCATGGGAGGTGGGATGGGAGTGGGACACATGCCAGCCCCAAGCCCATGGGATGTGCAGGCAGGAGCAAAGACCAACTGTGGGGGCTTCACCCAACCTCATACAAGCCAGGATCCATCCAGATGGAGAGGGGAGCAGAGAGTAGAGATGGGGAGGTTGTGGGGCCTGGGGCTTGCTATGGGTTGAGGGAAGGGGGGAAGGTTGAGCTGCCTTTAAGGATACACAGAACAATGGGCACGCTGAAAACTGGAGTGAGAACACAGACCCCAGCCCGGCATCTCACAGCCCTGTGGTGCTTATCCATTGGGATGGGAGGGATCCATCAGGAGCTGCCAGCCCTTTATGTACCTTCTCCTCCCTGCTCAGTGCCTGGCTGCTGGCCCGTTCCCTCATGGATCCAGCTCCAGGCACCTCCCACTCGTGCTGCAATCCGTGCTCCTCGCTGGAGGGCAGGATGGGTGCCCTGGGAGCACATCCCTGCGGCTGTGAAGGCGTTTTGGGATCTGACACTTGGGGTACAGGGATGCCCAAACCCTTCTTTACCCTGGCTGAGGCTAGCAGGGGCTCACAGGGCTTATGCACGACAGGACCTCCGGGGCAGCCCCTCCAGGAGGTGTTTTGTATGGGAAGCTCATGCCTGCGGCACATGGGGGTGTTTTAATGGGGATGCAGAGCGGGACTGCCCTCAGCAGCTGCCCCATGGCTTCAGCATCTAGCCGAGGGCACTGGGGTGAGCACCTGCACATGATGGCAGCTCTGGACCCCAGCTCCTCATGTGGAGCCAAAGCAGGAGCTGGGGAGCACCGAGCACCCCCATCCTGCTCCTCTGCTGGACCCAGCTCCACAGGCCACAGGTCCTGGGAACAGAGATGGGAGCAGCCCCCATGGCCCAGCCCCAGCTCCTGCCTCCTTTGAGGGGTTCTGAGCTCCCTGTGCTGAGCTGAGGCCGTGCCCCCGTGCGGTGCCAGCCCCAGGACACCAGCTCTGCTGCCGCTGCCAAGGCACTGAGCGCTGCCAGCACCAGAGCCATCCTCCTGCACAGGGGTGGGAAGGCTGATGCCTCCAGCACCGCGGGTCACCTCCTGGGAGCAGCCTCCAGCAAGCCACAGCAGATGTTCAATCACACTTGCAGGGGAGGAGAGGGCTGCAATGGAGCTGTACCCACGCACAAATAATCTTGCAGTGCCACCTGGGCCTTCCAGGGCTGGGGGGAGCCTGGCTTCGCTCCCACTGCTGCGGCACAGGGACAAGCCCCGGCCCGCCCCAGCCCAGGCTCTGCTGCTGGTGCCCTTGCTCTGGTCCCTCTGACGCAGGGCCCTGCCTCCCCAGCAGGTTTCATGGAGCTGATGATGATCCAGAGCTCCCAGATGCACCAGGTGCTGATGAACAGCCTGGCTCTGTCAGCGCTGACGGCCTTTGGGCTTGGGCCATCCCCAGCCGCTGCCCAGGTAAGGCTCGGGGGTGCTGGATGGGCCAAGGGCCCACGAAGAGGAGCAAAAGGGTGAGCAAAGGGACCCTCGCAGAGGAGCTCAGGAGAGCGGATGTGCAGGTTCTGCTCCGGCACAGCACGAGGCCCCTCCTGGCTGGTTCCAGCCCCGCTCAGTTAAAGCTCTGCAGCCCTCAGGGGCTCTTTGTGCTGGCTTGGCCCCGGCTCTGCCGGCACAGATCGCAGCCGGGCTGCTCACAGGTGATGCAGGGCACGGGTCTGACACCGGCACGGGGCTGACACCGACACGGGGCTGACACCGATGCAGGGCTCCGGTTCAAAGCCACCTCCAGCCAAAGCCTGCGCCCGTTGCGTCGCAGTGCTCAGATCCAGCTGGCTCTTCCCAGCTGCATTCTGAGGTCCCATCCATGGGGCTGCCACCTCCGTGCATCCCCAGCAGACTTCTCGCAGGGTCTGACCATGGGGTGGGATGGAGCCGTGCTGTGGCTCCATGGGAGTTCCCTTGCTGGTGCCTTTGGGAAACGGCTGCTGAAGGGGGGCTCTTGTTCCTCCCTGCAGGCCATGGAGGGGCCTTTGCAGACGGCGGAGGGAGAGGAGGCCGTGGTGTTCCACCACCACTACATCCCCTACCCCTGGCCCCCTCCCGTCCTGGCATGGCCGGGCCCGGCACAGGAGCGGGGGCCGGCGGCCGTGCGGTACCTGGGCTCAGGAGCTGAGGATGCGGAGCTGTGAGTAACGGGGGCGCTGCTTTGGGCCTCCCATGCGGTGTAAGAGGGCTCCAGCCCGAGGCGGGACACGAGGGCTCACCCTTGCTCCTGTCCTCACTCCCCTCCCGCAGCGCGGTACCGCCTCCCCCACCCCCCAGCGCCACCGGGACCGTGGGAGCCAGCATCCCACCAGCATCGGGTAAGGATGCGTCCTCCCCATGGCCCTCCAGGGCAATGCTCTCACCTTGCCCCAGCCATGCATCAACCCGGGCAGAGGCTGAGCCCCCCCTGCTCCCTCCGTCCATGGGGTCTGGAGTGCCCTTGGGCAGCCCCCAGCTCCTCCTTTCTCCCCACAGAGTACTACAACGTGGTTGAGGAGAGGCCGTGAGCTCCGTGCTCCTCAGGATGGTTTCTCCCGCACGTCCCTGCCCTCGACCCCATTGGATCACAGAATCATCGGGGCTGGAAGGAGATGACCTGCTCCAACCCCCTGCCAAGGCAGGGCCGCCTGGATACACAGGGACACAGACCCTGCAGCTGCTGAGCACCATACCCATTGTTTGAGGATGGCACTTCAAGCACATTGGCTTCCTCCCCACAAGCCACCCCATCACAAAGCCTGTCACAAACCCCTGCTGACAGTGTGACCCCAAACAGGGACAGGCTTTATCTCCCTGCTCTGCAGAGGGCCCCTCCCCACAGGCTGGTGCTGACATCCCAGTCCTGGCTGGACAACGTGTGTCTGCCAAGCCATGGGGATGCTGCAGCACAGCCTGTGCTGGGGGGGTGGTACCAGCCCAGGTGGTCCTGGTCTTCATTCATCCCTTTGGATCTCAGTGGAGCACATTGCCTGTAATTAATGTGCTTTGTTAAGGAAGCTCCCTGCTGTCACTAATTGAGCATCTGTAATTACCAGGCTGCTGGCTCTGGGCCCCAGTGCGGGGCTGCCTCCAGGCTGGGGGGTGCGAGGCTCTTGTGGGGCACATACGTGGGTGCTCCGGGGAGGGGCTGATGGGTGGCGCTGGGAAGCAGAATGGGATGTTCCTGGCGATCACCCGCTGCACTGGGCCCCTCGCTACAAGAGAGACATTGAGGGGCTGGAGCAGGGCCAGAGAAGGGAATGGGGCTGGTGCAGGGCCTGGAGCACAACTGTGATAGGGAAGGGCTGAGGGACCTGGGGGGCTCAGTCTGGAGAAGAGAAGGCTCAGGGGGGACCTGATGGCTCCCTACAAGAGCCTGACAGGAGGATGGAGCCGGGAGGGGCTGGGCTCTGCTCCCAAGGAGCAAGGGATGGGACCAGAGGAACCGGCCTCAAGCTGCACCAGGGCAGGTTTAGATGGAGTTGAGGAACAATTCCTGCCCCCCCGTTCTTTGTATGGACATGGCCACGCCCTACTGGTTCCGCCCCCTCCTTTTATAGAAATCGCCCCGCCCCTTCCTCCTTTTATAGGCACAACAGCCTCCTAATTTCCTAATTTCCACCCCCTAATTTCTCCGGCCAACCCCGCCCTCCCCGGGTCCTGCCGCCCGCCCGCTCAGCTCCCGGCCCGTGGTGTCCCCGCGGCAAAACGGCACCTGGCTGAGCACCAGAAGGAACCAGGGCAGGCCCCAAGCTGAGCAGAGAACATGCTTTATTGGAAGGAGATACAAGAACAGCACATTCTACCACATCATGGGAACAAGGTTCAGCTTCTGCACACGAATGGCCTTCTTCCCCACTCCACAAGAGATTGCTTTGTTGGATAGTTTCATGAATATCGTGTAGTCACAATACAGGAGCAAAGGGCACGAGACAGCAAAATTCAGTAATGCCCACAAGGTCTACACCATGTAGATAGATGATCGGTTTTGGAGGAGGCAGAGAAAGGCAGACACCATCAGGAGAGTGAGAGAGAACTTTCCCACATTAGGATGGGCAGTGGTTAATAGGAAATGGCTCCTACCTACCAGTACACTGCAAGCGCTTCATTTCAGCCACCATTCCATGAGGAAGCATTGGAAGGTCTAAATGAAATCAGCACTATATGACGCTGCCATCATCTACCCCAAGATTGCCCCCTCCTTTTAATCATGCTGGAGCCATATAGGGAACTTGTGGCACAAGAACAGTGGTTATACTTGAAAGCCATTGTAGGAGTTTCTTCCAGTGGTGCTGATGACAGAGAGGAAGTAAAAGCTTTGTTGTTTTACAAAGACAAACAAGGATGCACTGTCAGAGAAGCAAACCATCCACACAGCTAACAGGAGCTGCCACTGATGCACAGAATGGCCACTGTAGGCAAGCCACCAACTGATGAGCTTGGCATTGGAGAGTTTCTGTGGCTGTTTGGACAAGGCCAGCAAAGAGTCTGGCTAAAGATCTTATTTCTTCAGTCTAGAGGAGAAAAGCCTCTCCAATGCAAAGAGACCTGCAAGTCAGGGAAGACTGCTCCGGGAGAAGTATCTCCAGTGAAACACACAACAGGCTGTTTGTGTAAAGGATCCAAGAGAGAAACCAGGAAAAACTGCTAATCCCAGAGGTCTCTCCACCAGACGTGGTACTGCAGTAGCTCCAGGAGTGCACATCAAGAGCAACTCTATGAAACATCTCAGACCTCGATGTTCTCACACACTTGGCCTCGACTCCTCCAGGGTAACACTAAGAATCACACCACTCAGTTACAAGATATGCAAGCTTCTGACTGTACAATATTAACTATGTGAAGCCCTGCTATATTCTATGGAAAACACTGCTGAAAGAGGTGGTATATTATCTTCCTAAAGCTATTTGATACATGGAGTAGAACAGTCCATCCGACTAGTTAAAAATGCTGAAGTCAGTGTAACTGCAGCTTGTTGGAAAACCAGACCTTCCCCAAACAAGCAGTTTTAGACCTTGTTCAAAAGCCACAGAAGTTACCTCCGTTACTTAGAATGCAAAGAACCTGAAGGAAGAAACAACCAGATTATAGAACACAACACAACCTCATCGGAATAAGAACATGAGGGTAAGACCAGTGACTGGACAGGTACAGTACCAGATATCAGAACTCCTTGGGCCAGTGCTGCTCGGAGCTTCGTTTGGGTCCTATACAGATCCAATCCTTGCAACCTCATTGAGGCCGAAACATAAAGTTCCTCAGAACCAGCGTCTGCGGTGTGCACAAAAGATCTGGGCCAGAACAGTACCAAGGGGAACTGATCTTTCAGGAGGGTACTGTACCAGCCAATCACAACAGCAACAGATACAACAGAGATCCCTAGGGTAATTCCTACTGCTGGGGTTCACTGGCTTCAGGAATCAGACACAGTTAAGTTCCCTTCGGAGGGGTCCATTTCAAACAGCTGGGATCCATTATCTTATTGCTGTTGGATCTTTTTGCCTCTTTGGCTATCCATTCATCAATCAGATCCTAAGGAAGAGAGCATGAATGCGCAGGTTAAAACAAATCCACACTAGAGAATTATCCATGCTACAACACCACACATCTAAGCTCACAAAGCAGAAGATGACAAACTGCCTTCTAACTGCTTCACCTGGAAAAGTAACATTTCCTCCACAATGCTTCCTTGAAGCCCTTCCAATCACACTGATAAGGGTGCTGTTAGCTACAAAGTGAAGTGTCAACGAGGGAACATGTCATGTTTGCGCATTTATAAACCACTTGTTTCATGTCTAATGAGGGTACAAACAGGACTCATTCAGGATTCCATTCGTTCAGTTCACTTTACATCATCCATCTGCCCACTAAGGGCCAGGCATTATAAGGACCATGATGGGAATGTGGATCCATTGCTCCCCTAAAAAGCCACTTACATAATGTGCAATGTTATTCCACACACTGGAAAGGAAGATCAATACAACATATTTCTACACTGCTGAAGGATCAGTTTGGATGCCCACCTATGTTATCAGTTACTGCACCTGACAATTACAGTGCTCCCCCACTGGAATGAAAAGGCTGGAAAGCCCAGCACAGTGCAAAGGAAATACTGGCTTCAGCAGGTTTGTCTGAACCTAACAGACAGAAACAAAACCCCTGAGCTGCAGTCACAAACCTTACCTGTCTTTTGAGGACCAGGTGTTTGCCCTTCCAGTACTTGAGCATCTGAAGCGCCTGCAACGTGCTCACAATGTCGACAGGGTTTACTGCAGTCTCCTGGCTGATTTCTGCAAAGCAGGATCAGTTTATGTCAGAGCAGAAACACGTTTCCTGCACCTGTACCTACCTGGTGGTTCACAACTCCAAGTTTTATGCAACTCCTTTTGAAGTGAACCACCCAAAGTGCCCTGCACATAGCAAGGAGGTATGCGCAGTATTACTGTTGCTGCTGTACTTGGTACCCTTTTGACCACCCCAGTTATCTGTATCACTGGCATCCAACTTGCCTTTGCTTGATTCACTCTTGAGGATCAATGACTGCTAACTAATTTTAGCATCCAAGTTAGTAAGGTATAATCCTCCACCTGCCTCAGAACTGAGGAACCTGGGTGAGCTGCATAGCTGTGTTCTTGAACCAGTTCACAACGAGCTATTTAGCTGGAAACTATACCTTTTATAGAGATCTCTTTTCCTTGGAAGTTATGCAGGTAACGAAGAAGAACTTCCTTCCAGTAACTACGGTAGCTGATGAGCCCCAAATCAGACAGAGGGCGTTCTGGAGAGCCAACTTTTTCTTCTACTTTTGAAAGCAAATAGCCTGCAAAGGAAAGAAAACCTATTTATCCTTCCTAAGCCGCCCTCTCCTGACCATCAGCCTCTTTGGCACATGCAGAAATCATCTCTGGATGAAAACTGCTCAACCACCACCACAGATCTGTTCGATTTCTTGGCAACAGGATGTTTGCAGAACTTTACTTACTGAAGTCAATGAGCATTTTGCCGTAGCCTTGCCTCATGTATTGAGGCATCGTCAGGATACAGGAAACATTGTAGTTGAGGAAAGAATTCTTCTCCTAAACACAAGATGAGAGAGGAAGAACAGGTCTAGGTCTGTACAAGCAATGGGTATATCATAATCCAACAGACTGAACAAGCCTGTGCAACTGATACAAATACAAGTGGAAGGAGAAACAGCAGAAAAACCTGCCTAACAACAAGTAACATGATCATCCTTCAGCTCCCAACCTAGTTCAGTGTTTCTCACTTCAAGAGCCATTAGATAGGGGGGTTGGGGCACAATTTTAGTTCTCGAGTGGCTGGACAAGGAGTTGTACTGAGGAGCCAGTGACACTTTCACCACCACCTCTGTCATCTGCCAGCTTTACATGCAACAAGAAAACAACAGCAGCATTAAAAGCACACGGTGTAGATTGAAATGTTCAGACAAAAAAAGATGGTGACTAATAGCTATTTCAATGTATTTTTCTCTACATTGTTTACATTTTCTTTATCCTTACTTATGCCTACAGCAAAGCACCTCAATACCTGCAGCAAACAGTAAGAGCAATTCATGCACATCAGTTTTGAAACTTTGTCTATTCCTAAAAGCAATGAATCCTAAGACTGCAGGATTGGAGGAGAGATTCAGTGCTGATAATTGTTGTCCTGAATCTCACTCTAGTGAGTAGTAATGTTTATGTATGTTCAACTAACCTTGGAGAAATATCCTATCAGGTGACAGCCAGTGTTGTCAGCTTCTGTCATGACATAGAAGAGGAAGGGCTCAACATCGTAATACAGTGTTTTATGGTCCAAGAAAAGCTTTGCCAGCAGACACAGGTTTTGACAGTAGATCTAGAAGCAAAAGGAGAATGGGATATGCCCCTTTATTACAGTGGAACATCCCAAGCATGGACAAAGACATGGGAAATGACAGGAAAATTCTGAACCATCTGAGCAATGACGTACAGTCATTCAAACAGAGCAGCTGGGCCAGGAAACAATTCCATTTCGAATGAACCTTGGTAAGCCTGGCTTCCTAAGGGGGGGAACTGATGTTTGCAATATCAACCTCTGCATGCCCCGAACAGCACAAGCATTACTTAGCAGAAACTAATAACATTGGTGTATTATCAGCACTGCTCTTAGACTAAAGCAGAACAACCCAGCACTGCACGAGCTACTAAGAAGGAGAAAAAGAACTATTACAGCTGAACCCAGGACAGCTCCACACTCAAGAGTGGCCCAACCATGGCGGTTTGTTACCTTGTTCTTTTTGCCATCCACTTCAAACACCGAAATGGAACCTTTGCGGTAGATTTCATCACCCGGTGGATGTTTCCAAACACATTTTGCCTATGACAGGAAAACAAAGTTAGGGTGACACCCATATTCCAAGGGCATAAGAGGTTACAACAGCTACTGGATATACCAGGAAAGATGCAGGCTTCTCACCTCTTAGAGTGAGCAACTGAGCTAACAACAGTCATGGTTTAGAATGTTTACAGGGGAAGTTCAGGTTGGATCTAAGGCACAAGCTCTTCCCTGTGAGGGTGCTGAGGCGCTGGCACAGGGTGCCCAGAGAAGCTGTGGCTGCCCCATCCCTGCAGTGCTCAAGGCCAGGTTGGACAGATGCCTGGGTGCCATGGTTTAGCATGAGGTGTCCCTGCCCATGGCAGGGGGTTGGAACTGGGTGATCTTAAGGTCCTTTCGAACCCAAACCATTCTATGATTCTATGGGATGTAAAGGTCAGGAATCAGCTCTGCCCTTACCATGTGCCTGCGCAGTATTGTCTGGCTCTTCATGTACTTGAGGCAGAACTCACACATGTAGAGACGCCCCAGCCGAGCATATTCCTCCGGATAGGGGGAATGATACCACGTATCCAGCTCGTAACGGCCAAAAGCGATGGTTTTGATCATATTGCTGCCCTCTGTGATCTGGCCCTGGAGCCGCAGCTTCTCCTGCAAAGGAAAGAGTGGATCAGGATTTAAAATAGCTAAAAAACCCAGAAGGTAGAGAGGAAGGGTCCTATTTATTTCTCCAAAGAAATCATTTACTTCAGGTCTTCTAAATTCATCTTTTGGTGTGGCCACATCTAATGACCCCTCCCACATTGCTCTTCAGTCAAACACAGGTACTGACCATTCATTTCATCAGGAAATGTCCTGTGAATCAGCACTTAAGAGCATACTAGCACTAGGATCACACTCCCCCTGCCATGAAAGCAGTGCAACCTCCTTGCCGCACTTCATGCTTCTTTCCTAATCTGTATGAAGAGGCTACAGCCTAATGCTCTGCCTCAGATATCCCAGAGGCACTGTAGCATTCAGGACTGCCAATGCACTCCA
Source organism: Neopsephotus bourkii (assembly GCF_033783945.1). Classification (NCBI taxonomy): domain Eukaryota; kingdom Metazoa; phylum Chordata; class Aves; order Psittaciformes; family Psittacidae; genus Neopsephotus; species Neopsephotus bourkii. The sequence goes on along the minus strand of NW_026902294.1, from coordinate 1,334,065 downwards.
GCTGCACTTCCAGTCAACCCTCTGAACGACTGACACTTCATCATTTCCCCTAGTGGAACTTCACTGGCTTGGCTGGGCTGTAGCTGCTCTTCTTACAAACTCTGGTTCTACCTGCACAGCAAAACCCAGACAGCATTCACGCTTCTGAGACAGACATCTGCTATGAGCCACGTGAGGAGTTCGAAGTCTCACCAGGTCCTCCGATGCCCGTGCTTGTGCTCTTCGGAACAGCTCGAGGTCATACTCACTCGTCAGGTTTTCGAGCAGAGGCTCCCTGGTATTGCCATAGGTTTGTCTGTGCTCCTAGGACAAGAAAAGAAGAGGTTTCGCTGCCATGCTGCTACCAAGCTGTTGGATCCTGCAGCGTTTTAGGTGGGAATGTTGCAGGACGACTGGGAGAAACAAACTCCCGCTTTGCGGCCTCAGTGTGGACAGGAGGGAATGAAAGAATAAAGTGACTGCTTTTACCATGTACTTTTCTTTTTGCTCCTTGCTTAGGCCCGAGTTCCTCTTCTTCCTGAGCTCCGCTACTTTCTCCTTGTATCGCAGCTGTCTCTCTGTTGGTGCCTGCAAGAAACCAGAGGTGGAACCTTCCCCAGGCTCCATCCACGTCAGACATTCTTCACCTTCCCACCCTAGAGGGCTTCTGCCCCAACATTCACTGGCTGAGGGTTGGTGCCTCTGAATCAAACCTTGTGCTAGTAAGAGGGCACTGCAGGTACAACGGGAAGGTTTTCTTGCTTTTGCTGTACCTCCATCCCACAAGACAGGGTGAACTCCTTATGCACTGCTTAATCACAGGGAGAGGCTTGGACCCGACTCATGAAGTCATCATGGCTCAAGTCCAAGGCTCATGAACTGAAGTTTTATTCTTTTCTATTTAGTCACAGTAAAATTGTAGGTTATAGTTCTGCAGCAATTCTTTTATCCTACGCATCAAAGCACACAGCAAAGATCATCCTGAGAACAGCTCCAGCCTCCTTTGTACTATTACTGACCAGTGCCACCTCTCTGCTCCCACCAGCTGTCCCAGTCTCTCATTTAAGGAATACAATGAATTGTCCTTGCTAAAATAAACTGGGGACAATAAATGTGGAGTGTCAGAGCACAACAGCTGATCTGGGAAGTGAAGAAGGGAAATCAAGTGAAAATCATTGCCACTGGAAACCCCAAGCTGAGGTTCTTGCACTCTGAACCAAGCAGCCACTGTGCAGGTCACTCACCTGGTGTCTGGTGGCGTGCCTGTTGTTGTCATCCTGCCGATGGGCCAGCATCCTCTCCTCAATCTGCTTGTCCCGGCTCTGTGCTCGCACCTGGAAGCCAAAATTCACCTGTCAGTGCTGCAGAAAACTGCTATCAAGGCCTTCACCCTTTCCTTTTCCTGCTTAGGTGAATTTCCTGAGTTGCAATGCACAGTTTGACACAAACGCTGCTGTCTTGCAGCTAAAGACATCAGCTAAAATGTGTAAACTCTCTTTCTGTTCACAAAGGACAGGTCTTGGCATTTTGTTTCAAAAAACAAATGCCATAGAATCACAAACTGGTTTGGGTTGGAAAGGACCTTAAGATCACCCAGTTCCAACCCCCTGCCATGGGCATGGACACCTCACCCTAGACCATGTCACCCAAGGCTCTGTCCAACCTGGCCTTGAACACTGCCAGGGATGGAGCATTCACCACTTCTCTGAGCAACCTGTTGCAGTGCTTCACCACCCTCGCAGTGAAGAACTGAGGAAGATAAACAGAAGACTCCTTTACCTTGCACTCGTCTGCTGAGAGATTATGGTACAGTGGGCACCCCGATATAGAGAAGTGTCGCTCATGTTTTCCAGTCAGGTGTCCTGCAAAGGATCAGGAAGAAAACAACCTTTAACATATGCTCCTGAAGAAGTTTCTGTTTAAAAGGTATCCCGGGTGGGCAGACCCCTCACAGGAGCTTTTCAAGGAGCATGCTCAGTCTATTACCAGTGTGGCAGAAGGAGCACACTCCCTGGTTCATGGCACAAGCTTTCAGAGCAAAGAAGGAAACTCTTTTTCAGGCCAACTCAAGAGCTGCACTGGTGCAAGCAGCCAGGTCTGTCTGAGGTCTGCAACAGTTGTGTCTGAAGATGGGCCCCTGGCAGACACCAGCACCCTACCTGCAAGAGCCTGCATTTTCCTCCTGTGCTCATCTCCTCACTTGTTCTTTACCCTATCACCCCCAAACACTCTTTGCCAGAAAACACTCCAGGAAGAATACACCTGCAGCTATGCTTCATATCCCTTCTCTACACCCACTTCTCAGTATACTTCTGATCCTAATTCAGTTATAGGATGTCTAACTGAACTGGGGGGGATGGGACACTTTGAATATCACAACACGAAGGTAAACCCCAACAGATTAATCCTGGAGCTGAAATTACCTAAAGAGTTACAGCCAGGAGTGGGACATTTCATGTTGAAATTGTAGCTTTCATGGAAGCGGCGGCGCTTAGGGCGGTGAGACAGGTCACTTCCAGAATCCTTCATGGACATGTCCTTGGCAATGCTCTCATCATGGGATACGTTTGGACTGGAGATATCAATATCAGATTCTGAGGAAGGGGCATTCCCAGTGGGGGTACGAGGCGGAGACTCATCGTGATCCGCTGCGTTTTTAGTGTCTGAATAAGGATCAAGATGTTACAAATCTGCCTGAAAGCAAGCTTGCAAAAAATACACAAAGCAACTCTGGAGCCCTCTGAACCCCTCTGTCCTCAGGATACTGCACGGTGTCCTCAGAGCGGAGTCACCCCCCCCCCCAGCAGCATGTGTGGTTTAACACCTCAGTGCACCCTGCCTACCTCTGTCAGAGAAGTCAACCACTTGCTCAGTCTCTGAGCCCGAGGAGCGCGTCTGCCGGAGCGGGTACTTCTTTGGGGTCACAGGAGCGGGCTGCTGCTGGCTGCGGGTCACCCTCCTCGTGGAATAGACAGGCTCCTCGGCTCCAAACGATGGTGGATTATGAACTGGGCTGGAATCTAATGCCATAGAAACACCACCATTAGCACCCACAGTAACAACCACTGCCAGTCAGTACTTCCCCTGGCTACTGGGCATCACCACGGGTTCTCTCCCCCCATGGTCACCACAAAGGGATGCTCTGATCTTCCCAGCTTAAATCTTTTGACACTTTTACCAACACTAAGGAATCTGGAATCACATCAGCTTTCTCTGCACTTAATTCCTTCTTAATTATAACTAGCAATTACAATGCAGCTCCCATTTGGAAAGCCAGAGAACCATTAATTTAGATAAGAACTATCATTGCTTAGACAACCTTTGGGAATAGCAAGATTGCTTCTGGTGTGGAGCTACATTTGGGACCCCGTGTGTGGCTTTGTGATCCTATACTGCTCATAAAACTATTACGTTTCCCCTAACAATATAACAACTACTTTGCAAGACAACAATGCTTTCATTACCTAGGAATATCATCCTATCCACATCCAAACCACCTTTCCTCTTTTTAAGACCTAATTCCCAGGTGATCCTGCATGTTTTATTTAGGTATAACCCGCCACACTGAAGTTCTGAAGGTCAGGAACCCGGAGCCCATGGAGCATCATCCTTGGGGCATCAGAGGCTGCTTGAAGCATTCACCTTGGGAGCTCTGGCTGAGCCTGGCTGAGGAGCGGGTCACGCGGGCAGACCGCCGGGACATGCCGTCACTCTCCGAGCTGTCGGTGTGCTCGGGGTCAGTGGAGAAGTCAGAGTCCTCTGTTCCATCCGAGCTACTGCCTGCGTTCCTCTGCAATGACACAGAGCCAGGCATCAGCACAGGAGCATGGCAACGTGCAGTTATTGATACTGTAACGTATTTGGTGCTAGGGACTACATGTAAGCTGACACAACAACACACGCGATAATAACTATCAAGTGCATTCCTCTGGAGAAAATAGTTTAGTTTAATAACTGCGTAGTGTCAGTGCAAATGGATCCACCAAGGCCACAGAACAGCTGGTTGTGCTTAAAGCAGCCGGTAAATGAAGGTTCAAGGCTGGAACGCGGGTAGGATGTGCCCCGAGCTAAGCGCTCCCGCTCAGTCTGCCAGCTCACAACAGCAGCAGCCAGCAGAGCACAAGGCACCACAGGACACAGATGGGCTCCAGCAATGGGTGGGACTGACTCCTCACCACTCAGTTCAGGGCAGTGTCAGGGTGCACGCACGGCAGAGAACGCAAAGTCAGCCTGAGGAGAAGCCGGGCCAGAAGAGGCTGCGAACGGAGCGGCATTCACCTCGCCCCGGGAACCCCCGCGCTCCCCTGCACCATGCCGCGGCCTGCGCGGCTCTTGGAGGGAAGAAGCCGACCGCGGGACCTGGCGGGCAGCCCCCCCGCGCTCCCAGCCCGCTCCCTGCCGGGACCACGGGGTCGCGGCCCCCGGGAGGCCCCGCCTCGGGCGCAGGCTCCCTCCGAAGCCGCGACCAGGCCTGAGGGGAGCGCGGCGGGGCCGGACGCGCCTGAGGGGAAGGGCGAGAGAGGTCGCTGAGGGCCCCGCGCCGCTTTGTTTTGCACCCAGCGGACGCTCGCCCGTCCCGGCCAATCACAACGCGGGTGGGAGGAGCCGAGAGGGAGAACGACCCAATAGGCGCTCATAAAGCGAAGGGGCGTGGCCGGCGGGCGTGACTGACGTCAGCCACCAGCCTATCAGCGCCAGGCTCGCGCGCCCACAGAGGCATCGATCCGGGGCGGACGGAGAGGGGTGGGGGAAGGGAGCAAGGGAGAAACAAGGCACGCGCGGGGAGGTGATTGTGGGGAGCTAGATGGGCAGCCTCTACAGCCAATCAGCTACCAGTCCGGCAAGGCAGTCCGACCAATAGGAGAGCAGCTCTCCAACTGCCTGCCAATCGGACAGCCCAAGAGCCGGGCCGCGCTACAGGCGCGGGGGAGGGGAAACGGTAACCGTTGAGGGAGATGAGTGACGAGCAAGATGGCCAATAAGCGCCCAGCGTGCCTGCGCGGTAGCCAATCAGGGAGCGAGCAGGGCGGGCGCTGGGGGCTGAAGGCCGCTATTTCCCCCCCGGTTTTGTGCCCATGAGAGGTAGCGGAGGGGGTGGGGAGGACGGGGGAGCTGCGGCCTGAGCTCCCGGTTCCCTCGCTGGGCCCTACCTTGGTTCTCCGGCTGCGCTTACCTTCCTGCGCGGCATCCTGGGCGGGGGCAGGGAGGCTGCCTGGTCCCCGGCGCCCCCGGCCCGCGAAGCGGCGCTCGCCGCCGTGTTAGCGCTGGCGGGCTCCGTGGTGGCAGCCGTATCTCCCGTCCTGCGGCACGTCTGCTCCGGCGGCGCCAGCCCGCTCCCGCCGCTGCCAGCTCCTGTGCCCTGCTCGGTCCCTCACGCTTCCGCCGGGACACGGTCCACACCCCCCACACCCGCGTCACGTGACCCCGAGCGAGCCTCACGCCAGCGGGCGCCGCCATCTTGGATTCTGGCAGGTATCCTGGTGGTGCCGCTGACGTTGAAGCTGTGGGCTGCCATCTTGGGTGCTGGCCGAGGGCTCTTGGCGGGAGCGGCGCGGCCGCCATCTTGAGTGCGGGTGTGAAGCGGGGGTTTCCCTCAGGGAGCCATGTTGGGTCCGGGCAGCCCACAGCGTCCGCGGAGGGATGGGGTGGCGGAAGGCGGTGAGTCCCCGTTGCTCTTGAGGCTGCGCCTGCGGCTCCCGGCCCGGTGCTGCTGAGGGGGTGCCGCGGCCTGTTGCAGGGAGAGGCCTGCCTGTGCTCCGGCTCCGCGCTGGGCCGGCCCGAGGCGGGCCTGGCAGGGCTGAGGTGCTGCTGGGGCTCCCGTTCGGGAGGGCTGTCGTTAGTTAATCTTTAGCTCTCCAAACACCCTCGGGGCCGGGTGGTGGCGCTTTGCTGTGCGGTTCTCTCTCGGGGGACTTGGAGCTGGTCGCGTTCCTGCCCGCAGCTACTGAGGCACCGTGGGGTTGTGGAGCAGAGGGACAGAGAGGTCCCGTCACCCACTGCGCGGGCCAAGCTCTGTGGGAGCTCTTGCCTTTGATTAGGCTGATAGCTAGTTAAATACAGGATAGCAGTAACATTAACGTGAAAGGAATAGCAAATAAACTACAATCTAAAGGGGCTCCAGGAAACCTGATGTTGTGGTTTAACCCCAGCCAGACAACTTGTGCACTCACTCCCAGTGAGTGGTGCCAGGCTGGAAGCAATCGAGGCCCACGTTAGCCCCGCCCTCCCCAGGGGCTGCCCCCCCTTCCCCGCTCCCAGAAGGATGGGGAGGAGAATCGAAAGAATGCAACTCCCACTGATTGAGATAAGAACGGTTTAGTAACTAAGGTATAACACAAATCACTACTGCTGCCACCAATAATAGTAATGATAAAGGAAATAACAAGGGAAGAGAATACAAGACCTCATCACCAGGTGACCGATAACTTCCCCCCCCCAGCCCGACCAAGCATCAACTGATACCTCTTCCAACCCTGCAGTCCCCTTAGCCCTTCCGGGTCACTCTCCCAGTTCACTCCTGGGCATGACGTGCTGTGGTATGGAATACCTCTTTGGTCAGTTTGGGTCAGGTGTCCTGTCTCTGCTTCCTCCCGGCTTCCCCTCCTCCCTGGCAGAGCATGAGGCCCAAAAAGTCCTTGGCCAAACCAAAACATTATAGTTACCAGCTTTGTTCCTCGCTGAAAGTCAAACCACAGCACTGCACCAGCTACCAAGAAAGAGAAAAATGAATGCTACTGCTAAACCCAGGACATCTGGAGAGGGGCTATGGACAAGGGCTTGTAGGGACAGACCAAGGGGAATGGCTTGAACCTGCCCAAGGGGAGACTGAGCTGAGCTCTTAGGCAGAAGCTCTTCCCTGTGAGGGTGCTGAGGCGCTGGCACAGGGTGCCCAGAGAAGCTGTGGCTGCCCCATCCCTGGCAGTGCTCAAGGCCAGGTTGGACACAGGGGCTTGGAGCAAGCTGCTCCAGTGGAAGGGGTCCCTGCCTGTGGCAGGGGTTGGAGCTGGAGGAGCTTCAAGGACTCTTCAACCCAAACCATTCTATGATTTGTGTAAAGACCTGGGTTAAAAACAAGGTTATTTAGTCAAACAGGATTTTTTTTCCAGCTCTGCTTATCTTTAGGGATTTATAGGATTTTTCAGGGCTAATCCTGTAATCCTCCTGAGGGTATGCTACCCTCAGTCATGTAAATAGCACCGTTTTTGTCATTCTAACTTGTTACTGCTCCTAGGTGTATCCAGGCTCCTGTGACATATGAAAGGCAAACCTGATGAAGTCAAGATGAAATACCCCTGCTCCTGGTGAAGCAGAGAGGAATGAGAAGCCGTATGTGTGGTACGTGAAGCGGGAGTTGTGTATCCGTGTACAGCGCTTGTACACACCTGTGGGAGTTGTGCTTATTTCGTAAGGAAAAGGAAAAACTGCCTAGAATTTAGTAGGATTTCCAGTTGCAGCTGAGCCCAATCTAGTGCTGGGCTATTGAGTGTGATGCTCTTGGGTTATTACACTGACTTAAAATGTTTAAGGTAAATTTGGGATTCCCCGTCCAAAACCTACCTTGTGTGAAAACCGCAGTGCTCAATTGTATCAGATAAAGAAATGAAATAGAATCAGAGCTTCTGGTGGTGCTGAAGTGTATGTCTGCAGTGAGGTGTTCATGTTGGTGGGTATTGGCAGGACTTCACCACCACCAAAAGGATGTGACTGGAAAAACAAAGCAAACAGAAGTGAGCGGTTAATGATCTGTGTAGAGGTGAACACAAGCCAGGAGCCCAGTTCCCTGTGCTGCCATAGCCCCTCCTGGTCATTCAAATGGGTATGCAAAGCATAAGCCCTCTGTGCAGTTGAAACATGGACTTAGTGTAACTTCAGAGTACCTGCTCTGTGGAGGAGGGAGCAGTGAGGAGGGAGGAAGTGGCCTGACGTTTGCTGAGGTGTCTCCAGCTCTTAAGAGAGCAATAGTTAGATCTTATGATCACAACAGCGCTTGCAAGAGCTCTTCTTCTGTGTGGGTCTTCCAGCAGAGCACACTGCAAGGATTTCCCTTCCTGCTGCAATGCTTCAGTTCCAAATCCAGCCCAAACTTAGGGGTTGATAGCAGAAATAAAAGCATCTTTTGCAATAAGTTGTATGCAGAGATGTGAAGAGCCCTTGGCCATGAGCCAGTGGCTGGGACTGAAGAAACTCCAGCCCTGCCATTTGCTGGAGCTGGAACTGCTCTGTCCTATGGAAAACCACCGAGTTCAGCTTGAGGCAGGTGCCTTCCGTGTTGGCATCGCCACTAGATGTCAGTGCCTGAAACTGCTGCTTCACCCTCAGCAAGCCACTGAAATGGGGGAAGAGAGGGAGCAAAAGTGATGTGGCTTCTGCTTAGGAGGATCTCTGCTGGGGTTAAGCTCCCTTTAATAAGCTGCTTACAACAGACTTGCAGTCTCTTCACTGACAGAAGTTTATAGCAATTGGTGACTTGAAATTTCATGTTAGATTACACCAAAGGGATTTTTTGTTTTGTTTTTTAAGCCCTTGGTTATTGAATATATGTAGGTGCCACATTGCCACTGATGTGTGTTATTTGCTGAGCTGCATTCCTGCAGGGCTGACTTACCTGCTCAAGTGTATTTTAAAAGAACTGAGAGAAACTCTATAATGAAAATACACCAGATGAGTATGTGCAATGGTGCACTTGAATATGTCTTCCTTGCTTTTAGGTACCATCTCAATGCAGCTCCGGGGGCTGAAGTTACAGAAAGACTTAGTAATGAGGAAGTGCTGCAGATATCCAGAGCACTGTTATCCTGAGACGCAGACCCAGGATGGTGGCAGCTGCTTTTACTTTCATGTCTTCAGAAGGTGAGTGGAGGTGGCTTCCCTCTGGTTTGGGCTCTAGCTTAATGTTTGGGCTTTAGGTAGGTGTAGGTGATAGAGCAGCATCAGAGAACCTCCTGAGCCAAGCATGGAAAGCCTGAAGAATTCCTCATCCAATTTAATGTGTCGTAAAGACTGGGAGTGAATCAGTCTCTCACAAGGGCACTTTTACTGTAGGATAACTGAGAGCTGCTCTTTGCTGAGTGCAGTTTTGGACAGGGCCTGAGCAACCTGATCTCCACTGGCCTGGCTCTGAGCAGGGTTTGGAGCCTGTCACTCACTGAGAAATTTGAACTTGGTTCTTGGCAAAGGATGCTCCATGATGTGCAGGCAGGTTCAATGCAGATCTGTATGTACAAATGGTAGGAGGTGCAAGACACAGAATGTAACCTGCTAGAAAATCTGTGTGGTTTTGAGTCTTCTGTTTGCAGCTGAAGAGGCCTGTTCTGCAGTGGGCCTTGGTACCCTTGAGAAGCAAACCCATCAACACCAGGGCTGTTTAATTCCTTCCCTCGTGGTGCTGAAGCCATCCAGCCTCTGGCATTTATTTGCATATTGGCAAAGCAGTTTTTACTTTTGCATTAGAAAAAGCTTCCATCAGCTGGTGCCCAGCAGGAGGACTCCAGTTTGGAGGGCTTTGGGTTGCAGACAGCTCAGCAAACAGCTGCATGTGTGTGTGTTGGTTTTCAGTTGAATTGATGCTAACTTGTATAAATAAGCAGCAAAGCCCCCTGGATGGAGAATCCTGGCCATGTACCACAGTGAAGGTCTTGGAGAACACAACTGGCTGCAGATGGATTGGGGTGTTTTGGTAAACTTGAAGGGAATCCATGAACTCACTCTTTCCCTGAGGCTCTGGCATGCAGACATCCCAGCAGAGCTGTGTTTGCTGGCAGCGGGAGCAAGGTCAGTCCTGTTTGGCCTAAATCTTTCTCTTCTTTTTAATTGTAATGGAAAAAAGACCTAACTGGAATTCTGCTGAAAGCAGAAGTTTCTCACTTAGTTACAGTTGAATATAGCTGCACTTCCTGGTTCCCTGTCTCCCCTGGGTCTCATGGGATAATCTAATTACTAAATAGTAGCAATAAAGCCCCATTTTGCCCTGGCAGGACTAATGCATATTAACATGCCAGATATTTTTATGCCATCCTCATCCTGTTCCTGCCTATTTTTTGGCTACTCTTGTCTGCTTTTGGATTTTGGATGTGCTCCTTTAATACATTCCTTCCAGTCTAGGCAGTGCTCTCCAAATGCCTGGCACTGATGTTAATGCCTTGCTTCCTAATCAATCAAGTCTGTTGCATGCTTCCTTAGAGGAAAACTCTGTTTGTGTTGTTCAGCCCAATGACACGGACTTCCACAGGCGTAAGAAACATTTGTCACCAAAGGTGACACTGATGTAGGAAGCGAAGGTGAAAATTTATCCTGTTTGGCATCTCTGAGCCCATCCTGTGGGCAGTTCTGTTTCATAAGGCTGACTGTGAGCCACAGACTTTGTAGCTCAGTTTCCAGCTGATGTGCATATCTTGGTTGTAGAAAGAACTTTGGGGGTATGAAGAAGAGGTTACATGTGTGTAGTAGGGTAAGAACTTGCCTTTGCTTACTCCACTAATGAAAGAGTGGGTTCAGGAAGTAGGAAGGCAGCCCTGATCTGCCAGGCTGATGGCTGAACTGGAGCTCTAATTGCTGACACTCCTCCGAGCAAACTGCCTGTCCTAAAACTGTAGAGCTGATTTAACAGCCATTCTCCTGAGCAAGCTGTCATCCCTTCCTGGAGAACATCTCACATCTCATGCAGCCTGTGTTATCTGAGGAAGTTGTAGTATGTCTCTGATGTTGGTTAACTCCTGAAGCTGTGTGCTTGGGCATGGGAGGAATAACAAGATCAGCACTTAGCATAAGTGGGTTCTACCAGCATAATCACAAGTTCTCATGTCCCTTTAGATGTGTTGTGTCCTGCTGCAGACAACCTTTGTGTGTCACTGAGCAGTCAAATGTCAGCTCCAGCCTGGCATAAATCAGCACTAATGATGATACACCCAAAATTCTGCAAGTGTAGGATGAAAGGATCCCAAAGAAGATCATAAACTTCATCCCTGATGTGTCTTGTTTTCCAGCAGGAGAAGCTGCAGGACCACAGCAGTTGGCTGATCAGATGGCTCTCAGAGTGGGTAGAAGGAACCCAAGCAGCAGTGGAGGATGTTGCAGCAGCAGGTATGAGACATATCTGGTATAGCTGTAGTTTTGAGTCCCTTGCCTGGTCTGACCTGGTTGATTGACTTGCCCTCCTTGTATTCCATTCCATGCTCTGTTGGCACTGCTGGGCTTCAGTGATTACTTTTAAGTGCACTCTTTCCTGCTGGGGTATTGATGATTCATACTATTAGGAGAAGCTTCTGCCTTGCCGTGCCTTGGTGAAAATGATATTTCATAATGTCTCCTTACTCCTAGCAGGGCTTATGCTCTGTTCCCAAAACTCCCACTGTTTTCACTGCAGGCATGACCAGACTGTGAAATAGCTTGGCTGGTCTGGTGAATAATCTGTTAGTCTTTTAATAAACTGCAGTTTTATTTGTCTTGCTGCTCTTTAGAGCTTTTCTATCTCAAAACATTTGAGTGCAGAAACTGCCCAGCAGTGAAATGCAGCCATCTCTCTTGGGGATAGAGTGGGAGACAGACAGGCATTTTACTCCACAGTTCAGAGTGAGAGGAATTTTGTTCAAGGACAATGAGGGAAAGCTTAGCTTGTGTGCTGAATGACCCTTTGATCTTCCACGTTCATGCTCAGCTGATCAGGACTTTAAATCTAAGCTCTGTCTCCCTCCTACCCATAGCAAACAGCCAGAAATATAATCTCATTTAGGACTTGAGCACTGGACCAGAATGACAGGACTGCAGTGGCAACTGGTCAGCCTCACATGTGTCCTGTTTGCCTGTCACTTCCTCAAGTGACACTGACCTAGAGTGGAAGAGGTGGGGGGTAGCAGTTCTGCAGTGCATAGCAGGGTCTGCTCAGAGGTGTCCAGTGGGAAGGGAAGGCCAGCGAGACAAACATAGTCTCCTTTAAACACTGAGGGACAGGGCAGTGTTGGAGCATTAGAAGGTGACTGTCAGGAATGTGCCAAATGGGTCAGTCCAGAGCCACGAGATGGATTTGATCATTGGGAAGCTTTGTGGTGGTTGCTCATTGTTTGCTGTGCTTTCTGAGGCTCAGAACAGTTCCCTAGTGTGTGGTAGCTCAGCTCTCCTGGGCCAGGAGAAACTGCTGTGGCAGAAGCAGAGGAAATGAGCAGGCAGAGGACGAGGAGCAGTTGGATCGTTCATGTGCAGCCCTTGAGCAGTTGTAAAAAATGGTGTTACTCCTGCTACTATGCAGCACGTCACTGGGAGCCTGAACTACAGGGAGATGACTGCAGTGTGTAGGCCAGAGCGGAGCCTGGAGGACTTCAGTTTTCTCTCACTTAACTCCCTGGTGTGTGTCTGTGAGGAAGGTTACAGAAAGGCTGTTCTTGTTGCAGATAAACTTGGCTGGCTGATAACGTGCAACTCAGCTGAGCTGGAATGGCTGTAGCCCATTTGATAGGTGACAGTTGGTGCTTTCCTGCCTCTTCCTACATACTACAGCAAAATGTGTGGGTTTAAACCATTTGGTGAAAGCAAAACTTGGGCTTGAGTGGTGCTTAGCTTAGGTTGTGATAAACAGCTTTGTTACACTATTCCTTTGCTGTGTTTGTAGCATGAGGTGTGATGAGAACAGGCACAGCTCTGTGACCTCCTTTATGCTAACCCAGAGCAGCACAGAGGAGGAGTTTTACATTGTTCCAGCTGTGGGTATTGAGTTCCAGTTGCAGAGCCTTAAAAAGGCAGAGAAACTGAAAGGTGAATTTGAATTTCTAGGTTGGAAGGGCTCTGAAGGGTTCCTCAAATAACTGCTGTGGACCTTGGGAAGGAAATGCTTTCAGGAAGACGGGTTGCTGTGAAGAAATGTCTGTATTCGGGTGGCAGGAAGGTTTCGGAGATCACCAGGGTACGGTATTACCTTGTTGCTGCAGTGGGAGCTGGGATGGGAAGAACTTTGAGGAGAGGAGACACTCGAGGACCCTTTGAATGAGGAATTTTAGGTTGTAAGGTTAAATGACCAGAGCAATACTTGACCTGTCATCAGGGCAATGCTGGTAACTCTGAGAAAGGGATATACCCTAACACTTGCTGTTCTGGAATGTTCCCCTAGCTTAGCACAGTCCTGAGCAGGGATCATTGTGCCTCCTTGTGTACTGGGTTTCCATCTTATCAGAGATCTCACTGCTCTCCTTGCTGGAAGAGATAAGGATGATTAGTTCCATGGGTGGCATCTTATTTGTTTACTGAGCTCTCATAACCAAAGCTGTGGTTTCTGTGGTCTCTTTGCTCTGTCTGGAGGTACAGGAGGTACCTCCTGTATTTTCCTTCAGTAACTGCAGTGTTGCACTATGCACCACCTCTTCCCCCGGGGTGTTTCTAGAAGCAAGGATGTAGCACTGTCCTCTTCCCCTCTGTTCCCTGATGACATGCAAATAGAAGCAGCGTCATGAGCAGAGGTACTGGAAGATCATGGGGAGCCCTGCTCTGCAGTGATAGCCCAGCTGCCTGCTGCTGCCACCACCTCTCCTCTCCAGACAGCTTGGCATGAAGCCCGGGCTGCTTTGCTACCTCATGCCTTTCCCCCTCTTGTTATCGAGCCATGCCACAGCTTCCCAGGCTCCTGGGTTAGAGAGATCAGCCTCACCCTTTGCACATGGGCAGATGCTTCCTTCAGCCTGCATAACTGTGTCCATCTGGATGCAGAATATAGGCCTGGACCCACAGCAGATAGAGTCCACTTGTAAGTGAAGTGCGGATATGGGAGTGGAAAGGGTGAAACCCAATGACCTTTGAGTTGTTCAGCCTGGAGAAGAGAAGGCTCCTGAAGGGGAGACCTTAGAGCAGCTTCAGTGCCTAAAGGGGCTTCAGGAAACCTGGAGAGGGGCTTTGGACAAAGGCCTGTTGGGACAGGCCAAAGGGAATGGCTTGAACCTGCCCGAGGGGAGACTGAGCTGAGCTCTTAGGCAGAAGCTCTTCCCTGTGAGGGTGCTGAGGCGCTGGCACAGGGTGCCCAGAGAAGCTGTGGCTGCCCCATCCCTGGCAGTGCTCAAGGCCAGGTTGGACACAGGGGCTTGGAACAAGCTGTTCCAGTGGAAGGGGCCCGTGCCTGTGGTAGGGGTTGGAACTGGAGAAGCTTCAAGGTCACTTCCAACACAAACCAGGCTGGGATTCTATGACCCTGTGAGTGGGCTGGGAGGAGTCGTGTCCTTGACCTGAGATACAGAAGGGAGGAGCAAGGTCAATCCTGCCCTGTCTGGCTCCACCAGCCCCCTGTGCCTGGATTTGCCCCACCTTCTGCTGTGCACCAGCGCTGAGAACACACCGTGCTTTTCCCAGTTACATGTTTCTTTACACTCAGCTGGGAGGGGCTGCAGCGGGAAAAGGTTGGATGTGGGATGCCTGCGGGGGGGCACACCGCTGGGAGCTCACTCAGCACTAAAACCTCCATTGGGGCTTTCCACACTGGTTGTTGCGGTTCAAAGGCAATAAGCAGCCGCTGGGCTCGGAGCCGAGCTCCGCGTGGGAAAAGCGCCGGGAAAGCCCTCGGCCCCTTCCAGCAGCGAGGGCGGGAGCAGCGCTGCGATCGCGCCTGGGTTTCAGCTTCCTTCCGCCCGTTGCCTTCCTCTCTATGTCCGGCCCGGCCTCGCTGCGGGGGGAGCCCGGTTCGCTGCCCCACGGGCTGCAAAGGGACGGGACGGGAGGGACGGGGCCAGGGCACCGGGGCGCGCCTCCCCCGGCCCGGACGGGGAAGACCAACAGCAGCGGGGTTTAGAGGAGCCTTGCGATTGGTTGATCCGCAGCCGGGTGGGCGTTACCCGCCAATCCGCTCTTGCGATTGGTTCTGCCGCAGCTGCGGGGTGGGAAAGGCTTGAGCCTCTCTTCCCTCCTTCATTGGTTCTGGCGTGAGTGGCAACGCCTCTTTAGGCTGGCCCCGTTTTTGATTGGCTACCGTGACAGCGCGTGCGGGGGCGGAGCCCTCGGAGCGCTTTCATTGGTTTTCGCTAAGGAGGGCGGGGCGTGTGGCTGCGGGCAGCCAATGACCGTCGGGCTCGCCCCGTTGGCGCCGCCTACCCCCGGAGCGCTGATAAGGGGCGGCGGTGGCGGCGCGGGGGGCTCAGTACGGCGGCGGGCGGGGATGGCGGGGGCGGGAGCGGGCGCGGGCGCGTGCCGCGGCGGGGCCGGGGGGCTGCAGCCGCTCCGCGCCACGGTCCCCTTCCAGCTGCAGCAGCGCCGCGGCGACGGGGGCCGGGCAGGTAACGGCGGGGCCCGGGGTCGGGCTCCGGAGCAGCACCGGGAGCCGGTTCGCGGCGCGGCTGCTCCTGGTGCGACTCGCGGGGGGGGGCGTGATGGGAGGAGGCCGAGGATGAACCGGCTCGGTCCCAGCACCCGGGGCCCGATGCGATTAGTACGGTGTGCACTGGGTTGGTGCTGTACGGGGGGAAGTGAAGGGCAGCTGGGAGAACAGGGAGCGGGGCACACACCGGAGCGGGGGCTCGACGCCAGCGCCGGTGAGCGAAGGGAGTCCCCGCGGGCAGGACGTGTCGGTGCTTGCAGGCGACCGCGAGTTGCCTGTTTGGAGCTGGTTCCCCCCCTAAGAAAAGCACCCAAGTCCCACGTGTGATGCGGCTGATCCGGCTTGGTGAAGAACAACAATTGGTTGTGCGCTGGTGGCAGTGGCTCCCTAATTGCAGTACTGAGAGTTTTCTGACCGCTGCAGGAATGCCCATTGAAATGCAACTTTTGGGTGACCTAATGATAGTCTTTGCCTTTTCTTCCTGTGTGTGACTTGTGGCTGTTGGTGGGATGGATGCTGGGTTCGTGCTTGGCTGTTTGCTCTCTCCAGAAGCGTTAAAATAACAATGAAACAATTTTTGGGTGGTTACGTACAAGACTAAGCAGACTCATGGGGCCAGAGGGAACAGTCAGTCCAGCCGATCTTTGTGGCATTCAGAGCGCTTGTCTCTTGCTTAAAGCAGCAGGTCTTTAATCTGCTTTGCAGAGGCCAGAGCTCATCCTGCAATGAGAATTGATGGCCCTGAAGTGTCCTGTGTTTCCCTGCGTGGGACTTGGAGTCATTCCTGCCCCTGGCAGGGTTCGTATTGATCAGAGGAGCTATTAAAAAGCATTTGGCTCCGTTTCCATTTGAAACAAGTTAATGAAATACATTTTTTGGAGAGCTGGTGAATCCTTCCCTCAGCACTGTGCTGAGCTGGAGGTGAAGCTGCACTTAATGGGGCAATTACTCAGTAGCTTCTGAAGTTATAAAGAAAAGAGAGGAAATCTCAAAGCCTGCGGGCTCCTGCTTGCGTTAGAGCCCTGCAGTTTACCTGCAGCTTTCGGAGGGCAGAGCAGCTGGAGCTCTGCTGCCACGAGCCAGAATTGCTGCTCTTCATTTCTTCCTGGCTCTGTGCCTCCTGTTCAGGCTCGAGGAGCTGGGGTTTTTCCTCTCAATCACAGTCATTTCATCCAGAGTTTTGGAAGTGTTCACATTTCCATTGCCTCCTTGCTCTTTGTAAGCTCTGCTTTGCTGCCTGCCTGTGTGGGAGCTGGAGCAGTAAACTGGCAGTGTTTAACCAAAACCTGGTATCCTGGTGAGTCATCATCTGACACTTTTCCTCCTACCTTTTGGGAGCCCAGCATGGAAATCCATTGCTTTAGCACCTCTTTCCTCACTTTACTCTGCTGATTTTCCGGATTGCTCTGGAGCTCTGTGCTACTGGAGTGGGCTTTTGGAAGATCAGGTGCAGGGTGAGCTGGGTCTGATCCTGCAGCTGCTCTGATCATAGAGGATCCCATTGAGATGAGGAGCAGCTGCTGAGGCTCTCAAAGGGCTTCTGTTCCAAGGAAGAGCTGGGGGATGCCAGGAAGGAGGCCTAAGAATACTTTAAGAGAACTTAACTTGCTGTTCAGTGATCCAGGCTGGCAGGACTTGTGATGGTTGTCACTGTGGTCAGCGACTGGGGTTCTTTTCATTCATTCTCTTCTTAGTGATGCAGCTGTAGGTGGTGAAACAGGTAATGTGTTTGTGTTTGAGCCTCTTCAGGTGCAGGCCAGGCCCATCCCTGTTGCATCCATCATTCTGCCAGCTTAGGTGGCTGCAGGCCACACTGCTGAGGTTCCCTGTTCTCTGAGCTGGGATGAGCTTTGTGGGGTAATAGCAGTGCTTGTGCTGTTTGCGGCCAGTTTGAGCTGTCCCTGGCGTGGCAGAACGCTCCAGGGGAACCAGGAAGCTCCCAGGTCATTTACCCTGGGTAGGTTTTTATTTCATAGAATCGTGGACTGGTTTGGTTTGGAAGGGACCTTAAAGCTCATCCACCAGAGCAGCTTGCTCCAAGCCCCATCCAACCTGGCCTTGAACATCCTGTACCTTTTCTTTCAGCTGGGGTTGCCCAGTGTAGCTGCATGGACCAGAGCAAAGGTTTCCCCATGATGGGGAGTGGAGAACTGAAGGAACCCACTTGTGCAGAGGAGTGGTTCTGTTCCAGGTGTGGTGAGCCCTGCACTGCCTGACTGCTCACTTGGAAGCCAACCCGCAGTGCTTGGCCTAGCCCTGGCAGAGCAATGGTGTTGAGCACCACAGTGCAATGAGTTCTCTGTGTGCAGAGCTTGGATGGTGAAATCCTGGGTAAGTGGCAGCACTGGCTGCACTGAGCTGATCTGGGCACTTCCCTCGTGGCTCCTGCAGCTGAAGCCCCGTGTTAGTGGGATTCCCAGTTGGACAAGAAAGATCTCCAAGAAAGACCAGTAAATTCCCTCTTGGAATTTGTATTAAACAGGCTTTTCTGCATTAAAAATGAAACTTGTGGTGCTGCCATTGAAACCACCTGGTGATGTGGGCTTGGCTCTTCAGGAAATGAGGGCAATCTCAAAGGAGATTGTGTGGTTGGTAAATAACGGGAGAGAATGGTTTCCATGCTTGCCTGAAGCCTGCTGCATGACTCTGGGCAAGCTGCTGCTCCTCCCTGTGCCTCAGTTTCTCCTTCTTTCAGGCTGGAAGCATTCGGGAACAGCAGTAATGGAGTTTGTAGGATCCCTGCCATGCTTGAGCCTGAGGCTGCTCTGTGCAGCTCTTGCATGCATAATGCTGTTGTGCTTACACTCTAGGCTAGCTGTAACACTGAGCTGCTGTTGGCTTTGGTGTCCTGCTCCCCAGTGAGAAGAGGCAGCAGGAAGGTGAGCAGAAGGTCTATCGCATGTGATACTTCTCTTTACTGCAAGCAGCCAGGAAGAGAGCTGGCAGGAGGGCTCGTCATCCAGTGTTAATGTGATTTATATAGTTCTGTCTGTGTGAGGGACAGAAACCTTCATTTTCCTCGTTTCCCACCTTTGTAACTGTAGAAATACCAAAGATGTCTTACTCGGTTTTCATTTGACTTTGCCTTATCTCTACTGGAAGATTTCCAAGGCCTTGACAATCAAAGGTTTCTAATTCTCAGAGTGAGAGCCCTGCCTTCTGCAGTCATCCCAGTGCCCAGATGCTGATTTAAGCAGGGTTAACAAAAAAGGGGGAAATCCCCAACCCACAGCTCCACATTCATTGCTTGGGTTTCACTCTTCTGATAGAGGTGACATGGATGGGCCTGGCAGCACCTTAGTCATCTGTGTGCTCCAGGAGCAGAGTGAGCAAGTCCTAAAGATCTAATGTTTGAACAAGTGTTTGCTTGTTTCTAGCCCAGTCTCTTGCCCATGAGAGGCTGCTGCCCATCTGCTTGCTTTTTCCTAGTTCTTACTTCAATGTCATTGTGCAAACCAGTCCAGAAGCACGCCCAGCCCCTGTCAGTGGGTGAGAGATGGGCTTGAAGGTCCCACCAAAGCAGTGTCTTGCATCAGGCTTGCTTGAGGAGCTGTGCACTTCAACCTGAGGCCTTGAGGATGTTGAAATCCCTCAGATGATTTTCTCATTTGAAAAACAAACTTGGAAAGCCTGAAGTTAAAGGTGAAGAGTTCAGCTCTTTTCCTCCATCACTGGCGTGTTCAGCTTCAGGCTCGGAGCTGTGGTGGAGGGAAATGCTCTTCAACAGCATCTGCATCCAAAAACCTCAAAAGAAGTCTTGAACTGCTGGTGTCCCTTCTTAATTCCCTTCAATGCTATCTGCAGATGCTGTGGCCTTTGAGCAGCGCTCTCCAGCTGGACTCACAGCCTGGAACCAGGGGAGTGATTACAGAGCCTGGAATTGCTTCCTTTGTGCTCCAGGGCCAGTTGTGAAGTCCTTGGGGCTGGCTCAGCAAAGCCCACGGGGCAGATTCCTGCTGGGTTGTGTGAGAAGGGGCTCCAGCTCCTTAACCTGCTGTAGGACCCTCTTTGCCCCTGGAGTGTCCCCCTCGGTGGGGAGCTCCTTTCTGTGCTGGTCAAGAGCTGAAGCAGAGAAAGGTTCTCATGGGGTTTCTTAGAGGGCTGTGCTTGGGAAGAGCAGGTACTTTCTGGGGCAGTTTGGGCCCTGGGTGTGTGTGGTTTGGGCAAGAGGCAGGAGGGGCAGACCCTGTGGTTCAACCACAGCTTCTGCCTCTCCACCGGAAGGTGCCGTGGATTTCAGCGTGCTGAGGGCTTTGTTTCTGTGGTACAGTTGACTCAAAGCAGCAAAGAGCTGTGAAATCCCATGGTGGCGTGGGTGGGAGTTTCCTTTCAGTTGTAAATGTGCTTTAAGAGCAGAGGGTTTGTGAGTTTAAAGTATGGAGAGGGAGCGAGGTGCTCAATGTGTCCCTTCAGAGAGCTGGAGCTTGGAGCAGCCTGGGCTGGTTGAGGTGGCCCTGCCTTGGGTGGGGGTTTTGTGCAGACCCCTCTGCTTGTGTGGACTTAGAGCCTTGTTTGTCCTTTGGTGCCTCGAGCAAGCACGTTCTGCAGGCTCCTGATCTCCACTGCTGGTTGAAGCTTGAGCTCTCCCCCTTGCCTCCCTCCTTACAAAGACCTGCCTGTAGCTGGCTCTGTGGAGAGCATCTTCTTTTCGTCTCCAGCTTCTGTGACTTCCCTTCCCAGCACCTTTCCAGCTCTTGATCTTGCCTTTGTTTCTCTCTTGGGAGTTAGCTCTGACCATGCCATGAATTCCTGTGAAATGCTTCTCTGTTTTCCAGCACATCTGCAGATTCCTGCAGTGTTCAAACCAGGATTTAAGATTTCATTAAGAACAAGGAAAGCAGCCCCTTCTCTTTCAGGGGCTTTCTGGGATTCCCAGAGGAAAAGCTTTTATTTCTTGCCTAATCCTGCCTTGCTTTCAGGTGATGTGATAGGTAAGGTCCTCTTGGGGGATGAAGCAGCAGCAATGCTTTGGTGTGCCACCAGGAAGTGCCTGGGCTGACTGCAGTGGATGGGTTCCCCCATCTTCACATTCCCTCTTAGTGTGGAGAGAGGCGCAGTGCTGGGAAAGGCAGTTCTTTCCCTGTGGAGACTGACAGTCTGCTCTGGTAGAGATTGGGACTGCTCAGCTGCAGGGAAACTGCGGCGAGATTTAAGTGAGTTCTAATGGTGAAGCTTCAGTTCTGGTCTTGGTTTCAGTCCCACCTCTGCTGCTTGGGAACGCCGGGGTGAAGTGGGTTTGGGCTCAGAAGAGAGGTTTGCTCATCAGGTACCCTTGTGCAGGGTGAGGTTCTTAACATCCTCTGCAAGTCCTGCCTGTGTCTGCTCCAGTTACATCTGAAGACGAGGAGAGGAGAAGGGAAGCTGCTGGATTTCTTGCTGTGGCTCAGCCTCACCTCCTGCTCTGCCTGCTCAGGTGCTGTGGCCAGGACCTGCTCTGCACCCGAGCTGGGGTTTGAGCCGTAAGTCGGGAAGCAGAGCAGTTCTGAAGATGTACATAGGGTGCTTTTAGTGCTCTGCCATGGTAGGGAAGCTCATTTCCTTTCCGCTGGTGGAGCTGCTGCCCTGGTGCCCACCACAGCAGTGCCAGTGTTTCTTGTGCCACCTGAACTGTGTCTGAGTGGCTGCTGTGCAGCAAGAAAGTGCTTTGTATAGAGATCTCCAGGCAGATAGTGTGGGAGGATGTGGCAGATGCAGGGAGCGGTGCTGGGGTGCAGTGGGGGACACTGACACCCACCCAGCTGCCTGCTTTGATGGGGATACTTTACCTAAAAGTGAAGTTCCTGGCACAAGGTCCTGCTGTGATTGTAAGAAATTAAACTTAGGCCTTTGTTACCTCACTGCACCCAAAACTGGGGGCTTTGTCTGAGTAAGATGTGTTAGAGCATGAGAAGAACAGGGTTTAGACTGGGGAAGCTGACACTGATGTGAAATACGCATGTAATAGTAATCTCTGTTCCACTGGGGTGGCAGATACTTGCACAGGTGAGTTACTGACAGAGCTGCTTTGCTTCCATCTTGGCATGGCTCCCCCTGCCACATCAAATAACCCAAACCCTACATACAAACCCATTTGGTACACCTGGATATTGCAGAATGCAGAAAAAGCTTCCCTCTGTGGGAAGCCTCTATCTGTTGCTCTGTGGTTAACTGGGAAGCTGCTGGTATTTAAACACAGACTGTTGTTTTTGTGCTTCTTCATTTGAAGATAGACCTTTGCAGGGGTGTACTCCAGAACTACCAGGCTTGGAACAGCGTGTCCCTCAGTTTCTGATACTGAAGGTTCTGTTTCCCCAGGGTGAAATCTGCAGAGGGAAGGAAGGAAGGAAGAACATTTTACAACTCCAAGTAGTAAGGGGAACTTTAGTTTTGCTTGCCATCATTGTCTGGTCCAGCTGTCAGCATTCCTTAGTGAAGTGACCCTAGGAGCTGCATTAAGTTTACTGCAGGCTCCTGTTTTCTCTTTCTAGATGCAGAGATTGGCTCTAGAGAGACTGAGGCATCTCGGAGCTCACTGCTGCTGTGGCTGGGACAGAGCAGGGACACTGCACATCTGAAGACTTCCTACTTTGCACCAGCCTAACTTGTGCTTGCACAAAAGCCCCTGCAGCGTTTGGAGGCAGCCAAATGGCTCCTGGAGATAGGGCTCTGTTATCTGCAGCAGCTTCACCATCACAGGGGAAGGAACAGCTCCACAACCTGACACTTCTCAGCTGTGGAGCTGGCCTGGACCAACTCCAGAGCCTGTGGCCAGGTGGCAGCTCTGCAGGCTCGGTGCACAGGGGTGATAATAGCACAGGGACTGTAAACAGGACACTCCACCCTGCCTCAGTGCCCCAAGTGCTGTGCAGGCAGCCTCTGCACCCAGCAGCACCCGGCCCTTCCCTGCGCTGTTCGGTGGCAGAGCTCTGTGGAAAGGAGCAGCAGTTGTTGCTGTTCATGCATCAGTAGCTTTAGATGGTGCTCAGCCATCACAGTGGTGTCACTGGAGGAGGCCAGGTCTCTGCACTCAGCCATAGAACCAACTATGCTGGAAAAGACCTTCAAGCCCACCACTAAATCGTATCAGTTGTGTCTGTTCTTGAGCCCTTTCAGGCTGTTTTTGCCCACATTGCCCATGTTGGAGGTTTGGAATACAAAGTGACCCCAGTCACTCAGGATGTTCTGGTTGGACCAGAGAGCTTCTGGGGGCCATGGACTGTCAGAGCAGTGTGGGATGGGGCTGCCCTGCTGCAGTAGGGTTCAGTTCCTCTGAGCAGCAGGAGAGGAAGGGACAGATGCAGTCACATGTAATGGAGGTACAAGTGACTTTGCCTGTGTGGGCAATGAGGCATTGAAGAGGAAGCCACAGGTACTCATGGGTTTCTAAACTGGAGCTCATGGCACTTGCTGTTAACTGTTGGGAGCAGGGAGTGTGCCTGGAACTGCACAGTGAGCCTTTAAGCCAGTGTGGCCCTTGCAAGGTGT
Source organism: Neopsephotus bourkii (assembly GCF_033783945.1). NCBI lineage: Eukaryota > Metazoa > Chordata > Aves > Psittaciformes > Psittacidae > Neopsephotus > Neopsephotus bourkii. The sequence continues at coordinate 1,311,342 of NW_026902294.1, read as the reverse complement.
GGCTGTGCAGGGCCTGATGCTTCTCTTGCCTTCTGCTTGGCTTTTTGTTCCTGCCCTTTTCTCACCTAGAGCTCCAATTCCACTGCTCAAAAATGTGATTTTAGCTGATGAGAAAGATACATTCACCAGACCATGTCCCTGGAACAGCCTCAGCTGGGGGCTGCACACCTTTGTATACAGAGGTATTCGGCAAACACAACAGAGTGTTTTAACAGTTTCAAGGCTGAGTTTAGTGTGGTTTAACTCCCTCCCTGCCTATTCTGCCTGTAGGGACAGGCCAAGGGGAATGGCTTGAACCTGCCCGAGGGGAGACTGAGCTGAGCTCTGAGGCAGAAGCTCTTCCCTGTGCGGGTGCTGAGGCGCTGGCACAGGGTGCCCAGAGAAGCTGTGGCTGCCCCATCCCTGGCAGTGCTCAAGGCCAGGTTGGACACAGGGGCTTGGAGCAAGCTGCTCCAGTGGAAGGGGTCCCTGCCCTGGCAGGGGTTGGAGCTGGAGGAGCTTTCAGGTCCCTGCTAACCCAAACCAGGCTGGGATTCTCCAGGCTGTATGGGCCAGTTCCCTTGTGATCATTGCAATGGATGTGGGCCTGTTAATTGTGACACTGCTGGTGCTGAGCCTTGGCTTTGGAAGTCTCATGTTCTCTCCTTTCCCCCCGTGCAGCCAGCGTTCCCTGTGCTGCTGCTGTGGAGAAGAGCTGCCGTCCCCAGCAGCCCCGTGTGCGGCGCACCTCCTCGCTGGACACCATCGTGGGCTCCTACCTGCTGGGACAGTGGCCTCGGGATGCTGAAGGAGCTTCCACCTCATGCAGGAATGACAAAGCTACCCAGGTAAAAACACCTGCAGACTGCCCTTGAGGCCTGTGGCCCAGGACGGGGTTGCAGGACTGCAGTGAGCTGTAAACAGGGGTGCATAGGGAAGACATTAACCTTCTACCCATCCAGCTGCAGCTTTCTAGGAAGGCTTTTCCCCCCCTTTTGCTTCCCAGCTTCACTTGATTCCACTTTGATGCAGAGTTAGAATGTCCTTGGCCTTGTTTGGAGGCAGATGGCCTCTGGCTCCCTTCTCCAGCACTGGCTCGATGCTGCGTTAGTGTTTCCTGGCTTGCCGTCATGGGCCAAGTCCTTATATAAAGCTCTTGGGCTGCGTGCCACACTCCGTGAGGAGTCAGGGGTGCTCCCACCACGGGCTCGCTGGCACGGGTAGCTCTGCTGGAGGATGGAAGAGCTCCAGTCCTCGAGGAACTCTTAGCAACCTGTAAATATTACTGTATGGCAGCAAATAGTGCCATAGCTGCAGAGGTGGAGGAACTCGGGAGGGTAAGGGCATCCGTCTGCTCAACGAGTGGTTTATTCAGCACATGGAGCCTCTGTGAGCTCCCTCCCTGTTTGAGCTTTGCTGTTCAACGGTTTATTGCTGGGCTGTTTGCAGGAAATTCCCCATTGGATTCCAGCTTCCATTGTCCCTTCCCAAAGTATTCTTGCCTGCTTTTGTTCCAGTTCTAGTGCCCAGGAGCTCTGCTGAGGGCAGAGGCCGTGCTGGAAAGGAAGGGAAAGAATTTGCCTAACTTGATTCCTAGGCAGGGAAGCACACTCTGCCTTTCTGGCCTTGTCACATGCTGGGAACACTTAACCCAGTGCTTTGGGGCTAATGAGTTTGTCTTGCACATAGCCATGGCTTGGGGAATAGGTTGGAGAAGAGGGACACCTTCTTTTTCCTGGAGTGGAATCTATTACTATGTTAATTCCTATGTGAGCATGGAGCTGAGCACTCCTGGCAGTGAATAGGTGCTGCAGCCTTTCAGCATTATCTGCAGGAGCCTTGCAAATGGCACTTTCACCTTGCACAATGCCTATGAAATGAGCACTGATCTCCAGTGCTTCACACACAAACCCCAGTGTGGGGCGAAGGACTTGGGCTGGTGATAGCTGGGGATGAAGTCCTTGGATGTGGATCAGCACCTCCTCCTCATAACCCGGGCACTTTGCTGCTCCTGCCCTGTTCTCAGGCTCGGGAGTTCCCAAAGCTGGGACTCTCTGTGTCATCAGCACGCGTTCATCCCCTTGCTGAGCTCTGGTTGCTGCCATGGGCTGGGTAAGTGAGAGGTGCAGGTCTGAGCATGGGGCTGAGGGTGCCAGCGCTGCACAGGGTCAGAGCTCGTGGCTGTCTCGTGCTGTGCAAAGCGCTCTGCTCTCTCCCGTCTCTGAGGAAGCGGTTTTGTCACAGTTGGTACAAAAGGTTCTGTAACTTCCTTCTGCCCTCACCGGGCCTGCAGGGGTGGGAGGTGTCTGCGCCCTCCGCTCTCAGGCCTTCCCATTGCAAGCAGCAGCTTCTCTTCCTTTTTAGGCCTGAGTTTTCTTGTGGGCCCCAGTGCTTGGGTGTCCCAGCCATAGGCTGCAGTGACTCTTCAAGCAGGGCTCAGGAGGCTGCTGTTGACTTGAGGGCAGTTTCTGTCCCGTCCTGCAAGGCAGGGCCGTGCCTGGCAGCTGGAGTTCAGCTTCCCACACACTTGCCTCTTGCAGTGACACGGGACAGGGCTGCGGTCTCGTCCCTTGGACCTGTGCCTCTCGTCCTTATGTGTGTGATCTCCTGGGATGCACAGTGACACAGTGCTTTGGGATAACAGCCAGATAATGGTGTTTGAGCTGTTTAGGGTGTTTGAGGTAGGAAATGAGCTCATGTGCCATGTGCAAGGCTGGTTCTTGCCATAGGATTTCCTATCGCGTTAGGCGGCTCCTTAGCTCAGCCTGATGCATGTCAGGGTGGCTGTGAGTGCTCAGAGCAGTGGTTCAGGCTCTTCTTTCTTCTCTCCAACCAAACTGGAGTTGAATTGTGCTGTGCTTTCTGCTGCTCACAGGCATTGCAAAATGGAGATGTAGGCAACAGGGAGCACAGTGCTGTTTACAGTGCTGCTGTGTAAGAAGGGGCTTCATTCAGAGCCTGTTTTTTCTGCCTAGAAATCACCTGTATCCCTCTCTGGAAGGGAAGGCTGGTGCCTCCCTGGGTAACTTGCCTTGTTCCTTTGGTTTAAACAGACTTTGAAGCCTGTTTTGAGAGCAGCAGCTTCTGTCATCCCCCGGATTCTAGAGGCTTGTTAAAGCAGCTGCTGTTCCTGCAGCAGCCTCTGGGGAGATCAGCTCAGCTGCTCCGAGAGGAGCTGTTCTCAGGCCCTTGCACCTCCTGAGCCTGGAGGAGGGAAATGTTATCCAAAGCCTCCCACAGACATGGCAGTGACACGGGGGGAGCATTCGGAGAGGCACTGGAATGGGATGTTGGGGAGGAACGAGTGACGGTTGGTCTCAAACGCTGTGCCTGTGGGGCTGCTGGACGGGGCTGAGTTCAGGGGGAGGAAGCTCACACCCTTTGCTGATCACATTAACAGTGCTTTCTGATTTCCACTGCTACTCAAACCGTGCCTGGTGCTTGGCCAGCAGCTTGGGAACGTGGTGCTGAGGCTGCTCTGCATGAGGAGGCACTTGGGACCCGCAGCCCTGCACATGGAGGCCCATGAGCTGCAGAGGCACCCAAGCTCCTCCAGCCCCTCTGGTTCTGGTTGCACCTTTAAACCCTGGGCTGGGAGGCTGAGGTCTCAGGAGCACTTTGTGTGCTCTCACCCTCGGGTGAGGCTTTTCCTCTTGGTGATGCTGCTTCATACAATGAGTGCCTCGAACACGAAACCCTGCAGCACAGCAGCACGGGGCTGCTGCAGTTCTTTCTCCAGGGTGATGCTCTTTATCTCATAGTCATAGTCAGGGTTGGAAAGGAGCTTAAGATCATCTAAGGCACTTGTGGCAGTTGTCCACCAGCAACAGGACAAGGGGTGGGGTGATGGGTTCAAACTGAAATGGGAGCCTGAGCTGAGCTCTTAGGCAGAAGCTCTTCCCTGTGAGGGTGCTGAGGCGCTGGCACAGGGTGCCCAGAGAAGCTGTGGCTGCCCCATCCCTGGCAGTGCTCAAGGCCAGGTTGGACACAGGGGCTTGGAGCAAGCTGCTCCAGTGGAAGGGGCCCGTGCCTGTGGTAGGGGTTGGCAACTGGAGGAGCTTTAAGGTCCCTTCAACCCAAACCAGGCTGGGACTGATTCTGTGATCACTGCATTAATGGGGGAGGTGAGAGCAGGCCAGTGAATGGGCAGAAGTGGTCACTTATTCTTAGGACTCCAGCACAGTCTCTAAAGCAGTAAATGTGATTATTCTCAGCCATGTTTCTCATCACTCCAGACTCCAGTGTCCTGGCATGATGTGGAAGTGGGGAAAGCCAACTCCAGTGCTCACAAGCGTTCTGCTTCTTGGGGTAGCACAGACCACCGCAGAGAGGTAAACTACACCACTCCCAACGCTTGAGCAAGGTCTGTGCTAGTTCCTAATGTACAGGAGGCTGCTGCTGGCATGGGAGGGGAGTGGGAGGCCAGGAGACTACTGAAGATGAGACCTTAGCCCTTATTCTCATCCCTGACACTCTGTGATCCAGCTAAAGACTGATCTTGGTGGCTTCTTCTAGCAGGCACCTATTGTAAAGCAGCTCCACTGCAGCGCGGTGCATTGCTGGTCAGTGTCGTGGTGTCTGTGGGTTCCAGGTGGTTCCCAGCTTGCTGCAGGTGGAGGCAAACCCAGATCCTTTGGAGGAGTGGTGCTGGGTGCACTGCAGCAGGGCAGGCTGTGAGGAGGCCTTTAGAGGGGCTCTGCTCCATCCTTGAGGAGGCCAAAGCTGCTCCTTGTGACTGAAGCCATCTGAATCCTTGTGGGTTGGAGGAGAGGGGCCGGGCCCGATCCTGCTGGGGGGGGCTGTTGGCTTGCCTGGGTCTAGCTCAAGCTCTGTTTGCCAGATTGCCAAACTGAAGCAGCAGCTCCAGAGAACAAAGCTCCACGGCAGAAGTGGCAGAGAAAAGGAGAAGAGCTCCCCAGTGCAGGGGGACCACGCTGTCCTCCCATCCCTGCGGGTACGTTCCTGCCTCCCCCTGCTCTGCCATCACCACTGTCCCAGGGCAGGTGTCCAAGGTGTTCTGTGCCTCAGGGACCCTGTTCTTTGCTTCTCTCTCCCACCTCACCATGTGCCTGTGCTTTGATCTGCAGTTACTGACGTGTCTTGACTCTGCCATCAGGCTTCTGTCAGCCTGAGCCTTGGGAACTGCTGTGGATGAGTTGTGCAGATACAGCTGTGAACTCCCCTGTCTCTGGGCTGTGTTACAGGACCCTTCTTCAGGCTTCCCTTCTCTATCTCTCATTTGGAAGCTCAGCCCCTGCTTGCACAGGAGCCTGGAAGGCCTAAATCAGGAACTGGAGGAGGCGTTTGTGAAGGAGCAGGGAGAGGAGGAGCTGCTGCGGGTAAGTGAAGCTCCCGGGGCTGCCCTGGACGCTCTGGGTGCTCTTGGCAATCCCTTCCTCTAAAGACACCTCTTGTACCTGCTGCTTGGCCACGGGGACAGTCTCTGTGCCTGGTTTCAGTCTGTCCTATGCATGTAATGGTCTAAACTGGGTCAAGTGGCTGCTGCTTCCCTCCTTAGACCTCGCTGGTGCTGTGAGATATCAGCCAGTAGCAATCTCAGGGTGGCTGACTCCTCACTGACACCTTTAAGACACTCAGACTCTGGCCACTGGGCAGATGTGGGAGAAGTGACTCCAGATGGCTTGGAACTGAAGCGTGTTACAGGATCCAGAAGGACCCATGTCCTTGGAGCAGAGGCTCTGCCTGTAGTGGATCCAGCACCCCAAGCAGCTGCTCTCTGCAGCTAAAGCTGCTCTTAAACCCCTTCCCTGGTGCCAAGGGGCTTTCTTCCTCCTCTAAGACTTGGCTTCCTCTGTAGATCCTGGATGTCCCAGATGGGCACAGGGCACCGGCGCCTGCCCAGAGAGGCTCTGGAGCTGCATCCCTGGTGCTGGAGCCCGGCAGTGGCAGCTGGAGCAGCCTCTCTCCTTCCCCTTCGGTGCCTCTGCCCCTCTCCCCACACCCCCCGGGGAGGCTGACAATGGAAGAACCCTCCTGTGCAGTGGATGAGGTGCAGCCAGAGCCCAAAGAGAAAGGTAAGAACCCGGAGCAGAGGGGTTGGGAGCTCAGGGGACAGTGGCTCATCCCTGTCTGCCTGCTGGGTTGGAGGCTGCAGCAGGGATGGCAGAGAGGGTCTTGGTCATGGCTAAGTTGTGGTGGTGGCTTCCAGCAGTAGATGGAGGATGTGACCTGGGAATGACACAGGAAAGGTTGGGGCTTGAAGCACTGCAGCCTCCAGCCCCTGGGTCGGAAGGAACGCAGTGAGGTTGGAGCACTGTTGGTTTCTTTTAAACATTGTTCCCAATGTGCCTTTTCTTCCCCATCAGAGGGGGGCAGCCCCTCCCCAGTACTGGCCTTCGCATCCTCCCCTCGCCCCAACCACAGCTACATGTTCAAACGGGAGCCTCCGGAGGGATGCGAGAGGATCCGGGCCTTTGAAGAAGCTTCGTAAGTACCAGGAGTTGGTGTTGGCAGCGCTTGCTTGAGGGCGGTCCTGCAAGAGGCTGCTGGGCTGGGGGAGCTGAGGGTCTGCTGCTACAATCACCCCCCTCAAAGGAGGGAGCAGCCATGGGGAAGCATTCCTGAGCAAACTGGGGCTGCTCCGGGCCTGGTGTGGAGCAGGAAGCTGGAATGCTGACCCTCGGAAGGGTCTGGTGCTGCCATCCCCTCCCAGGCAGTGGGTGTTGGTCAGCAGAGCCCTTGAGGAGCAGCAGCAGTTGGAGAAGTCAGCTCTCAACAGACCAGGCTCCTCATGCTGCTCTGTACCTGAGGGGGCTCAGCTCCCACTCAGGCCCTCTGAAGGGTGCTGCAGCTCCAGGTGTTCTCCCTGTGGCTGCTCCATGCTCCTGGGAGCATCCGTCCCCAGTGCCATCCCCTCCATCTCTCTCCAGCTCCCCCAGCCCTGAGCAGCCGTTCCAGCCTTCCTGCCCAGACAAGAACAAGGTGCATTTCAACCCCACCGGCTCTGCCTTCTGCCCCGTCAGCCTGGTGAAGCCGCTCTTCCCAAACGTGGGCTTCCTCTTCAGGAGCTTCCCAGCTTCCTCCAGCCCCGTCCCGGGCACGCTGACCTCCTGCCAGCCCCCGGCCCCGTTCCTCGGGGTGCAGAAGGACGCTGCGGGCGGCAGCTTCAGCAACGCCCCCACGGCTCCTGCCCTAAGCTGTGAACCCTGGAAGCGCGGTCAGGCCGAGGAGAGCGTCGTCTTCCACAGCTCCCTGGTTGTGTGAATCCGCTGGAGCCTCTGGTGATCGGTGCCTTGAGCGTGGGATGGGACAGCCAAGAGGAGGCCCTGGAACTGCACCCCACAGCGGGGTGATGGAACTGTGAAGCACGGAGTGCTGTGGGATTCCTGGCTGCTGGAGAGGCTCCTTTCCCCGAGCCTCTCCCCTCTTCCAAGCACTTCCCTGTTCTCAATTGTTCTTGTTCTGCGTGATTGTTGTCCTGGTGCAGAGGAGCAGAGGCAAAGTTGGGCTCTGGGAGGATTCGGGTGGGGATTGCTGAGCCCTGGGGAGCAGGAAGGGGGAAGAAGGGGCCTGTGGGCCCCCTGCCCTCGGCTGTATCAGCACAGCTCATCTCCCCCAGCACAGGTGGGGCTGGGGAGCAGCGGCTCCCTGCACACCTTGGACCCCCCCCCCCCCGGACAAGCCTGAAGCTTCGGGAATGTTGCGTCTGTGCTCCGGGAGCTGGTGTGAGCCAGCGGGAGGGAGCCAGCTGGGGCTGGTGGGTTTCCCTGCGCCTGAGCAGAGGTTTTCCAGGTGCCTTGGAGGTGGGAGAGGTCCCTGCTCCAGGGGGTGCTGCTGCTGGGGGGTGGCCCATGGCAGCAGGGATGCTCAAACCCTTTGGCCCACACGTGCGTGCTGGGGATGAGCGGGGCCGCCTCTGCCTGTATTTGATGTTAAACGTTTCCAAAGACACTATTTTTGCAGTTCCTTAAATTCTCTATTTTGGGTTTGTATTTGCAGAGCTTAACGGAGGGAGTTCCTTGCCCTCGCGAGAGAACGAAATAAACCCTTCAGGCATTAAAACCATTTCTGTGCCGTTTCGCTCTGTTACAATCAATGGATTGAGCGTAACCTGGGGGGCCGGGGCAGGGCGGGCGCTAGGACCGCGGAGGGTGAGGCAGCTCCTCGCGCATGCGCACGCTGTCAGAGTCGCTCCGGTGATGGCCGCAACACCGCCCGGAACGGCTCCGTTAGTTCCGCCCACTGCCTCACAGCCAATCCGCGCGCTCCACATCGTGTTGCGTCACGCGAGGGCCGCACTCAGAGAAGGCCCCCAGGATGGGGCTGCCCGCGGCGCTGCCTGCCCCGAGCTGTGCCCCGCGGCGGGGAGCGCGGCCGAGCCGCGGTCTCGGGATATCCCCGGGGGGGCCCCGTCCCGTCCCTTCCGCACGGTCACGCTCGGCCGTGGCGCTGCCGGCTCCCCTCCCTCCCCCTAGGCGGGCCCGGCAGTGCTGCGGGCAGGCGCGGGGGGGGTCCTGGGGCGAGGGCGGGCGCAGGCCGGGCGTATGAGGCCGGCGGCTCCGGCGGGCGCTCTGCGCGATGCGGTGCTGGACGTGGCGCCGGCGCTGAGCGGCCCCGGCGCGGAGATGGGCGCGGGAGCGGGCGGCGCGGCCCTGCCCGAGCGGCTCCGCCTCCCCGTCTGCTGCCTCGGCGTCTTCGCCTGCTACTTCTACTACGGCATCCTGCAGGAGAGCATGTGAGGGGGGGGGGCTTGGGCCTGGGGCCGCGCCCGGCCCGGCAGCGCCTCACGCCTGTTCCGCTCTTGCAGCACGCGCGGCCGGTACGGGGAGGGCGCGAAGCAGGAGAGGTTCCGGTTCGCGCTGACGCTCGTGTTCATCCAGTGCGTGGTGAACGCGGCCTTCGCCAAGCTCCGTGAGTGGGGTCCGGGGGGGGGGGGGGGGGGGGGTACGGCCGGGGGTGCTCGTAACGGGTGAGGGAGCGCTCATGGGGGCCTGTGGGGACGGGACAAGGGGAGCGGCTTTAACCTGATACAGGGGAGACTGAGCTGAGCTCTTAGGCAGAAGCTCTTCCCTGTGAGGGTGCTGAGGCGCTGGCACAGGGTGCCCAGAGAAGCTGTGGCTGCCCCATCCCTGGCAGTGCTCAAGGCCAGGTTGGACACAGGGGCTTGGAGCAAGCTGCTCCAGTGGAAGGGGTCCCTGCCCGTGGCAGGGGTTGGAGCTGGAGGAGCTTTAAGGTTCCTTCAACCCAAACCAGTCCGGGATTCCCTGAGGTGTTTCCCGGTGTGTCTCTGACCCCCCGCAGTGATCCATGTGTTCGACGCTGTCAAAGTGGATCGCACCCGGAGCTGGCTCTACGCTGCCTGCTCCCTCTCGTACCTGGGTGCGATGGTGTCCAGCAACTCGGCTCTGCAGTTCGTCAGTTACCCCACGCAGGTGCGGCTCGGGGCCATCGGGGGGTTCTGGGCTGGGCTCTCGCTGCGTTTAAGTCAGCAGAGACTTGGGAGAGCTCAGCCAGGGAACAGGAGACCCTGGAAACGGTGGGAATTCGCTGTTGGAGGGCTCGAGGTGGTGCCTGGCACCGCTCATTCAGCGGTGGTTGGGGCAGGGGGGTTGATGCTTCTTTTGAAGCACCTGGTGTGTTCTGCAGGGGGTGCATCCTGTGCCATCACCTTCCTGCTGCCGCCCTCTCCGAAGGATGCTCTGTGGGTATTTAACCCTGTCCTTCTTTCACAGGTCCTTGGCAAATCTTGTAAGCCCATTCCAGGTAAGGAAGCTTCACCTTTCCCTTTGTACACTTGGGGGGGTCTCTTGTACCCTTAACCAGGACCTCACCCATCAAACAGCTCCTGCCCTCTTCATAGCCGCAGCACAGGCAGAGCAGCCCCTGCTTTAGCTGTGGGTTGGGCTCCCCTGCAAGGGCTGGGGAGCACTTTGTGACCTCGCCTCTTTCCAGTCATGCTTTTAGGAGTGACTTTGCTGCGGAAGAGGTACCCCCCAGCCAAGTACTTCTGCGTCCTCCTCATCGTGGCTGGCGTCGCCCTCTTCCTGTACAAGCCGAAGCGGGCGGCTGGGAGCGAGGAGCACGTCTTTGGCTACGGAGAGCTCCTCCTGGTGAGTCCGCAGCAGGGCTGAGGAGGAGCGGCCGCAGCACAGATAAGGCTGCGTCCTTTGGACCTCGAGCGCGTCCAGGAGGTGATGTGGAAATGCGTCCACAGGAGGACACTGGGGTTGAGGGGAGCGCTCCAGAGCCATGGAGTGAGATCAGGGCGAGAGCGTTTGCACCCCTCCTGGCCTCTGGTTTGAGGCCACGCGTGGCTGTTCAGTGCGTGGTTGGGATGTGAAAGCTGGGGAATGGTCAAGGTTTTCCTCCTGGAGAAGGGATGAAGAGGGAAGGTTCCTTCGCTGCCTCTTGTCTTCCCTCAGCTGCTGTCGCTGACCCTGGATGGGCTCACTGGGGTGTCTCAGGACCACATGAGAGCTCACTACCAGACAGGCTCCAACCACATGATGCTGAACGTTAACCTCTGGTCCACCTTGTTCCTGGGGGCTGGTAAGGAGCGCGCTGCAGAATCCACCTCGCCCAGAGCCTGCCCAGTGGCAGTGGCCGAGCTCCAGCAGCGGGGCTGGAACCCCCTTTCCGAAGCCCTTCATGAAGCGCTTGGGGTCGGTGGGGTTGGATGTGGAACCTGGGCTGCTCCGTGCAGCTCTGCTCATGGCCGCTAGAGGGCATCGCCTCCCGCAGAGCGCAGCGGCCCAGCGCTGGCTCCCCCTCGGTTCCTGCCCCCTTGCCCAGCAGCGAAGCGAGCATCAGTGCAGCTTCCAGCCCCACACGGGGGGCACTGCTGGGGCTGCTCTGGGAGGGCTGAACGTGCGCTTCAGTGATGGCTTCATTCAGGACCCAGGGCGGTGGTGGCTTCTCCTCTTTCTTCACTGTGTTGGGATTTAGTCCTCGCCATCGGCAGCTCCTGTTGTGCACCCCGGGGGCCGTGGCTCCTCGGGCTGCCTCTGGCTTCTCAGGCTGGATCTTTGTTGCAGGCATTCTGTTCACTGGGGAGCTCTGGGAGTTCCTGAGCTTCACGGAGCGATTTCCCAGCGTCATTTACAACATCCTGCTCTTCGGCCTCACCAGTGCTCTGGGTCAGGTAAATTCACCTCCCTTGGGCCCCAGGCTTCGTGGGGATGGCACCCCCCGTGTGCTGGGCTGCACCCCAGAGCGTGAGCAGCAGGTGAGGGAGGGGATCCTGCCCCTCTGCTGCACAGGGCTTGGGGCTGGAGGAGCTTTAAGGTCCCTTCCAGTCCAAACCAGGCTGGGAGATGGGCAGGAAAGGCTGCCTCCTGTTTGGATGCTGTGGGGGGTGCTCGTATTCTGTCCTGGCTCCTTCAGTGTGAAATAATGTACCCAAATAATCAGGGTTTGAAACAAGACTCAGCTCTGGCTCAGTGGTTCTCACCTGAAAGCGCGATCTCTGTTGTACTTTCCCTGCTCCCATTGACAACAGGCATCTCTCTGCCTCTTACAGAGCTTCATTTTCATGACTGTGGTGTACTTCGGCCCTCTGACGTGCTCCATCATCACCACAACCCGCAAGTTCTTCACCATCTTAGCGTCCGTCATCCTCTTTGCCAACCCCATCAGCTCCATGCAGTGGGTGGGGACGGTGCTCGTGTTCTTGGGTAAGTCTGGAGAGGAAAGCCCTGACCCGAGCTGAAACCGATGGGGTTCAGTGAGGGCAGAGCCAACAGAAGACCAGGTCCAAAGCAGAGGTGGGTGGATGAGAATCCTGTTGGTGGAGGGTCCATGGGACCTACAAGGATGCTGGGGAGGGACCTCCACCAGGGACTGCAGCGATAGCACAAGGGGCGATGGGTTCACACTGAACCAGGGGAAGTTCAGGTTAGATCGTAGGCAGAAGCTCTTCCCTGTGAGGGTGCTGAGGCGCTGGCACAGGGTGCCCAGAGAAGCTGTGGCTGCCCCATCCCTGGCAGTGCTCAAGGCCAGGTTGGACACAGGGGCTTGGAGCAAGCTGCTCCAGTGGAAGGGGTTGGGGCTGGAGGATCTCAAGGTCCTTCCCACCCCAAAGCATTCCATGGTTCAAGGGTTGTTTTCTCTCTTCTTTGCAGGCCTCGGACTCGATGCCAGGTTTGGGAAGGGAGTGAAGAAGACGTCGCATTGAGGAGGGGGCAATCTCTGCCCTTGGGATGGACTTTTAATTTATTGTCCTGTACCTCAGAATTGGTTCTGCCCCGGGCTCAGGACGGGAGCCAGGAGGAGCTTGGCCCCGGCTGTCGTTCGGGTTCGTGATTCAGGATTGTCCTCCGAGTGTAACAGTTCCATTCTGGTTGTGATTGAGCTGCCTTTGTTCTGTCTCTGTAACGAGAGCTGCGCCCCAGCTCCCCGCAGCAGGATCCATCCTTGCCTTAACAGGGAAAACCCAGCCTCCATCTCTTTATTAAAGAAAAAGAGACCGTGGCCACCTCTCCCGAGCCTTCATTTCAGGGGTTCTGGGGACACAGCACAAGGACGGGGCTGCCCCTAGAGCCCTCACAGCTTCTTGGTGCGCTCTGGAAGGGTGCCTGCATTAAAGGCCTGTGGTGAAGACGGCCCCCTCTTCTGATGGATTGGGTGGTGGTGCTGGTCCGGAGCTGCTGGAGCAGCTGCTGGATGTTCTTCCATGAAGCACAACCACGGAGATGCATTAAATCCATCGCTGCAGCTCTTGGTGTATGCAGAAGTTAACAGGAACCCAGTTTAACCAGTGGGTGCCCCCAGTGCTGGGGGACAGGACCCTCTGCTGCTAACCCCATGCCCAGGGGCTTTGACAGCAGCTTCTAGATCTGGAGAGGGCCCTTGCCAAGGAAGCACCGTCTGGATGAGAGCGGTGTGGGGAGGAGCTCTTGTCCCAGCCCTGCCTTTAGAGCAGGAGCCCTTGACACCTTCCTCCCAGCGGCCACTTGGGCTCCATCTGCTCGGTGCCTTTGGCCCCTTGCCCTCCATGGGGATCCTGAGCTCTCTGCTGTTGGCTCTGTCTCTCCATCCCCTGCTCCCCCCTCCCCTCCGGTTCTTTTGGCCTCAGTTTGGTTCTCATTGACTCTTGCACCCAAGCTGCTCGCTCCCAGCAGGATTAAACCCAGGTTATGGGAGGGTTTTCCTCTGCCACCGTCCCCTCTTCGCTGGCTGACGTTGTCCTAAAGATCAAGCGACCGGCAGCAAACAAACACGTTCTCAGCAGTGAGAATCCTGCAGGGACAGACCCGGCTCCCCCGGCCCTGTGCACACACAGAGCAGAGGCCGCTCTTCCTGCTGCAGCTCCAGCAGAAACCACGTCTTTAACCAAAACCAACCAAACCCCCCCAAACCAAAGACTGACTCCTTGTGAAGCAGCCCCCCCTTCCTGCAGGCTCCTGCTCGCGGGCTCAGCTCTGTGCCCTGCCCCACGCTGCAGCAGGAAGAAGGAAGCTGGGAGCTTCCCCGGGTGTTTTCTAAGCCGAGATCTGTCCTCACCAACGTCCTCGCTGTGTCTGTATTCAGAGCACAGATCTGCAGCAATGCCAGGGAGAGGGGAAAGAAAGGAGAGTTTCTCCCTCCCGACTGCTGCAGGCTCCCTTGACCCACTTTAGCTCTGAGGCCCGTTCCCGGTGTTGCTCCAGCTCGGTTCTTGCCCCACCTCTGACTCCTGCTCCATGAGGATTGCTGCAGCCAAAGCCAGCGCCTGTACCCAGAGCCGGGAGCCTGCGGCTGAGCCCGGCCAGCGCCGCCTGCCCTGCGGAGCTCAGGTACTGCGGGGCCGGGGGGGCTCCAGGGGCGAGGCAGGGACCGCTTGGCACCGCAGCGCCGGCTTCCCCTGCCCACAGTGAGGGGCTGTCACAGAGCAGGGCCCAGCCCAGAGCTGCCAGAGAGCAGGGCCCAGCCTGGAGCTGTCAGAGCAGGGCCCAGCTCAGAGCTGCCAGGAGCCTGCGGCAGTGCCTCTGCCCCCAACAGCCTGGGCACCTTCTGGCATGTGCTGGAGCTGGAGGCAGGTAAAGCCCAGGGGGATGGGCTGAGGATGTGGTACTGGCTTCACGCTCTGAGTTACCTCCTCCTGTTGGGGATGGAAGCTCCCCTCCCAGGCACCTTTTGCGGAGGGATGATGATGTTTAACGTCTCTTTGGCACAAGGGTCTTCAGAAGCAGCGCTTGAACTGGGGGAAGTGTCAGGGAAGGCTCTGTCCTCGAGCAAGAGACGAGCAATGGACAAAGTGTTGGCACAACTTCCCCTTGTAGATGCTGCCTCACTCCAGGCTGTGCAAAGGAGCCTCAGCTCCTGCTGCCGGCTCTGGCACTGCTTATTCAAAGGAGGAAGAGTTCTAGAGGAGTAAGCACAGAGCAGCAGCTTAGAGCCCGCAGGGGATGCGAGCAGTGCCCAGGCTCTCCTGCAGCAGTTGGGGCTTCAGCCCTTCTGCTGTCACTTGCTTTGTGTCTCTGCTGGGTTCGGACGTTCTCTGCTTCATCGGAAGGGTGCAAAGGGACTTAAATCAGGGTTTATTTTGCTCCTTTCAGTGCTGGGGGCTCGGCCCCTCCGTTCCTGCAGCCCCAAGCAGGAGGTTTGGGTGCTGGTGGCAGACTCTCCCCACCAGACTGGTTTTGCACAGGGTCAAACGCTGCCCTTTGCAGCCGAGGTGGAGCCGGTAGCTGCTCTGAGCGCTGCTTGTGCCGTGTGCTGAGCCCAGCTGCCTTGCCAAGGGGCTGGTAAAGGGAGTGCTCGTGGTTTGCTCCTTCCGCGCTGATGTGAGCGGGCTCTCTGTGAGCAGAGGACGCAGGGCAAGCAGCTGAGTCACGGATTAATGCCCAAGAGCCTCAGGCAAAGCCCTGCGAGCGCACGGCACAGGGGTCAGGCTGAGAAGCTGTAAAGAGATTCCAGCTTCCTTCTGCTTTGTGCTGGCTGCAGAGCCCCAGCCCCGAGCCCGGCCGTGGCTCAGGCGGTTACCAGCAGGGGGAAGCCTGATTTCAATCCTCGGCAAGGAGAAAACCAGCAAACAAAGCAGCTCCTCTCGGAGCAGTGCCCTCCCTGTCCCTGCGGGGCCTCCGCGCTACAGCGAAAGCATCACCTGGAAGGGCAGGTTTGATTCTGCTTAATTCTTTCTGGCCATCAGCAGAGACCACGTTGGAGCCAAGTCCCTGAGGGCTTTCACTCAACCACCAGCTCTTCTGCACAGTGGCCTTCATTACAGATACAATGGTTTGGGTTGGAAGGGACCTGAAAGCTCCTCCAGCTCCAACCCCTGCCAGGGCAGGGACCCCTTCCACTGGAGCAGCTTGCTCCAAGCCCCTGTGTCCAACCTGGCCTTGAGCACTGCCAGGGATGGGGCAGCCACAGCTTCTCCTTTCCAGGCTGAGCAGCCCCAGTGTTCCCAGCCTGGCTCCATACTGGAGCTGCTCCAGCCCCTGAGCATCCTCGTGGCCTCCCCTGGCCTTGCTCCACGTCCTCTGCTGAGGACCCCAGCAGCGCACTCAGCACCCACATAACCCCTGCAGGAGCCCCATCGGCTCCCGTGGCTCCAGGGGGCTGGGGAGCGCCTGCAGGCGCTGCGGGAGCCGGCACTGAGCGCTCAGCTCTGACCCTGATGCGGTGCCCGTGCCCGTGCCTGTCCCCGCCTGCAGCACCAGCGGCAGCATCAGCTGGGCTGAGGTTTATTCCCCAGCTGAGAGGCGGCCGCCCCGCAGTTTCCTTCCTCTTCCTTTCCTCTTCCCCCTGCGACGCCATCAGCAGGAGTTCAAACCCCCAAATGCACACAGAATGAGGGAGCTCATTGAGCCTTCTGGTGCCTAAAGGGGCTGCAGGAAGCCTGGAGAGGGGCTTGGGACAAGGGCCTGTAGGGACAGGCCAGGGGGAATGGCTTGAACCTGCCCGAGGGGAGACTGAGCTGAGCTCTTAGGCAGAAGCTCTTCCCTGTGAGGGTGCTGAGGCGCTGGCACAGGGTGCCCAGAGAAGCTGTGGCTGCCCCATCCCTGGCAGTGCTCAAGGCCAGGTTGGACACAGGGGCTTGGAGCAAGCTGCTCCAGTGGAAGGGGTCCCTGCCTGTGGCAGGGGTTGGAGCTGGAGGAGCTTTAAGGTCCCTTCAACCCAAACCAGGCTGGGATTCCATGAATACTTTCAAACCCTCCTCCTCATCACAGTTCAGTCACTCTGGGGAGCTCACGGCCTCTTCCTGAAGCTCTCAGGAGCAGTCACCTCCTTTAGCAGGGAAGAGCAGAGCTGTTGAGGAGCAGCAGGGATTTCATACCCAGAACCTGCTGAACGCTGACTCCTTCAGCAGAGTTTGGCCTGCCAGGGCCAGGGAAGCAGGCTCAGGTCCTTTACTGGGGCTGCACTTACTCCAAGAACAGCACCGATGTGCAGCACTGGGCATTGCCAAGCACAGCTCTAGTAGCACAGACCAGACACTGAAGCATGGAGCCAGGTCAGTCACAGAAACCTTCCATCCCGTGGAATGGGAGTGTTCAGCTGGTTTGAGACTGGGAAATGGGAAAGAAGTGAACTATTCCAACAGGTACGTGTCATTTTGGGGATAGCACGGCGAGATTTCCATCATGGTCTTTGCAGACGGTGACTTGGTGCTGTGCAGGCGGGAGCAGCACCCCATGCTTCGCCATCAAATGTTGTTGTCATTTCCCCTTTGTATTTCAAGCCAGCACTAAGGAGTCTCGCAGTGGCCCCTGAACACCGGTAGCGTGAACACCAGCCCCATCTGTAATGAGAGCAGCAAAGTGTCCTCCAAGGGGCTGTTCCCAGCTCAAATTAAACATTACAAGGCAATAAAACCCTCAGGCCTCCCAAGCGCACTCCAACAGCAGGGATCATTGCCTCCAGTTTCTGCGGAGCTGGAGACAGGAGCCAGTTGAGTTTATACCCTGCTTGATGTTCGTTTGTTAAACTGCTCAAAATCTCTTCTTGGAAGCCTGCAAACTGCTTTCAAGGCAAAGGCTGCCGTATTCCCTAGCAGCTCTGAGGGGCTCAGGCTGCTTTCAAGCTGAATTTGCAGCCTGCTCTGATTCAGTTTGTTCTCAGAGCTGGAGTGTCCCTTCTGCCGAGGTCGAGAGCTCTCATTCCCTCACTGTTAGGCTCCAGCTCCTGCTCTACCAGAGCCCTTGTCTCAGGATTGAGGCAGCACCCATTTGGATGAGCAGATTCTGCCCCTGCTCCAGAACCTGCTGGCAAGCCCAGAGCCTCCAGTGCTCAGTGGTGACTCTGGGGTTCACGTGTGGCGGAGCAGCTGCACCGGAGCTGCAGACAGGGAGCGTTCCCCTGCGGAGCTGTGGAACTGGGCCCTGCACACCCAAAGCACAACTGAACCAGCACCACCTCCAGGGAGCGAGGCCCGAGGTGCAGCCAGCGGGGCACTGCAGGCCTGGCTTTGCCATCAGCTGCGCTCTCTCTGCTCCGGTGACTCCCAGGATGTCTCTTCTCTCCCTGTGCACCGCATGAAGCACGTTCACATTACACCCCCCGAGGCCCTGGGTAAGAGCTGCAGTGACAGCTGTAAGCAGCAAGACCCCGTTACCTGATGACTGAGGAAATGCCTGGCAAGGGGTGAAGTGTTCCTGCAGTCGGGAGTATCTGAGGAAGTGCAAGTTACAGAAACCTTGGGAACCCCCCCGGATGCACCAGCTCCTTTCATGGGCCACAGGCTTACCCAGCCACAGAAAGGGCTCACACATTGGTGTGAGATCATCCTGTTCCACCCTGCTGTCATGGAACCGTACAATCCCAGACTGGTTTGTGTTGGAAGGGACCTTAAAGCTCCTCCAGTTCCTACAGTCCCTGATGAAGAGCCCCCCTCCATCATCCTTGCAGCCCCCTTCAGACACTGGAAGCTGCTCTGAGGTCTCCATGCAGCTTCTCCTCTCCAGGCTGAACAGCCCCAATGTTCTCAGCCTGGCTCCATACAGGAGCTGCCCCAGGCCCCTTATACCGTGGGGTAGCAGAGTCCAGTCAAAGAAGCAGCTCTGTAAACGCTGGAATTCTCAACCCTGCTTTAATGGAAAGTGGCCCAATGATCTTTGAGGCTCCTACTTTTGGTAGGAAAACCCTGCTGGATTAGAAGTTCTGGAGGGATGAGGTACATGGGAGCATGAAACAACGTGAGGAACACTGATTGAAGAGCATATGATCACACACTTGAAGACTACAGGGTGCAGGGCTGAAATACTGCACAGCCAACCTTGCTTTTGGCTTTTTTCATGGCTACTGAGTGCTTGGCTTTGGAAACATGGTGTAGAAAACAACTGTCTATGCAAGAGCTGAGTGCATCTTCAAATGGAACGAGACACCTGGATACTCATTACTGCCATTTGGGTTGCAGCAACTTGATGCCATAATGGTCCTTGCAGCACACTGCTAATGAGAAGGCAAACCCAAAGAACTGATGAGCTCCACATTAAGCTCTTCAGTTGTGTAAGAATGTTCTGGAGTAGCAGGATTTAAGGCACAATCCTCACTAGAATTTCAGCAATCAAGAGCATATTGACAGCTAACGTTAACCTTTATCATGGTGTCAAACGCACACATCCTCTTCCACCAGCACTAAAAACCAGAACAAGACCAAGCTGTCACTTGGTCAGGAATTCCACTGCTGAGCAATTGAAAACTTCCTTGTGGATACCTTAAAAATCCTGCCTTTCCCTTTGCTGTTGTTATTCCCTGCAAGGTGCAGACCACAAATGCGCTTTCCATTCTCCCTTTACTGCATTGCTTCTCTTCATTGGTCCCTACTTCTCCCTTACTGGATTTTACTTCCTTTTTCTGCTTCTTTTTCTCTTTCTCTTGCTCTTGTTTTTCCGCTGTTGGAGCCCTTTCTGCTCGTTCCTTCTCTCATGCTCTGTTGCACAGAGCAAATCTTATCCCCAGTTTTCAAGGCTTCTGTCCAATTATCTCCCTGTACCTGCAGAAGGGGAGAAGAACAGTGAGAAAAACCTTTACAGGTGCCTGCTGCCCGTTCCCACTTCTCCCCTAAGGAAGGCTGTTGGGATAACACTGAAGATGAATCCTCGTTTGTGCAGCAAAAGCTGGTTTGAATAAACGGGAGGGCTTGTGACAGTGTTCTGGGCTCCTCCGCTCTGCAGGTGCTGGCAGAGTTAACAGCATCTTGGAGGAAGGAAAATCATTTCACAGACCATTAGGGCTGGTGGGAAGCAGCAGGATCAGGTTTTAATGAATCCAGGATCAAAAGCATCTTAAAGCAAACCAGCCCTGAAAACAAGAGCAGGCTCATCAGGGAAGACAGGAGATGCTTCTAACGAGAAACAAAGCACCAACTCAAAGGCATTAGGGAGTCACTTTCTCATAATAGTGCATTTTAAAGTATAATTTACTCTTCTAAAACATTAGCTTTGATACTTTTCCAGTGCATGTAAAAATAGTGCTATGAGCAGCTTCCCTGCAATTAAAATCTCCAAGTCAGGGCTCTTCCAAAGGAGGTCAAGATTGGTTTGTTTTCTCACAACTGAGTAGTTTTTAATCACAGCAACACGCCTAAGTTATCTTACAGCACCCGGAAGCCAGGAAAGCAAATCTGGACAAGAAACATGCACAGAAGGAAGCTCAGACCTGAAAAAGGTTTGGATGTGGAAAAGGGAACTATCCCTTTTCCAGCACTTCCTTGGAGAGGTGCTGGTCACTATGGCTTTGCACTGAATTTATGCTGTATGGATGGGGTGGCTGCGCTGGCACAAAGTCCTCCCTTCATGCCTCAAGGGCCGTAGGTGCTGCTGGATCCAAATGCAGTGAAGGTGGGAGGGAACTGCTCATTGCAATGACAGCTCTGAGGACAGGGAACTTTCAGGTCAGAAAGGGCAGCAAGTGACCTGTCGTTTGGTATGTCTGTTGGAAAAGAACTGGTGTCAGTCGTCGTTTTGAATGTGGATGCTTAAACCCCACCTAATTCCTATGCTTTTCTGGATTCCTGCTTTGAAATGGGAAGCGAGCTTTCCCAAATTTGTCTTTTTTTTTTTACCTATCCATATATATGAAGAACCTGCTCAACTTCTCTCCCTCTTTAACAGTTTGTAAAGATGGGTAATGTTTAACTTCCCCTCCTATTCCATGCAACACTGAAGATTACTGACTCTGTAGTGGAGGCATGGGGGGATGCTGCACTCAGTCTAGCTCAGTACTTGCTGTGCTGCCGCAACAGAAGCAGCTCACCAGCTCCCTTTCCCTGGAGGATGCTCAGACTTCCATGGTTCAAAGAAGCTTTTGCTTTCATCACAAAGCATAGCAGCACTTCCTGTCCTCCTGCGTGCCCGCCAGTGCCAGAGCTCTTTTGACAAGGTAAATAACACCGCAGGCTTCGTGCTGGGCTGGGTCAGGCACCACGCTTGCAAGAGGATGGAGGTTCCCGAGCAGAAGCCAGGCTGGAAGCAGAACCTCTTTGATCCTGGCTCTTTTAATTGGCTAGGACACAAACACTGCTATTTCACAACGAAACCATAAAAGGCTGCAACATAAAGCTTCATTTTCGGAGTTAAACTGAACCCAAACAGGAGCCATACCCTCAACCCAAGCAAGGATTCCATTGCAGGTTGTGAGTAGAGCCCAGCATTCTTCCTGCATTACACAGGGCCCATGAGCTCTGTAGGTGTCTCACTGGTGTAAGGAGAGGTGAATCAGGCACCTTGCAGCGTTTGGGTGACTGTTGCATACATAAAAGCCTCATTAAGTCTCTGTGGTGGCTGGGGGTGGCTTTGTTGAGAGTGGGTTTGTTTGGTTTTGTACCAAAGATGGCAAATCCAGGAAATCATTAGATAACTGTTTTCATACCCTCCCAATCACCAGGAGCCTCTATGAGCTTTTAATTAGTGCTGCATTTTCAATAACTCTGGAGCCGTGCGTGGTGCTGCAGATTCCTTCCTGGATAACAGGGAGATAATGATGAGAATCCCGGTTTTCAATCTCTCACTGAAGGGATGGCTGATCTATTTAATCAGGCTGTAGAAACGCTGGCAGCTTGCTCGGATGCAGCCTCTCTCTAATTACATCGCTAGAGTTTCAGTGAATTGCAAGGGGGAACGCAGGAACAAACTCATTAAAACCAAAGTGGGAGTGAATGTCCAAAAGCAGGAGCTGTTTCATGGGCATCCATTTCCAAAGCCTCCCATCCAACCCCAGCTTCCAGGGCCGCGGAAGCAGGAGCTCCAAACCTGGGTGTGCATTTCTGCTCATGCAGAGAAACCAACCTGTCCTGGAGCATCCATGTACCCAAAGGGAAGCTGTTTGGGAACTGGGTGCTCTCACAGGCACGGTAGAGCCGAACCATGCACACACCAGCATGGCCCCGTGCAGGCTGCCAAGCTTCAAGCAGTCACTGTTACAGAGCTGTGTTAAGGACAGAGGGGTCTGTGAGGAGCAAGTGACAGCAGCTTCTATCTGCCACCCGGGACAGGACAGCATTGACCCCACATAGCTTCACACAGGGAGGAGAGGCGGAATCCCAGCTGTGTTTTCAGGTACCCATGTTCACTGTCCCCTTCCTGGGAGGGAACAAGGGGCTCTTCCTCAGGAGAGCATCACAAACTGCAGAAGGGGTTCACCTCCCTACAGCCGGTGCTGGACTGAAGCACAGCGATGTGTGCTCTGCTGAGAACCCCTCCATCTGCAGCCTAAGCGCAGCACAGGAGGGAAGGGGGGAACCTCTTTGTGCTCTCTAGAACTGGTGCTGTAACCCCCTTTTGTGCTTCGAGCCCTAGGGGGATAAAACACATCAGTGAAAATCCACTTTGTGCAGGGAACCGGAACCCCAGGGCAACGCAAAGGGCATGGAAATGGGATTCCAGGAGGGATCCATAGCCAGAATAGGAAAGCTCCACAAGAGGCGGGTGCCTGCTGCTTTGTCACCATGGGCAGCAGCTTGGAGCTGAAGCAGGCTCCAGGAGCAGGCCAGGACGTGGATGGGATGCTCGCTGGGAGACCCTGGGATGCTGGGTTAGCCATGGCGCAAGCAGCGTTCTCTGCATCAGCAGTGGGCAGATGGGGCCCCTCGAGCACGGGACCAGGCGTGGTGCTTGAGGAGCGGCATTTGTCACCGCAGATAAGGGACAAAAGGACACCCCATTGCCCATTTGAACAAGCAGAGCTGTGTGAGCACGGTGCAAACGGGTTAATGTGGTTGTGGGGCTGCAATCGTAGCAATTCACTGCAAGCCCAGGCTGAGGCTGGCAGTGGGGAAAGGCCGGTGGTGTGCTTTAAGCTCCGGAGAAGCTTCTCTATGAAATAACTTCATTTAGGTCATTAAGACCGAGTAACGATGAAAGGCTGGCTTCCTCTGGTTGCAGACCATTACAACGAGAAGAGAAGGCCGTGCATAGGTGGGATCTTAGGGCTGCCGGATAACTTGGGGTTCAGGGCACCATCTGGCCCAGCCTGCTCAGAGCAGGGTCACCTCGGAGGCCCCACAAGGGCCTTGAACACCTTCATAGGGACCATAGAACCCCTCTGGGCAAGAAGAGGAGGCTCAGGGGGCCCTGATCGCTGCCTACAGGTGCCTGGCAGGAGAATGGAGCCAGGCTCCTGCCCCAGCGCCGGGAGTGCGGGGCGGCCCCGGGCCGCGCCCCTCCTCTGCCGGCTGTGGAAACGGAGATCTTTGCCAAATAGTGAGCCAAGGCAGTTGAGGGGCTCTTTGCCAAACAGTGAGTTACAGTATCTGAGGGGCGCTTTGGCAAATAGTGAGCTATTCATCCTGAGCGGACACCCAAGCGCTCCGCGGCGCTGCCAGAATGTGACCCATCGGCGGGCGGGGCAGAACGCGCATGCTCAGCGCACGGGTGCATGTGCGGAAGCGGGGCTGGCAGGCGGCAGGGGGCGCGCGCACAGCCCGGCCGTTGGTGGGCGGGGGGGCTGTCTTGAGCATGCGCAGTGGTCACGAGCTGCGCGCTGGGGGAGGCGGTGCGGCGCGCGTGCGCGCGCGGGAGGGAGGGGGGAGAATCGGCCTCGGTCTTGCTGCTTCGTCAGCGCCGCGCATGCGCAGGAGGCTGCTGCGGGGACCTGCGGAATAATGAGCCGCTGAGTGTGCTGCGGGGGGCAACGGGCCTGGGAAGACATGCTGCCAAATAGTGAGCTGCGGCCGCTGGTGTGCTCGTAGCGGGGTTGGCCGCGGAGTGAGGCGGGGGGGGAGAGCTCGCGGCCGCCATCCCCACCCAGCGCACCTGCCCGCGCCTCGGCCTGCGAGCAGCGCCTCCGCCGCGGGAGACACCCGCTGGGCCCGAGGTAGGAGCGGCGGGGACCGCCAGGAGCTGGGGCAGGGATCGGCCCCTCTGGGCCGGGGGGGGGGGGTGAGGGAGCAGGGCCTGAGGGGAAGGAGGGGGAAAGGGCAGGGAAAAGTTGGGAGCAGGCCTGGTGCGGGGCTCGGCGGCGATCCCCAGGCAGGGGAGAGGTGGTGGGGCAGGAGCTGAGTGTGGAAACACGAGTGGGAAAAAGAGAGAAGGAGCGGAAGAGCTGAGGTGAGGAGCAGCCCAGCCGAGTGAGGGTGACAGGTTGTGGCTGTGCCGCGTTCCGGCAGCCGGAGGGAGCTTGGGCTTCGGATTAACCGGATCTCGGGTGTCTGGGAGCTCTTAGCTGTGTCTCGGGCCTGCAGTGGTGTTTAGAGGAAATGGTGCATCATCCTGCAGTCTGGAAAGGCAGAAGAATCCCCTTTCGCAGTTAGATATGCCACTGGTGCGGCTTGATGGAGTGCTAATAATTGCTAAAAGCGTTACCTTGTTTAGTGATAGATGGTATTATAAAGGTACAGTATTATTCCCGTAATATTTGTGAGGCTGCCTGTGAAACTTGGCTTTTTGTGACCAGAGTTTTTAAAGGGGAGAAAACCACAGAATATTAACGTTATTTGTTGTCCTTTTGCTCCAGCTCAGCAGCGTTAAACGTGTTTACATCTGTAGTGGTAGAGCAGCATCGTGGCATAATGAGAGGGAATACTAGTTTTGTGATTGCCTTCAGAGTTCTAAGTGGTTATGTTTGGGTTGTTTTAGTGTGAAACCCTGTGGAATTGTGTAAAAGAATTGCAGTTTTGTTTATGCTGTGTACAACAGAACTTTCTGGTTGTTAACCCCCCCCCGAATTAGTTCAGTTAACATGTAACTGGCTCGCTTCTTTTCCAGTGACGTTTTCTACCCAGATGCCAAGAGTGCTTTGGTTTCCTTGTGTCACTTGTTTTGTTGTGACCTGAAGAAAAAGCACATCTTTGTTTTCCTCACGGTAGTTTGTGGTGGATGGCTATGGAGCCCACATGAGAGCAGGAGGGCTTCGCAAGCTGTCAGCCTGTCACTATCAGTAAAGGACAGTAATACAAAACTGTACCCACCAGAAGATTGCAGTAACTACTGTCAAATCTGATACCTGGGTTCACTTGAGTATGGTTACCACTGCTGTAAAACTAATCGTGTTTCCTCCCCAGAAACTCGAGGATTTACACACAGATATGCATCACGGAGGGTGTTGCAATGGGGTTTGGTGTGGCACATGGTGAGCAGTATCCTCACTTACTGCACACAGCTCAGTGGAGTGCTTAAAAACGACTTCCTGTGTAATGGATTTGCCAATTAGCTGATGTTTTAACATGGAGAAGGTACCAGCACTGGCGACAGTATTGGCTTGGTTAGGGCTGATAAATGGTCAAAACAATTCCTCTCACCAGTCTGCTCTGTTTCCACTGAACCCAAGCAGGGTGGGGGGAAGCTTAGGGTTAATCTCTGAACTGAGACAGGCCCAGTGTTAGGTCTGCACTGTGAACCCGAGTTTGTTGCCCTGTGATTTTTCTAGTCACCAATCCAGTTTACAATAAGAGGGACTTAGCAGCTTTATTCTTGGCACACTCTTGTGTTCAGCATTTAACTCGTGGGGCTTGCCATTGCACTGTGAACTTGAAATCATCTGCTTCATTTCTTCCTGAGCATCGTTTCTGCAAGAGTGGGCAGAAAAGCTGGGACAGATACCTGTGTTTTGTACGCTCAGGAGCTGTTGCTGTGTTAGGGATTGCGTTCATAGTTCCATGCTTGGAAATACGCACTGTAATTTGGGAAAATTCCTTCTCTCCTCCCCAGCTTTGGCTCGATTTTCTGCACGATTGGAGTCTTATGTAAGATCTTGCTGTATTCCTCCAGCCTCTGACTGCTGGTGTTTCCTACTCAGCACAGAGAGGAAATACAACGACAATGTGTTGCTGCTTGATTCTCAGTTGATAAGCTGCTGCTGCATTCTGCCTTGTACTTTGTTCTTGGGAGCCCTCTTAAATAAAGCATGTGTCTCAAGCTCTAGAATCACATGAGGGTACAGGAAACTGGTGTGAGATCAAAGTATTGATACCCTTGAGGAAGCAGAGAAGCTGTTGTTTTTCAGAAGCTATATTACTGTATCAGAACTTCTTTTCTTGGTCTCGTGGCCCTTTACTAAACTCTGTAGAAGCATTTTGGAAGGAAGGAGTTGAGTAATTCTGGAATCTCTTCCTCTTTGCTGACGAGCATAGCTGAGAAGTCAAGAAAATACATAGCCCACATGAAATGTAATTTGTGGGGGTTTTGGTTGGGGCTTTCTTCTGTACAGTTTTAGGACTAAAAGGATGCAGAACCACTGACTGTGTAGCAAATGCCTGGAAAGACTGGGGAGTTCATTTTTACAGTGTGAGTAAATTCTTTGGCTGGAGGCAGGAGTTGCACTGTCGTGTTCCCTGACCTTACAACTCCCCAGATTTCTTTAAGCATCTGTAGAGTTTATAATGTCAGGACCATGGGAGGGGTTAAACACTCCAACACTGAATTCATAACTGGAATAAGATACTGTTTTAGCCATTGATACAGTAGAAGGCAGTAGGATACTGGTGACTTCAGATGCACTGGAGGAAAGAGTGTTATCATTTCCGTATTGAGATCTCAGTTCAGCTTTTCTTAGCCTGTGTTGTAGGTCTTACTCCATAGGTTATGTTGTGTGAGTGTGGACTTGAAAAACGGCTTGCCTTAGCAATGCAGCATGTACATTGTGCATTTTAAATGGGGGCTGATGTAATGCTTGGGCTGTGAATCATACACAGGAGTGTTAATGCTTTTAAAAATTGATCCAGCTTCTGGTGACAGAAATAATTGTCTGGCAAAAGAAAGATGTCTCTGCACACCTTGAAGAGATTCACCTACAGCAAAAGTCAGAATATTTGGTTTAACTATGCTGTTTTAAAAGTATTTTAAATATTAGGCATCTTGCAAGTGCAGTAATATTGCTTCTGAAAGCATGCGGAAGATTTATCTCTGAACACTTAAATTTTGTCCGTATTCAGAACCATTTTATGTCGCATCATCTGTAAAGTCATACGCTGTAGGTGGACATGAGGATACTTAAATTGCTGCCTGATAGTTTAAGGTTCTCTTAGTTAGGAGTTAACATTGAGTTCATAGCAGTACAGTGGGAACACGTGTGATGCCAGACATGGCAGTGACATCTACGCAGCATCAATCTGCTATGTGATGTTTAAAAATGGAAACTGCCTTCTGATAGCAAACACAACTTGAAGAATTATATATTTTTGAACTATGAATATGCAGGAATGGCCCTTGTCGAGGCTCACAAAATGATTTGTGGGATTTAAACAGTGACGTGTAGTTGTTCAGGTTGGTTTTATTTCCTCCTTTCCATTAAGCCTAAGTCCTTATCTTTCCCAGTAAACAGCTATCTCCCAAATGAGTCTAACATGTGAATATCTCTGTTTAGGCTGTGACAAGAACTGATATTAAGCAAAATTGCATGGGCAGAGAAGATGGTCTGGAAAAACTTAACTGATCTTGGAGCCAGACAAAGAGTTTGCTGCCAGGACTTAATCAGCTGGATAAGTCTTTTCACTTTAGAGCATGTATATTTTGAAGTGTGGCTTTAGTTACTGTTCTGCCCACATTCTTTGCTCGTCACTGCAGAAATTGTTCATAAATCAGATCATAATTGTATGTAGCAACTTTTCTCAAATAGCACTCATAGGAGGAGTTTTATTTCCTCTGCTTGGATTTGGAAGCTACTGAGGCCTCAGTTATTTTCTCTTAAAAAGAAATTGTTTTTTCATTTTAATTTTTCATTTCAAATCATGGATTTGCCTTTGTGTCTGAAAGAAAAGCTCAGCTGGCAGCCCTGGGTTTAGAGCCACGCTCATAGCAGTGAGACTGGAGTGCAGGTGGAGCCACGCAGACCAAGACCTCTGGAGCTGCTTGCTGGCAATGCAGAGAGGCTGCCTGGCTGCCTCCCAAGCGCTGCTGCTTAAGAGGCTAGAACAGACGCTCACTACAATGTTGTCAGTTAACATGG
Source organism: Neopsephotus bourkii (assembly GCF_033783945.1). Lineage (NCBI taxonomy): Eukaryota > Metazoa > Chordata > Aves > Psittaciformes > Psittacidae > Neopsephotus > Neopsephotus bourkii. Next base: position 1,284,099 of record NW_026902294.1, on the reverse strand, counting down.
CTAGAACCATGCTTACAACTGTGTGGACTGTTACAGAATGTTGCCTATCCCCTTCTCCTTCCCCAAGATTCCGTTAGCTTATGGTGAAGACACGATACAGCATCTCCTTGGCTGCATGGAAGTCAGGCTCTTGGGTATCCTGCTCTCATAAAGCTGCCTTTGTCATTTCAAAATCCTGTTAAATGGCACCACTATATTGGTGCCTTCGTTTCCTTCAGCTGCTTTTTTTGTGTAGAAGTGTGCAGCCTCAACAAGTTGTGCTTAAAAACCACATGTATCAGTTTGCTGTATTTCTTAGAAGCACTTGTGGGCACTAGCTGAAATTCGGAGAATAGTTAGTTCGCTCCTGCATTTGAGAGAGACAAATTACTTAAGATTTCCTGTTAGACTGTGGGGGCTTTGTGCTCATTTGTTGCCCAAAGAGAACAGTGTGTCAGTGGGGGTACTGAAATCTAGAACTTCTGAAGATTGCCCATCAGATGTTGTGTTCTGCCTCACTGCCCTCTGCTCTCTAGCAAGTGAAATGGCTGTTGTTCAAATTCGATATAATACAATAATAGCAGGGAGTGCAAGGACAGGCATTACAGTAGATTATATTCAGCTATATCCTGGGAATGTGCTGCACTATCCTTGCTTTAGGTTGGCGCCAACCTTAACCAAACCTGCAAGTGTGGTAAGTCCCAGTATTAGAAAGAGTTATAACTTCTGTGAGTTTGAGTTGGCTCTTGGCTAGCAGATAATCAATATTTCTCCATAGATAATATTGCCCAGTAGCTTATTGAGCTTTGCTATTGGTGGGGAAAATAGGAGGAGGACTTGTTCAAGTGGTTTTATAAGAACAGAAGGGGGAAGAAGAAGAAAACAAAAGCAACAAGAACTGGCCACACGTCATCTCTAAATGGATTATTTGAAAGCCTAATTCCCAGAAGGATAATGGCAGAAAGTGTGTTTCAGCTCAAGCTGGGCTTGGTAATCTCTTAGAAATATTAAGGCAAGGTGGCACCTGGAATATGTGATGAGAGGACCAGCAGGTATTTGAATTAGTGGGAAGTTCATCTAAATAAAGGGCTCCAGAGGGAATTACAGTCTTGGTGGTTTGCTGGAGGTCAGCTCTGCAGTCTGTTGGCCCAGGTCCTTGGGAAGTTCTTTAGGGAAGAGCAGTGTTCATGGCGTTACCTTTCCATTTGGAAGACTTCCATGCTATGAAAGTGCACAGGGTTTACTTGTCTCAAGAAATCTGCTAAAATGGCAACTGAGCTACTTGACAAGTGACAGGTAACAATTTCCCCTACAAGTAGGAACTGGAGCTGTAAAATACTTGTTACGGTTTGCCTATGAGGGAGAATCTGAAATGAGGGAGTTCACGGTCAATAACAAACCCCTTCTCTTCAAAACCAAGCTCAGGTTTCTTACTGAAGACTGGAGTCTGCTCAAGCTCATTGTTTCTGTACTGTGTTCCAGTAACACTTTTTCTTGTGAGAGGAAAGAAATGAGCAGGAATGGACTGGCAGGAATGAAGAGCAAAGAGGTGAAAAGGAGCATTTGGAGAGAAAGGAATGAGAGCTTGCTTGCCTTTGAACATGCTTCTGACCTGAGTTATCAAATTAGGATGAAGATTAACTTCTGAGGAGAAAGAGTCTTGAGATTTAAGCTTTAAGCATCTCAGGATGTACCTCAAGAAGATTAAATATAGAAGTAGAAAGAGTTAAAGAGGCAAAGCAAACATGCGGTGACCAAAACACAAACAGTGTCTAAAACTACAAATCCAGTTTACTTTTAAGAATGTGATTACTTTTTATATTTACTGGTGTGGGTGTAATTCCAGATACTTTGGGTTATTTCTAGGTAGGGTTGGATGTGATTTAAGGGGGTACAGGTTTCTACATGTGTTCAAACACTGGAATGAGGCAGTGTTAGAAGAAGACCAAAAATCCAACTGAAGGACTGAAGAGCACAGATTCTCAGTGGAGGTTTTGTTTATAAAAGCAGAAAGTTATTTAGAGGAATTTTGGCTGCTGCTTCCCACCAACTTCCTCTCTCTTTCCTTGGGTTAGTTTTAGCTTTTGCTATTTTATCTGGTGATATCTGGGGAGGAGGATGTGCTACAGCTAAAAACTGGTGTTCCTTTTCTTCCACAATCTATGTCAGACGTGCAGTTCTCACAGCATTGATATTCTGCTGACTCTTGTCCCAGCCCTTCAGAGTTTGTACAAATTATTATTTTTGGAAGTGACCAAACTTATTTTTAATATATTCCCCCCCCCTTGTTTTGTAATGGGAAAATTGGCCTAGGAGGAAAAATAAATTAAAACCATTCCAAGAATGGAAAATCATAGAACGGTTTGGGTGGGAAAGGGCCTTAAGATCAGCCGGTTCCAACCCCTCTGCCACGGGCAGGGACACCTTCCACTAGAGCAGCTTCCTCCAAGCCCCTGTGTCCAACCTGGCCTTGAACACTGCCAGGGATGGGGCAGCCACAGCTTCTCTGGGCACCCTGTGCCAGCGCCTCAGCACCCTCACAGGGGAGAACTTCTCCCTTATCTGCAACCTGAACTTCCCCTGTTTCAGTTTGAACCCATCACCCCTTGTCCTATTGCTCCAGTCCCTGATGAAGAGCCCCTCTCCACCATCCTTGTAGCCAGAAGCTGCTCTGAGGTCTCCACACAGCTTCTCTTTCTCCAGGCTGAGCAGCCCCAGTGTTCTCAACTGGAGCCCATCCTCGTGGCCTCCTCTGGACTTGCTCCAACAGCTCCATGTCCTTTTTATGTAGAGGACACCAGAACTGCACACAATGCTCCATTTGAAGGAGGAACAGGACATGGCAGGTTCGAAAGCACACTTGTAAGGATATATTTCAGTGACCTTTTACTTCCCCTGTTCCTGTGCTTGCTGAGCAAAGCAAGAGGCAAGTTTTTCCTTACTGCTAGCTTTTGCAAAGGACACTGCTGGATATTACCTGTTTATGCCCACTGTGATTTACTACAGTGGTAAAAGTACCAGTGATGGCATTTGATGGTCAATTGCCATGTTGAGCTGTGGGTACACTGGCGTTTAACACCTCTTTTTAACCATTTTTAACTGCCTCACAAAGCATCTGTAGGAAGCTCTGACACACCAGACCAAGTGTCTTTTCCAAAGAGCAGAATAATCTTTCAAATCTCCAACCTTTGGGCCATTTGAAGAGCATAACTGGCATACAGCAATTCTATTAGCAGGCTGTCATAACCTTTATTGCCACCTACCTGGCCAAGCCATCTGGGAGGAAAGGATATGAGAGATAAAAGTGGCAGTTACTCAGAGGACATTATATAGTCTAATGTGTCTCAAGCTTATACAGTCGCCTTGCTTTTTACACCACAGAAGCTTTCTAGAGCTTCTTTGCATCTGTAAGATGATCTAGCTTGAAATTCTGTTGGATACAGAAAGGAGCTGTTAAAGTTTCAATTTGGCCATCACACGATTATCTGTTTCCTTCCCCAGCAGCCTTCTGGAGAGCAGCTCCTTGGGAGACTGGTGAAACGCAGGAATCTGGGATTAACTTTTGCCCTCCAACTTCTCAGGGTGTTCCAGCAGGCTTGGTGAATGTGCCATTGTAACACAGTTGTTGTCTCTTCTTTGCCTGGTCATTAATCCTTCATTTTCATACCATAAAGGGGAAGTGTTATCACTAAATTTCCCAATTTGTCTTCAAGAAGGCCCCTCTGGAGTCTTTCAACTGTGTAATTGCGCAGAAGTGTTAAACCACTTCTCTGATCTGTGTGTGGAGGCATTTAATTGCTTCAGTTTACTTGGAAGTAAAAGTTCTTCCTCTAGAAGAATGCTCAGTGTTGATAAACACCTTGGCTGGGACTTGGTTCCGGGCAAGAGCAGCCTTGTAACCTCACAGGCACTGGGAAGACGCGGCTTGGGCACTGATGCTGCACACAGGCCTCACCAGAGCTTTGCAGTGTCTTGAAGTGGTGGACAGTGCCCAGCACCAGTGCCCACCAAATGGGTGGTTGTGGCTTGAGGTTTAATTGACTCTGTCCAGCTCTGGGGAGCAGCGCAAGAGGGATGTGGAGCTGCTGGAGTGAGGCCAGAGGAGGCCACGGAGATGCTGCAAGGGCTGGAGCAGCTCTGCTCTGGAGCCAGGCTGAGAGAGCTGGGCTGGGGCAGCCTGGAGAAGAGAAGGCTCCTGAAGGGGAGACCTGAGAGCAGCTCCAGTGCCTAAAGGGGCTGCAGGGAACCTGGAGAGGGGCTTGGGACAAGGGATGGAGGGACAGGCTTGAACCTGCCCGAGGGGAGAATGAAATGAAGTATTATTAAAATCTGAAATGACTGAAACTAACTACAATTGTAGCAACAAACAAAACCTGATTTCACTTTATTCATTGCTCTTTCTTCTGGTCAAACTTTTTAGGCTTAGCACCTTGTTGCTTAGGTTGATGTCAGTGAGGAGTGAGCTTAAGAAACTTCATCTTCTCCCTGGCTACTTGTTCTCCTCTCATGAGTGTGTGTCCCACGTGTCTGTGCCTGTGCTATAAAACATCACTGGAACAATATAGATTAAAAATAGCTGTGAACAGAACAATGGAACGGGGGTGGGGGGGGTGGGGGGGTTGAGCAGTGCTGCTGTGAACTCCAAGGGGAAGAAAGAAGCTTGGGTCTCTCCTGCTCCTGCCCCTGGGCTAAAACCAGCAATAAGGCAGCATTCCAGCCCTGGAGAGAGGAAGTGGGTTTTGCTGCTTGTGCTGGAATTCCAGGTTTTATCTGTCTCAGAAAGACCCTGGAGACACTTCACTGTGTCTGGAGACAATGAAGCAGTGATGGTCTTGGAGACAAGACTGAATGTTGCCAATAGAAGGGCAGTTAGCTGAGTATTCAAAAGTGTCTGCCAAGTTTGGCTTAATTTGAATGACAGAGAGTGGAGGAATTGGAGTAATTTTAAGTTTCAGGTAATAAAACCTGCAGCAAGTGCCTGGAGTGCAGTTTGATGTCCCTGTCTTTTCATTCCCCTCATTCCACTTGCAGAGCACAAACTGCAAATATAAGAAGTTTGGGAAGCAGTTTGCCGTGAGAGCTCTCAGTTACCATCAGTGCTGGGCCTCTGCAGGTCACCTTCCCAAATCGTTTGCCCCTGAGCTTTGCTCCAGGAAATACATTTCTATGGAGTTAACTTGCATCTCTGCAGGGTGCTCCTCTTCTTTCTTAGCTCCTGATAGCCAGTATCTCTTCTTCAGTATTGACATGAGCTCACATGTGCTCTTTCAAAGGAAATGAAACCTAATAAACCCCCACTTCTGGTTTTTACAGTTAGCTGATGCGTGTGTGCTGGTATTGCCAGGTGCTTTGGGAAGGGGCACAGAACTCGAACGCAGCCATAGGCTGGTGTGAGCCTTGCTTGAGAGAGGTCTGGTCTGCATCCAAAAGTAGAGAAATAATTCCCAACACATTCCCTAGCAGTCTGGTTTCAGGAGATTGAAGCTGTAAGAAAACATTCTGTTGATGTGGAGTCACTGAACCTAGGGTTTCTTTTGCTGTTGAGCTTGGGTTGCATGTTGCTACCTGTGGCTCTTTCAGATTAAGAACTTCAGTTGTCAGATCTGATCTCTGATAGTCTGAGTCTCTCAGAATGAAAACAGGGGGTAAGTAGTGAGCCGGAGTGGTGGCCTCAGAGTAAAGTAGTAAATTCCAAGTCAAGTGGGAGTTTTGGACTCCTTAAAGCAAGGTGATGTGCTGGGCTTATTCCTGTAAGGAGCTGCACATTGAAGGAATGAGTGGAGGTGGTATATCCCCTCTCCAGAAAACATATGGCAACACTTGGAAATGTGTTCATATAACAACACATTTTGAAGGGGGGAGGGAGAAAGCAGGATGATGGCTTTAACGTGTGTCCCATGGGATGTAGCAGCGCTCCTGGAGGTTGGTCTGGGTTTTTCTTTATTCTCAATGGTTTTCCTTTTCTTTTCCCTCTTCCTGGGATGGACAGGGTGAAGCTCAGTTCCGGATTTCTTCTGCTGAGGGCTGAAATCCTGTTGAATCTTCAAACTGGCGATGTCAAGAGTGCCGAGTCCTCCCCCTCCGGCAGAAATGTCGAGTGGACCTGTAGCAGAAAGCTGGTGCTACACTCAGGTAAGTCCCCACTCTGCTGAGATGCTCTTGACCCAACACAATTAGAACCTTGTGGTTAAGAAGCGAATCAGAACAAGTTTTGAGTTTGGAGTTCAGAGTCTGGAAGTGTTCAAGGCCAGCTTGGACGGGGCTTGGTGCAGCCTGGTCTAGCTGAAGATGTCCCTGCTCATTGCAGGGGGGTAGCACTAGGTGAGCTTTGGAGGTCCCTTCCAACCCAGACTATTCTATAATTCTGTGATTCTCCAAGGCAACAGACTGTTGCCCTCTGCACTTGGCAAGGAGAAATTTAGAGGAGGCATTTGGAGAGGTTGGAGTGGTCCAGCTGCCTCTGTGTCTTGTGCTTGGGGGTTATTGTCATGTAAATGACTCAGTAAAACTTGAAGGTTTTGTGCTTTTTGCCCTTAAGATGGATGGGGTGAATGAACATGACCCTAAACCACCTCTTCTCCTCTGCTTTCAGATCAAGGTAGTGAAGTTTTCCTACATGTGGACCATAAACAACTTTAGCTTCTGCCGAGAAGAAATGGGTGAGGTCATCAAAAGCTCAACGTTTTCATCTGGAGCCAATGATAAACTCAAATGGTAAGGAATAGAGAGGTTCACCTTCTACAACTGTGTGAAAGAACTGTGTGTTTGGCGTTCTAAAACAGAGAAAAATCTATAAAATATATCTATAAATATGGAAGAAAATATTTGTAGGGCACAGATGGGCTCTTGCTTCCTTGACTGTACAATGTGTGCACAGAGAAGCGCTGTTGCTTCAGCATTGTGTTTGGGAACACAAAACAACTGCTGTTTGCAGTGTTTGCTAATGGAAACCTTCAGCACTAATGGAAACCCATAGCTGGAAGGGAGATCACATCCTGCCTTGAAGCTGAGACATGCTGTGGAGGATTAGTAATGTCTTAATTTGGGGGGTTTTTTGGAGTGAGCTCTATGAGGCAATGTGAGTCCACAGCCAGTGTGTTCAAGCTCTGTTTCAGCCTCCCACTTTCAGTCCCTAATACCCTGTGTTGTTAGAAAGGTAATTTTTGCCTGCACTCTAAATCCTGCAATAGAAGACTGTTGCTACTGTATGACCTTCCTCTTTGTGGCAGCTTTTTGGGGATTTGGAGACTTAACATAGAGGTGATGGAAGTGACAATGTTCTGTAACTCCTTCTGCCCTGTTTTTGCCCTTTCCCTTTCCTTTAAAACTTTCCTTACCTTCCTTGAGTTCCCTTTGAGTAATTCCCAGTAACTCAGAGTAGACTTTGTTCGGAATGTGCATCTACTGTGGGTCTTGGCTGACCTGGGAGATCCATAGACACCCAGTTCCTTATTTTATCCCTTGTTGATATTAAGTGTGTTAACATTTATCTTTAAACCTCCTTAGGACAGATTGCAGCAAATCAGACGCTAAATAATAGTGTCTGTGATACAGTTTGTGTTCCCTTCCTTTGGGTGGCAGCCCTGTGCTTTCTTTGGGCTGCTCTTTGCTATTACATTACGTTACCTTTGCAACCTTTGCAGGGCAGAGCTCAGTCAGTGTCTAGATCTTTCTGCTTTTTTGTCATTATGTCTTTGAGCTGTTAGTCATTTGGCCTAGATCTTGCTTTTGGTAAGATTCTGTGGCAAGTTTCAGGTCATGGAAGTGCTTATATGAGTTAAGTCTCTTCCTGCACTTACAACATTTTCTTCACACAGGAGTAGTTTTTTCTTTCTTGCCCTCGTATGATGGTGTTTGAGAAACCACGAGCCTTCCAGAACCCCATTTCTCCTTTCAGTTGCTTCCTGTGGAATTTTTACCAAGCATTTCTCTGGATTTGTTGCACTTCCTCAGAGCCATTGCTTCCGTTCAACCATTTCTTTCACTTTCCTTTTGTGAAAATTGTCATCCCGGGTTCTTTTCAGTAATTTAAACCCCTTCCTCTTTTCCCCCTGTGTTTTGTTGCTTTGCCCATAATTCCTGTCTGTATACTATTACCTGTCGTGGAGATGTAGCATGAGTCTGAGTGCAGCGCGCAGTTCCACTCTATTTACCCATCTATCGTTTCAGTGTGTCTGTTAAACAGAACTGATTTTTGTACATTTGATGATGAAAACTCCACAGTGGCCTTTCTCTGTATGCTGGGAATGACCTGCCAGACCTGGCCCTGGCATCTGACTCAGATCCCTGCTTTTACAGGTGTTTACGTGTGAACCCCAAAGGCTTGGATGAAGAAAGTAAAGATTATCTATCCCTCTATCTGCTGCTGGTGAGCTGTCCAAAAAGTGAAGTTCGAGCCAAGTTCAAATTCTCCATCCTGAATGCTAAAGGAGAGGAGACAAAAGCAATGGGTGGGTAAAAACTCATGTCTTGTCTGCTGGGGTCAGGTTGGTGTTAGCTGTTTGATGAGGCGAGGCTCAGCTGGTGTCTGAAGCACCGTCTCTCTTTCAGAGAGCCAGCGAGCGTATCGATTTGTACAAGGCAAGGACTGGGGATTCAAGAAATTCATTAGAAGAGACTTTCTTTTGGATGAGGCCAATGGACTTCTTCCAGATGACAAACTCACTCTCTTCTGTGAGGTAAGTCTTGCTGTGCCGCTGAAAGAGCAGCATTTCCATTAGCTGGAGGTAGATGTGACCTGATTTTTTCATCCTTGCTTTTACAGAGTCAGAGGTGTCAGGAGAAATCCTGCCTGGTTTTATGGCACTTAGGTTTTATTTGGGTATGTGTGTGGCAGTGTGTGTGCTTCCTGTCTCTGCTTCTGGGTGTGATTCATGGCGATTCACTCCCATGCATTTGTGTGTTACTTTAGATTTGTCTTTTACCTGGGATGATGATAGGAATGAAGCGTGTTTGATTATCATTTCACTTGTGGTTTAGTGTTATCATCCATCTGTTTCTATTGTTTAAGTTGAAACTCACTTGGGATAATAACCAGCACTAGCTCTGTGGTGGCAACTGGCCTGCCTATTACTTGCCTGCTGAATAAAGAAATTCTTCCCTCAGTGTGCTTATGGAGCCAACAACAAGAAAAACAGAAGAAAAAGGAATTTTATAGGAACCACTACTTTCTCTTCATTGTGTCTGTATTTTTCTCTCAACTGCTTACAGAATGATGATTTCAATAGCACTAATTTCAGACAAAGATGCAGTTACTTCTGCAGCTAGATGTTTTAAGTTTTAAATGAGCAAATTGAAACTCTCCAGGGTCTGCAGTGCTTCTGCTGCTGCTTTCACTTCTATTGGCTTTTTAGCTGCAGAATACCTCCTGTAGCTGTGATTTTTGCCAGAAGACAGGTAGAACGAGTTGTTCTCTCTTTGGATCTCTTGCAGTGTTGTTTTTTATGGGAGTCCTTCTTTTGCTGTGTATTCTGTCAAGAGTGAAGGAAATGCTTCAGAGCTGTTCAGTAGTTGGGTTTTTTTAGGAGGTTTTTCTACCTTGGGTTTGTTGTTTGGGTTTTATTTTCACTTTTGCTTGGCCACCATAGACATTCACATATTTAACTTCTAAAGGATCACTAGCAAAAATAGTTACTGTCATGGAGAAGGCCCTTTCTTTAACACTTGATCCTGCCCCTTTCCTTTGCTCTCGTGAGACCCCACTTACAGCACTGGGTGCAGTTCTGGTGTCCTTAACATAAGAAGGACATGGAACTGTTGGAGCAAGTCCAGAAGAAGCCATGAGGGTGCTTGGGGCTGGAGCAGCTCCTTTATGGAGCCAAGCTGAGAACATTGGGGCTGTTTAGCCTGGTAGAAGAGAAGCTGTGTGGAGACCTCAGAGCAGCTTCCAGTGTCTGAAGGGGCTTACAAGGATGCTGGAGAGGGGCTCTTCATCAGGGACTGCAGTGACAGGACAAGGAGTGATGGGTTAAAACTGAAACAGGGGAAGTTCAGGTTAGATCGGAGGCAGAAGCTCTTCCCTGTGAGGGTGCTGAGGCGCTGGCACAGGGTGCCCAGAGAAGCTGTGGCTGCCCCATCCCTGGCAGTGCTCAAGGCCAGGTTGGACACAGGGGCTTGGAGCAAGCTGCTCCAGTGGAAGGGGTCCCTGCCCATGGCAGGGGTTGAAACTGGATGAGCTTTAAGGTCCCTTCAACCCAAACGTTTCTATGATTCTGTGAATATGGGAGGAGGACAGTGTCTTGGCTCCCATCTCTGTAGGTCTGGCAAATGCTCTTTCCTCCATGATGAAAGAACCAGAAAACTCCCAATTGTGGAGTGAATCTCCAAAATGAATGTCTGAGAAGGGAATTTGCATGGTTCAGTGCAGCTAAACCTGAGCTCCACCAGTAGTCTTGGCAACTGGTAATTCCAGTCACTTCATTCTTCACTGAGCTACTCCTTTGAAAAGCTTCAGCTCGGTGGTTTTGTTTGTTCTGGATGAAGAGAGAACTTGCTGCTGCCTTCACTTGGCCTTGACGTCTTCTGTTTTCTCTTTCAGTTCGTTCTCCACTCGAGCATGTAAGAAATCTGAAGTTTAGTCATATCAGAGGGAAGGTTTTGCTGTCTGGAAACAGTTTGGCAACAGCTTTCACCAGCTTCCTCTTGGGGCTTTATTCCCCCACTCTTTCTTTCTATTTTTTACTTCTCCTTCCTGAGCCTACAAGTCTCCTTGCATGTAAACCAATGTGCCATATGCTCTCCTAATGCTTCCCTGCTGGCCACAGGTGCCAAGTGATGCTGCTCACATCTGTACTTTCAGCAAGCGTGTTTTGCATGTAGAAACTCTCCAAGGAGTTAACAATACTTGATGTTTGTTAGGTGGGGATGTGTTGGGAGTGTTCTGGAGACCAGAAGGTTGTCTCTGCTGCACCTTGTCATTGCATTATTAAAGGAAAAAGGTCTTTTCCTCTCTGCTCATGTCTGGTGCTGAGCACAGATGATGTCTTGCTGCAGATGCCATTAGGGCAGAGAATGATGTGTCTTGTCAAGTGTTTCACATCTGACCTCACTTAGTTGTCAGTTGGGGGATTTCTCAACTGCTGTTTTGCAGGTGGGGTTGACTGTTCAAATCCCAACTGCATCACTCTTTGCTCTTTCAGTTCTCTTCAACATCATAGGCAAATATCCTGGTAAAGCTCCACAAAGAATGGTGTTCTCAAAGTGACAGTAATAGCTCTCTTCTGAGCTCGGTAGCATTGCTGCCCTTGCTGAGATGTTGAAATCACCTTGAGCAAAACCTTCCCTGTTTTTACCCCTAAGGCTGATCACCACTTGGAATCTCTCAACTCCTTATGTAAAAGGCCATGTAATAGATTTTCATGTGAGTAATTGACTTTCTGTCATCTATGGAGAGGTTTATTTGTTCATTTGAGACACAGGTAGCAAGTGGGTTTTTGGCTGGTCTGTAATCACTACTGAATTCCAGCAAGGGATCTACAGCTTGGAATTCCTTTGAATGAATCTGATCGGTTTTCAGCCATCGAGTCCATGTTGCTGGTCTGGATGGCACAGGGGAAGACCAGAATGTAGCTGTCAAATCCATGAAGGAAGAATATTAGTTTCCTCGTATTTGGCAGGGGGTTGGAGCTGGGTGATCTTTAAGGTCTCTTCCAATCAAAACCAGTCTGGGATTCAGCTCTGGCTGACCATTGGTGTCCTTTGGCAAACAGCATCTGATACAGGTTTGGGTTTGGGTGTTTAACTGTGGCTGCCCTCAGAAACCCACTGGAGGTTTGTCAGGAGCTGGGGTCTGTGCTGTTAGCAGGCTTCTTTCCTCAGGAGATACTTCTGTCATCTCACTTCATCATTTCCCCTTTTACATAACTGTGAAGCTTGTTTTACTGACCCTTGTTCTTCTTTGGCCATTGGTTATTAATAGAAGTGAAATTTAACTTGGACTTAACAGCAAATCCAGGAAAGAGTCTTGCGTAGCTCCCCTGTCAGTCACCTTCTTCCTTTCCTCTTTGTTAGAGGAGGGTAGTGTCAGTCACTCTGATGTCTCCTAACTGGAGTCTGCTGTAGGTTATGATTTACCCTGTGTTTAACCAGAATGGTTTAGTGCTCAACTGGCTTTTAACGCTTCCCTTTGTGAAGGTTCCTCATCAGCCAGCATGGATGGTCCCTGCCTAACCCTGTGTGCTTTAGAGCAGGTGATAAGGAATCTGCCTTCCCCAAACTTCCAGATTACTTGACACAGAGCTGCTTTTCTTTAGCTTACTGTTTCTTCTAAAGGGTATTTGACAATGTGATGGAAGGAATTGAGAACCAGAAGCAGTAAGAGGGGTCAGACACTGCCCTGCATACACGTGTGGATGCAGTGCTTGGTTATAGAAGCTCTGTGTATGCTTCATTTTCATTTGTCCTGCTGTCTATATTGCATTATTGATTGGGGAGGGTTTAAGAGTGTTGATGGAAGGAAAAAACTAGGTCAGGTGTCATGTCTGTAAAGGCAGAAAAATAAGGTTTCACTTCCATAGGATACCATCTAATAAAGTAAGGATGAAGTTGCATAGACGTGCTGGTAGTTTTCACCTGCCCTGGAAACAAAAGCTTCCTGTAGGGAGATCAGTTGTCACAGCATGTGTTTGAGATTTGGGGTCGTTTGCTCTCCTTCCCCCTCCAGGTGAGCGTGGTGCAGGACTCTGTCAACATCTCTGGCCAGAACACCATGAACATGGTGAAGGTGCCCGAGTGCCGCTTGGCAGATGAGCTGGGAGGACTCTGGGAGAACTCGCGCTTCACTGACTGCTGCCTGTGCGTGGCAGGCCAGGAGTTCCAGGCTCACAAAGCCATACTGGCAGGTTGGTATTGAACTGGAGGGCTCTTTGTGGGCTAGGAGACAACGACCTGATGGCAAATGGCTGTTTCTGAGTTGCTTCACCTTTAAAGGAGGCTTCTGCAGCTCTTTTAACTGCAGAGCTGTAGTACAAGACAGCTGTGAACAGGTGGAGAAGAAATACATACTCCATTTTTATTTGCCTGTCTCCCTCTATGAGGAGAACGGGAAGAGGATTCTGTTGTGGCTGTAGTGTACTGTAATGTATTCCTAAAGCATTTGTGAGGAGCAGTTAGCACGTTTCCAGAGGAAACTCAAAAAACATTCCTTACCACCCATGTGCCCTTCAGCCTTGGTTGAAAGGACTTCCATACTCGGTTTGAAGCTACATCAGCCACTTTACTGGATGTCAAACCCTGAACTTGTGTACCACTTGTATCTAACTGGGGTTTCTGTTCCTCACCTCTAGCACGTTCCCCGGTCTTCAGCGCCATGTTTGAACATGAGATGGAAGAGAGTAAAAAGGTGAGTTGAAGGAAGGAGAACTTTGCCTAGGTGAATAGCTCTGTAGTCAGCTGTTAGCATCACTGGTCCCATCTGACCTAGGTAGGGTTTGTGACTGTTGTCATCTTTTAACTGGTTTTCTCACATTAGATGCAGGTCTCTGCTTCAGCTGTCCTCAAGGGAGGAAGAAAGAGATCGAGAGGCACTTGTTGCCTTTGTGACTCATGGGGAAAGAGTCTGGGTGGGATAGGGAGAAGGAGAGAATGTGAAATACAACTTAAAGAGTTTTTCTTGCTCCATCCACATGATTTCCTTCTTCTCTGTCAATTAGTATGCATTCTAAATTGTTGGGTATTTCTGAATGCTGAAGGAGCTTGGGTGGAAGGAAGCCTTTTGCTTCTTGTCAGGATCTTAATAAGTTTCCTTGTCCTGCTACAGAATCGCGTTGAAATCAATGATGTGGAGCCTGAAGTCTTTAAGGAAATGATGTGCTTTATTTACACGGGGAAGGCACCAAATCTGGACAAAATGGCTGATGACTTGCTGGCAGCTGCTGACAAGGTATGGTTGGGACTTAGGGGTGTGCAGAGAACCAGGAATGACACATGCCTTGCTTTACAGAGTGCTCCTTGGTTGTTGCTTATAGGTGAACCTGGATGTAGTATAAGATAGGCTATATATATATGATACCTACAGCTGTATAGATATATATCTTAACATACAAGAATCAGGAATTTCTGTCTCTGTTGCTCATTGTTAAGCATTTTCTTGAGATTTCAGACGTGTCTGTATTCAGCATGACCTAGCATAAGAGCTGGGGATGAGAAGAAAATGACACTGTGAGCCTGGTGGTACCTTTTTAGGGTGATTATTACCAAATCTCCAACGTAGTGTTCTGTTTTGGCAAACAGGGCGTGCTTCTCCTTCTGCTCTGCCTGGTAGCTGCACCTTCAAGAGATGCTCTAAAGCGATGGATAGCCAAGAGTGGGAAGGTGTTGTTTCTTTTCTTCTTGCAGTGGCAGTCCCTGCTGTTGATGGCGAGAAGGGGTGCACTGGAGGAAGCCCTGCTGCCTAACCCAGCTGTGGTCTTGCAGGGTCCCTGCAAGGGAGGTGTTGGGGATGGTCTGACTGGAAGGCGGCTAGTAGTCCCCATGTAGCAGTGCTGTGGCCTTGCCAGCCAGGCAGCTGCTGCTTCCTTCCCTTTGCAGCCCCAAGGACAGAAGAGTGCTCTGCTGGCCAGTGAGCTGTCTTAACCACTGGAAATTCTTAATATATAACCAAAACTGTATTTCCTTTTTCTTTTTTTTTTTTTTTTCTCTTAAAAGTGAACTTAGTGCTGGTGAAAGATGCCAGTTTGACAGCACTGGAGACTAAAGTCCTGACTTTATCCATGGAACAGGTTCAGCACGGGTAGCAGCAGTGCAAGATTCTCCACACTGCCCTGCCAATGTGCCTCAACTCTGACCTGGAGGGACCACCTCTAGGGGTGAGACCGTAGTTCAGTCTCCATGCTTCTTCAGTCCTTGGATTCTCTTGTGGGTGCCAGTTAGGGTGGTGGATTCTAAGATGTGGATGCATGTAACCTTGTTCCACGCAACCACCACATGGCCATCAAATTCCCTGTCACTGCGGACCTGGGCTTCATCAACAATGCTGATTTGAGAGGTGAAATGCTCCATATGCCATGATTAGGCCACTGCAACTAGAGTAAAAGTGGGAAGTAATGCAAGGAGATTCTCTGCTTGATTATAATCATTGCCACATATTTTAGTCAATATTTAAAGAGTATTGATTGAGAGCTCACATCTTTAACTGAGATATGTGGAAGTAAGAAGCAGTACATTAAGGACAGAGTAGGCTTTAACTTTCAGTTCCTTGGCTTTTAATGTAGGGTGTTGGTTTTTTCCCCTTTTAAACTCATTGGGTGTCTTTTAAAAGCAGAAATAAACCCTCTTTGATGAAAGCACATAAACCATCTCATACTTGCTCAAGTATTCAACAGCTTCTTCCGAGTTCCTCCTGTCTCTTGGGGAAAAGATGTAATTAGACTAAAACCAAAACAAGGCACATCTCCTCAGCCCAGGAGATACTATTTCAGCCTCTTGGGTAAGCACGCTATTAGGTAGGGTGTTCTTTTAAAGTGTAATTAAGAAAGGAGGGAGTTTGGGTACCTGAGAGACCAGAATGGCAACTTCTGCCCAACTGTGTAATTAGAATCTGAGCTATTTGTAGTGAAAATTGACATAAAAGTTGTACATGCGTGGAGGAGAATATTCAGTTGACAAAAGGAATGCTTTTACCTTTGTTTGCTGCTGGTTTGAGCTACTGACAGACAATAATAGAAACTCATGGCTTGCCCCTCATTTGAAACTGGTTTAGTTACTGAAACAGATGAAGCAAGGAAATTTGATTTGCCTTCTGGGATGTTCTGAGGGATAAAACTGTCCTGGTTATGAGTGCCATGCCTCAATTGAAGCACTTGTTATCATGGAGTCTTAAGTGGAAAAACTGTTTCTGTCATCTAAATTTAGGCATCTAAATTTAATCCAGATGGGATGAAAATCTCAATTAGAATATAAAATCAATGTCTAGTAATAGCCCTCATCAGAGGGCAGCGCTCCCAGCATCAGGCGAATGAGCTTGGTGCCAGCTCTCTGGTCAGATTGACAGAGCAGTCTTTACAAATCCAGGATCTCTTCCAACTGTGGCCTCGCATCCTGAAGAATGTCACCCCAGAGTTGTCCAGGGAAGCCTCATAAACACTATGAAGGATGCTCTCAAATGCAGTTCTCTGTCACATACATAAATCTGAAAGATTTTTTTTATGATATAGAAATGTCACTCAATTTGAAATCATAACCTGAAGTCTTAACTGTGCTTAATCTTTAGGACAACTTCTGTGGTGCTAATGTCATAACTCATGTAAGAACTGCATTAGAATTGACTACTCTCTAGTGCCTGTGAAATGCAATCATAGGATCTAGACTATTCAGAATTACTCAGAAATACTCTTGTTTCTTTCCTCCAGAGAGCTGCAAACCCCAGAATCAGCTCACACATGCCAAGAGTGTCACAAGTTTCTAGCAGTTCCCAGCTATGATGTTCCACAAGACTGAGGTTTGGGGCTTGGGTTTGAGTTCTTGATAACAAGTGACTTAGCAGCTTTCTAAGTGCTGCCCTTTTTGAAGGCTGCCCAAGACCACTGTGTTGCTTTTGAAACTCTTGGCATGTTTTAATCCTGATTGAAGTGCTGCAGCAAGTAGAGTGTGGAATTTATTGGGCAGCACTCTTCTTCTGAGCATATCCTTTGAATTTCCCAAAGCACTGACATGGCCCAACCCTGTGGATCTGAAAAATCTCGAGGCAAGTGCACAGTTGGAGGGTAAAAACTCTTAGATGGAGAATGTGAAGTTAGAACAGAGCTTTTGCCAAGGCATTACAGACAGGCTGTGATGTTTTGCTTCCAGCTGGACAGCTACAAGAAATCAGGGGTGTTTATCATTGCAGTATTAAACTAGTAGCATGTGCTTGAGCAAGGCTGACCTTAATGTGCAGGTCATTAATGGCAAAGATATTGAGTGAAAACTGCCTAAACATCCCTGGAACAGCTATGGAGCATTCACTGTCAGATAGGTCTTCCCATTGAACCTGAGTAGTACTGTCATGCAGTAGTAGAGTTAAAGATTTGCCTTTAGCGTTCTGTGCCTTGTAGTAACTGAGATAGTAAGTATTACAGGTGACCTGAAACTCTCATTTCAAAGCATGAACACAGCACCACTAAGCGTGTAACACAAGGAGGCCGGGCTGAGTTATGGTGGGTATGTTTCCTCTCCATTGCTTTCCTCAGGGTGGGTGCATCATGATTCTGCTCTTTATCTCTTTTTTTCGCTGTCACTATTTTCTTTGAGTACAGTGCAGGTTTATATAGCAAAGCACATTGCTCTGCTCAGCATAATAGAGTAGTTCAGTACTGAAGGGTGAAGGAGCACGAGTAAAGCTTCACATCAGGCCTGATTAAGTGTGTTCTGCTTTGTAACTGTACCATGGCTTGTATTTTGCAGTATGCTCTAGAACGTCTGAAGGTGATGTGTGAGGACGCCCTGTGCAGTAACCTGTCTGTGGAAAACGCAGCTGAGATCCTCATTCTAGCTGACCTACATAGTGCTGATCAACTGAAAACTCAAGCTGTGGACTTCATTAACTAGTGAGTTTACTTGTGGTCCAGGATGCAGTAAATCTAGAGGAAAGTGTTTATTAGCAATAGGGTTCACAACCTGGGGACCATCGCATGCAGGGGAGATTCTCCTCTATTATTTCTCTTTGATAGTTCCCCATTGTGGTCCTGCATTTATCTGCCATCTCAGAAGTGGCATTGCCCTAAAGGCAAATTAGTCTTGTCCTGCTGGGACTGTTCAGAGTGTACAGCAGGACTGTTTTTGTGAGTCATTATGGATCTCTTCCTAAGATCACAAGCAGTTTTAGGTAATAGAATATCGGGTAGTTCCTGATGTTGAGGGACTACTTGCAACTTACAATAGAAAGACCCTTTTCAGTAGGTGTAAAATAGCTACCAACTACTTTGATGTCTGGAAACGTTTTTAATCTCATTTGTCAGTTCATGCAGCTTTTCTCAGTGCTTTAAAATACTCCTGTGCTGAGTTGTCGGGGTGGATGAGCGTTGTGTTCCTGCTGTCCTCCACCTGGGATCATGTATGTTGGAGCTTTTCATCCTGCAGTTGAAGGCCTTTTCAGCACAGAGCTGTGCCAGCAGAGCCAGAGCTTACAGTCCTCCACAAAAGCTATCTAACATACACACAGAGTGACTCTAAACCAATGCCCTAAAAATGGGAGGTTTCTCAGGCAGGCGGAAAGGATCTATTTAGTGAATCCTTCTTATCCCCAGGTGCTAACTTAGATCTCTTCTCTCTTCTTCCTAGTCATGCTTCTGACGTCATGGAGACATCAGGCTGGAAGTCTATGGTAGTGTCACATCCCCATTTGGTGGCTGAGGCATATCGCTCTCTGGCCTCTGCACAGTGTCCCTTTCTGGGACCCCCACGTAAGCGACTGAAGCAATCCTAAAGTCGTCTTTGTCACACCACCCCATGTTTTTCTGGAAGCAGCATCATCCGTTGCTGCTGTAACCTTGACCACCAGGTAGACAGCGAAATCTGTGGAGCTTTTACTCTGTTGTTGGGGGGAAGAGACTGCTTCGTGACACCCAGACTTTTTAAAACAGCACCAAGTAACTTGGGGAGAGGGGGGAGGGTGGGCCTGGGGCTCTGGGGCTGTTCAACCTAATGAATCCCTGTCGCTGCATCGTCTGTGTGTTCCCTTCGACTTGGCTGAGTCAATTAAGTCCAGGGTCTGGTTTAGGCACCAACCCAAGTCGGGATAACCCAGCAGAGGTCCTGGGCAAAACAACGTCTCTGCACAGAACAAATGGTCAGATGCCTGGAGCAAGAGGACATTTTAGCTTTGGAGAGCATTGGAGGGTCAAAAAGAATTCCCAGGGGGGTTCTGGGAAGGAAAGACCTGATGGGAGCTCCAGTAGTATTTATATCAAAACAAAAGAGAATTTAAGTCCTTCCAGCTGAGCTAAAACCGGGACATTTGTCTAACTCCTTATTGCCATCCAGCAACAAGAAGATCAGTTTCTCTGTTAGTAGCACTTGTATGTTAACTGCAAAAAACAAAAGCCAAGAACCCCCCCTTTATAAAATGACAGGTTGAAGTGCAAGGGGACAGTGAAGGGCTGTGTGTTCTGGAGAAGGGAGAGCCTGAAGGCAGCCTTTGAGCAAGGCTGGGTTGGAAAGGACTCTAGAAACTCCTGGCTGCGGAGCGTGCTGTCTGACGAGAACAACGGTTCCTGGTTTTAGATATTGTGGGAAATGTTTTTGGCATTTTTCCCTGCTTTATTTCCCCCCTCCCCTCCCCCCTTTTTTTTATACAAAAAAGGACAAAAAAGGAGAAAAAAAAAAAGATAAATTTTATTGTTGATGAACGCTGCGTCGAGAGTCCCTGTCCTGAGTTGCTACATGATTCTTAACAACTGTTTGTACCTGACTTGCTGACTGTATCGGAGCCAGTCCTGTTCCTTTCTATTAGTCACTCTTCTTACAGGGAAGAACTTTCAAAATAGCTGGTAACTTTTTTTTTGTTTTTTCTTTTGGAAAATATAAATAATGACTATTTTGTACTGTGTGGTACCTGTGGTCTCTTCATTGCTGCGGGTGGCTCACTTCTAAAACTGCCCACTCAAAATCCAGCGCCAGAAACGTTCCCTTTCAGTCTGCTGCCATGGACTGACAGTGCCACGCTGCTCCTGGAAGTCAGGTAGGATTAAGGAAGGAATGTTGCACACTGGAGCAAGTCCAGAGGAGGCCATGAGGATGAGCAGGGGCTGGAACAGCTCCCTTACAAAGAGAGGCTGAGAACACTGGGGCTGTTGAACCTGGAGAAGAGAAGCTGTGTGGAGACCTCAGAGCAGCTTCCAGTGTCTGAAGGGGGCTACAAGGATGCTGGGGATGGACTCTTCATCAGGGACTGTAGTGATAGGACAAGGGGTAATGGGTTCAAACTGAAGCAGGGGAAGTTCAGGTTAGATCTGAGGCAGAAGCTCTTCCCTGTGAGGGTGCTGAGGCGCTGGCACAGGGTGCCCAGAGAAGCTGTGGCTGTCCCATCCCTGGCAGTGCTCAAGGCCGTGTTGGACAGAGCCTTGGGTGACGTGGTCTGGTGTGAAGTGTCCCTGCCTATGGCAGGGGGTTGGAACTGGGTGATCTTAAGGTTCTGTCTATTCTGTGACCTGTGGTCCTTCATTCTGCCTGATGTGGGAAGGGAGAATAGTGCAAGCCACCATCTGCTCCATCAGGTGGAGGTGCAGTACAGGATGGCTGTGTAGGATGGACCCATCCACGTGTGTCATCATGAGCCCCAAACCTCCAAGGATGTTAGACTGAAATACGCAGTGGCAAATGGAGCTGATCTGAAGATGCTGCTGTAGGGCACGTAATGGATTACAGGGAATAACTCTTGTTTTGTCTAGGAAATGGATCAGGTACCAGTTGGCTCTGATTTTTCTGTTACCATCCTTCTGTTCCCAGCCTCTTGTCCTCTGGGTGAAGCACATATCTGTTCATTCACTCTTACTTCATCTATTTTTATCAGATGGTGACTCATGAGAGGGTCTCTGCCCCTTTTTGTTTCCCCCCCCCGAGGTGCTCATCACAAACACACAATCCTCTGTACAGTAAAGCCTTCCCTTTACGTGCCTCACAAATTCCCATATTGCATCTCCTGCGTGAATGCCACTAATTCCTTTTCTATTGGATTTAACGTGCGTTTCCTTTTAAGTAAGCAAAGCATTTAGTCATAATGAGGTTCTCTGCACTACCCTGCCACAACTCAAACCAGCATTTCGAGCTTCTAATTGCAGCCAGGCATGAAAAGTTCACTGCCAGGGAATTGCAGAAGTTGGCTCTGTGGCACTGAGATGCCCAATGACGCTGGAGGAGCTGCGCTGTTTACCGAGAGCTTCCAGCCTGACCCAGACCTTTGAGCCTCATCACGTCAGCAGCCAACTGTTGGAGGAGCAGCCCTGGCTCCTGGGAAGCAGGCAGGGAATGGGGGTTCACATTGCCCTTTCTGGGGAGGGATTTACAGGGAAGTGATGCAGCTTTGGCAGCCTCCTTCCCTGGAGGATGGGGAGATACCTGCAGGAGAATGATCTGTTCTGGGGCTCGTCTGTCCCAGCGCTTCCTGCAGAGCCAGGCTGCAGTGCGAGAACACGCTGTCATGGAAGGTCTGAAAGGAAGCAGGTCTCTTGTTCACATTGTTCCAGTTGCAGGTGAATTAGGATTTATTTGTCAGCGTCACCTTCTCTACCTTTTGGGTTGTTTGTTTTTTCTTGTAAATGATACAGCTGAAGCCATCTGGTGATAACAACATCAGAGCTAGAGCATACTGTTCATAAACCTCCCACTGACATCCTCCCCTCCCCACATCTGAAATGTAATTCAAGTCAACTCACAAGCTGTGGCATGTGTTGTTACTGCAGAGCTCTCGCTGCCAGTGGAACAGTTGGAGATTGGAATTCCACAAGGAGATGGCAGATTTATCAAAACAACCTTTCAGAGAGATGCTTTTCCTGGCTCCTGCGAACCGCAGCCGCCACCGGCCCGCGTTCAGGATGCAGGTTCGACCCCGCGCTCGGGCTCCTAATTCCTCCTCTTCTAGGGAGACGTTTCATCCCTGGGTGCACTCCTTCATGGGCTGCCTCCTCCCTATTATCTCCTTGCTCCTGCTTCCTCTGCTCGCTTTTGTGCTGACCTGAAGGGGTTGCAGCCTTCATCCGGGTGTGGGGAGGAGAGGAGGGAAGGCAAATCTCTGCTGCACGGCCTGACCTCCTCTCGCAGCAGCAGGATGTACGTGTGCCCTACACCAGACACAGGCAGCTCTCTCCAAACACCCAAACACCAAATATTTCTTCCTGGCCAAAAAGATCTCTTTCTGGCTGCCCCTTGGGCTTTGTTATTCCAGACTCGGGTTCTTTTGAGGTGTTTTTCTTATTGTGTGAGTTTTTCCAGATGAAAGGCAACAGCTTGTGTGCTTATGAGCAGAACAAACAGCAGAGTGGGGCGAGCTGCTGTGCTTTGAAACTCTCTCTGCCTTTGTTCTGGTTCTCAAACTGCTGTTAAGGACACACAATACCTGCACGCTCCTTCTTTTTTCCCCCACACTTCCTTGAAGGAGGCAGAGATTTTCTTTTTCTCTTAAACTTCTTTCAGGTTTCTCAACTTCTGTGCAATTTACTTTGGAAAAGGCTTTGCTGAAATCATTATCTGGTTCGGGCAGCTTGGGCCGTGCAGTTTTCCTTCCTTTCATGACTGCCATTGAGCTTGGGTTGCAGAATTCCATCACTCCCTTCCTTCTAATGCCTTTCCTTGGTTAATCTAATATGAAGCTATTTAATTACAGAGGGCTTTGTTCCGGGTGGTGGTTGTTTTCTCCTGACCTGCTGCTCCCCTGGATCTTTGGCTGCAGTTGCAGACACGTGCTGCAGCAAATATTGCCTTAGCAATTCCAGTTCCTTTTGTGTGTGTTCCATCTAAAGTTAACTTTCAATGAGGCGCTGGTGCCGATGGGTGCAGAGCAAGAGGGGGAACAGCAGGGAAGTGCTGGCTTGACCTGCCCAGCAAGAGAACAGGCAAAAGAAACTAGGAGACAGCAGGGAAAAAGACAACTATCAGCCCATGCAATAGGTGGGGAAAGAACCTGCAGTCACCTGGAGGGCTCTTGGAAGATATTGATGCTAAATAAAGCAGGAGACGTGGACTTTAAACACGGTTGAAGTTGGGCAGAGCGCAGGCAAGAAAGTGCAGCCAAGTGCTGGGATAAGTTGGGGTTTGGATTTTGTCTCTTGCTCCTACTTGATGTATTCGATTTTGTCTCTAAGACTGGGTTATTCGAATCACTTGAGGAAATGTGTTAATTGCTGGGTGAGCCGGGAAGGGCTGGAGGGAGGATTGCAGTTATCCCATCAAACCATGAGGGATCCCAGGCAGGAGGGGTGCAGGGGGTGAGCTTCTCTTTGAATAATTGAAAAGCATCAATGGCCAAAAAAAGGCAGTTAAATGAGCTGGGGGATAATGAAGTGGATGGGAAATTGGAACTGAAACACTTTCCACCGCCCTTCAGAAGGCAAACGATGTCCCGTGTTACTCCGGAGCGTTTAATCCAAATGCAGGGATGTGACTTCGAGCTCTGCCATCGGAAACGGAGCAGGGATTGAAGAGGAGATCTTTGACTCTTGCCGCTGGGGAGCAGTGTTGAGGATGAGAACTCAGCCCTGTACCGAGCTGCTGCTGAACCTTTCTGAGCCTTGAAGCAGCCGGAAGTGCTCGTCCAGGAGTAGTGGGATGAAAACCAGTGGAAACCATTCCCAAACTGGCGTTGTGCTTCTGGAAGGTTCCCGGCGGATGTGGAGCTCATCCCTGAGCATTCGGAGGCATTTAAAACCTCCTAGAGAAGGCACTTTGACAAGCAGGGATCTGGTTGTGGCACAGAGGGAGGTGGGTGTGCTGGTCCTCAGTAGTGACTAGTGGGGCATCCTAGAGAGCAGCATCCTGCAGGGGTGCCTGCAAACCTCTTCCTTGCTGCCACATCTAATGTGATAGCTGGAGTGCTTTCTAGCTGCTCTTTTAGTAAGGTGAGATGAAGCAGGTTAAGTTTTAACTCAGGACAGTTTCATTTCATAATGGAGGGGGGTCCTTTTTTCCTACCCACACCTACTTCTTTCAGGTCTGTTCCCATGCTGTTGTGCCCTTTGCAGTGGCTCTGCTGGGTCTGCAGCTACTCCAATGCTTGCAGCCACCATAAAACATCTCAACACAAATGAGCAGGAGATCCTCTGGGCTGTAATAATGACTCTCTCCAGAGGATGTGTAATTAAAATGCCTTTTCTTTCCTCTCCTCTGCCCAGGGTGATGCCACTCCTGCCTCGGGTTCTCCTGCGTTATAAAAGCAGACCCCCTCGCAGCTTTGGTTTCAGTTGTGCTGTGCCAGATGGTGAACCCTGAACGGGGTAGCAGCAGCGCTCAGCTGGGGCCTGGAACCAAAACTGAGCTAGGAAATGCTCTTTAATGAGTTGGATGTCTTTCTTGGTGCTGAAGCCTCAGAGCAAGGGGGGAAAAAAGAGGCATTTCACATACAGTAAGTGTTTAAATAGGCCTTTTCCTGCCTCTCACACTATAGCAATAGCTCCATCCCTTTCCAGGGCTGCTGGGACTTCTAAACCACCTCATTCTG
Source organism: Neopsephotus bourkii (assembly GCF_033783945.1). Classification (NCBI taxonomy): domain Eukaryota; kingdom Metazoa; phylum Chordata; class Aves; order Psittaciformes; family Psittacidae; genus Neopsephotus; species Neopsephotus bourkii. The sequence goes on along the minus strand of NW_026902294.1, from coordinate 1,259,996 downwards.
TGAGGTTGTCGTTATTGTGGGTGCTTTAGCGTGGAGCTGGGCTATTGGACATAAGTGGTGGTTTTGTTCCATTGATGAGTGGTTTGCTTTGGAAATCTCATCCGTAGATTCTTTGACATTGTGATTCTCCCAGATTAAATCTAGCTAATGCCTTTTACCCACTGCCCATGAGGCAGCACTGCTCCTCTTCAGTGCTGCTCTGCTGGCTGGGATGATGCAGGGAGGGATTTGCAGTGTCAGTGCATTTAAAGCCATGGCTGGTTTGAGTGGTGCCTCCAGTTGTGGTTCCCCTCCTACCCCCAGCACTGGCACCTGATGCTGCTCAGCACCGTGCTCTTTGCAGTACATAGGGGAAGAGATCCTGGAATTACAGAACGGTTTGGGTTGGAAAGGACCTTAAAGCTCCTCCAGTTCCAACCCAGGGACCCCTTCCACTGGAGCAGCTTGCTCCAAGCCCCTGTGTCCAACCTGCCCTTGAGCACTGCCAGGGATGGGGCAGCCACAGCTCCTCTGGGCACCCTGTGCCAACGCCTCAGCACCTTCATAGCAAATGATCAAGCTCTCCAGGATGAGGATAGCCAAGAACCTGCAGGGTTGTGCAGGATTTCCAAACCTGGCTATAGGGGAAAGGAGTGGTAGAAAGAAACTGCTGACCAACATTGACTGCTTGTCACTGGGAAGTGGCTGCTGGGACTGATAGCTGCTCAGACAACCTTGCACTTGTGTCCATGTTTTTATAGCCCTACTATAATAGGTAATCAAAGTATACTAATGGAATTAAGATCCCATCTGTCTGAGTTCAGCAAGCCAACAAGTCCCTTAATTAAGATCTCATGTTTGCTAGAACAGAGGCTGCAAACACAGAGCTGGCCACCAATGGCATAAGCAAATATCTGTCTTTTCCATGACAAAGTGCCAGAGCATCCAGTGGGCTGAGGAGCTCAGAATCCCATCTGCAAGGTAAGCAGCACTTGCTTGCGGGCTGACAATGACTGCAAGGATAGCTGTTTCCTCCTCTGATAGCAGAGCAAAACGAGCTGGTTGCAAACACTCTGAGGCTCTGGGAGGCAGGCAGCAGCAGGAGCAACTGAGAGAGGCCAGGCTGGGGATCTGGGCGCCTGACAATGTCTCAGCAGGACGGTGCCTGATATTGGAGGCAAGAGAAGAGAAGCGAGTTAAAATCAGTGTCTTCAGGCTGCAGTTTCGAGGTTTATAAAGCACCAAGTGGATCCTCAAACTGATTTGCAGGCGCAGTGGGCTCCAGGGCTGCTCCACCATGGGCTGTCTGTAGTTACCCATCAGTCCTGTGTGTGTGGAGTCCGGTGAGGAATCTCCTTTCAGATGCCGTAGGTTTGCTGGTGTGGTTGTTGGGAATGTTGGAATTGTTGTTTTCTGAACAAGGCATAAAACTGTGCCTGAAATGAAGGATTTCCTTCTCCTTTGGGCTTCATCCATTTGGGATTTTCTTGCTGCTCCTAAAGGAATCCCCCCTGATGGGGGGTTTGGGAGGTGGCCAGGAGGTTGTTTGTGTCCCTGTTGGGTGCATGGGGGATGTTCAGGAGGAGCATACAGCATTGGGAATCACCCCGTGGTCTTTCCAGTGCCCTGGTGGGACCCAGGCGGGATGAGGCTGTTGGTCTTCCAGGAGGATTGGCAGAAGCGGAGGGCAGAGGGGAGCCCCTGGTCCAGGACAAGGTCTTGGGGCCCTGCTGACGATGCCAGTGCACGTCCCTGGTGGGTGAGATGCTTTGAGTGGGCCCCAGAGGGTGATTCTCCTTGTCTCTATGGGAAGTATCCCAGTGAGGAGCCTGGATGAAAGCGGCCGCTTCCTGATGCAGTTTGAAAGCAGGGAGACATCTGCCACAGATCAGAGGAGCCTGGCAGGTGGAAAACACCCAGCCCAGCCCCCTTCCCCCTGCCTTTATCCTGCCTGGAGCACAGCCCTGTTCCCACCGCACTGCCCCGGGCTCTGCGCCGCTCAGCACCACGAACCGGAGCCTGGGAGGGGTGACTCCAACCTCCCCTCCCGCAGTCCCGGCCGCTGTGCTCCTTCCCCCGAGATCCCCCATGGCTGCGGGAGCAGGGAGCGCTCCAGAGCTGGGAGCACACGAGCGAGGCCTGCATTATTCAGCATCTTTCTCCGTGCAGGCAGGTGTGGGGTTTGAAGTGGCTTGAGCTGGGAATTCCCTGCAGAGGAGCGAGGCTCTGCTGGGATTTGAAGGAGCTGGACATGTTTTCCATTCCTGTCCTCCTCTTGCTGCCTCTTGACAGCTTCCCTCTTCTGCTTTGAGGCCTGGATGCTTGTTCTTGTGCTTTCCACCCCCCTGTAACCTCCCCCTCTCCCTCTATGTCACTGCCTCACCTGATGAGGCGCCTGTGGATGTTGCTGTAGGCAGGCTGACAGCGGGTTTGATGATGTGGTCCCTGGTCCCCAGGGACTTGGCAGCCTCCTGCAGGCACTGACAGAGCTCTTCAGACCATGGTGAGCCACCAGATGCCAGTTCAGCTGGAAAGGGGGCTGCCACGGGGGGGGCTGGCTTGGGGGGGGGTTGCTTTGTGCCTCGGTGGGGTTTGATGCATTCAGTCAGGTTTGCTGTAATACAGTGACATTGAGAAGGCAGGAGGTGGTTTGTGTGTGAGCACGGGAGCAGCGTGCCCTTCATCCCGAAGAGAGGACAGGGATGGACACACAAGTGACTCAGTCTCTGCATCCAGGTGGGTTTGGACCAGTGCTGCCCTAAAATCTCTTCCCTCCCACTTTGTTTCGGGCATCTGGGGCTGTCTGTGCGGGAGCATCAGACCCTGCTCTCCTCCACGATCTGCTCAGCTCCATCCCAGCCAGGCTTTGGTGATGGTGGCTGATCCCTGACTGCCCATGGGAAGTGCTCAGGGTCTGGGACACCAGCTGGCCCAGCTCTGTGCAGGGAAGGGCTCTTGGGCAATGAACACTAATTCAGAGCTGTGACTGCAGCCACCCTCGCACCCAAATGCTCCTGGATCATTTTATGCAACCCAAGTAAGTCTGAATTATCTGTTTAGCACAAAAATTGGAATATTTCTGTCTTAAAATCGCTATTCTTGTACTCAGCTTTTCTTGTCTCTTTGTTTGCAATCTAACAAGCCAGGTTGGACAGGGCTTGGAGCAAGCTGCTCCAGTGGAAGATGTCCCTGCCTGTGGCAGGGGGTTGGAACTGGACAAGCTTTAAGGTCCCTTCCAACACAAACCAGGCTGGGATTCTATGAAGACATGAGAGGAAATGCTCACCGTGATCCAGATGGTACCAGACATGCTGCAGGACGGCAAATGGCAAACCAATGAGCAGCCAACTTGGAGGGCTGGAGGAGAAGGGGTTACTGCAGCACATCTCCCTCCTACTCTCTGGCCACAAGCCGTTAGGAAACAAGACATTTGGGTAGCAGATGGGTGCTCTGGTGGGTCTGGAAACCTCTCAGGCAAAAGCAAATCCTCCTTTCCACCAGAGGCTCGGGCCTCATCCTGCAGAACAGCACGTACGAGCCCAGCTCCCCAAGGAGCAGCCTGCCCTGTTCCTCCAGGCGCTTGGCTGGAAGCCATCCTGCCACGCCGCAGCCGTGTGATGCCCTCGGGTAGGTGAGGGCTGGGAGGGCGATGCTGCAGGACCGACTTCTCACCCACCAGCAGGGAAAAGGCACCGATGGGTGCGGGAGGGTGGCAGCTCCTCGCAGGCAGAGCAGTGGGGAAACAAGGAGGGAGCTGCTGCTTTTGGAGGCTGTTGGAAGCACAGGGAGATAGATGGGGAAGTGCCGGTGGCGCTGGGCTCTGGCGGGGGCAGGAGGGAAGTGGTGCTGTTTGGGTGCTGGGGCTAATTGGCAAAACTGTAATAACTCTTAGCTCAAATACGTGATGCATTCAGCCCACTTGCAGCTTTAGTCTTCCGCGTGTAATAACAAGCCATAACACTGGGGATTTCATGAATAATCATCGCTGCTCGCATCCCCTTCCAGGGATGGGCTTCCAGAGAGCAGCCTCCATCCATCCCCAGAAGGCAAATGAATATTATCTTCATAAAGAGAGATAAGGCAGGCGAGACAAAGGCCTGGAATAACTTGGTTAGCTTTATCAGCCAAGCCAATAGCACCATCAGGATTTATGCCCAGGAACTAAGATTCTCAGCCCGCTTGGGGAATGAGACGTCTGCCCTCAGCACAGCCCCAACACTGGCACCACAAACAGGGGCTGCGAGGAGGAGAAGCTCCCCCATTAGCAAAGGTGAGACAGAGCCGCGGGGAAGAGACTTGGAGAGGCCCTGAAAGGTGCAGCAGCTCCGGAGGGAGATGGGGAGGTGTGAGCTGGAGCAGGACCGTGGGTACCAGCACTGCCCCAGCTCCACTGCTTGACCCATCCCGAGCTCTCTGCCACAGCCCTAACAACGCGATCAGATGGGTCCAAAGCTGCTTTTTATGCCCCCAGAAGAGCAGAACCAGCGACATGGACGCATCCAGGAGCTTCCTGTGCTGCTGAAGCGGGGTTGGCTGGGCTGGGAGGCTCGTGGTGTTTAAATCAGGAGGGGTTTGTGGGGAGAGGAAACCGGTGCTAACAAAGTGCAGAGAGCTGACTGCTGGCGATGGAGAACAGAGAGGACAGCAGGAGGGGGGTCCCATCAGGGCTTTTCCTGCTTTGGAGACAGATCAGCCATCCACTGGCTCCTCCAAGATGATGACGAGGGGCTGCATTTGGTAACTGGAGATGGGCTCTGACTGTGACTGCTCCTGCGGCTCTTGGCTGAGCCCTGGTGTCACGGAGGGGTTTGGAGCCTGCTTTCCACTCACTGCACGCTGCTTCCTCTGTCACAGAGCTGCAGCTCCAGGCCCTGCCCTGGGGTGATCCTTTCACTCCCCCAGCCCTGGGTCTGTTTGATGTCCATGGGCAAAGAGAGGAGACTCCAGGTCCCTGTGTGATGCTGCAGCTGCGGGGATCTCCCTGCTCTGTCCGAGGAGCAGGAGCAGCCTCCCCTGTGCACAGCATCCCTGAGCACAGCATCCTCTATGGGGAGCAGCCACCTCCGCCTGCACCCTGACGGAGCCTCTGCCCAGGGCTTGGGAGGGGATGAGGTGGATGCATCCCCCTGTGGGAGGGGGAGCAGGGGGCTAAGGGCGAGGGGGTTCGGGTGGGAGGTGTTTGTGTGTCCCTGGCATGGTTTGGCCTGAGCTCAGTGAACCCCTCCTTTCCCAAGGGCTGCTTGTGCCTCTGCCAGCAGGAATCCTCCTCTCCCGAGCCCCAATAATGGCCTGTCCTGGTCTCCTAGTAACTGCGCTGCCGCATCACTTTGGACAATGGAGCATCCTTTGTAGCCTGGCTCTCTGCTCCCGCTGCCTGCTCTGTTTCTTCCCGTGCCAATTGTCTGAAATGTCTCCAAATGAGCAACTTTGGGCTGGGCTGCCTCTGTTTGGTTTCTCTGTGCTGGCTTCAATGGGGCTTTTTGTGTCCCTCCCATAGAGCAGCGTGAATCCTCGAGGAGCGCGCTTTTGGGAGGCAGCTCCTGGGGGGCTTTCCCCCCTCTCGCAGCACCAGATGTCACGGCTGTTGTTTGCTCAACCCGTGCTCTCAAAGCACTTTGGGCTTTGTTGTGGGAGTGGAGGGGTCTGCTCATTGATTACTGCACTGAGAGGCTCCCTTTGCTCAGTGCAATTTGGAGCCGACCTCAGCCTCGATGTAAAAGTGCAGAGAAAGAAACTTTGCCAGCAGGCAGCAAAGCTCTGCAGGCTGCGGAGAAGGGATCGGACTTGGGAACAGTGGAGCACAAATCCTGCCCTGCTGATCCCTGCCTCAGAACCCGACTGGGCTGCGAGGGGAGCTTGGGAGCTGGGGATGTGGGGGAAAGGAAGGGCTGGGGAGGAGGAAGCTGCATCCCCACAAAGGGAATGTGTGCACCTGAACGGGAGCCTGACCTTTGGATGCATGGGGAAAGAGGAGGCTGGGAATACCCATTGGTGGTGCAGAATGAGCCCATGCACGAGCAACAGCAACCAAGCATCAGTCCCGCAGAGCCCAAAGCTGGACCCAGTGCCCTGGTACTACGAGGGGTGAGTTCGGATGCATCCGACCAGAGCTACGTGTGGGCACGTTCATGGTGGGGCTCATTCCCTCCTTCCCCCCCTGCAGCTGCTTTTCCTCCTCCCCAAGAGGGGCCGGAGCTCGCCCAGTAACAACGCTTGACCTGCGCCGGTGCCACCGCGACAGCTTTATTCCCCCCCAAGGACAGCGTTGGGGTGTTGTTGCCGGGGCTGGTTTTCCCTTCCAAGTGCTAGAGCCAGACCCTGACCCTCTCGTCCGCACCGAGGAGCCCGCTGTGGCTGCGGGAGCTGATGGAGGCAGGAGGAGATGAAGGGGAAGCGCATGAATCACAGCGCATCAGGGGATGCTCATGAATCAGCCCCGGCACCGCTCCAGGCTGCTCCCGCTGCAGCCCCTGCCCTGCGAGCCCTGTGGGGCAGGAAGGTCCCTCCTGCCCGCCCGGCTCCCTCTTCCCACCCTGGCAGCCCTTTGCAGCCTGCTGTGGGGAAGCTCAGCTCCGAGCCTGGACGTGCGGAGGTGACGTGGTTGGCCATGGGTGTCCCACAGCCATGGAGGGCATCAGGTGCCGTTCTCCCAGCTGAGGTCTTCCTCTGGCTCCAGGCTTGTGTAAACCTGCTCCTAGAGCCCCCTTTGCCTGGTCCCCAACCTTTTAGAGCCACGTGGCCTAGAGCCAGGCGAATCCATTATTGCATTGAGAAACTCAAGTCCAGATCGTGGCTTTGTGTCCAGTTTTCTGTGTCCTAAAGCCACATCCCAAAGAGCACAGATCCAGGCCAGGTTTAGCAATGCTGGAACCCCATAGCCTAAAATTCCTCCTCTTGCCATTGGAGCCTGGGGGGGGGAAAGGCAAAATCCTCCTTTTCCTTCCTTGTTAGGGAGCTCCACGCACCCGCCCCTGCTTACAAACCCATCCCCATCCCTCCCTCCCCTCCCCAGCACCCGCTCGTCACTGGGGCATCCGAGCGCCTCATCCCGAGGGGTAGTAGGGAGCGTCGCTGTGGTAGTTGTAGTCGGGACACACTTTCTGCACCAGCCTGTAGTCTGTGCTGTAGAAAGTGATGTAGACGCAGATGACTTTGAAGGGCTTCGAGCAGACCCAGGAGACGTGGCTCTGGGTGTGCTCGTGGTAGCAGGTCTTGGATGGGTCGTAGGTGCAGAGCGTGGTCTTCTTGGCGCGCTCGACCTTCTCGTACTCCACGCGGCAGTTGAACACTTTGGACTCCTTGGCCTCGATGAAGATTTGCTGCTCCAGGTCGAACTCCACGGCCTTGGTGGGGGGCACGAGGCTGACGGAGATGTTCCCCTGCCCGGTGGAGTTGTGCTGGAAGAAGACGTTGACGGTGCCGTTGCCGTGGTCGACGACCTTGCCGGTGATGAGGAGGTTCAGCTTCACCGTCTTGATGTTGGAATAGAAATCGCCCCAGCCAAAAAGCTTCCGAGGCTGCCCCCAGCCTGGCCCCAGGTCCCGCTGGCCCCGGGGCTGTGGAGCCCGGTCCCGCACGGAGCCACCGGCCGGGATGCGCCAGAGCTGCTGCGAGCCGCTCCCCAGCGCCACGAGGGTCCCGTTCCGCAGCGGGGCCGCAGGTACCAGGGAGCGGGGGGGGAGCAGCCCTGGCGCCTTCCGCACCCCGGGGTTGGGTTCAGGTCGCTCCGCGCCGTTCCCCGGCTCCTGGCCACAAAGCACCTGAGCACAGCGAGGGGGGAGAGTGAGAAACGAGGGGCGGCTCTGCCCCCCCCCCCCGGGGTCACCCCACTTCCCCAGCATGACCCAGCCCGTCCTTCGCCCCACCTCGCTTCCCGGTCTCCCTTCTCTCGCCTTCCCTCCCCACTCCTGTCTCCAGCCGGTGCTTCCCTCTGGGAGCCGTTTTCCCGTTCTCATCCTCCCCTCACAGGAGATTCCTTCCAGGGAACCACAGAACCCCAGCCTGGTTTGTGTCGGAAGGGACCTTAAAGCTCCTCCAGCTCCAACCCCAACCCCTTCCACTGGAGCAGCTTGCTCCAAGCCCCTGTGTCCAACCTGGCCTTGAGCACTGCCAGGGATGGGGCAGCCACAGCTTCTCTGGGCACCCTGTGCCAGCGCCTCAGCACCCTCACAGGGGTGAAAGGAGCCGGGAAGAGGCCCTTTGCTGAGGCTGTAACTCCTGGGGGAGGGTCCCCACCTCACCCATCCCGCTGCTGACAGCACCTCCCATGGAGCCCTCTCCCGACCCCAAACCGCGCCATGGTCTGGGGGGAGCAGGGCAGGAGCTGAGCTCTCACCCCTTCACCTCCGACACCCCCCGGGGCTCCTGCACCCGCTCTGCGCTGCCTGCAGCCGCCGGGCCCCCCCAGGCGGCACAAACGGGCTCGGGCTGGGGGTGCCTGGGCAGGAGGCGGGCGCTGCAGCCCCGTACCCGGGTGCTGGCTCCCCGCTGTGGTCCCGGGGGGGTCAGGAGGCGCCTCCATCACCCCCTGCCTCCCCCCCCCCCAAGAGCAGAAGTTTTGGGATGCTCTGGGGTATTCAGGGGCAGATGCGGGGGGATCGATGCGGTTGATGCCGGGGGCAGCCCCCCCCCGCCCCCCCCCCGTCCCCTGCAGCCCCCGTTCCCCTTCCCCAGCGCTCACCAGCAGCGAGGCGCTCCCCTGGATGAGGAGGGCGATGCAGCTCCGCGGGAGATGCATTTTGCAGCCGCCGCCTCCGCCGGAGCCCCCGCTTCACCCCGGCTCCGGTGCGGCCCCGACACCGCTCCCCCCCCCCCCTTTTTCCCTCGTTTTTAAGCGAGGGGCGGCAGCGGCGGAGCGGGGCTCCCCCGTTAGAAACCGCTTGCAAGGGGCTCCCCCCGGGCCATGGTGGCTCCGGCAGCTCCCTCCCCGTTGTGCCGGACCGGGCGGCGGGAGGCGGCTGCTGTCCCCTGCCTGTCCCTGCCTGTTCCCTGCCTGCCCCTGCCTGTCCCTGCCTGCCCCTGCCTGCCCTGTGCCTGCCCCTGCCTGCCCCTGCCTGCCCCTCGCTGCCTCGTCGGAGGCTCAAAGAAACTCCGCTCCCTCCATCCCCTCCTCGCTCCCTCCCCTCCAAGCGCTGGGAGCAGAGCGGCCCCTCCGCCTGTAACCCCTTGCTGCCCGCAGCCCAGGCAGCCCGGGGGCTCTGCGGGGCCCGTGGGTGCACTGAGGGGTCCTGCACAGGAGACCCCAGAGAGGGGACGGTGGAGCCCTGGGATGGGGGGGGAGAACGGGGGGGACCCAGGGGGGTCAATGGCTCTGCCCTTAGGGCCGGATGGATCCGTCCCGAGGAGAGGATTTGGGGGTGTTGGTCCAGGAGAAGCTCCCCACGACCCGGCTTCAGTGAGCGCTTGAGCCAGAGCCCCCCCCGTGTGCTGGGTGCACCCCCAGAGCGTGAGCAGCGGCTCAGGGAGGGGATCCTGACCCTCTGCTGCGGGAAGGGGAGACCTGAGAGCAGCTCCAGTGCCTGAAGGGGCTGCAGGGAACCTGGAGAGGGGCTTGGGACAAGGGCCTGCAGGGACAGGGCAAGGGGAATGGCTTGAACCTGCCCGAGGGGAGCCTGAGCTGAGCTCTTAGGCAGAAGCTCTTCCCTGTGAGGGTGCTGAGGCGCTGGCACAGGGTGCCCAGAGGAGCAAGGAAATGCAGGTCCTGTTCCCCCGAGCGAGCCGGGTTCATTTCCACCCTGGTAAGGGCCTCAGGGAAGCAGAAGGCGCTGCTTTGCTGTTACGAAAGCTCCGATCGGGTGAGCTGTGTCCCCCTTTTCCCACCTTGCAGCTGCAGAAGTGGCACCACCAAGAAGCCAGGGGCAGGGCTAGAATTAAACCTGGTGTTGTCCCACCGGCCAGGAGACAGCTCCTCATTTACCTCCCTTTTCCTTCCTCTCTGCACCCGGTTCCTGCCCCCCCTTTCCCTGGGCTGTTTTGGAAAGCAGGATCTCACAGCAGTGCTAAAGATGGAACAAACTGCGGGGGCAGAGCAGGTTGTGAGGGGCAGGATGCTCGCACCGGGGCCCTGCTCGCCCTCCCATCTGCACAGCAAAGTGGTCCAGGTCTGACTGCGGCTGCGGTGCGGAGATGGGTGACAGATCCCTGCGGTGGCTGCAGGCACCTGACAGGAGGATGGAGCCGGGAGAGGCTGGGCTCTGCTCCCAAGGAACAAGGGATGGGACCAGAGGAACCGGCCTCAAGCTGCACCAGGGCAGGGTTAGATGGAGCTGAGGAACAATTCCTGCCCCAGAGGGTGCTCAGGGCAGGGCTGCAGTCACCATCCCTGCAAGTGTTCACACACTGTGTAGGGGAGACCTTCAGTGCCATGGGTTAGTGGTGGCCTTGGCAGTGCTGGGCAATGGTTGGACTGGGTGGGCTTGAAGGGCTTTTCCAACCCAGCTGATCCCATGATTCCAAGGTGCCTTCCTGCAGCACTGCCCCATTGGCAGTGTGATTCCAGGTGGGAATCCCCTGTTAGTGCAATGCCACTGGAATTACCGGGGCTTGGATCACTTCTTACTTGCTATTGAGCAACGTGCTTGGTGTTGGAGTGATGACATTTGGGGGCACAGGAAGACACCCCATTAGCACCAGTGGAGGATGAGGAGCCCGATGAGCTCCATTCCCAGGGAAGGGAGCAAAGGAGTGATGAATCCCTCAAAAAAAGCTTCCTGGTAGGCAGGGCTATTAAACTCCAGAACATTCATCCAGAGCAGTGCAGGCAGGACCCTGGAGCCTCCTAAACCAGCCGGAACACTGAAGGATATACAGCAGCACTGGTGCTGTCCTGGCCCCAGCGGTGTGCTGCCCACCTTCAATAGCTGCACGTTTCTAACTGCTGTGATTTCCATAATGATCCTCCTAAAACTTCCCAAAGCCTGTGCCATGCCCTGCTTGTCAATCACTGCAGGCACTGCATCTTCTGCACAGCCTTCCCGGAGCCATCTGTGCCGCATGGGACCGGCTCCGCAGCAATGCGGGGATGCATCCCACCTATTCCCACCCTGGCTGGGGGTGGTGGGATGCTTTTGGCCCTGGTTCCAGGTTGGCTCCTCAGGCCTCGGGGAGGCTGAGCTGAGGCCAGCACCAGCACAAGGAGGAGGAACAAGGGATAAAAACGATTGGAGGTGACTTTCTGGTGGTGGGAGGGAGCTGGGGACTGGAGTGGCACAAAGCAGGGCTGATTTAGGGGCTGCTGGAGCTCCTCTTGTGCTCTGATGGCTCCCTCCGGAGCGTGGTGAGCATGGGGCTGGTGCTTCCCTGTGCCCCTCATCCAGCCCAGGGATGTGGCCCAGCCCATGGGGGCCTGTGCAGCCAACACGAGCTTGGGGGTGGAAATGAACCCATGCAGGCAAGCCCCGGGGCAGTTTTCCTTCTAAACGCCTGTGAGTGCAATCCTGGTGCTGCCAGACTGGGTGGGATTTGGATGGGAGGAGGTGATGGGGACGGGTGCTGCTTCCCACACCATTAAATACAGCTCTGGTGCCTCTGCCCTTTCCCCAGGAGGATCCCATGGGTGAGACTGGGGGTGCTGGGGCTCTGCCAACTCCATCCATAGAATCACAGGATCCCGGCCTTGAGCACTGCAGGGATGGGGCAGCCACAGCTCCGGTGGGCACCCTGTGCCACCCTCACAGGGAAGAGCTTCTGCCTTATCTCCAGCCTGAGCAACCCCGTTTCAGTGTGACCCCATCACCCCTTGTCCTGTCGCTCCAGTCCCTCAGTGCAGTGCCTGGCACAAGGCTCCAGCTGGTGCTCCAGGGGCTGCTCCAGAAACACACCCGAGATCCTGCGTGTTCCCCAAAGCCAGCATCCCCCACGTGCTCCTGGTCCTTTGGGAAACCCTTTTGCTTCCCAGCTCCCGCAGATCCGGCTCTCTTGGAGCAACGATTCCCCATCCCTGGCAGTGCTCAAGGCCAGGCTGGACACAGGGGTTGGAGCAAGCTGCTCCGGTGGAAGGGGTCCCTGGCTTCACGCTACGTGATCTTTAATGCCCCTTCAGCCCAAAGCAGGCTGGGGTTCCATGGGGCTGTGTTCGTGCCACTGCAGTGAGCAGCGGCTGCCTTGGAGGTGCTGCCAGGCCCTGGTGCTGCTCAGCCCCGCTCCCTGCCTCCTTTCCTGGGTTTCTATTGCCCTCTAGTGGGACCTTGTGCTGGAAGATGGGCTCAGCCCGGGGGTGCTGGGGAGGGGGGTTCAGCTCTTACATGCACATACATACATGGGTATATAGATGTGATTGAAGGCTGCAGTGCCCAGGTATGTGATGGTGGGAGGAGGCCGGCTGCTGGCACCATCACCGCCAGTAGTGGCAGGGAAAAGGGGTTTGCCGTTATCTGCAGCTGAGCATCTCCCTCCAGAGCATGCCCCAAGCACCCACATCCACAGAGGCAGCTTCGGTGACACGGGAGACACGGGCTCCTGGTGGCTTCTGCTGGGAGAGGTGACCCCAAGGCTCCTCGTCAAAGGGAAAGGGTGGAGGAAGGAGACGTGTGACAGGATGGAGCTGCCAATGGCTCTGGTGCCCCCGTAAGCCCCCGAGCTGCAGCTGAAGCAGAGCTGTCAGGATCGTGAGTGCCAGGGAGCAGCCCTGGGAGGGAGGATGCTCTGGGAGAGACAGCAGAGAGCGGGAGGTCAGGGAGAGCTCATCCAGAGCCCCCGAAGCAGCACGGGAGCAAAGCAAGCGTGGAACCCAAAGCCTTCAAACGGCTGCCAGCTGTGAGGGAAGGGAGAGCGTGGCTCCAGGTGCTGATCAGCGGGAATCGGAGCCCTCTCCCCCCGGTTTCCCTGGGGAAGCCGCTGCCATCCTGGTGCTCGCTGCAGCCCGAGGTTATTTGGCCGCAGCGGTGATTCCGGCTCCGCTGAGCTCCCTGCTGGATGCGCAGGGAGCAGGGACGAGCCCCCGGGGTACCGGGCGCAGGTGGATGCTGTTGGCCCCAGGCACCCATGGGAGGTGGCTGATCCAGGCACACCCGCACCCAGCCCTTCCTGAGCAGGCACCAGAGGAGCTCTCCAGGCTGATAAATGCGGTTATTCCCCATGGGTTCGGGGTCAGGCAGGTTCCTGGGTGCCAGGAGCTGCTTCTGGCTCCATCCTCTGCTGCTTGTGCAACGCAAGCGGATTCCCCCCCTCCCAGTTATCCCAATGTGCTCATGGACATGATGCAGCTCCCTTTTCCCTTTATACAGATGCTTATGAAAGGGATGTTTGTGCTCTGGGCTCCAGTTCTGATAAAGCCATCGTCTGGATTCAGAGGGATTTGGGGACCGATGGACCCATCTCCAGCCCTTCTCTGGATGCAGCTGAGCCAGGTAGGATCCGTCTGTGCGTGGTTGTAAACTGGCTCCCTCCAAAGCTCAGCTTTGAGTGCATCAGAGTGGATCCTAAACCAGAAATCAATGTCATTCTAGGGAAAGTCCTCTCTAAACCCTGCTCCTTGCACTGCCCCGGCTCCCTGCCCTCTTCCAGCCAGGCACATGGATCTTTCTCCTCCCTTTCCAGTCAAGAAGAACCATTCCCAAACGTGTCAGGAGCTCTTGGCTGAGGCTGCAGGAGCCCGGTTGGGTTTTTAATTGGGAAAACAAATGGAAAGGTTCCTCCCCATTTCCTTCCTCTCTGCAGGCAGCAGGGTCTTCCCTGGGAGCTGGGGAGAGCAGTTTGGGAAGGAATTGCCTAAAACCAGGACAAATCTGGGGGTTATGTGAAACTGGAGCCCAATATCTCACAATGTGGCTGCAACTGGGGATGCACCACTGCATCCCAAAGGAATCAGTGTATTGGAGAGAAGCTCTGCTCTGGAGCCAGGCTGAGAGAGCTGGGCTGGGGCAGCCTGGAGAAGAGAAGGCTCCTGAAGGGGAGACCTTAGAGCAGCTCCAGTGCCTAAAGGGGCTGCAGGAAACCTGGAGAGGGGCTTGGAACAAGGGCCTGTAGGGACAGGCCAAGGGGAATGGCTTGAACCTGCCCGAGGGGAGACTGAGCTGAGCTCTTAGGCAGAAGCTCTTCCCTGTGAGGGTGCTGAGGCGCTGGCACAGGGTGCCCAGAGAAGCTGTGGCTGCCCCATCCCTGGCAGTGCTCAAGGCCAGGTTGGACACAGGGGCTTGGAGCAAGCTGCTCCAGTGGAAGGGGTCCCTGCCCGTGGCAGGGGTTGGAGCTGGAGGAGCTTTAAGGTTCCTTCAACCCGAACCATTCCGTGGGTCTGTGTCCTGGGGGTGATGCGATGCGGGCTGCACCCGGTGCGGAGCGGGAGGACGCGCTTGGGGCAGGGCTGGAGCCCACGGGCGGGAGGCAGAGGATGCTGCTTCCGCCGAGCGACTGCAGAGGGAGGCAGGGAGCTGCTGCTCCGGGCACCGCCTGTGTCCGGGTGCACCGGGGCTGCGGGAGCAGCGAACCCCGAGCCCCGCTGCCCCGGGAGCAGCGGATGCTGCCCCAGACCCTCCCACACCGCGGTGCTGTTGATGGCCCAGAGAACGGGATGGCGGGGGGGGGGGGGGGGCTGCAGCACCCTCCTGCAAGGAAAAACCACCTTTATCCTGAGAATGTCGGGGCCGCAGCAAGGACGAGCGTGTCCCGGGTTGCTGCGCTATGGGGGTTGCTGCGCTATGGGGGTTGCTGCCTTTTCATCCCATCTCCTTTGTTCTCCTCTGTTGTGGCTCATCAGTCTTTCTCAAGCCGAACAAAGCCATCTCTTGCTTCTGCTCTGGGGGGTTTGGAGCAAGGGGTCCCCGTTGGTGCTGGGAGAGCGGGGATGCACCCAAGGGTGCTCAGCTCCAGCCCAAGGGACCCAGTGCGTCCCCGCTGGCCAGGGGCGGGTGGCTCTGAGCTCCCTTCCCACTCTTTGAGCCTGAATTTCATCAAAAGAGCTGGAGAGGCAACGGGAGCCTCCCTGGGAAAAGCAATAATCCAGGGAAAGCAGAGCTCTGCCAACGGAGCGCCGGGGAGGAGATGGGGGTCGGAGCCTGGCGCAGCCCTGCCCTGTGTTTTGGGTGGAAAGCGCAGGATTTGGCTCTCATTTTACCTGCAGCTCCTCCCATAGAGCAGCAGAGGGGTTGGTACCACCCCAGTGCCTCAAACCCACGGCCCTCAGGGGGAAAAGGTCCTTTTTTCCTGGCTGTTGAGGTGATTCCAGCGCCCTGCTGCTGAAGCACTGGAGGAGGTGACAGTTCCCATCTCCCACCGTTTCTTTCTCCTTGCTCCGGAGCAGGACAGAGATGAAGAGCTCCTTTCTGCTGGGCTCAGCAAACAGCAGCGCCAGTGGCTTTGCACTGACCTGAAGTGATAAATTGGACATGAAAAGGGTTCACGTTGCAGGCGCATTTTCCCGGGTCATGTCCCATATTTACATCATGGAAAGGGTGATAGAAACGCGATGGGATCTATTGGCACCAGAAGCGCAGGGCTTGCAGCAGTCAGGGTTTCTTGCCCAGCTCTTGGAGCACTGCAGGGCTGAACGGCATTAAAACGATCACTAGAAACGCTGTGATGCCTCTGGCCGGGGCTGAGCTGTCTGAATGCGGTGTGAGGATGGAGGGGAACAGGGAGCATCTCGCACGCAGAACGCTCCCTGCTGTTCCAGGCTGGACAAAGAGGCTGAAATCTTTCCAGTTTGCTGCTCAAGCTGCAAGGAGTGTGTGGGGGGGGAAGCCTCTTAGCAGCAAACCTCAGCGGCTCAAAGCCCTGCTTTGGACCCCAAAGAGCAACTGTCTGCAGCTCGGCTGCGCCGGGATGAGCTGCTCCCTCCCCTTGCGTATCACCCGGTTCCTGCTGGAGCCAAGGGGGTCCTGCTGGATCTCACCTTGTGTTTGAAACGTGCTGGGGACACCCGACATTGGCAGGGAGAGGGCAGGGAAGGGGAGCGGAGCTGCCCCAGGGCCCCGGCAATTCACACAGCTTTGGTAGGAAAAGCCCCACTGCTCAGGCACGTTTCCTGGTGAGGCCTCACCTGCAGCACCGTGAGCAGGGCTGGGGTCCTCAGTGTAAGGACATGGAGCTGCTGGAGTGAGTGCAGAGGAGGCCACGAGGATGCTCAGGGGCTGGAGCAGCTCCTGTATGGAGCCAGGCTGAGAACATTGGGGTTGCTCAGCCTGGAGAGGAGAAGCTGCGTGGAGACCTCAGAGCAGCTTCCAGTGTCTGAAGGGGGCTGCAAGGATGCGGGAGAGGGGCTCTGCATCAGGGACTGCAGGGACAGGCCAAGGGGAATGGCTTGAACCTGCCCGAGGGGAGCCTGAGCTGAGCT
Source organism: Neopsephotus bourkii (assembly GCF_033783945.1). Classification (NCBI taxonomy): domain Eukaryota; kingdom Metazoa; phylum Chordata; class Aves; order Psittaciformes; family Psittacidae; genus Neopsephotus; species Neopsephotus bourkii. The sequence goes on along the minus strand of NW_026902294.1, from coordinate 1,243,750 downwards.
CTTAGGCAGAAGCTCTTCCCTGTGAGGGTGCTGAGGCGCTGGCACAGGGTGCCCAGAGAAGCTGTGGCTGCCCCACAAGCTGGATGAGCTTTAAGGTCCCTTCCAAGCCAAACCAGTCTCTGGTTCCATGAGAAGGCGAAGCCCCCAGGACAGCGCAGGGTCTCAGCCACATCTCACCCCATGGGGAGCCTGCAGAGGCAGGGCAGGACTGGGGCTGACCCTGCTCTGAGTTTTCACATCACACGGAGCTGTCGGTTAAAAACCCTGCAGTTACTGAACGTGCCCCCCCCCCCTTATCCCTGCCAAAACCCAACGAATCCACCCCAAGACTTCAACCTCCCCCTTGGCACCTGCACTTTGAGCCCGGCCGCGTCCCGGCGGACGGGAGCGGGTGACGAAGGCAGCGCGTCCCTGGACAGGCTGTGATTGATGGGAGCCGTTTCCCTGCCCTCCGGGGCCGCGGCGCCGCCGCTTCGCTTGTTCAAGGGCTCGGGGGGGGGGGGAATCGCTGCCTTTCTTTCGGCTTCGCTTTCAAGTTGAGCGGGGTTCGAGCTTCCTGCTCTGCCCGCGCAGGCTGGGAGGTCAATGGGGGGGGGGGGGAGACAGCTTTTAACGGGCAAAGAGGCTGCGACCCTGTTCTCAGCGTTGCTTTAGGGGGAACAGACCCCATTTTACCCCCAACCCGCCCCATTCGCTCTCTCCAAACCCCTTCCCTGCAGCCGTGTCTGTCGCGGGAGGAGGCAGAGCGCGCTGTGTTGTGAGAGCGTGTGTTGACAAGCTCAGACTCCCCAGGGAATAACCCAGATGGATTTGCTCTAGGAAAACCGTGCTTCGGATAACGATGCGGCTTTCCTAATTACTCCAATGGCCGGATCCCAGACAGAATGGAGAAGCTCGTGGATTAGGGCCAGTGTGAAGCAGCTGAGGCTCTGGGGCCATTGATGCTCTGTCCGATCGCCTCGAGGTCTAGCAGCAGCAAAGGGGGCAATTCATGGGAGGAAGGAGGATTTATTAGGTCAGAAACTCTCCCAGTGAATGCGAGATTGTGTTTGTTCCTTCCCAGCTCACTGGAGCCAGAGACGAGCCTCGGTGGGTGCTGGGGGATGCTTGCTTAGGGTGGCATCCCTTGGGAAAAGCACAAAGCTGGGGCATGGAGAGGTTGTGGGCACTGTGGGTGCCTCTGTGTGGTGGTTTCTGTCCCTTCCCACCTCGGCTGGGACCGTATCTTTGTGCTGGTGGGGGGTTCACACGTGTCCCTCATCCATAGGCAAGTGGCTGGGGTCAGGGCACAGGTCCCCACCGGTGACCACCTCTTCCCAAAAGCCGGAGTTCATGGCCAGTGGAGCCATAAACCCTGGGAAGAGGGAGCCCGGAGCCCTTCCTCTGCCAGGGCCTGTTTATGCGTTTGATCCAGTTACTGCTTAATGCAAAATGCATCAGGAGCCCTTGGAGCAGGGACAGGAACCCACGGCTCAGCTTTGCCGTCCTCATCAGCAGAGCTGCCCCCGTAGCACAATTCCCAACACCAGTTCCATGGTTTCATGAGAAGATTGCTGTCTTTCTTCTTTCTTCCTTTATTTAACTTCATTCCAACCGGTCGCTGCTTCGTTTTTGCTCTGATTTAGGAACAAACCCCAATGGCTGGAGGCTGAATTGGCTTCACTGATGCATCCCGCTGCTGCCTCTCAGCTAGGATGTTGCTGCTAGATTAAAAGCTTTGGCACCAGGGAATTGGGGCTGCTTTCAGGCTGACCCACCTCAAACCCCCTAAGCCATGGGGGTGCATAAACCACCACCAGCATCGTGCCTTCCCATCCCTATCCCAGCAGGGGCTGTGCCGACGGCTGTCTCTTGACCTGAGACAGGAAAGAAACCGCTCGTGCAGCCGAGCCTTGTTGTGGCTTCTGAGGTTTTAGCAAGTTAAAGCAACAAATTGTCCATTGAAGTGAAACCCACACTGCAGAGGGGCTCCCCGGGGAGCCCCACATCCCGAGCCAAAATCAGCGGGAGAGAAATCAATCACTGTGATAGGAAATGAAGCCAGCTCCAAAGCTCCCTTTCCCTTCTTCCCTTGGCAAACCCCTGTTTTGGGGCTCTGAGTTTTCCACCCTTGTCTCTCATGTGGACAAATTGCTAGGGATGGGGATGCATTTCCTTGTCCCCACAGCCAGCTTTTCCCCTGAAGGAGAGGCTGACCTGGGACCCTATTATTTCAATAGAGATGCTGCCTGTGAGTGATGAAGCACAGGCCTCCCGCGCGCCAGGCGAGGAATTTCTCCAGCCTAATTGGATTTGCTTTCCCTATTTCTGCAGCCTGTGTGCTCCTTGTGTTGTTATTTATAGGAAACATCTGTCAGTGTCAGCCAGCCCCGAGGTGGGAAACCAGGGCTCGGGGCTCCCTTTGCTCTGTGAGGCTGCCCAAAGAAGTGAGTGGTGACCCCACCAGGTCCTTTGCAGAGGGGTCACAATGAGGAGGTGCCCACGGGAGGCTCCTTGCACCCAACAGCAGGGGAAGGGCTGGGTAAAAAACACAGTTTCATGATGCCAGCAGGTAAGTCCTGGCTGCAGTAAAGCCCTGCAGGAAGCAGGAGCTTCCCCCCATCCTGCTGAATGGGCAGGGAAAAGCCAGGGATTGGTTTTCCAGGTAGAAGCAGACCCACGGGATGGGAGGGTGCTGGGATGCTGACTCAGGCAGTTCCTGCAGCTGAGATTAACCCAGGTAACTCATCTCAGGTCAACGTTTTCAAAGCTGGGTGGGAGATGTGGATGTGACCGCGCTGGAGATGTTCCTTCTCCCCGTCCACCCCCTGCACCCACTGCTGCTCCTCTTTGATGGGGTTGGGAAGCTGCTTCTCCTCTTTTCTATTTCCAGGGAGCTGCGGATGAAAGGGTTTTGCTGGAGATGGCAGCACAAGAGACAAACCTTCCCTTTCCATACCCAATGGGGCTGGGATGTGAACCAGGATCCGGGGCCAGCTGCACGCAGCCGATGGGATGACCCGGCTGCAAACCCCTGGATGCAAAATGGCTTTAATGGGTGGGAAAAGGAGGCAACTGAGGCAGGTTAATGGGGTAAGATCACCCAGCTGGAAATCAGATGCCTCCTCCCCAGTGCCCCATTAACCCCAGTGCATCCCTCTTCCTCCCTGGGCACCTTTCTGAAAGCTTCGCCTTGCATGTACCAGAGCAAGGAAGAGCCAAGCTTCCAAACGCCTTTTATCCTGATGCTTTTGGGCCTCGGGAAGTGCTGTAAGTGAGCACAGGGAGGGATGTGTCACCTCTGGGGGGTCCTGGTGCCTTCTCCTTGCGATAGCGTGAGGCAGCGCTTCATTCCCAGGCTCTGGAGGTGCCGACACACGATGCTCTCGGGTGTTTCCATCTGTACCATGGGGCCCTGCTGGCAAAAGGAGCTCTTGGGCTGTGAACACAGGACTGGGTCCTGATAGCAAAGTGATTTACAGGGAGGCTCAGGCCAGCTCCCAGCTCCAGGGGTGCTTTTACGTGACGGCCTGATGGTTATTAATTTGTCTGGAATTTACTGTAATGCCCTTAATCCTGATGGGCTTGTTGGGTATTTAATGCAAAGATTTTAAGTGCTTCTGTGGGTTTTTTTCCCCTGGAACTGCATCTTTGGCTGCACAGTCACAGGGGCTCCTGTTTCAATGGAAATCTCAATGAGTTTCCCCCCTGCTTGCAGCAGGTCTGACTCAGCCCTGCTCTTCCCCATCATCCCCTTGGGAAAGGCTTCCCAGGCTTGTCCAGCATCCCTATCCCGAGGTTTCAAATTCCCCTTCTCCTTTGCAGCTCTGAACATCTTTCATCTCCTCTTCTTTCCGAAAGCCATGGAATTGCCCGTGTCCTGCCTTGCTGTCCATGCCGGCTCTGCCTTGCCCTCTCCCATGGATCAGCCCTTCCATGTCATCCTTGCTTTGATTCCCCACTCCCTGCCTTGTGGCTGGCAAGCGGAGCTGCAGCCATGTGTTTCTGGTTAGGTGGCCTGACAGCTTGAGGTTTCCAGCTTTCTGAGTGGGAAACACAGCTCCAAAAGCCTGGAAACGTGTGAAGGGTGCAATGCGATTCCAGCTGCGTTCCGCTCCCCCTCCTCTGTCCCTGCAGGGAGAGCGCAGCTGATGCCAAAGCAGGAGGGGGGGGACCCAATCCAAACCTCCCAGGGAAGCTGGAAAGCTGTGTAGGGCTTTATCCAGAGATCGATCCAATAAATCACAGGCCGGGACTGTGAGAGCAGCAGGTTCCTTGGGATGCGATCCCAGGCCCGCGGCTGGAGCAAGCTGCCTGGGCTGTGCACATGGGGGGGGGATGAAAAGGCTCATAGCTAAATGCTGGGGGGTGCATGTGCTTCCCACGGGCCCCCCCAAAGGGCTTGAAGCTCCATGTGGGTAAGCAGAGCTGCCTCAAGGCTTCACCCACCCCATTGCAGAGCATCCCGGGCTGCACACGGCTCCTTCCCTGCCATCCCCGGGGCTTGCAGCATCCCCATGGATGGGGCTGGTGGGAGACAAAGAGCCCTTTGAGGTGCTGCGAGCTCGGAGCCCAGGGCCGGCCGTGCCCCTGGGGTGAGCTGGGGCTGCCCCACTTCATGGCTTTATCCTTTCTCCTCTCCTGTCTTTATCCTTTCTCTCTTGTCTTTATCATTTCTATCCTGTCTTTATCCTTTCTCTCCTGGCTTTATCCTTTCTCTCCTGTCTTTGCCCAGGAGGGAGCCCCTCAGCAGGAAGCAGAGCCGGGTGCTGGGGGTTGTGCCTGGAATTGGGCTGGATCGTGGCCACCCCCATAGAACCCCATGGGGATGTGGGACCCGGTGGGAGTCTGAACCCAGCCACAGGGGTCCTGTCCCTCGTTCCCTGCATGTCTGGATGGAGCCGGGGCTTTCAGCATCCCTTGGCTGGAGGAAGGCGAGCGGTGGCCTCTTGTGACCCTCGCACTGAGCCAAGGATCGGGGCTTGGCTCCTGCTCCGGCTGAGCACATGGAGCCACTTCCTTCCCAGCTGAACAAGTCTTTCTGGGAATGAGGAGGAGAGGGCTGCTTCCCACTCCTCCCAGAGCGCTTGGGAAGAGACGGGTCTGGAAATACCCCCAGAATGAACGCCCCACATTGCCTACGTGTGTGCAGCCCAGTGATGCCGAGCACATGGGATGGATCCCTCCACATCTTCTGCTGTTGCAGCTCCGCAGAGCTCCTTAGGGAATGGGGGATTTGGGAGCAGGAAGGTTAGCACAGGGTGTTTGCAGGGTCGAACATGGTGCCACAGCGGGATAATGGGCACGAGGCTCCTCTTGAGAGCATTTGTCAAGGAAAGTGCCCAGCAACAGAGCTGCCTTTTTGCTGGATGATTCCCGATGGGAGTTGAGCATTTGCCAGGAAGAGGGAGGATGGAGAGCACGCGAGTCCCCAGGCTCTGCTGACAGAGCCGAGCTTGTTCCCAGCAGCCTGGCAGCGACCGCTTTAGACTCGTGGTCCCTTTGGAGGGCAATGGGATGAAGGCGAGCACCCAGCCTGCACCCGGGGTGGTGCTGAGCTGCTCCAAGGGATGGTGGGCACTGGGAGATGGGAGACGCAGGAGGGAGCAGAGGAAGGGAGAGGGCTCCTGCTGACGCAGCCCCTGCCTTTGGCCACGGTGCTGATGCTTTCGGTGTGGTTGGTTCCCAGGTCTGCTCCTGCCTTGGGCCCCGCTCCCTGCAGGCAGCGCCCTCCCCTCCTGCCCTCCCTGCTGAGGCCAAGAACAACGCTCGCTGGCAGCAAACACCTGGGGCCCCTCTGACCCCCCCCAGGTCTCCTGACTTGTGATGGGAGCAGGATGGGAGCTCCGGTGCCTTCGGGAGGTCAGGAGCAAAGAGCAGGGCAGGGGAGGCAGGCGGGAGGCAGGGCTGGGAAGGGATGCAGCCCGGGTTAGGGAATAACCAAGGATATTTATAGGGCTCCCATCCCTCTGCGCAGCATCACCCCCACAGGCAGAGCCAGCCAGGGCACAGCGAGGGGAGCGCAGGCTTCGCGCCTTTCAGTGTCCAAAGAGGGTCAGCGTCCACAGGAGCCTCTGCAGCACCGGGGCAGGAGGGCGGCTCTGACACAACTGAACAGCGCGGGTCAGCGGGCTCCTGGCTCTGTGGGGAGGAACCCAGTGCTTGCAGGGGGGCTTGGCTCTGCAGCAAGGACCCCGGAGGAGAGGCTGGGGCTGAGCTCGGGCTCGTTCCCATCGGGCTGTGGCTTGGGGCTGGGATGTTTCTGTTGGACACAACGGCACCGGCTGCTGTGGGGGCAGGCCCGGGACAAGGCAGGCTCTGGAGCTGAGGACTTTGCCCTGTGAATTGGCTCTGCTCTGGTGGGAATGGTGCCTGGGGGCTGGATGCGCATCCCGACGGATGCCTGGAGGCACTGGGTGGTCCTCGCCCAAAGCCGGGGCTGTCGGCGCATCAGGGGCCGGAGCTCTGCCAGCGCCTCCTCTGCTCCCTCCCGGCAGCAGTACCCACGCTGCGGGCACCCCTCGCCCTGGGAGGATCTCACTGCTTCCTCCTGCTTCTCCCTCCTTTGGAATCGTAATCCCGCCGTCTGACCCCGCAGCCAACGGCTCCCCCCTGCAGGGAGCCCAGGGGACCTCCCCCCAGTGCCAAAGCCCTTCCCAGCTGCCCCAGTGATGGGGGAGCCTCAACCATGGCACAGGCATGGAATCGATTGGGCTCGATGCCTCCTCGCTGCGAGGCCGGCAGGAGAGCAGCATCTCCTCATCCTCTCCATTGCAAGCGCTAGCCCAGGGCTGCTTTCCCCTAGGGAATCAGAGCAAACAGCTCCTGCAAGATGCTTTCTCTCTGTTTCCCTTTCATGGGATCTGGGGCTGGGATCCGGAGCAGAGCTCCACTGTTGGATTCGCTTTGCAAAGACAGCCAAAAGGTGTTAAGTGCTTGTAATCTGAGCATAAACATGACCCTGCCGTGTGCAGTTGCTGGCTTGTTTAATGCTTTCTAAAGTGCTTTAAGAAAACCACTTCTGCCCAGTGCAAGCTTTTGGGATCCAGGCGCCAGAAAACCTTTAACATCATTAATCTTCCTGGCAATGATGGGAAATACCCTGATACAGGCCATGATTTTGTTATTAGCTGATCACTCATTTCACTCTTCTCAGCCTCCTTTTATCCTCTTTTCATCCCTTTTATCCCCTCTTAGAATAAACCTGGCGCATCCCAAGTGCTGGAGCAGGAGCAGAGCCTGGATCCATGGAGGTGTTGGGTTCCCACAGCCCAGCCACCACCTTCCCGCAGAGGGGATGCTGCAGCGCGAGCAACCAACACGATGGAGGCAACCAAAGCCCAGAGGGCAAAGCGGTAATGGCTGGAGAGGAGCTGGGGCTGGGAGGATGGGGATTTCTTTCCCCATCTCCCAGGGATCTGCGGTTGCTCGGGGGTAGCAAATGGTCCCGGAGGGGACTCTTCATCAGGGACTGCAGTGATAGGACAAGGGGTAATGGGTTAAAACTGAAACAGGGGAAGTTTAGATTGGATCTAAGGAGGAAATTCTTTCCTGTGAGGGTGGTGAGGCACTGGAATGGGTGCCCAGGGAGGTTGTGAATGCTCCATCCCTGGCAGTGTTCAAGGCCAGGCTGGATGAGGCCTTGGGTGAGATGGTTTAGAGCGAGGTGTCCCTGCCCATGGCAGGGGGGTGGAACTGGATGATCTTAGTCCTTTCCAACCCGAACTATTCTATGACTCTATGATGATTCTATGATTGATTCTATGATTCTATGACTCTGGTCTCCCCAGGGATTGCCATCACCACAGGGATCCCCGGCTGCTTCTGGTTGCTGTATCCCTGCAGGAGGCTGAAGGGCAGTCCCAGACCCGTGTGTGAGCGTGGCTTGTGCCCCGGCACACATGGGGGCATCTTTCCTTTCCCCCTGCCCATCCAAAGCTGCTTGGCTCCTGTTTGCTTGTGCAGCGCTGGAAGTAGAGGTCTCGGTTGCTTCCTTGCATCTCTCCCCTTGCTCTGCTCCCGCAGATTTATTGCTGCTCCTGGGTTCGCCTCCTACCAAACATCTGCATTAACTCTTCCCCCAGCCATCAGGAGCGCTGTGCCTGGCCCCCGGCCGGCTCTGGAGCTGCGAGCACGGAGGCGAGCAGCCGATGGCGCAGAGCGCTTTGCCATATTGCAGCCCCGGGTGGGACGGCCGCGCCGCTGCCAGGGGGGACGTGCGCTTCCTCTGAGGGTGTACGTGCACGTGTTGTGCTTATGGAGCAGCCTTTCCCACGTTGCTGTCCCATCCATCCGGTCCCCCCATTTACCTGCCACCCCCCGGCTGGGAGCTGTGCCAGGATGAAAGGCGATATCCGTGTCAGCAGCCGCAGTTGCTGCTGCGAGAGCGCAGATGGATGGAGCAGATCCGCTCCGGTTTGGTCTCCAGAAGCTGATGGAGCTGCTGGGGCCAGGTGCTGGGTCAGCACCTCCTGTGGGAGCCCTCGTACAGCCCCACACTGGTTTGGGTTGGAAAAGACCTTAAATTGGTCCACAGGCAGGGACCCCTTCCACTGGAGCGGCTTGCACCAAGCCCCTGTGTCCAAGCTGGCCTTGAGCACTGCCAGGGATGCTCCTCTGGGCACTCCTTGCTGGGAAGAAGAGGGAGGGATCTTTCCCTGTACCCTGCTCTTAGGTAACATAATGGGGTCTAAACTGATCCCAACCATTTCCTGTAAGTGTCTCGGGAATACTTTTCCCAGATCAATGGATGTCACCAGCAGTGGCTGGGAATCCTGCGGCCCTAAGCAGGGCTAGGAGGAGCATCTCATGGAAGCTGCAGTGCCTTCCACTCATCCCAGTTAATCCCAGTTTGAGCAAGGATCCACTTTATTCTTGGGCGCTGATCCTCTGGGCATGGATCTCTGGTGTGAAGCACAGGCCTCTCCCAGGTTAACTGGGACCGGGAGCAGAGCTGGGGAAATATCCCCCCTGGAAAGCAGCTGAATCCCACTGCAGAGCCTGCCCTGCTCAGTGCAAAGCTGCTCCCTCCAGAGCACAGAGCCTCGCTGCAGATTTATCGGCTCTTGGATGCGGCTCTCTCCTGTTATGTGCCTTCCAGGGGCTGTTCTACAATGATTTCTTGCCTTCACCTTCTCACCAGCTCTGTGCATGGTGTTTACTAAGTGTATTTTAATGTATTCACCTTTCACCTCTTGACTAGACACACATTGATCCAATATAGATCCCTGGGAAATGGGGATGGGGCGCTGCAGCCCACCCTGCACTGGGGAAAGCGGACGGTGGCAGCTGAGGATGAGCCCAGAGCATAGCTTAGCATGGAGAAGATGGGGTTCCTTCACCCCAGCCATGCTAGGAAATGGGTTCAGGAGCCTTAAATACAGATAATGGCCATGATGCTGTTGGGGGTGGCAGAAACTGGGGAGAGGAGCTGGGAGCTCAGCTCCCACTGTGGCTCTGCAGCATCCGCAGGGCATGGCAGTGGCATTTATCCACAATCCGAACCCAATCAGAGCCATTTCTGATCCTATGGGAGCTGGTACCTGGTACGAGCAAGTCCTTTGGGATGCTGTGTGAGTCCAACTGCATCACCTGGACCCCTTTTCGTTTCCCAGGCATAAATGCTTTGGGGAAAGGCACCAGGTGGAGCTGGTTTATCCAGGATCTTCCTTGGACAAGCATCAGCGTTTCCCAGTGCCCAAGGAGCTCCTGGAGCAGTTTTCCTTCTTCCTCTGCCAGATCTTACAGGTGACTTTGGGGCAGTGTTTGTGACTTGGTGCAGCAATGCCCGTGCACGGGGCAGGCAGCAGCCAGTGCATTGGTGCCTGTGCTGCCGAGCAAGGAACATGTGCAGCCATAAAGCACAGCCTGGGGAAAGGGGCCAGGCCAGTCTCAGCCCCACAGTGGGGAGCAATGGGAGGTACGAGGGGAAGGCTGAGCTGTCCCGGCTGCTGCCTTGCTGCTGTCATAGGGAAAAGGGGTTTCTGCAGGGCTGGGATTTGCTGGGTGGGCTGCATGGAAAACCCTCTGTACATAAAGGGGATGCGGGAGCCCAGCAGTGTTGGGAAGGGGAAGTGATGCTCCAGCAGAGACGGGACCCGCAGCCGTCCCATGGGTGTCTCTGAGGCCATTTCCCTGGGGAAACGGGAAGCGGGTCACAGCATCCCTGCAGGCCCCAGCCTGGACCCAAGGGAGCAGAGGGACGGGGATGGAGGGAGCAAAACATCTCCCAAAGAGCATCCCTGCAGGCGAGCATCCGAGCAGGAAGCTCCCATGGGATTGCCTGCACTGAGCCCCACGTGGGCAGCACCATTCTCCCTAGCTCCATCTTTCTCTTCCTTGCTCCACATTTCCCCTCTCTCGAGGAGGGGAAGAGGAGGTGGAAAACTGAACCAGTGCAAAGGCAGGGCTGGGGGATGGACATTCCCCTCCATGTGGTAAACAGGAAGCTGGGTTTCCATTTTCACCCCAAATCTTCCCAGAATGGGGCTGGTTTTGTAGCAGTTTCTGTTTATTTGTTCCTTCCTTTCGTTGGGAACGGGCGAGTTTGCAGCTGACAGAAAACAGGGGAAGAGTCAGCTGCTAAGAGCTGGAATTCTGATTTTCCCTGAAACCCTAAAACCTCCTCCCGAGGGGGAGCCGGGCTGCGAACTGGGATAATGTTTCCTCTCATTCCCACTTGTACCAGTGCTGGGCTTTGTTGGAGAGGAGGTGATGATTTACCCGCAGTGCTCCCCGCGCCGGGGGCCTGGGGCCTGATTTATGGGGCAGTAAAAGTGCTCGGTCTTGTCTTCATCACTGGGTGCGTTTTTTTGCTTCTTCTTCCCCCAGAAAAGCTCAGAAACGTTCCTCTCCTTCCGGAAATATTCCCAACCCGGCACAAAACCCTTCCCAGCCGTTCCAGCCTGCAAAGCACCATCCTGAGCCCTGCTTCCCACGCTCCACACAGCCCCAGCCGGAGCTGGGCTGCCAAAACCCACTGCCCATCCCTGCGGATGGGATCCCAGCCTGGGGATGGGGATCTGGTACCTGCCTTGCAACACACAGGTGATGGTTAACGATCCGCATCTGGACCCTGACCCCACTCACCTGCATCCCGCCGGGACTCCTGCATCCATCCCTGCACCCATCCCTGCACCCATCCCTGCATCCATCCCTGCATCCATCCTTGCATCCATCCCTGCATCCATCCCTGCATCCATCCATCCATCCCGGGCTGCTGGGAGGGAAGCAGGTGTAGCCGAGCTGCATTGATTTGAGCTCATGGTGGGAGGTGTGGGGGAGGCTGGAAGGTGAAGGGAATATTTCCTAGGGAAAACGACCTCTGGTTTCTTTGGGGAGCTCTGGATGAGTTCAGGTGGGGGGGAGGGAGGGGTCTGGGAGTTCACTTCAATTAGGGGTATAATAAAGCTGTTCTCCTTCCCCCTCCAGCCTAGGGAAGTGTGCCATTGACTGCAATGGGTTTAACCTGCTGCTTGTTCAGCTGAGCCTCCTCCCATCCCAAATATCCCATGAGAGCTTGTGGTGGCAGGAGCAGGATGTGGGAAAGCTCCTGGAGCTGCAGGTAGGTGTGGGGCAAAGCAGGGCACTGGTTCATGCCTTGGGGTGCCTTTGCTGGCAAAGAGGGGGGGAACCTCAAAAGAACCCAGTGCAAATCTCACCCAAGCTCTGCAAGCGCAGCAGCATCGTTGGAATGAGGGTACCCTGAGCCCTGGAGCATCCCCGCTTCTGGGGCTAAACCATTCCTGCTCGATCCCCCTCCCTTTGACCCCAGTGCTGGCCACTGGAGCCCTTTCCCAAGGAAGGAGCTGCTGCTGTTCCCAGAGGGCACAGGGAAAGCAGAGCAAAGCTCGGGCCCTGCCTGGACAGGGTTTGCCTCTGATGCAGTTTGTGCCGTGCGTGCTCTGCGCACATGCGGTCACCTCGCTCCTGCTTTGTGCTCCGGCTGCTTGTGGCTGGGATGAGGCAGGGCAGAGACTCCTGCACCCGGGTAAGGAACCTGAGGTCGCTTTTCCAACCCCCTCCTTGGGGGCTGTGGGAGAAACCCAGCCCCATGTGAAAGTCGTTGCGGTTTCAGCTCCGTTCTGAGCACGGAACTCAGAGCAGATTCCTGCAAGGAGCCGTTGCTGCAGAGCCGGGATCCGGCCCCTTTCCCCCTTTTCTGTTTGCTCCCTGCAAACTCTTTGAACGCTGTCTATTTCTGGTGCCTTTGGAGCAAAGGGAGGCACCTGAGGGCTGAAAGAGTTCCCTGCTAAGCCACGTTGTTCCCCTTGTTTTGCTCCCGAGAGCAGGCAGCTGCTGGTCCTCACGGAAATCCTTGCTAGAGCCAAAGGCTGCACAGCTGGTTCTCACTAGGGCATTCCTCAGAGGTGGATTATTTGGCATTCCCCAGCCTCGGGATCATAATCCCTTAATGCATTTTTGTCAGCCAATGAAGGAACAAAATGCTCCCATGTGTTTTGACAGCAACGGTGATTTCCGGGCATGCAGATGGGGTTCGGGCTCTCCTCGAGGCCTGGCACAACTGAATACAGGGAAGAACGCCCGCAGCACCAAGTGCTGGAGCCTTTCAACAGGACAGGATGGGTCAGAAGTGTGTTAAACCCGGTGACTACCGAGAGGGAGATGGAAAAGGGAAGGGAAAAGTGAATGCTTCCGACCCGCTGGTGGCCGTGGGGGTCTCCTCCTCTCCCCCCCTTCCCCAGCTCGTGAGGCAACATTCGTGTTGAGCTCTGCTCTGCATCAGAGGCAGTCCCACAGATTGCGGTCCCCTCCGTGCACGCTCGGTGCTGTGCAGCCGCTGGGCTGTGGGCAGATGTTCTCATCCAGATCCAGATGTGCGGCACAGAGCTCTTGCCTCCCCCCCCTGCAGCTCCAGGCCTTTGCTGGAGCATCTCTGGGGAACAAAGTCATCCTTGCAGCGGGTTTCTGATGAGGGACCGCTGTGCTGGTCCCTTCTCTTCCCCTGGGAGGAGTGGTCCAAGCCTGGTGCCAGCTCCTGGCAGCAGAAATGGGGCTTTTTGCCCTTTTCTTGTCATTCCTGCTGTTGCTGGTGCCCTGGAGCCAGGCAGGGGTTGAGGATGAGGGTTTGCCCCATGCCTTGGTTAAGGATGCACCTACAGCTGCCATCACCCCCTGGACTACAACAGCAGCATCCTATAGTTATAGCCTGGCCAAAAGCCTCCTTGGCAGCCCAGACGCAGCACTGGAGCAGGACGAGCATCTCTCCAGCATCCCTGCCAGCAGCGAGGTCCCGCAGGGACACCGGGTCCTTGGCTGCAGCATCCTTCACTTCAGAGCCAAATCTCAGTGCTTTGTGTGGTTCCCGGAATGGAGGAGCCAGTGGTCAGGAGCTGGAGCGGGATTTGGAAGCCCTGCCTCGAGCTCTTGCCCTGTCAGAACATGTGGAAGCCAGTGCCGCACATTGGGGTGGCACAAACACACGTGTTAAAGCTTCAGGGAAGGTCCAGGGGTCCAGTGGGGGCTGATGAAGTTGTCCCTGCAACACAAAGCTTCAAATGAGGGGTCCCATCCATCAGAGCTGCTGGGAGCTGGAGGCAGCGCTTGGGCTGCGCTGCAAGGAGAGGGAAAAGCTCCTTCTCCTGCTCTTGCTCATCCAAACCCTCACAGCCTCAGCTGGGAACGCCGGAGGAATCAGTGCTTGGAGCAGGCTGGGGCTTGGATTTGTTTTTTATGGCTTCCTGTCCTCATGGGAAAGGAAAAGTTCTTCGGGAATGCCATGGATGAAACCCAAGGGGTGAGCGGAGCAGCAGAGGGTGGGCAGGAGCGCTGGGGGCAGCCAGAGGCAATATTTCTCCTACCCGCAGGAGGGATGCTCCAGAGGCTGTTTGCCTTTGATTCCTTCTCCCCACTGCAGGGAGGAGCAATTCTCCTTTCCATAAAACCCCCTTATCTGAGGGGACTTCCAGGAGCTTCAAAGAGGGGACAGGTTTCTCTTGGGATAAAATCATCCTTTCAGTGAGTTGCCAGGTCTCTGATGAACAGCATCATCTGATGCTCGCTGCTGGACCTCAGCTCCGTCCCCATAGCCCTGCCTTTGTTCAGAGGACACATCCCTGGAGGACGATGCTTTCTGTGCTCTGCTTCCACGCTGCAGGACCCCATCCCCAGGCAGGCTGAGACAAGGAGCACTGGAACCCCCTTGCATGGAGCGATGGAGATGCCTACAGCCCCATCTCCCAGTCCTCTGCTGGCAAAGGGGCCTCTGTGGGAAGCACAGGAACACCGAGCTCTGCAGCTCCTTCATCCCAGACAAATATTGCTTCTCCTGAGGAAAAAGGCAGCGTTCCTGGAGCTGAGCCTGGCCAAGGCTCGGGATATTGGACTGGGACATGGGACTGAGCAGCGCTCGGTTGGATCCACGCTGTTTTGTCCTGCCCAAACCCTGTTCTGAGGCTCCAACTGTGCTAAGAAATAACCTTTCCCCAAAGCCAAGAGGCGCTGCTGTGGCCATGGGATGTTTTTCCTCCTGCCCTGGCAGAGCACAGGCCCTGGGCTGCTTTTGGGGCTTGTTTCTTGCCATCAGGAGATGCTTCCCAGGCACTATGGGACTATGAGGGACAGCTGAGAGTGGGGTTCGAGGGCAGCAGAGGCATTAACCTGTGTTAAATCACTGCAGCCTGCTTCCCCTGGGTGCTCCCATTGCCAGGATTGCCCAGGTTTTCACCGCTTGGCAAAGCCCCTGAGCCCATTCCATTGGATGTAATGTGCCAAAGAGCTCCTGTGCCATTCCCGGCCCCAAAGGGGCAGAGGGCTTAGGGAAGAGCGGGAAGAGCTCTTCCAGGCCCGAGCCAAGGGGAACGGGTTTTGTTTCCCCGGGGACCCCCGGGGCTGTGCAGGAGGGAGCAGGAGGAGCCCCGGGTTTGGTCCTTGGCTCCCGGCGGCTCCGGTCTGACCTCGGTTGGGGCAGGGGTTATCTCTGCTGCCCCGGCCTGGGGAGGAGATGACAGCTCCATGGGGGAGGCTGCGGCCCCCCTGGGCCCCCCCAGCCCCGCTGTCACCAGCACCTTTGTCCCAGGGGTAACCAAAGCCGGTGCCGGCGGAAGCGGGAAGGGGAGGGGGGGATGGATGGGATTCCGTAACCCGACCTTCCCTCCCCTCACCCACACAAAGGGGGTGACTGCAGCTGCCAAGGGGGGGGCTGCAGCAGGGAGGTGGGGAAAGGCCGGGACCCCCTCACCTCCCCTTCCCCGTGATGACGCTGCAGGGAACACGCGCGATGCTCTGCAGCTCTGGTTCCCTGCTCCCTCGAAGCCAGAGCCCCCAACCTCTGCTACCCCCCCCCCACCTCCAGGGCTTGGTCTCTCTGGTGTTCAGAGCCAAGAGCTTTGTATTTTCCTAACACCCATTTATGTCCCGCATCAGCATCCTCCCTCTCAACCCATCACTAGGGCTTTGCATTCGCTCTGCAGCAGAGGCTGAGCACAGCAGCCGGGGGTGATGATCCCCACAGCATCTTCACCGTGCAGAAGGGGGCTGCTGAGCAAAGTAACCCCTGCTTGGGGAGCCCACAGGCACCTGCCCAACCATCCCCTGGTGATGGCCCTGCAGCAAACGCTTTCTGCCCATGTGTCCCATCACTCAACTGGGATTCTCCCGGCTGTGATTTAACTTCTTGCTACTTGTTTTGGCCCAAAAGGCACGGAGGGGATGACCCTGCAGCAGATTCCCATACTACAGGGTACCCTCCAGCTCCGTGTACCCACCTCTCCTGGGTTAAACAGCCCCGAGACCTCCTGTCTGCCCTTCAAAGGGGGGGATTCCTGCCCCTTGGCTTTTCCATCCTGCCCTTCTCCAGCACAGGGGGGACCCGAGGACCCGCCTCAGGTTTGCAGCAGCCTGAGCTGTACCTGTTCCCCCTTTGGCTGAGCAGCAGGGGAAGGGTCCTGTATCCATAGGGCTGGTGGGGCTGGCAATGGAGCCCAGCCTGGGCAGGAGGTCTGGGACGGGAAGGGAAAGGGGAGAGGGAGGGGGTGGCTGGGTCAGGGGCTGCTGCTGGAGGGGATTAAAGGCTCAATCTTGAGTCAAGAGGAGGAAATTAGAATCAAATCAGCTTCTAACGCCTGCTGGAAATGGGGCAGGATTTATGGCTGGGGAGGGGCACCCAGGGCTGCCCCTGCGGCTCCTCATGGACAGTGGAAGGGGTTCTGGTCCCTCTGCTCCTCTCCCGCTGCTTCAGAGAGTGGGGGGCTGAGAAAGGGCTTGCGCTGGAGGTGACCCCCATCACTACGGGGACCAAAGGGTTCCCTGCAAGCTCGGGGCTTGGAAGAGCTCTTTTGGCACCAAAATGACCTCAGCAACATCTGCAGCTGGTGGAAGGGGCAGAAGGTGGTGAAGGAGAGAAGGAGGGAGGGACAGATGGATGGATGGATGGATGGATGGATGGATGGATGGATGGATGGATGGATGACTGATGAAGGGATGGATGGATGGATGGATGGATGTATGGATGGATGGATGGATGGAGAAGGGCAGCAGCACTGGTCTGTGCTGGATGTGGCCATCCGTATCCCACCACATCCTATGAGAGCTGGGTACCACTGCTGGAGGGGAGACAGAGATGCCCTGAGGCAGCACCCATGGGTGATGCAGGGGAGGCGGGTAGGGGCTCAGAGCTGGATCCCAGGGGCTGGCCACAGGTAAGAGCTAGGAGACACAGCACATCACCTTTGACATCCACACCTTCCCCTTACCAAGCAGGCAGCTGTGTCTGCAAGCCCAGCACCATATTCCCTCTCTTCCCCATTCCTTCCCTCCCCAAGTCCTGCATTTCCAAACCTCTCCTGACCACGTTCATCATTTCCCCATCTTCTTCCTCCCCCCTCTCCCTTTCCCTTTAGTTATGTCTGCCTTGAACCTCTCAGCTCAGCATCCCATGGGCATCCTCCCCACCACCACACTGTACCAGCAGCCCAGGGGGTCCTGCAGCTCTGTGCCCCCCCAGCCCGCAGCAGGGTGGAAATGAGGAACCTGGCAGGAACTGCCTGGAAAACGAAGGAAGTTAATCCCAGAGGTAATTGAAACCAGGAGCTGGGTTAGGGTTAGGGGTGGGAGGGGCTGGGGGGGTCAAGGGCATTTGGGGGTTGTGTTTTTTAAACCAGAGGACAAATCCACACGGATGCACGTGGGCAGTTCCCAGGAGCTGCGGCCTGGGCTCCATCACAGACATTTCAATGCTGGGGTCCTGTCGCTGGCTCAGGTCACAGAATCCCAGCCTGCTTTGGGTTGAAGGGACCTCAAAGCTCACCCAGCTCCAACCCCTGCCACGGGCAGGGACCCCTTCCACTGGAGCAGCTTGCTCCAAGCCCCTGTGTCCAACCTGGCCTTGAGCACTGCCAGGGATGGGGCAGCCACAGCTTCTCTGGGCACCCTGTGCCAGCGCCTCAGCACCCTCACAGGGAAGAGCTTCTGCCTAAGAGCTCAGCTCAGTCTCCCCTCGGGCAGGTTCAAGCCATTCCCCTTGGCCTGTCCCAACAGGCCTTTGTCCAAAGGTTTCCTGTAGCCCCTTTAGACACAGCCCGTGTGTGCAGGTACTTCAGGTTCCAGCAGGTTTTAGCCCCCCAAAAGCCATTTTGGTGCCTTTAGCCTCAGGTCACTGGGGTGGCCAAGGGGCAGCGAGGATGCTGGTGCCCTGCGTGGTCCATGCGTGTGGATGTGATGTTGTTTCCCTTGGGCTGTTATGGAAACCCCTGGTTTGGGCTTCTCCCGGCTGCTGGTGCTGGTTTATCCCCCCAGCTCTGGAGTTTTGACCTTGCTGCTTTGTGTGCGTCGCTTTGGGTATTTTCCAGGCTTGAGCTGCAGCATCTCTCCAGAAAGCCCTGATGGTTCCAGGCTGAGGAGCAGGCCTGCAGCAATTAGAGATGGAACAAACCCCTTCCAGCCACAGCATCACATGAGGGAAATGGGAGAATTTGTGTGGGATGGAGTTTGAGCTTCGAGCCAGGCTGGACCTGCAGCGAGGGAGGCTTCCCCCCCGCTCAGAGGCCTCAGCGGCCTCGCATCAGATTGATGGATATCAGTGAGAATTGGGGTTTAGTCACGAGGTGCCCCAAAGGCAGCAGTGAAGGGACACAAAGGGATGCAGGGAGCTGGCGGTGGCACCAAGATCTGCCTCGGGTTTGCCTGCAAAGACCAGCCCCTTCCCAGGGATCTGTCCAGCGGAGGGGGACCCGAGGGGTGCCCAGGGATGGGAAGGGAGCTCATCCATGAGGGTCAGCGCCGGTGCATTGGGGTTGGCCGCTGTTTGCTGCCTTCCCACGGCTCGCCTGGCGCCCAGCCCAGCCTCCCGAGCTGGAAAACCGGTTCCAAGCCCTTCATCCGGCAGAGCAGAGCCCGGCGCTGCTCACAGCCAGAGGCGCGGAGGCTGCGCTCCCTGCGCTCGGTTCGATCCCATTCGTGTGCCCCATGAAAGCCCTGTCCTGGTTTCCTGCTTTGGTTTGTGCCTGGATCAGAAAGGTTGGAAAAGGAATAAAGTATTGGGAAAAGGATAAAATATTGGGTTTAAAATGAGGGATTGAACCAGCCTGGGGCCTGGGTCTGAGGGGGGTCAGGCAGGGAAACTGAGTCACAACTGATGGCCAAGGGGAGCTGATGAACTGGAATGCCTTGCTCGAGGGATTTTCACCTTTCAATGCAATTAAAACCTCTTCAGCATCCTCCCAGTCCAGGTCTCAGCCTGGGTTTGGACCCAAGTGGTGCAGTTTTCCCAGGACAGGGCTTGAAGAGGAGCAGGGGACCCTGGAAGCCCCCTGTGAAGCCGCAATGTCCTGGCTGAAGCGCATCTTCAGTGTGCTTGGGAATTACAATCTCCTTCATCTGCTCCATCCTGCCTTGGAAACGGGAGAAAGCCAATTCCTCCAGAGCCCTGGAAGGCTTTTTCCTGCTCTTGGTGATTTTGTCTTCAGCTGCTTTTGGAAGGAAACCAACCCGACCACTCTGAGTCCCTGTAATCCATCCCCCCTTCCCCTCTCATTCTCCAATAAAGGAAATCATTAAAGGACCAGGAAAACGAGCCTTTGGCAGGGTTCCCACCAGGCTGCTCAGCTCGAGGGTGCTGCAATGGGCTTGAAGCCTTTCACAGGAGCAGGGGAGAGACCCAGGGAGCTGCTGTGATGCCTCTGCCAGGGATTTGGCCACTCCTGGGGCTCTGCTCCCTTCCCAATGCTCTCAGAGGGAATTTGCTGTCTCTGCCGGAGCAGGGCACAGCTCAACCCCTGCATGGCTTCGGATGAAGCCGGCCTTCGCCAGAGCCCTCCATGGCAGTGGCTACCAGCCTGCAGCTATCCCACCCCAGAGCGATGCTCTGAAGGAAACCAGGCTGCTTCCCCCACGTATCCCACATTTATCCATGCATCGCCTGGCTGGGGGCTGCTGTGGGGCTCCCTGGGCAGTTCCCCAGTGCCCTCACTCTTGTGTTTCTGGACTGGAGAGAGGTTTCCCAGCATGTTTTGGGCAGCATCTTCTACACCCTATGCCCCTGTGCCTATCTATGCCCTGTGCCTATGCCCCTGTGCCTATCTATGCCCTGTGCACTGAGATGGTTCAACAGGTCCTGCATGTGCCTGGGGGGATTCACTGCCTTGCCCTGGCCACTCAAGCCCCTCTGACGCTGTCTCCCTTGCTGACTTCTCCCAAACACATCCAGCTGGGGCTGTTTAACCTCTCACTGCTCCCTCCGGGAAGGCCATATCCATTAAGGTAAAGCCCTATCAGCACCTCTCCTGGTTTGCACCCAGCTGCAGCAAAGCAGAATCAAGGGGTGGGGGTGATTTGGGACAGAAGAAGAAGGGGAAGGGCAGAGCTTTGCCTTCCCTTTGCTGCCTGCTCCTGCTGGTGGTGGCAGTGCTGTCCCTTTCCCAGGTAAGATGTAAGAGCTCTTTGATTCATTGAATGGGGTGGGGGGGATACCCCGAGAGGCAGGGACCTTCCCACCTCCACCCTGCCTTGCCAGGCACGCTCCTTTTCCCACCCCCTTGCTTGTCCCCTTCCCTTTTGGCCCGGGTTTATCCCATCCCAGGCATAGCCTCAGTTTGTGCTGGAGCTTCTGAACACTGTAACAGCATCCCCGTTTAGTTGCACTTGGACCACTCGTGTTTCCCTGAGCCTGAGGTCAACAGGGATGTGGTGATGGGTTAAACCCGCACTTTGTGATGCTGGTTCGGTCTCCTCTGGTCTGTGCTTTGGGGCTGGAAAAGCTTCAGGTGCAGATGTAGGAGGAGGTTAAGAGAGGAAGGATCCCCTTTAGCTCCCACCTTGATCCCAGCAGCCGAGCAGCCCCTACATTCGCATGGCCCGAGCTGTGCCCAGCACTGGCACACGGCCATCGCCACGGCATTCCCGGCTTTCCTGCCGACCTGCTTCCCATTACGTGGGAATGTGGCTCTCGCCAACATATGGGAGGCAGATTTTTGCCTGGGGGTGCAAAGGGAGGAGCTGGAGCCGCTGATGCTGGCGCTGACCCCTGCGCAGCGCAGGTACCGCGGGGCTGCTCCTGGGGCAGGGAATGCAGCATCCCCGAAGGCTCTGGGGCCGGCTGCAGCCCGGCTCCATGCGGAACTGCTGGGGAGCTTGCTGGGCTTGCTGCTGGAGCAGGCAGGTGGAGGGGGAAGAAATATAGGTGAGATTAGCGGCTGTCAGCTGCAGCTGGAGCTCAGCTTTCGGTTCCCATCTCTGTCCCTCTGCAAAGGGAAGGTCCCGGTTTCCCGCAGGGGCCCGGAGCTGAACCGAAAGCCTCTTGGTGGGATTTTGCTGTGAGGGTTTCTTCCCACTGGTGAGGTTCAGTGGGACCAGGGGATGCCGAGTGCAGCGCAGGGCAGGGCTCTCTGCTGCGGGTGCTCAGAGCTGGTGTGGACCCAGCACGGGTCCGTCCGCTGCTACCCCTGCATCTCCCATCCCCTCCAAGCCAGCCCCAGCCTGGGGGAGCCCCCCCAGAGCTCCTTACAGCAGATGCGGGATTAAGCAGGGGGCCGGGCTCCCCCTCCCCAGGCACCCATAAAGAAGGGGAAGGAAGTTTTCCAGGGCCTTTTCCCCAGCCCTGCTCAGCAGCCAGGGCAAACAGCAGGCTCCTTTCCAGGCCTTAGTGCCCTTTCCTTCCCTTTCTTTCCTTCCCTTTCTTTCCTTCCCTTTCTTTCCTTCCCTTTCTTTCCTTCCCTTTCTTTCCTTCCCTTTCTTTCCTTCCCTTTCTTTCCTTCCCTTTCTTTCCTTCCCTTTCTTTCCTTCCCTTTCTTTCCTTCCCTTTCTTTCCTTCCCTTCTTTCCTTCCCTTTCTTTCCTTCCCTTTCTTTCCTTCCCTTTCTTTCCTTCCCTTTCTTTCCTTCCCTTTCTTTCCTTCCCTTTCTTTCCTTCCTTTCTTTCCTTCCCTTTCTTTCCTTCCCTTTCTTTCCTTCCCTTTCTTTCCTTCCCTTTCTTTCCTTCCCTTTCTTTCCTTCCCTTTCTTTCCTTCCCTTCTTTCCTTCCCTTTCTTTCCTTCCCTTTCTTTCCTTCCCTTTCTTTCCTTCCTTTCTTTCCTTCCCTTTCTTTCCTTCCCTTTCTTTCCTTCCCTTTCTTTCCTTCCCTTTCTTTCCTTCCCTTTCTTTCCTTCCCTTTCTTTCCTTCCCTTTCTTTCCTTCCCTTTCTTTCCTTCCCTTTCTTTCCTTCCCTTTCTTTCCTTCCCTTTCTTTCCTCCCTTTCTTTCCTTCCCTTTCTTTCCTTCCCTTTCTTTCCTTCCCTTTCTTTCCTTCCCTTTCTTTCCTTCCCTTTCTTTCCTTCCCTTTCTTTCCTTCCCTTTCTTTCCTTCCCTTTCTTTCCTTCCCTTTCTTTCCTTCCCTTTCTTTCCTTCCCTTTCTTTCCTTCCCTTTCTTTCCTTCCCTTTCTTTCCTTCCCTTTCTTTCCTTCCCTTTCTTTCCTTCCCTTTCTTTCCTTCCCTTTCTTTCCTTCCCTTTCTTTCCTTCCCTTTCTTTCCTTCCCTTTCTTTCCTTCCCTTTCTTTCCTTCCCTTTCTTTCCTTCCCTTTCTTTCCTTCCCTTTCTTTCCTTCCCTTTCTTCCCTTCCCTTTCTTCCCTTTCTTTTCACCCTCCTCCCATCTCCTGCACTAACCATAAATCAGGTCCCTGTCCCCAGGGGCCATCCAATGCAGCTGGTCCCACACATGAAAGCCACCTCAGAAAGCTCCTTCCCTCCCTCTCCCCTCAGCACAGCTTTAGTGAGGGCTGCAGGGAGGGCAATGCAGGGAGAGGATGCTCGTTGCCCCCCCAGGTCCTGCCTGCTCCAGGCTCCCTTCCCAGGCCTTGGAAGCAGGAATCCTGCCCGGCTCTGCTCCTCTTCTCTATTCCAGCCTCTTTCCCAGGGGAGGCTGGGGATTAAGAGGAAACAGATTAAACCTAATGGATTGATTGCAATTATTTTCCCTTGTTTATCTGCAGCACCGTGGGGGAGCCTGGAAAAGGAAAGGGAATGCTCTTTATGTGTGTGCAGTCCTGGTCCTCATTATGTTCCCTGCTAGAGAGCGACCGGGGCCAGCCAAAAATAAACCCCGCTACAATTGAGCATCCTATTTCAAGCTCTTAGAAACTGTGATGTGTAAATACTCCTGTGTGCAAACCCACGCACAGCCCTGAGCAAAGCAGCTCCAGCACCAGCCCTGAGAGCTTCCAGCTGCCCGTGCCCGTGTGTCCCATGTTCCCTGGGGACATGCACCCCGCTAGGAGCTGTTGGAAGCTCCTTGGAGCAAGAGCCAACCTCTTGCTTGGGGGAATCCCAGGCTTAGGGATTTAAGGGACCTTAAAGCTTACCCAGCTCCAGCCCCTGCCAGGGACAGGGACACCTTCCACTGGAGCAGGGTGCTCCAAGCCCCATCCAACCCAGCCTTGAACACCCTCACCTCAATGAGCCTCCCTGGGTCTGGAGGGTTGGAGGCTGATCCTACCCTTTGTGGTGCCAAGGGCATCACTGAGAACAGCACCAGGAACAGGAGCAGGTGCCTTGTGCCCAAAGCAGCAATCAGAGTAAGTGGACTTGAGCCTTTTAATCCCCTTCTATGGAGCAACTCGGAGGAGGAGGAAGGTTCCCTCTTTTCCTGGGGTTTTCCCCAGTATCCAAGGTCTGTCCTGGACTGGGAGCAAGGCAGGATCACAGCAGTGAGCTGCTCTACAAGGCTGGATGAGTTGCTCCCAATGTTCCTGGCTGAGGTCCGAGTCTCCTCTCTGTGCTCCCAAGAAATCCTCCTCCACAAGGTAAGATCCAACTTTACGCTCTTGCTGTTTATAAGATTAGAATGGGAGAATGGGAAAGAAAGAAGGGAAAAAAAATCCCACCACCCTTGAAGGCTCTGGGGCCATTTTAGTGGATTCCTGAACCATGGGTTCTCTATCAATTCCCAAACCTCAGTTCTTGGGGGAACCAGGAGGTGGAAAAACCAAGCAGGACACCAACGTAGTGATGCTCTTTATTGGCATCCGACAGATACACAAGGACAGCTACCCCCCGTGCATCACCCCCGTGCATCACCCCCCCATCTCATGCTGCTCACACCCCCCCAACAAACCCCCCCAAAACCCTTCTACAACAGCTATTTCTTCACCAGAAAACTTCCTACTAAATCCAACTGGAATTACAGAGGGGTGAGTGGAGAAACACACATTCTTTGTCCAACAGGAGCGTTAGAAAAGGACACACAACGAACCGACGAGCACGAACTTTGGCTTGGGTTTTCCCTCCTTGCTTTTCCTTAATGCACTGATTTCCTGCAGCCAGGGACTCGAGGCAGCCCCCGGCTTCTCTTTGGCTGCTGAGTTTGTCTCCGTTTCCTCAGCCCTGAGGAATTCCCTTATGGCAATTGAGACCTGAGACCGTGGCAAGATTGTCCTGAAGGAAAGCAAATTGCAGCTGGCAAAGGTAGGGCCAGGTTTGGCTTCTGAGGCTGAAGCAGGCCCTTGGCTTCGCTTTTGATCTGGGCACTTTTATTCCAGTCACCCTTAGTCTGTGTTTGAGTCGCTTCCCCAGAACAAGGGACCGATGGAAACAACCTGATGATAACCAGTGCATCCCGAAAGCATCCCTGTGGATGGCTTGGTCCGGCAGGAGCCGATGCCCCAGCCGCAGGTGGGGGGGAAATTCGGGTTTCCTTGGATTTCAGTGATGGGAGACGTTCAGGGTTTGTACCTGGGACTCGCAGCCCTGCTGGGATCCAAGTGTTTCTAACCAAGGGGTTTGACACGGGCAGCCAAAGTGTCGCAGGGGTTCATCCGGAGGGATCGGTGCTGTTCATCCAAAGGGATCTTTTGCTGCACGAGAGCTGGAGGTGTCAAATACCTCATCCTGGAGATCCAGATTCAGCCTGTGCTGCTTTAGCATCCAAAGAGCAGCGGGCAGAATTCCCAAAAGCTCTGGAAGGATCCGGGCACTCAAATCCTATTGATGCAGGCTCCAATCCCTCTGGAAGCACTGGGCTCTCCCTCCTGACACCCAGCAGCTCCGCTGGGAACAGTCAAATCCTTCCATGTTCCCAAGCTCCTCCCGGACCTGCTGCCCTGGGTTTGGGATGTGCAGGTGTTTTCCTGCCTCCCCATTGAGTCTTTAAGGCCAAGAAATAAGGTGGGACCAAAGGCTTGGGCTGTAAAGCGAGAGCTCCGCAGGCTGTGAGGAAGAGGAGGGGCCGGGGCAGGGCCATCACCCCGCGTCACACACACAAACATCGAGCACGTAGTAAAAGGACATGATATTATTTACACATCTTGCTTCTCTCCCTAGGGAAGGGGAGGAAAGGCACCTCCTGCCTTCAGGAAAGAGCTTCTGCTGAACCCGGAGGCGAAGGGGGAGTCCATGGATGCAGATGGAGCCAGCGCCAGCTCATCCTTCCTCTGCAAAAGGCTTGTGATGCTCCAGGCAAGTGAGAAGCTGTGGTGGGGACATCCCCCAGGACCACAGTGGCAGCACCCATGGGTGCCACGGGGAGGCAGGGGGTGCACCGAGGATGGGCAGCACCCGGGTAGAGGCAAAGGGCACCCAGGGGAGCAAGCGGGGGTGCTTCTGAGCCACCCTTCACAGTGCTGGAGGAGAAGGAGCCCTTTCAAGCTGGGTCTGTGGGCGAGAAGGGGCGGTGCAATGGCAGCGCAGGGGTGGCTTTGCTCCTGGCTTGGTGCAGCGAAGGGGCGAGGATGAGCAGAGCCCTTTGTCACGTCCCCGCTGCGGGCAGGCACTTTTTCAGCCCTTCGATGTCCTCCCCATGGAGCTCCGGCTCTGGGGAGGTGGTGCTGGCACCTCAGTGTTGGGATGCTCCCGGTGCTCCTCAAGTGGAGCGTGAGTGGAGCTCAGTGGCAGCCCCACGGAGCCGTGCCCCCCACAGTTCACAGTGTAGGCTGGGCTGCTGGAAGCTGAGTCCTTTCCCCCAGCCCGCACCGTGGTGCCAGAGGACCAACCCCTTCCCAAATCCTGGTACAGCAGCTCCAGCTCTCCCTGCGGTTTGGGAGAGCCGCCGGATTTCAGGGTGCTGGGGAGGAGCGGGGGTAGCGGTGGAGGGGGACAAGGAGGAAGGGCTGGAGGAAGAGAAGAACTGGAGGCTCAGGGAGGAAGGGGAAGGGTCTGATGGGGGGGACAGGAGAGGTTCCTGTGCCTGCGCAGCCCCGCCGGGCTGCAGAGGATGCTCGGGGGGCAGAGGGGCTGCGGGTGCTGCTCAGGACTGAGCCCCGCATCCAACTGCTCACGGGCTGCCGGGGGCAGACGGCGGCGGGAGGGGGCGATACTGGAAGCAGGAGCTCAGTGCATAGAGGGCTGTGAGCTGGGGGGGCCCGGGGAGCCCCCGCTTCCTCCCCACGCTCCCCTCGGGGGCTCCGGGGGCCGGGGAGGGGCAGGGGGAAGGGGACCCCGCGGGGCCGCCCCTCAGACGGGGGAGGTGGCGGTGGAGTCGCTGTGGAGGCTCTCGGCGATGTCCCCGCGCTGGATCCTGCGCAGGGCCGCGAGCAGCGCATCCAGCGTGGCCGTGTCCTTGGAGGACCAATGGGCCAGGAGCGCCCGCGCCGGGCTCTCCTCCCGCGTGAAGGAGTCTATGAGGTCCTCCTTGTAGCCCAGCTCCCCCGCCAGCTGCCGCCACGTCTCCTCTGCAGAGCTGCCCAGCAGCTTCTCCACCTCCTCCTGCTTGCCGGGGGGGAGGCTGGCGTAGAGGCTCCCGTCTCCCTTGGGCGCTGCGGAGGGCGAGGCACAGCGGGACGGAACGGTTTGGGGTGGAAGATCCCGTCTCGGGCAGGTTCAAGCCGTTCCCCTTGTCCTGCCCCTCCATCCCTCGCCCAAAGCCCCTCTCCAGGGCTCCTGGAGCCCCTTTAGGCACCGGAGCTGCTCTCAGGTCTCCCCAGAGCGCACCAGGGGAGGAATCTCCTCCCTTTAACTGCTGCTCACGCTCTGGGGGTGCAGGCTCTGGGCTGTAGGTGCACATTGCTGGGTCACGCTGACCAGCACCCCGAGCCCTTCACCCACTCAGTGCAGCAGCATCAAGCCCATCCCAGGGGTCCCTCGCCCACCCCGCAGCCCCCAGCTCGCCCTACCTGGCCCCTGGGTGCTCTGGCCGGGCGGCTGCTGGTCGTGCAGGCTCTGGCTGTCCACCGAGATCCCGCTGTCGCTGTGCAGCTTCTCCCCCTCGGGCGAAGGCGTCTGGTTCACGGGGCGGTTGTTGGCCCCTTGCTTGTTCTGTTTGCAGTTGTTCCACCTGCAGGAGGGCAGCGGCGGTGACAGGGGCAGGGCCCCGGGCTGGGAGCCCCTTTGCTGGCTCGGCCCAGGGGGGGAGCGCTCCTCCCGCAGCTCAGCGGTGCTGGGAGCAGCTCGGGTCAGTGTCTGAGGGCGCTGAGCTTTGCAGGGGACCAGGGCAGGGTTCCTTCCGCACGGATCTGCTGCAAGAATGCAGCTGCGCTGCCAGAGCCCGGGGCTGCCTGGGGGACCTTTGGGGTGTCTCCAGCCCCCGGGGAGCCGCTGGACCAGCCCTGGCTTGCCCAGGGATGCGCTGCTGATGCTGATGGGCCATGACGGCCGCCGCAGCGTGCAGGGGCCTGACAGGGGCAGGATGCAATGAGGGCTCCCTCCCTGCACCCCCACCCTGCTGCCATCTCCCTCTTTCACCCCTCAACTGCCTGATTGGGAGCCCACCTCCTACCCCCAGTCTGGTCACCTCCCTCTGCTTTGGCCCCATCTCTGGCTGCAGGACCTCGGGGGGGGGCACAGCCTGTTCCCCCCTACCCAACTCCTCTGCCACGGCCCCACGGTGCTGCCTTGCTCCTCTACCTTTTGAAAGCGATGTAAGCCACCAGCCCCACCACCACGGCTGCCAGGATGGAGCAGTAGACGGGGATGAGGTTGTCGGCGGTGCCGCGGCTCAGGACAGGCTGGGAGCTGCCCATGATGGTGGTGACGATGTCTGCCAGGGTGCTGGGCACCACCTCGGTGTTGAAGGGGTCCCTGGTGATGGGCTCGGGGCTGGCGGAGCCTGCTAGGGATGGGGTGTGCGTTGTCCAGCGTGGGTGCAGGTCTGGAGGGAGAGGAGAGGAGAGGAAGAGAAGAGAGAAGAGAAAGAAGAGGAGAGGAGAATCAGCCGTGCAGCCATGGACCTTCTCCAAAGGCCATGGGGCTTGCGGAGGTACCAGCTCTGCCCATCCCCTTGTCCCCAGCACAAGTGGAAGCTGTCCCCTGCCCTGAATGGTGGTGCCTGGCCATGGCCATGGCTTTGTGAGCTCTGCTCCTCCAACACTGGGTTTGCTCAAGCCCTGCAGCTCTTCCCACCGCGTGCAACCTGCACGTTGAGCCCTGGGCTCCCATTGCTGGTACCAAAGCCCCAAGCATCAGTTCCAGCTGCCTCTACCCCCTTTCCCATCTGCACCAGGCCCTGTGCAAAGCAACCCAACAGCTCCAGAGCCTGGGTTTGCCCCTTTCCCACCCCAGCCTGCAGCCACACCCCCCCCTTCCATCCCAGCCCCGCCTGGGAGTGGACACGTCCCATCTCGCCCTGGGGAACCCCTCCCTGGGCGCTGGCTCCTTCCCAAACCCCTCTCCAAGGGCTTGCGGTGCCCGGGATGGAGCGGGTGCCATGGTGGCATCCTGCCCTGCCGGGGCCTGCAGCCAGACCCTGCTGCCCTTTGGGGCCGGCGCTGCCGCAGGGCCCCGCTGCCAGCTCACAAAGCTGGCCCTGTGCTCCTTGACTTGTGCCTCCATTTACTCGACCCTCCCGAGGGAGCCGCGCCGGCTGCCCCCGCGCTGGGCACCAGCAGCACCCGGCACAAAGCGCTTTTCAGTGCGGCTGGGAACGGCGCTGCTGCTGCCAAGGGGGGCTGGGGGGGATGCTCTGCCCCTGCCCCTGGACACCAAACCCCTCCCGGGCTGTTCATTCCCATTGGAAACATAAGGCTCAAGGAGCGCTGAGCACAGCCTCTGGGTTTGGTGAGCTTCTCCCCTCCATTCACTGCTCCCGGACACCAAAAGGCACCCGGCAGAGGGCCTGCACCTGCAGCAGCAGCATCCTGCCAGGAGCTCAGCCAAGGAATACCCTGGAGAGCGCTGGGCAGACCCTGGGGTTGAGCATTGACAAGGGAAACGATGGCTCTGGTAAGTGCTGCCTCGGTAGGATGCTCCACACTGCAGTGCCAGAGGGCTGGAATCTCAGCGAGACGCTGGGGTCCTCCCTTCAAACCCTGTGTCCCCATGGCTGTGGTGCAAAGGGAAACTGAGGCAGGAGCCCCGGTGAGCCCTGCTTTGCCCTCTGCCATGGGGAAGGCGGCGTTACCTCTGCATTCAGCATCCGAGACAGCCGTGCACTCCTTCACCATCACCTCGTTCTCCTCGCAGGTGGTGCAGGGCAGGCAGGGGTCCACGAAGTTGGCTTCGCTGGAGAAGGTGCCCTCGGGGCACTCCTCGCACACCGTGTCCTGCGAGTCCTTGCAGGGGAACATGAGGCCAAAGCCCACCTCGCACACGCGGCACTCCCGGCAGCTCCCGCTCGCCTCGTCCTGGAAGTAGCCGTAGGCGCAGCGGCACACGGCATCGTCCGACTCCACGCAGGGCGCGGACATGCTCTGCAGCCCCACGCACTGCGTGCAGGGCTTGCACGGCTCCGTGGCACTCACCGTGTCCGAGTAGGTGACACCTGGCAGGGAGCGGAGCGGGGCGGGAGGTGAGCACCGCATCCCCATCCCCATCCCCATCCCTGCGGCCCCTTCGGTCCTGGCAGGGGCTGAGTCCCATCCCCACATGGTGCTGGGCCATGGAGATGGGTTTGTGCCTTTTCCTCCTCCTTCAGGCCAGAGGAGAAGAGAAGGCTCCTGAAGGAGAGACCTGAGAGCAGCTCCAGTGCCTAAAGGGGCTGCAGGAAACCTGGAGAGGGGCTTGGGACAAGGGCCTGTAGGGACAGGCCAAGGGGAATGGCTTGAACCTGCCCGAGGGGAGACTGAGCTGAGCTCTTAGGCAGAAGCTCTTCCCTGTGAGGGTGCTGAGGCGCTGGCACAGGGTGCCCAGAGAAGCTGTGGCTGCCCCATCCCTGGCAGTGCTCAAGGCCAGGTTGGAGCACCCTGCTGCAGTGGAAGGGGTCCCTGCCTTGGGATGCTCTGCCTGCCCCACGGCCCGGCCAAGCGAGCAGAGGCAGACAGCACTGGGGCACGCTCTGCTCCCATTAACCTGAGCTAATCCTTCGCATTACTGTGAATTATTGATAGGCACCATTAGAGCAGGGAAGTGGCCAGGAAAGGCCCGGAGCTGAGTGGGCACATTTTCCGTGGCAGCCGAGGTATCTGAGCCGAGCAATTACAGCCGAGATTCCAGCAGGGCCCCCTCGCTCCCTCCCTCCCTTCACCCGCAGCGATGGAGCTGGCGAGGGCATCAATAAACCATGAGGCAGCCATCAGGGCTGGCAAGGGGAGGGGAGAGATCAACTGAAGCAAGTGGCCAGCGGGCTCCTGCAGGGACCATCCCCTCTGGCCACCGGAGCCTTTGGCTCTGGCAGTGCCTTGGGGATAGCAGGGGTTTGCTCAACTCTTTGGCTGCTCAATGGGAAGGGCTCCAGCGGGAGAGCTGGGAGCAGCCCGAGGTGCGGGCGGGGATGCCCACATTCCTCCCTGGCTCACGCCTGGCAGGCAGGAGGCTTTGCCAAGGCAGGGACTGTCTGCGCCTGCCCAGCGCCCGCAGCATCCAGCACAACCCCAGGGCCAGGAGACCCCGTCCCCTAACCCTAACCCTAACCCAGCAGTGACCAGTGATGGGGTTTGAAGGTTTCCTCCTCTTCCCACCCCAAAATCCCACTCTTGGCCCAGAGAGGAGCTCGGGGAGCATTCCCCTTCCTGCAGCACACGCACCCGTGAGTCACCCCATGGGCACCCGCACCCAGAAGCTCCCAGCTCTGGGGATTAATCCACGCTGCATTAATAACTGCAGGAGACCGCAGCTGGGGCAGGATAAAGCAGGAGGGTTTGTGGGGGGGGTAACTCTGCCTGGGGCTTCCCAGCCTCTCTGCTGCTCCCTTCCTCTAAGGCACTGAGTGGGTTTGGTTCCCTACTGGGTGCTGCTGCTTTCCAGGGTGATGGAGGCCAGATGCTGCCCCGGGGTGAGCCCCCAGTGCTGTGCAGGTAAGGGAGGGGGATCCCACAGAGGTGCTCCCATGGTGGCAGGGCTGTGGGATGCAGGTGGAGACGGGGACTGGGAGCTGCGCGGAGCACTCAGCCTTGCTGGTCCAGCAGCAGCCGAGCTAAGCAGGATAATGAAGCCCTGGGGCTCTGCTCTCTGTCTGTGCGATGCTGGGAGGCCTCATGGCTGCAGTTTGCTCCCGTCTGCCCTCCTTCCTGCAGGGATGGAGGGAGGGAGCAGAGCCTTTTGTCCTGGTACTTTCCAGCTCAGCTCCTGACCCAACAGAGCTGCTGCCTGATGTTAACCGCCCTGGGGCAACATGGAGCTGGGATGCAAACCAGAGCAGTGGCACTTGTATCTGTGTCCATGGGCTTCCAGATGGCACCCAGGTCACGGTCCTGGTCCACCCATGTCCTCACGGAGGGTAGACATTCCCTTTATCCCCTCAGTTCCCAGAAGGAAACTGGGGAGATAAGCCATGTACCAGCCTGGAAGTGCCGCTAATGGGAAGTGGGCTCGTTTGAGCATCCCTAGGGATGCAAAGTGACTCCCTGGCTTTCCAGCTCTGGAAGCTGGAGCCTGACACCCTGCCAGGCTTCCTATAGGAAGGGCTCATGGGGATGGACAGCACAGTGGATGGATGGAGGGGCTGGAGGCTGCTGCAGCCCAGGAGGGATCCCACCGTGTACCACAGCGTTATCCTTGGAGCATCCCGGAGCCTGCGGCCGGTGGGATTCATCCTGCAGCCAGCACAGGGACGTGAGCTCTGCCTATCGATTGTGCAGGAAAGCAGAGGTATTTTTAGCACTGCCCTGACACTGCTCTGCTTATTCTGCTCCTCCCTGCACTTTGCCTCCTCGTTGCTCTGCCCAAGCCATGCTCTGTCCATTCCCCCTCTCACATCACATCCCCAGCACAATCTGGGCTTGGCTCTCCCTCCAAATACTTGTCCTTAGGCCTTCAAAGGCTTTGCAGCAGTAAATGTGAAGGGCAGATTGCTTATACCTATCATGGCATTGTTTAAACAGTAATAGCTGGACCACTTCATCTGTAAGCATTTAAGCAGGTCTCCAGCACACATCTCCAACAGACATTTATGGAGCATTTGATACAGGCAATGTGCCTGGAGCTGGCCAGGAGAAAACTGTTCCCTTCTCTCTGGGGGATCTTTGTGATTTGCTGCTTCTCTCTCAAACTTGCTTTTAGGTTGCAGCCTTTCAAGGCTTTAAAAGGGGAAATAATACAGGTGGCTCAATGAAAGACATCCCATGGATGGATGCGGGACCAGCACAGTGTGGGGAGGGCAACACAACTTGGGCTGGGAGCCCTCAGGAGGAGAGAGGAGCTGGAAGGGGGATTTGGAAAGGTGCCTGGGACCAATGGGTCCCAAAACAAGGAAAGCTGGGATGAGCAGGGCAGATGCTTTGGGGAAATGCTAGGGGTAACGCTGGTGTCTGTGCAGAGATGGGAGGCACAGGGTAGAGCCGAGCCATGTATGGGCTGTACGAACAGCATGGCCCATGCCCAGGCAATGATCCCAGGAGGGAAGGATGCTCTTGGGGAGACCCGAGTACCCCTGGCCCTGGTGCTGGCCCCGCTGCGGCTCCATGCGGAGGGGAGCAGGTACTCACTGTCCAGGCAGGGCTCGCAGACGGTCTGGTTGACCCCGCAGGGCTGCACCACCCCTTCGCCCAGGTTGCAGGCTCTGCAGCACTCCCCGCTCGCCGTGTACATCTTGGTGAAGCACCTCTCCTTGGAGCCCCAGGCGGGTCCCTGCCGGAGCAAACAGAGCCAGGAGGTGACCCCTGCCATGGGGCCTTCCCTGCAGGGGCAGGCGGGGAAGGGGCCCTCATCCAGGCTTTGAGGGATATCCCAAGTGAGGGGCAAAGGGAGCTCCCATTAAACACAGAAACGACTTCCCTGTGTGGAGCCTGCTCAGCTCTGGAGCTGGAGGGAGCTCAGGAAAGCCCTTGCCGCCATAGGCAGGTATTTTGGGAGGGGGGAATAAGGGCTTTTCTGCATGGTTACACCATTGTTTGTTCTTCTCTTTAAGGCTGCTTTGCCATCCTGCAGGGCTCAGCCCCTGCCAGCCTGAGGGAAGTCAGGGCACTGCCTACAGCCCCTGCAGCAGTGAAGGGTTTGGAGACCTTGGGTGGCTCTCGCTGCACGTAAGGACCAGAACTCGGACCCCATGGTGGGAATGAAGACTTCGAAGGGAGCACCGAGAGCTTCAGCAACATTACTGTCTAATGGAAGTAAGTGTATCTGCTTCCCAAACCTGCTCTAACATATGGAAGCAATAAATGTGCCACGAGCCATGGGGTCAGAGCCACCCCGCAGATGCCCATTGCAGCCTGGGGAGCGGGGTGCATTTACAGGATGTTTGCTCCCCAAACCCCTCTTGGCCATGGCTGTGTGGTGCACGAAGCATCTCTGCCTGGGTGCAGGGCTGCCGAGATGCTCGTGGGTGACCCAGCCTCTGCCAGGGCTCCTTTTGCACCCTCTACTCGCACTGAGGTGTGGTCCAGGCTCGGACCATGCCTTTGGCCTCCAACTAAGCCTGATTTGGGGGGGGGGGGAAGAACTGAGCGGGCGGTCGGGGGAGCTCCCCCTCCCCGTGCATCTGGATGCCTCGTCAGCCCTGCACAATGCGGCGTTATGAACTCGCTGCGCATCATCCGGCAGCATCCGGCCCGGCGGAGACAATGGAGCGCCAATTATAGGCATCTGAATGACAAAGTGCTCCAATTACCCTGCGCTAGAGAGCGGGTGCTCTCCTCCCTGCCCAGCCTGGCAGCCAGCGCTGGCACCGGGCCCCAGCTTGGCAGAGGAGGGCTCGGTGTGCAGGGGGCTTCCCAGCACCCCCAATGATACCGGGCCATGGGTTGGGGGTGCCGAAGGGGCTGACTCGCAGCGGGTTGGATGCACCCCTCTGCTGGGGGCCAGCAGAGCTCCTGGAGCTCCTCCCGCTGCTCCAGCCCCGGCTTGTTTGGGCCGCGGTTTGACCCCCTCTCCCCCTCGCCGTGGCTGGGGCAGCAGCCGAATGTGCCGGCTATAGATAGAGCTGGGGAAGGCTGGGCCGGCAGCAGCCGCTCTCCCACGCTGCAGGCAGCTGCCGGCAGCTCCATTGCACCCATGGGGATGGGACCTGGCAGCGCTGCTTCCTCTGTGTGACACCCGGGCCCCCATTAGCTGACCCCAGAGACCCCTGTGGCCGCAGGTCCCCTCCCCATGGCACTGCCAGCGCCTTCCCCCCCCCCCCCCATCTGCGCCCCTAAATGCTGTAGCAAACAACTTCCAGCCCCAGGTGCTGCATCCCCCCCTCTCTGCCTGCGTTTCCCTTTCAGCTCTCCCTCTTGAGCACTGAAAGCCCCATAAAGATTAACACTCAGAAGAGGGGCACATGGTCTGCATTAGCCCGCTGAAATGTGCATGTTATTAACACAACTCCCGTTGACAAAGCCGCAGGTATTAACACCATAAAGCATTTTGACAGCTGGACCAAGGAGGGGGGCACGGATGGAAGGTGCAGGCGACACCTCTGTAAGCTTTTAATTGCTTTTGGAGTCGTGTCGGTGGGTTTGTGTGTCCGAACAGGCGCTGCCGGTGAGGAGGTGGCCTCGGAGGAAGCGAAGCGAGGTGGGAATTGGGCACCGTTCGCTCCAGAGACCTGGCACGGAAGAGCGCTTCGCAGGGGAGCAGGGAGGGGATGCTCCAGCTGGAGATGGGCCCAGCGGCAAGCCTGGATCCGAACTGCCCCCGAGCCTGGCAGGCGGGCGCTGCCTCTCTTGGCTGGAGCTCCCCGCCTGGGAGAGGCCAAACCCCGGCTCCGAGCAAGCCCCAAACTTCGGGCAGCAGCGAAAAGCCGCATCTGAGCGGGGGCACTGCGGGGGCTCTGCCTGCCCCAGGCAAACGCCGCAGGTAAAGGGCAACGAACACAGGGGTGCCGGGGGCTGGGGTGGCCGCAGCTGCGGGTGCACATCTGGACCTGCCCGGCTGCGGGCTGGGGGCAGCGGCTGGGCTCCCCCCGTGCACCCCCGGCAGCTGTAATGGGGGAATGGATCCAGCCCCAAGGGACGGATCCAGCCCAAAGCAGCGGGTGCTGACCCGGGGAGGTGGCTGCAGAGATCCGGGGGACACCAAAGCCAGGGGCTGCCCGAGATGGGTCATTCCCTGGGGTGGGATCACTTGAATCCACACGGCTGGGACAGCTCCTGCCTTTCCTGCCCCCCGCCCATCGCCGTTAAATGTCCCTGGGGAGCCTGGTCCCATGCCCGTGCGGGGGCAGGAGCCTCAAACACCGCTGCTCTCCTCAGTCTCTGCACGAAACTGCTACAGCCCCGGCTTTAATATCCTGCCCGGAAGGTGTCCGGCTGCCGAACGAGACCTCTGGGACCCCATCAAATCCTTCCCCCCCCCCCCCCCCCGGTACTTGGGTCCATCCCCGTGCGCCCACCCGGCTCCGGGCTCTTTCTTCCCTCCTGGCCCCCGTCCTCTTGAGTTGTATCCCTGGCGCTCGCTGTGCCCATCCCAGGGGCTCGCACCTCGGGAGCAAGGTCTCGCCCTTTGCTTTGGGCAGCGAATTTGGAGCTGGGGAAGTCCAGGGGGACTTTGGGATGGCAGGAGATGAAGGCATCGGGGGGTGGGCGGCTTCCCCCCCGCTCCATTGCTGACTGCCTGCGGGCTCTTGTCACCCTTTTCCCCTGTGTGAAGGGGCTGACAGCGCGGTGCAGCGGGACCAGAGGGGCCCGAGCCACCCCTGGGGTCCCCCATCCCCGCCTCACCCCATCCCCGGGCTCTCTCCCTCCGCACCCAGACGCGCTCCGCCCGTTACCCCCGGGACCCCCTCTCCGCGCTCCCTCCCGGCTCTCTCCATCCCGGTCCATGTGGGACCCGCGGGGACCCCGCATCCCTCCGGACCCCGCCCGCATCCCCCCGGCCCCGCACTCACCGCCGGGAGCAGCAGCAGCGGCAGCAGCGGCAGGAGCCCGGCCATGGCGGCGGGGCCGGTGACCCCCGAGAGCCGGTGCTTGGCCCGGCTGCCCTCGCTCTGCCGCCCGCTGCCTCGGCGGCAGCCAGAAAAGCGCTGCAAGTCCCTCCCCCTCCTCCTCCTCCTCCTCCTCCTCATCTCCGCCCCTGGAGCATCGCGGCGAGCGCCCGAGCCAGCAGCCTCCGCCGGCGGCACACAAAGCCCAGACCCCCCCAGCCCCGCTGCTCTCCCACGGAGGGATTTGGGGGCTCGGCCTCTGTCCAGCCCCTCAATTATTCACGCCCGTCCATCTGCGTCCATGCCCCTCCTGTGCTCTGCCCGTGCCGGGATCCATCTGTCCCCATCCCTGCAGGAAACCTGGAGAGGGCTTTGGACAAGGGATGCAGGGACAGGGCAGGGGGAATGGCTTGAACCTGCCCGAGGGGAGCCTGAGCTGAGCTCTTAGGCAGAAGCTCTTCCCTGTGAGGGTGCTGAGGCGCTGGCACAGGGTGCCCAGAGAAGCTGTGGCTGCCCCATCCCTGGCAGTGCTCAAGGCCAGGTTGGACACAGGGGCTTGGAGCAAGCTGCTCCAGTGGAAGGGGTCCCTGCCCGTGGCAGGGGTTGGAGCTACGATGCTCTTTGTGGGGCTCACTGGAAAGGTGAAGTGGGCTTTCTGGTGGCACTGGTGAGGGTGAGCAGCTGAAAATGGCCCAGAGGCGCCATCACCGGCCCTTGGGGTGGCTCCTGCAGCTGGGATGGGGGAGAGATTCCTCACTCACCACCTTTGTCCCCTGCACAGGGGATCTGGCCTCGTGTCCTGCATTTCCTCACCCCTCCGGGCTCTGCAGGTGCTGCTGGCATTCCCCATAGTGATGCTCACGTCCAGGTTTCCCACCACTGTGACCATGGGAACCCCACAGCTCCGAGAGTTCTGAGCTCCCCCCTTAGGTCACATCCAAGTGCCCGGGACTGTGCAGAGCTCTGCTGGAATGCCTCTTGGAAAGCAAATTATCGACCTCCGGAGGAGCATGAGCTGCTCCTGGCCGGCTCTCGCTGCTCCTCCGGGCAGCCTGGAAGGGCTTTAAGGGAAGTCCCTTGTCTGCAGCCTTGTCTTTCAATGGGATTAAGGCGAAGCCAACGCTGCCGTTTGTTCTGCGGCACGGAGACACGGGAACACATGTGGGAGCCACATGGCGATGGGTTTGGCAGCCAGAAAGCCGTGCTGGGCCCAGGTGGGGACGGAGCAGGACGAGCTGTGGAGCAGGGGATGCCCACCCGCAGCTCGGACGGGCAGGGAGGGAAGTGACAAGCCAAGCATCCACTCTCCATTTAACACAGGGATGAATGGAAGCGGAGCAGAGCTGCCTGCAGACATATGGTGGGGCCGGGCACAGCGGGGGGAGCAGCTCGGGTCTCCCGCCGTTCATTTGCCTTTGCAAGTGGCAAACCCAGCTGCTTCCCTTGGCAATCCCTGCAGGGCTCTGGGATGCGGCTCCGAGGGATGCTCGGGCTGCAGACCCAGGGCTTGGCGCAAGTGGTCCCTGAGCTCCATCCCTGAGCACCGGCGCTCGATGGCACCGTGGGGGAAGAGCCCGGTCCTGGTGGATGGAGGCAGCTCAGCTGGGCTGCATCTGCAGGCAGCTGGGCTGGCGGCCAGGGGAGGTAAGTGGAAACTTCTGCTCCCATCCTAACCCTCTGCGGCTCCTTTGGTGGAGGGACTTAGGAGAGCTTTTCATTACATTCCCCTTTTCCTGTCCCAGAAAGGTTGCGGCCCTTCCCCGGCTCCACGGGATGACAAAGAGCCTCTGGAAGTCTGCTGTCACCTCTCGGAATTAAAACCAAAGGCTCCAGGGCTTTGCTTGCTGGGGGAGCATCCCTCAGGCTGCTGCTGGGAGGCGGCAGCGCTCTGCTGTATTGCAGCCCCTAAGTTCAACCGAGAGCTGCATCGCCCTGCGACCGGCTCCGTGTGCCCCGGTGCAGCCGCTCCCCCTTCTCTTTGGGCCCCTTCCAACCCAAACCAGGCCGGGATTCCATGAAAGCTGGGTCCTGGCATTGCTGCTGGTCCCTCTCTGCTGTGCCCGGGTGATGCTGCAGGGGCTGGCACAGCAGAGGGGCTCCCGGCGCCCCAGCAGCAGCAGTGCCTGGGGCAGGTACAGCCGCATATTGGCATTTCCTCCCCAAAAAGGGAAGGTTGAGTTAGGAAAAGCTCAATTCCAGCTTGGGGAAGCATTGCAGGAAGCACAGAGCACACAGAACCCCTGGGGTTACCTTTCTTCAGGCTCATCCAGCTCTTCCAAAGGTGATGGAGCAAACCCAGGCGATGCTTTTCCCTTCTCCTCCCATCAGACCCCCAGCAATGGCATCAGTTGGACACTCAGTGCTCCTGCCCTCAAACTTGTTATTGATGTTACTGAAAAGCACAGGTAACGAAGCAGTGACAGTGTAATGGGAAGCTATAAATACCTATGAATAAATAACACACACAGGGAAAGTATCATCCCGGCTTCTCACAGCCAGGCCTCAGAGCATAAATAAGGGGCTGCAAGGAAAAGCCTGGCGGGAGCAAAAGGGACGCCATGACCATGGACTGGGACTGGTTTGGGAGCAGGGAATGGGGCCTGGTGTGTGGCAGAGCCCGGCTGCTCCAGGGAAAGCAAAGGGGACCTTGTCCTGCCCGTGTTGTGCTGGGAGAAGCTGTTGTGGGACCGCCCCTGGGGCACTGTGAGCAGGGCTGGGGTCCTCAGTGTAAGGACATGGAGCTGCTGGAGCAAGTCCATGAGGATGCTCCGGGGCTGGAGCAGCTCCCGTATGGAGCCAGGCTGAGAACCTTGGGGCTGCTCAGCCTGGAGAAGAGAAGCTGCGTGGAAC
The DNA here is from genome assembly GCF_033783945.1 of Neopsephotus bourkii. Classification (NCBI taxonomy): domain Eukaryota; kingdom Metazoa; phylum Chordata; class Aves; order Psittaciformes; family Psittacidae; genus Neopsephotus; species Neopsephotus bourkii. The sequence goes on along the minus strand of NW_026902294.1, from coordinate 1,205,354 downwards.
AAAGGAGCAGCCAGGGCTCTCCTTGGGGAGCGGAGGTCAATTGGTGGCACTCAGGCACCTTTCAGGCCATTTATTGCCTTGCTTCAATGGAAAAGGGGAGGGAACAATCGGCTCGAGCCTTGCACCTCGGGCCCCTTGGCAAGAGCCACATCCAGCGAGCAGGGAGCCGAGGCTCCCGCGGTCCTTGGGCCTCAGGTTCTCCTTACAATCAATGGGATTCAGGCACCGAAAGCTTTCGCGGCTCCTGTGCAGCAGAGCTCGCTCCTCGCTCCCATCCTCTGCGGGCTCCTCTGCCCGCTCCAGAGCCTCCCCTCTGCGCTCGCAGGGAGGGATGGGGAGAGCAGCTCCGGCTGCAGCCACCCCTGGAGCGCTGCTGAGCGCTGCCTCTGTGCAGGGAGCACCGAGCGGCCGCGCACCCACCGCAGCCCAGGGAGAGCTGCGCCCTCCATGCAGGGCCAGGGAGGGGCTGATGCTGGTGCCTCCCCCTTGCCCCTGCTCCAGGCTTGCCCTAACCCTCATCCTCCCTGTGCCGCGCTTCGGATGCAGCCTGGGACGGATGGGGGTGCACTGGGAAATCAGTGTCAGTGCTCTGCGGGGAGTTATTCCCATGGGGATCGGCTCAGTTATTCCCATGGGGATCGGCTCAGTTATTCCCATGGGCATGGGGCTCAGTTATTCCCGTTGGGCATGGGGCTCAGTTATTCCCCTTGGGAATCGGCTCAGTTATTCCCATGGGGATCGGCTCAGTTATTCCCATGGGCATGGGGCTCAGTTATTCCCATGGGGATCGGCTCAGTTATTCCCGTGGGCATGGGGCTGTTATTCCCATAGGGATGAGGTTTGGCTTGACCACAGCATCCAGGTGCTGCTCTCCTGGCTGGGGGCAGGAGATGACACCGTTCCAGCGCTGGGTCAGGATCAAACCACAGCCCCATCCTGCTGATGCCGGCGATGCTGGTGCAGGTGGGTGAGGGAAGGATGAGCTCTCAGCACTGCAGTGGGGGGGACTGAAGGGCTCAGGGACCCCATGGATTGGGGCCACCCCAGTGCTCTCTGGGGGCTCCTGAGCACAGATTTCCCTTGGGTTTGGCCCCAGGCACCCTCGTGGTGTGGACAAGGCATAAAATCACTGCTGGGCACCTGCCTGGGGGGGACCCAGAGCATCCCAGAGGCACAGCTCGGGGGTAGGAGGGATCCAGCATCCCCAGGGCCAGGTTGGACGGGGCTTGGGGCTTCCTGCTGTAGTGGAGGTGCCCTTGCCTGTGGCAGGGGTTGGAGGTGGCTGAGCTTTAAGGTCCCTTCAACCCAAACCATTCCATGATGGTGATGCCGATTCCTGAAACTCCCAACCCCCCAATTCCCATTAGTGTCCAAGTGTCCCAATCTGGTTTCAGTTACACTCCTTGACATCCGTGCCTGTGATTTCTCCATGCCCCCCGCTCCCTTTTTCACTTGCTAATCCCCAGCCCGACGCTCCCGGCTTCCCTCCCTTTCCCTTTTCCTCTCCTTAGCTGTCTTCCCAGCACAATCCATCACCGGGGCTGCAGGGGGGGGATCCAGGGCAGCGCCTGGGAGGAATCTCTGGCTCCTTATAAGGACCGAGCAAAGGAATCTCCGGCGATGTCCGGGAAACTCAATCCCTGCTCGGGATGGGGCCGTGGCAAAGGCAGCAAAACCAGCCCATGGCTTCCCTGAGCAAGGAACAGGATCAGCGAAACAGCCCTGAGGGGCCAGGCAAGGACGGGAGGAAACTGCTCCTCGTGGCACCCATAATAAAGCACATAAATATGTCTGCAGCAGAAGAGTTATCAGTGTGCTCCTGCTTCAGCTATGGATTGATTCCACATGGCAGGGGCAGGGTTCTTCCTGTGCAGGGATGGGTCAGGGGATGCTTTTCCACCCTATGGGGCAAGCAGGGGACCAGTGCAGCCCCTCACTTTTATCAGGGTTTAGTGCTTTTTGGGAGCTGTCTGAGCGTGTTTCCCATCCATCAATCATCCATCCATCATCCATCCATTCTTCCACCCATCCACCCATCCACCCATCCTGATGTTCTCCAGCATCCAGCACTTTCCTCCTACACCCACCCGATGTTCCCCCCGTGCAGGTGGGATTTGACCCTGTCAGAGCTCCTGAATCAGGATCCTGACAGGGATGCCCAAAGGGAGAAAAGGGAAGGAGAAGAGGCCGGGATTGCAAATGAATCCCGAGCTGCCACTCCGAGATACTGTCCCTATGGCAACTGCTTCCAGCACCCGTCTGCAGCATCCTCCTCTTTCCATCTCCTCCTCGGTGATGTGTGCACAAAAGCGGGGCAGGAATCCTCCTGGGGAGGATGGAATGGGGCTGGAGATCAGGAACCATCACAGGGCTGTGAGGAGAGGGGGGAAAACCCCAGAGAGCCGTGGGCTGGGGGTCACAGAGCCGGGGCTCCTGCTGCAGCCCCATGGGCTGCTATGGGAGATGCTGCATGGCCAGAGCCCAAATCCACCTCCCTCATCCCCGGGAGGCTGCTCTGGGACAGGCCGGGGTTGATGCCACCGGATGGAAGCACCTCCCTTTGCTGTTCCCACATTTCCCATTTCTCCCCAATCCCAGGGGGGACACCGGGACCATCCCAGCTGGAGCTGAGCCCCAGCCATGGTGAGGCCAGGCTGGAGATGGGTTGGAGCCCACCTGGGTTGCATTAAGGTGCAGGAGGCTTTAAGGCAGATGGGAGGCAGGCAGGGATGTGGTGTTGGTATCATTGCACCTGATGTAACCCCAGTGTTTGTGCAGTGCTCTTGGGATGCTGCTCTGGAAACCCCAGGAGCTCCTCACTCTCCCTTTGGAGCGCGGTGGAGGCTGGAGTGGTCCTTCCGGAAGCTTGGATGCATCAAGCAGCAGCGCTGCGGTTGGGAGAAGAGCGCTTCCATCCATCTCCCTGCAGGAGAGCGGCTCCAGCAGCTCCTCGAGGTGAAGCTCCTGGGAGTGCAATGGGGAGAGGGGCTCCCATCGCTATTCCTGCAGGGAATCACCCTCATGGAGAGCTACAGCTCTGTGCTGAGGGAGGGAGGGGGCTGGAAGCTGTGGGCAAACACGGGGAGTCCCCTGGGAATGTGCATCCCGGGGGGGGGTGAAGCAGGAGCTTTGTCCCTTGGGAATCATCAGACTGGGGCTGGGTCTTGTCCCTTCCCCAAGCAAAGCCTGGGTTCCATCCATCGGGGAGAGATGAGCTGGAGATGAGGAGGGCCCGTGCTGGGCTGTGGGAGACGGGGATGGATGGGATGTGTGGGATGGATGGGGGCTCTCATCCCATTAGGCTGAGCCTGGGTGCTCGGTGCCTCCATGCCCGTGTCCCCGGAGCTTCTTCCCAGCAGCTGTGATTGCCGCAGACGGGAGCTCATTTCCCAGCCTGATGAGGTAAAGTAATTACTGCCTTCATTCCCTATGCAAATGAGGCAGCACCGGAGCCCAGAGCATCTGCAGGAGCGCGATGAGCCACGGCTCGGGTGGGAGCTGCTGGCTCCCTGCTCTGACCTCTGCTAACCCATGGGGGCTGCATCCATCCGTGCCCATCAACACCTTGTCCTGCCCATTCCCAGCCCAGCTCCTGCCCATTCCCAGCCCAGCTCCTGCCCATTCCCAGCCCAGCTCCCGCCCCTTTAATTCAATCAACTCATTGACAGTGTTTGGGCTCTTCAATGAGCTGATTCCCAGCGGGTTAGGGCAGAGTTAGGGGCTGGTTGCTGCCCATATAGAGCAGGGAAAGAGGAAAGGGAAAGGAAAGGACCTGTTGCAAGCATCCAGTGCCCTGGAAATCAGGCGAGAGCTTTCCAAAGGTCAGATCAATTGGATAAGGGTAATGTGATTGGGATGAGCAGCGTTGTCTCCGCAGGGAAGCGGAGCCCTCAGACCTGCTGGAATTCTCCAATGAGTGAACAGCCAGGAGGAGATTGGTAACGGCAGCTTTATCCTGGCTTCTAGAAGGGTTTTACTGAGGTCCATAACATGACAGTGACAGAACCGGAGCTGGGGCTGGCAGCAGCGGGATGGGGAAGTGGAAAATCCACCTGGGAAAGCAGAGCCTGCACCCCCTGTGCTCGCTTGGATGTGGTGAGGCCAAGGGCAACCACTGCTGGGATGCTTGAAGAGGAGTCAGGGCTTGGGATGCTTGTGGAGGTGGAGCCCTCTGATCCCTCAAGGTCTGCACCCACCATGGGATGAGGACACAGGGGACCAAGAGGCTTTAATGCCCTGGTTTGCTCCAAGGGCTGCCCAGCCCCATCCTGGTGCCAAGGAGGAGCAGGGATGGGATGCCTGGGCCAGGCCATGCTGCGGACTCCCTGGGGACCCATGAGATGCTGAAAGCAAACAAGCCACTGTCTGCTGCTCCTGATGCCAAAGGCACAAACGGCTCCATGGACCAGCATGTGGAGTGGGAGCCAAGGGCTGGGGCGGGCGCTGTTCCCACCACTGCCTGGATTTAGGGATGGGGCTGAATTCCTGCTGGTATCAGCCAAGCCAAGCACAGGAAATGCTCCCGAAGCCATTGGGATGGAGAGGAGGAGGAGGAGGAGGGTGCGATGGCCAGAGCAGGGATGGGATGTAGATGCACGGAATGAAACCAAGCCCCTATTCCACCTCTTGTGCTGAGGAGAGGGGGCATAAGAGCAGCTTAGGGTGGCTTTTCCTTCACCCACCTCCCTCCCCATCCCACTTTTCTGATAGTCACAGAACCCCAGCCTGGTTTGGGTGGAAGGGGCCTCGAATTGAAGCTCCTCCAGTTCCAACCCCTGCCACGGGCAGGGACCCCTTCCACTGGAGCAGCTTGCTCCAACCTGGGGGTGCTGGATGAGGTTTAAGGCTTTGGCCTCTGGTCCTGCCGATGGATGTGGATGGAGAGGGATGGAAGTGGATGGACGTGGCAGCTGAAACCTGAGCAGCAGCCCTGGCAGTGACGGATGGGCTGGGGCCGGCTGCTGCTTTTGAAGCTCTCCCTGGTCTAAAAGCACTGCAGCTCCCTGGCTAATAAAGCGAGGGATTTGCTGAAGCCGCTTGAGGTCCCATTTTCTCTGGAACCCATTTCCATGGCATGAATCACCGAGCGGAATGAACTCAATTAGTTCAGACAGAGGCAGGAGATAAATCAGGGTCCCATTAGGAAAGGCTGAGGTTAATTTATGGCCTCGAGCAGCGCTGTCTCCCTTCTCTCCCCATGTGCAACCTGCTCCAGAGCAAGCCGAGCAGCCGGGTGGGATCCGCGTTGTCTTTGCCCGCAGTGCAAGATGCTCCGGGGTCACTCAACCGGCGCTTGCCTTGACCGGATGACCCAGATACGGGAAGGGAAGGGAAGGGAAGGAGCTTTCCTTGCAGGGAGCCCATTCACCCCTGTGCTCATTCATCCATCACAGCTTCCCTGCAAAGGGATGCTTGGAGCCTTCCAGGACATTGAATCGTGTTAGAAAGGACCTTAAGATCATCCAGTTCCCCCCCCTGCCACGGACATCTGGGCTGGAGCTCCCCTTGCCGTGACCCAGGGCCTGGATGCTGCTTAAATCCACATGGAGGGGATGAGCTCCTCGGGCTGCATCCTGCTTCCCACTGCTTGCTGGGTGGTTGGATCCCCGTTAGCAGCAGGGATGCAGGGAGGAGCTGCGAGAGGGGAATGAACCCAGGTTTGGTTCTCTCCAGGCCTGAGCACGCAGCGAGGCTGCTGCTTGCTCTCTGTGTGCTCTGGAGGCTGCATCTCTACCCCAGGCCTCGGGCTGAGATGCTCCTATAAATAATGCAGTCGCTCTGCTCTCCTTCCAGTCAATGGAGAGGGACAGGAACCTTCTGGGGACAATTTATAGCTCAGATGGGCTGAATCATCACCCAGGAAGAAAAAGGCATCTCCATCCCCGGCTGAGGGACCTCACTGCAGGCGGCTGCTCAGGAGGAGGCTTTGTCCTTGTGCACGCACCCACTTTCACTCGCATCCCTGAGCCAGGCTTTTCCAGGGCACAACGGATGCCAAAAGCCTGCCCTTTGCTGCACAGGCCATAGGAAAACCCTGGGAACAGCCTCTGGCCAGCTTGGGCCCTGGAGCTTCTCCACAAGCATTTTCCCTTGGGAGCCTCCTGGGGAAGAGCAGCTCCTTCCATGCTTGAAGGTGTTTGGGTGTCCCGCCAGAGCATCCCTGCCCATGGGCCAGGGCATTCCCAGCCCTTGGAGGCTGCGGGATCAGCTCTGTGCTGCCCTGGAGGTCCCTGGTTCCCCAAGGGCCATCCCAGCTCCGCAAACTCGGCATGGAGCAGGGTGCGCTCCACGCTCTGCCCGAGTTAAGGACAGATTCCTGCTGCCCTTGTCCCGGTAGCCACGAGTTAAACTTGCTCCGTGTCAGCAGGGACCGGAGGGAAGCAACTGGCACCCGACTGAAGTGCTCTGAAACGTGGGTGCGTGGAGAAAGAGGCAGCAAAAAGGCTCCATCTCGGAGAGCTGCCGGTGCCAGGGAATGCAAGCGCTGGGAGAGAGCCATGGGGGAAGTAATACCCAGGGAGCAATGGAGACGCATTTGGCAGAGAGAGCCCCCAGCCTTTTAGGAGCTGGAGGAGTTAAGGGGAAGGGCTGGAGGCGATGGGGCTCAGCCGGGGGGTGCCGGCCCCCCAGGGCTGCTGAGGCCGTTGCTGGCTTCGGTTGTGCTGATGGGCAAAGAGCAGGGGCTGCCCTGACCCCCAGCAAAGGGGCCCTGCGGTTCGGGTCCCGTCCCCCCCCCCCCCGGGCTCTGCTGTGGCACAAAGGGCAGCCTGGGGCTGCCTGACCCCGCCGCCGCTTTCCTTCCACAAAGCCATGGATTGTTCCCCCCGGCAGCGGGAAGTGGGAATGGGGGGAGAGGCTTTTGTGCAGGGAGCTGCTCCCGGGATGGCTCCGGCACTGCCCGTCCATAGCCCAGCGTGGCCGGACCCTTGCCGTGAGGATGCTCTGGCCTGTACCGCTCCCCATGGGCTGCACATGGAGCACAGCATCCCCATCCCATCCCTCCTGTGCGCTGCTTGGCAGGGACAAGGGGGCTGCGCTGAGGTCACATCGTGGGTGAGGGCTGTGAATGTGCACACACATCAGGCACAGCTCAGTGCCGAGAGGAGCCTCAACCTTCCCTGGGATCCGATCGATGCGGCAGCTCGGAATAGCTGCACCAGGCTGGAGAGGCATCCGCCAGGGTCACACGGGCAGCATCCAGCACCTGGGACTGATTGCACTGGATAAACGAGCAATTAAAGACATTACAGGGAGACTAAACCATCCCAGACCTCTCCCTGTCCCACCCGGAATCCTGGCTGTAGATCCAGGATGCTCAGCCTGGCTCTTCCCAGTGGAACAGGGACATTGTGGCCCCCGGGGTGGAAGGGGAACAGGCAGATGGGCCACAGCGGGATGCATCCCGGCATGGGATGCACGGAGCCCAGCCTGCATTCCCGGGGGGTTTCAGCTCAGGGCTGGGGAGCTGAACTTATACCTATGGGGGGGGTATAAGCGGTGGGGGGGGGGGTGGGGGGGGTGATGGGGGTGCTGCAGCAGCAGCGCACAAAGCTCATTTGGGCTCTGTGCAGGTCCTGGTACCCAAAAGCCTTCATCTCGTTTAAGCCTTGCTTGATGTCTTAAACCCCCATCACTGGGGGGGAAAGGAGCAGGGGCTGAGAGAGGAGCAGGTGCTGGGGCTCAAGGCTTGAGGTGAGTGGGGCGCAGGATGGGGTGCATGGGGGGTGCTCCCTCCAGGCTGGCCTTTATGTGCCCCCCCTCACACTTAATGGGCAGGCAATTTGCTGGGAAGGAAATGAAAAGGTTTGCAGTGGGAAGCTGGTGGCCGCAAGGAGAGAGGGGCAGCGGTTCATGTGCTAATGCAGCAGATTTTGTTATGATTCATTAAGCCATTAAACTCCCTTTTAATTGGAGGCAGCCTTTATGGAGATGCCATTTTACCCATGGAGAGCAAACGGGAGGGGGAGCAAAGGGAGGGTGGCAGAGAGCCCCCCTTACAGCACACTGGGTACCCCCTGTGCTCAGAGGAGCCCCAGACCCTGGGCTTGTGTTGGGGTTCGGGACCAGGACAGCCCAGTTGTGTGAATGTGGTGCAAGGAACGGGATGGGGAGCTGGGGGGGCTGCTGGTCAGCAATTCCAGCCCTTAGAGCCTTCCTGAGAGCAGCACAGGGGTTAATGCAGCTTCCACCCAGCAGAGTGGTGATAACCAAGGAGGAGAGCCCAGAACCCCTTGGGTGCTGCTGGCATCAGGGTGGCACTGAGCTGGGATGCTCCGGCTCCAGCTCTTTGTGCACTGGAGAGCCCATTATGGGTGCCTGCAGCACAGAGCCCGATCCCAGATTATCCCCTGATGGGATTAGGGGTAATCCTGGTTTTCTCTAAACGCTCCCGGGACTTCCCATCCCCGGTGCCCACTCCTCTGGGGAGAGGCTTTGCTGCTGTGGGATGAGTCAGGTGAAGCTGTGTCTGAATGGAAGACAGGCTCGATGTTAAAGCAGATTAATTAAGCTGCATTAGGGGCCTGTGTGGACAGGGTTCAGAATGAAAACAGCTTTAATTCGATTCCTCTGACTTGCAAATCGCAGCGGGGAAGTCAGCTGAGATCACATTAAGGCCGTTTCCACCCCGCACCGTGTCCTCGCAGGGCTTTAATGCAGTTTAACTAATTCAATTGAAATGCTTATTGAGGCTAACCGGGTTACATGCTGGTGCGGGGCTGGAGCCGCCAGGCCTCGGGCTGGGACGCTCGTGTGGGGCCGGGAGGGTGGGAATGGGACAGGAACATCAGCCCCATCCCATTGTGTGGGCCCCAAACCCACGGTTTGGGGTGGAAAATCCTCCTTTGTGCCCCTCAGGTGCTCTGGCAGAGCATCCCTGCGGATCCACGTCTGCATCCGTCACCGCCACTCGGGCTCGGTGCCCTTGGCACGCTTCATGCCATGGATGTTCCAGGGCTGCAGTGGCTGGTGCTGGAGGGCTGGAGAAGAAAGAGGAGGCTTTTTGTTCCCCACCGCAGTGGCCGGAGCTGGGCTCAGGACAATGAGGGGCTTCTTGAAGCTGCCGTTCCTTTGCCCCATAGAGGAAATGTGTCCCTGACACCACCCGACAGCAGCAGCCCCATGAGAACACCCAAGCAAGGGGTGCAAGGACCCCAAGGGCAGCGTTCCAGCCTTTGGGTGCTCCTCCATGGCCACTTTGGCTTCATCAACGAGGACACAGGATGCTCCTCGTGGCTCCAGGGCTGCTCAGCCCCTTGCCTGCATCCCACAACTCACTGATGCTTTGGAGCGTGCCCCCAGCTCACAGAGCCAGGGCCAGGCGCGGTGGGCAGGGGGGGACAGGCCGGGTGCCCCCCCCAGCACTGAGCAGTGTGTCAGCCCCTGCGGCCGGCGCTGAATCACCCGCCAGCTATTCCCCACACAAAGGACCCATTCTGCCCTGCCTTCGCCGTGCGGGTGTCACCGGCTCCGATGTGGCGGCTCCCGGGGCTCCCAGCCTGAAAGCCGGGCCCTGGCCCAAAACTCCTCATTGCCACGAGCCCTTTTCCCTTTCTTTTTGGGTCTGAATGGGAAAGCCTCATTTTACACGGGAAGGGAGAGCGGCTGCACAACCCCAGCCCGACGGCTGCTCTGGAACACAAAGCGTGAGGCAAAGTGGGTGCAAAGCGCCAGCCCCCAGCTCCATAAATCCCAGCTGAGGGTTGAATTGTGCCCTGCGTGAACCCCACACCCAGAGGGAATCAATCTCCCGGTGTTTCCAGCCGCGGCTTTGTCACCAGTTAGGATGTTGTGATTGGATTGGATGCGAGCGGATTGAAGCCTCCCGGGGCAGAGTCAGCCCGGCGGGTGCTGGGCTGTGGGGATGCTCCCGGGATGTATCCCTGGACCCAGGCTCGAGGTTCCCCCTTTGCTGCAGCCGGGATCTGAGCTCCGCGGTTCGGGAATGATGATCCCAAGGAGGGCCGCTCCCAGGGCCGCGGGTCCGGCGCTGCTCAGCACCTTCACCTCACCCTGGTCCTCTCCAGCACCTGCTCCCCAGCGCCGCCGAGGCACAACGGAGCTGCTGCGGCTCTGAAGGAGCGCTGCGAGGCGCAGGACGGGGCTCCCACAGCGCATCCGTGCGGGGACCCGGGGGGCACCGGGAGAGGCGGTCACGTTCCGGGGCAGGAGCGGCCCCAGCGCAGCCGCCCGCGGGGTTTGGGCCCCGCTCCTGGGCAGGGGGATCCGGGCCGGGGGGTTCCATCCCCGCGCTGCTGAGCGGCTCCGCGCCTCAGTTTCCCCGCACGGGGCACACGAAGGGAACGCGGTGCCCCCGGGACCCGCCGGGCCCAGAGCAGCGGCGCCGGCCCCGCTTTCACCCGGAGCTGCGGGCGGGGCGGAACGGAGCCCCCGGTGCCCCCCAGTTTCTCTCCTCCTCCTCCCGGCTCGCCCTCCCGTCCCACGGGGCTGCCGCAGCCGCTGGCGGAGCGCTGCTTCCCTCTAGCGGCACCAGGGGCTGCTGGGCCGGGGAGCGGCTCGGTAAAGCGGGCAGACCCCACCGGTGGCTGTGCGGCCCTGACGCCGCTCCACCACGGGCCGGCCCGGCTAGGGCCGGGCCCCACTGCCCCTGGCCGGGCGGTGCCGTGCAAGCGGGGAGCGGGCACACGAGGACCCCAAGCCCCACAGGCCTCCGCCGCTGCTCGCCTCTAGGACTACAACTCCCGACAGGCCCCGGGGCAGCGGGGAGATGAGGCCAATAGGAAGCGGCTTTACTCAGAGACCGTGCCGTCGCCGGGAGTTGTGTGCCTCTCCGCAGCAGGCGGTGCTACGGTGAACTACATGTCCCAGAATGCCGCGGGGAAGCGCTGGCCAATGAGGAGCGTGCGTCTTGGCGCTGCGCGCAGGCGCGCAGGGGCGGGTGGCCGCGGATTCATGTGGAGGTCAGGGGCGCCGCGGGAGGGGAGCGGGACGGGCGGGCGCGGTAGGTCCGGGGCTGGGATCGGGAACCGGGAGCCGGGACCGGAGGTGGAGCGGAGAGCGGGGGCCAGGCTGCGGCGGGAGCGGAGCCTCGGCTCTCGGGCGGCTGCCCTGGGGGTGTGAGGCCTGGAAGGGAGGCGGCGGGCTGGGCTCGGGGCCCGGAGCCCGTGCTGGGGTGCGCTGCGGGGCTGTGGCCGGGGGCCTGCTCCTCGGTGAGGGTGCGAGACCCCCGTGCGTTTTGCAGGAGGGAACTCCAAAAGGAAAGGCTGGACCCGGAGGTGTGAGATGGCCGCGAAGGTGTTTGAGAGCCTGGGGAAGCTCGGCCTGGGGCTGGCGGTTGTAGGAGGAGTTGTGAACTCGGCGCTGTACAACGGTGAGTGCGGGAGGCTGAGAGCTTCCCTTTGGCTTGTACCTTTGGGTTTGGTCGGTGTCGGAGCCACCGTGTGCGTTCACTGCTGATGGCAGCAGGGGGACACAGCTGTAAAGCCTTGCTGGGCTGTTTTATGCCCTGTGCATTGCACAAGCGGGATTGCAAGCTGTTGGCTCCCTTGGGAGCAGACTGCGAGGCCAGGAGCCATGGCTGCATCGTCTTCTGGCCTTGTTGTTCCAAACAATGGCATTAATTTCACTGCAGCAAAAGGCTTTGACTCCCCCAACAGACTGCTTCCACAGAGGTGGTTTTGGAACCAACACGGCTCTTGTCTTCTCCAGTTGATGCAGGCCACAGAGCTGTCATCTTTGACCGATTCCGTGGGGTCCAGGACGTGGTGGTAGGAGAAGGCACCCACTTCCTCATCCCCTGGGTGCAGAAACCCATCATCTTCGACTGCCGCTCCCGGCCCCGGAACATTCCCGTGATCACGGGCAGCAAAGGTGAGCGCTTGCTTTGGTTTGGTTTTTTTCTGGATGTGGAGATCCCAGATCCAGTTGGACACAGTCAGGAATGGTTTGAGCTTGGTTTTAGTTCCAGAACAGACTGGACCATTCCTTCGGTCCTGTCAGTCATCCCTTTAACCATAAAGTCTTTCCAGTAGGGCAGTAATTCCCTTCGTCACCAATAAGCTGCTGTTTGAATCTTGTCTGGGATGGGGCTTTGGATCCCAGGGTGCAAAGGGCAGTAAAAGTAACTGGTTTATTTCTCGTTTAGTCACCCTGGAGAGGACAAACATCTCCTGTCCCTGTGCTTTGCCACTCACCTCATGCCTCTTCCCACAGACCTTCAGAACGTGAACATCACATTGCGTATCCTGTTCAGACCAGTGACTGCCCAGTTACCCCGCATCTTCACCAGTATTGGAGAGGACTACGACGAGCGTGTGCTGCCCTCAATCACAACTGAAATCCTCAAGTCTGTTGTGGTAAGGACAGGCCCTGTTGCTCATCTTTCTTCCCTCTTTTTAGCAGCTGGAGCACAGAATACGTTGTGCTCTGGAATAAGGTTTCTCTTTCCACTCCCAAGGCTCTCAGAGGCCATCCAGAAAAGCTTACACTTAAACTCCCAGTCACTGAGTCTTTTGTTTCCACTCCATGGCCAGCTCAATGTCTGGGAGCTTTGGGAGAGGAGCTCTGCAGCTCATGGTGCAAAGACGGGAAGGACACAGAGAATCTCTCACTCTGGGAGCTTCCTTCTCACTGTTCATCCTGATTTCAGGCTCGCTTTGATGCTGGAGAATTGATCACTCAGAGAGAGTTGGTGTCAAGGCAAGTGAGTGAGGACCTCACGGAGAGAGCAGCAACCTTCGGGCTCATTCTGGATGATGTGTCCTTGGTAAGAGTGCTCCCTTTTTGGTTTTTCTCCTTGGAGTCTGCCCAGATAAGAGCAGTGGAGAAAAGAGTCAGTGCACAGACAGAGAGAAGGGGGCTGGAAGTCTGGACCCATGGACTGTGTTTGTCTGCCTGCAGTTGCATAGGATGTGGTGGTTACAGCTCAAAGCAGTACCTCTGCTTTTGTCACTGGTCTTCTGTGACCTTGAGCAAGCCCTTGAAGGCTCCTCTGTGCTGGCTCATTGTCAGGCTCCACTGCTGCAAGGCTTTTGTAGTTCAGATGAGGAGCAAATGCTTCTGGGGGTGATGGATCAGGCTTTAGAGAAAAGAGCTGCTCCCCAAGCACCTTGAGATACAGGGAGAAAGTGCCGGGCTTGAGGAAGCAGTGAAAATACCTGCTTCTGATAGTGTCCTTTTCCTACAAAGTATTTGGTTTTCTCCTGACTATTCAAGGGGGGAGCTCTCCCTCTCTCCCTACAAGCTTTGTAAATGAATCTTGTTGTAATCAGGCTTGTACTTGCCCCTCTCCCTCTCTTCTTGGACCTCTCTCAAAAGCCTGCTTGGAGGACAGGGGTATATAGGCAGTCTTTGCAGGAAAGTGGCTTTGTTTCTCAAAAATGTAAGTTTTGACTCTGTGTTTCTGGTGCTTTCTCCTAAGCACACTCCTGAAGGAGATCCACCTTTCCCCTGTCCCATCCCAGGAGCCTGAAGCTATCCAGACTACCCAGGCTGAGCACAGTGGGGTATAATGGAGCAGGAAAGGGCTCTTTAAGGGATCCTGGCTCTCCATCCCCATCCCAGTTCCACTGATGCACCCTGGGAGCTGTGTGGGTCGCAGCAGCACTGCTGTATGCTGTCAGTGGCGTGACCTTTGCTTGCTTTGTGCCCTGCAGACTCACCTGACCTTTGGCAAGGAGTTCACAGAGGCTGTGGAGATGAAGCAAGTGGCCCAGCAAGAAGCAGAGAGAGCGAGATTCATTGTGGAAAAGGTACCTTGTCCTTCTGAGAAACTTGCTAAAGGTTCCTGGTATCTCCTTCCCACTCCAGCTTGCAGTGAACATCTGACAGGGCCAGCTGAATGATGAAATCACTTGGTGCTGTAATGCTGATGTGGTTCTCAGCTCTGGCTTGTGATTATTGGATAGATAAAGCCTAAGGTTGGGTTTGGGGGTCATCTTTTTCTTCTTACTGGGCTGCTGAACAGAAATGTCTGCATGGAGCCAGGAGGAAACGGCACTCAGGAGGGAGTGTCAGTTAGGAATGGGGTTCAAGGCTGAGATCTGCATCCCACATGATCCCAGTGTTTGGGAATTTTGTGAGGCTGGTCAAAGCCGTGTGTGGTGTTGATATCATTGGCACAGAGGCCTGTGTCCTAGGGGTGTTACTGACCACAGGGGATGCACGAGCACATGATCCCAGATCAACCCAAGATCCCAGTGAGCATCTACAGAAACAATTTGGTGTTCAAGTGTTAAAGTTCCCTGGCCCAACACGTGCCTGTGGGGATTGAAAAACCTGCAGCCAACACCCCATGCAATAAGATGCATGTAATCTGTCAAGATGATTAAACAGCAGAAGTGTTTATTTGACCTGGGTTTAACTGCACTGGTGAAGTTCTCCAGTCTTTCAGACGGTTTTCCACCAGGATTGTCCTTTGGTCTGTTAATGTTTCATAAGGTTAAAACCGATAAGGCAATTTCAAGATGATTTTTCAACCTTTTTTTTCCACAGTAGGCAGGAAAAGAGTCTTAACAGAATACAGCTTTAAAATAACCCCATCTATCTTGGGGGGAAGAGAACAGGAGGGAGGGGAAATGGGAATTCTTATCTTAAACATGGCAGTACCATCTTCCTTCCCTTTGCTCTTATTTTCTCTGTTGGTTGTTCCCTGTCCTGTCTGTTCCCAGGCTGAGCAGCAGAAGAAAGCGGCTGTGATCTCTGCTGAGGGAGACTCCAAAGCAGCTGAGCTCATTGCCAACTCGCTGGCCACTGCAGGCGATGGCTTGATCGAGCTGCGCAAGCTGGAGGCCGCTGAGGACATCGCCTACCAGCTCTCACGGTCCCGCAACATCACGTACCTGCCCTCTGGACAGTCTGTGCTCCTCCAGCTGCCGCAGTGAGCCCGGGCACCTCTGCCTCCCAGATCAGCCCTTTCCAAAAGAGTCTGTGCAATTTCCTCATTGGTAGAAAGAGAGGAAATGAAAATTCAACCCATTTTGAATTCTTAATCAAATAAAACCGCCCGCTCTTGAGAACAGACCTGCATTCCTCCCCTCTACGGCCAGAGCAGTGGCTTTGGCCTTTAAGCTAGGTTTGAGAATTGCCCCTTTCCAGGCAGTTTGAGCAACAGGAGCAGAGTTTCATCTGTTCACTCCTGGAGCAAAGCAGTAGCCCAGGTGACTCCCTGACCACAAGAGTGCTCTATCCATCAGGTTTCACAGCAACGCTTCAGTGCCTTCAGGCTGGCTTAGCCGGGGTTGCTGCAGACTTGCAGGTCCTAGACTATGGGACAGGGATGCCCAGGGCTTGCTGTTCAGTCAAGCCAGTCTGTTTTCAGGTGTCAGCTGAGTGTAAGTGGCTCTGCCTGTGTGAACCATAGCACTGATAGCTGGAGGCGCAGGTTGAGCGGCTGGTGGCTGGGGGTGAGAATAGCAAGAGATTTGCTTTATGTAGTGGATGGATTTCAGGCACAGAGAAGATACTTCCTCTGCAGGAAATGCTTCTCAGGTACATGCTGGACATCTCCACTTCTCCCCCTGCTGCAGCACTCTGATGTGTTTGCTGCTGCTTGCCCTGTTGTGCAGCATTGGTTCTTTCATCAAGGTCAGCTGGCCTATTGCAAACGGCACCTGGGACAAAGAGGGGATGACTCGGTGCTCCGTGGCTCAGGCAGTCAGAGGTGGGCAGAATTCTCTGTTACATCAATGCTCTTTTTATGTAGGGAACCTGAATTGTGAGGAGGATGTGATGGGTGAGATTGTATAACCAGCCTTCAATAAATGTCACAGTCCCAACTGTAGTCGTGTGGGGTGTTGGTGGTTTTTTGCTGTCACAGAAGAATGAAGGTTGGGTCAGTGGAGCGAGAACCTTGTGCTATTGTGTGGATATGTCACTTAGTGCAGGGCAATAGGTCTTGTTCCTGACAACTTAAAGCTTGAAACATGATTCTTAGGCTGAATTCCTGCAGCAAGGTAAGGCTGAGAGTATCTTGAGGTTATTGCAAGGGCTTTTAACTGCTTTCCATGCACTGTTCAAGCTGTTGTTTACTGCATGTGCATCTTCCAGGGTGCTCTTGATGCAACACCATGCTGTTGGAAAGAAAACGGGGGTGTATTGTACCAGATACAGCCTACAGTGCTTCATGTGTGTCAGCAGCTACTCCTATCCTGTAAACAGGGTGCTTGTACAATGCCTGTTATCCTGAGGAATGGGATCTCGGGTGGGTGTCATCACTGCCCTGAGGGTGTTGAGCCCTTGGGAAAGCTGCTGGGAACGGTGGCCTTGTTTCCTCTTCTTACAGCCACTTGGAGTCCTTGCCCTTGGAGAGACTCCCGTGCTCTTTGTGCTGGGCAGAGTCTGTGCTTGCAGTGATGAGGTGCCTGAGCTTGCAAAATATTTTAAGCAGCTGAGCAGTCAGGTCCATAACTCCCAAATAACTTCCAGACCTCTCCCCCCTCCAGTGCTCTTGTTCTTTATTCCTCTGGTTTACCACTTCAGACACTTCTAAGGAAGCTTCCACTTTCCTCCCAAGGTTCCTTTTAAAGCCCCCTTAGTGTTTCCTGCGGCAGGTGTTGGGCTCAGAGCAGAGTGCCTGAAATCCCTTCTCAGCTGCTGTAGTTCTGCATCCCTTCTCCCTCCAGTCCTGCATTTTCAGTGGAGTGTGGAGTGTTTCCTGCTGCTTTTGCTCTTGGACTCTGGAGGAGGGGCTCCAGCAGTGGCCCCTGGGTCTGATTAATCACCATTTCCTTTGCTTTTGGGTGTAATTCTTTTCACAAATGCTCCCTGGCTGTTCACTGCTCCTTTTACCTTGGCTTTGCCTCACTTAATGCCTAAAGCTGCCATCAACTCATCAGACTTCAAAGCTGCTCTTGAGCCTGTGGCTGGCTGGGGGTGTGCTCACTGAACCCCTTGTTCATATTGTGTTTACAGCTGCTCTTCAGCCTTGGTGGAGACCATCTCCAGATGGGAGCAGTGACCCTAAAACCAGGATGTGGTTTAGTGCACAGGGATACTGGGTGAGGAAACAGCCACTTGCTGGCTGGATGCTGCTCCAAGTTGTGCAGCAGTGAGCAAGCATTGCCTGGCATCCTCTGCCAAACTCCTCAGGTGCTGGCAGGCTCCTTGATGTAAGAACAAACCAAGAAGTTGAGCTTGTGCAGCCAGGGCTGGACTGGAGAGTCAAAGGCTGGACCCTGCTTCCCAGAGCAGCAGGTGGGAGGTGCGAGCAGGGTGTGAGCGCTCGCTCTCAGCACTCTGCTTGTCAGGGCAACAGACAGAGCTTTGGGCTTGGGTAACATGCAGGCAGCTGCCCTGGCTGCTCCCACAAACAGGGTGTTCCCACCCTCGCTGGTGTTTCCAACCTTGTTGCTCCTAATAACCCAGTACCAAGAAGCTGCTGGTGAAAGTGGAGCCCGGCCTGGGGTGGAGAATCGAGAGAGGGTCAAGGCATGCGGCTGTGCAGTGGGGGCAGAGAGGTGAGAGATGGAGGCTGCAGCTCTGCTGCCAACCGTGACAGACCGCGTTAGCGAGCACGGATGATTGCCAAGCGGTTACCTTTTCAAGAGGCAAAACAAATCCAAGCTGAGGAGCCGCAGGGGCCGCAGCCCGGCTGCTCTCCCACCAGATGGCAGCAGCAATTCTGCTGCTGCAGCGGGACCAAAGGGTGTCCCTCAGCATCCCGGGGGCTGGGGAGTGGGGAGGTCTCCGTTCCCCGGGCAGAGGGCGCAAGGAGTGGAGGTGGACCAGGGCTAACACAATAGCAGACTCCGGTCGAGGAGGAAACAGCACAAGCTGGTGCAAGAGGGTTCAGTCCCTGTGTCAGGCTGTCCTGGTAAACCTCTGCTGCACCTTTCACTGCTGGGTACCTCCAGCGCCAGGTTTTAACTTCCCCCAGCCTAAGGCAGCACACTGAAAGACGCAAACTCTTTTTCTACGCCTGGTCCCGGGTGGCTTGGCTTTGCAGCCTGACTCCCTGCAGCCCTGTTCCTCCTTTCTCCAGGCCATCTTTAGTTCATTACTAATTCAGAATGGATAGGAACAACAGAAATGTCTAGGCATGACTTGAGAAGTGTAATGTGGTTTAGCTTGATGTTTGAAAACAGCATTGAGTCTTTGGGTCCAGAATGTTAGCATGATGAATTCATACTGGAGCTATGTTGGTAAAAGCTTGGCAATTTTTAATCTGAAGCCCTGTAGTTCTGTGGTTCCAGGGTGATGAGAGTATTTATCTGAATACAGCCCAAAAACTAAGCTACAGGGACTAGGTTTGGGGCAAAGTCTGCTGGTAATGGGCAACATAAACCTGCTGGGGCAACTGAAGGGCTCTGTGTGATGGGGAGTGCACCCTCTGTTGCTAGAATGCATCTCTTGCTTGAGACCGAGGAGCAGCAGTCCATTGCCACTTAAGGTGAAATCTCCCTGCCCATTGCTCTGCATTGGCTGCAAACCTCCAGAGAGGTTTGAGTTTAGGGTTTTCTTCCTGGGAGACTTTGCCTTACGTCTTCCCTTTGTGCTAGTGGAAGAGCTGAGCTCGGCACCAGCCTGCTGGCCACGTTCACACCAGCCAAACAAGCTTTGTTCCTGATAAACAAACAGGAAACTGCCTGATTTCCTCTGTGTGCTCACCCTCTCTTGTGCTCGCTCCCTATTTAATAGATAACCAGCCTACCTGACTTGTGAAGAGGAGACCAAAAGCAGCCACGTGGACAGCAGCTGGAATTTGCAGCATGGCTGTTGCACTGAAATGGGCATCTCTGCCCTGACAGTCACGGATGCACAGGAGCTGAAACACCTCCAGGTAAGGGAGCTCCCCGTGTTTGTGATAATCTGTACCCTGTAGCAAGCTGGCAGCATGGCTGAAAGTGGTTAGAGCCAAGGGGTAGGGAGGAGTTTCCTTATTGCTTCCTTTGTGCTGTTTATATCTGAGTGGATCTAGTGCTTCTGTCCTGAAACACACAGGATGTGGCGGGGTGTGCAGGGGGAAAAGGCACTTGTGGAAGTGGGTAGGAAATTATGTCTTTAACCAGGCTGGAGCTCAGCTCAGCTGGGAGATGGGGAACAATTCGTAGGGCCAAATTTGGTCTAATTATTCCTTGCCTGGCACTAGGCAGCACTAGGGCTGATCTATTCCTCATATGCCTGTTTTCCATCAGCAGAACTGAGCTGACTTCAGACCAGCAAGTCCTGACTTACTTCACTGCTGTAGTTCTCAGAGGTAGGTCAGTTTTACTTAGGGATGATTTGAGGCTTTGTGCTTTGGTTTTCTACTTGGTGAAGGGGGAGGAGATTGTCACAGATAGAGAGGTATCAGAGTCAGTGATAGGGGACATGAAGTCGGTTCTAGCTAGTGGATGCAGAACAAACTGTCAGAGAAAGGGATGCATCTGATGTCTCTAGAGAAATGCCCACCCATAGCCAGGCTGGGTTCACTTTGCCCACCCATAGAAAGCTATAAAATCCCAAATCTACAGGGAAAGGACCTGGTGGAACAGGCACCCAGTTCATACTGAACACAGAAAGAAGGGCTAGAGCCACCAGGAAGCTCCCATGGGAGGCTTAGTTCAAATGCTGCTGTAACCACAGTGTTTGGGGTTCCTCATACTGGATCCACACATGATGCAGATTTGGACTGAGTCAGAGCCCACCGGTGAATTATCCTTGATCTCTGAGAAGCCAAAGCTGTGCATGAGCATGAGAAACTGTCCCAGATTGAGCTGCAGGAGGGCAGTGCACAAGGTGGAAATAGTGGAAGATGCCAGTTGCAAGATGCATTCGTGCCCCCCATGCTGGTAGGGGCAGGAAGGGCAGGAGAAGGCTGGAAAGCGTGTGTGCAGGATGCCTCTGAGCAGCAGGTTAAAAGTACCCAACAGAGGCAAGAACAGGAAGGAAGCAGGGCTCAAGCCTGAACAAGGTGAGTCTTTCCCAGAGCCCTTAATTTGAACATGATTTCATGGGTAGAAATCCTGCAGTGCCCCTTCTGCAAAGCTGGTAAATACAGCTCTGTTTCTCTGTTGCTTACAGCATCTTCCTCCCAAGCACGGCTTTCCAAACTCAGAGGGAAGTTTCTACCTAAACAGCTAGGCTGGAAGATTGGGTGTGAACAGCAGGACTCCACTTACACCAGTTTGGTCCTCAGCAGCCAAGGTACATGGACCCTACTCGCACTGCTTTGGTAGGGGTTGATGCTGATCATAGCAGAGGTGCTGTTAACACAGGAACAGAAATGTTTCTAGCAACATGCTGGGTCAATGCTTCCATTTAACAATTACCTCCCCTCTCCAAACTTTAGAACTTCATGTAGCCAGTCTGCTGGGGAGACCACCCGAGATCAGCATAACAAACACCAAAGCTGATTAAACAGACAACAGAAGAGTAAAACCCCAACTCTGCCAGTTTCTCTCCCTTCCAACCTGCCCTTGTTCAGATGCCATACCCCAGAATCTGTGTCTTCTTTAAGGAAAATAAAAGAGAGGCAGAAGACCAAGGCTACCCAAAGCAAACTCTTTATTATTATTTTGTGGTATGGTTTTTATGCAGAGGCCGATAGCTCTGACAGTACAGGTCACGTTACCCTGCCCTCAGTACCCCAAAGCATGTCAGTACCCCAAAGCAAGTGCATCTGCCAGGCTTCTCTGTGTCACACAAGACTGTTATTGTTGCCCTGTCCGGGCTGAGCTCAGGCCCTGAATGCAGGAAGCCCTGTAAAACCATGTTGAACCCAGCTGGCCATGCTGGCTCCCCCAAGATCTGTCCCTCAGCTTGCAGGGGAGGCAGAGTTAAAGCTACTGGTATTGCAGTTCTGCTTCTCAGGTGCTTGCTGCATGTCAACTCTGCCTGTACCCTGCTGCTCCAAAGGTCTAATCTCTGGCACAGGGAGATGCTGGCGGGTGTTAGCTCTATTATTTAGAGGCAGTTTATCTTTAATTGTGGCCTTACACTCAACTAGTAAAGGAGAAGGGAGAATGAGAACAGGAATTTCCTCTGCTTGAACTTCTACTTTTCTCTGATATAGCCCAGCACCTCTGTGCTCAGTGGTGGTGGTTCCCTCAGACAGCACAGGGCTTCCTGTGACAGGAGCTAGCAGGAAATACCCTTTGTTTTCCTTTTGCTTCCTTTCCCATTGCTTGAGAGGATCCTGAATCCTGCAGGACATATCTGGATACCTAAAGAATAAAGCATTAATGTGAGAGTCAACTGGTTGGGTTGCAGCCCTGGTCAGCAAGGTGTCAGCACCCTGTCTGTGCCTCAATTTCTCTTCTCCCCCTTGGCTTGTTTTCCCAGTGGGGCAGGGCCCAGTTTTTGCAGGTCCCTGAGCAGCACCGAGCTCCAAGGACCCTTCTCCCTTGGGGAAGGGGAAAGAGTCCCAATCCCAACTTCATTCCCACAAGTGTCAAGTCAGGCCCACTTCAGGCTGTTCCCAAACCAGAACAGTTAGGATGGAGGCCTTGGCAAAATACCAAGCACACGGAGAAGGGCTAGTGCTGGTCCACTTGGCCTTGCTTAGTGCCAGCCCTGTCACCAGAGCCAACAAACCACCAAGAGCCACGTCACCGTAGACAGGACAGCACAAAGGCAGCCCATATCCTTGTTGGCTGTGGGAAGAAAGAACTGCTTGCTGAGTTACCCAAGGAATCATCACAGCAGGAGTGTGGATGAAGTAGAGAAGACTTACCCATGGCTGCCTTGGGAAAGCCAAGAGCTCTTGGAAACTGGGCCCCATCTCTCGGCAGCACAGCTCCCAGGGAACTGCAGGCCCTGGGCTGGGCAGGCAGTGCTCCTACTATAGAGGATTACAGCCCTGGTTTGCTGCCTGAAAGCCATAGGAAATAACTAGAGCAGATACTCAGGGATTGCCCAGGAACACGCAGCTTTGCAAGCCCAAGAAGCCTGCCCACGCCACAGGAAAATTAACAGCTGATAAAAGTAGCAGTTCACCACTGATTTTTCTCCTTCCCACACTGTTCTGCAGCTGGTGCTAGTGGTTATCCCCACCACAGAGCTCACTGCATCTCAACAATACTCTTATTTAAGTTTGCTTTCTCAGCAAGTCTAGAACATCTTGTCCTCTAGGAGAAAAACCCAGGTGGGTAACGCTGTGTGCTGCTGTGTCTGTGGCCTATGGCCTAGCAAGTTCCCATACTTCCATTGTACTTTTCACCTCGAAAGGTTCTAAGCTGCTTAGCAGAAAAACGGCCTGTTTTCCAGGGGGAGACAATGTCACCTACTGCTGTATTGCTGCTACTTCTGGAGTGAGCCGCAAAGAGCTGCTTGCTGAGACCCTGAAGCAGTTTAGGGTGGAAATGAAGATCTCTATCACCTGCCCCTGGCACCACATGCAATGAGGAGGACACGCAAGGGCATTTCCCACACTTGGTTATACTCCAGAGAGAAGGGAAATGCGAGAAAGAGGGGGCAGAGGAGCCACAGCACCTCACTGTGCTGGGGATGAGCTGCAGAGAGCTGCCTCTAAAAGTCAGACACCAGTGTGAAGGGAAAGCAGAGACAACAGCAAGGAAATGAGAGGGCTGATAAGGATCTGTGGCTGTGAGGCAGGTGTGTGCTAAGGAGCAGCCCATGTACAAGCAGAGATGTGGAGCTGTTGCTGCATTCTGGTTGTTTCCCTTTACCTGCCTGACATGTCTTTTCATGTCAAAAGCTACATCAAAGGGAGGGATGTAAATAGCTGAACAGGCTTCCTTGTGGGAACAGGGCTGAGTGCCACAGCCAGCCCCTCAGCTGGATCTCTCCCTGGGAGCACTATGAGGAGCTGTCACTCTCCATTAGCTAAGCGCCTAGGGAAGAAAGTATATGACATGCAGGAGCCAAACTAGGCAGCAAGGCTGGGGAGAGTCACTTGCCTCTGCAGCTCTCTCGTCCCTAGGCCACCACTGATGCTGACAGACACAAGCAGGGACACAAAAGCAGCACCACATCCCCTGACATCCTCTCTCTACTTTTCTCAAGAAGCTGCATTGCACAAGGGTGCTGGGCTAAGCTGGAGCAGTGCCCATGATCTCAAAGCCCAGGCTCTCCCTTGGTACCCCCTCCCTCTCCAAGAACACACAGGTCACAGCAGAGCTCAGAACAGCCCAGGGGCTGCTCTACACTGGGGCAGCTTGTTACAGCTCCCATGGGGCTGGCAGAGTAAAGCACACCCTGCCCTTCTCTGCTCCTTTCCTGTGCCCCCACAGCAGAGACTGGAGCAAGGAAGAAAACTGGCAGCGTTGTCCTGATACCACCATGGGGCTTCCCCAGCCTACTCTGCTCCTTTTATTTGAGTGTGAACTTTAACCCTGAAAACCCCAATCCCTGCTCTGCACAGGGAGCTCAAATCTCAGGTTTTATGTTCAATAATCAAGAGCAGGTCAAACACATTGGCATGTAACATTACATACAATGGGGTGAGGGTTAGAGATGTTATGCACAACCTCAAATAAAGTGCCCTATGCTAAGGGGACATTTGCAGCAAACGAAGTAGATAAGGAGAGAAATCACAGGTAGGGAAGAGATTGTAGACTAAAAGATTTAAAACTACAGGAGGGACACAAATCAGAGAAGGGGGCAAGAGGAAGCCAAAGCTACAGGGCACAAGAGATTCCTGAAATCCCCGGGAAGTAGCTAACAGGAGCAAAGGGGTGCCCTTCCCCCTTTTCCTGTTTCTGCTACTCTGGCTAATTCTTATCCTGCTGCCAAACCCAAACCACAGCAGTGCTCTTCCCTCCTACACAGCGCTCAGCAGTGGTTTCCAGGGCTATGGATGAGGCTTCGCGGCTTCCTCCGGGAGGTGGTACCACTGGGAGATGCTGTGCCAGCCGCAAAGCAGCAGCCCCGACCCTCCCCACGTCCTTTTGTGAGCCCCATGCCTGCTGCCAACAGGGAGCTCTACCAGCAAAACTCATTTGGTTTGTGTTTACTTCTTGTCACATCTCCCTCACACACCAGGCCCGGGCCCTGCAGGTGGGTGAGAGCGAGAAACCACAGGCCAGAGTTAAGCAGTTATTAGTATTTGAAGGGGAGAGGAAGATTGGAACAAGTGGGAGCTGGGGTTTGGCACAACAACAAAAGCAACCGACTCCTCCGGCTACTGTAAACCCGGCAGGGCATCGGTGATAAGGCTCGTTCGAGTTCTTACCTGGCTCCCGCGGGCAGCTCTGGCAGCCTGCGCGACACCGGCCCTTTCCCGGCGTCCCGCACGTCTCTCGGTAAGGACGGGAGCGCCGAGCCCGGCGCTGTCGCGGCTCCCACAGCGGCCGGTGCAGGGCTGGGATCGGAGGCCTCACCGGGGCGCGGCACGGGCCGGGCCGGCCACAGCGCGCTGCAATTAGGGCGGCCCTAATTACCTCAGCGGAGCTAACGGTCGGTGCCTCACCTGAGCCCCGCGCATGCGCAATCCCCCCCCGCACCTCACCTGCGGGCCCGGAGGTGAGCAGCGGGGAGGTGGGAGCGCGGCAAAGCCTGAGTGCGCATGCGCGCCGGCCGCGCTCCCCTCAGCCTGTGGGTGTACCCCCCCCCCACCCTCTCTTCCCGCGCGCGCGCGCGCGTTCCCCGCCCCGTGCACGCCAACCAACTTCTCTCCCCCTCCCGGCGCGTGCCCGCGCGCGTGCGCGCGGCGGAGTCGCGAGGCTGACGGCGGCCACGTAGCGCTGCGGCGGCGGCGGCGGCGGCGGCGGCGGCGGAGGAAGAGGAGGAGGAGGAGGAGGGGAGCGCGAGCGGGAGCCGCGGCCCCGGCGGCGCCTGGGCCGGAGCCCTGCGCAGCGGCCACTGCGAGCGCCGCGGCGGCGGCTGAGGGGGCCGAGCGGAGGGACAAGGAGGGAGGGCCCGGCCGCCCTCCGCCCTCCCGCCTCGCCTCCTCCGCCACCCTCCCTCCGCCGCCTCGCCCGTGCTCCCCCCTCCCTCCCCTCCCCTCGCCGCCCGGCATGGAAGGTGGCGGGGGCGGCCCTGCGGGGATCGGCCTGGGTGAGTGCGGGCCGCCCGCCCGGTTGGGGATCCCCTTTCCCTGCTCTCCTCGGGCCTGGCTGCAGCCGCCGAGCAGCGCTAGGCCCAGCCCGCGGGTGGGTGACGGAGGGAGCGGGGTAGAGCCGCCTCCGGCCTGGACGGATCGGGGGGGGGGCGGTAAGCGCCGGGCCTGGCCCCCCGGTGGGAGCAGGGTGCAGCCGGGGAAGGAGGGGAGCGGGCGGCGGAGGAATGCTGCCGGGGGCGGCTGGAGCTTCCCGCTGGGAAGGGGCTGTGCCACCTGCCTGCGGCGGGGAGGGAGGGAAGGTGAGCGGCGCCGAGCGAGCCAGGGGCAGCCCCGCTGCCTTCACCCGCCGCGCTCCCTCCTGCCCTGGCCTTCAGCCGGCGCTCGGAGGTGCGGGGCCACCCGCAGCCCTCGCCTTCTTCCTTGGCACTGGCCGGGAGTGCAGCCGCGGCTGTGGATGCTGCTGGGACTGGAGTTGTCACTGGGTAGGTGAGGGAGCGCTGCGCTGCCTTTAAACTGCTGCAGGGTCTGGGGGTGTGAAGGGGAAAAGCCAGACCTAAAACCCTGATGTTTTGTCTTTTCCTTAGTCTTTTGCTGTGGTGCCTTCCCCTTTGCTCGCAGGACAGATGCAGTGATGTGTGCGCCCTAGTTTGGGGTTTGGGTTTGGTTTTTAACTACCTTCTGTGCAACTTTGGGTCCTGTGGGTGTCTCGGTGCAGGTATTGTTAGAATGAGAAGATCTGCTTCTAGATACTGTATCTCTTCCGTCTTAATAGTAATTGTGTATCTTTAATCACAGCGGAGTTTTGGCACGTTGTGCAGCAGCAGTGATTGAAGTCGGAGCGAGGGAAGCGCCGTAGACATAAAGGATGTGAGGAATGCATTTTTCTCTTTCCAGGGGATGACCTGAGCGGTATTGTTCTGGGAATGGCAACTGGCACATGCTTTGTTGACAGTGGTGTATGCGCGGTGAATGAGGAGAAGGACAGTGCAGGATGTGTGTGTGCGCGCTGAATAAAGGAGGTGCAATGGGGGAGCAGCGATTTGTGAAGCCTGGCCGGGTGCACCTTGGTTTGCCAAGACTGCAGCTTGATTGTGTCGTGCTGGAAGTTGGGGGCTCTTCCTCTGGAGGTGCCTGGTGGGTATGAGCGAAATGGATCTTGTAGATGTGAGGCTGTGGACGCTGCTCGTGTTAAAAGGGCTTTGGGGTTGCAAAATGTCAGTTTAAAAGGAGCAGGATTTGATGGTAACGTCCTTTACATCCTTTACATGCATCTGGTGTTCTCATCGCTGCCTGTCTGAAGCCCCTTTATCTGCCTTTCTGCCTGCCTGTGAGATGGATTTTTTCCTGCTTTGCAGTGATTAATCAGGCCCTTGGAGTGTGGTTGGTTTGCTGAAAGAGTGAACAGCCCCATCCGTGTCCCAGGCAGCCAATGCTTCAGTTGAGATCTCCATAATCAGGTGCAGATACAGAGTGAGCTCAGTGTAAACGTGTAGTTGAGGGGTGGAAATTTTGCAAGCTGCTTCAGAGTGTGTGTGAAAGAAAAGAGCAAACTCCTGAAGGCTTTTGATTTCTCTGACTAAGGGATTGGTGACTGGGATCTATAGAGCCTTCAGATTTAGCTGCAGGAACAGAGATTTCATGTAAATTTGTATTCCTTGTAAAAAAACCCTTTTCAATATTTACATGATTGAAAGAGAATTTGGCATTTTACCTGTTGTGAATTTGTTGTAAAGGACTTACATTATGATGTTATTATCCTTATCTAATACTGATACAGGAAGCCTTTAACTGATGTTTTCTGGAGAGTAAATTCTTCAGGGGTTCTGTATCTAGGGGCTAAATTACAGAAGCACTTGCACCAGGACCTGACAAACTGCAAGATACTGGGATGCTCTGGTTTTATTTTCTCTGCTGGAATCGTAGAACATGGAGGTGCTTGGAGGTGCAATTTCATCTACACATGAGAAGTCTTTATAGGTACAAGCAGTACAGGTCAAACAGAACTGTTTCTCATGTCATAGCACCCAACTGTAACCACCCAACTTGGTCCAACTGCATTAAACAGATACTTTCTGTAAGCAAGATCCCATCTTCCAGTCTTGGATCTCCTGTGTCATATCAGTGCCTGATGAAGAGTAGTTTACCAACAGCATGTTTGAGACAGGCACGGGTATATTTAAGGTGGTTACAAAACCGTGCCATCAGTGACCTATTTCTCTGTGGCACTCTTCTTACCAAAGAATAGATTTCTTTCTGACCCCTCCACAAAGAGAGATGTAATTGGAAGGAAGTGCCAACTGATTAAGAAGATTGAGATGTTCTGTAACAACCTCATTCTGTGCTTTATTATTGTGTTAGAATATCTTGTAACCATTCTCTTGGTTAAATTCCTACAGCACAGAGCAGCTGATCTCTGAATGTGCCCTGCTGTGGTACAGAGCTCTCCCTACCAGATCTAGAGCTTGGCTTCTTTTTGTTGAAGTTGCAAACTCTTGTTTGGACACCTACCCTTAGAAGTGAGTAAAGTGTGAGTAGGTGACACACCAGACCATAGCCCACTTGGATCTTTGCAGGATCTTCCTTTCCAGTGCTTTGGAAAGTGGGGGGGGGGGGGGTTTGCTTAGAGCTCTCAAGTAGAATCCCTGCAGCTCATAACCAGTGAAATCATAACAGACTTTCCCAGCACAGGTGAAACCTTCGTTACAACCTGAGCTTCCAGTGTCTCATTTCCACAGTACCTGTGCAAAAGCTTCATTTTCCAAGTGATCTCCAATGGGTGATTTTGAGGTTGCTCCTCCCTCCTGAAAAACAATTGCATAGGGAGTGAAACTCTGGCAGTAGCTCTGGTGCCAGCAGCTTAAACTCATTAACACAAGCAGCTTGCATTAGTTTCCTTGACACTTTCAGACACCCTTCCCTGAGGAGGTTTCAGACTGGTAGTTTTCACTCTAGAGAAACATTTAGCTATGCTAAGCAACCAGCAGCACTTTGTGCTGCCTCCGTCTCTGGTGTATTCCTGAGTTTGGAAACTTGAGTCTCTCAGTGGAGAAGTGATTTTAGGAATGTAATATGGAAGAAAAGGCCTGCGTGAAGGTTGCTGCCGTTAGGATCCCTGTTAACATTGAGACAAAAACCTGTGCAGCCAGTTTCATTCTGTCCCAGGTACTACATGCAAGCAAGCAGCGAGTTTTCCAGCTGGAGTTCTGGAGGAGTATTTGTGGTGCCGCTATGAAGACAGACAGCCTGGTAGGATAAAGTAGGAGACTTGTTCTGATTTTACAAGCAGAAAGTCTTAGAGTGGACAGTTTACAGACAAGCATCCATTGATCCACGTCCCTTCTTTTATGGGAATGTTGTACACGAGCAGTCACAAATATTTGAGTTGGAGCCTGGCTGAACCTTGCAGGTGCAGAAAGCTCACTAGGACTTGGCTTTTCTGCTGGCTGGTCTGGTGGAAGACAGTACAAATCTGTTCCAAGTGCCACAGTTGCTTGCAGGTCATGCTTATTTAAGCCTTTTTAGTGCATATGTGATGAAAAGGGAATTAAGGAATGTGTCTTAATAGTGTTGTCTGCGGACAAATCACAGCCGGTAACAACTGTGGATTTTAATGGGAGAAAGTAGGTTCTTTCAAGCGAAAACCCTGACTGCTGTTAGCATCCACTGCCCCAGCACGGAGCAGGTACTGGGAGTTAGCTGTGTCACTGGGATATTTCTGGCCATTTGCCAAGCAGGAGTATTGGTGTTTTCCAGTTGATGCAGAGATTTTGGCCACATATGTTTTAAAGCAGCAGCTCTCCTTCCTGCTTGGATTTCTGTAGGTTTTCTGGTTCTGCCCTCTCTAACACTGACCCATCCAATGATGGCAGCTCCAGCCTTGACTCCAGTAATTTTCCCTTCTTATTTCTCTTCCATGCTAGCAAATCTGAAGTGTTTCTCCCAAAAGACTGGCTCAGATGCATTGCCATTCCTCAGTACACTTTGTGTGCATTATCCAAGTTCCCTATTAAGTGCCATGCACTGTTTGACTTCCCATGTTTGTGACATGGACGTCCCTTGATGAGGGACTCACATTGGTGTTTAATGCACTGTAACTCCAGTAAGCTCAGCAATGGAAATACAAGTCGTGGTCTATAGATGTGACTCCAGAAGCCTTTAGCATGGAAAACGTATCCTGATAAATCTTCCTGTCATGTCATAGTGAGAATGGCTGCTGAGCATCTCCAGTGTGCTTCATTGTAATGTGCATGTCTTGAATCGGTCATCTCACACTCACTGGACCGAATCTGCTTGAGGAAATGCCATGCTGACTGCAGTGTGAAGGGCTCAGGCAAATAAGGCCCTGAATGAAATAGCAACCTTTTGCCTGGCAGTTTTGGGTGAGCACACACCTGGTTGCACTTCCCTTCCTCCCCTTGGACCTTCTAAATTCATTTGGATGCTCCTGGTTTCCTGTTTGGTGTCCCCTCACCTAACCCTTTCTTACACTGTTTTCTACTGCCTATTTTAGAGTTGTTTCCTAAAACCATGTGCTTTCTTTTCCCTCTTTTAGACTTTCATAGCTTTTCTAACCTGCAGGTTTCTTGATGAAGGATCCCACCTTCTACTTAGCCCATTTCTGGTGCTATAAAATCATTTGACATCATCTCTCCTGTGCTTCTGTTATCCCACACCCCAAGCACTTTGAATTCAGACAGGAGGGTGAAGTGAATTATCTCTACTGGCAGTGGATGCTCTTTTTCCCTTCTCACCCTCCCTTTGCACAAATAACCCCAGTCTTACTGAGCTGCTATTCCTTGTCTTGCTTAGGAAGTTAAGGAATTGTTGTTCCATTTTGAAAAGAGGGAATAAAAAAGGTTTTGGTGGGTTTTCTTCAGTCTTGAAGTGTTTTCCCCCTCATTCCTGGCTGCATCTCATTGCTGAGACCTGGAATTCGTGTGCCACTGAGTAGGTCCTGACGTGGTTTCTGTGACACTGCTCAGACCTTTACCAAGATGTGGATTTGACTTGAAGCCTCTAACACTGATACTACTGCTCTTAAAGAGAAATCCTTGAGTTTGGGTTATAGTATGCTAGTAGTAGTGATGAAATTGCTCCGTGAGCTGGTTCAGAGAGCTGATCCAGCTGAAAAATTATCCCAAGGAATGGTTATTTTCCAGGCAGACTGATTTCCCAAGGCATCTTGCCTCGCAATCATAAGAATGCTGGTGTTGGCATATAAACAGGGAAAGTGTACTGCCTGCTTTGGCAGCCACCGCAGCCTTAGATCAGATTAAAACGAACAAGTAACTTTGGCCTCAACTGGTAATTGTCCTCACTTTGCCCAGAAGAAAATTTAAATACAAAGAGAGATAAGATGTCCATATCTGCATAATGAATTAGAGGAAAAACTGGGACTAGAATCCACTGTATCGATGGGAAGAGTATTTATGCTTGAGAATCACAACTGTTAAGACCTGTGGAGGTTGAAAGGAGCTCCTGTTGTGGAACAGTGCCTGTCCTGATCACGCATGGACTTGCTGAGCAGCTTTCCATCTCCATGTCTAACTCTGGTACCTGCAGGGAGAACGCTGACTGTGGTTTCTGCTTGCAGAGGGAGGGTATGTGCAGGCAGGAGTTCTGCTGAAGTATCCTTACTTGTGCAGTGTTTCATAGTAGCTGATAGATTTGTGTGTTGCTAAATGTGCTTTGTTACATTCTGTCAGTATCAGAGCAGGGAGATGCTGGGTTTTCCCCAAAGTGTCCATTGTGCATCTAAAACAAGTGTGTGTGTGTTGAGAACATTCAGGAGCTCAAAACAAGGATGGTAATCGGTATTGGGAGATAACGATACCCAAGTTACACAGGGTGTACAGGAGCGTGGTGACATTGTGCAAGAAGAAACACAATAGTAAGGGTTTTGGTATTGGCACATTTAGACTTTGTCAACAGCAGATTACCTAAACCTGTGCTGGTGCTTTGTGCGTGCATGAGCACACACCTCAACCTCGTACTAACCACAAGGCTGGGCTTCAGCCCAGCACTGCTTGGCAGTGCAGTAGTTAAAATGCTGCTCGAAGTTACAAAACAAACTGCAGGCCAATGCAGGTGTGTTTTTGTGGGCAGTGTGAGAGGAGGAGGCACTAAGAGAAGCCTAGGGGAGGAAGGCTCCTGATGCTGGTTTACCATGGTGAGAGTGGCGCATCCTGCTCCAGCTGGAGCATCCACCCCTGCGCACACGGCAGTGATGCCGCTTTTTTGTTGCTATGCAGCTTTATCCAAACTTGTTGCTGGTTTCAGAATCAAAATGATCTGCCTGAGAACATGGAGAGGGTTTAAACTTATCCGTAAGCACATTCCAATGATGTGAGAAGAGCAAACTTGAGTTTGGAGAGATCAAATTGATGCTTCCAGAAGCCAAAGGAGATTTTGCTATTTCAAATCTTTTTTCTTTTGTGCTACATACAACTCTCAGCAAAATCCCAAAATATTTAAGGTGTTTTTTTTTTTTCTTTTCTTTAGGATAAAGTGGTCACCTGGCAATGAATCAAAATGGGCTTTAAAAGCTCCATTGAACTGTGACTGAGGGACTCTGAGCTCTCGGCTCAGATGCGTATGTATTTCACTGTGTAGTATACACAGTGTGAAAGAGGAATGCTCCAGGAGCACGCTACGTGCTGGGCTGTGTGTGTACTACAGGCTGGCCAGCACAGCTGTAAGCAAAGGAGTGAACCTGTCTCTGAGTTTTCTCAGGCTGAACCCCAGTGCCATGGCTTAGTGGTGGACTTGGCAGTGCTGGATAAAGGTTGGACTTGATGATCCTAAAGGGTTGATTCTATGATTCTGTATTAAAAATACCAGACTTGGTTGTTCCCTCCCTTCTACATCCTGCAGAGGTCTCCTTTAGGGCTTGCTAGGAGAGGAGGGAAGGATTCTAGGATCCTGGATATAAAAGTTCTGCATTAAACAGAGGCAAACCCTCTTCTCCAGGGCAAACATCCTGGGTGGAAGTTCTGCCTGGCAGCTTGGCTTTGCAGACAGACCATTTACATTTTGTTTCTCTCTCAGCTCATCTGCATCTCCATATTCAGAGGCTCAGATACACATCAAGGGCCTCTTTCTCCACTCCTCCTCCCTGGGAAACCAAATGCTAACTTTGGGGAAACACGGGTAGAGATCTTGGTGATAGTTTTCCTTTTTGCTCCACAGTTAGTGTGGTCATTTACAACCTTAGAGTAAGTTAGTGATGTTTAATAAGGTCAGTGCTGGCATCTATGAGTATTAATCTTAGTGTGGTTGTTACTGATCTTCAACTATGGGAGCAGATAATGGTGGAAAGAAGAGTTTTTAAAGCAAAGGGGAATCTTGCCATTGGGTGAGAAGAAAACTGGACAAAGAGAAGTGATTTGGAACAAGGAGTAGGCTGATGGGTGAAACAATTGCCCTTCAGTATGGTGGCAGTGGGTAGCTTTGAACTTCTGGCACATATTGTGATGAGTGTAGAAGTTTGAAGGGACAAATGATGTGTTAATGTGGTCATATAAAGCTTTTTTGTTTCATAGATGTGTCCTTAAGTTGTCAAAGTCATACATATAAAAGGTGCATACGTGTGAATGATGACTGTTAAGTGGTAACCACCTGCATTTGGTTTAATCTTGCTTTCAGTTTCTTGCATTGAGAGATAGAGATGGGAGACAGCAACAGATCTGAATACAGGGAAGTTCCTAGGTCAGTCACAGGAATTGACTTTTTGTATATCTAAGGTAGTAGGAAGGGCTTAGACTCTTAATTTGAGTGTGTATCATTGTGTATTAGAGCTTTTCAAGATGCTTTTGCTTAGTAAAAGGAAAATGTTGAGGTTTATGGTTCTCCTATCTAAAACTAGTTGATAGGCAATAGCAAGCCTTTGGCTTATAGCAAAAGCTGAGGGATTCAAATGCTGCAAAATTCCACAATGGCAATGTCCTCAGCTGGGGATAATGCTTGAAAAAAATCCAGCTTCCCAGCTCTGGAAACCCCTGCTTTGAAAGCCTTTGTCCCTCAAGCCAGATCTCTGGATACAGGCAAAGAAGTCAGCTGAAGAAATGGAAAAAGCCTGCGAGTTTTTGATCCTGGTCTCTGTGTTTTAGCTGCAGGATATTCTCCAAGGCTTTTTTTCTGGGATTGGGAATATGCTCCGCTTCATTTTCCATTAGACTGTTAAATACTTACAGGCAGATAGCCAGTTCCATACAGTGCAAATATGTCTCCTGCTCAGTTAGCAAGATACCTCTCATGGATTGTCTTAGGAATGGTCAAAAACAGTAAGTGGAAGACGGGACAGTGTAGATGCTAGGCTGTTATGTATCACCTCGCCAGACACATGCTTCAGCCCCTGGACAATGGACCAGGATGTATTCACTCCCCACTCTTTTGTTTCCCTGCCAAGCCTTGCTGCAACACTTGCAGTCCCTGCCGGTGTTGTTGGGCTTTATGATGTGCATGTCGCTTTGCTTGCTTGGCTGAGGCGAAGCCACTTGAGCCAATGGATGGTACCCAAACATGTGGCATCGCTTCAGTTCCGCCAGCAGCCCAGTGCCATACACCATTGTACGGCTCATCTTTCCTAGGAGTTGATGGGAAAATCAGTTTCCAGAGAACTGGAAAGAAGAGAGTGCACATTTTGCTTTTCACAGGGATTGGGAATGCTGTTTCCCGCCAACCTCTTGCCATGTGGACACGATATTCCCAAGTGTGTGTCAGCCTGGCCTGACACAGCAGCTGGGATTGCTCTTCCCTCCTTTCCTTTGTAGCTCCTATAAGCAGGAACCTGGTAGAGATCCTGTCTCCTCGGTGGGTGTTACACGCTGGCCGGGGTGTCTCGCAGATGGCAGAGCAGATCCTTAGTAGCAGGCAGTGATTTCAGTTTGCATTTACATGGGCAAAGGCAGCCTTGAGTACTGAGCATAGAAATGCAAAACCGGGCAGGATGTGCTGAGTGCGGCTCTGTCTGAGAGAAACCTCACCACTTCAGAACAGATTTTCAGGGGTTTTGCATGTGAAGCAGCTGAGATGCACAAGAAAGGAATGATTGTACCAGGATCTAAATAATTCCCTCTTGTGTTATAGTCCTGATTACTATCCGCTGACATGATGTAACTTGGACCAGATGTGTTTTCCCACTAACTGGAATTCCGGTTCGTGCACCTGTTCTTCAAACTGTGCAAGGATATTGAAGCTGCTTTTCTCTGGGCTCGTGTGTTGAACTGCAGGTGACTGGGCTTAGCCAAGCACGGTATTGTCACACTGCAGCCTCTAGTTCTTCCTTGCTGATGCACTGTTCAGAATCCACATTACCTAAGGACTGCAGTGGGAAAGCGTTGATGTTTTGATCTCTTTAGGGGAAACACAGCAGAACTTTGTGTTGGGCAGTATACGTCAAGCTAAATTGTAGCTCTGCAATGAAAATGGTCTTTTTCTGAGGTATTTTCTTGTATTTCTGTCCTGTCCACTGATGAAATTGAGTAATGAGTAAGAGTGATGAATATTAAAAGAAGCAAAGTGAAAAATCACACCCTTATCTCTATGTTTATACTCCCCAGAATGATGCTTTCTCTTATCAGCCTTTCAGCATAAACACGTGCCAGTTTATCAGTTGATCAGAGTTCTAATGCTTCTGCACCCAAATAATGTGAGGAGTAGGTGTGAAAGCATTTAACTTGAAAAGATGCTGCTCTTTTGCAGGGGTTGAGCTGCTCTTGCATTCTGAATGCACACAGCCTTTAGCTGTACTGGAAGTTCCTTCCTGCTGAGTAAAAAGGCAGCAGGGATGCTGGTTGGAAACGGGTGGTAGCCAGGCTGTGATGTGTCCCATGCTTGGCACAGTGTTGGAGCTTTATTTCATTAGTCCCCCCCAACCTGCACCCGCTGCCTTACTCCTAAGCATAGCTTCTTCAGAGCTATTTGGCTCGTTAGTAACTGGTGCATTATCTTAACTAATGTAAATTGTTGCTTTATGCACATGGGGTTTCACCCTTGTCAACTGTGGGCAAATCTGGTTGCCCCAGGACATAATGGAGCTGCTGGATTGAAGCTTCCAACCAAAAGGCATTCGGGATCCTTCAGAGCTTCAGGTTGTTCCTGCATATGCAGAATGGAATTGCCCTTAACTACAGCAGTTCTAAGGTTTTTCTTTTTCTAACTGGTCTTGTTTTATGGAAAAGAGCATTTCAAGGTGTTTGGAGCATCTTCAGTCAATGAATGAACGATTGAACTTGGGGTTATGTATAGTGATCAATGCACCTACATGGCAGATTGGCAAAATCTCTCCATTCCTTGCAGTGCCTCTCGCATCCATTTAAAAGCTGCTTTAAAGGGAGATTTGTGGGCTCTTAAGAGGGGAAGTCTGGCGTGAAGCTGCAGGTCTTGTGTTGTCAAGGAAGCCTCCTATAGGTTGGGATGCTTGTGGTGGTGTTTCAGCACTGCAGTGGTAGCTGTGGCTCAGATCCACACACGCTGTAGCCTTTTGGAGACCTAAGTTTGTCTTGATGTCTTGTGAGTTTTATTAAGGTTGAGAGCACTTCTGACTGTACCAGGATGGGAGCGAAACCTAGTCCAAGAGGCTGGTAAATAGAACCAAACAGTTGTGTCCTGTGCCTGGCTTGAAGGGCTCTGTTAGAACAGAGCAGGAAAATAATGGATGGGTCATAAGTTAATGCATTTTTAGTGTTGGACATTGACTACTGCAGTCTCTGCTCTCATAATACTCACTTTTCAGGTACGTATGTGAGCTGCAGGAAGGCCCCAAGTTCTTACCCTTCCTCCTCTCTTTTCCTTACGGTGTGTGTAAAACCCAAGCAAATGCCACTGATGTGTGAATTGAAGCATAGGCATTTTTGAAGGAATTTTCTGCTGGTTATGGCTATCTGGAAGAGCAGGAGAACTTCCAGATGTTACTAAGTAATAAATCCATACAGAGCTGTCTTTGTGTCTGCAGACAGATCACCCTTGTGCCTGCAATGCTTCTGCACTTGCCAACCTACAGCAGAGTGGATGAGACCAGAGTCTGACCATCTTCAGAGCTAATATTGATAACTTCTGTATGCGCAGCAATTCAGATGGTTTCAAATAAGAAATCAGACATCAGGCCACTGTCCCCAAGTGCTGCTTCTGCCCTTGCGTGGAGCCACCAGCACCATCCAGTGAGTGGTTTGGTGACCATGTATAGGCTGTGCTGGGCTCGGTGGCTCACAGGGAGCTTTGGGGTGCAGACCTGACTGTGCAAGCCCTCCACTGGGTACCAAAGCGGGGAGAAGCTGCTTTTATCCTGTACCTCAGTGTCTGCCTCTGGTGGGTGCTTGCCAGGGCTCAGGTCCTCCAGCCTTGGCCCGGGTTAGGTGTAAAGGCCAGGCAGCCATCCCCCCTCTGGGGGCCAGGTGAGGACATGGAGTTCCAAGCCATTAACCTCTGAGTGCATCACTCTTGCTGTGTGTGATTCCAGGGCATCTCCTGAGTCACAGTTGGGGCAGGTGATTGCACCCCGTGCTCTTTGCTACAGACGGGTCTATTTTTAGGACAGATAATGTGAAGAAATGTGGTTTTTCTGTAGAAGCAGCACAAGCATCGCGTGCAGTGTTGCTCCCACAGACACGTGCTTCCTCCACCTACACATCTGTCTGCAAGTTGGCTGCGCTTTTTCCTCTGGGTTAGAGCCTATAATGTTTCATAGGATCCCAGACTGTTTGGGTTGGAAAAGACCTTAAAGCTCCTCCAGCTCCAACCCCTACCACGGGCAGGGACCCCTTCCACTGGAGCTGCTTGTTCCAAGCCCCTGTGTCCAACCTGGCCTTGAGCACTGCCAGGGATGGGGCAGCCACAGCTTCTCTGGGCACCCTGTGCCAGCGCCTCAGCACCCTCACAGGGAAGAGCTTCTGCCTCAGATCTAACCTGAACTTCCCCTGCTTCAGTCTGAACCCATCACCCCTTGTCCTGTGGCTCCAGTCCCTCTCCAGCATCCTTGCAGCCCCCTTCAGACACTGGAACCTGCCCTGAGGTCTCCACGCAGCTTCTCCAGGCTGAGCAGCCCCAGTGTCCTCAGCCTGTAGGCTTGCAGGACTTCCTTGTATGACCTTTGGTTAATGTTGGGTGTAGCTCACAAGCTCATTCTGTGCCCCTAATACAGTTACTCCTCAGGTTTAGGTCTTAGGTAAGCTTCAAAGAGTGCTTTTAAACAGTTTATCTTTTCCTGTTTTAACCACAACCTGCATTGCTCCCTTTAGCTCCAGCCATCCAGCAGCTTTGGAAAAGGCAGATTCACCTTTAAAAACCAAGCAGAAATTAAAGCATCCAAATGCTGCATCTTCCATTTGGGATGAGAAACTCCCCAAAATAACCCGTGCCAATATCTGGGACAGAGCTGCCTGGGAACCCCCAGCAAATCCACGTGCGCTGCTTGTATTCCATGGCTAAGGAGAGCTTTGCTTTCCCAGCTGTTAACTCCTGGTGTTTGAAAGCTGCAGGTCCCTTGAGGGTGGCAGGCGGTGCTTTCAGAGTGAAAGTAGGTTACCGATGCTGCAGAGTGAAGTGGTTTTGAGGCCGAACAGCTTTGATAACTCCAAAGAACCCCTTTTATTGTTCTCCCTTTGAAGTGGGACCTGCTTGTGCAAAGGGGTTGGTTACACAGAGTACTCCTGAGCTGAACAGGGGTGAAATGCTGGCAGGGCACGGAAAGAGAGTGTTTTGCCATGCAGGAAACAGGGGTGAGGGTAAAAGCTCCTTTTCAAGCCAGTTTTTGTGCTTTTCCTGGCTCTCTGGCAGCAGCCTCTCCTGATTGACTCCTGCAGCTCAAGAGTGATGCTCGATGTGCTGAGGAAATAACCAGGTATTTTCTCCATGACACAGGGATATTTCTGAGCTGCTGAATAATGCATGGAGTTTTAAGGGAAAGGCTAACCTGGATTTCCTCATGCCCACTGCTTTCCAAGGGCCTTCCTGGCTCTGGGGTTGTTAATGCTGGCTTGCAATCACAACCGGTTTAGTTTATTATTTACTAGTTTTCCCATCGGGATATTACTTGTGATCCCAAGCCAACGGTAACAGCCCATCTCCACGTATTTCCTGGCTCTGCTGGGTCTTGGCTTCTTCCTGCCTCACCTCTGGAGCTGGGAAGCTCCCAAGACCCCACCGAGGAGGAGGATGCAGCAGTGGGAATAGATGCTGCTGTTGCGGTGCTGCCGGTCACTGCCTGCCATCCTCAGGGCCCTTCCTGAGTGCATCTGGGAAGCCTGGAAAGCCATTCCCGAATGTGTGGTGGTGAACTTTGAAGCTGCTGATGAGGCGTGCAGACTTCACAAAGAGCTGGAGGGCACAGTTCAGGCTTTATTATCCAAACCACCAAGACCATTGGTAGCTTCATCTCCTGTTCAGTTGCATTCACTTTAAAGGGGGGAACTGCTGGAATTTCCCCCCTTTAAATATATATATTTATACATATATATATATATGTATAAATATATATAATTCCCTTAGAATATATAAATTGTATCAACACATGTTTGGATGGAAATTAGGGCATTTGCCCCATGAAGGGTATTTTAACTCAGTATGATGTGGAAGGAAGTTTATCCTAAAAACCCATATCTGTGAGACTGCTTTATGGTAGTGGCTTTTTATTGTTGCTCCAAGAATAGCAATAATACAAACAGCCCTATGATTCTATGCAGTCCAAATGGTTTATACCTGCCTGCTGGGCTTAGCGTCAAGGAATTGATCAGATTCCAGTAGTGAGAGTCCAGTTTTGTTTGTATTCAGCTGCTGAGTCCATCACTTTCTGTGTTAGGGCCCTTCTCACCCTTTAGTCAAGGGATGTCCCTTAGGCTCTGTCCTTAATTCCCCTCTTGTGCATCCTCTAGTCCCAGGTTCAGTGCCCGGTGTGTTTAGGCAGGACTGGCATTTCTGATGTGAGCAGCACAGCCCACATCTTGGCTTGCTGCTGCAACGCTGTGCTCCCAAAATGCAGCTGTCCTGGTGAAAACCAGATGGGAGAGATGGATCACTTGTGTGCAGTGGGCATCACGTGGCGGTTTTCACAAGAGGAAGTAACAGTGTCCTGGTCAAATTCCAACTTGGATAACTGCAAGTGGAATTTAGATGGGCAAGTGCCATATTGTGTGGCTTCTGCATTGGGAAATAAGTAGCTGGGGGAAGGGAGAAGGAGACAAAAGAATAAGTGCTTTAAATCAAGAGGCTGCGTGAGGGATCTCTGAGGTGGAAAGGAGCAGGGGACGCGGTGTTCTTCATGTGATTTAGTGCTGTGAGCTGAAAATGGCTCCATTGAAATCCTTCATGCATATCTATGTTAATGGAATGTTGTTCAGTGGAATGTGTCCTCTGCCTAGGGAAGGATGGGCTCCCTTTGGGAGATACAGGAGGAGGTGTTTCTGTGGAGGGGCGTACCTGATTTGATAGGCTTATAGGAGTAGAGTGGGGTTACCTGTGCTCCTGAGGGTCCAGGAGGAGCTCAGATGAGCATCTTGGTTGAGCCTTGCATCAGGAAGTGGTGGACAGTAGTCATTGCTTTGAGTTCCATATCCCAGCAGTGCAGCAGCACTTCTGGTCCCCACAAAAGGTGCACTTGTTTGTACTGAAAGCTGCCAGGTTTGCTTGAGACGGTGCTATAGGCCAGGCCACCCCCAGCAGATGCAGCTCACAGATGCTATCCCCTGTGTCGTACCCCAGTTTTGCAAGCTCAGAACAATTAGCTGATGATTTGAGGGCTGAATTGTCAATTGACTTTGTCTTCTCTGTTGTCTTTTCTAGAGACAATGGTCAACGGTTCCCTGGCAACTTTCTCCAGAAGAATCATTACTCCTGCTCTGCTCTTGCCATAGTACCAGAATCCTGTGACCTACACATCAGTGCTCAACACCAGCAGAGAACCCCATTGTGTTCATTCTGTGTAGATGGAAGAGGCGTCGGTCTCGAGAGTCCATCCTGATTTCAAGCTGCTTCCTTGGTTTTTCTGGGATTAAAGGTGCTCAATGAATCAGGGCCCCCCAAATGAGTCAAACAGCCAATTCATGCCAACAGTTGGTTGAAAACTGTGCGGCACATGTAGCAGGGATGGCGCAAGAGGACAGTCGCCGTGGTCAAGTGCCACCTGCCTTTTATCATGGTGCCAGCCAGGAACTTGATCTGTCCACCAAAGTGTACAAGAGAGAGTCAGAAAGTCCTTACTCTGTGTTGGTGGACACCAAAATGAGTAAACCACATCTTCATGAAAGAGAGGAGCAGCCATATTTCAGGGAGAACAGAGCGGTAGGAGAGGTCCGGGCTGTGAAAGAAGATAGAGAAAACTCTGAGGACTCTGAGGAGGAAGAAGAGGAGGAAGATGAAGTGACTTACAAAAGGGAGCAGATTATAGTAGAGGTAAACCTTAACAACCAAACATTAAATGTATCAAAAGGGGAGAAGGGTGTCCCCTCCCAGTCCAAAGAGACTGCTGTTCTTAAGACCAGCAGTGAGGAAGAGGAGGGTGACAGTGGGGAAGAGGCCACTGAAGACAGTAATGACTATGA
Source organism: Neopsephotus bourkii (assembly GCF_033783945.1). Taxonomy (NCBI): domain Eukaryota; kingdom Metazoa; phylum Chordata; class Aves; order Psittaciformes; family Psittacidae; genus Neopsephotus; species Neopsephotus bourkii. The sequence continues at coordinate 1,164,923 of NW_026902294.1, read as the reverse complement.
GGAAAATGAGAGGCAGAAGAAAAAAGAGAAAAGAGTGGAAAAAGTTAGTGTTGCCCAAAGGAGAACAAGGAGAGCTGCATCTGCTGCAGCAGCCACAACTTCCCCATCACCCAGACCTACAAGGGGTCGTAGAAAGAGTGTGGAGCACCCCAGGCGTAAGAAGAAAGCTGCAAAGGAGCTCAAGGCACCTGTGCAGAAATCAAAGTGTGAAGAGAAGGAGACTTTAACCTGTGAGAAGTGCCCCAGGGTGTTTAACACCCGCTGGTACCTGGAGAAGCACATGAACGTCACCCACAGGCGCATGCAGATCTGCGACAAATGTGGGAAGAAATTTGTGCTAGAAAGTGAGCTGTCCCTTCACCAGCAAACAGACTGTGAAAAAAACATCCAGGTAGGTTTGCTCACCTGCTTGCCAGATTTCCAAACCTTCTGTCGTGCCCTGGATACAAGCTAGTGGACACTTCAGAGGGGGAAATCTTTTGCGCAGCCCAGGTTCTGACCGAGACCTTGTCTCTACGTGTCAGCACTTTGGTGTCTTCCAAAGGAAGTAGATGGCAGGGAACAGAGTGTGCAGCTGCCATCTGATGCAGCAGAGGTGCTGTGGTCTTTAACCACGAGCTGGGGAAAACACAAAGCTGCTAATGTCAGGCTCCAGAAACAAGTGCGTTTGCAGTGAAGCCCTTTGGCAGGATAAACCCTCCTCCTTGAGGTGCTGAGCGCCTGCAGCTATCGCTAGCTTTAATGTGCACACTGTTTCAGTGTCCTGAAATCAAGTCACAGAGCATGGCCAGGTAAGATTTCAAAGGGAGAGTGCAGTTCTGGCACGTTGCTGGTCTTGGAATGGGAATTGTGTGACATACCAGAGAGGCAAGCAGGTGAGAAAGAACCTGGGGAAGTAAGGATGTGAACTGGTGTTCAAATGGAAATCTTACTGAGCCAAGTGCCCACAGGTAACTGACAGTAGGTGTTGATGTATGCATTTGGCAGTGCATGAATTCGGTGACTCAGTCTGTTAAGGGCCTTTTCCCAGTGTAAAAAATCTCAGTAAATCTTGCTGATAATGTAAAGATCTCTGGTCTTTGTCACCCAAAGATTTGCAGCTTTTAATTGGTTCCAACAATGGCAGCCTGTGTTGTAAGAGAACCATTTTAAAGTCCTAAGTTGTGGAAAGAGCTCCAGAGTTTCTGATTCATCTGTGGTTTGTGCTTTGCTCACAGGCATCTGTGTTCTCCTGTAACTGGGGGCACTGTTGTTGTAGCTGCTGATTCAAACGTGCTTGCTTTGCCTTGTTAAGCTCAGCACAACATTGCCATCTACTTCTGAAGTGATCCCACTGCCAGCATGGAGCTCAGCTTTTGTGCAGCTGAAATGCTGAGAGTTCACAGGGCTTTGGCGAGTTCTTTGTCTGCCCAGTGAGTTTTAGCAGCAAGATTTAAGATTCTGCTTGTTTGTTTAAATGCTGCACTGAATTGGGATTCCATTCCCACTGTGCGGGAGATGGCTGAAGTCTCTGCCGTGATTTCTCTTTGCTGTAAGACTCAAACGCAGCTCTGTGTAACATTGTGCTGTTTTCCCTTATGTTTCAGCTCAGAGGAGGAAGACTGAAGGAAGGAGTAGAATATAAGATGCTGAGTCTTGAGCCTAGTTAGCAAAACACATCACCACTGCAGTGTGTCCTTGCAGGTTTTGAAATGAATACCATGCAAGTTTGGTGCAGAGGGCATTGAAATGCAGATTGCAGCAGTGCCCCATCATCCAGGTGGCTCTTTCACAGCATTAACACTCTTTAGACTTGAAGCAGGAATTCAGGAATATTTGGAACATAGGGCATAGAATGGAGAAGGAGCCTGTAATCCATGCACACACGTGCTGCTGAGGGGTTCCATTGCTGTGCCCCAAAGTGATAGGGTGAGAAGAAGTGGTAGCAGTTGTATCCAGTACAAGCAGAATCAGGTCTAGAAACCTTCCCAAATACTGGAAGCACTGCTGCTCTTCTTCAAGTTCCCACTATAAGCATGTATTCAACAATTCTTTCTGTCTCTCCTGACATCTGGAATGTGGTTCCCAGCTGCCTGCTCATTTGGTTTTCTCTCATGTGGCAAAAGGAGTAAGGGGATATGAACATGTTACGTTAATACAGGGTTTAATGTGTCAAGGGGGATGTGGAGCTTTGCCTAGGAGAAAGAAATGGTTTCATTATGGGAGTGGTAATTGAACTGTTAAGAACATGAGTGGCTCCTCTCTGTGTTTTTCACCTAAGTGAGGGGATATATCCCTTTTTCCAGGTAATTTCTGGGTTTCATCCTTTTAACATGAGCACCTTCACAGAACTTCTGTTGTCACCTCAGCCTCTCTCTGTAGTAACTCAGTATTCTACAGTACTTGCTGCTGACCATCAGTTAAATGTAGACTGACCAGTCCAAGGGTTTGCTTACCTTAAATCAAACCTTTTTGAGCATTTCTTAGCATTGCTTTATTCCCCAGGGTTTCTCCCCCCCAACCCTCTCCAAGGGCTACAGTTTGGTCCTCACATGCCTCCACGTAGGCACTTTCAGATGCAGAGTCTCTCCTTGGCATCAGCACGGTGAGTGGGGTACCAGGGTTTCCGAGCCTGCTGAGACTGAAGCCCTGTAGAAGCAGCAGAACGTGGCTGTGCAGGGAAGAAGCAGCTCAAGATGGCAGCAGGCCCAGCAGTGAGCAGCAGGCAGCTCTCCTTACCTGGAGGGAAGGAGGGTGATAGAGAGGCAGAGATGCACCAAACCCCCCAACACCCAACAGAAAATAAGAAGCCACAGTCCCTTTCTCTTCATGTCAAAGATGAAGATGTCTCCGTGTCCTCACGTGTGTCTGCTGTCAAGCTTTACAGCTCGGGTATGCTGGAGTGCTCAGGTTGCTACAAGGACTTTTTTTGTCAAGTCTTTAGCAAGAACCAGCTATTGGGGTAAAAGAGATGTGTGAGTCCATGGATCCTGCTCATCAATGACTTTCTGGACATACCACAGAGAAGAGATTCAAGCATTGTTTGCATGTTGTCATTTTAGACCTATAGTGCTGCTGATCCATATAAATGAAGAGTCAGAACACCAAAGATGAAGGTGACAACTTGCTTTGTGCCACGCTCTCTACATGGTCAAGAGCTGCAAGAGGGAAGCTGCCTTCTGTGTAGAGCTAAAAGGAGATGAGAGAGCTCTGAGGAGTGTTGAGTGTTGGAGGGGTCACAGTGCTCCTGTGAAAGACAGAGCTGGACGTGCAGATGGGTTTAAAGGCCATGCGGTGGTGGTGGCCTCCTCCACCTCTGTTGTCTTCTCCCCACCCCAGGGGTTGGGCTTGCTCCCGAGCCAGCAGCATCAGTGCCTGTGAAGTTGTCTTCTCTGTGTTAGCTCCTTGAGGGCTCATCCAGCTGGATGTGCTGTTGTGCTGGGGACATAAGCTGGTGCAGTGGCTGTAGTGCTCTTCAGGTGGCACCACCATGCAGTGTGTTTCCTTCCTCTCCAGTCCTGCTCAGGCTGTTTTCTTAGTGTAATTGTTTCAAGTCTGAAACAATCAATGTAGGCTTAATCTGAGACAGTACACAGCCTTTTGACTTGGTTTGGGCTTCTTTTTATCATGCAAGAGGAAGATCCGTGGCTTAACTCCACTGACTTGAATTACTGAATCTTTCTAATTGAGAATTCGTTCTATTTATCCCATTCATTCAGTGCGTTTCCTGTAATAAATCATTCAAGAAGCTCTGGTCCCTCCATGAACACATCAAGATTGTCCACGGATATGCAGAAAAGAAATTCTCATGTGAGATCTGTGAAAAGAAGTTCTACACCATGGCCCACGTGCGGAAACATATGGTTGGTGAGTTATTGATGAGTGCTTCTGCTCGTTCTGCCTCACAAGCATAGAATGGTTTGGGTTAGAAAAGACCTTAAGCTCATCCAGTTCCAATCCCTTACAGTGGGCAGGGACCCCTTCCACTGGAGCAGCTTGTTCCAAGCCCCTGTGTCCAACCTGGCCTTGAGCACTGCCAGGGATGGGGCAGCCACAGCTTCTCTGGGCACCCTGTGCCAGCGCCTCAGCACCCTCACAGGGAAGAGCTTGTGCCTTATACCCAACCTGAACTTCCCCTGGTTCATTTTGAGCCCATCACCCCTTGTGGTTCTTAACTCCTAATTGCTGTTTTGTGGAGAAATACACTAACTTCAGTTGTCTGAGCTTTATCCTTAGCAAGTTCAAGTCTGTAGTTCTGGGCAGCAAGCAAAATCTGTGTGTGTCTATGTGGATGTAGCTCGAAGCTGTTCAGAAGTTGGAGGACAACAAATGGTTCGAGAAAAGATTGCATTGGAATGACCCTGTCTAACGTACTGTTGTGTTGCAGCACACACAAAGGACATGCCATTTACATGTGAAACCTGTGGGAAATCGTTCAAACGCAGCATGTCTCTCAAAGTACATTCCCTACAGCATTCTGGAGAGAAACCTTTCAGATGTGAGGTGAGGCAGCAACTGGTAATACATGGAGATACGGTAGCAGGAAGGTATAAACTTAGTAACCCTGTCAGTGGGGACTGTAGGTGGAAACTCACTGCCTTGTAACTGAGGTGTAGTTCCATTAAAATCTGGGCAAACTGTGGAGAGCACAGCAGAGATGCAGCCATTCAACCCGGGATGCCCATGGTTTGCTCTGACTGCTGGCTCTCATGTTTTAACTCAATGAGTACCCACTACAGCAGGATTTGAATCCCACTCTTCCCTCAGTGTTCGTAGCAGAGCCTGATGCAAATGCCAGTAATCCTCCCTGTCCTGCCCCATGACTTGAAGCAGATGGCAGTGAAAAAACAAATCACTGCTGGATTTTCACTTGTGGGAAACACTGCAAAGGGTGACCTCCTTGGGGTGGGAGACTCTGAGTTTCATCTCTTACAGCGGGTGTGTGCTGGGATGAGGGAAAGTCTCTCCCTGCTGCACTCACAGACCTTTGCCATTGTCATTTTATGCCTGCCCTGGGGAAGGAGAGCCAATGGGGCAGACTAACCCAGTCATGTGTCTGGGGCAGATAATGTCTCAGTCACCTGATGGGGATGCTTGTGGGTATCACATGATGGAGGCAAGGGGTGCAGAGCCCTTCCTCTTTCCAGAGCAGGTCTGGTGCCTCACTCTGCCCATCAGATGAGGCACAGCTCCAGCCGGACACCGAGTGCTAGTGGTGCTTGTGCAGCCACGGTAGTCCTGGGAATAAGACTCTTAGGAATGGACTTCCCTCATAGCAACAGATAATAGCTGTAAAGCCAGACCGGTAAAGCTGCCGTTGGCATTGCTGGGTGAGCAGAGTCCTCTAGTGGAGGCTTGCTGTAGTCCAGCAAAACCTCCAAATGATACCTTAAGCCAACAGAAGCACTTTGCTGTTGGCATAACCCTGTCTCTGCTGCCAGCAACTGTGTCAGCTAAAGGTTGTGACTGTTCCACGCTCCTTGCCAAGGCTCCTGTGCCAGCAGACCTCAGCACAGCCCAAACTCTACTGGTTGCATCATTTAAACCCAGGGTCTCTGTGTGTACTAGTTCAGGTATTAACTCCTTACCATAGTCAGTTCAAAGTGCTGTCCCCTGACTGCCTTGCTTCCTGCTGTGTGATGCCTGAGCATCATGGGTTGTTGTTTTTCTGTTGCAGAACTGTGATGAGAGGTTTCAGTACAAGTACCAGCTGCGCTCGCACATGAGCATCCACATTGGGCACAAACAGTTCATGTGCCAGTGGTGTGGCAAAGACTTCAACATGAAACAGTACTTTGATGAGCACATGAAAACACACACTGGTAAGAACTAATTGAGGAAAAGCACGGGTAGCTCCCAGGACAGGAACAGCCTGTACTTTCCTTGCTTGTAATTTGGCATCAGAACTGCTCTCCACTAGAAAATCAGAGAGGAGAGGTCCATACATTATCTCACTGTTAGATCTGTAGTCCTGTGATTCAGTGTGGGGGAAAATGAGAGCTTAGGCTTACTTCCTTCTTACCGTGGTCTGAAGGAACCCCTTGCCAAAGCCTTGTAGAAGATTGTCATGCATCAAAATCCGAAGGTGAGAGAGGATTTCATAAAGACTGAGGGCTGCTGCAGAGCAGCTGTGTCTGTTTGCTGAAGGCAGCAGCCACAGTAGCCTCTGTAGGCTGCAGTTTGTTTGCATAGAGGTGCTGAAGTGTAAGGGTTAGCAGATGTTCTGTGCCTCACTGATTGCTGGCTCTGCTTGCAGGAGAGAAGCCCTTTATCTGTGAAATCTGTGGCAAGAGCTTCACCAGCCGCCCAAACATGAAGAGGCACCGCAGGACTCACACAGGGGAGAAGCCCTACCCGTGTGACGTGTGTGGCCAGCGATTTCGCTTCTCCAACATGCTCAAGGCACACAAGGAGAAGTGCTTCCGTGTCACCAGCCCCGTCAACGTGTCAGCTGCTGTCCCCATCCCTCTCTCCACCACCTCTCCTGCCACCACGGTCCCTGCTGTAGTGAACGCGCCCACCGGCCCAGCGCCACCCATCAACCTGAACCCAGTCAGCACGCTTCCTCCGCGCCCCATTCCCCACCCGTATTCACACCTTCACCTACATCCTCATCCTCACCATCCACATCACCTCCCGGTGCCCCCAGTCCCTCATTTGCCCCCTCCTCCAGCTCTTTTTAAGAGTGAGCCTTTAAACCACAGAGGCCAGAGTGAGGACAGCTTTCTGCGGCACCTGGCAGAAAAGAACAGTTCAGCACAGCACCACTAACGGCTCTGCTCCCTGCCAGCCCTTTCCCCATTTGTGCACATGGAAGCCTGCCTTCCTGGCAGTCCAAGAGGGTTGGTTGGTGAGGATCCTTGTCTCTCTCTTAGCCCCAGCACACGGTCCCAATTCTACCCCTTGATTCAGTTACCAACCGAGGAAATCCTGTTTCGGATCAGCAGTGCTCCTCTGAACCTGGGACCCAACAGGACTTCAGCCCCGTTTGCTTGCGTTTTGCTGGTGACTTTTCTACATTTCAGATATTGAGACTTGTGGGATTTTCTAATTTCATATCAGCTGATGAGGTATGCTTGCTTTTATAGCCTGGCCTTCTCCTCAAAGAGGAGACAGGCCTGGTTTTCCTTTGTACTAATCGGAAAGGCTGTGAGATTAATACAGAGCATTAATTGTAACACTGTGTATTGTAATGGATTCTTTTCAGCTTTTGGGGCCGGCTCTGGAGTGAGCCAGCCACGTATTACAGTATATTTGAGCATTATAAAGAAAGACACAGAAATGTCTTGTTTGTGTAGCTCTCCTAACACACTCTTTATTTTACTACAGAAATTATTTTAGAGGTTTTTGTATAGACCTATTTAGTAGTCTGTTTCTAAAATGAAATGTATTTCAATAAGCGGTGTAATTTTTTCAGTGTAGCTGGACCTATGTTGTATAATAGATAAATTTTTATAATCATCAAAATGTGATTCTTAAAAAGATGCATAAAGCTTCTAGAGTTAAAGTTATTCTTACAACCATACAACTTAAAAGGTGCTGCAGAGAAGAAAGGAACCCGAGAGGTCTCTGGAAAGGTTGCCTCCGAAGTGATGGTGATTTAAGGACTTTAATTTATTTTAGTAGGGCTTGTTTTATTCCTTTTTAAACCTTGTTTCCCTTTTCACAGTTTTGGACAAGGACATTGGGGTACCATATTCCCACCGCACAGGTTTTCTTGGGAGGTATGGATGGGTTAGAAAAGGAGCCCCTTACACATAGGAACCCGCTGCTTTAGGAATAGAGAGTCATAGGAGAATGGGAGATGGGACGGCAGAGAGGACATGGAGTACCTCAAATCAGCCAAGCATCTTTTCTTGAGAGGAGAGCCAGGTTTAGTGGCTTCTCATGGTATGATTTGAAGTTGGGGATCACATCCAATGCTGCTCTTCAGATTGCCTCTTGGAATTCCTGGAGTTGTTAGGAGAGGGGTATGAAGGGAGATCATGAAATGGGATGTTTCTGACTGCTTGACTGTAAGAGTGAGAAGTTTGAATGAGACGATGGTGTTTCAGTTGCATTGAGGAAATGCTGATAGCACTGTAGGTACCATGGGAAGCTCTCTCCCATAAACGTAATGTGCATAAAAAGATGGGATGATTTCTAGGGGTCATAGTCATACTCATGGCAAAGCTAAGTTTTCCAGTTGTAGGATAGGAAACTTTGAATTGTAGGCATGTCACTGTTTCATAATCCCGGGAGGCAGTGAGGGGGGAATGGCAGGTTTAGTGCAGGGCTGGTGGGCTGGAATGCCAAATGTCTCTGTTTAACCAGCGAGTAGCTGTTATTTTTTCAGGTTTGTATTTCTCTTCAGCTAAACTAAATATAGCAGCATTATGCAATCTAGGAACTTGTTGCCACCTTCCCTGACGACAGAGGCCCAAGGCAATGTACTGTAAGTCCTCTTTTCCTTAAAATTCCTACTTTTCCGTGCTGCTTTTTGAGTTAAATCCCACCAAACTACATCCAGAGATCCTCATAGGCCAGATGTCTGCTTGCTAATGAAGCGGGGGTCTGTGGCTGATGTTCCTGGGGTTACTTCCTCCTGGTTAATGCTTTGAAGTGTGTTGAACCACCAGGTCCTCTGTTGAGAATGAGCTCCTCGGGTGATGTTCTGGTCTTCACTGTTTTCTACCACCTTACCATTCACGGTGGGGTCTTTTCATAACAAGCATGGGAAACTTTAGGACATAGAAAGGGCAATTTGTGCCCAGGAAACCTCCTCAGTTTTGGCTGAGCTGAACCCCCTGAATAATAAAGCAATGTTTTTTTACGTGTTTTCTCTATCATATTTATATGCACCCTCTACCTTCTAAAAGCAAAAGCCAGTTATGGAACTGAATTCCCACTGACAATGATGCTGACTGTTGTAATTACTGTGGCTGGTCCGCCCCGGAGGTTCTATGCATTCCACATCACCTTTGCAACCTACATTTCTGTCGTGCCACTCTTTTCTGGTCAGGCCTGTTATGAACTGATTTTTAAATGCTAAAACAGGAAATAAGGATAATAATAATAACCTTGGTAAACGGATTGTATTCCAGTTTTGCAAACTGATTTTTCTTCTCAATAAATTTCCAGTATTAGGCTGCTATTCAGAATTCCAAAATCTGGGGCAGTTTTGTTCTGTTATTAAGTTCACAGCAATGATGCACTTTTTCCTTCCGAGACTTCCCAACTTCCTTTCTGTCTTCTGTTGAGCCCATTTAATAGTCTGTCAGGGTGTGAGCTGATGTCAACCGATTCTCCTCAGTATCTGGGACAAGCGTACCAAGAGCTGGGCTAAAAGCATTGCAGTGTAATAGCTGAGGAAGTCCATATTCCAGCAGGAAAAGGAAAACGGGCGTTCCAAAAGGCAGAGGAAATTCAAGGATGAGATTTGCTGTGGCTTCTGCTTAGATGTGCATTGCTCTGCACAGCTCCTGCAGTCTGTGCAATGCTATGGAGCCTGTTCCGGTGTGTTCATGACTTTCTGCTCCTGCTCACAAACCAAGGGTGATGGTTTGTAGCAGCTTGTCTCTATTGAGTAATTAATGGGGTTGCTTTGTGGTGTTAAAACACTTCCTTCAAGAAGGGCAAAGACAAATGATGCCAACAGCACCTCTTCAGCAGGGACTGTAATGATAGGACAAGGGGTGATGGGTTCAAACTCAGACAGGGGACATTCAGGCTAGATCTAAGCAGAAGTTGCTCCAAGCCCTGTCCAACCTGGCCTTGAACACTTCCAAGACTTGGAGACATGGCAGAAGAATTAAAACCATCCTTAAATAAAGGCGAGCATTTGCATCTCGTATGGATACTGGAGAAAAGTCCTCCTTTGGCTCCACATGTGTCCTCAATAAGAATTTTACCCTGGCAGCAAGCAGGAAATTTGCAGGTTTTCAGCTTCTGATCTAACTCCAACCAAGGACTGAACTGCATGAACTTCATGGCTGGTTTCTGGCCCAGCAGGGTAATTTCTGCCTGCCTTAACCTGTTCCAGTCTACTTTAATGCCTGAGCAGTGGTCGTGGATCACAGGGGCTCCCTCTGATCTCAGCCATAACCAGTGTGTTTTGTGGCCAAGGCCACGTTCTCTGTCGCATGAGCTGTGGGGTAAAGACTGGGCTGGGCTGTAGCGGTTTGGGGTGGAGATTTGGATTGCTTTTAAATTGACCTGTATGGTCCCTGCATTTTATTGACTTTATTTATTCCTTTCTTGCTCTATTCCTGCCTTTACAGATTGGCATTGGCAAATACCTTCTGATGTAATGTCTTGGAATATTGAGAATGGCTGCCTGTGTCCTGAGTCATAGCCTGCATGTATGTGCAGAGTGGCTGTGTTTTGCAATGCAGGGCATCTCTGCGTACTGAGAACTCAGGTACACGTGCATGTAGCCAAAGGAGGCTCCCCGAGAACAGCAGCTGCTCTGGATGTTTGCTAAATACTTGTGTCACCTTTGTCTCCCTGAGTCACCCTGCAGTGGGTGTGTGGTACGTGCGTGCATTGGTAACCTTCATTCTCCATGCTCCGAGGCTCTTTCCTGCGCATCAGAGCTTTGGAACTCATGGCTTGAAACCCAGAACTGATGTGGAACTTTCCACCCAAAAGGAAGTGCAGCTTTGGGCTGGATTCCCTTTCCTGAAGAGCCTGCCTGGGCCCTGGGCACTGACTGTGTGGAACCAGGCCACAAGTCCCCTGCGGAAGGGCTCTATTAATGATTATCTTCCCCTTGGAGAACTCTGCCCAGGGTCATTCCTGTTTGTTCTAATGGGCCTACACAGCAGCAGTAGAGTTCCCTCAGTTGTTTTGTATCTTGTTTGAGGATGACTTTGAATCCTTGTTGAGGATGACTTTCCATGGGAATACATGGAATTCCTAAATGAGGTGTGTGGTGTCCCAAAGGGTCACTGAAGCCTTGTGACTTCTATGGAGCCAGGCTGAGAGAGCTGGGCTGGGGCAGCCTGGAGAAGAGAAGGCTTCTGAAGGGGAGACCTGAGAGCAGCTCCAGTGCCTAAAGGGGCTGCAGGGAACCTGGAGAGGGGCCTGGGACAAGGGCCTGTAGGGACAGACCAAGGGGAATGGCTTGAACCTGCCCGAGGGGAGACTGAGCTGAGCTCTTAGGCAGAAGCTCTTCCCTGTGAGGGTGCTGAGGCGCTGGCACAGGGTGCCCAGAGAAGCTGTGGCTGCCCCATCCCTGGCAGTGCTCAAGGCCAGGTTGGACACAGGGGCTTGGAGCAAGCTGCTCCAGTGGAAGGGGTCCCTGCCCGTGGCAGGGGTTGGAGCTGGAGGAGCTTTAAGGTCCCTTCAACCCAAACCAGTCTGGGATTCTGTATAGTCACCAGTTAGGGTCTTGCCTTACAGCTGGTGGGGAAATGCCCCATCCCTTTCAGGGAAGTGGGATTGACTTTTCTGGTACAGCACCGAACCGATCAGTTGTGGACAGATTGGGGTTTGGGTTTGTATGGGGCTGTTTTGGTGGGTTGGGCGGTTTGTTGGGTTTGGTCTGTTTAATGCAGCAATAACTCATTAGTGAAGCTTCTCGAGTGCCATGGGAAGGTTGTGAAACGAGTGGTTGCTCCATACAAAAGTCATAACACGGCTTGTTTCTTGTTCCTCAGAAATGCATAGCAAGGATTTCTCCCTACATGAGAAGTTGTGTAACACATGGGAGCAAGGAGGACCGATGGGCGCGTAGGGAACTGAAATTCCCTTTCTGAGCCCCTCTTCATGCCTTTTGATTTCCAATGAGAGCTGATAGTAGCAAGAAGTGAAGGGATTTAAAGTGAAGTCAGGAGGAAGCTGCAGCACAGACCTGCAGTAGCCAAACTGCTGCGAGCCCCCACCACCAGTAACCCTGAACTGAAAAGCCAGTGGGGATCGGTCCCGGCTGCTCATTTGACCTGAGCAAAGGTGAGTGTGTTGTGGCCAAGTGCTCTTCCTCCTCAAGCTCCGGTTTGCAGTTTCACCTTCAGCTCTGCCTGCAGTCTGAGAGCAAAAACCAAGGGGCAGCTGATAGCAGGGCACAACTTTGTCCTCAGCCACTCGTGTGCTGCTGCCACGCACTGCACCTATGGGGGTTAAAGGCTGTGTGGTGGGGTACTGATTCAGATTGGTGGGGTATTCGTTCAGATTGGTGGGGTATTGATTCAGATTGGTAGGGTGTTCATTCAGATTGGTGATGTATTGATTCAGATTGGTGGGGTATTGATTCAGATTGGTGGGGTATTCAGATTGGTGGGGTCTTCATTCAGATTGGTGGTGTATTCGTTCAGATTGGTGGGGTATTGATTCAGATTGGTGGGGTATTGATTCAGATTGGTGGGGTATTCGTTCAGATTGGTGGGGTATTCATTCAGATTGGTGGGGTATTCATTCAGATTGGTGGTTTTTGTTGGTGGTTTTTGTTGGTATGTATTGATTCAGATTGGTGGGGTATTCATTCAGATTGGTGGGGTATTCATTCAGATTGGTGGGGTATTCATTCAGATTGGTGGGGTATTCATTCAGATTGGTGGGGTATTCATTCAGATTGGTGATGTATTTATTCAGATTGGTGGTGTATTCATTCAGATTGGTAGGGTATTCATTCAGATTGGTGGGCTATTCATTCAGATTGGTAGGGTATTCATTCAGATTGGTAGGGTATTCATTCAGATTGGTAGGGTATTCATTCAGATTGGTGGGGTATTCATTCAGATTGGTAGGGTATTCATTCAGATTGGTAGGGTATTCATTCAGATTGGTAGGGTATTCATTCAGATTGGTAGGGTATTCATTCAGATTGGTAGGGTATTCATTCAGATTGGTAGGGTATTCATTCAGATTGGTGGGGTATTCATTCAGATTGGTAGGGTATTCATTCAGATTGGTGGGGTATTCATTCAGATTGGTGGGGTATTCATTCAGATTGGTGGGGTATTCATTCAGATTGGTGATGTATTCATTCAGATTGGTAGGGTATTCATTCAGATTGGTAGGGTATTCATTCAGTTTGGTGATGTATTCATTCAGATTGGTGATGTATTCATTCAGATTGGTGATGTATTCATTCAGATTGGTGATGTACTCGTTCAGATTGGTGGGGTATTCGTTCAGATTGGTGGGGTATTGATTCAGATTGGTGGGGTATTCATTCAGATTGGTAGGGTATTCATTTAGATAGGTGGTGTACTCATTCAGATTGGTGATGTACTCGTTCAGATTGGTGGGGTATTGATTCAGATTGGTGGGGTATTCATTCAGATTGGTGGGGTATTCGTTCAGGTTGGTGGGGTATTCATTCAGATTGGTTGTGTATTGATTCAGATTGGTGGGGTATTCGTTCAGATTGGTGGGGTATTTGCAGCTGCACAATACCCCTGCAGCCATGCACTGAGCTGAGAGCTTGCAGCACAAAACCATTTCCAGTTTTGCTTTTCCACCAGGACTCCAGCCTGTTCGAGTTACTTTTTCCCCAATAACTCAGTGCAGGCACTGAATTGATGTGTGTGTCCTTGCCCTATAAAATACTGGTGTGCTTTCATCCAAACCTCGCAGGCTGTGAGAATCCCTTCACACCTTCCGCAGGAAGCCAGCTTTCTCAATCAGCGTTGGTTCAGACTAGGAGGAAGGGTTGTAAAGAGACCTTTGCTGTCTGAGGGCTCCCAGTGGTGGTCCCTTGAGCAGCCAGGCTGAGTAAATGTGGTGTGTGGCTGTCAGGTGAGTCCATAACCCTGTTGTGCAGATGTGGAACCTGCCTGCCCCCATGCGAGTGAGCGACAGCGGGTGCCTGCACCCGGCTATTTCTGACCCAGACAACTGCCCCCAGCCCAGGATCACCATTTCCCCTTTCGGTTCTTAGCTCCTCTGCAGCATTTCCTCTCTAAGGTTTTTCAGGCATAGACACTGGCTGTAATCATAAAGGAGATCACAGTCAGTTGCCTCTTTGTGGTTCTATTTTGCCTACCTATGGGCCAAAAGCTGGGGACCCAATAAAATAACAACAGGGAAGTCTTGCTCACCTCACAGTGTATTTGTGATTGCTTGAGCAAAGCAGGGAACAGGACATAGACAGGGTTTCAGCTGCAGAGGTCTCGGATAATGATCCATAAAATTAGTTCAGGCTGAAAAATGATTCCTTCCAAGCAGCCCAAGCATGAAGGTATCAGCTTTCTGTTGAGCCTTAGGTCTCAGTCCAAAGGTCTTGAACAGGACATAGGCTTTCTTAACTGTGCTCTGATTCTTAGGTAGCACCTGTGATCTCAGCAGGATCCCTGCACCTCCCTTCCAGAGCACAGCTCCTGCAGGGTGCTACAAGGAAATGCATCCTATGTGAACAGCAAGGTTGGATTTGCCTTTAGCTGCCCACTGGCCCAGACCCAGAGACAGAAGGAGAGCATCAAGGAGGCACGTTCCCTAACTTCCCATTCCATGCTGTAATGGAAAATGGTTCATCAGCCATCACCAAGGAAACAGGGAACAGGTCAGAATATGCTGCTTTACCTGGACTCAGGGTTTGGGTTCTTACAGAAACCGTGTATTTAGAGTTAATTCATAGGAAAATTCCTGCTTGGCCTGAAAAGTTGGCCGGGGTTCTGTGGATACTGAAGCTACTACCAGAAAACAACTGGATTTTACTATGCAGTGACTCATGGATTGTCATTCACTGGGTTTAGATGTGTGTTTTCACTGCCGGCAGTACTCCAGCCATGCCTGCTCTCTACCAAACTGATGGTAGATTGACACAGAAGAGAAATCCAGTTTAGTTTAAACCAGTGTCGCCGGTGGCACACTGTGCTGCTGCCGGAGCTCTTGGCTTGTCCCATCCCACAGAGAAATCGTTCCCCAGGGAGCTGCAGTTTAATCTATGTCCTTACTGTTGAGGAGAGCCCTGCAGAGGAGCCGCTGGAGGAGGATGAGCCAGGAGATGGCAGTGGAGCTGATCGCTGCCTGCTTCTCCAGGCAGCAAATGAGGCGGATGAAGGAAGGCAGCTTCTGCTCTGCCTGTATCCAGGCTGGAATCCAAAGTAACCCACTGAAGCAGGAAACATCTCCAACGTGCAGCTTGTTCCTAACTCATTGCTGATGCCCTGGTCCCTCAGGCGGTCACGCTGCTGAAGTGCTTCCCTGATGAGAGCCACTGGAGCACTATGTCCGTGTTGCAGTGACTCTTCATGGCTCTTGCCAGCTCAGTTGTCTGAGCTCCTTTAGGAACTGCACTGAGGCAGAGCCCAGTTTTGTCCTCGAGTGTTTTCTAAACGCACTCAGCAACTGGAGGCTGCAATGAGACGTTTGTCACCCCTGTCAGTCTGTTCAGAACCCATTGTGCTGATCGGTGTCAGTTATATTGGGTGACTGGCAGGGAGTCAGAGGCTTTTGGGGCTTGGTCTATGGCAAAGCAGACTGAGATTGGACTTGCTTCCGTAGGTGAGAATAGGATTTCCAGCAGGATGAGGGCAGCGTGCTCTAGGAGAGCTGCAGGTACTGAGAGCATCACCTTGCTCTGCTCACCAGCACGGTGGTGAGAGCGTAGCCAATGTGTCCTGTGTGGAGATGATCAGTGTTACCTGGGCATCTCCTGTGCCACCTCAGCAGAAGCTCATCCCATCGGATGAAAAGCCCGATCTTGCTGCCTACATTTCCTGTTTTCTCCATGTTATATAGAACTGAACATATAAAATAGGTTGGCTGCTGATGGGCAGTGACCTAACCACTGCTCTGGTGAGTCCTTATTGATGACTTTCAATGCTAAATACAAGACCTAAGCCCACGTCAACAGGAGAAACGCAGGGAGGCTCCATGAGGTGAATGGAGCTCACTGTTGTCTTGCTTGTTAGCTCTTGAGGGTTTTCCTGATATTGACCATATAAATATTATTCAGCCACCAAACTTCTGTTGCTATAAAAGACACTGTTAGAGAACATTGTTGAGACAGCAGGAAGTGACTGGCTGCAATTGATGGTTCCTGTATCCATCTGCCTTGGAGACTGAGCCATAGGGATGGTAAAGGAAAGCTTTGGTTTTACACAGAGCCCATGGGCACAGGGGGGTCTGGCACAGATTCCATGGGTAAGCCATAACCCAGCTCGCTCTGTGCGCTGCAGGACGGAGGTGAAGCAGGGGAGGGATGTGCCACAGGAAGTGGATGCTGCGGGCTTTAGCGCTGGTTGTTGGGTGCTGATGCAACCTCGGTGGTGAGAAAACGGGACCCGCTCCAAGGGAAACGTGCACCGGGCGAGGGCCGCCTGCCTGTCCCGGGCTGCCTGGAGCCGGCTCAGCCCATGCAGCAGGCGCTGTCCTCACTTGCTCTCCACGGTTCTCAACAGTGGAAAATCACTGGGATAGGAGGATCACTCCCTGCCAAGCTCCTCCGTCTGCCATGGGTCGGGAACGAGCTTTGCCCCACTCCCCATCAGGGGGAAGGAGATGGGAGGCAGGAGAGAATTTGCCCTTTTGAGGGTCGCGTACCCCCTGCTGTGGTTTGAACACGGCTGCTGGGTTAACAAGGGCTGGTCTAGCTCCGAAGGTGGGGAATGCGTTGAGCACTCATAGCCCACACTGCCGGGGAAGCGGGGTGTGCTCTGCCTCAAGCCCCCCTGGATGCCTCTGGCTCCATAAGGGATAGAACACGCCCCTGGTAGCCGGGCTGGTGCTGGGGGAGGCTGCTGCTGCTGGTACCTAGCGGAGGGTGTCCTTTAGCAGCGGGGCGAGGCTGAAGGGCTCAGAATAGCAGCGGTTTGGCCGCAGCAGCGCTCGGGGCTCTGAACGGTGCCAGCCGGGGGGCAATGGAGAGCTTCGGGGGCTGCAGCCTGAGCTCGACGTGGCGGCGCCCGGAGCAGCGCCGGGCACAAAACCACGGCCTTTTTGCAGAGCTTTGCCCTTTTATTTGCGTCCTTCTATTCTCGAACGTCCCTAATTAAAGGCAAGGCAAAACCCAGCCTCTGACGGGCGCGTCCCCTCCCTGCCTCCAGCCTCGGAACAAGCGCGGCTTTATGCGGTTATCGCCGCAAATGAGAGCTCCTGCAAAGCCACCGATACCGCGGCACCGCCGCCCTGCAGCCCAGGGCAGGACATTGGGCTGCGGGCGCGCCTCTGCCATCACAACCCCCTCACACCCCCCGCCCGTTTATGGGGAACGCCGGTCTTGGGCATTGCCGGGGGCTGCTTGTTTTGGGGCAAAATCCCCCCAAAACGGTTAAATTGTTTCTTAATGATGGTTTTACTGATGCTCGGGGGGGGGGAGCCCGTTTAGTGAGTGTCCCCCCTCGCGGGGAAAGGGGCGTGTCTCCGCCAGGTCCCGCCCCCTGTGTACGGGTCGGCGCTGCTGCCATTGGCTGAGCGGGCTGCGACGTATACGGACTGCGGTTGCTCCGCGGGGCTCCGTTTGCGTCGCCTTAAAGGGGCCGCGCTCCCGGCAGCCCCGGCAGCGGCGCCGGCCCCGCCGCACAGCACCGAGCACCGAGCACCGAGCACCCGCCGGTGCCCGGCCCGAGCAGCGGCCGAGGGGCTGCGGCCGCCCCCGCAGCCGCCGGCACCGGGGCGGTTCCGACCCGGTAAGGAGGCTCCGGGGCTTGGTCGGTGCGAGGCGGCACCGGGGCGGCCGCTGCCGGTACCGGGAGGCGCCGACCTGGCGGGAGGCTCCGAGGAGCCGTGGCCGGGTGTGGGCTCCGGGAGGGGCCGATCCTGCAGCACCCTGCGGGGAGCGGGCGGTACCGGAGCGCCCGAGCGTGAGCGGGGCCGGGGCGCGCCGGTGCCTGCACCAGAGCAGCCGCCGCTGTCACTCGGCGCTGGCACCGGCGCCGGTGCCCTGCAGGGCGCGAGGCCGCGGGATGCGCGCTCCCGGCGGCGGCTCCGGTACCGCAGAGGGGGGGATCCGGTTTCGGACTCCCTCA
Organism: Neopsephotus bourkii; assembly: GCF_033783945.1. Lineage (NCBI taxonomy): Eukaryota > Metazoa > Chordata > Aves > Psittaciformes > Psittacidae > Neopsephotus > Neopsephotus bourkii. The sequence goes on along the minus strand of NW_026902294.1, from coordinate 1,147,053 downwards.
ACCCGGCACCCGCATCGGTTCTGGGGTGAAACCCGCGTGTTTTGGGGCTGTTGGGGGCAGCGCGGAGAGCGCCGGGGGCTGCGGTGACGCTGCGGGTCGGGAGCAGCCACCGTAAACCCGGGGTGCCCGGGACCACGTCCCCGTCCCCTGGGGCTGGGGTGAAGCAGGAGCCGCGGAGCAGGGGAAGGGGTGTGGTGGCACCGGGCAGGGCTGGCTGAGACCCCCCCGGGCAGGAGGACTTTATCCTCTTGCTCTGCCCTTAATCCTGGTCTGGGAGGAGGGCACTTGCGTTTGCCTAAAGTCAGTGGTGAAATTAGGGTGAAAAACGTTAAAATCGGGCAAAAGCTGGGTCTGGCGGGTGAGAAAATCCAGCCCCGGGGCTGTGCCTGCGGCTGGGAAATGCCCCCGGGTCCCCTCCGCAATTCCCGGCTCCGGGATCGGGCGCTGATCCCCGTGCGCACGGCGGAGGGCGGGGGGGGCAGCTCCGCACCGCTCCTCTGCGCGCACTTGTCCTGCCCTGACCCCTCCCCAGGCTTGAGGCTGCAGCGATAACGGGGGTGGGGAGGACCCCGGGAGGGCTGGGAGCGAAGCTCAGGGGAACAGGGCCAAAGCAGGCTGGGGCTGAGCCCAGCAGCGGGTTCTGCTCCTCACCCCGCGCTCGGTTGGATCCTTTCCTGTTTGATGGGATTAAGGAGCAAATCCCCCTCTTCTGCTCTGTTCCCACACCCAGGCTTTGCATCATGGTGGGAAGCGCGGCCGCTTTTCCCTTGGCTTGCAGGGAGTCCCTGTTCTGTGGACGCTGGACGGACGCGTTCCCGGGAAGCAGGCGCCGGGTGAGTCATCTCCGTGCAGAAATAGCTCCGCTGGGAGCAGTGGCACCATCCCCATGGGATTCACTTCTCCCTGCTCCGGATGGAGCCATGCCCCGCCGTCACCGGTGTGCCCGCTGATAGGGACTGGAGTCACAGAGGGCTGGGAGCTGCCCTGTCCTGCATGGGGCAGAGCCAGGGGTTGGGGTCCCACAGCTGGGCTCGTCCTTAGTGAGCACTGGTTTATTAAATCCCTCCCAATGCTGGGATCTCCCTTTTCTGTATCCTAAGGGGAAAACAGCACATACAGGAAGGGCATCATTTGCCCCACAGCCCCCAGAGGTAAATCCCATCCCATGTCTTTATTCCCTGAATAACCCTGGTTTAGGTTTTAATATCTCCTTTGCATACAAGCAATGCACATTTGGATGCAGTGAATTGAGGGCAGAGAGCAGAAGGCAGCTCTTGCAGGAGCGTGCTGGGATGCTCTGGTCTCCTGCTGGTGGATGGGAGGGAGCAGCATTGTCCAAGCGGACTTCATGGATTAGCATTTTCCTTAGAATTCCCACAGAAAACGGCCCAGGGGGCTCTTTCCTCCCCACAAACTCACCAAGGGAAGCTGAATCCAGCAGGCTCCGTGCAGCTGCACTGGGACACTGGGGCAAGGAGCCCAATGCAGCAACTGGGAGCAGTTGGATTTATCCCTGCTGGGGCTCACGATGCTTTAGGAAGAGCAAAGGAGCCCTGGGGAGCTGCAGGGACCTGTGCTGAGGGTGGTGATGGGCCAAGGAGGGAGCCAGGAGAGACCAAACTGGTTTTGCTCCAGTTTCTGATGTAGAACCATGGAACCCCAGTCTGGTTTGGGCTGAAGGGACCTCAGCACTCATCCAGCCCCAAGCCCTGAACGGGCAGGGGCATCTTCCACTGGAGCAAAACACAAGGACCTTGGGCCCAAAAGAGCTTTCCCAGTGAGGGTCCCCCTTGTCCCTTCGTGTGCCCACAGTGGTGTCCACAGTACCAGTGAGCCCATTCCCTGTAGCACAGTCTCCTTAAGGCTTTGACCCAAGTTCTTTTCTCACCGCTGGCAGCTCTTGAGGGCCTGAAACAGAGCCCCAAAGGACAATTCTTCTTTCACGTTTGGTCTTTTTCTGTTTCTCTGCCTCCGGACCTGCAATTTGTGGTGGCTGGTCCCACGCCCAGGCTAAATGGAGCATTCCTTGGCTTCAGTGATGCCTGCAAACACCCCTTGGCTTCCAATGGGGGCTTCCACAAAGCAGTGCCTGGTGCCTGCTGGGAGGCTCCCCAGGGCCCGGGGCTCCAGCTGGGCTCTCATCACGGTTGTGGTTTGTGCTTCCAGCACCGTCCTGGGCCACGCTGGTGCCCAGAATGGGTTGGTGCTGGGCTCCCGTCCAGCCCAGGCCCCCACAGAGCACCTTGGGCTGTGAAACCCCCCCTGCTGCTGGCGGCCAAAGCACTGCAACGCTCCCGGCCCGGCCGAGCCGTGCTGCTGGAGCCCGGTTCAAGTCACCCCAGTCCCAGGGGGTCACTGCTCTGCCTGCTCCATGCCGGGAGGATGCCACCATTGGAAAACCCATCCTGAGCTGGGATAACAGTGGGAAAGCGAGGGCACCATTGGAACAGAGTGTGTGGAGCTGGGGTTGATGGCTGAGCCGTGCTGCTGGAGCCCGGTTCAAGTCACCCCAGTCCCAGGGGGTCACTGCTCTGCCTGCTCCATGCCGGGAGGATGCCGCTGTTGGAAAACCCATCCTGAGCTGGGATAACAGTGGGAAAGCGAGGGCACCATTGGAACAGAGCGTGTGGTCCTGGGGTTGGTGGCTGAGCCACGCTGCTCCCTGCAGCAAAGCCCGGGCACTCGGGGGAATTAAGAGGGCTCAAAAGCATTAAAGGGGCCCTGCAGAGGCTCCTTTAATTCCTCCGTTCCCGGGAACAAAGGTCCCGAGTTTGGGAACTGGCTGCAGGACCCGGCTGTGCCCTTTGGTGCCGGACCCATTAACACCCCCCTGTTCCTGGTGCTTTGCAGGCGGAGGAGCCCTGAGCGCTGCCTTCAGCGAGCCGCTGCCCGCAGAGTGATGCTCTTACCATGAAGAGGTGCTGTGAGGGCGTGGGGCTGCCATGCCTCTTTAAGGTCAGTGCCATGTGCACCCACATCGTCCCCTCTCAGGAGCAGGAATTGGGGTCCCCATCCTGCAGGTCTCTGGTCGGGATCATGGGAGCACTGGGAGATGCTGCAGGGGCCGTGATGGCTTTAGAAGGGAGGCTCCGTGCCTGCTTTGGGGGTTAGAGCGGGGCAGGAGGAAGCTCTGAGTTATCCCAGGCTTTGTGGTGCCTACAGAGCCCAACCGGGGGGGAGCTGTGCCCGGGTGATGGAGCAAGAATCAGCTTGCAAAGTGTTTTCCTATTGGGAAGAGCCAGACTGGTCCTGCAGGGACACAAACCCCCTTTTGGGGTACCCCTTTGGGATAAACCCACCCCAAAGCGTCCCTAGGAGGGACGGATGCGGTGCTTGCTCAGCCCAGTGACCCCTTGACTGCAGGAACGGGATTAGAGCGGGCAAAATGAGCTCTTTCTAGGCAGGATAAAGGCCTTAGGGCCGGGGTGAGGATGCCAGCAGGGATTAGGTGCCCCCATCCCGGAGCCTCGCTGGGCTCAGCCGGCCAAGGAGCACGGCAGGGGCAGCACCGCGCGCTAACAGCAGCATCATCCCGCACCCGCAGGGTGTCGGCATGGCCGGTGCCCGGCCCCCCCGGTTCCTCCTTGTCTTTGACTTCGACGAGACCATCATCAACGAGAACAGCGACGACTCCATCGTGCGCGCGGCGCCGGGGCAGGCGCTCCCGGAGCACATCCGGCAGACCTTGCGCGAGGGCTCCTACAACGAGTACATGCAGCGGGTGCTGGCCTACCTGGGGGAGCAGGGCGTCAAGATGGGCGCCTTCAAGAGCGTGTACGAGAGCATCCCCCTGACCCCCGGCATCCCGGAGCTCTTCCAGTTCCTCTCCAAGCACCACGAGCTCTTCGAGGTCATCCTCATCTCCGACGCCAACATGTTCGGCATCGAATGCGCCCTGAAGGCGGCCGGGGTCTACTCCCTCTTCCGCAAGGTCTTCAGCAACCCGGCCAGCTTCGACAAGAGGGGGTACCTCACCCTGGGGCCCTACCACAGCCACAAGTGCCTTGACTGCCCGGCCAACATGTGCAAGCGCAAGATCCTGACCGAGTACCTGGCCGAGAGAGCGCAGGAGGAGCTGGAGTTCGAGAGGGTTTTCTACGTCGGAGATGGTGCCAATGACTTCTGCCCTGCGGCTGCTCTGACCGCTGCTGACGTGGCCTTCCCACGGAAGGGCTTCCCCATGCACCGGCTCACCCAGGACATGGAGAAGAAGCAGCCGGGAGCCTTCCAGGCCACCGTTGTCCCTTGGGAATCGGCTGCGGAGGTCGCCCGCTACCTGCAGGAGCTCCTCAGGAAGTGCTGATGGCTCGGAAGGGACCTGGGTGCTCGGAGAGGGTGGGAGAGGAGAGGCCTGGGGGGGGTCACACCATGGACCCGCTCCCGGGCTCCTTTCCCCTCCAGCTCCTCCTCCCCACTGGTACAAGCACTTTCCCCAGGTCCCCCTTCCCCTGCCCCATGGAGGTGAAGCCTCCTCTATGCACTCGGTGTTTGCCAACGCTAAAGGTGATTTGGGAGGGGGGAGGTTTGGTTTTCTTCCCTTCCCCTTTTGACTTCACAAGAGCAATTCCCAAAGGCCCAGGCTGGGTCCTCCCCACGGCTGGGCCCTGCACGTGCTTCCTCGCGCCTTCATCCTCCTCAGCCGCCCGGCCTGGCCATGAGCTGCCTGCCGCTGCCTTCATCCCGATGCTCCAGGGCTCTGCCTCTTCACGAGGCCACTGGAAATGGAACCCGGGGAATCTGAGCTGCCCGAGCTCCCCCTCTGCATCCCAGCCCCGCTCCTGGGCCTGGCGATGGAGGCATCGTCCCTTGGGACCTGACTCCCTGAACACCCCTGACCCGAGGAGCAGGAAGCCTTTGGGAAGGTGGCACCTGGGGAAACGCCTCCTCCAGCCCATCCCCAGGGCACTGCAACTGCACCCGAAGAGGAGGAGCTGCCCTTGCCTTCCACTGCCACCCTCTGCTTCTGCCTCCAGGGCAGGTTCCTCCTCATCCCGAGCCATCACCGGTGACCTCCCGGTGTGCGCTGGTTCAAACCAGCTCCCCTCGGCCCCTGGGGATGGGTTTCCCTCCTGCCCTGGTTGGGAGGTGCTGAGCACTGCCCCTGCCACCAGGTCCCCTGTTCCCTGCACTATGAACGGCCCCTTCCAGGCGCGCTGCAGAGGGGACCTTCAGCCTTCGCTGCTCTCTGGAGTTGGCTTCTCCCGGGTTTCTCCACAGCCTTAATGGCCCCTGAGGGTGGCGGAAACCCCTCCACAGCATCGGAACCCCGGCACAAACCTGGGCAGTGATAACCAAAGCAGCCCCGAGTCGTTCCTCCTCTTCCTTCATTCCCCCCTCCCCGTTCTTCCTCCTCTGGACCCTCTTCAACTGTGTTGGAACTTAAAGCCATGGAATTAAAGAAATGCATATCTGTGTATATGGATACAGAGCTGTATATTGCACACACGAGGTGTTTGTATCCAGGCCATAAACCTGGGTGTGCAACAGCTCCGTACGTGTTTGTTCCCTTCCTTGGGCCGGTGAAAGGGGGAGGAAGGTGATGGAGGGGGAGCAGCAGCGTGGGGCCAGGCTGCAAGCGATGCTCTGCAGGAGGGAGCCCCTTGGGTACCCCTTTGGTGGAGGATTGGGCTCATCCCTTTCTGCATCTCAACAGGCACGGGCACAGGGTGCCCAGAGAAGCTGTGGCTGCCCCATCCCTGGCAGTGCTCAAGGCCAGGTTGGACACAGGGGCTTGGAGCAAGCTGCTCCAGTGGAAGGGGTCCCTGCCCGTGGCAGGGGTTGGAGCTGGAGGAGCTTTAAGGTCCCTTCGAACCCAAACCAATTCTGCAGCTCAAGCTGATGGGGAATGGGCAGCAGGTTCCTGGGGCTGGGAGCATCGCCAGGATCAGCCCATGGGGACCAGCGTTTCCATCCCAGTACCTGCAGCAACCGATGCTGCTGCCATCAAATACACAAAGCAAGCGCAGGGGATGCTCTGATTCGGAGGCGAAGCGCAGCAGGAGCTGATCCAGGTGGGGATGATTCCTGCTGGGATTGCAGGGGGCTCACAAGGGCTCCACGTAATTGCCAGGGAAGAATCCCGCTTCCTGGCCCATGACACCCTCACACCAGCCGTCCGAGTGGCGCCGGGTGACGAAGAGGAGGGCACCGGGCTGGAAGGAGAGCTCGTTGTCCTGCTGCTGCGTGTAGGGGTACAGGGCCACCACTGTGAGAGGAGGGAGGGAAGGGCCATGGAGCCTCTGCCGGGGCTGCTCCGGGTTCACTCCAGCCCCAGGGCAGAGCCGGGCCCTGGGTGCTGTGATCTGGGCTCACCCAAGAGCACCCTGGCAGGGATCAGGGATGGGGGGATCCAAGGGACCTTTCTCCACGTAGCTCTGTGGGGCCCAGGGGGGGTCCTCTGCAGGGGGGGGTGGCAGTGGGGCCACATCCTCTGGGTCAGGCAGAGCTGGAGGTGGCGGCGGCGGCAGCTCGAGGTCATCGGGGGCTGCAGCATCAATGGGGGTGAGGGGCTCCATGGGGGACAGGGGCCACGCACGCTCCCCGTGAGCCCCCCGGGCCGAGCACCCCCGGGCTCACCTGGGGACAGGAGCTCCAGCGGGAGCAGCTCCGGGGGCCCGGGGAGCGGGGCTGGGGCTGGGGCTGGTGCTGGTGCTGGTGCTGGGATGGCGGCGGTGGGCGCTGGGCACGGTCCTGGCAGCGGTGGCGGTGGCGGGGGGGGGATGATGCCTTCACCAGGGGCCCCGCTGGAGCTGGGGGGCAGCAGTGATGGGGTCAGGGGGAGGCGAGGCTGGGGCCAGCTTTGCCCCCCCCCATTGAACAGGGACCCTTGGCCCATGCGGGGTGGGTGTCACTCAGTGGGGCAGGGGGTGCTGACGTGATGCAAACCCCTTCCCCACGCTGCGCCCCAGCCCTCCCCATCAGGGACCCTCTCCAAGAGGATGGGTGTCACTCAGTGGGGCAGGGGGTCCTGATGTGATGCAAACCCCTTCCCCACGCTGTGCCCCAGCCCTCCCCATCAGGATGGGTTTGCTCTAGAGACCAGCCCTGCCCAGAGCCACCGATCCCCAAAGCCCCGTTTGCCATCAACCCCCCTCTGCAGCAGTGACCCCCCCGCCCCCAGGCCCTCCCAGCCTCCCGCAGCACCGGTACCCGATGGAGATGGGCAAGGAGGAGGAGGAGGAGGAGGCCGCGGAGACCTTGCCCTCGGGAACCACCGGCGGCCGGACGGGCCCGGGGACGCGGCCGCTCCTCCTGCGGGCAGAGCAGGCGCTGAGCCCCAGCCTGGCTGCGGGGATGGGGCCGGGTTCCCGATGCCCCCAGCCCCGAGGCTCACCCCAGGGTGCCCGCAGCCTGCGCCGATGCCTTGGTCCCGTTGCGAGCCAGGGGTCCGGTGCGGGAGAGCTGCGCGCTGCGGTCCTGCGGGCGCAGGGAGCCGCGGGCTGAGGGCAGCGGAGCCGGGCACGGGAAGCGGCACCCCCGGCCCTGCGCTGGGTCCCCCATGGGAGCCGCGGGGCGGAAGGAGCCCAGGGAGGCGCCTGCAGCGTGGGAACCGCAGCCCCAGCGCTGCCGCTTCCCCCCCCCCCCGGCCCCACGGCGGCTCCGTGGGGACCGAACCCCCCCCCCAGCGCCTTCCTGTGCCGGGGACCCGGGGCCGCGCTTCCCCTGCGCTCCATTGGGCTGAGCCCCCCCTCCCTGCCTGGGACCACCGAGTCCCAATGGGATGAATGGGGGGGGGACGGGCAGAGCCCCCATTGAGCCGCTGTGAACCCAGCAGTGCAACGCTGGGAGCTGCGGGGAGCGCAGCCCCGGGCTCACCTTGACGCCGTGGCCGATGTGGTCCAGGACGCTGAAGTTGAGGGGTTTCCTGCAGTAGGGCTCCAGGCAGGGGGGGCTCGGGGGGGCCACGACCTTCTGGCCCGATGGGAGCCTGGTGCTGACGGCCAAAGAGCCGATCTCCCGGCGGGAAACCTTCTCCTTGTGCAGCTCAAGGCGCTGCGGAGGTGCCGCTGTCACCCCTGCCCCGTCCCGGGGCCTCCCCACCGCCCCTCCCAGCCCCATCTGTTGGGGGCGGATTGGGGGGACTGAGCCTGAACCCCACAGCCCGGCCACAGCCGCAAGGGCTGATCCTGTTCTGCTCCATCCTAAGTGATGCCCTCGGTGCCCGCACAGCAGATCTGGCCCTTCCTAAAGCAAGGAACGGGGCAGGGGGAGCCGTGGGCCTCAGCCACCCAAAGCTGTTTTCCTGCTGCTCCCAGTGTGATGCTGGGATCCCGTCTCCTCCCGTGGCTGGAAAAGCTCCAGGCGACTTCCAAGTGCCAGGAAGAGGGCGGGTGGTGACGGGAACCCACATCGGTGTCCCCAGGCTCCGGGAGGAGAGAGCCAGCCCCCAGCAAGGGCAGAGCCAGGCCAAGGCTCCGAGCCCCATCGCTTCACTTCAGAGCTTTCCCAGGCAGCTCCCATGGGACCCACCGGGATCTGTGAGTGCCCAGACCAGGAGAACACCCCAGAGAGCAGTGACCCAGCCCCAGATGGACTCATCCCCTGACACATTGGGGTCCACCAAGGACATGGTCTCACATCCCCACTGCCAGGTGATGCTGCATGGGGGGGGGGGGGTCTTTGTCCCCTCTGAGCTGCCCAAATCCCCCCTTTCCCACAGCCCCAGCACCGCGGGGTCCAACCTGCGCCACGCAGCTGATGTCGGCCTCCACCTTGCGCAGCTCGGCCGCCCGCAGCTCCAGCAGCCGCAGGAAGGCGCTGGCCAAGCCGCTCACCTGGTGGCTGACGCTGGCCAGGGACTGCGCGCTCAGCGCCATCGTCTCCTCCAGCGCCCGCCGCTGGTCGCTCGCCTGCAATGGGGGGGGGGGGCACGGGGAGCTCCACGTGGAGCCCCAAGGTCCCTTCCTTCTGCTTTCCAAATGCATCGAACTTCCCCCGGCCTCCCCTGCACCGGGGACGCGCTGGGGCCTCCCTGCGATGCTGCCGCTGCTGCTGCGTTGGTACCGCTCTGCTGGGGAGAGCCCAAGGCACCACCAGCACCGTGGGGACGGCGGCTCAGAACCCCCAGGTAGAACGGGCTGGGAAGGGACCTTAAAGCTCCTCCAGCTCCAGCCCCTGCCACGGGCAGGGACCCCTTCCACTGGAGCAGCTTGCTCCAAGCCCCTGTGTCCAACCTGGCCTTGAGCACTGCCAGGGATGGGGCAGCCACAGCTCCTCTGGGTCTCATCACGTTTCCCCTTCAGCTCCACTCTGGTAGCTCCAACCCCTCAGGAGCAGCCTCGGGGTCTGGCTTGAGCCTGTTTCACCCCAGAGGTCCCCATCCGGGACAAGCACCCGGTTCACCTCCACACCACCAAGAGGCACCCGCAGCCCCCTGGGGCCAACAGGGTTGTTGTCACAGGGGGATGATTCCCTCCATCCCAAACCCGCTCTGGGAACTGAGCACAAAACCCACCGTGGGGCAAGAGGGGAAATTGAGGCACGAGAGAACCCCCACGCATTGGGTAAGGGTCGCTCAGGCTCCCATCCGCAACGGCAGAGCCTTCCCATCACCGCCCAGGGACCACCAACCCCTCCACATCACCCCAGGGCTCACCCTCACCTGCAGGTAGTTGCTCTCGCAGTACTCGGCCACCCTTTGCAGGTTGCAGTGGTGCTGGCGCAGGGCCTCCCGCCCCGATGGGATGCGGCGCTGCAGCTGCTCCTGCTCCAGCTCCTGCTCCGGCTCCTGCTCCGGCTCCTGCTCCAGCTCCTGCTCCGGCTCCTGCTCCGGCTCCGCCATGGTGCGGGCTCTGCGCCCACTTCCTCCCCGGCGCCCTGCTTTGACGCTGACGCAGGGCCCCAGGGGCACCCCCACACCAGAGTGAGCTGGGGAGGAAGCCTCAGCCCCACGGGGGACGTGCGGGGCTCCCGGCAGCAGCAAAGGATGTGAGGCATGGACCCAAACCCACCCCGACCCCTGGGGCTGCCACCGGGTCCATGCACTGCTACTGCTGCTGGTGCTGCTGGTGCTGGTGCTGGTGCTGCTGGTGCTGGTGCGGGGCTCAGCCAGGCAGGGCCATGCCCCTTCCCTTCCCTTCCCCTCTCCGAGCCGGGCCGGGCTGGGCAGGAGATGCAGGCAAAGCCCCGCTCAGCACCACCCCGGCTGTGCCAAGAGCCCCCATGCAGGGCCCGTCCGCCCCTTGGCTGCTCACATCCCTGGGAGAGCCCGGGCAGGAAATCCCCCTCCTCCCGCAGGTGCTTCCCTGGGGCCTCCCCTGCTCTGTCCTCGGCCCCGGCTCCTCTGCACCCCCGGACAGGAGCAGAGCCCCTGCCCCGGCTCGGCCCTTCCTGAGCCCGTGGCCCCAGCAGCGCAGGGCCGAGGGAAATGAGGGATTTCCTCCGGCTCCTCACAGCCGGGAGGACCCAGAGCTGCTCCCGGCCCCCTGCGAGCTCCCCTGGCCCCGGCTCCTCTCCTCTCCCCCCCCTTCTCAACTCAGGGAAAGCTGCTCCAGGGCAGGACACGGTGCAGGAGGCCCCATCCCTGGCAGTGCTCAAGGCCAGGTTGGACACGGGCTTGGAGCACCCTGCTCCAGTGGAAGGGGTCCGTGCCTGCGGCAGGGGTTGGAGCTGGAGGAGCTTTAAGGTCCCTTCCAACCCAAACCAGGCTGGGGTTCTGGGATTCTATGGCACAGGCACCCATGGCAGGGGTTCAAAGGCTTCCTGCCCCCATCCCACAGCCCCACCACTGATTACCCTGGGCTTTGAGGCTAATGCCCAACACCTGACCAGCTTATTCTCCTGAGTCTATTATCAGCTTAAGGACAAGGACATCTGCTCCCCAGAGCTGAAGGAGTCCTCAGCCTGGAGCAGGAGAGCAGGACCGCAGCCAGCAGCATCCCCCTTTGGAGGGGTCTCTGAGCATCGCCACTGCTGCGAGGGGCAGCCCTCGTCCCCCGAGGTGAGTGACTGCTCCCCCGGGCACACATCGCACCGTGGGGTACCCCTGGTTTAGGCCAGCAGCTGTGGCTCCTGTGCTCTGCTCTGGGGCATGGCTGGGGAGAGGAGCGGCCACAGGAAGCCAGGAGGGTCTGGGACACACCGGGTTTAAAGCCCAGTTCTGTGATGGGAACAGATCTCAGGCCAGGGCAGCTTGTGCAGGGATCTCCCATAGCCCCTGGGTGGGCTCTTCCAGCCTCCATGGCCCCAAAATCTTCCAGGAGCAGCCAGCAACGCCTCCGGGTGCAAACAGGCGAGGTCAGAGCAAGGAAGGGGCCCCAATGGGCATCATCTGGGGGGGAAGCAGGGACCAGGAGGGTCTGGTTTGCAGAGCTGGCACCCAGGTTCTTACAGCCCAAAGGCAGAAGCCTTTTCCCGAGCTAAGCCCCACTCAAGCGGTCACCTCAAGGCTTGTGGTAGCAAAGAGCTCCTTAGAAACCAGGCTGGGTCCTCCTCTGCCTGCCCTCCAGCTGCATCAGTCACCCTGTGCCCGCTGAGACCAAGGCAATGGCACTCTGGTTACAGCAGACGGTACAAGAAGGGCTTTGAAAGGTGCCTCCTGCTTTTAGAACCTTCTAAAGGTTTTCCTTTAGCATCAGCCCAGCTCCCACCGTGGGAGGAGCTGAGACAGAGGGGTTTGCACCACCAGCAGGGCTGGAGCAATGGTCCTGGGGTGCCCAGCTGTCCCCAATGAGCTGTTTCCCCGTGCTTACAGGGCAGAATGGCTCAGGACATGACAGAGAAGGAGCTGCTGAAGATGGAGCTGGACCAGCTGAAGAAGGAGGTGAAGAACGAGAGGCAGATGGTGAGTCCTGACCCAAAACACAGCGGGGCCGTTCCCTGGCTGTGCTGCAAGGGAGGAGAGCCCCAACCCCTGCCATTGAACCTCCAGCAGGGAGCAGCCCCCATGGGGCTTAGCCCCGTGTCCTCACACCCCCCGCTGGGTGGGATGCTCATGGGCACGGTTCCCCCCTCCTGGCCGCACAAACGGGTTTGCAGGCAGCTCTGCCGTGAGGATTTGATCCCGTCCCTCCCATGGAACGTCTCCTTCCTTGGCAGATCTCCAAGACCGGCAAGGAGCTCAAGGAGTACATCGAGTCCATGGCAGGAGAGGACCCGCTGCTGAAAGGAGTCCCCGAGGACAAGAACCCCTTTAAGGAGAAGGGGGGCTGCACCATAAGCTGACCCCGCTGCTGCTGTCACCGCTGGGCACAGGGGTGCTCCCATGTGCAAGCCGGGACTGTCCAACCCTGCTTTCCCTGTAGTCTGCCCTCGGCACCGGGGGGTCCGGCACCCAAGCGTAGCGCACCTAAGGGCCAGCAAAGGCAGCAAAGCAGAGCAGCAGCCCCCCCATGACCCCTGGCACGGAGATGAGGCTCAGCAGCCAGCACGGCGCCGGCTCTCGGGCTTCCTGCAGGCAGAACTTGTGCATTGGAGCCGCAGCAGCAGCCTGGGCTCCACCGAAACCGCGGAGCTGGGTTCAAGCAGGCCGGGTCCGGAGCTGAGCCCCGCTTGCTGCAGCAGAACCGGGCCCAAGTCAGTTCCTCTCCGTGCCTCCGGCGCAGCAGGGGTCATCCCCACCGCTTCCTCCCCTGGAAACCCCCCCGGCAGCCATGGGAATGCAAGGCCCGGTCCTGCCTGCGCCCACGGGGCTCCGAGCACTGCCCCTGCTGCCCATCAGCTCCGTGCTGCTGCAGGGCCCCACCGCACCGCGGCCCAGCCGCCATGGGGATGGCTGGGAGCAGGCAGGGCAGGACTCTGAGCCCTAAGGTAGCAGTGCCAGGCTGGGATCCCCCTGCTCCCAAGGGCAAACCTCATCCCCTGCTTCATAGAAATAAGCCAGCTCCTGTGCTCAGGAGGGTGATGCTCTGGGGAAGTTTTGGGGCTGTTTGGGGTTTTCTTTTCCTCACCCATCACAGCTACGTGCGATCTTTGGGGAAAACACTCCAAAACTTGCCCAATCTTATTATTTCAGCTCTTTTTATTTGCAGCTCTTCTTATTTCTGAGGGCCCCTCAGGCCCTGTCCCACTCCTGCCTCCTGCCAGCCCACCTCTGACAGCACAGGGCTCCTCAGAGCCCAGACCCGCTCAGCTCCACACATCCCATGGCAGAGTCAGGCCCGGCAAAGACCTCAGGGCAGGAGCCAACCTCGTCCATCCGGTGCTCGGGAAGGGGCGGCGGCGCAGGCAGTTCCCGTTGGGAAGGCTGCGGGTGGACCACGGTGCTGAGGAGCACACGGAGATGGGCCTGGCCCCCAGTTCAGTGCTGTGCTTGAAGGGAGGCTGCTGCCAACCCCACCTGGAGCAGCGTTTTCCTGCCTGCTGGGCCACGGCTTGGTCCCACCCAAGCCAGCCCTGCTCAGCACCGCCTCCGGGACCCCTTCAGCCCCAGCAGCACCCCAGGATGGGCGGTCCCTGGCAGGGACTGACCCAAGGAAGAGGCTTTTCCTCCCCCCCGCTCCCTGCGGCAGCTCCAGCACGCACCCACCCCCCTACCCAACCCAGACCGAAACAAGGTGGTTTTGTTCCTTCCTGCAGACGCTAAATAAACCCCACAGCTCCACCGCGGCCTCTCGTTGTGCGGCGGCACGGGGCAGGGCTGGAGAGCGGCTCCACCGGGGCCCGCGGAGCGCCAGAGCGGCGCTGCCTGGGCTGCGGGGCCGATAACCGGGGCGCGACCGGGTCTCCTGCAGGGACTGACCCCGTTAACCGGCGTTAAACGGCTGGAAAAGTGCGTCAGAGCCGCTAAGCCGCTGCTGAAGGGATTCGGGACGCTTCTGGCCCCAACGGCGGCTTAAGCACTGGCCAAGGCTCCTCACACTGCACGACCGAGACCTGCACTCGCCGGATTCCTACGCTCTAATGCGGCGTCGCTCCACCGACAGCGGGGGGGAGGCGGGGCTGAGGGCGCTTTCAGCCAATAGAAGAACGGAGACGTAGGAGTGACATCCCGCAAAGCCAATCAGCGCTGAGCGCTAGGCTAGCGCTCCTGCCCTCAGCACAGGCCCGCCTCTCCTGCGCATGCGCAGTCGGGAAGCGGCGCCCCCGCACAAAATGGAGCCCGACGGGTGCCGGGGGTGGGATTGGGTGCCCCCGGTTGCCTCCCCTTTGCCCTTCCGCCCCGCTTCACGTCCGCCTCCGTTGCGTTACCGGAACGGGCGGCGGAGAGAGGCAAAAAGAACGCGAGGTCCCACCGAGATTTGAACTCGGATCGCTGGATTCAAAGTCCAGAGTGCTAACCATTACACCATGGGACCGCTGCGTAGCGTGGGTATCCCTGCGCCCTCACTGTACCCCGGTGCCCGACGCCGTCGTGATGCTCGCTCCCGTTATCCCGTTGTTGCGGTGATGGGATTCTGCTTCCTATCCCTGCCTTCCCTCTCCGGTACCGGCAGCCCCAGGAACCCCCCCCCGGGTGGCTCAAGGGCACCGATAGCGACCTTGAGCCACCCGGGAGGGGGTCCGAAAGCTGCTGCACATGCAGGACGCATCCGCATCCTCCCCTCCCATCACCTCCGGGATAGGAAATGCTATCAATCAGTCCTTAAAACCCCGTTAAATCACGATACCGGCCCCTTTTGGGTGCTACCGGCACTGAGGACAGTTCAGAGCATCCTCTGGGATACCTCCGAGCTTCACCGCTGCCGCCTGCGCTCAGTCAGCACCAACCCTCAACACCGATTTGCCCCGTTTGTTTGGGTTTTCTTCTATTTCTCCTTTATTTTTCCTCTATTCCCTCTTTATTTCCCCATTTCCTCTTTATTTATCAATTTTTTTCTATTCCCCCCTCTTCCTCTCCATTTCCTCTTTTATCAATTTTCCCCTATTCCCCCTTTTCCCCTCCATTTCTCTCTTTCTCACTTTTCGCCCAGTTTCCCTTTTCTATTTTTTCCTATTTCCCTCTCTTTTCCCCTTTATTTCTTGATTTTTACTCCATTTCCTTTCTATTTCTCCTTCATATCCTCTATTTCTGTATTTTCCTCCATTTCCCCCTTTATTTTGCCTTTCCTCCCCATTCCCCCTTTATTCTGACTTTCCTCCCCATTTCCCCTTTATTTCTCTATTTTCCTCTATTTCCTCTTTATTTTCCTATTTCCCTCCATTCATTTCCTCTATTTGTCCTCCAACCCCCCTTTATATCTCTATTTTTCCTTTAGCCCTCCTTTATTCCTCTATTTCCTATTTCTTCCTATAATCCTCTATTCCTTTCTCTGTTCCCCCCTCTATTTCCTCTTCTCCACCCCGTACAAACACACACAAACACTTTGTGGAGGGTTTTTTTTTTGCTCATTTGTCTTTTTTTCCTCTTTATTTTTCAATGAAACAGTGGAGTGAAGCGGTTTGTGGCAAAAAAACGAAACCAAACCAAGGAGAAAAAGAACAACCTCGCTGGAAGAGCAACGGAGCCCACGTCCATCCAAAACCCCAACTCCACATCCAAGCCAACAAACTGCCTCACGCGAGGGGACAAGGCAAGAACACGGACGAGAAGAGGAAAGGAGAGGGAAGGGGAGAAAAAAAATCAGCTGAAAAGAGGAAAAACCAATTCTCAACGCAGGAAAGCACAACTGAGCTTCAGAATAGCCTCAAGTTGCATTGGGGTGGCTGCCGGGAGGAGCGGCACCTTTGGGTGCACCCGGCCGGTGGATGAGGAATGGGTGCTCCCAGTGATGCAGAGTGATGCAGCACCCCCAGTTCAGCCCGATCCCCGCCTCACGCTGCCACCAACCCCACCAAGCCACTGGGAAAAGAAGGAAAACCATCCCATGGCCTGCGATTCCAACAGCAAAAGCCAGGCTTGGACTGGGCTGGGGAAGCGGGGAGGATGGAGGCGCACTGCTATGGAAGTAGTGCTATGGGAGAAGGAAGTAGCCATGTTCTAAAGGAAAAAAGGAGATCATGGAAGATTGAGCATTCAAAAGAACACCAGTCACAGCCCAACGTTTTTGGACTGCTGAGGTCTGGAGCTTTTACAACTAACGACCACTTTCAAATGAAAAAGAAAGCCCATAAATTCTATTCTTAAAGAACATTTTTCTTTGGAAAAAGAGAGTAGTTACTTTTTTTTTTTTTTTTTGCTTGTTTTTTACATTTTTTCCCCTAAACTACAGCCTGTGGAGTTGCCACTACCTAGGTTTCCATCTATTGTCGCTAAGAGGTAGATAAAACAAAAATGAATTGGTTATATATAAGGTCGTGCCCCCCAGGTTTGATGTGAGGTGAAGCTGAGGGGCTCCACGGGCACCGGCCCCTTGGGGCTCTCAGGAATAGCTCAGGCTTCCTCTGGAGCCACCCTAAACCCAATTGGGCCGCAGGAGGTGGCAGTGGCACGGGGGGGGCATGGGTTTGGGACAAGTTTTCCTCCCGAAGTCAAGGAATTTGATCCCGAGATGGATCCAGATGCGCTTTGAATGAACCAATGTGATTAACTGCTGGGTAGCGAACACTCACACCGAGTACGGCCATGTGAAGGATTACTTCCTGCCCTGATTCCAGTCAATCCTAATGATTTCCCAGGATGATCTGCCAACAGCGATGGGAGAGCCTGGCAAGCCCAGTCCCATTCCCTGCCTCCTGTCCTGCCGGAGCCATGCCCTTCCCCACTCCGAAACATCAGCAAACTCTTTCCCATTGGATCTGGTGCTGCTTTACCAAGCTCATTTCCCAAACTGGTCCAAAACCAAATGGCTTCAGTCCTGTTGTACATTCTGACTCCTGGGGCTGAAATTATTAACTAAACTTGGGGGGTTTAAAGCAAAAATAATCCCTTTCGGTGTCAGCTCGTGCTGATCTGCAGCACCCGAGTGCTTTCCACAGTTCATAACCCACTGCACTGCCACATGAGTGGGGACAGGCTGCTGCTGTGGTCCAGCAGAGCATCCTGCTGCTGTGGTCCAGCAGAGCATCCTGCTGCCATGGTCCAGCAGGGCATCCCGCTGCCGTGGTCCAGCAGAGCATCCCGCTGCTGTGGTCCAGCACAGCATCCTGCTGCCGTGGGCCAGCAGAGCATCCTGCTGCCGTGGGCCAGCAGAGCATCCCGCTGCTGTGGTCCAGCAGAGCATCCCGCTGCCGTGGGCCAGCAGAGCATCCCGCTGCCGTGGGCCAGCAGAGCATCCTGCTGCCGTGGGCCAGCAGAGCATCTTACCACCACCAATCAGAGGTATCCAGACAACTAAGGAATGCTGTAATGCACAGTAAAGCAGCAGGGATCAACCTCACACCCAAGTCAACCCAGGGTTGAATTTTAAAGGGTCCAACTTAGCCACGGTCCCACCCCACCACATCCCAGCATCGTGCAGAGCCTTCCTCATCCACTCTCCTCTTCCACCACACCGCTCTCCCGAACAGCCAGGACACCAAAGCGGCCTCCCCACCAGCCAGGAGGGTCTCTGCTGAGCTCAGGGGGGCTGGAGGCCAGATCCTGCCACGGGGGGCAACAAGGGACCCTCCATCCTTCCCTTGGGGCCTCCCACCAGCTCTGAGGTAGTTTGCACGTGTGTGTTTCCAGCTCCAGCACCTGCACGGTCTCTGCACTAAAACTCCTGATTCCAGAGCCTTGGGCTGGTTTTGCTCCGCTCTGCATCTCCTCCCCATCACCAATGAGTTAACAAAAAGACATGAAATTAAAACCAAAACACAAACAGAACAAGGAGAAAAGCTGATACGACCAAACGGGGTCGCATCTCTCTCCTCCCCAACACAAAGCCACCATCGGGCATCCCAAATCCATTCTAGCCTTGAATAGTTATTGCCAAGCACCAGATACCCGGCCCATGGCCACCCACCTCCAAGGAGCAGATCGAAGCCTCCCGAGCTCAAGTACTGCTAATTCCCACTGCTCCCAGAGCAAATCCATAGCCAAATCCAGCCCTTTGACTGGGAAAGACTCGGCACGACACAGCCCGAGCCCAGTGCATTAGGAGGATGCTGAAATACATCCGTGCCCTCGGGAGAATACACATTTCACAGGATCACACCGATTCCGTCCAAATGAAACCAAAAAAAGCTACGACAGAAAATAAAAGGAATTAAAAACGACCAAAAGAAAACCAAAAGCAGAAAGAAAAAAAACAACCTCAGAGCTTGAATTCTCCCCAAATAAGAAAAGTTCCAAACCTATCAAAGCCTATGTTGTGTGGAGGCAGGGGCAGGGAGGGAAGACCTACACCAATAAGAACTTAACTTAAAGAAGTCTTCAGCTGCCTTAGAGCAAGCCTGCATTTCTGATCTTTGCTTTTCCAGAGCCCAGAAACCATTCCCAACAGCAGGAGCTTCACAAAGGTTTTTCCCTCTGGCACTGATTCACTGTTTAACTTCCGCTCCTTGCTCCCACTCGTTCTGTACTAATGCAATGAAACCAAACCCCAAACCTAAGGCCCAGGAAACAGAAAATGAAGCTTTCAGGCAGTTTCTTTCCAATATTTACACTGGATTTTCCTCTGACTCCATCAAACCCTTCCCCGTGCATCAGCCAGGTCAGGCTGCAGGGAGGGAGCATGGTCCAGGCAGCGCTGCCAAGCCCAAGGATGCTCTTGACGCCTAAGAAATCATTTAGAGCTTGGAAGAGAAGAACCGTTGGATTTGGGGATTCTCCTGTTCCTTTTCCTCTCTTTGTCTCCAGCTGCACAGCAGAAGCCTCCAAGAGCATTAAAGTGAGGTGAACCCCTAAATCCAAGTCTCTCCATCACATGGTGGTGGCTGGCTCCAGCGATGCTCTGCACAGGACACAGCACCAAGAAGCACCAAGTGCTTCCAAGACATAAACTGGCCCATCCTCACACCAGCCCTATGAGGTAGGAGAGCAGCATCACCCCCAGGGGGGGAACTGAGGCACAAAGCAGCACTTGGGTTTCCTTTCCAACCCTGTTCCCAACGCTGCCCACAGGCTCCCTATATCCACTTAAAAGCTCTGCATCCCCATTCCCCCATGGAGAAGGATGTTTCAGGATACCCCCATGTACCCCAGGATGGGGCAAGGGCTGGGGCTGCTCCTTGCTCATGGGGAAGAAAAACAATGGCAATGAAAAATAAGGTTAAACCCAGATTATTTCTGCTGTGATAAAAACGAGGCAGGGAGGAGGCACCGGCACCTCTCACCGCTCCATATGGAAATTCCCCCTCAATTACCTCTTATTCCCGAACCCAGCTGCTGAAGGAGCTGCCATGGGACCAGGGATCCCTCCTGCTTGCTTTTGGGGTTCACTCCCATTATTTTCCCCTGCTTATTCGCTCCATGCATGACCCAGGGCTCGCTCGAGTCTCCTGCCACCCCTCTCATCCAGCTGTGCCAGGGATCCCAGCTTATCCCACTTTTGCTCTTCCCAGCTCAGCGTGGCTCCAGAGAAAGATGGGAGAAGCTTGGAAGCACCCTCCTTACTGCAAATCACTTCATATATATAAATAATTTCCCTAAGGAAAACAGAGAGATCCCCCTGGAAATAAGCACCAATCACTCCTACATTACG
This sequence comes from Neopsephotus bourkii, assembly GCF_033783945.1. Taxonomy (NCBI): domain Eukaryota; kingdom Metazoa; phylum Chordata; class Aves; order Psittaciformes; family Psittacidae; genus Neopsephotus; species Neopsephotus bourkii. The sequence continues at coordinate 1,127,611 of NW_026902294.1, read as the reverse complement.
GCACCGGGACCAGCTTGGGGGTGGGAAAAACATCCACGGTTTCCCTGAATCATCAGATTTTAGGTCATCTTCTCACTGCAACAAGCGGATCAACAGGACTGGGGGTGCTCAGGAGTGGGATTTGGGGTGTTTTGTTGGGGTTTTGTGATGTTTTCCTTATCAATGACACAGCTTGAAGCAGTTAACCCGAAACGCTTGCTGTTGGAAAGACAATTCTCATCCCGAATTCTGAATACACGGGTCTGTGCAAGGCTGGAATTAAAGGAAAAAAAAAAAAAAAGGGAAGTAGAAAGCCACAGGTTTCAAGCAATAAAACTGTTTTTCCCAGGAGAAATGCCAGGTTTCCTAAAAAAAACCAGAGAAACCAATGAGGAAAACCCCATGGAAGCCCCTCTCCCATCACATCAAGGGGCAGGAGCTGCTGCCAGGGTGCTGCCAAACCTGAATTTTGCTCTTTTGAGCCCAAATTTATGGGGAAAAAAAAAACCAATAAAGGGTCAGAGCTTCCCTACTGGAGCTGGGCTGGATCCCATGCTCTGCTCCCACCCCAAACCTGTCAATGGGAGAGGTGCAGGTGCTGGGCTGAGGACGGCAGCACTTGATCCATTATAAACCCTTGGTATTTAACCCCTGTTCAAGCAAGGGCTGTTTGCTTGCAGCTGAAAACCAGCAAGATGGGACTTTAAAAACCCAATAAACCAACCCTGGGAACCTTTTAGAGCACGCAGAGGAGTTCAGGCCCATTGGTCCTCAGGATCGGATCCCTCTTTCCTCTCCTCTATGCATCCATATTAAAAACGTGGCTCCCATTCTTTTACATTGCTTTTCCCTCTTTTTTTTTTTTTCCTTTTTTTTTCTTTTCCTTTTTTAAAACCATTTAATCCTCGGTAAAACGGAGGCAAATCTCTGTCAAATACTTAACAGCATCATAGTGGAGAAGATGGTTTCGACGCTGCCTCCGTGGCAACCCAGGAGGCCGATTCGGTTGGGTTCTGGGATATATATATATAAAGATATATAAATATATAGATATATATATATGGCTTCCAAGTGTTTGTATAAAAATTGCCTGAGCTGGTGTGGTTTCGATACCAGCAAACCCCTTGTACCCCACTTTGCATAGTCAATGCTGCCCTAGGAGTCCATCCTTGCATCCCGGGAGTGGAAGAGTTCTCATCCCAAAGCTCTTTCGTACTTTGATTTCGCGCTGGAGGTGGCTTGAGAAAAGGCCTTTTGCAGGCAGTGGCAGGTTTTTGGTGGGTTTTTCTCACTGGAATTCATTCCCAAAAAAAAAAGGAGAAAAAAAAAAAAAGGAAAAAAAAAAGGAAGAAAAAAGAAAAAGCAAGAAATTAAGTTTTCTCCAATCGAAAAAGAGTTGGTGGCTGTGATTTATCCAAGGTCTCGAAGAGTCGCGACATGTGACAGCCCTTGTGTCGTGCCGACATTCCTGACATGGCATGAAAAGGCCAGAAACGTAATGAAGAAGCTGCTGCCATCTTTTCCACTATGGGATTCCTGGCGTTCTCCATAGAGAGCTCGTCCCACCTGGGTTTGCCTGCGCGTAACTCCTGGCTCAGAAGAAATTCTCCAACTTCTCTGGTTTTCATTAAAAAAATAAAATATTCAAGACTATTCACGACTTTTATATAAAATATCAGCAAGCCCCAAAGAAAAAACTAAACTCAAGGAAAAAAAAAACAAAAAACCCAAAAAACACAAAACACCAAAAACATCCATTGCTGAGGTAACGTCATACCTTGAGGTAGCTTTTTTTTTTTGCTTTTATCTTCTTTTTTTTCTTTTTTTTTCCTCTTTTTTGTCTTTTTTCTTCCTCCCCCGGTGGCGTTGGCCTCTCATTGCTCAAACACACAGCAAGACCTGGCCTGCCCCCCTTCCCCACACCTCCCTCTTGCTGCAGTGGTCTCAAGGACAGGACCTGCTGCCACCTTCCCTTCTCAATGGAAGCCCCCCTGCTGCATCTCAAGCTGGGCTTGGACCTGGAGGAGGAGCCCAGGGAAAGGCTGGGCTCTGGTTGGGACAAGGACTGCTTCAAAGCACCACGTTGAGGTTGGGGCCCAATTCCCTCCTTTTAGCTGCAAACCGGCTCACCCGGAGCTGCTCCCACGCCTCCTCCCCCCCAATGCATGGGATCCAGCGTCATCCCTCTCCCTACAACGAATCCGATGCTGCTTTCCCACCCTCCCGCTCCAATGTGCGGGAACAAGATCAGTGGAAACCCACGTTTTGGCTGGATTTGCAGTGGGGAAAACCACGTTGTGGCTGCCCCACCATGGAGACGAGCCCTTCCCCTGCCTGGAAGAGGCGGTGGCAGCAGTCACTGTCCCTTCCAAAGACTCACTATTCAAACCAAGTCATCCCAATAGAGCTACAATAGCAAATCCACCGAAGAGTGACGGGAATCAGTAACCAGCTTACATTCCATTGACGTGTGTATTTGGTATCGTCTCACGAGAACAGTGATTCTTACTGCAGAAAGGAGGAGGGTGGGGGGGGTTGTTCTTTAAATAATGGAAAACTGAGAAATATGCACCAAATGTGCCCAATTTCAAGACTTTTTTTGCCCCACTTGGAGAGATTTGGAAGAAGGGGTTGGAATGAGGTGGATCTTTAAGGTTCCTTCCAACCCAAACCGTTCTCTAGGACACAAATGGCCCCAGGAGAACTCACTCATTAGAAGACTCCCTGCATGTTTCCTCAACCACTCCAATGGGATTTTGGGCCACAAACCTCCTGTTCCAGGAGGGGAAATCAAGGCTGAGGATGCACCAAAGGAACTGGGCAGCAAAGCCAAGTCCCCTGCACTGGGCATCGCCCTGCTCAACCCTCCAAGCCCCCAAACCATTCTGCATGGGTTTAGTTCCCACCAGCTGCTTAGTAAGGAGCTGAAGATGAAGTCAATGTTTCCTACCAAGCAGGGGTGGGTTTTTGCTTTTCTTCCTCTTTTTGGTGGTGGTTTTATTGCTGCTGCTTGAAGGGAAGGAAAAGCAAAGGTGCTTCCTCAGCCCTTCCCTTCCCCAGGCCGTTTGCCTCATCTCTAGGACTGGCTGTCACCTCCTCATGGGGAAAACTGGTCACTTTTGTCCCACTCCTGCCATTATTTCATAGGCTTAAAAAGAAATAAAAATAATAATAATAAAAAAGGGGGAATCTTCCTTTAAACTGACCCAAAAATGAAAAGAAACATCCAAAAAACTGAAAGGGGTGTGGGGGGGGGATCATCCTGGGCAATAGAGGTGCTCTCCTGGCTTCTAAGGCTCCACAAGGCACTGCACTGCAGGCAGCACAGGCAGGAGGAATCCTGCCCTCCTGCCCGCCGGTGGTTTGGAGGCTGGAGCGGTGCAGAGCTCCCAAGGGACTCAAATCCATTTGGTGCTAACAGGAAGGGGGGATATTTCCTTTAATCATCACTTTTTAGCCCGCAATGGATCTTGTTACCAACGAGGGTTGGTAAAAATCCACCGGGATTTCTCTTCCCAAAAAACCTAAAACTCATCCAAATGAACGGCTCCAAAAGGCTTAAAGCCACCCTGGGAATACCCAACCAGCTGCAGGAGGGAGGGAGGGAGGGGAGATGCAGCCACGGGGCTGGGATGGGAACCTCCAGAGGCTACTTAAATGAGAGGGTGAATGCTGCACCCATGGAAGGGGACTCAGCTTCACCGTCCCCATGCGCCCGGGGCCGCGCTGGCCTCAGCATCGCTGGCACCCAGCAGCACCTCTCACATCATTTAAGTAGCTGTCCCGGCACGCGGAGCTGAAAATGGATCCAATGGTTTTTCCTTCCCCTAGCCATCTACCTCGGAAGCCAATCAAACCTGCCTTCAATCTCCATGGGTTAATGAAAAGTTAGCATCTGTCTACGGTAACTGATTCCCAGCCACTCTTTAAGCCTGGCATCGGCTCGTTCCGCTTGTCCCGCTGGTGTCGGTGCTGCTCTCATTTCCTCCGTGCCTGTGTCTGCCCGCTCTGTCCCTTCTGGTGCTGCTGCTTCACCTGCGCCAGGATGTCCCGGATCTTGCGCTGAGCCATCTGCGGATGGGAAGAGCAATGGGGGGAGCAGGGGGACAACGCAGGTGAGACCCCAGGGGCATGGGCAATGGCTCCGCTTATTGTGAGAGGGCACAGAACCCCAGCCTGGTTTGGGTGGAAGGGAGCTTAAAGCTCCTCCAGCTCCAACCCCTGCCACAGGCAGGGACCCCTTCCACTGGAGCAGCTTGCTCCAAGCCCATGTCCTGCCTTCTCCAGGCTGAACAAAGTCAAGCAGATCAGATGCTGCAGTGTTCAGCAGGGCCGGGTGAAGCAGCTTCTGCCAGCCCCTTCCTGCCCCCAGAAGCTGGATTGGGAAGGTCGCATCCCCATACACATGCACCCTCACATCTCTCCCTGCTTCCCCTACCACCACCCCATCACCCACAGCAGGAAGCACAGCTCACCATCACCCACTTCTGCAACCACCATCAGAATAAAGCCCCTGAGAGGAGGACACACGCACGGGCACAACCCCATACGAGCCACCAGAGAATCCACCACCACTTGGGCAGGAGCTGCCCGCACTGTACCTGGCTGGCGTAGAAGTGCCCAATGATCTTCACAATGACCTGTTCATTCTCATCAGGGGTCTGGTCCCGCGGCACCACCACCTCTGCTGCCGTTAGGTTCTGCAGCTCATTGACCTGCAGGGAAAGGGCAGAGACACCCCCCCCCGGTCACTGTGTGGGAAGGAAATCCCAACCAATCCCATGGGAAACCTGCCCCAGGCACTGGCATGGAGCAGCCACCCCCCAGGGCCATCCCTCCCCATCCCAGCACCGCTCCTGCTTACGGTTTTGCCCCCTTTGCCGATGACCCTGCCCGCGGCCGAGGCAGGGACCCGGATGTGCGTCTCCAGCTTCACTTCTTCCTTCGGTCCAAAGAAGTTCTCCTCCTTCAGCTTCCCATAAATCCTGCCTTGTGCCTGGGGAGAGGAGGGAGCCCATCAGGCACCACCCGAGGTGTCCTATCCCCCCCATGGGACAGCATCCCACTAAACCCCACTTCCTTGAGCTCTTAACCCAACTCATCCCATAGGGGATGACCCTGGGGGGGGTCGGAACTGGGCTGAGCATCCTCCTCCTCCCTTCCCAGCTCCATGGGCAGCAGAGAGGGACCCCCTGAACCCCCCCCAGTGACCACAGCGCAGGGGGAACCTTGAACTGAGCTTCCGGAGGGCCCGTGATCACCACCATGCGCACTTTGGAGTCCGGCGTCTCCGGGGGAGCAATCTGGAGGGGGAAGAGAGGCGGTGGCTGCGGTGGGGAGCAGCACGGGCAGGGCGGCCACCGCAGGGCTGGGTCTCCAGCCTCATCACCGGGGCTCCTCCAGGGCTTTCCCCAGCCCGGAAAGGGTTCTCTGGGACAACCCTACCTTGATTGAGGCACTTGCGAAGCGGGAGAGCTGCTTGATGTGCTGGCCCTTCTTCCCAATGATGGCCCCGACCGCCTGCGCGGGGATGAAGACGTGCACCGTCTCCTGCTCCGGAGGCTGTGGGTACAGAGCTTGGTGTCACCACGGGGAGCAAGGCTCCAAGGCCCCTCTCAAGTGATGCCCCCACCTCTCCCAGGGGTGCAGGGCTGAGGCACTGCTGGGTCTGAGCAGCATCCCCTCCACATACACAACAGTTTGAAAGGCCAGATCCTGCATCCGTGCCGGACCTGACCTCGTGCTGACAGCAGGGGATGCTGAAGACATCACCCTGAGCATCACAAGGGTCTGGAGAGCCCTGCGCTGGCAGCAGGAGCAGTTCTGCTGCTGGTGTTCACCTACCATGAAGGAGCTGTACGGCGCGGCCCCAGAGACGCTGCTCGGTGGCGGAGGTACCGCGTTGGAGGAGGCAGGGAAGAGGCCAACCGCAGCCAGGTTAAGGCCAGGGATGAGGTGGGATTGCAACTGAGGGCGAGAGGAGAGAAACGGGTGCTTTTACCAGGGCATCCTCCTGCAGAGCTCCCGTCAGCCGGAACGCGGGGCAGGACAAACCCCACTCACACTCATGGCAGCCACATCGTTCTCGTAGGCTTCCCTCACTTTCTTCATGATCTCCTGCTCGGCTTTGCAGCAGTTCTCAATGGAGCCCTTCACTGTGATGGTCCTTTCGGGGTTGTACAGAGTCAGGTCCTGCAAGCTAATGACAAAGCCACCATCAGTGCCAAAACCAGGCAACCCAACCAGTGGGTGCTGAGCTCTGCAGCCCTGGCGGGATGGGGAGGGGATGCTGAAGGGACACGAAGGAGAATACGGACAATCCAAGACCTGGTTTCCCACCTGACCCCTCTCCTCCTCATCCTCCCCCCCTGCCCCAGGTCCTGAGGAGCCTTACGAGGAGATGGTGATTTTTGTCTCCGTGTCCTGCTCCACTTTCTTCAGGTTTCGCCCTTCTTTGCCGATCAGGCGCCCCACAAAGTTGTTATGGGCCAAGATCTTCAGAGGCACTTCGTCAGCTCTTGAGAGAGGAATGGGGAGAAGCCAACATGAGAAGAGGAGGGACTGGGTACAGGGGGATGCGGGGAGCTCAAGTCTCTTTGCTTGCAGCCCCCCACACCAAAGCTCCGGCACACATGGGGAGAGCATCACAAGGACCTGGGTGTTAGGATGGTACCACAGCCTGCGGAGGAGGGATGCACAGGCACAGGAAGGCGGGGGGGAACCTTACGTCTTGGTGTCCTTTGCCTCCTTCTGCATGATCTCCAGAATCATCTTGCAGGCAGCGGAGCAGCCCTCAGGGGTGGAGTGGATGCTGATGGCTTTCTCGGCGGCTCCTGCGTTTTCTTTCCGGTGCACATCAATCCTGGAAGCACAGGACGGGAGCTGGGCTGCAGGAGGTGGCTCCGCAGCTCCCCAGCAGTGCAAGTGCCGGCTGCTCCGCTCCCCATGGAGCTCACACTCCACTGTAAGGTTATACGTGCTCCAGGAAGGCAAGGGGAGTTAATCCTGGGCTCGAGGCTCGGTGCGGACGCAGCGGTCAGGAGCTCAAATCACACAAACCCAAATAAGGCACCAGCATCTATTTATTTTAAGCAACAGGAGTGATTAAGTGGTGGAGCAAGCACGTGCCTGGGGGCTGGGCTGGGCTCTCCATCACTCCCCATCTTAGATAAAGCCTTCCTTGGGGGACAAGAGCCGGAGCCAACACAAGCTCAGGGGTCAAACGCAAGAGCAGGGGGGCGAAGCTCGACAAGAACGTGCTAAATGAGGCTGCTCCCCACGTGCTTGCCTGGGTCCCATCCCAGCCAGGGTGGCCCCAGCAAAGGGAGACACGCAGGGAAGAGCAGGCAGAGAGCCTGGCTGGGCCAGGGCACGGGAAGGCGGCTCCTGGACACTGCCCTGCACAGCACAGCGGGGCTGGAGGGGCCTGGGGTTTGAGTGAGCCCTCAGCAGGTTTGTGATGACCCCAAGCTGTGTGGTTCGGTTGATCCACTGAAGGGAAGGAATGCCATCCAGAGGGACCTTGACACACTTGTGAGGTGGGCTGATGCCAACCTCATGGAGTTTAACCATGCCAAGTGCAAGGTCCTACACCTGGGTCAGAGCAATCCCAGACACAGCTACAGGCTGGGCAGAGAAGGGATTCAGAGCAGCCCAAGGAGAAGGACTTGGGGGTGCTGGTCGATGAGAAAATGAACATGAGCCAGCTTCAGTGTGCGCTTGCAGCCCAGAAAGCAACCGTATCCTGGGCTGCATCAAAAGGAGCGTGACCAGCAGGGCGAAGGAGGTGATCCTGCCCCTTTATTCTGCTCTCGTGAGACCTCACTTGGAGCATTGTGTGCAGTCCTGGTGTCCTCAACATAAAAAGGACATGGAACTGTTGGAACAAGTCCAGAGGAGGCCACGAGGATGCTCAGGGGCTGGAGCACCTCCAGTATGAAGATCGGCTGAGAAAGTTGGGGCTGTTCAGCCTGAAGAAGGCTGCGTGGAGACCTCAGAGCATCCTTCCAGTATCTGAAGGGGGCCTATAAGGATGCTGGGGAGGGACTCTTCATTAGGGACTGTAGTGATAGGACAAAGGGTAATGGGTTAAAACTGAAACAGGGGAAGTTTAGATTGGATCTAAGGAGGAAATTCTTTCCTGTCAGGGCGGTGAGGCACTGGAATGGGTGCCCAGGGAGGTTGTGAATGCTCCATCCCTGGCAGTGTTCAAGGCCAGGTTGGATGAGGCCCTGGGTGATATGGTTTAGTGTGAGGTGTCCCTGCCCATGGCAGGGGGGTTGGAACTCGATGATCTTAAGGTCCTTTCCAACCCTGACTATTCTATGATTCTATGACTCTATAATCCAACCCCATAAATCACTGCGCGCCACAAAGGCGCAAAGCAGCGCGCGGGAGAACAGACTCACTTGGACTGCGTCTGCTTGGTGATGTTCCTGATGGTGGCCCCCTCCTTGCCGATGATGGCCCCCACGTACTGGGTGGGCACCAGGAGGCGGAGCGGGATATCCACCGGCTGCTGCTTCACCGGGGCCCCCGCCGTGACCGGGGAGCCCTGCCGGGGAGCCCCCCGCGCCCCGAAGCCGCCGCGCCGCCCGTTCTCCGGGCCCTGCAGGGACTGCTCGTCGGGGATGTAGGAGACCTTGAGCGCGTGGTTCTCCAGCTGGTGCCCGTTCAGCTTCATGATGGCTCTGGAAGGGGAGAGGGGCGCGTGAGGGACCCATCCTGCAGCACTCCCGCATGGAGCAGCAGCATCAGCTGGACCCAAACCAGGGTCACAACGGCCAACACTGGGAGCAGGGAAAGGAGACGCCACTGGGGCTGTGGGGACCTGGATGAACCCAAATGTCTTAAGGGGAGCCCTCAAGCCCCCGGGGCAAGGACAGGATCCTGCAGGGAGCGATTCCCACATCTCCTCCGCAGGATTTGTGGCCAGCATCAAAAACCTGGCAGGACTTCAGGGACTGCAGGAGCTGAAAGCTGTCGATAGATGGGGCTGGCAGCAAGAGCAAGGAGGCAGCTTTGGCCAATGCTCTCCGAGGTTCCAAAGCAGTCAGCGCCTCAAAATAAACCCGCACCAAACCCAAAGGGGCTGAACTGAGCCTTCCCCTGCTCACAGCCCCATCCCTGCAGGCTGCAAAGGGATCAGAGGAAGATGCTTGATGAAGCAGCGCATCCCTGGAGCAGGAAGGAGCAGGGGAGAGCAAAACTGTCAGCACGACAGCCAGGGCAAAAAGAACACAAAATGAACAGCATGGAAAAGCCTGATCTTCCCTGGGCAGGATGGGAAGGGAGCTGCAAGCATCCCACTGACCAGCCAGCAGCCAGGGAGGACCTGTGCTGCCTGATGCCTACTAGCCCCTGTGTTATTTGGTCTCATTATTGCTTTTTCCAGAGACAAAACTCCTAAAATCATGGAAGTAACAAGGAAATCTCCATTTTTCCTTAAGGAAAAAGTTCCGGTTTTACTCTCTGAACTGCAGAGAACAGCCTAAAATCCTCAATGCCCGTCTGCAGGTGAAGGAAACCAGAGCTCGGGCACTGCGCGCTCAAAGATTCCCCTCATTTTTAGCACTATTTAGGGATTTGGGGATAATCCGGCCCCCAGAATCCTGCTTTCCACAGGCAGGGAAGGGGCTGGGCTGCAGCAGGGAGGGCAGCCCCAGCTCCCCGGGGCCTGCAGGGCACTTACTGCCTGGTCTGCTCCCGGTTGGCGTAGGTGACGTTGACCACGGCCGTCTCGCTGTCCGTGTTCACTGCAACAAAGAGGGGCAGGGATTAGGAAGGCACCGGGAGCACCTCAGAGCAAGGCCTTGCAAGCGCTTTCCTCCTGCACTGAGGCTGGGGCTCACCCTGGGCAGCACAGAGCATCCTGCTCTATAGAAAGGAGCCTGAATGCACCCTGCAGTAAAGCCACCAAAGGCAAGTCCATGCTGGCATCCTGCACCGGAGCCCAGGGACAGTCCCAGGAGCTGCTCAGAGCCCGATTTTCCATTTCTAAGAGGGTTTTGTAACTCTGCTCCCATCAAACATCCCAGGGCAACGTTAACCCCTCCTGCCTCAACAAATCACCATGAGGGGCGGAGGTAAAACGGAGATGGATGCTCCCCAGGCAGCCTCGAGAGAGCATCCTGCATCGTGCCCAGCACCGGCGCCTGGTGGGTACCATAGGGGTGACAGGAAGGATGCACCCAGAGCAGGGACACCCAGAGGCACTCCTCTTAGCAGTAGGGAACAAAACAACAAGAAAACCCCAATCTTTAGCCATGATTTCTGCTGGCAAAGGAAAGCTGCGTCCATCCTCACCCTTCTCCCCACCCAAAATGCTGGGGCAGAGAATACCTCAAATACACCTTTTGAGTCCTACCTTGCTCACAGTTTTCTACAGTGCCATACTGGGCTAGCAAACCATCCAGCACCTGGAAAAGGGAGGGAAAAACACCCCACTTTACACTGGGATTGTTGGGACAGAGCAGGGAAATGCACTCAGTGAATCAAGGCAGCTTTCAAGTCATGAAGATTTCACAAGCAATCAGATGCAGGAAGCTCCTGCCTGCCCCAGGACACTGGAACAAGAAGTCCCATGAGCTGGTGGGAATTCAGGATCCATTTTGTTCCTTATACATCAGATAAATCCCATAACCCTGTTATTAATGGGGATTTTTGTTGGTGGAGCTCGCGTTGCTTCTACCAATTGATTTTACTGCTGCACTGGAAGAGGAATGCGCTACGTGGAAGCAAGGGTCTCCTATTAGACCCAATTAATAACCAAGCAAAGGAGAAGTTAACTTGAATCCTAAGTACAGAAACCTGGGAAGGGGAATGAGTCCTTAAATCCCACCCACCCTTCCCCACGTGCTCCTCTTACCTCCCATCGCAGCTGGGGGGGGATATTCCGGATCTGGATTTTCCGGCTCCTGGAAGAAAAGGGAAGTGGTTAAAAAGCAGGTTTGGTGTCCAGAACACAGCCCCCCATGCACACACACACACTGAGCCCCTGCACATGGATGTGAGGAATCAAGCCTTGCCTCTCCATGCACTGCCTGCATTCCTGAGGCTGATGACAGCCGGGCAATGCTGGGTTTGACACGGGACCCAGCTCCAGCAGCCGAGATGGTCCCAGGCTGCTTTTCCCCTCGAATCTGGGCTCTTCCCAACCTCGCTTTTCCCAACATAGAAACTCTTTTTGTGATTCCAATGCCAAATTTGCCCTGGGGGTGCTGTGTGTGTGTGTGTCCATCCTGCAGGCAGCTGAGAACAGCCATGTGTGTGTGTGTGTGTCCCCATCCTGCAGGCAGCTGAGAGCAGCCATGGGTGCACCCAATGCACCAGAGCACATCCACAGCACCACAGCTACAAGCACCCCAAGAGCCCCCAGCCTAAAGGCAATGACATCTTCAGGTACCCGAGGCTTTGAAGGATGCAGCTTTATGGATGCAAGCCACATTCAAACAGATCCCTATGGATGGCTGCTCCCGCCCATTGCCCTGTTCTTCAAGAACAACCAAACCCACTGAATGTTAAGATGCCCAAAGATAAGGAAGATGAATGCAGGTGGCTCAATACTGGGTAAATACCCTTGGACTTGCTAGACACGGACCCAGGCCTCAAATCCAAAGCATTTATGTGTGAAATAATCCCCCCAAAAAAGGAGATAAAACAAGATTTTGGATCCTTATCTTCTAATTACACAACTTGGAAAAGGGGCTCAGCTCATGTGTCCGAGAGAAGCCTCAGCATGAAACTGCCCAGAGCCATCGATGCGGTTCAGCCGCTCAGGTGAGGATGGAGCCTCCTCAGCCCCTTCATCCTGCGAGGCAAACGCAGCCGCCCCCAGCATCCCCCCCAACCCACGCTTCCCAAGCAAAGCCTCGCACACCAGCACCCTGCAGGGGCTGCCTCTGGTCGCTCCGTTTCAAACAAAACCAGAGCCAATGGTTCCCAAAGTCGCCGAAGATTCCCAAAGGTTCCAATGGATGCAAGAGGCAGATGTGGGGCCGCTCCCCCCCCCAAGTACAATGAAGCACAAGAGGTTTCCCAGCGCTCCCACCAGCTCAGCCTCCGACACAGCACATTTTGCCGCTGCTCCAGATGCAAACCAGGTGGACGACGGGAGAAGAAACCAACCCAACCCTTAAAATCCCAGCGTGTTACGAGGGGCTGCAGGAAGCCGGGCGGGGGGCGGATGACTCTGAAACCAGATCTCTCCTTTACATGCTAATGCACACCCTGAAGTGAATGGGAGAGAGGTTAAGAGATCCAGAATGCGAAGAATGTCCCAGTCCAGGCAGGGTCAAAAGGATTTGAAGCCACGGAGGAAACCCTGAAGGTCTCCCACCGCCCACCCCTGCCACGGAAACTTCTCCAGATAGCTCCAAGCATCTGCATGGGCAGAGCATGTGTTCCGCACATACGTGACCAGAATCCAATGTGCTATGGAGAGAAAAGAGCCATTTATGTCCCCACACCGTCAGTCTGCTGGTGGCATCTCATTTGCTCCCCCTAAGAGCCCCCCTAGCACCAGATCTCTCTCTGGGCTTGCTGGAGCAGCCAGCAGGCAGAGCATCACCCGCATCCCTGACGGCAGGGAAAGGTGTGGGGCTGCTCTGCCCCTCACCATGGCTTTTATCCCATGTTAATTACCCAGCAATTCCTCCCGTCCCAGCCACAGCACCGGGATTATTCCCTGCCTCCAACACCAACGGGTATTAAATCCCCACAAGGCCATGCTTGTAAGGAGAGAGGGGTCTCTTATCGGCTCAACCAGGTGAGCAGCACAAAGCAGAGCACGATCCCACGACTTCTGGCCCAGCCCACCCCAGGAGGGTGGAAAGGGAGCTGCATCCATCACCCGTCGGTGAGGTCTGGCTCCATAGGGAGCTGCCCCGGAGCGGGTGGAAATTCCCCTCCGAGGATGCTCGGCTCCGGCTGTGTCCGGGCGCTCGGCAGCGGCTGCGGTCACAATTACAGAGGAAGTCAGGAATAAATCACCCCTTTGCTGGGAGCAGGTCCCGCTCCCTTTGAATCCTCGCCCGCTCCCACCTCCAAACACATGAGGAACGCCGGGAGACGGCAATTCCCGGCTTCCCATTCACGGCTGCCAAAGGCAGGAGCTCCTCCTCCTCCTCCTCCTCCTCCCGCGCCGCTGAAGGGACCCGCACAGCATCCACTCGCCCGAGCTCAGCTGCCAAGAGCAGTGCCCGTGCCCCTGGGGTGGGCAGGAGCCCCCGACCAGCACCTCCAGCCCGGGCAGAAGGCAAGAGCTTTGCCGGACGCTGCTCCGCTTATGGCAAAGGGAGAAGCCTCCCAGATGCTCGGGATGAGCTGGAACGGAGCGATGGACCTGGTAAAGAAACGGCTCTTTGCAGATCTGGGCACTCCTGTGCACGCTGGTGCCTTGCTTCCACTTGAAAAGAGAAGAAATGGAGGGGGAAAGAGGAGGGTGATCAAGTGCTGGGATGCGAGAGGAACCGCGGGTCCCAGGGATGGATCCTTGGGTGGCCCTGCCCCTGCTCCATGCCTGCGATGATGGGATTTGAACATCTCACTGCGCCCATCCTTCAACCCTCAAAACCCCGTCCATGCGCCCGGCAGCTCCATGTGGATCTGCAGCGCATCCTGCAGGACCGGGAGGCAAAGGAAGCCTTTGGAATCTCTCCAACCAGGGACTGGATTCACCAGAGGGGGAAATCCCCCTCCCTGATGTACCTGGGCTGTAACAGGACCAACACCACAGACAAGCATCCTTGGGTCCTCCCCTGGCGACTCACCACAATGGGCTCCATCAATGGCTTTCCTTCAGCCGGCTCTTTGAGCAGCTCCACGCACCAACAGGTTAAACCTCACCAGAGGGAACAGCAAGGAGACGGAGCAAAGCACCAGGGAGCAAGCGGAGAACCCGGGAAACGGGCAGGGGGATCCCGCAATAGGAGATTTCCCACCTTGTCCCTCCATGCCCATCCACACCAGATGGATCCAACCCAAAGGACACCGGGAGGAACCTCTTCTCCAGAAGGGAGAAACCAAGGTGAGATGGGAAACGTGGCAGCAAAGGAAAGCTTCGTTCATTCAGGATACACCCACTGCTGGTCTCCAACAGCCCTGGAGCCAGCTGGAAACCACTGTGTCCCCAATGCACCCAGAGCGCACCCGGCATCGCATCCTCAGAGCCGGGCACCCTTGGGTGCATGAAGACTGCATCCACCTGCACAGCAAACCCTGACCAGGCAGGGGAGCAGAACCACCCTTAAAACACCCCAAAATCAGTTCTGGGTTGGGGGGGGTGTCTGATTTGGTTTTTAGTTTTTAAATCTCACTGGGGAACATCCCAGAGCAGGTCCATCCCTTGGGATGCAGCCCCAGACACTGCCTTTGAGAGCGTGGCCAGAGCCTCCTGCTCCAGTAAGAATCCACTGGTAATTCCCTGGCACGGTGGCAGGGACCCAAGGAAGGGGCACTGGTGAGTTAGGAGCAGGCAGCCTGGCCAGGGGCCACAGGTCCCAAAGCTGCATCCACAGGGAGAGGAGCATCCCTGCATCCGCAGCCCCTGAGCCTGGGATAAACTGGTCACTCCATCGTGTTCCTGTACATGGAGGTGCCTCCTTCCCACGTTCCTGGCACATCGAGCCTCACAGCGCAGGCAGGGGCTCACCAATGGACCAGTGCATCACCAGCACTGGCTGGATGCAGGGATGGGCGCTGGGAGGAGGATGGAGGTGCAGGATGCTCAGGTCACCCTCACCATTGCCTTTGGAGCGTTTAGCCCCAAACGACATTCCCTGTGATCCAGAGGGAACAGACACTCACAACCACCTGTGTTACCAGCACATGATGCTCTACAAGGGAGCAATGAGAAGCTCCACGCACAGGGTGAAACAGCCCCATGGTGTGGCTACATCCAGTGCAGCCAGACCTAGGGAGTTCCTTCCTCTTCCCCCATGGATCCAGGTTTTGTTGGGACAACTTGATTGCTCTTTAGCCCCATTCCAGCCCTGAGCACTGCAGCAGGAGCTGCTGGTCTGGCACTGCTCTGCATTAGGGGTCAGCAATAGCTCTACAGTCACACCAGAGCCACACACAGCCCAGACACACTGTCTGTGGGGTGTTGCTGCAGCATCTCCCTCCTCCATCCACCTCCATGCATTCCTCAAAGCAGAAGTGACTGAAGACACTGAGATGCTGAGGGACCAAGCACTGACAGCAAAGTACCTCCAAGCTCTGGGCTCTTCCCCAATCCCAACCCCATCCTGGCATCTCCTACAGAACCATTGACAGAGCTCCTCAGGGCTGGAGGAGAAAGTGCAAAGCCAGAGACATGGGGGAGACCCTACTAGAACTGAACAACCTCAATGATGGCTTTTCAATCAAATGCAAATGCTATGCAAATTTGGGGGCTGAAAACACAGTGCATCCCTGATTCAATTAACAGCATTTCATTTATCTAGTTAGGCTTTGATTCAGGAAAGCACTTAATCCTGTGCTTAATGTGGTGGTGTTGGTGTTTTTTAATGTTTTAAACATTTCTTAATAGGAAAATGTGGTTGCTAAGACACAAACGTTGCCAAGGGGACTCGGAGGAAAGTTGTAGCAGGAATTTCTTGCTTTTCCCTTATAAACTGAGAGGCTCCCGATTTGCCGGCATCTCCTGGAAGCAGGAGTACTATCCCTCACCTCCCTGCATCGACCAGGAAACACAAGCACACGGCAGATCCCTATTACACCTCCGAGCATCATCCCCCCCCATGGGATCTGCTCCAGGTTTTAGCCCCTTCTCCTGTGATTTGCCTTCTGCATTCCCCTTCCAAGCCACCGCAGCTCCACCTCCCCGTGCGCTGGTTGGGGTTTGTGCTACCAAACCCACGGACACGAGGACTTCCCAGCAGGACCACGAGGTCCCCATCGGAAGCACTCACACAGCAGCAAGGCAGGAGGAAACCCCCACACCCGGCTCAGCAGATGATGCCTGAACAAAGCCGATGGTCCCCATTCCCTCCTCAGATGCAGCACCTCGAAGGTCTGAGTCCTGCTTAAGCAGAGACAGGTACTGGGATGTTGGCTGGATCCAGAGCTCCTGACCCAGCAGGTCCAGCCTGAGCCTCCGGAGCCTTCATGGTTTGGAGGAACAACCTCAACGCAGGGATGGGGAGGAGCCATGGAAAAGTCTCCCCCTGAGGCTGCAGAGCCTAAAACCAGAGCTCCGAGATGCGGAGGCATCCTTTTAGTTCTGAGCCTTAACGCCGCAATGGCAAACACTGACTGTTCCATATCTCCCACTGAGGAGCAGCAAAGCTCTCCCAGAGAAGCACCCCCAAAACACCTCCTCCCACCAGACCTCAACTCAATGTGCAACTGGCTCAACCCCTAACACCCCTTCTTCTAAGAGCATCCTGTGCTACCTCAAGCTGCACTGCAGGTGCATCCTTGCTCCCAAGCCCAGCATGCTCCTACATCCTCACACAGAAACAACGGCTCCATAACCACCCACCAGCAAACAGCCCCTGTGCTCGGTGGCTGCTGCTCGCTGGGGGCCCTGGCCAAGGCAGGAGAGGAAAGTCCCAGTGGTGCCCATGCGGGAGCAGAGCTGGAGCTGACAGGGAAGGGATTTAGGGGTGGAATAAAAGGATGAGGAGGCTGGGAAAAAAAGATGCCAATACCCGGACTGATGAGGTGAGAGCAGCAGGAAGAAAAGGAGGAGAAAACCAGGCTCATGCCTTGATTCAAGAGGCCCATCCTGAGGAGATAAACCAAGCCAACAAAGCCATCTGGCTTCTTGCAGCTGGAGGGATGCAGGAGGGACCTGGCCATGGGATTTAGAGGAACACATTGCCCACCAAGAGTCTCATCCAGACCCACTCATCATGCCTCGGCACGACGTGGTTAATCCTGCCCATCAAGCAGCCCAGCAGCCAACACTGGATCTTGGGCTAATAAATCTAATTGGTTTCTCCCCATTAGCTCTAGTTGGGAACTGCTTTGTACCCGGAGAACCATACCTGGTAATGGATGAGGTCTGTTCATGAGTTACCCATGAGCATCCCTTGGGAAGCCTCAGTGATCTCAGCCCTGGGTTTAGAAGAGCTGCTGCAGCTCAGGTGCAGAAGGCAGGCACTGGTTGATGCCCAGAGCTGGGAAATGCTCCTCTATGAAGCTGCTGTTTCCTCTCCGCTCCTCACTTCCCCACTGACCCTGCCTTGATGGTGCTGGCACGGAGCACACACCACATCCATCCTACAAAGTGCCAGCCTCTGAGAGGAGCCAGCACCTCGGTGCTTCAAAGGATGCAGGAGATCTCAAAACCTCTTATCCTCAACTTGCCCAGAGTCGTCCCCCAGGCCGGTGCACCCAGCCCTTGCCAAAGTCAATACCTCAAGTACCTGCGGGCAGGACAAGTTTAGCAGTAAGTCATGGAGAGGAAGGATGGAGCAGTTTCACACAATGCATCCATTCTGCATTATCTTCCCATTTGAATTGACTGGAGCGTTGCCATGGGTTGAGCAGCTCTTTGATGCTCTGAACACGCCCCAGAGCCAAGCGCAGGTAAAGCCAGTGGGTTCCCTCAAACTGAGCTTCAATCGAACCCGACCCACGAGTTGGCTCCGGATGGACTGGGAACACAGCAACAAATGTGGTGCTTAAAGACAAGTTTTCCTGCAGACCCTTACACGGGAGGGGTGGCACAAGTGGAACTTGTTCCCATCATTTCCCTGTGGACCTGGAAGCCCTTCCGAGCCCACAACTTCAGAGCAGGGCACGAGACAACAGACTCTAAAGGAGCAGGCAGCATCACCTGCACCGAAGCACTGCTCTCGCCTTCCCTCCAGCCCTGATGGGGATATGAAAACCTGAGAAAAGCACACACAAAATAAAGCATATTCTGCACTTTGGTGCATTCTGCACATCTCAGAGCATCCTCCCTCCCCCACCAGGGCCAACTGAATAGGGAAGGGCCGAAGCGCTGATCCTCCTGCCTCCAGGGGCTGTGTCAGGCACCAACACAGGAGGGGGCTCATCCACCCCATCTCCTGCCCTCCTCCCCCATATCCAACAAGGCACACAAGCAAAGCCGGGATGGTGAAACCCACAGCATGGGCACAGCTCTTCATGGGTGCCTTCATCAGGGTGCTGGGGATAGGGTCCAGCAGGCAGCTGGGGCTCCCTGGGCACCTCTCGCCCTCTTCTCCTCACCACGAGAGGGCACCTCTGCCCCGCTCCAGTGCCCAGGGCTCCTCTCGAACTGGTTTCCAGTGCCTCTGATGGTGCTGCGGGCTCGGGGATGCTCTGAGATGAGTTCAGGCTTCACAAAGAAGCCAAGGGAAGCTGCAGGCAGCTCCCAGGTGCTCGGTGTCAGCAGGAACCCCAAGCCCCATCAGCTCTTGGGTGGCTCTTAGACCACTGTGATTCCCCACTCATGAAGCATCAATACAAGGGTGAGGGACAGCCTCACCCATTACCTTCCATACCATTTTGGCTACAGAAAGCGGCCAGGGGCATTATGAACTCCATTTCCAGCCCCCATGCAGTGGGGTATTGCCGCTTACAAAGCCCCCACAGGCTCGGAGCACTTTGATCAGGGGAAATGAGGAGGGATCTGATAAAGCCAAGGGGAGCTGCAAGGCTTCAGGGCCCCAACAACCTCAAGCTGCACCAGCACCAGAAAGGAAGAGGAAGCAAAACCTGGGACTTGTGAGGGTTTTGCTGGTTGAGGTCTGTGTCTGGAGGAGGATGCAGCAGCACAGGGGCTGCTCCAACCCAATGTCCCAGTGCTGGAGGACTGCATGGGGCAGATTGGGCAGGTAAGAGTGGGTTCAAACTTGATGGGAGTCACCACATGGGGCTCCGTGCCAGTGACACTGGGTCCCTTTCCAGCCCAACCAGGTCGAACCAGTGCAGTGATTGCAGACAAACCCTCCCCGACCAAAGCAAAGGGAGACTCCAGAAGCTGCAGCACTGATGGGGCTCTTCTGAAGTGGATTCCAAGGAGGAAACCCCCTTGCCAAAACCCAGGTTAAAACCCACGATCAGGAGCTGCCAGTTCGGTCATGAATAAGGAGGAAAAGGCTGAAAACAGCAAAGATGGGGCTTTACTACTGCACTGCTTCACTCCAGATTAAACAGTGGAGCTGAGGCCATGTAAAGCCCAGCACTGCTCTGGCGCAGCCGACCCGACAAACACACCCCAAATAAACTCAAGGCACCATTAGGGATACCCAGCATGGTTTGAGCATCTGACCTGGGCATTTCCCTCAGGGAATTCATGCTCGTGCCCTCCCTCCTGCCTGCGTTCCCTAAACATTCCCATTGCCAGGTTTTACCGGCACAAAGAGTGGCAGAAAGCAGCTTTCAAAGCTGCAGGAACAAGCATCTGGGGACACTGAGGATGCGATTTGCACTGTGCAGGGCTGGGGGCCACTGAGGAACGATATCATGGGGCAGATAAGCTGGGAAGCTCTTCATTCAAGGCCAAATCTTCTCTCCCCCCAATCCATCATCACCCATAAAAGCCACAGGCACTTTGCATCTCTGCCCTAAGCGAGGGGAGGCTGCAGATGTCAGAGCAATTGGCTGCATCATCAGTCCAGCTGTAAGTAAAGGCTGAACAATGACTACATAAAGTTCATATAAAGTTGTATATTTAGGCTCAAATTCAGCACATGCCACATTTTACCATCAAAGTGGCCCCGTTCACACACCCGGATGGCTTCCCTGGTTAAAAGCACATCCTTCGGAGCCTTGTGATGCTAAGCCTAAAAGCACAGTGTTTATACGAGCTTCTTGGCTTCTCATGGAATTACAGCCCAACAAACAACCCCATAAAAGCCTAAAGCAGCCCCGAGCTCTTCTTCCTTAGAGAAATCACAGCTTCCCTTTAGCTCTTGCTCATTTGATCAACTTGTTTGTCAATAGTGAGGCTTGAACCACAGCAGATCACCAAACACTTGTGAGTGCCTTCACAGCAAAGAAAACATATACACACATGTATCTATATACACACAAATATATATATATATACAGATACACACATATATATACACACATAGGGCTACATGTGATCAAATCTGCTTGAATGTGAGCAGTAAGAACCAAGGAATAACTTGGCTAAGACGGATGCCCCTGCTTCGAAGGCAGAACCTCAGAGCTCGCCCCAGCCCAGCTGCGCTGCTGTTGAGGACACAGCGCTTCCCAGCACCTCACAGGTAAATGCTGCTGGTGCTTGTGACACCTTCCTAGGGGCATCATTTCATCACAGGTACTTCTGTGTGTGCCACACAACCCGGTCTGGCCCCACAGCCTTGGACCATGCAGACGTTTAAGCAAAGCCAGAGGAAACGTAAAGCCGGAAGGGAGAATGGAGCATCTCGGGCATCGCTCCGTCCCCATCTCACCAGGCAGCAGCTCCATGGTCCTTATTCACATCTATCAAATCCCCAAATAGTCCGACAACCCTTTCTACATGAAACACAGCGGCTCCCAATGCAGGCAAGAGCTAAAAGGTAGGGGAAGAAGCAGCTCTTCCGGACCTGCCTATGCGCCCATCATCCCTCCCCTCCTCTGGGCAAAGCAGAAGCCAGCGGCCAGGAACTGCCAAAACCTTCCAGGTGTGTGAACTGCAAGACCCAAATCCCAAGAAACAAGGAGGATCCCCACAGCCCGATGTGCTTCGGGAGTGCTCAGCACAGCGGGCACTAAGAGCTCCCAGAAACAGAGCCGCTATCTCAACACTTCAATGCAAGTTGGAACAATCTGGCTCCAATTGTGGGTGAAAACCTGGCCCTGGGAGCCCTTTTCCTCCTAGTATTCTTTCCCCTCTGGCTCTAGAGCACAATTCTCCTGTCTCTTCCCCCCTCCGGACCAGGAGGGAATTCCTGCAGGATCTCTGCTTTTAACCTTGGAATAAAGGCAAACGAGAGCAGGACCTTCATCGGAGTCAAACCTTTCTCCTTCCTGGGCAAATCCATTTCCCTGTACTCTCTCTCCAGAGCTGTTTACGCCTCCCAGCACCCTGCTCCGGGTGGGATCTGCATCCCAGTGCATGGAGCCCTGCCAGCTCCCAGCGCTTCCCAGTGCATGGAGTGGCTTTTCCTCATGGTGAGACCCATGTCCAGAGCATCTCCCACCCACCCTGGGGCTTTGCTCTGTAAATCACAGCACGGACCCAGTTCTGCCGGGGTGCAGGGCTTGCTTTCCCCACCCTGGTTTGCCCCTCATGGCCCAGACCATTCCAGTAGCCAGGAAAGTGTGGAATTTCAGCTCTGACCATGTCAGGGCTCCCAGGTGTCAGTTACAATAAAATAAATGACCCATTTCCTGAGGGATCACGAGGGCTCCTCCCGGGCCCATGGACACATCTCTTTATGTCTGTTGATTTTCCCTGCTTCTTTCCCCATGGAAAGGCTGCACTTCCCCGCTCTTTTGCATCAGGAGGTGGGAGCAGAGGGATGCTCTCGCTCCTGCCTCCCTACTGACTGCTCCCATCCCATCCCCAGCACTTCCCCACCAGCATCCCCTTCTCCCTGCCCACTGAGCTCCACCAGCTCCCGGCCAGCATCCCAATCAACTGCCCCCCCTCCCCTTCGGGTTTTACCACTCTCCTTCGGGAAGTTCCCATGAAGGGGCAGTAAAGGCAGGAGCATTAACCCAGGTTAACAGCACAGGGAGGATGAACAGGTCCCCAAAGGCATTTTCCAGCATATACAGACCACCTGGGCACCCCAAAGCCTCCCCTCCAAGCAGGCACCAGCACCCAAAAGCAACAGTGCAGGATACCCCACAGCTCCCCAGCAAACACAGAAGGATGCAGGAGAAACAAGGAAAACCCCTGCAGCCCCCCTGCTCCACCTCCTCCAGCCTAAACGTGGAGCTTCCAGGTAAATCCCAGCAAAGATTCCTGAGCTGAATTCCCACAGGATTCACAGGCATCCTGCTCAGGAGCTGGGAAGGCAGCCGGGATAAATCCCCACACACATCTCCAGCGTGGGCAAACACCCCCATGGGTCCAGGCTTCTCCTTTCCCAAAGGGATAAGAGGAGCTTGTCCAGGTGAGCAGATCATTCCCCAGCTAAAAGCCATCCTGTGTGGGTGCAGGAGAATCCAGGACTCCAGCCCCGTCCATCACTGATGGATGCCACTTGTTGGGTGAGTGGATTTGTACCCCCCGGTACTCCCTATAGGAGCATTCCCATGCTTCAAACTGGACACAATAAGAACTCAAAGGGGCACAAAAGCTCAAACCCATCAGTGAGGAGGAAGGACAGAGCCTGCAAACTCCTCCTGCTCTATCAGGGTTTATCAGGGTCTGCCTGGCAGTGGGAACCCCTCTTACCCATCCACCCAAAGAGGCAGCAGCCGGTGCTGCTCAGAAGGGGCTGATTTCGGGGTGCACGTCCTCGCTTCAGCTTTTAAATGTCTCTCATCATTTAAATGAGAGTTTTCACCCCAAAAAGCTCAAAGAAAAACAGCCCCAAACCAAACAAATTCTGGGACCTCTTTAAAACGCTTTTTTTTTTTCTTTCAAAAAGAAGCGCGCATCCTCCAGGTTTAAGGCTCCCCCCTGTTTTCTCCTGCTCAGTTTTTGGGCAAGGGAAAGGAACCAGCATCCCCTGGGCGCTTCCTGACACATCTGCTTTGGGCTCCCACTTCTCCCCATCCAAACTGTCCGGTAAAACACCACTAAAAGAGGAAAAAGAAGAAACCAAAGCACCTCCCCCCCGGCACCGACAGAGGCAGCTCCCGTCCATCCCTAAACCCTGCAGGTCTGGGAGGCAGCGGAAAGGCAGGAGCTGGAGCCCCTGACCCCGGCAGGGAACAGGGGATGGAGACGTTTCCTCCTGCTCCAGCCTGGAGCTGCAAAGCCTCTGGGCCACCCTGAGCAGCCTGAACCCCCCCCAACCCCTCCTGGCAGCTCTGGAAAGCATTAACAGCGCTGGGGGATGGGAATGGGGCAGAAAACGCCTTTTTTCAGGGTTTTTTTTTGTGCTGAAAGGTCTCAATTTTCAAAGCAAGAGCTGGAACCCCCACCTCCCTTCACCACAGCTCTGTTTGCTTGGGGGGTTTAACCCAAAAGGCAAAGGCAGAAGCGAATTGAACCAGAGCAGCAGCTTCAGCCCTGGCAATCGCCACCAAACTTCTCCAGGGAATTCCAGGTCTTTCTTTGCTTCTGGGATTCAAAGGCATCAAGCTCTTTAACAAAGAGCATCCACATGGGATGGGCTCCATCTCCTACAGGTTCCAAACTTGAAGCGCTCCAGTGGAGAAGTTAAATCACAATTTCTTGGGCAGATTTGCCACGTGGAAAGGGGGAAATAAAAGCATTTCAGGCTCTAAATTGGTAAATACATTTTGCATCGATTTTAACCTTTCTGGCAATAAAAGTCGCTCAGTTTTAGAGCTCACGGATGAAATTTCCTGATAAATTAGTAAGGATTAATTTCACAACGAATTCTTTCTAGTTTTCCCTAGCTGGAAAGCATCAGGATGCATTCATTTCCATGGCAGGGGGGTTGGAACTGGATGATCTGCAGGTCCTTTCCAACCCAAACCATGCTGATTCCCAAATGCCCACCACTCTCAGAGGAGTACAATCGACAGCAAAGAGCTCTCAGCTCAAAGCTGGGGGTTCAGAGCTAAAGCAAAGAACTCGAGTTTCTTCCCCTTTTTGGTAACCAAAAAAGCAGCAAAACACCGAACCCCCTTAAACTCCACATCCTCAGACAGGAGCATTCATCCTGCCCATCCCCTTGCAAGCCCTGCTTGCAGCAGGGGTGTTGCTTTCCTTTTACTGATACTCTTAACTTGTAAACCAGACTTGGGTTAAGGGGAAGAGAATGAATTTAAGGCTGGATTCAAAGCACATTTTAGCTCCTCATTCAAGACAAGCGTCTTGATTTCAGCATGGGGAAGAGCTCCCGAGCTGGTTTCCAGTTGGGTTTTGAGCTCATCCCCCCAGCACGGGGCAGGAAGGCACATTTTGGGATTAATGCTGCCAAACAAAGGAATCCCCCTCGCTGTTATCGAGCCACTGCTCAGGATTTCGTTAGGAACAATTAATTGCCCCATTTTGCACAGGCAAAGGGAGCCTTTCTCCGGTGGGAAAACGTTCATTTGAGACAAGGAGTAAAGGGGGGGGGGGGGGGCACTTTTCAGCGTTCCCCATCCATTTCCATGCACAACACCAAATCCTCCCCTCACTAAGGGCATTTAACAGCTCCCACCTCTGCTCGGGAGCACACGGAGCCTCCAAACCTCTGAGCTGCTCGTGAAGGAGCTCTGCTCAAAGCACCCCTTCGGGTTGAAGTCTATGGGCTGTTATCAACCCCAGTCCCTCTTCCCCCCCACCCCTCCTCAATTACTCGGTTTCATTCTCTCTGGCCGACTCACTTCCACATTCCTCATATTTGGAATGTCTGCTTGATGGATTCACTTTTTTCCCCCCTCGCCCCTCCTCCTCTCTTCATTCATTCATTCTTTTCGACCCCAACGACTTTGGGCTTTTCAGCTTCCCAGTTCCAAACCCCCCCCAATTAATATTTCACCTTAAAGAGGAAAACTGAACTATTTTTCCTTAAGGATTTTTTTTTTCCCTTTTTAACCTTTGGAAGAATAAAACACAAAATAATTTGAAAGAGTCTGGGAAAAACTGGGAAAAATCCCCTTTAGTTTCCCCAAGTTTTTCCATCAGCAAACTTCAAGGCAAAAAAACCCAACAGCAACTCCCCAACAGCCATGAAATGCTTCGAACAAATCCCAACCAACTCGAAGCCTCGTTTTGCTCCACGAAACAACAGCTTTATCCCCACCGAGTTTCCTTTCCAGCCCGATACTTCCCAAGTCTTTCGTTAAAATGGTTCCCATGCTCATGAACATCGGTCCCAGCTTTAGGTGTTATTTGAGGAATCACTGCACTGAACCAACTCCAAACCAGTTCATCCTCCTCGGCCACCCCACGGCAGCAGCTACACCCCCCCATCACTCCTGCTGCTGCCATATTAGCACAGCCTTTCTCATTCATTGCTCTGATGGGTTTCGGGGAGGGGAGATGTGAGAAGGAAGCACCAGCAGGAAAGGTTCCTTCCCAACGTGCGATTCCAACCGGACACATTCATTTCTCACCCCCCCCATCCCCAAAATCACTTTTCCAAGCGTTCCCATTGCTCCCTGCAGCCAACAGAAAACACAACCAAAAAGCCAACTTCTATTGCATTATTACCGTCATTATTTTAGGGATTAGCTGGAAACCCAGTGCCCATCATTTGTTTTCCTATTTCTAAAGGGGAGGGAAATCAGCATCAGGTCGGGGTGGGGGGAGGTTGCTTGGTTTTGATCCCACCAAGCCCATCTGATTCCCTCCCCCCTGCTCTCACTCAATTAACCGTTTCCTGTTCTAGGGCCTTTTAAACTGGAAAATCCAGTCTGGAAAACAAGCAGGGAGGGACGGAGGGAGAAGGAGAAACCAAATCGGTCGCTTTCGAGGCAGTTCCCCAGCCCCATTCAACCCGGGACTGAGCCCAAGGCACCGGATGACTCCCCCCCAACCGGGGGGCTCCAACCTGCCCCGTTCACGAGGAGTTGCCAAAAAGTTGCCTTCTCCCGACCCAGGCACAGGAACTGCGTCCCCAAAGCAAGACAAAGTAACCGCGCTGCCGGGAAGGGGCTGGGAACCCCCCCAAGCCCCATTCCCACCTCCCCCAGCCCCTGTGCGACACGCAACAGAGGCTCCTGTCCCTTTAAAAGCAGCACCCGGGGGGGGGGGGTGCAGCTCGTTTTAACCCCCCCAAAACCGGGTTTAGCAGCTAAACACGAGGCACAGCACAGATTTCATTCAGGAGAGCCCGGAGAAACACGAACCCTTCCTTCCACCTATTGTAAAGTTCACACCCCCCAAAGCATTTCTTTGCATTACATCGAAGGAATATTCCCATTTTTAGTGCATTTCTCTTGGGGGGGCAAAATCTGGTGTCGTCCCCCCCCGACCTATTGATTATCCAGCAGCACCGAGGCAACAGAAGAGGGTGGATTTTTAGGTGCTTTTCCAATCGCACCCCTCCGCTCGCCCCTATTTAAGCCACATCAAATCAGGGGGCACCATCGATCGCCCCACCACGAGCTGCTAGGGAATAAATACCAGGAACATTCTGGCTAGGGAACGACCGACTGGATTTAGGGGTTGCCTTCGGGACCGGAGGAGCCCGCTCTGCCCTTGGCCGTGCAACGTCGGGCAGCAAACGGAAGGGAGGCCAAGGGGGGACCCCAAAAACGGGCTCCCACCGCCCAGCCGAGGAGGGGGGGTCACCAAGGGATGAAGGAACCGGGAAGAGTTTGGGAAGGAAGAGTTGGCTTCGCCTCCTCCCTCCGCGCCCGTTGAAGTAACCGCCTCGTCACGTGGCCGACGCGGGTTTCGGGCTGCGCGATCCAACGTGGACTATTTGGGGTTGGGAACTAAGTGGCCCTTAGCCCAGGCGGCCCCTCCTGGAGCTGGGAATGGGGGGGGATGCTCTGCACAAGAACCCACCCATTGAAACCACTCTTCCTAGCCCATAACCGAGCCCCGGCGGGGTTGGGAAGCGCGGTGCCGGGGCTGCTCCGGCGTCCGGCGCGCAACAACAAAGAGCCAAGAAGATGGAGAGGGCCGGGCTGGGCAAGGCCGGCGGCAGCGGGCGAAGCCGCTTTGGCAAAGAGATGGAGAGCGCCAGGAAGCGTGGCTCTTGCCCCCAAATCCAAGCTGATGGTTGGTAGGAGCTAGGCCAGCGCCTGGGGTTTAAATCCCTGCTCAGCACGGCAAGACCAGCGCCATGGCTTGTTGTTTTTAAGTCCTCAGCGCCAAATCGCAGCAAATTCCACTTAAAAATTAAAGAGCTATGAATGGGGTTTATTATGATTCGGATTTAATTTTGCCCTTCTCTTGGAAAACAAAAGGTTTCGCCCATTTCGCTGCACAGGAGCCGAGCGAGGCTGGGAAATTCTTCCAGTGCCACAAGTTTGAAAACCCCAACCCAAACCCCAGCCATGCATCACCTTGGCCGAGCAGCTGCGGGATCATGGCTCAACCTTCTCTTTCTTTGCCTTCCCCCCCCCCCCCCCTTTTCAAACTTGCTCAAAGAGGAAGTTCCATTAAATGAAAGAAGAGAGAAAATTCAACATTGAGCCTCAAAACCGCCTCGCACCACGCTAAGGCCAAGGCACCAACAGCTCTTCTTCTACACGCACATTTTTAGGTATAACCCCTTTTGCATCCTTTATCTTCCATTAAATGTTCCCCTCCCCAACGATGAAAACAAATCAAATCCCACAAAAAGCCATTAAAACACGGTATTACCTTTGCTTTTTAGGGACCGAATGTTCAATCTCGAGCTGTTTTCCATGGAGCTCCACTTTCCCTAAAAACAAAACGGGGCTGGCTTTTAAAACGGGGCTGGAGGGGTCAGAAGGCGTTGGAGAAGACCCGAAACCTCCCCATCGCATCCCCATTACAACGAACTCCGCACAAACACATCCCCAATTCCTTTACAAGTGCATTTTATTCAATGGAAGACTGGCTTCAAATGGGGAAGCGGTGGGAGGGAGTGGTGAGTTCGCTGCCTGGACAATGTTCCTTAGGAATATTTAATTCCCGAGTTCACCCTGCTTTGGAGCGCGAGAAAAACGAGGAATAACATTTGGAAGAGCAATTCCTCGCCGGGATGGAATTCCGCCTCGTCCCACCCCTCCAAGAAGTCCTTCAGGCAGGAAGGACCCCATGAAAAGGCTCAAAAATCGGAACTCCATGGCAGGAATGGATTTCTCTCTGGAAAATGGAGTGGGATTCTCTGCTGCGGGGTTATTTATAAGGATTTTTTCATTTTTTTGGGAAGGGGGGAGAGGAAGGGAAGGGGCCGGGAGGGGGGAGGGGAGCCGGGGGGGCTCCGAAAAAATGTTAAAATTCCAAAGATTTGGAGCCTCCCCGTTTTCCCGGGAGCTTTCTCCCTCCCCGCCAGCAGCATGGCGACCTTCGCGCTCCTCCGCACATCACATGCCCCAGGAAACCCAGTTTCAAATCAAAATGGCCAAAGTCCCAACCCCTCCATCCGCACCGCGACGGGACCCCCGCGCCCAGCCCGGCCCTGGGGGGGCGGCGAAAAGGGTGGGGGGGATACAGGGAGTATGGGGGGGATGAAACCCCGCTTTCCCCCTCCTCAATCCCCTCCCCGCCGGGGCTCTGTTGGGGCAGCGCTGGGGCCCTATAGGGGGGGTCTGGGGGTGAACCCCGGAGATGGGTGAGAGGGGCACGGCTCTATGGGGAGAGGAGGAGGCGGAGGGAGGAAGGGCGAGAGGACGCCGCTTACCCGAGAAAGTTTCGATGGCTTTCATGGCCCACTGCTCGTCGGGGCAGTCCACAAAGGCGTAGCCGGACTTGACGAGGAAGGGGCCGCTGAAGGAGATCTTGTGCTCGGTGAAGACTTTCTCCAAGTCGGCCGGGGTCACGCTCTCGTTGAGGTTCCCGATGTAAAGCTTGTTCATGGTGGCGGCGGCGGAGGCGGCGGCGGGGCTCGGAGCGGGCGGGGGGGGCTGCACCGTGCAGCCGCGCCGTCGAGCTCCGGCCGCGGGGTTGTTTCTCCCCCCCCCACCCCCCTTTCCCCGCTTTTCCTTTTTCCTTGCTTTTATCCTTCCTTTTCCTGATGGATTTTGTTTTCCTCCGAGGAAAGGGGGCGGCTGCCGGCGGAGGAAGGAAGGGAAAGGGAAGGGAAAAGGGGACGGGAGGGGGGGGTGGGGGGTGTCCTTGGGGAGGGGGCGGCGGCGGCGGGGGCCCCCCCGGTCGGCGGCGCGGTCCCGGGTGTTACCGGACGCGTCTCGCAGCCGGGCACCGCCTCTAAATAAAACCGACCTGGAAAAAGGAGTGAAAATGTTTGCGGGAGGAAGCCACGTGGTGATGCGGGAGGGTCCGGCCCCCGGGGGGGAGGGGCCGGGGGGGGGGCTCCGCTTATTTATTGATTACAATTTAAATACCTCGTTATTCACCTTCCCCCCCCTCCACGCAAATCCCACCCCCCCCTTCTCCTTTCTCCTCCCGAAGCCCGTCCCGTCGGAGGCACTTTCCCATCTGCTGCAGCCCCCCGCCCCCACCGCGCCCCTCCCCCCACCGCGCCCTTCCCCCACCCCCCTTTTCCCCCGGTGCCTCAATGGGATTTTTCTGGGTGTAAAAAACTTCGGCATCAAAGGGGCCGGGAGGTCCCTGGCGCCGGGGATGGGGGTGGGGAGCGGCCCGGCCCCCCCCCCTCGGGGCTGGCCCTGCCCAGAGGGGGGCTGGGAGGGGGGACCCCCCCATGGTGGGGGCTGCGTTGTCCCCGGCATTGTTTTAAGCGCTTCGTGCGCAGCCCCGCGGAAGCCTTCGGGGGAAGGGAGCCCGGGGGGGCTCCTCCCGCACAAAAGGGCCCCATGGGGGGGGGGGGGCATTTCCCCAACGGGACCCGTCGGTAAAGCGGAGCCCACCCCCCGCTCCCTCCCCTCCTGCCTTTTCTGGAGACTTTTATTTTTAGGCTCAAGATGGGTTGAAAATAGCAGCGAGCTCCCCCCCCCAGCACCCACCCCCCCTCCGCATCCTGCCTCCCCGACGGGGCGGTCGGGGGCTCGGCCCTCGATGCTGCAGCCGGGTTCCCCCTAATCCCCCCCCCCCAGCGTCTGCCGCGCTGCAAGTAGAGGCACGGTCCGGCCCCTCCGCGCCTGCAATTAAATGCAAGGCGCCCGCGGAAAACTCGCGGCCGGTTCCGCCGGCTCCGCGCTGCGCCCCCTCCCCCCCAAACCCCACCCCCCCGGAAACGGCTACAATAAAATAAAATAAAAATTCAAAATAAAGAAAATCTTCACAAATAATCACAAAAATCCCATCGAGGGATTCCCCTCCCATCGAGGGAACGGCGCCCGCGCCTCGCTTATCCCCAGCAGCCGCCTTTCGGGGTGAACCCCCCCCGTCCCCAGCCGAGCTGCGCCTGGTCCCCCCCCCCCCAAATAACGCTTGTGTGCCGGTACCTAAGTACTTGGTGCTACCGGTATTACTGCTCTTGTTCGGCAGAGCCGCGCGGGGGGGGTTGTTGGGAAATAACTCCATGGGATCCCGCTCCCGAATCCCACCGGGTGTAAACCTTATGGAACAGATGCGCGTGCCCTTGGGAACACACTGAAACGAGGGCTCCAAACCCTGGGAAATGGGCATTAAGGACACCCGAGCTCTCTTCCCCTCCCGTGTCCCATCCATCCCGCTGTCCCGGGATCTTTGCCTCGGAGCCATGCGGGTGCTGCTGCTCTCTGAGGACGCTCGGGTCTCATCCACCCCATCCCGAGTTCCTCAGCACCGGCGCGAAGGAGGAGCCTCTGCGTGTTCCCGAGGCTCCCAGCGTGTCCCAGCCTAAGGATTCACAGGTGAAAAGGGGGGGGAAACAAGGAATTGGGGAAATAAACTTCCCGCTGCTCAGGACTTCTCCCCTCTCTCCCCCCACCCTTCCCAGCCTGGCTGCAGCTTCCAGCGTGTATCCGCCCCCCCCAGACTGAAATAAACCAGCGGGATCTGCTTCGGATCCATCGCCGAGCTCGCCCAGGGTACTTTTGTTGTTGCTTTGATTGGTTTCCTCAGGACCTTCCCCGTGTAACACAATCCCCTGCAATAATGAAGTGAAGGAAACCAATCTAAGGGGAAAAATGGGGGGGGGAATGCAAACAAAGAGGGAAGTCTTCAATTTACCCTGCTCCCAGGGAACCCCCTTCCCCTCGCTGCAGCCTTCCAGATGCGAGGTATTTGGAGAATGCAACAGCAGAGCCCAAAGCATTGATCTGCTGCAGCGGGGAGGCAGAGCCGCCTTCCACACACACACACACACCCCCATGCAGGCGCTGGGGGCTGCCCCTGCACCTCAACTGCACCCCCCCGCTCCCAAGCCAACCCCAGCCACCCCCGGACCCCAACAACTGCCCCCATTCAGTCCCAGCCAGGACAACCCAAGCTCTGCAACCCCCCCTAAGGGAAACAGCCCCTCCCGACCTCAACGTACCAGCAAGTGGGTGGGATTCGTGGAGCAGGGAAGGGCTGAGCAGGAGCTTGCACCCCAGCGCTGCCGCTCCTAAGCCCCTCCGTGGCCTTTTTCCTCTCCCAGGATTTCCTTCAATTGCGTTGGGAGTTTCCAAGAGCACTCCGAGGAGCTGAGTTCTTTTCGTTTCCAAGCGCTCCTGCCCCGCTCTCCCACCGATGCGAAGCTGCTTCTGCTTGAAGGCAGCAAATCTGACTGGGGCAAAGGTTTGGGGGGTTGTTGGTAAAGGCGGAAAGCTCTGAACCAGGCAGAAATGGTCCTAAGGAGTTCGTACAATTTCCCTACAAATTCCAATCGTTATTGCTGCCACTTAGGAGTTTGGGGAAGTTTCTGAAGGGAGAAGGTTGAAGCTGGGTGCTGAATAATGCAGCTGAGATTGCACTGCAATGGGGGTTTGATACGAAGGGGTTTAATTACTGCCGCCTGCGAAGTGCTGTGGCTCTGGGGCAGGACAGGGCTGAAACAGGACCAGTTTTTTAGGACAGATTAGGAGGAAAGAAGAGCAGATTCTGCTCTGCTCGTTCTGCCCCTTCTCATTTGAATCCTTCCTCAATTTGTTTGTTTGGGGGTAGCTTTGATTTTAAGCACTCTTTCATTTGGACAAGGTTAAAGCTGCACTCAGGAACTCTGAGAAAGCCTCGTTTGGGGACGTTTGGAAATCTCTGTGAATTCCCAGTTAATAAACCTGGAAGTTCTCAGGAAAATTCACAAGTCATCAAGAAAAAAAACCCCAAAGTTTTGTTTTCCTGGAATCTCTCAATCCAATCTCAACAAACAGAAACAATTGGACGATGGAGCAAGCCTGTCCTTAGAACAGAGGTGAGAATGCAACAGGATAAGAAGCGTGAGGGTTACAGTTGGGAAATATTTCCTTTTCCTTAAGTGGAATCCCAGTTTAAAGCACCTTTTGTTCAGTTTTTAGTCTGTGGAAAATATTCCAGGCTGGAAAAAGCCGCTCCTATCGCAGAAGATCCAATTGATTAAAGCTGCTGTTGAGGAACTTGTTGCAAATCAAACTTGCTGTGGAATGAGCAGTTTGCTTTAAAACCAAATCAAGCCTCGAGGCAGGGCAGTGGCAACCCCCTGCTCCTCTGTGCCTTCGCAGCATCATCCTGGTGGGTAAGGGATGTTCTGCTGGAGCTCAGGGGCAGAGGCACATCCCCAGCCCAGGAAGGGGCTGAGCGATGGGAAATGCCCCTCTGCTCCCTGGGAGGGGTGGGAGGTTCCGATGCAGCAGAGCTGAAGATGGAAATGGTTAAACCTGCAACTGGCTCCATGAGCTGCCTGCTCCCTCAGCATCTGAGTGCTCCGGTTCAAAACAAAGCAAACGGTGCAATAAACCCTGCCTTCAAAACGCGCTCCCATCTTGAGAAACCCTTTCGGTCTGGTACTAAAAAGCTGGGGTCTCTTTCAAACAACCCCAACCCGAAACCCACAACCAAGGAGCTTTTTGCTTCCCCTCTACATCTGCTGCTTTGCAGCCTCTGGGCTCCCTCCAGAGCTCCACGTGGGGCTGGGGGCACTCCCCAGGTCCTGCCTTCTCCTTTGGGCTTCGCCAACGCAGAGAGGAATGTTCAGATGGCACCCACACAAAGGTGCTTTGCATGGATGCATCTCCCCCCCCACATGATGGAAATGGTTCATTTGGGGGTTGCTTTCCTTTTGGGGAAGGGGTCAACTCTAAATCCGAGGTGAGGAAAATGCTTCCCAGGATGAGCCCTGAAATGTGGTTGCTCAGATAATCCCTTTCCTTTCCCGGTTTTCCCCCCCGAAATGAATGTGCCACCACTTCCTTAGAGCAGACCTTTCTAACCTGTCCGTTTAGTTTTAACTCATCAAAAAACCCAGTGGGAGCAGCTCGGGAGCAGCCATTTCTCCTACGGATGGTGGGAGAAAGCTCTGCTCTTGGTCCAACCACAAACTAAACCAGGCTGCTTGTTGGGAAAGCATCGTGGGGGATGAATCCTGCCATCGCTGAACTCCCCCTGACCTTGCTTCAAGTGGGAGCTGCTCTTTTGAACCCCCCTCCACACATCTGCAGCCCTCCGCAGGCACACGTGAGCCGTTTTCCTGGCGGTAACTGCCGGTACTTGTAGCACGGTTCCCCCAGTCCGAAATAAACGCATCTGTAGCAGAATTAATGCTCCACGAGCACAATTTCGGGGGCCCTATAACATTTAAACCCCCATGAAGAGCAGGGGGCTCTCCAGTCCTCAGTGCATCTCATCCCTGCAGCACGAGGTAACAAAAGGCTCAGCTGCTAACACCAGCCTTGCCTAATTCCCTGTACCCAAAACAAGCATACCCTGGGAGGTGGGCGAGTGCCCAGCACCGCTCTCTGCCGTGGGTCACCTGAAAACACAGAGGTCATTTCACAACGGCAACCTGGAGCCAAGCCCCAGCACCGGGCTGCCAGGAGGGCGATGTTAGGGGAGCAGCAAGGGCACGAGGTAGAGCTAATCCCACGTTACTGAGCCAGCCACTTGGGCAGGCGCCTTGCCGTGGGCTGGGCTCTCTGGTTTCCTGTCCTGCTGGTACCCCGCAGGATGGAGCAGGGCTGATTATTCCCTCTCCTTTCCCGCAGCTCCACCGCTCTCATCTCCCCAGTTGGTTGCTGCTGGCTCCATCGCTGCTCGACGCGGGGAATACAGGATGGGTTTCACATCAGGGCAGCTGCCACCAGGCAAAGGGCTAAGGGGTGGATGGAGGAGGTGTCATCAAAACAGGCAGGTTTGATGCTAGAGCGAGTCCAGGTCATCTCTGCAGCTTCCACAAGCGGTGATGCTGTCGCTGCACAGAGGGAAAAGTTGTGGTCGTGCAGCTCAGTGGTCCCAATAAATCTTCCCCACATGGATGCTGTGCTGGGCTCTGTGTTACAGCAGTTACTGTCCTGTAGGTCCCTGCTCCTGGGGGTTAAGAGGAGCATCTCAGGAACAAGCAGAGCAGGCAGCAAGGAGAAATCCACATTCCCCATGCTTTGTGGTTCCCATTTTTTCATTGCCATGGGGTTTTCTTTTGCGACCTAAAGAACTCGTGAGCAGGAAGCTCCAGGAGCCACCCCAATGAGCTGAACGAATTCATCAAGAACAAGCATCGGAGCCTTAAAAGGCCCTAGGGTTTGGTTGATGTTAGAAGGGAGTGTTGGCATTTAAGCACATACCTGGTATTTTGCCATTGTGAAAAGACCTGGTCCGTTCCCCCCAGCACTGGAGAGGGAAACAGGTCTGGACCCACAAGAGAGGATGAAGCAGTGCTTGGCGCTCTGAAGATGCTCTGTAAATCCACCCAGCCCATCACTGCTGTGCTCCAGAGCACTCCACGCTCCTCTGCAAGCACTGCTGGTGGTGCAGGGAGAGAAATGAAATCCCAAGGAAAGCTTTAAGGTTCTGTGCCTCCAGAATGAGCCCCAGATCAGGACCAGGCTTTGAATGATGTCCCAGTGCCCGTGATTTCAGGGAGAGGATGGGAGTGAAAAGCTTCCCAATCCCTCCTTCCTCTCTCCCTGGGCTTTGAGGAGCAGAGCAAATCCTAACACTGATGCATCATGGCCAGTTACAATGGGGAACCTCAGACCAGCCCGATGCCTGCACCCAAACCAGAGCAGAAAGTGCTGTATTCACCTGGGATATGCAACACCTGAACCCGTCTCTGGCAGAGCTGAGGTGCCCTGAGCTGTGCCACGCAAAGCAGCAACCAAAGAGCACTGCTCCAGTGGGAAAGGGAAACCCTTACTCACCCCAGTCACTGGGAAGAGGAGAGAGGTGAGAGCAGAGCCATTGGAGGCGAGAGGTTAGAGCAAGACACAAGAAATGGACTGGGCAGTTTGCAGCCTTCCAAAAGCTTTTGGGAATGGATCAGAGGGAGTTGAGCAGAGCGGAGGCTGGCTGGGAGCAGGGGCAGGAATGGGTGACCTCTTAAGGTCACTTCAAGCCCTATTTGCCGTGATTACAGGGACATTCAGTCCTCGAAAGGCTTGGTAATCAGAGTTGCCCTTGAGATGTTTCGGTGTCTCAGAGCAGAGCAGAAGCGTTTCAGCCACGCAGCTGTGACCTTCCCAACACATTCCCGAATTCCTGGAACTCCAACTCCCGAGTCAGGTCTGCTGCGAGGAGCAGAGCTTGCTCCAGCAGGGCAGGAGGAAGCAGGGCAGCCCCAGCTCCCCTCTTCAGCTTGGTTAATGGTGGCTGGGTGAAACCTAAGCTCCAGCCTCCCCTGTCGCAAGCAGGGACCCAGCTGAAGCTTGTGAAATGATTTGTGTTATCAGAGCAGAGCACAGATAACACCGTGAGGGTGGTGCTGCCATAGCTGGGATGGGCTGAGGCTGGAGGAGAGCAAGGTTTGCCTCATTACTTAGACCTCCCATTGCCCTGGAGGAAGCAGATGTGGGCATGGGGCCCTTCTCCAGGTCAGCATCTCTCCCATCGCTTCCCAGACCCATCTGGGGGGGGGGTGGTGTTTGAAGTCCTGGAGTGCTGCTGTTGTCCAAACCACACCGTGAGCAGATGCCCTGAAATAACCGTAACTGTGAACCCTGGGTCAGCATTTAATGTTGCTGGATATTTATTTCACTCTATTAACTTTATATCCTACAGAGGCACTTAATGAGAGGAAAACAAATAGGTTGCACTTCGGAGAAACAAGATATCTGAGTTGGCTGGGAGCAAAGCACCCAGAATACATATGATAAAGATGTGGGGATAAACTATTCCATTTTATTGATTAGCAACTGTGCTAGGAGTGTAAATTGGTTCCTATAATATAACTATTATAGTGCATCATTTATTACAGCAGGCACGACTTTCCTGCATGGGGGAAAAGCTTGTGGAGACCCTGGCATGCTCATGTGCTGCTAGCTAAGGGACTAAGCCACACGTTAAATAGTTCCTGTGAAAGTAGTAATTACTCCCTAATAGCCCCAAACTCTTAATCGACACTAATAATGTCCTTCTGAGCCTTTACCTTAATGCAATAGAGATGCAACACTGCTTGCTGGGTGTATAACCACAGGGCAGCAAGAGCTCACCGCTGCCCACGCCGGGCTGAGCTGGATGAGGCTCATTCTGTGCTCTGCAGGCTCCCGGTGCAGAACGCAGGTTGAAAGCAGCCCGTGTCTGACACCGGGTCCCTGCAGAACTAAGAAGGGCAGAAAAACCCCACCGCTTGTAGGAAGGAAGCGCCAAACGGAGCCTTGGCGTGGAGACGAGTACCTCATCCCGCTGGATTCCTGCACGTGTTCAGGACAAGATCCACCAGGGCACTGCGCCAGCACAGCGAAACCCTCTCCCACGCTGAAAGCACCGACACTCCACTCTTGCCGTGATTACTGCAGTTCCACGAAGGGCTGGTTCTGGCTCAGCCCTGGCATCCCGAAATCCTGCTCTGACCCACACAGATCCCCGGGGTAGCTGAGCCAGCACCAACCTGGGAGGATGCACACGCACACATCCCTCCTACAGCCAGGTGGGGGGTTCCTGCTCTGAGGAGCTCTGCTGAGCTCCACGGGAGGGAAGAATACCAGGCTGGTGGACCCGAGGGGAGGGCTGTGACTTGGATAACCTCCGGCAGAGTTCAGAGCGCTCCAGGGAGGGGAGCAAGGACGGACGGGAGCGAGCTCTGCCCTCGCAGTGGTGAGAGCAGAGCTCAGCTTGGGGGCTAGGCAGGCACCAACATCACCCTGCTCTGCTCCTTCAGGTTGGAGCTGGGGATGATGGGAATCCTAGAGCAGGTCCCTGACCAGGATTTCCGTGCTAAAATGTAATGGAACCAGTTCTCCCAGAGAGACCCAGGGGAAGCGGGGCAGGGCAGGCACCAGGGAGGTATCTTACCATGCACGTAGTCACAGCGGAGCTGATGGAAGTGGATTTACCCCTTGTACTTTGATGGCACAGTTAACATCTGCAGAACGCCTGCTTTCCTGGATCCAGCTGTGCAAGGGCAGGGTGAGGTGGTGGCCTCACTGACCCACGTCCCCAGCAGCTGCAGAGCCGCAGGGAAACACTCCATCACTCACTCAGGACAGGAGAAGCCCCAGTGGGTGCTCAGGTCCAGCTGCTGCCCTTCACCCCACACAGGCTGCTGCTGTGCCACCACCCTCCTGCCTCCTCCCTGTTTCCTACTGGTTTCCTGTCTGCCACTCTCCATCCCCAGTTTTCCCTTCTCAGAGCACATGTTCTGGGGGTCAGACGCTGTTTTCAGTGTCTGGGGATTGTACAAGGGGCTGCTCAGGATGCTCAGACTCGATGGTGACAAAAACAACCATGATGGGAGCTATCGAGTTTAGCAAAGTTATTCCTCCTGTACGGAAAAGGAGGAGCAGGCTGGGACTCTCCAAGATAGCACTTACACTAGCAAAGGAAAAAGTAGAAGTCAAGGAGGTTTTTACCATGGAAAGGGATGCTATATGGAACTGAGGTTTAGACGAATGCCACATGTATTACACCCAATCCATATTTGCTCTCAATTTCGTGATACAGTAATGTTTAATTGCCATTAATGTCAACATATTTTAAAAGGTTATTTTCCTGCTCTGTAGGTCAATAGACTTAATGAAGCAGCTCTAAATGGGTTTGAATTGCATAGATTAGGTGCTTGATTTCCTGTTTACCTCATGCAAGTGGGTTTGGTCCTGCACAGTGAACATACATAAGAGCTCTGAAGGGTCTCCTCAGCACCAGAACCAGCTGAGATCCTCTGGGCAGCTTCAGAGACGGAGCAAGGTAAGAAGCTCTGTGTCGGTCTCCCTTCTGAATGTGTTTTTCCTAAGGTAGCTGTGGGAGTGAACAGTGTTTGAGCGTGTCAGGCAGCAGCAGAGCAGGAGCAGCTCGTACCTTTGGTTCTGCAGCAATGGATGTGCTGGGTTGCAAAGGGAAATGATGTTATTTCAGAGGAACAGTCAGTCCTTGGCAAGCAGCAGGCTGGGATCTGCACCTAGACAGGGAAGTAAGGAGAAATTGCTTCTTAGTTGCTGTTTGGGACCTCCCAGCTAGGGATAACCAGGGATAATGCTTCTTCCAATGCAGACAGGATTGCACAGGGGGCACAAAGACCTTTGTGTTGTAAAGATCCCACCAGTTGCACCTCCCTTTGTGAAGAAGTCAAATTAGAGGATCAAAGCAGCATAAATATCACAGCAAACTCCATGCTCTAGATCAGTGCCACCCAGGCAAAGGGGGCCTTTATTAATCTCAAAATGGTTTGTCAATATTCTTTGCAAACGCATTCTGCTTTTCCTCCCTTTTGGGGTCAATTCTGCTCTCCCAGCATCACCAATAATCACCTTTCCACATTACAGTGTTCTTGCACAACTTCCCTATTTTCAGATGCATCTTTATACCCACAGTTCTACCACTAAGAGAAGAAACAAAAAGCAAATGGGAGGGGAAAACCTCAGTTATTGAATCATCACTTTTTTTCCCCCTTCTCATTTAAAATACTCCTCAGCTTTTTGTCTGATGGGATTTACTCCACTGTTAACACACTCTGCACTGATTTGTCTTTTATGGCTTTAAGAGCCTTTGCCAGTGTTCAGTCTTACACCTTTGCTTTTAAGAGGGCTCCTCAGAACTTGCTGTAGCTGAGAATGGAGCACAGCGAGCGCTCTTCTCTCTTAATGGGAAGGGCTGAAAACATCAGTAAAAGATGTCACAGTTTTCCAGAAGGAAAAGAATGCCCCAATTCCAAACGGCATCCAAACGTGCACGTCCTGTCTGTCCAAAACGAGAATTGGGCTGGTTTAAGAGTATAAATAACAGCTTAGAGGAATAAAGTTCTATCAACATATGAATACAGTTTGGAAGGCTGGATACCTGAGTCCTGATACAGACCTTCTCTTTTTGTTGCTGAACCATTCCTGTTAGCGGCAGCTCTCCCTTGCAATGCTGTTTCCAGAAAGAGCTGTAACAAAGAGTGAGGTGAGAAACAACAAAAGAGATCTGTGAGCCAAGATCAAAACCATTTCTGTATGGAGTTTGCAGAGCTGGAATAGTAATTAAAAGAGCTCAAATGTCCGAGGGCTACGGAGCCGAACTGTGGATGTGAGGACCAGGAACAGCTTGAAACCAATCAATCTTGGAATCCAATCCTGATGCTATCCATGGGATATTTCTCATATCTGATACTCACCGACTCTGGCTCCAGTCCCTATCCAAAGCTTTACCCATCCCAGCAGAAGCCCTCCTAGACATTAGATCAGGCTCCTAAATCTGGCAGAACCACAGTGCGGGATAAGCAGGATGCCATGGCTGCTGAATTGCCTGATCCAATATCCGTTCCCGTTCACATACTCAAGCTTGAATCGACCCTTAAAGCACAATGAGGTACCCACAGGGTCAGCTTGTAAACATGGAGGAAGACAAAGCCCTTGACTCCAGGAATGTGTGACCCACAATGAATTTGATGGTTACAATAAAAGTATAGGGGACCATTAAAAGACACCACGGTGGGAAAGAGCATTGGCATTGAAAAAGGAATTTAACGGGGAACAGCAGAAGAGGGCTTTGTAGGATGGAGAAGGCTGCTTGAAGCACAGGGGCTGAGGAGACACATTTACAAGCAGAGGCACGTGCCCAGCACCACCCGTCCCTCCGGGTTCAGTATCCTGTCACTTGTCCCCTGTGTCCCCTCTGCTTTTGAACAGAGAAACCAGCAGAGAAGATGATGGCTTTCAAGGTTCTCTCTCTGCTCCTTGCTTCGCTGAGCTTTGTTTTGATGGAAGAGACTGTCTCAGGGTAAGTGTTTTGGAAAGCTCATGGTGTATTTGAGCCTTTTCCAGCTCCTCTCTGGAGGCAAATGGACTCTTTCCATTGGCATCCTGATAAGTAGGTGAGAACATGAGTCCTGAGGTAGATGTCAGATAATAGAGACAAGCAGAGATAAGCAAATGATAAGAGAGATATCAAAATAAAGGCCTGAGTCTTTGAGGCAGAGCCAGGAACTCCCAAGTTTTCCCTATAAATTTCATGGCTCTAGGTTAGGAGGAACAAGCTGAAAGTAAACCAGGAAGAGAAGAAGGTTGGCTGAGAACTAGAAACAAGAGGTAATCATCTCACATGAGTGAGGCTCGGGGCAGCCAGTATTTGGAAGCTTCTGAATATAGGACCAGTTGCATAAAGCAGGGATGTAACAGAGACTTTCCCTGACTCCTGCTATGGAATTTCCAACTACCACCCTGGGTGATCCTAAAGAATCCTTGTTAGAGCAGTAGGAGCTGCTGCAATCCCACATAGTAGTCCTATGTCGACACTTGCCAGGTCTGTGCTGGTCCCAAAGTCAGCTCTTGCCTCCTGCCATCCACACCTGAACCTCTTGAGGACACAGGAACAGGCTTCCTTGGTCCTCAGTGTGCAGGTTCCTGAAGGAAGGAGCCTGAGCCCACTTGGTGCCTTAGCACAGAGCCAGCTTCCCTGTGAATCGTGCAGCAGGGCAAACCACACTGCAGGCAACCAGCAAATACCTAGAGCGCATCTCCTCCCAGGCTGCCAAACCTGAGCGGCCACTGCAGGAGCAGCCAGCAACAGGGGGGAGGAGGATGCCAGCCCCTTCCCAGGGCAGGAATAGTCACTGTGCCAGGAGAGACGAACAGGGACCACCAACCCTTGCTGATGCAGGCACCGCGTGGCCCCCGCGTGTAGCCCGAGCAGAGCTCCCGTAGCGGGTACTCCCCATCGGTGCCTGACTCTGCCTCTGTGCTCTCACCCCAGGGTCAGTGTAGGGGCTCCCAGCACCAGACCACTGCAGAGACGCTATTCCGAGGCCACCCTGGCAAGCGACTACAGCCGCACGATGGATAACATGCTGAAGAAGAACTTTGTGGAGTGGTTGCTAGCCAGACGGGAGAAGAAAAGCGAGTAAGTGCAGACTTGCAATGCTCCTACGATCCAAACTCGGGGCTGCCGCCAGCCAACGGATGGCTCCAGAAGAATGCGGAGCCGAGGATGTATGTCGTAGGCTGCAGCAATGATTCTATAGGGAGCTGGGTTTCTTTTTGCTTTCATTTTTCCAAGCCCTGGAGATGGTTCTGGTCTGCGGGCACGCATCACAACCACCTCTCTCCCTGCCTGAGACCGCCGCTGGTAGAGGGAGTGGGAGGGAGCTGCGAGCCGTGGAAAAGCAGCATTTGGGCCCCCTCTTGTGGCATCTCCGGTTGATCTCCTCCCGCTTCCCCTTTCCAGCAGCATGATCGAGGCGTACAAGAGGGCAGCTGAGCCCCAGGGACCCGCTGCGAGTGGCCAAAGGTTGGACCTGGGCACGCAGGAAGCCAAAGATTTCTTCTCCTGGCTCCTGAAAGGCAACAAAAGCCCGAGGTGAGGCGGGAGGCTGGGAAGAGAATGCCTGTGCTGAGGGAGGGGTCCCAGGGGTGACTTCCGAAGGGATGTTCTGGGGCAGGGATCGATGGTAACGGTGTCGCACGGGCACACAAAGGGACTTTGGTGTCGAAAGGGAACGTCCCGGGTTTGTAACTCCTCCTCCCCAAAAAGCACAAAGACCAAAACCTCCCCATTTCTCCCAAATCACAGATTGAAAAGAGACCACGATCGGGGGCTTCTTGTGGCTCTTGTTTTGCAAATGTCAGCACAGCCTCACGGAACCCCAGCACTCTGATAAGGTCAAAGCCTTGCTTTTGGGTAGGGCTGAAGCGCACCCGCTCCTTGAACAGCACCAGAACAGAGGAGCCAGAACCAAGCTCTTTGGTGTAACCCAAACCAAGCTCTTTGGTGTAATCCAAACCAAGCTCTTTGGTGTAACCCAAACCAAGCTCTTTGGTATAACCCAAACCAAGCTCTTTGGTATAACCCAAACCAAGCTCTTTGGTATAACCCAAACCAAGCTCTTTGGTATAACCCAAACCAAGCTCTTCCCTAGGATGTTCTCCATGAAAATGAGATTTAAGTGATACATTTCTGCAGAACATTTTGATTTAGATCAATGAACCCAAGAGAGAGGGGGGGAACAACAAAGGCCAAGTTGGATGGGGCTTGGAGCGAGCTGCTCTAGTGGAAAGTGTCCCTGCCCATGGGTTGGAACCAGATGAGCTTTCAGGTCCCTTCTACCCAAACCAGCCTGGGCTCCTATGGAAACTCATTCACACACTCAGTATGTTGAGCAGTTTATCTCTTAGAAAGGAAACAAACCAGTTCTTCCCTTAGATCACCACTACAAGGTTACTGTCACGACAACAACGGCGATAGGAGCTTGCTCAGAATAGGTTCTCCTGCACAAGGGAACCCAGTCCATGCGCTGCTCTGCACTGCTGCAGCTCGTGCCTTCATCTCCTGAGCCATCTGGCTGAGAGCAGGCTCCTGCATCCCGGCTTTGTGCTGTGTCAGCACATCCACAGCCTGTCAAGAGCCGGCTTCACC
This sequence comes from Neopsephotus bourkii, assembly GCF_033783945.1. NCBI lineage: Eukaryota > Metazoa > Chordata > Aves > Psittaciformes > Psittacidae > Neopsephotus > Neopsephotus bourkii. The sequence continues at coordinate 1,085,229 of NW_026902294.1, read as the reverse complement.
TCCCCCAGCCTCAGCTCCTGGCACAAATGTTCAAACAGCAACGGAGCCCAAAGGCAAAGCTGCTCTGGGGCACTTGGTGTGCTGAAGGCAAGGCCGAAGGCAAGGCCCCCCCGAGGGAAGGAGGGACCCATTCCCTGCACGTGGAGGGGGCTCTGCAAAGCCTAACAGGTTGCTGGTGCTTACGCCTAAAATGGTGGCAAGAAGGGAAAAGCGAAGCCCGCATCCTTTGAGGCACAATCCGGGTGTCCTCTGGCAAAACCCATGGGATCTGTAACCCCAGGGAGTCACGGGACAGGCCCCCCTGGACCCGAATCCGGGGAGGATTGGTTGTCTTTAACAGCTTGTTGCATGGAAGAGGCTTTAGAGAGCAGGGTGCAGGGGATGACCAGGGGCAGGGAAACGCGCACAGATCTGGTTCACAGGGGTGGCTCAAGCCAGGCCCTCAGGAGATCAGACCCTGAGCATTGCTCCTCATCCTGCAAGCACGCAATCAAAGCAACGAGGGCTTTGAGGGGTCTCGGCAGGTCACCGAGCCTGACCCCTGCTCCAAAGCAGGATCCGCGCGCCCCAAACTGCTCCTGACAGATGTTTGTCCAACCTGGACTGGGAGGGGGAAGGCACCGCTTTGATGCTCGGGATTAATCAGCTTGATTAGCTTCATTAAACCCCAAACTGCTTCCTAGTGTCTCCCTTAATCTGCTTAATTGCAAATAAACCCCCCGACTTGGAGAGGAAAGTGCTGCTTGCAAACAAAGCCTTCCCTTTGTGAGGTTGGAGCAGAGACGCTGCTTCCCCCACGCTCTGCCTTTGTTTCGCTGCCTGCTGGCTCCAGGAGGAGGTGGGGTGCAGGGGGGGGGCACTGGGCTGCTCCTCCTCACCCCCCCCTTGGCAGCCCAAATGTGCCAAGAGCAAAGAGCTCACCAGGACAAAAGGAGGTTAAAGCCCTTTGAGGGTTTATCTGAGTCAAAGCCGTTGGGAGACAAGGAAAACACCCCTGTGAGAGGCCCTTAGGTGGTGTCTGAATCCCTGCCTCTCCGGCCTGGCTCATTTCTTGCAGTTCCCTGGACGCTTCAGAAGGTTTGAAGGATGCTCTGCACCAGGACTTCCTGACATGGCTGATGTCCACTGATCTCTGCAGGGCAACGTGAGTGCCTGCTCTCCCTATCCCTATTGTTACAAGCATCCCTACAGGCCCTATTCCAGCCCTTGTCCCCAAGGTGCCTGTTGCAGTGCTCAGTCAGTGGGTTTAGGGTTGCCTTAGGTGACCACTGGGTGCTCCCAAGAACAAACAGGGATGAACCGGCCACGAACACAGGGAACAAGAGGCAGCTCTCCTTTACCTTACTATTAGAGACTGATTTTGACACACACCTTGCTGTCCAAGCAGCTTCTCGAGGGAGCAGAGGCAGGCGGCTGCTGGAGAAAGCAGAACCTTGTGCCTTGTTCCCTATGGGAACCAAACGGGGTGAGTGCAATGCCATAGGAATTCACGGGGTTCCCTCTCCCTTCTGCTTTGCCAGGACCGTGTAACCGCAGGGCCCTCCCGAGGCGCGCTCTCCATCCCCTCACGGCACGGGAGGAGGAAGGACCCTTCCATTCGCTCTGTTCTGTTGCAGCTTGTCTGTTGTGCTCATGCCAGCAATAAAGAGTCTCCTTTGAAGCTGAAATGACGCTTGGGTGAGCCCTGCTTTGGGGATGGACACAAAACACCATTAAAAGGCTGCAGGAACGAGCATCCTTCCAAGCAAGGCTCCCAGCAGCCACAACGCACCTTGTGTGGTGGGGAGCAGGCCCATCCTGCCCATGGGATTCCAGGCTCCTGGCACTGGGCCATGGATCAAACACCGTACATGGGGGCTTCAGCCCCAGACACCGGGACCTGGCTCCCTCTGGGGGTGCCCCTCATGCAAGAAGGGGGGGGTTGGGTCTGAAACCCCCTCAGTGAGGGCCGTACCCCTGTGGGGCGGCCGCACCCCCCCAGTGAGGGCTGGGCCCCTCGGGGCACCCCTCACCAGAGGGATCCCCCCAAACAAGGCCGCTCCCCCCCCATAACCCCACTGCCCACACACCCCAGGGCCCCCCAACCCTAACCCCACCCCCGTCAGCCCGAGCCCCTCAGTGCCCCCCGGGGCAGCGATACCGGGGTGGGGTGGGGGGGGTCCCCGTTACACGATGGCAGCACCCATGGGTGCCCATAGGGTGGGGGGGTGTGCGGCGTTCGTCGGCACCGGCCGTCGCGGGGAGATGACGTCAGACGCAGCGCGACGGGCAGCGGGAGCGGGATGCACCGGCGGGGGGTGGGCGCGGGCGCCATCGCCAAGAAGAAGCTCGCGGAGGTGAGGGGCGGGGGGAGGAAGGGGCCGGGACCCCCCCGGACCGGGCTCTGGGGGAGGAAGGGGCCGGGATCCCCCCGGTCCGGGCTCGCGGGGAGCTCCGCGCTCCGCAGGTACTGCGGGAGCGGCCCCGCCGGCCCCGCACCGGGCGGTCCCTGCTCCGTACCCGCCCGAGCCCCTGTGTCCAGCCCGGCCCTGAGCGCTGCCTCCGGGTCTGGGGCCTTGAGCACCGGCTCCATCCTCCCGCTTTCCCCCTGCAGGCGAAGTACAAGGAGCGAGGGACGGTCCTGGCCGAGGACCAGCTGGCCCAGGTGGGGATCCCCCCTGCGCGGCACCCGGGGCATTACCCGTGAGCTGCACGGGCAGCGGTGGGGCTTGGGGGGGGGCTGCTTCTCCCCCTCCTGTGAGCCAAGCTCCCGGTTCAGCAGAGCCCTTTGCCTTGTCTCCGCTGGGCTCTGGTGCTGGTTTGTGTCCGGTGTTCAAAGCGTGCATGTGGAGAGCTCCAGTTCCATCCGGTGACTTTTGCCTTGGTTCCTTCCTCGGAGGCCGTCAGCACCGGGGAGGGAGCGCATCAGAGACCTGGTTCTTGAGGCCTCCCTTAGTGCCTGGTGGCGGCTGATGGAAGAACAGCGTTAAATGAGCGTGAAGCCAGAAACCCTTTGCTGCGGTTCCCTTTCAGATGTCGAAGCAGCTGGACATGTTCAGGACCAACCTGGAGGAGTTTGCCAGCAAACACAAGCAGGAGATCCGGAAAAACCCCGAGTTCCGGGTCCAGTTCCAGGATATGTGCGCAACCATCGGCGTGGATCCTTTGGCATGTGAGGAGCAGGCACGGGGGGGTTAATGTGATGTGCCTCGCTGGTCTTGTGCTGCAAAGAGCTCGCAGCAAAGCTGGGGGAAGGTGTTCTGATTCCTGGGGCTTGTGATTTGATGGGATGCACCTTTGGGTGCTGTTTACTTAAAGGGGTGGGGGCAAACACATGGGGATAACCAAAACAGAGGCTCTTGACTGGCAGGTCTGAGTCCTTACAGCAAGGCTTGTGAGCAGCCTGCTTCACACCGCTAAGGAAGGATGGTTTCCCCCTTTTCTTGCCTCACAGCTGGTAAAGGATTCTGGTCCGAGATGCTGGGAGTTGGAGACTTTTACTACGAGCTGGGCGTGCAGATCATTGAAGTTTGCTTGGCTCTGAAGCACAGGAACGGAGGTGAGGACCCCACTCTTGTCTGGTTTCGAGGAGATCCTGAGATGGCAATTTTGCCTTTGTTGGCCCCAGAAAGCTTTGTTACAGCTACAGCCATCAGCCAGCTTTATTGGTTCCTACATCAGTCAACCAGCTCTGCCCTGTTTAGGTACCAACCCATAACTCACAGGATTTGGGGTAAGAAGCAGGGGGCAATGACAGGCTTGAAGGAGTACAAAGCTGGTGAGTCACTGCTTTGAGCCTGGCATTAAGATTCTCTCTTAAGGATCACAGCAGAAGAGTTGGAATGTCAGGGATAAGTGCCTAATGAAAAGATAGCAGATGTTCTTCACTCCAGAAGGGCAGTTGGAGACCTGGAATGGGCTACAGCAATGGCAGCTGAAACTTGAGTCTGATACATCTGTGGGAGAAGGCAACAGCAACTGCTGCATGTTAGTTCTGGGAACAGAAGTGACTCAAGGCTTATCTCACCCAGCACTTGATGCTGGGAACAATGAACAGCCCCATGTAGAATGGAAAGCAGGGGTGAGCCAGTGGAAGCACACAAAGGACCCTTGACTGCTCTTGCTGGAGCGGTTTGATGCTGTGCACTAACGCTTTCCTGTCCCTTTCTGTTGTCTCCTAGGTCTGATAACACTGGAAGAACTTCATCAGCAAGTGCTGAAGGGAAGGGGGAAGTTTGCTCAGGATGTCAGCCAGTGAGTGTGTATTGCAGGGAGGGGGAATCGGGTGGCCTTCGGGATGAAAAGGGGGTGACTGATTCCAGCACCACTCAAAGGTGCTGCTGTTCATTGGAGTCTGAACGTGACTTCTAGCACTGGAGCCATTTCGAATTACTTAACCAGTGCAGAAAGCAGCAGCGTTTCATCAGAGAGCCCTAAGGCACAAAGGACTCTTGGCTTGAGCTGGGGACAATTGGTTCACTGCAAACCCAGCTCTTGCTGCCAGTCTGTAAGGAAGGGACTGACACCCATCATTACAGGAGCAGACAGGACACAGCTCACCTTGATCACCAGTTGAGGCTGAAGTTTAGCACTTGCAGCTCAGGTGCTACGAGTGAGTCTCTAATATGAGTCTGCCCTTCTGAAGGGAGGCACAGAGGCACAAACTTCCTTCTAAATGGCTTTAACGAAATTAGCTGAAACTGCAGCAAGTTCCAGGGAGCTCTTATTGCTCAGAGCTTCTGCACATCAAGTCTGCCTCATTTACAGAACATAGGGTGTATTTGAGAGAAACTCCTGCTTTAAAGCCTTGCACTGACCTCTGCTTCTCAGGGACGATCTCCTCCGTGCAATCAAGAAACTGAAGGTCTTGGGGAATGGCTTTGGGATTATCCCTGTTGGTGGAACGTATCTGGTCCAGTCGGTGCCAGCTGAACTGAACATGGATCACACGGTCGTCTTGCAGCTGGCAGAGGTACTGAGCCAGGAGGCTTTAAAATACAACCTCCTTGAAAGAACCTGATTCCTTCCATGCCAGGGAACTGTAGAACAGGGCTGTAGGCAAAAGAGCCCCCACTCTCCTGAACTACAGACTTGTCTTGACTATAAACACACGGTGTTTTCCCCTCTCGTTTCAGAAGAAGGGCTACGTAACAGTCAGTGAGATCAGGTCCAGCCTGAAGTGGGAGATGGAACGTGCAAAGCAAGTGCTGGTAGGTACGGGCTTGTGCATCACAGAGCTCTGTGTCAGGGTGGAGGGACTGCTCCCACAGCAGACACAGCCTGGGGCTGCATTACCAGGGAATGCACAGGGGGTCCGAAGCTGGGTGGTGGAGCCAACACAGACTACACCCAGCATAAGCATACACTGAGGAGAGCAGAGCCTCAGAAGCTGCAGAGATTCCTGTGGCTTCACTCCATTAAACCCTGGCTCATTAGCTCAGGTCAGGCAGGAATATGCAGTGGCCATGGCTGGATGTCTGAACTGCTTACTGGAGCCCAGATCCTACACCCTCCTTTACCCTAGAAGTAAAGCTGGGGTCAGGCCTCCATTGTGAATAGCTTTTCAGCCATTTGGTTGAGTTTCACTCCCAGTTTTTGCTCTCTCTGTATAGGAACACTTGCTGAAGGAAGGAATGGCCTGGCTGGACACGCAGGCAGCAGGAGAACCTCAGTACTGGCTGCCTGCTCTCTTTACAGAGCTGTACTCTCAGGAAATCACTCCAGAGGAAGCCAAGGAGGCAATACCTTGACTGCTCCATGCTCTGTGCCTGGCTATAGCTCTTCTTGTGAGGTTATCTGCATATCACCTGCAACACAGGGACAGTGGACTTGAAATAAAGGTGTCTGACTTGAAAGCTTAATAGGACGCATTCACACTTGCTTACCTCTGCATTTCCTCCTCATTGCGGTGGAAGTGCCACTTACCATCACAGACAACCGACTGCCACAGCAAGAGGAAGGCTATCTAAGCTGCTTCTGGCAACTGCAGGCTGGGAGAACACAAATGGGACCCTGGGTAAAGACTCTTGGGAGCCAGCAGTGATGCTGAGGAGCTGTTCTGTAGTCCTCTCTCTCAAGGAGCTGTTCCACTAAGGAATACCACAGGCTAGATTCTGCCAAAACAAACTTTATTGCACCAAAAAAAAAAAAGATCTTATGTACAATAGTATATAAACAGGTATCTTAGAGTGACTCTTGTGCATATATTTTCAACTCGATTAGGTCTAAAAATCTGTTGCTAAAACATCTCTGCCTAAAGCAGTCAGTTGAGGATTGTCACTTTGAAATGGAAACATTCAGAAATGGTAGGACAGACAACAGTAGAGCTATAAAACTAATACTTCTCTTTTACAGCCACATGCTAGTTATGTGAATAGTGTCCACGATAAGGCATTTTCTTGTCTCGTTGTATCGGTGGATGGTAACGCCACATGCATCACAAACAGATTTGAGGACCAGCTCTGCCTTGGGAAGGCAGCAGAGCCACAGCTCTACCCACAATGCTACTGAATGGTGAGAAACAACGTGGCATTTACAATGGGATTAGAGAGGCAGGGAAGTAGCACACGGCTCTCGGGAGACCCCGCTGCCTCCCTGGGACCTCATTTTGAGGTGCACACCGCTTTACGTGCCCTCATCTGGTGGATGGGTTGAGTGAGTCCTGTGGAAGTTCAGCCTTCCCTCAGCGGAAGACAGGGTTTCAGTCTCCATCAAGCCAATGACCCAGGGGAGTTTGCTTGCTAAAGGCAAAGAAAGGTTCCCAAGTTGTTCCTGAGGGATTCAGGAATGTTGCCACCTCTCAGCGGTGTGCAGGCTTCTGAGCTCTGCAAGGGTTATAGAAACCAGAGACTGAGAAGTCAGTGGCACATGGGGCATTGCCTCTCTGTAGAGAACACAACAGGGGTCTTTGGGACCCTCTTTCTGCGCTGCTTTTAGACCAAAGGTGACCACTGGAGGTTCTCCCACCACCATCAGGAGTCTGAAAGGGCCCAGCTGGTGGGAAGGTTTAAGGAGAGGGCCTGGCACAATGTGCAACTTTGTGCTTAGCTGTCTATCAAAGCTCCCATCAAAGGAATCATTAACAACCACATGAGAAGTAGATGGAGCTCCAATCCATGGTCACCAGGCTCCTTTACCTGGAGCCATGGGTATTTCACCTCCATGCAAGGAATACATCTCTGACATAATGGCACTTGCAGCCAGCAGACACCCTTCAAGAGGGTGGCCTTCACTCACAGTAAAAAGCTGCTGTTTAAAATGGTCCAATACACTGAAGGGCTCAACTTCACACACTCAGCTGGCTTGTGCTCGGCCAGGTTTGGCAAAGGGATCTGTAGGCCTCTGACAAAGCGGCTTCCTTGGCTGGAACTGCCCCTTATCCTAGCCTGGATCAAAGTAGCAGCAGGGCAGTGGTGGCAGGAGGAGGGGAGGAAAATAAACCATGACACTGACAGAGGTGGGAAGCAGTACTCCAGTAAAGGACACAGCATCTCTAGAGTGCTAAATGCAAATCACCACCTCCAAAAGCAATACACAAACTGAAATTCTTACGTGCTCCTCCCATCTCTGAGCAATGATTTCCTCACCCTCCCTTCCCAAAACACCAGGATGAACACACCTGCACTCCATAGATGGATTCTTGCAGTTTCCACTTTCCATCCGCCCCTCTGCACCTGAAGTCTCAGTGGCTGAAGTCACCCAGGGCTTGAGTAAAGCTTTCAGAAAGGAGCCCACATTCCACCACTGCTCTTTATCTTTGGTCTGTCTAGAACAGTGTCTAGGAGAAAGACATCAGGTGGCTGGGCTCCATAGAGCAGAGGGGCTCCCAACCTGCACAAACAAGGGCCTGGCATACCCTGGCCTCATCAAAGCACTCCCACAGCTCCCGCTCCACGGTCAGCACGGCCCCAGGGAAGGGCTCACTGTCTAGGAACAGAAAAGCTGCAAGAGGATTTGCAGTCTGGATCTCATTCTTTAATCAAATGGAGAGCAAAAAAACTAAGAAGAATTAAACAACCAGTGGAGGTGTTTCTGAGAAAGAACCTGATGCCACATGCTCTGGCTTCCTAGCATAGTAAGTACCTTTACAAGTAGCCTGTCACAAGCTTGGCTTTGTCTAGCGTGAAGTCTTCTCATTGAGCGTTCTCCACCAGAGCAGTAAAAGGAGACTGAAGATACCCCACAGTTTTCTCTGCTCTGGCCTTGGTTTGGTTGTCAAGTCTGGCAGGGGTACTCTCGAGTGTGAAGACAGAACATCCCCATGGCTTGGCCTCTCCACCGTTACCGCAGCCCTAAGCTTTAGGGCAGCCCTGAGTGTCCGTCTCTGTCTCGGAGGAGCTGCTCTCAGAGTCTATTTCTGTATTCTCCTGCTGGTGTTTCTCGTGCACCTTCTGCCGAATGCCTTGCAAACGCACCAGTAGGGACTGATAGTCAAAGTGGCCTCGTTTCTCACCAAAAGGGTCCTGGAAGCACAGCAGAGAGAAGCCCGTTAACATGGAGCAGCATCCTCCCTGCACGAGGCAGAGAGGAGAAATCCCCTTACCACCCCGGGAGCCGAGCACAACACCATCATCTTCCTAAACCCCAGAGGAAGCAACTGAGCCCCAGCTCCATGAAGAAGAACCAAGAATGGGCCACAGCTCACAACCCTCTAATGTCATCAAACGTCACTGTGTGGTGTTTAGATCAGTACCGCACGGAGCCGTACGGCAGGCACACACCTTCCTCATGGAAACTTCTCACTCCAGACATGAACTCTCCTGCTTTGGGAGCACTTTCCATTTCTGAATTACAGCCAGAGGTGGCACTGACAGGAAAAAAGGGCTCCGAGACACGAGAGCATTAAATCAGCCACCTCCAGCCTTTCTTGGAAGTGGATTTTCTCAATGAGTCAGGCAAGAGGTGGCGGATGAGGGAGGGAGACACGTCTGTTCACATGCAAATAGCTTGGCAATCTATAAAGTCTGCTTTCCTGCAGCAACAAGCTCCTGTATTCAACCTGTCTACATGTGTCTGCTGTGTTGTCACTGTTCATCCACCTCTTTCCTCCTCTAGTAGCTTTAACTCAGTCAGCCACTTGCAATGGTACCTGACAGAACAAGAAGCATCAGAGAAATGTTCCCATCTGTTGCATGGGCAAAGAAACCTCAGGAGATGAGAAACTACCAGTTACCAAGAGGAAAGTACTGCAGTGTTGTTCAGGAGCCACCAGCACTGGATAACCTACATGTGCCCTCCCTGCTTAACATCAAATGCACATGAAAGCAAACTGCACATCCCGATTCCACTGCTGAAAGAAGAACCTGCCTGCCTGGAGAGGCTCCAAGGTCCAGCACTCAGCCTTGGAAACACTGCACGTGTGCTCTGAGCCTGGGGATGCCCACAGGAACACCTCGGGTCTCAGGTTCATGGTTGGTTCAAAGTTGGAACAGGCATTTCACAGAAAAGACCCAGGTACTCCACATTGTTCTCTGTCTCTAAGTACACAGCCTTACCTAAAGCAGCGTGTTATCAACAAGGAAATAATCTGCCACTCACCTGCATTGTCTGTCCTTGGAGATAAAGCCTCTCTTTACACACCCCTTCATAGAAGTCGTAGTATTCCATGAAGGATTTCTCCATCACACCCCTGAATGCAAGGAGAGAGCAACCAATCACCACAAAATGACAGGGTTCCACCAGTCACATCATCCAGGGCCACCCCACCCCACTGAACTCTGGTTTATGCAGTCAGCATGGACACCCAGACAGGGTGTCCCAGCCACCCACCAGGGTCCAGCGGGGCAGGACACAGGGTGAAATGAACCACAGCATCGCTGCAGCTGAAGAGATGCTGCACGTGCTGCCCCAGCAGCTGTGCTCCCCTCCCTCTGAACGGGTTTTCCCCCCTCCATAAAACAAGGCACATTCATTCCCCAACACAAGTGGGAGGCTGCAGCCATTGTACCCAGTGACACGGCCTTTGTCAGTGCTCAGCCCCTGGGTACCACAGATGCAGCCATGACTCTTGGCTGGACCAGGCAGCGTTCAAGACTTGCTCTTCCCAGAAGCAACTTGCAGGACCCCAGGAATCCCAGGGAAGTTTATCCTGCTTCCCACACCCTGTCCCAGGCTCCCTCCATGCCTCTCTTCCGTACCGTAGCGGCTCAGGACAGGGACACTTTCCCTCCAGCATGTCACACACTGCTACTCGGATGGTCTCGTGCCGAATGCACTCGTTGTAGTTCTTGCTGTCCCCGGGGTGCCTCTCCTGGAAACAGAATTTGGGCCGGTGAGTCCACACAACAGCAATGGCTCCTTCATCCCCCCCTGATGGATCTCCCCACTGCATGAACCCACAATGGTTTCTATGCTGTGTACACTCATTTCCACTGCAAGTGAAAAGCTGGCAAGATTTTATCCATCTCCAGGGGTCAACGGACGGAGGCAGCCCAGAAACCTGCCTGTTTCCAAGATGCTGGTGAGCACGGAAAGCTGAGCAGTGCGGTGCCTGCATGACAGCCCAGGGAAGCCATTTCAGGAGTCATGTAGCAGGGGAAGGAAGAGCCCTCCCATCTCCCCGGCAACTTCTCGGCTGCCTCATGTTCTTCAGTTACCTTACACAGAGAGCCAAGCAGCCTCTGGTTCAGAGCTGCCTTCCAACTCCCCCTCAAGCTCTGACTGGAGGCAGAGCAAGCTGGAGAAGAGCCAAGCAACATAACCTATTTTTGTGCCCATTCCCAGACTGGAATCTGCCACCACCAACCCCCCCCCCCCCCCAGCAAGGTGTAGGGGGAAGAGCCCAAGAGCTGCAAACCCAAGGCTGAGATACCTCCCACTCTCACCTGCTCAAAGCCGGGCTCGTTGTGATAAGGGTTCTCAGTCATCAGAGACTGGATGGAGATGAGGACTGAGGAGATGCACTGCGCTGGGCTCCAGGCAGGCCCGGTCCAAGTGCTGGGCATCAAAACACAAAAGCAGCATTAAGGAGGCAGGCCTGGCTCCATAAGCACCATCCCTCCAACCACCACAGAGCAGAAAGCTTGGGAAACCAGGGCTGGCCCTCACAGGAGTGCGACAGGAAGAGAAAGAGCTGCTATAGGTACAGAAAGCACCGGGCATGGATGAGGTTTTCAGGGTCCAAGTGATTTATTCTCTCAACTAAAGGAGTACTTTAGCCTGAGTGAGACAGGAGGGGCTGGGGAACCCCACTCCCCTGCATCACACATGAGGAAAAGCAGTATTTGCAGGCATTCCACAGGGAACGTGTGGCTATCATCTGACCCAGCAGCCCGGAGCAAGGCTCCCATGAGCCAAACCCACCAACTTCCCAGCACTGAAGTCTCATTTTCAGACTCAAAGAAGACACCCACTTGTGGAGTCTGTAACAAACAGCACAAGGACACCCATCAAAAGCACTCATGGATGCTCTGCTACAGGAATAAGGTGCCTGCTTGGCACAGAACAGCATAAGCAGAAGAAGCTGCTCTGCTGCTTGCCCTTAATATCCTAGCTCCAGATACAGACCTGTCTCCCTGTGAGCTGAACAAGGATGTGCTGACCCACATAGGATCCTCCTAAATCCTTTCACTCGCAGTTTCCTCTGTGCTTCCCATTCCTAAGGCTGAGGCTCTTTGTTCACTCTTCAATAACTCAGCTTCCATGCTGGGGGGGGTTACAACTGCATGAGCAAGAAGGCAGCTTGTGTGGGAGCATCCAGACCCCAAGATACACGTGTGCCCTACGCATCTCAGTGCCCTGCAGGCACTGGCATCCAGCTCGTTGGATCAGGAACTCCTCCACTGAGGAAGATGTTTCCCGGCACCATGCAGCTCTCAACCAGCAGCTATCACCGATGGTATCAGCTACTGAGGCTCTGGTGTAAGTGGTACCTGCCCAGCCCTGCTGAAACCATCCCACCTTAGAGCAAGCGAAGCCATCCCTGCCCCTTCCTCACCTGCCTGCTGTTCCTACCTCTCTGCAGCACAAGGAACCAGGCACAGCCCAGCTGCCCCAGTCCAGAGGCTCAGCAAAAGCCTTCTCTCCTGGCTGGGGTTGGGAATCCCCCACCACAGCCAGGGATCCTCTGCCAGAGCTGCAAGAGCCGTTCGGTCCCTGCTTAGAACTCAAGCAGGTGAACAACCAGCCCTGGCAGCAGTGTTTGAACAGGCAGCATGGGAGCCCTGCTTGTAAATCCTTACACCCACTGCTCAGCCCCACATACTCCGTGTAGGTGGAAGCCCAGAGCAGTCAAATGGCTCTCAAGGAAGTTCTTGGCTTTTAGTTCTATTTATTTCTTTCTTTTAAACCCACACACAGAGGGAAGTTAAACCCACAAACCCCTTCCTTCAACCAGCGTTAAGGACCAGGCTGCAAAGCGCAAAAGCAGTGCCTGGTCCAAGGCTTTGCAAGGGGAAGCAGGAGGAAAGGAGCAGCATCCCCTGAGCTTTGCGCTTCCCCTGCTCCCTTCTCAGGTGCTTTTAAAGGCAAGTTAAAACTCAGAGGAGGGCTCGGTGCTGCTCCAGGGCTCTGACCCCGCACACAGCTCCACAGAAGCAGGAAGGTGCATCCAAGCACGCATCTGGGGCGAGATGAGGGCACGATGCGCTGAGAAGGATGCGCGAGGCAGAGCAGAGCCCGCAGCCACCTCCTGCCTTCCCATCGAAACAGCCAAAGGCTCCTCTTACCCTAGAATACTCAGGCAGACTTTCCCATTGCGGTAGAAGTTGGGGTTAAACCTCACTGTGTTATTTCCCGTTGTCATCAGTTTGACCCTTGGTGGGTGGATGGGATAATCTGGAGGACAGCGAAACAGGAACAAGAAGAAACCCCCTTCATAAGGCGTGTCAAATGGGCCTGTGATCAATGCATGAATCTGGAAAACAAAAGCCCGTCTTGCGCACCACTTCAACACTGTGCAGCACCCTCCAATCCTCCACAAAGGCAAGCGAAGGCAAGAGACCGAGACCGAGACCTCCACCCCGGCAGCAGCACGGAGGGAGGCAGCATCTTCCACAAGCACAGGCCCCGTGCAGGCCACGCTTCCCCCTTCCCCTCCTTCCCTCTGCTCCCCTTCTCCTCCCGCTGCCGCGCTTCCCTCCCCTCTGCAAAGCAGGTTTCCAATGGGGAGGCTTGGCCAGAGGCCACAGGAGCTGCTTCCAGACTGTCCAAACCAGCCTGAATCCAGCCCAGGTGCTTCAAGATTGCAAATATGCAGGAAAAGGAATTTCACTCGGTTTACAACAGAGGTAAAACCACACACACACACCACCCCCCCCCCAGAATTCCTGCCAAAACGACAGCATTCCTCAATGGTCTCATGCTCGTTTGGGCTTCTTGAAGCCAATCAGTGCATTTCCTCTGCCAGGATCCAAAATTAAGACCCTATTCTCTCCATGCTAATTACCCTCCGAGATCCCAATTGCACAGCAGGAACTCTCGCCTCCCTTCAGGCTATTAAGGAAGCTTCTTCCCCAAGTGATCCAAGCAGCCTCCTTCCGTGGTGCTCCCACCTCACCAGGGTTTCAGCTGGAAGCCCCAGGGCCGGTGTCCTACAAACCCACACCTCTGCTGAAGGCTGTTTTGGCACCTCCAGCTGCACACTGGGAGGGAAGGCAGCGTAAGGAGGAGCTGGCTCTGCACAGACGCTCCCTTGGTGCTGTCTCCAAACCCAAAGGGCCCCAGGTCAGGCAGGTGCTTCCATGGCAGGAATTTGGAGGAATCCTTTGTGTGCAGCAGAGGAAAAGCAAAGCCACCCCCCCCACATGCACACAACTGGCACAGCAAGAGCAGGCGACACTGCCTGGAGAAGGGGCAGCAGCAGCCAAGAGATACACGGGATCAGGAACACCGATGGAGCAACCTCTGCCCCCCCATTCGCTGCTGGAATAACCAGGAATTCACACTCCTGGAAACAGCCAAGAGCCAGGATGGGAGGAAGCAGGGCAGGAGAGGCCGCAGCCGTGCCTGTGTCCCTGGAGAGCAGCTCTGCAATGGGAGAGGCTGCACAGGGCAGAGCTGGTACCCGTGGGACGCCAGCAGGACAGGGCCCAGGGACACATCGCTGCCAGCTCACACAGTCCAACACCTCCACAGGCAGGTCAGGGATGCTCCAGCACTGCCTGGTGCTGGGGGATGTTTCTCATTCCCAGCTTCTCTGAGAAGCCCCCCATGGCCAAGAGCCTTCCACGGAGCTCCCTCTTCTCTGAGCTGCTCTATTGACTGTTTTCAAGCATCAGGAGGAGGAAACGAGCTGGAGCAGCACCCCACTGGTTCACAGGGCCACTAAAGCAGAGCTGGCTCTCTCTGTGGAAGCTCCTCAGGTCCCTAGGATGGGATCTCCCCACAGTCTCCTTGAGAGCCTCCTCCCATTTTAAATCCAGCCCATCTCAATGGCACCGGGAAGACCAGAGCCTCATCATGCTCCTGTGAGACTCACCCTGACTCCTCTCAACACATTAAGGGAATGCTCCATGCGGGCAGCCCCTTAGAGCAGGCATCAACAGCAACGTACAGAGAACGGCAAAGCTGCACCAGCTCCAAATCTTCTCTTACCTTGGTCATGTCCTGGGGATCAGGCACAACAAACATTCCCGGCGGCGGCTCCTTGTAAATGGACATGATATCCCTGCAGAAAGGAAACGGGAGTTAGGCAAGATCTCCCTTGGCCTTATCAGCCCTCAAGGCACTGAACGTTCTGGATGACAGGGATGCAAAGGGATGCGCTCTGAAGATGGAAACCTGCAGAGAGCAGGAACTGCTCTTCGGCCTCTGCCTGCTTTCTGGCTGAGCTTCCTCGAGTCGCCCCTCAAAACGAGTTGAGGAATGTCCCGAGCACAAGCAGCATTCCAATGGAGCCCGGTGGGAGGCACCAGACCGAGCAAGGGCTGCCTCCTGTGCAGCTCAGCACACGCCTCACCCGTAACCTCCCCTAAAGCAGTGCTCCGAGGGGAGGTTTGTTGGTTAAAGGAAGACCTTTCCCTCCCTTTACAGGATCCCTTTCCTACCCCCTGTCATTCGGTGTCCCCAAACATGCCACGGTTCAACAGCCTTTGAGATGCTCCTGCTCTGAGAAGCAGGGGCTCAATGTGACAGTGGGCTCAGTTGGGATGCACGTGCACACACACAGAGCTTCATCCCCACGGCCCTGTCCCTCGAGGAGCTCAGACCAAGTGAATGAAGAACAATAAATCCCCTACAGCTCTGCTCCGTTTGCAGTCACCCATCACCTCCATCGTGCTCCCATAGTCAGAGCTCCGCTGATCTCCAGAACAAGCTCCCACTTGACCCTCCCATATGGGAAGCAACCAGAGCTTGGAAAGGTTTCCAGGTGAGACCAAGAAGGGAGCATCCCCTTCCTACCACCATTACAGGGCATTTGCATTGGAAACCGCCCCACTGCCCGCTGCTGCCTTTGGAAAGCGTTATACAAGCTCCAGAACAAGGATGAGCAAGAGCCTGGAGGCAGGGATCCTTGCTCCAAAGGAAGAGGAAGGGCTCTTTGAACCAGCGCCAGCGTTTCAACAATCCCTGGCCGTGCTCAAGGCCGGGCTGAACACAGCCTTGGGTGACCCGGTTCAGTGGGAGCTGCCCCTGCCCACGGCAGGGGATGGAACTGGGTGTTCTTCACGTCCTTTCCAGCCCCAACTATTCTATGGTTCTGTGCTGCTCGTTCTAGCAGCGGCTCTCGCTGCACCAGCTTGAGCACCCAAGCAAAGAGGCAGCGCAGCCGAACGGGTGGGCAGGGCCCGGCAGGCAGGAGCCCTGCTGAGGGCAGGTTTTGCACGAACACCGCGTGTTGACACGGGCTGGGGAGCTCCCCCCCATCAGCGCCTCCGAGCTGAGCCCGGAGGCAGGGCTGGAGCCGTGCACTGAGCTCTGCCGCCCAGCGCCCCTCAGCAGCGGGCAGGGGAGGAGCAGGAGCCCCCGGGATGCGGGCTCCGGGCAGGGCGAGGTGGGAGGCTCCATCCTCCCCCAGCCACCGGGGCAAGGCGCATCCTGGGGCTCGATGGACCGGGGGCTGCCCCACGAGAGCCGCGGGATAACGGCCGAGACCGGGGCCTGGCCCCGGCTCCCCAAGGCCGCCGGTGCGGGGCCGCTGAGGCCCAGTGGGCAGTCACCGCCGGAGGGTTCCGGGGATGAGCCCAACCGTCCCCCCCCACCCCCGACACACCGGGGGTCGCGGCCCTCCCCGGCAGTACCAGGAGCCCCGGGGCCCGGCTCTCACCGCTTGATCCGCAGCAGGCAGGCCGCGCTGGGCCGCTCGCTATCCCAGTCGCCGCTCACCGTAGGGTCCCAGAAGGCGGAGTGCGTGAGGAGCGCGGCCCCCGCGGCCGCCGCCGCCGCCGCGATGGGGGCCCCGCCGCTGCCCGGGGCGGCGACAGCGCCCGTTGTGGCAGCGCCGAACCCCGCCGCCGCCCACAGCTCGGCGGGGATGAAGACACCGGGGCCGCCCGCGCCGCCGGCCGAGGCCCCGCCGCTGCCCGCCGCCGCCGGCAGCACTGCGGCCGGGGCCGGGACCGAGGCCGGGACCGGGGCCGGGACCGGGGCGGCCTCCTCGGCCGCCGGACTCTCCGCCATTCCGCGCCCGGCCTCGGCGAACGCCGCTTCCGGGACTCCGCACCACCGAGTCCGCCGGCCAGAGCGGCGCCCGCCGCGCGCCTCCACCACAGACCGCCGGCCAGAGCGGCACCACCCCCTTTACACCCCGCCCCTCGCCATCATAGAGCCGCCCTCCCGTGCCAGAGCGCCTCCACCACAGAGGGTAGAGCTTTCCGCAAGGAATAGCGCGCCCTCTGCTGCGGCGGGGGTCTCCCGGGCGGGAGGCAGCGGAAACACGAGTTTGGGGCTTTTTGGGATGGAAAACGGCACTTTGGGGAGTGGCTGTGTGGGGCCCGGTACAGCACGGGTTAACCCGCAGGGATGCAGCGATTCGGCACGGGCACGGCCACAGCTACAGGCAGCACCCGGGCACCGACAGAGGGGTCTCTATTTCAACCCTTACGTTGTCCTCGAGTCCCTTCTGCTCTCCCCAGGAGGGCTCAAGGAGACTTCAGGTCAGGTCCCTTCCCTGCTCTGCCCCCATTGAGCATCCCCATGGAGGTCACGGCTCCAGCAGCTTGGAGCACGCAGTGCACCCGCAGTGACCAAGGCTCGGACCCAGGCTCCCCCAGCCCTCAGCACAAAGCCCGGGGGGGTGCTCAGGTTCCCCCTGCCCTATGCTGCAGGGGAGCCACCCAGCAGGAGCCTGGCTGTAAAGCAGTGCTTTGAGGAGGGCCATGACCTTGAAGCCAGCTCTGGTGGGTGCCAGGAGGGGATGTCACAGCACAGCCCAGCCTGCTCCCTGATAACACAGCCCGGGAACACCAGCACTGCTCCCAAGCACCCATCACCTCTCTGTGTTCCATCTTTCATGACATAGAACCCCCCCTTTGTCAGCTCTCTATTGGCTCTGCAAGGGCAACGCTCACTGGGGTTTTGGGATACTGGGTTAGTGGAAGGTGTCCCTGCAGAGGGGTTGGAATTGGATGAGCATTAGCTTCCCTCCCAACCCAAACCAGGCTGTGGTTCTAGGATGTGCGAATGGCTCTGAGCTGCACAAGGACATCTTCTCTCAGCCAGCTTACTCCGCATCAGTGTTCCTCGCCTCCCACCATCATTCCACATTCCCTTCCTGCTTTACCAGTGAGCATCCCCACAGCTGGGATATTGCCCTCTCCAAGCAATTCCTCAGCTCAGCCAAGGACTTCCCCACAGCTGGAGAGGAACGTAAGGAAAAATCAAACACAGGGACCAGTTTATTTAGAGAAATCTTTTCTTTACTTGTCAGTCTGGAGCGCTGGGATGGAAGCAGGCTCGAACCGCAGAGTGATGGAAGCCACAGCCAGGACCACGAGTTGTCACATAGCGAAGAGGATCAGGAATGCCACCATCAAACAGAAGAGCCCCATGGCCTCGGACAGGGCAAAGCCCAGGATGGCGTAGGAGAAAAGCTGCTGCTTGAGGGATGGGTTCCTGAGCATCAATACCAGGGGGAACAAAGCAGAGAGAGAAGGGAAACAAAAAGGGATCCACAATGAGGAAAACGAGCCCAAACCAGAGCCACAGAACACTGGGATTGTGTCACATAAGCAACAGATTTTGGGGCGCAAACCAGCTCATGGCAGACTGCCTGGAACAAGGAAGCCCTAGCTTCAGTGGTACAGGCACACTGAAGGCCAAAGGCCAGGGCCACCCCACCCTGGTGGTACCATGCAACAGCTCCTGCTAACAACGAGTGCTGCACTTCCCCTGGAAGCAGGCAGAGCTCCACAGAGCAGCTGCACCACTTATAAGGAATTATAGGGTAGATTCATACAATTCAGGTGCCTTCTTTCTCTATTTTAATAGCATAATGGATTGTCATGACCATTTTCTACTCCAAGAAGTGCTTCAGTTAACCTGCTTCCACACATGTAGAGCTGGATACATATTCCAGAGAAAGCTGGAACAGCTCTGGATGTAGTGCTGGCAGAAGGGCGTCACTTCAAGCCAGCCTGCTTCTCCTTCTCACCTGGCATAGCCGATGATCAAGCTGCCAAACACGGTCCCAATCCCTGCTCCTGAGCCAGCCACCCCGACCGTGGCAGCCCCGGCGCCGATGAACTTGGCGGCAGTGTCGATATCCCGGGAAGCGGCGCTGGTCTGGAAGTCACGGCGGGCGAGCGGCAGGGGGGACAGGCCGGGTGGCTGCGGGAGGCAGAACACACACACACCCCAATGACACCTCTCATCACATGGAAAGGGTCACTCCTGAAGGCAAAGCAAGAGCAGCCACGCTTGCAAAGCCATCCCCAGCCCAAGCTAGGAGCTACATCCCCTTATTGGCCACCCTCTGGATACACAGACAGTCCTCCACTGCAGGAGGAGCCATGGAGTACCACGGGCAGTGAGCACAGGAGTCCAGGACATGATTTATGCACTGAGAGCCTCACCTGTAGAGTCTGAAGCTCAGGCCTGCTGAAAACAGACACGGAAACTGGTCTGGCCAGAGCCCTGGAACAGCACCGGAACTGCAGCGAAACACAGACAATGAGCTCCCATCACTGCATGTGTCCACACCACCCCTCAGGAAAGAGCAGTTCTTTCATGAAGAGCAGTCTTAGATGGTCTCAAACCACCCCACAGGACTAAAAAGCAAAGGGAAATGCAAACATAGAGCATTCCTCTTAGCCCGCTGGAAGTCCATGAGCCAGAACTACCCCAGACACGCTGCAGCAGGGCAAGTGTCAGCCCTGCAGCTGCACCCATCGACTTCCCAGCTCACACCTCAGAAGGAAGAGGTGCCTGAGCACCTCTGCTCCTTCTCCCTGGGAAGCCCCTGGGCCTGCAGCTCATTGTGTGTCCACCAGCACGGCCGGCATCGCCCTCCGGTCACCAGAGGTCACCTTGTTTCACCCACGGGTCCCCCCTCGGCTGCGGGCAGCCAGGGCAGTGCGTTCCATGGGGCAGCGCACAGGAACCCCCACACCCGGGCCTCACCCTCTAAGTGCAAGACCCGCCTGCAGAGAGGCCGCTTACCACCGCCGGGGAGCCGAGGAGAGCCAGAGGAGCCTGCATTTTGCTTAACCTAATACAAGTAAAGAAGAACGGGAACTAAGAGGAACCGGCAACGCTGCTCCCGGCCACCCCCCCACTCCCTCCCTTCCCGGGGCGGCCACAGCACATCCGCTGAGCGCCCGAGGCTGGCCCCTACGGCCACCCCGCCCGCTGACCCCCGCCTGGGCCCTCGCAGGGCAGACCCGGCGCTTCACGGCTCCGCTGCCCCCGACACAGCCGGAACCCCCCCCACCCCCCCAACTGCGGCTGAAGCCGCCCGAGCCCCGGGGGCGGCGCAGACCCCGCCGCTCTCCGCCCCACACCGAAGGGCGCGGCGCAACCGGTGCTGGCCCAGCGGGTGCGGGGAACCCCGGCCCGGAGCGGGCCCGACCTGCACGGCTGCGCCCGGGGCTGCGGCAGCGGCTGCTCACCTTGCCGTGTCCCTCCCGCGTCCTCCGCGCTCATTGGCTGCCGGCGCGCACGGCGCGCAGCATGCTGGGACAACATCCGCGCTTCTCATTGGCTGTAAACGCGAAAGCACCGCCCACTATGCATCCGGGACAGAGGGATAGGGCCGGAGGGCAGTGTCGCTATGCGGGCTGCTATTGGCTGGTTATTTTCACTGTGTGCGTGCTGATTGGCTGGAGGCCCGGAGGTGGTCTAAAGGACCGTGAGCTGTGGCGGGTACCCCAGAGCCGGCTCCGGCTCCTTACCGGTACCTTCAAGCGGCAGGGACCGGCGCGGTGTCGCGGCCCGGGTGGGTCTGTCCCGCTTCGAGCCCCGGGTCCCGGCAGCGCGGGCGGGGCGGGGGGCGCTCCGCCTTCCCCCTGTGTTCCCCCAGGTACCGGTCTCCAGCCGCGCCTCCCGGTGAGTGAGGTCGGGGACGGGCCCTCGAACGCCTCTCTCGGACGCTGCCGCCCCACCGGGGCCGTGCGGAGGGACGGGGTGGGGTCGCTTTCACTTTCGTTTCTCGGCCGAAGGGAACGGGAGCGGCCCGGGGATGGGGACGCTGCCGGTGTCCAACCGCGGCTTGAGGCTGGTCTCGTTTCCCTTCAGGTGTTTGCACCGTGCCAACGGCTGTGACTGTTCTCGGCAGCAGAATCCACCGGGTTGCTGCATCCAGCCTCTTAGTGTTCTTTGCAGGTGATCTTTAACCCTTGGGGCACCCTGGGTCCTGTCCCACGGCGATGCTATAACACGATTAAAGTGCTGTCCTTACCTCTGTTTGCTTCTCCATCTCGTGGCTCTCAAGAGCAACCTGGTATTTGGGAGCACGGGGCACGGCAGGGTAGGGAGATAGGCACCAACCAGGTAAAGACAGAGGCATAGGTGAGCTGCACACTGGTTCCTGTCCATTACGGAGACCTAGAAGTGGTGCTGCAGCCCGGGATGGCCTGGAGGGTTGTGCCACATCCATTGCCATGCTCTGCCCTACCCCCTGAGGGTACTCAGCGGGGCTGGTGCATGGAGGCCCATGGAGGAGAGGGGCTGCTGTGCCATGCTGGCAGCCTCAGCGCTAGGCACGGTGGCTGGGAAGTGATGGAGCCTTACATGTGCCTGCTAAAATGGTTTCTGCGAGCTGCTGTGGGTGTCAGGAGCAGCCTGGCCACGGTCGCAGGGACACCATCATGTGGGTATAGGGCAATCTAGACCTCATTCCCAAGCCAAACCTCTTCGTACCTGTCATGGACACAATTATGTCTGTAGCATCCAAAGATGAGATAATCCCTTTCTCCTTTCCTCTTGTAGGCATCCACGATGGAGATCTCTGAGGAGCCTCCCACTTCTGCTGTGTTTATAGACAACTGCCACTTCTCCCAGGTCATCTTTATCAACATGGAGAAGTTTTATGTTCCTGGAGGAGACATCACCTGTTATTACACCCTCACGGAGAACATCATTCCTCGTGGGAAGGACTGGGTGGGCATCTTCCGGGTAAGTGAATCCTGTGAAACCAGATGTGCCAAGGATAGGAAAGCAGCAGGAGGCAGAAACAAACAGCTCAGGCTTTGATGGAACAGGGTTGGGGGATTTTTTCTCACTAATAACCTTGTGTAATGGAACATCTGTGTTGTGCCTAGGGACAAAGGGCCAGACCTGCTGTAACCTGGGGCAAAATGATCTTTAAGGTCCTTTCCAACCCTAACCATTCCATAATTCTATAATTTTCCTTTCATCTATAGACCACAACTCTTAGAAGTCAGGATATCAATGCAAAAGTCCTCCCAGTAACTGGTCTATGTGCCAATGCAGCCCCATGACCACAAGAGAAACACGAGCTGTGTGCTGCCATATAACAACATTGCTCTTGCAGGTGGGATGGAAAACAACCCGGGAATATTACACATTTATGTGGGCTCCTCTGCCCAGTGACAGCCACAGACACACCACTGCGCAGCAACAGATCCAGTTCAAAGGTGAGGTGGCAGCGTGGGTCAGTCGGGGAAGGTGAGTGCTCATGCACCTGGACTCCCACTTTGCTGCCTGTGTTTGGAATTAGAGCCTCTCTGTAGGACCATACTTTGAGAGGCTTATTTCAAATCCCATCATAGATCACAGCATTTTAAATCTGCTACATTCTGCCCTCCTGAGCGAGTGATAGCTGTGTTCTTAGCACTGGCACAAGGAATTACTGACAGTGCTCAATGCTGAACACTGGGTGCTACATTACCAGCAATACTGAACTGGGGTGGTTCAATCTTCTGAGGGTCCTACTTTCTCTGCTATTTAGTTAAGAGACTTGACTAATGAGAAGCTGCATATGACGGGGTGGTTGTGTTTGTCTGAAGCTTGCTACCTACCACAAGATGATGAATACTATCAGTTCTGCTACATCGACCAGGACGGCATGGTCCGGGGAGCCAGCGTGCCTTTCCAGTTCAGAGTAGAGACTGAGGATGACATCCTGGTGGTTGCCCCCCAGGTCTGTAGCACCTCTTTTTACTGCTTCTGCTTTTCTTGGCTTATGCTCCCTGCTAACATGGGGTGATCTGCTGACTCACCTGCCAAGCTAGAATTCACCAGACTTGGATTCTGTTCTTGGCTTCTCTACTGATCTGTCACACTGATCTGGGCAGCCTTTGCTTCTCTGCCTGCCATTCATCACTTACATTGTGAGCATTTTTGTAACAGGGAGTGACTGAACACATAGTGTTTCAGGGCATTTTGAATGACTTTAAATGAAATTTTCATGGAAACAGCCTGCCATTAGGTGGGAGTAAGAGCATGCATATGGACAGTGACTGAAGTGCTGTGTAGTTAAGCACTCTGATTTTGCAGTCCTGTGTGCAGCACTGTTAATGACTACACTGCACATGTGGTGCTAATCTAACAAACTGCAAAAAGCCCCAAAGCTCTGCCTTTGCTGGCTGCTGCAGACACAGAAGACATTGAGCATCTCCAGAGATCAGGGGTAGAATGTGCTTAGTATTCAAAAATGAGGTTAATGGTAGCTTTGGACAGACTGGGGAGAATGAAGCAGCCATCTGGTCTGCACTGGTAGTGAAAGCAGAAGGAGGTACAGAATATTCCCTTTTGCAGAGCTCATCTTTCTGTGCTCTTTGCACTGTGCTCTTTGCTTCTGTAATGACCCAGCAACTCTTTTGCTTGCCAGGAACAACTGGAAGAGATTGAACTCCAAAACCAAAACCTGCATAAAGAAAATGAGAAGCTGAAAGCAAACTGTGCGAGTCTCCAGAAACAGAACAGCCATCTGCAGGAAGAGCTCAAGAAGACCCAGGTAACCAAAATGTTAATGCAAGAAGTCAGAAGCTTTAAGTCTGAAAGATGAAGAGTGATTGAGTCAGGTCTTGTTCCACCATATGCTTCCAGGAGAGGTTTCTCCCATGTGTTCTGTTCAATCCTTTTCCACTCCACTGCGATAAGACAATAATGATGAACAAGAGAGATCTTCAGGCACAGGAGGCAAGAACACGTGGGAAGGGGGGTGTTCAGAAACAATTTGTAGGCTGTCCTGAAATCACATCATCATTATCTTTTCCCCCTTCAGTTTTGCTCAGGGCTTAATATAAATCAAACAGGGTGTGAAAGAGCAGTCAGGATGCAAAGGGGAGATTTTCCTCCCTCAGACAGGCTGCCTGGCAGTGTTGCATTGGAAGGGTTTTGCAGTTCCAGTGTAGAGCAGGACTATTGCCCATATACCTCCTGTTGACCTCACTGTGATTATTCAGGAGCTGCAGAATACTTTAGCATCTCTAAGGAGCAACATGGAGAAACTGGAGCTGGAGCTGAATTTCCTGAGAAAGGAAAACACACATCTAAAGAGGCTGGATGATGGCAGAGGGACAGAACTGCACCAGTAAGTGCATTTACAGCATAGCTCAAAACAGGGCCTCACATAAGCACCTTGCCTTTATAGCTTAGATTCCCATAGGTGAAATGATGGTGTGTTTTGATTTGTTCTGATTAGACTCAAAGAGCAAATTCGGAGTGTGACCTCTGACAAGGAAGGTCTGGAAACCAGCCTGAAAACAACCCTGGATCACCTGGACCAGCTGCAGGTAACAACCCTGGAATTGCCTTCCTTTGCTTTGGTGAACCGCCTCTGATGGAGCCAGTTTCCTTCTGAAGGAGAAGTGAGCAATCCTGCGCAAGCATTGGTGTATGAATTTCTTTTTTGATGACATGGGTTCTTTAGGAAAAGGTCAACCTTTGGTGTGCTTTGACCTCCAGGAAAGCTCAAGAAAGCTGTGTTCTGGAAGGGAAGGGTAGAGGGGCCTTCTTTCACTTTGCAGAACCATCAGTTTCCTTGTGATGCTGCAGGTGACTTTATGTCTAACAAATCCAAGTCTGTGGACAAAAGGCTTGCTTCTCTTAGGGAACCTCTGCAGGTCTTTTAGAAGTAATCCACAAACCTCAGCACTGAAACTCACTCCCTGAAGCAATGAGAAGGATGTAAAAGGGCAGCATGCTGTGGCATTTATTTCTACTGAAGAAACCATCATTAGCAATGCCTGAGGCCATCACATCATCTTTAGCCTGTTGTCCTGAGTGACCTTCTAAAGGTGCTTCTCTCTGTGTATGTGGTATTCAGGAAGCTTTTGGAAGCTCTGCTCTGGCTTTGGCATTGAAAATGGCATGGCTGGAATAGATGCTGTGATGACCTCCACTGTGAGGCCAAATGTTCAGGCTTCTTAGAGTGATTCTTTGTGAATGACTGCAGAATCCTTAAGTACTCCAGCTGCTCTGGTGCAGTGATTTAATTCAAGAGTCAGCTACAAGATTCATTCTCAAGGATGTATTAGCTATCCCCTGTCCAGGCAAGCCTCATAGCACCAGGAAACCAGCCAGGGTGGATGTTCCAGCTGTATGGGTTCTTTCTCTTCTTCAACCTCCCTCTTTGAGCTGTCATATATCCCCTCCAGAGGTCATTTCACATGTTGTAATGAACATCCAGAGCATGAGTGGTGCCATGGAGATATCCTGGGTGGCAAGCTATGGTGAGACTCTCCTTGAAAGTGAAGTGCTGTTTGTTGGTAACAAAGGCAGCATGAGGCAGGTAGTATAATGGCAGCCCCAGTGCTTGGAGCTGTCATCATTTCAGTTGCCAGTTTCCCATGATTTATCAACACTTTTCCTTCGTAGCAACAAAACGAGAAGTTAAGGAAAGAACTGGAGGAGCAGAAGTGTTTGTTTCAGATTCTGCAGGAAAAAATGAAGGAAGCCGATGAGGAAAATCGGGTGAGAATTTGGCCCTTTTCTCCTGTATTGAGTGTGACAGTAACCTCTCAGTCCAGTGTTCAGTTCCTTTAACCATTCTACCAAACAGTTCACTAACTGTGCATGCACATGGGCCATCACCTCCAGCCAGGCTGTCGGGCACTCTGCAGGCACGTACAACTGACTGACTAGACTTGTTTCCTCGTGGTAGCATGGGGATTCCAAAACCTCCTCATGTTAGCTTCATGCTGACACCACTGAAATAGATGGACTTACTCAATCATAGAATTGGGTTGGGACCTTAAAGCTCCTCCAGCTCCAACCCCTGCCACAGGCAGGGACCCCTTCCACTGGAACAGCTTGCTCCAAGCCCCTGTGTCCAACCTGGCCTTGAGCACTGCCAGGGATGGGGCAGCCACAGCTTCTCTGGGCACCCTGTGCCACCACCTCAACACCCTCCTCCACTCTAAGCAGTGACTGCTCTGTTGTGTTGCTTTCTCTGCATATTTTCAGGATAATCTTCTGTCCTCTAAAGTGTATTACTCTGTTGGGATCATCTTATCTGCCTTTCCAAGCAGGCCACAGAATAGATCTTTGCCCTTTCTTACCTCACTTGCCCATTCAGTCAAGCACAACTAACGCTGAGCTATCTAAAAGAAGTTTAGAGCAATTTTGATTCTGATCTAGGGGATCTGTGTTAGTGCAAAGCGTGATGACATGGCGTCCCGAGCTTCTGGAAGCTCATTCTGTCCATCTGTCCCTTTGCAGCAACTAAGGGAAAACAGTGGCAGACTCCTGAGGCGTCTCTCACAGGCAAAAGAGGCTTCTTCCTCCTCTGTTGCTTCCCAAGCTCCAGTTCAAGCTCCTGAAGTAGGAGGCCTTCTGTTTGGAAATCCATATTGTGGTGAGATTACTTGGCATTCTGTCTGGAACCTCAAATACACGGCTCTTAAAGCCTCAAGCCAATTATCCTCCCTCTCCAATTGAATGCTGTAGAAAAGCCATTATTAGCAGCACCTCTGTGCAGCTTTGCATGTGTGCAGATGACTTGGCAGCTGCAGAACGCTGCCAGGTGTTAAGAGCTGACTGAAGTGATCATCTGTCTGTTCATTTGCTGCCAAGAGAGACAACTATTAGGTAGTTTATTCATCTGTGAGACAGCTAGTTCTGTGGCTGATGTCCAGCTTCCATAGTCCCAAATAGGGTTAGATCCAGAGCCACATCCTCATGTTTCAAGAATTCCTAGTTACCAGCACATTACATTGTTCATCATTGTGCTGTGCTGAAATGGTCTTCTTTTTCCAGCTGCAGGAGCAAACCTGGGGGCAGGAGCTGCAGCCATAGTGAGTAAAGTGGACACGACTGGATGTGAACTAGTGGTTTATGGGCACAAAGTAGGGGTTTGAAATAACAACCTCCAAGTTCAGCTCTGTAGTCAATTGTCTACTTACTGCTTTAGCCCTGGTAGGATAGCAGGCAACCAAATGGAGCTACGTGTGCTTAACATGTACAATCAATACCAGAGAATTACATGTATTAAGGACGAGAAGGGAAGCTGCTGACCTTAATCTTTAAGGATCAGCTCTGGCAGTATCTGATGTCAGAATGAGCAGCAGGCAGCTCCTGAATACCTTATTTCCTATTGGAAAAACTGATTTTATTTGCATTTCCTTTGTACTTCAGGCTTCTACAAAGAAATGCTACATGGTCAATGAAGTATGTCCTGAAGATACCTTAACAAGTCAGTACAAGGCCCAAGTGCAGAGCCACCTTCTGAAGTGCCCATTCTGCAGTGAGACCTTTGAGAAGTCCACTGACAAGGTGTTGTTTGCCCATATGCTTTGTCATGTCCTGGAATAATTGTGGATTTGTATCTGCTCTGTGACAGAGGACAGAATCATTGGATGGCTTAGTTCATGCTAAGATCACCCAGACAAGAGTGAGAATGCCACTAGTGCTGGAATTGTGAGCTTTTTGCTCCATGCAGCATGGGACAAACACGTAAATTGGGTCAGACATCTACATCCTGAAACTGAATCACCAAACTCAAGTCTCCTGCCTTGGACAGACAAAGTTAAACAACTTACAAATCCTATTGTTACTAATTTAGGTCCCAGTTCTGTAGAACAGGATTTGTCACCCAACAGTTTATTCAGGTTGGAATGGGATGTAGTATAGCAGTTTTCTGTTCTTGGCTGATACATCTCTACTATAATGGTTTTAATATAGCACTGTGATTGCTAACCAAAGACCAGAAACATTTCATCGTCTTTTAGGAGCACATCATCAGTCCTGCTCAGCTTCCAGAATGCAGAATTAATAAGAAAGAAAGTCTGAATAAAAACACTTCTCTTCTTTCCCCATCCTCACTGAAAGGAAATCATGAATAACCATTACTTTTGTATTTCTAAACCACCTTGACTGAACAAGAAGAGTCTGTTGCCAAATCAAGACATTGTGATTCACAGCTAAGTGCCTTGGGATGCTGCAATGCTTTGCACACAGGTTTCCCAGTTCATATTTGTGTTTTTGCTTCAGGATTTTCAGTTCATGATTAACAGCTCTTTTTACCACGCAAGCACAAATGGGTCAAGGTTTATTTTCCAGCTGTATCACACTGTTTTCTGCTGAGTATCTGAAGCAATAGAAACTCCTAAGAAGTTTATGTAGAGTTTTTAGAATATTTAGAGTAACAAAGACTTCAAAATGTTTTACTGTCTTCATTCTACACAACCTTTTCTTATCAGTTTAGATTTTAACAGGGTATTTCTGCTTTGAGATGTACTATACTGGCAGGCATTACCCACAAACAAGAATAAAAGCTATACAAAGAATCTTTGAAAAGGATGTGTGTGTTCCTTCTTAAAGAAATACATTGGAGGAGTTGATGGGGTCTGAAGAGAGCTATTTGCAGCATTTCAATTGCTTGGTGAAGCTTCTGTATAACAAAGTACTTGAGCACCTCTTGAATAACTTTTAGTGCACAAGTGATGTCCCTCCGGGTAGTGAGACCGTTTCTGTTTAACAGAAAACACCTCTTTAACTGCTTGATCCTCCCTGCCTTTCCACAGCACGGGAATATATCATGAAGGCCAAAGGATAGCAATGGATAACAAAAACAAATTAGGAAACTGAAATGAGCTGTATGGGATCTATTTGTTTCTATCTGCTCCCAGTAGTGCTGATCTAAACACCTAGAGCTGAATTTCATCTCTGCCATAGGAGCGTCCAAGTATTGACCCCTTTTTCCCTAAGCTGGCAGAAAAAGCTGACAACCTCCTCACTCAGGATGAGAAGTACTTAGCCTTGTACATGTTTTGCCAATATTGATTACAGGAGGATATCTCCACATTCCTGCCATAGCTTTACTCCAGTTGTGACATTCCATCCAAGTGAGGCTCATTTTTAACCAAATACATATTTCCTCAGGAAAAGCCCTATTGTTTCTTCAGAAAAAGCTTCCCCCCCACACCTTTTCCCATACATCCTCATTCTAAATAGCACGTTATTTCTTCTACTGCTTTGCATCTTGACAGAAGCAGCCCAAACATGGAGAGACACAAAAGTGAGGTTTACTAAAACACCCAAATGCCTGTTCCCAGACCTCTTCCCTCTCTACCCTCTCACTACTACTGGCTTCAGGAGCTCATGTCCTAAACCCATCACCCAGCTACGTGGTGATGCCACCCATGGCCTCCATCTACTGGTGCCAAGCATCGATGCCCCCAAATTGCCTGTCCATCCCTTTTACATTGCATTTCCCACTTCCTTCCTCCTGTAATGCCTACAAACCCCGGTGCCTACACTGAGGTGCTGGCGCTGGGACACAGGCAGCACCCGGGTGACCGGCAGAGGGGGTCAGACTGCAATAAATCTCAGGAGGATGGTGGCTTTTGGAGGTAGTTCAAGGTATCTTTTATTTCCCTGTAATAACACCACAGATTCAGACTCCCAGCCGCCCACTTCAGCCTGATCCAGGTTGTACCTTCCCTACCCTGGGCATCCAGGGACCAATCCACCCCTAAGTATAAATTACAACATATATTTTCCAACCATGTTTTCATTTTGTTCGTAATTTACACCATTATTTAAGTTACTGCTGCATTTAGCCTTTGGAATCAGAAGAGGTTTCAATGCTATCTCCATTTTATGGTTTAATAGAGAAGTAGCTCAAATGGCTGATAATTAGATATAGTTATGCTTTGGATGAGATCCAGTATTACATTGAAATGTATTGGGCAAGGACCTTGGAATACATTTGTGAAAGGGACAGGAGGGGTTTGGCACAATTTATACCTGAATTCGTGTAGCATCTGAATGGGCATTCATTAGAAATGTATCTTGATGGAAAAAGTCATACTTTGTAGGGGAAACCTTTGCAAATACAGGTATTCTTAAACCTTTACAGGGCTCATCATCAGCTTAGGAACTGGCTGAGGCTGCTTTCCACCAGCAGCCCCTGCTCCAGTGCAGTGTATCTCAGCCTCAGAAAGCTCTGCTCCCTTTCCTAGGTCCTTTTGTTTCTCCCTCGTTTTTGTCAGCCCTTCTGCCTTCCTTTCCCAAGAAGCAGGTTCTTCTCTTGGGCTTTCCCTCACATTCACCCAGTGTATTTTGAGCATACCTGCCCCTGCCCACGGCACATCATTTTCCAATTAGCAGGAATGTTTTCCGTACATGTAAAATGCAAATCAGATGGTAACTTCTCTCAGCTGCCAACTGTGGTCCCAGAGGGCATCACATACTGCCTGATGTCAGTTCGTTTCATAGGAAAGACCATTGTTTTGCCTGGGAAAAATCCTTTCTGATGCAGAAAAAAAGAGCCTGGCCACAGAGGTTACAGATCCCAGATTCCTAACCTATCTCAGCCTTGAAAGTCAGAGCATCTGAATGGAGGCTGAAATAAATGATCAGGGGCTCTGCTTCTTCCAGGAAGTGATTCCCAATTGTACAGCCACAGTCCCCTTCCTCACTTGAACAGCCTCTCTCCTCCACCCATGCCCCTCCTGGCTCCTCTTTGTCTGTCCATGACTTCTTTCCTCTTTCTGCAGAACAATTTGGACCTTCAGTCTCCTCTAGAAGCACTGTGCTGGGGCTTGGTTGTGGGCTTGGAGGAGGCAGAGCCATGGAGCATGACCCATCTCCCACAGAATATGGTCTGGGAGAGTTTCTGCTGCTCTTCACCCTAATGGGGAAGCCAAAAGGAAACGGAAAGATTCCCAACAAAGGAAC
This sequence comes from Neopsephotus bourkii, assembly GCF_033783945.1. Lineage (NCBI taxonomy): Eukaryota > Metazoa > Chordata > Aves > Psittaciformes > Psittacidae > Neopsephotus > Neopsephotus bourkii. The sequence continues at coordinate 1,054,788 of NW_026902294.1, read as the reverse complement.
AGAAATAGACAAGCTGCAGGTGAACAAAGGAGGGAAAGGGAAGCTGCGTACAAGCAAGCAATTGAGTGGTTCTACTCAGTAATCAACTTGTCAGTTTGATTTTAAGACACAGCAGAAGAGATCGATAATTCTTTCCAGCAGCATTAATGCACATCGAGGGCTTGGAGTGTTTTGATCATCAAAGTCCTTATTACAGGGATCAGTCCAATGCTTACTCAGCAAGTGGAGGTGCTTCTGCATCTGGCGTGTCAGAGATGGGAAGGGAAAGAGAGCAGAGCAGGGAAAGGTGGAAAAACATGTCCTAAAATGACACTTGGACAGACTGCTCAGAAAGATGTGGGGAAGGGAATGCTCACAGACAGGCCCCTGTGGGACTGAAAACTGACAACACAACCCATAAGCAGAGGGGGGTTTTGTCAATGCTGTTATTTCCTAAGGAGGCATTGTTCATCTTTGTTCTGCTGTGGAGATCCAGACTGAGCGATTCCTGCTCGCACAGGAGTCAATGAGTCCCTTTATCTCTAGTGCACTTGGGCAAATAGAGAGTGCTTAGTGGGTATATAACTGCACGAAATCCAAACGCTGCCATTTATCACCTGCTTTGTACTGAATTAAATCACTACATGAAATGCACTGAAGAATCGAACCTTTATTGTTTTGGTGGTGAAAGGGTTGGGTCCCAGAATTACATCAGTTGTTTTCTCTAAACAGCTATTAGCCTCCTCCATTATACCAACAGAACTGGTTTCCATCCTCTGGCTCATTTATTCCAAACCAGCATTATTGAAGTGAATGGGGTCTAGGCCCTGGATATTAGAAGAGCTGTTGGTCTACTCATAAATTACAAGTTGTCAAGGATTTTAATGGAAACCCTCAGAGTGCTGTAAATCTGTGCAGTTCTGCCTGCATCCCCTCCCTCATTTCCATCACAATATCACTCCGGTGGGACTGCAGCGTGCAGCATGTGCCAGGCAGCCTAGATTGGTGGGACACAGGGGAAGGAGGGGGGGGATAAAGCTGGAGATGGGCTGGGGGGTTCAGAACAGTTGGCACTGCGGAAGCATCTGCTGGGTGGCCGGGTTTGGAGTCACCTGGCTTATTCAGCGTGGCGAGGGGAAAGGGTTATTCATCGGGGGGGGGGGGGGCTGGAGAGGGGAGTAACAGAGCCAAGGATGCTTGTGGAATAGGAACGGATGTATTGCAGTTTACATGTCGCTCCGTTGGTCTGTGAAGCAGTAAATCGCAGCAAGTAGAGGGTTTTGTTAGGTTTTGATCACATTCTAAGTTCTGCACAGACCATCTCTTGCTGTTAGGCAAAGATTTTCCTTTTTAAACTTCCTAGCCAGTCCAAACTGCCTTGAGGGAACATTGGACACCGTGTCCTGATCCAAACAGCAATGTTTCTGTAGCTCACTGGATCTGGCCAGAAACAGGGGTACTAACAGATATGCCCCTTGACTTAGTTGCCTCCCAACTCATAGCACAGCACTGTGCTGCATGCAACACTAAAGCCTTTTAGGAGCTCACTCATCCATCCTCTGCTGGCTGTATGATATTATGGAATATATTGTGATCAGAACAGCCATGTTTGTGCCATCCCACCTGGGAAGAAGCGACAGGGTCTGCTAAAGAGCCCGTGTGGACCCTCTGCTTTCTGAGGCACCAGAGCTCATTAAAACTTGGGTGCAAGATCAGTTTAGACTTAAATGGAGGCTCACACCCTGCTTTAGCATGGAATAGAAGTAAAAGATTACATTGGTGATAAGAGCTTCTACCAGCTTGAGAGCACTCAGGGCTTGTAATCTTATATAAATACTAGTCTGGCACCAAGAGTCTCAAACACAGCAAAGCCATCAACAACACAGATCCTAAATTAATGATGTTAAACATAGTCCCTTTCACATTACAACCTCATGTGACAAGCTCTGAAGAATGAGGCCTTACAAGACTTATGTTCTAATTAAATATCACCCCTGTGTTACAGACAGGGAAACAGTTATGCAGCCATGAAGGAATTTGGCCAAAGTCGCTCTGAAAAATCTGTGGCATAATCCCCCTTTCCCTCGCCAGATTTAACATTCATTTTGAGAAAGGCTGAACAGCACAAGTGAGCCAGGACGGAGGAAAAATGGACGGCTGCCAAAAGGGATTGATGCCCTTCAGGCTCCAGGGAGTTTTTAACCCTTCCCAATGGTGTTCCTGGCCTGTGAAACCTGGTAGGGTTCATCAGGCTGTACTTCTCTACTGATCCATAAGAGATTCACCAGTGGGAGCAGCTGCTTCGAGAGTGAGTTGATAACTCGAGCCCTGAGGCACTTACATCTGGACATCTTGTCCCCTGCCTGCTTCCCTTCCCCGCACGCAGGATGAGCCTCGAATATTGCCTGTGCTTTTATAACGTGTATTCCTCTGGGGCTTTGCTCCTCATTACGGCATCTAAATGCAAGCAGAAACAGTGACAATGAGAAGGACAAACAAAGGTGGTCAGGCTGTGGGTTCCGATTGCTTTGTACAACAAATCTGGTTCCATTTCATAAGAAGCTGCAGTTTCAGGAGCCACAGAGTGCACTTAATTCCTTTTTTAATAACAGATATAACATTTTTGAGAGCAGCTGCTCCACGTTATGTAGCGCAGCCGAGAGCCATATGGATTTTTAATTCCCAAGAGTTATTACATAGTTGTAGCAGCACAGACGAACCCACGCTTGCCTTAATGGCGTCATTAGACTTGACAATCCTTCCTTAAAGAGGGCTATTGTTTGGCTAGATCGGACCCAAAACATAGGAAAGGTTGGGAAGATGGGCTCTTCATCATATAAAACAGAGAATGTCAGGGGAGTTTAGGCAGCTCAGTGGTTCCTATGCGTTCAGGAAGTTGCTTCTGTTAGTACAAGATTATTTTAGTGACCTCAGTTCTGTCCTTTCTGAAGTACACCTCCAAAATGTGCCTGGAGATGTTGGCGCTGCTTTACACTGTGGGGTTTAACGAATGGGGACACTCAGCCTCTCTTGCAATGCTCTGAAAGGCACAAATCCTCCACAAATACTCAAGTTACAGCCCTCAAACACATCTTGGAGGAGACATTCACCCGGAAAGAGCTATTAAATCATGTTTCTTAGGGAACTTTTGTAAGATAACCATGAGATTCTTGCCCTTGAGCCTAAAACACATGGTCCAACAAGAAACAGGATAAAGCAGATGCAGAATCCCAGTAAAACACTAAACCACCCAAACCTTGTGTTCAGAAGAGAAAAACAAGCCGCTTTAACGCCAAAGCTGCATCTCCCTGTACATCACTTGAATGCATTGCAATGAGTACACTACAGATTGCTCAAATAAATCTGAGGCGCTCCCTGGATCTTTAGCTCTATGGAAAACGTTGGAAACCCCTTAACCTTCTGGCACGGATGGGGACTGTAAAATGGAAAATGAATGCTAATAAATCTGCTGCTGGCTGCCATGGGAATGGAGCAGGTTCCTTTAGAGGACCCACGATCACAGAAAGCAAAGGGGATCCAAGCTTTTTGTGTGCGTGTGGAACAATTAGCTTCCACCAACCTGCTCCATTGCTCGCCGCCGCGGTCTGTTTCCATGGCAGCAGGAACTGAATCCCTACAAGTGTTGCGGATCCTGGATGTAAATGGAGCTGCCCATTGTGTCAGCAGCACCCGCAGGCCTGGGAGGCTCATTCCGGCTTTGCACAACACTTGGATCAGTGTTGTGATGTTGTACAGGTTTAAGACAAGGTTGTTGCTGTTAGCCCAGAGCTATAGGCACCCGGCCACACAGGGGCATGGAATCCTGGAAGGGTTTGGGATGAAGGGACCTTAAAGCTCCTCCAGCTCCAACCCCTGCCACGGGCAGGGACCCCTTCCACTGGAACAGCTTGCTCCAAGCCCCTGTGTCCAACCTGGCCTTGAACACTGCCAGGGATGGGGCAGCCACAGCTTCTCTGGGCACCCTGTGCCAGCGCCTCAGCACCCTCACAGGGGAGAGCTTCTGCCTAAGAGCTCAGCTCAGTCTCCCCTCGGGCAGGTTCAAGCCATTCCACTTGGTCTGTCCCTACAGGCCCTTGTCCCAAGCCCCTCTCCAGGTTTCCTGTAGCCCCTTTAAGGCACTGGAGCTGCTCTAAGGTCTCACTGGTCTCACAACAAGGGCTGCTGCCTCAAACGGAATCCTGATGGGGAGCTCCCGTCGCTGTTGCGGGATCACATTTGGCTCTACCAAGAACTCTGCTCTGGGTCTCACACCCTCTCTCCTGCTGCCCTCAAACCCCAGCCTGGTGCTGCCCGGCTCCACACGGGACCCTCGCGGTGCGGCTGGGGCTGGGGCTGGGGCTGGGGCTGGGGCTGGGGCTGGGGCACCGGACCCCGCCTCACCTCAGAGGGCCCCAGACTCGCCTCCCAGGCGCCCTTGCGCAGCCCTCATGAATATGCAAATCACCCGTCTTCGCAGCTGTGATTGGCTGGGGCTGTTCAAACCAGGTCACGCCCCCATCGCCGGGGCGCGGCCGTTAGCTTGCCGATAACTTGGGGGCTGGAAAGGAGGCGCGGCAGCGCGGGCATGCGCATGCGCAACACCGGCGCACGCGCGTGACACTGACGCGTCCTCTTGTTGCCGCAGCAACAACTCCCTCCTCCTTTGCTGTTGTTACCCTATCAGAGACTCTTCAGGCCTCTCGGCCCAATGGAGCGGCCAGATATTAATAGAGGGGCGGGCCTTAGACGGTCTTTTTGCCCAATCAGAGGGCCGGGTTGGATGGGGTCTTCTTCCATCAGCCGCTTGGCCGTAGAGGGTGTGCTTCGGCCGTCGCCCCAGCGGTTGGTGGGGCCGCATCCCGGGGTCCATCCCTGCCGGTGCCTGCGCCTTGTGTAGGTGCCCCCCGGCCCTGCAGGGTGCGAGCTCCGCTCGTTGCAGGTCTGTGGTTGGGGGGGGGGGGGGTGGGGATGGCGGCTCCTGCCAAGCCCTGTGTGCTAAGCGCAGGGTGAAACCTTGGGAAAGGTGCCGCAGAAGCGGCGCTGCAGCCGCAGGTGGGTCCGTCAGCTCGTGTGGAGCCTGCTCCCGGCACAGGTGTCCCTTGGATGGGGAAAGCCAAAGGAATTGTGGTGGAGCTGATGCCTAAATGACTAAGAAATTAATATTCTTGCAGGGGTCACAGCATTGCTTCAACTATGACTTGAGTTGTTTGAAATCAAAAGGTTTAATGTCCACACGTTGTGTTTTGCTCACATTGTGCTGCCTGGCTCGGAATTGCCCCGCTGATGCAGTGTATGCAACCAGCCCTTAGCCAGAGCACTGCTTTATTGGCCCTGGAGTGTGTCCCCTTGTTGTTGTAACACTTGCTCTTTGCGAGCATGTGCTAGCCCTGATGTTTAATCTTTGTGAAGCAGTAGCTTGTGCGCATCAGACATATTTCTCTCACAATGACTGAAGTTAGGCAAGAAGTCAAAACTTAATATGCCTGTAAGCTCTTGCCAGTGTTTTCTGGATTCATGCCTTGAGAGAGGAACACGAAGCAAGGCTCGAGTGGCTCCAATCCAAATAAAGCATTATTCAGAGCTGCACTCCAGGAATCGTTGTTTTCCACCACTCAGAGCTATCAATGGACCTGCTGTTCTTGCAGTATTTCTAGCTGGAGTGAAGCTTCTGAAACAGTAAGCACTCCTGGGTTTATGTGGTGGTCTGTTATGACTAATTGTCCAGATTATCATCTACAGCTGGCAGTTTGTAAATCATCCATCCAGGGAGCAATTGATGGCCAAGGCCTAATGGAATGGCGATTCCACGTCTCCCTCTGAGCCCAAACAGAGACTTGGAAATTACAAAGCTTCCTTCTCTTAAACTGCTGTTGCTCTGTGATGCAGTACCTGGAGCGGTGAGCTTCTGAGGAGCACAAGACAGGAGTGAACAGAGTGAGTACAGTATCAACAGATTGGTTAGTGGCAATGGGAAGTGATAATCAAGTGCTTGTGAGTGGGCTGTATGGGTGTGATGATCCCTTTATTATTCTTTTGGAATCAAAAAGGTGCAAGCAAATATTTGATTATGATGCTTTTATTTTTCTCCCTGGACTTCTTTCCCTGGAAAATCAGACACTTCCCTGGAAGCAGGAAAACTTATACGAAGTATTTGCTGGCTAGAAACAGCAATAAAGCTCTTCCCAAGAGAATCCAACTTCTTTCTTGGTGTCTTCCTGCAGACTAAGCCCTTCTTTTAAAGCCTGACTTTCTTCTCAGCATGATTATTTTTTGGCTGTTAGATTCACATTCTATGATTTGCATGCCCAAAGGGGCCAACTTTCAGCACCTTAAAAGCCTCTTCTGAATTCTAGACAAAGATTAATCTGCTGGGCTGGAAGAAAGCAAATAGTTTCCTCTGCTTGAAGCTAATGCTGGAAAAGAAATCAGAGGAAAAAAAGCAGTTATCATTTAAAGCTTTTCTAAGCAGAGGACTGAAGGAAATTAATCTTACAATATTCTTACAATATTCTACTTTCTGGTCCTGTTACACTTTTGCAAGGTTCTTGGAGTCATTTGAAAACCTACACCTAGGAAATCTACATTAGAAAGCAGTTTTAATGCAGTTCTTTCATAACTATTGTAGTGTCCCTCTGTGCCATTTCCCTCCTCGTTGTTAGGACAGTTTGTAGCCCAGTAACTGATCAAGGAAACACAAGACTTGTCTCTGTAAACTGGCCTCTGGCTGTCAGGGCACAGGCATCTTTGCCACCCAAGCTGAGAAGGACATGAAGCGTGGGCAGGATGTGATCTGCCAGCTCTACATCTCAAGGGTAATCCTCCCATTCCTCGTTTCAAGATCGCTGCTTTGTCACTGAGCTGGTGCTTTAATATCCAGTTTAGCCTTGCCCTGATGTGGTCACTCAGCCAGAAATAGCATTCACTGGTCATTTGCCTCAGATTCATCGCTGTCAAAAGAATTCATTGCTGACAAAAGAAAAATGTCTACTTTACATGTTATTCTGTAAACTCGTGTTCAGAAATGACTTGTAATATTTTGAGACAGAATTACCTTGACAAGAATTCAGAGCATTCAGAAAGGATGAATGGGAGAAGGAAAACTTTATCCCTCATCAGTGAATAAGCACTTAAAAGATACTCATTTTTCATGAGTCCCATTAATCCCTGTTGTCCTATTCCAAACAAGAGTCTTACCAAAGTGGTTTTGACTGACACTTTTAAATAACATCTCTAATGAAGTCTAATATAAAAACTTCAATAAGCCTCCAGTTGCTTGGACTTCCAATAATTTGAGGAGCAAAACCATGATTTACTTTGGTTTATTGTTGACCTTTGGACACACTGCATTTTATGGGCTAAATTTGTTTGACTTTGCATTTGACCTCATTTTTATTTTTTTAGGGAATGCTCCTAGGAAAGAATGAAAGTCTATGAATGACTGAAAAAAAATATAAGAAGTGGAAGGGAGAACACTTGGAGCCTCTGGCTTGGAGAAAAGAAAGGTAGGAAATGAGCTCCTCTTTAGGGGGGTATTGGGCGGACTGGCCCACAGGCTCCTTTTCAGTTGTTAATGTTTCATTTCTTCAAACATTTACACTTGAACTTCAAACACTCACTGAGCTGTACAGAAACCGGCTACGGCCTTAAATGAAGTGGAGAACCTGCCACTACTTGGTGTAGTGCAGACGCAGGCTCTAGTTTGATCATTATTAGGGACACACACCCCAGAAAGAGACATTTACAGTATCTTTCCCAGCTCAGCACCAGATAAAACTGTGGCAGAAGTAGATCTGGCATAGAAAGGAGTTCAGCAGGGACCACAGCTAGGCTTGTCACCTTTGCAATAGCTATTAATGAGTTACCAGTGTTGTTCATCTGTTTCAAGCAAGTTTAGAAGCAAATTGGCTTCATATTCTCTTTCCCAGCCTTTTATTCTTGGTAGATGTAAGTTTGATCTGGGGATTTATGTGCTGGTGACATCCCGTGACCCTCTAAGGATGTTTGTCTATAATGAGGGCCTTCCACATTTTGCTACTTCAGCATCCTCTGACCTTTTGCACAATAGCTTGGTAAGTAAACAAGCCTATTAGCAGAAGTTAATGACAGTTCAATACACAGCAGCCAGAGATAGAGAGAAATCCTAATGGTTCCAGTGTCCAAAGCATCTTTCTCTAGAGAATCCCTAAGCACTTCATAAATACCAGTCATTCATCTTTGTAGTATCTGAGTGCTATAAATACAATTATGCGTGAAATATTTGAGCAGATTCTCTAGTAGAATGCACCATGTGTTATATTATCCAGATCAGTGCTGCATACAAGTTTTGGCATGGTTAGTACTTCTATAAATACATACCTAATTAACTTTATGTACTAGTCTGGTACTGTTTTTCATGAAGCATTATTGTGGCAAAAAGATTGTTACAAGAATGAGAAATCTTGGAAGGGGAAAAGGCCTAAATGCAAAGATATGTTGGTTTACCTCTTTCTGAAAAGAAGTGGTGGCTTAGCTGGTGGCTGGCAAAGGTTCTGGTATGCAGTTCTGAATCATTTGAACACAGAATTAACTCTCCTAATAAGTGGCTGTAGAATGGGGCCTGACTGGGAAAGAGGGTTATCTTCCATTGAAACTGCTGATTTCTCAGAAGTGATGGAATTGGAATGCTGATGAGATTGCAGTGAAGTGAAATTGAAACTGTTGAGCCTCATTTATTGGGTTCTTTAAAGTAATGGGATCAGTATAGGGCTGATCATATTTAGTGCCATTAAATCTTCTGTGCTTAATTAAGATGCTTTGTACATTAGGCAGTGTGACCAGGATCATGTAGAGAAGAAGGGAGGAGGCTAATACCTTTCTAACCCTGCATCTTGTTCATTCATTTACAGGGTAATGTATGCATGCATCTGACAAATTATTCCATTAACAAGAACAGAGTTAATTCTGCCAGAGAAAAAGTCATTGGAAGTAAGAGGTAAAAGGAGAGACCATTTCTGAGCTACTCTCAGAGGGGGTAGTGTTTACCTTTTCTTGTACATCTTCATAGGCTCAATGTATTTCAGAGCATTTTTTTGTGTTTCCCCAAAGCACTGCCTGTCTTGTTGTTGAATAAATCGACTGAAGAAACTCAGATGAGAAACAGAGCTGGACACCAACACTGGGAAGGAAACTCCACAGAGGGAAGTTTGTGCTCCAGCTTAGCAACATGCATTTCAGTTTTTGTCTTGAGATGAAATGCTTGCCTGCTCTTCCTAAGGACACTGATTTGTCTAACAAGATGTTACCACTCTCCAAACTTTGCCTGTAATCTTAGCTCCTCATGCTGTAACAACCCTCACTGTATTTGTTATCTTTGTCAGCTGTGATAGGCAGTTTTACAGTAGTTTCCTTAGACACATATTTTCTCTTGCAGTATTTCTTCTATCTTATTTTCTTGTAAATAAACCAGCTGTAGTGCTGTGATTGTGCAAGGCAGCGCCTCTTATGAGATGATCTGTGAGCCAAGTGCAGGAACAGGATGCCCAGGGCAGAGATGGGGTCACCATCCCTGAAGGGCTTGAGGACATAGCTTAGTGGTGGCCTTGGCAGTGCTGAGTTAACTGGACTTGATCGTAAAAGGCTTTTTCAACCTAAGCAATTCTATGTTTCTGTATGTTTTTTTCTTCACACTTTGCTTCCTAAATCCTTTCTCATGCTAGGAAATGGGGTTGTTCTAATGCACTAATTGAGCAATAGAAGTTTCCAGGCATGAACACAGTTATCATGATATAAAGAAGCTGTAGGCAGATTGACCTGTTGCAATATTAGGGTAGAAATACACCAGGTCAGTTAGATTTGTTATCAAAGGTTCCAGTAGTCCTCCCTTTCCAGGACACCCTGAACCCCGAACCAGCTGTGAGCAAAGATGTGACTGTGATACCAGCCAGATGTGGCTGCTTATAGCAGATGTTATTATCAAATTGGGGATAACAGCACGTGCTATTATGAAACATAACAATCACATCTGCTCCCCCATTACACCAGGATAGTGCTCACTTTGAAATATGCAGGTTTGATATTAACCTGAATCACAAATCCAAGCCCCAGTTGCTTGAGGACCCTAATAAGCCTCTCCTCGATCCTGCAGCATGGTCATGGATACACTGGTCTGTTGAGGGGGGGTTTCAGCCTGTGGGGTTGCTGTCATCAGGCTCTTTTTTTACCACCACTTTTGTGTTCCGGCTCTCGACAGGGCTGCCGGAGCTGGGCGGATGGTGGGTGGCCGGCAGAGGGGGACAGACTACACCGAATCGGTGAGAAACGGTGATTGTGCTGCCGGACACAGGCGGGGAGCGCTGCCTGCAGGAGTCCCCGCTTTGGCAGCCACCTCGCTCCAGTTCCGTGCACACCGAAGCATTTTGGAGTTACCCATCACCCTCGGTGGGAGTTATTTGGTAACGGAAGGGGCAGACTGTGTTTCTCAGAGCGCAGCGAGTTAATCCCAGTTCCTGCTCTACTACTTCCAGCACATACAAGCTTTGTATCAATTCTGCATTCAACCTGAGGCTATAATTTCAACATGTGTTATTTGTTTCCCTCTTTGTAGTATATACAAAAAGCACTGGCACCACTGTAACAAGAACAAGCAGAGAAAAAGGCCATTTTTCCAGCTTAAGTGACTTGTTTTTAACACAAATTGTGTTAAAACCAGAAGCAAAACTCAGGATTTCCTGTGTTACCTCTAACCTTAGATGCTGGGATCAAACCTAGTGCATCCCTTGACCCTGCTTCACACATCTCTGTAAGGTTTATTTAACTTCCTAGTACAGCATCCAGACTGTGTTCAAAACATCCAGTTGTGTAGCAATTCAGTTTATATGCGCTTTGAGGCAGGTAGGTGAGGGATCTTTGAGGAAGGTCTCTCTCAGTTGTTTCTTAGCAGCCCTAGTAATAAAGGCAGTGGGGCCAGACACAGAGCCCCATTAGTGGGCTCTGCTTTCTGCAAAAGATCCCATGCAAAGGGATAAACAGGTCTCACAGTTCCTCCTGGAGCCATAGAGTGCAAACACAGTTCAACTCTCAGCAAGTTTGGGTGCTTGAAATTGCCTAAGAGATCATGCCTTATATGATCATCACCCTGCAACAGATCAGAGAGTCAGCGAGTAGAAAACACTCAAGGGACTAGGTTCACAGTATTTTCCCTGTTTTTCAAATCCAGCCCTCTAAAAACTTGCTCTCCTTATGAAAATATCAAGTAGCTTATGGCAGCAGCATACTAGTTACTTGATGCAAAGAAACGTGTCCTAAGTTATAAACACTGGAAGATACAAATAAATGTGAAGGCAAAGGAAAAGGAGGAACTAGGTGGTATATCTGTCTGTCCAAGACCTCTCACCTTCCAGAAGTATTCTACAAGTAGTAGCTCCTAACCAGCCAGGAGTAAGTCACATTCAGTGAAAAATGGGGCCTTTCAGTGGGCCCCATCACTTGAGAGATTTGATTTCCCCCTGTACTAAGGAGAGTTGTGAGTTAGTCACCAGGTGATTTTTTTCTTCCTCTGACTCAGCATTTTATCCTCAGTATCCCATTTTTAGATGTAAAGGCAAAACATTGAAAGAGCAAAAGATTCCTAATTTGAATTTTAAAGTGATTTAGGAATGAAGGATTGAGCACTGCAAAGAGGGGGATCGATTGGCTTTGTGTGCTAGATGATTAATCAGCAATATTCAGCTTATGATAACTGTCCCAGAAATGATACATTGACTTGATAGAAGGGGAAACCTTGACAAAGAAGGTCCTAGCTTATGCTTTGGCCATTGTGTTGTTACTGGAGACAATCCAGGATAAATCTACTGCCAGGCAGAGGATTTTCAGGATCTGTTTGCCAAGTTGTTCTGCAGTCCCAAGCACAGGTTTAACAGCATCTGTGGGAGGAGCATCACAGGCTGGTGAGGAAGGGTGGACTTTCTTCCACTGGAAGGTTTCAGGGTGCTTCCAAAGCAGGTATCTGTTCTGCTCCCTTACTGTGGGCAAAAGTTCTCTGTACTGAACCTCAGCTGACCAGCTGAGTGCTGGCACCATATCTTGAACATTTTCTCTTCACAGGGCAAGATATATGTAAAGCAAACCTGTACATTTATGACTCTCCTTAAGACTGTAAAGAGCAGAAATAGAAATCTATTACTGTGATATAGCAAAGTCTGGCTTCTCAGGCTCTTGAAGAGTAAAGGACTAAAAGGAAGAGGCTGAAAAGAGGAACGCCAACTGTGATCTTCTAAGTCTGGGGGCTTGGCAGGGCTCCTTGTTTATATTGCTCCATCGAGAGTCATTAATTTTGCACTTAACCCTGTTAAAAGAACTCTCAGCAATGCACAGATATGCCCTTCCTTGGCCTAGTTTTTATCTGATTAGAGGCAAAAATACGTGTCTGACAAATTGCTTCATTGAATGAAGTGGTTCCTTTTTCAAGCTCCATTTCAGAAAATCTACATTTATATACTGTATGTTAACAAAATTGTAGTTATGGAGGCACTGTCCCTCCTCCAGTATGGACTCGGAGCATCTACCTCAAAAACTGCAGTATTTGAGGCTGTTGTTTCAGGTTTTCTCTACCAGCAATAGTACAAAGACAGTTCAGTTTCTCATTCTGCCTGATCTTCATCCTTTGTGTCCGAACCTTACCACTTTTAACTGTGCTGGTTCAGTGTTCAGCACTCCGAGTTTGGACTTAACCTGTGGAATTACATTAGGAAAATGCTGCTGGTTTGTTATTTTCAACAAAAGCACTTCCCAGATGTGCTACAGCCACTACTCCATCAGTGAAGGGCAGAGGGGGCAGTCACTGCAGGAAGATGGGCAATGAGCAGCTGAGTGAGGAAGGGATGAAAAGCTCTGCCCCCACAGAACAGCAACATGAAACAAAATTAAAAGGTAACCAGTGTCTCATCCTCACTGGGTTTAGCTCATTTTTTACAGTAGCAGTTTTGTTACAGACTAAGTTGATGCTCTTTGTTTCACCGACCTCAGCATGTTGCACCAAGGATGAAGTCAGTCCATGCCATCAATCTGATTTTGAATCAGCTCCTGATACAAGCTATTTCCCCTTCTGAGACAGATGTGTCTGTGTTAAGGAAGCTAACTCCAATGCAGGATATCAATAAAACATTAATCTTTTCATAGATTTTAATAGAAGTTTTGGTAGAAACTAAGCTACCTGCTCCAAGACTCTTCCTATGTAAAAATACAGTACAGTGTATGTCACTGGAAACTGACCACTGCAGTTAATCAGGCCACAGTGAGAGAATGATTTGAGCCTGGGAAGGGGTCAGGAGTTGTCTCCTTGCTCTTTTTCTTTTGGGTTCTCAGTGCAGAGACTGAGAACCCAGATATGCATGATACCCACAGAGTGGAAGGCAGAGGGATCTCTGAGCTGAAAGGAGATCTGCTTGCAGGTGAAAGGAGAAATTCCAGGTTTTCCAGAGAACTAAATACTGGAAGAATAATTGAGGAGAAAGGAGAAGCACCCATTCAGCACAACAGCGAAAGGTTGAGGGGCAGCAGTCAAGGCAGGTAGTACCTTTCTTTTATCCCTTATTAATATCCCTTATCCCCTTTTAATCCCTTATTTCTGGAACCAAACATACGTAGAGAAATTAAGTGTGGCATGTTAGAAACGCTGTACAAAGCTTCACTATGGACTGGGAGAATATGAGCAGTAGTATTGTGGATAGGGAAACTGAGGTGCTGAGCTTGTTGCTAGTCAGCACAGATGATAATCTGTGTCACTGGACCTCTCTGGAACTTCCTCTGTAATGCACAGATCAAGGAACAGAACTAAATCTTGTTCTCTCCAGTATGGAGTAGATCACTTTGGCAGCTTGGTTTTGGCTCCTGCTCCAGCTGTTCATAGCACAGGCTTGGAACCAACATTAAAACTAGCCTTTAGGGCCTTCAGGTCTTACTGACTCTAGGATAAAGTGTGATACCCCATATCATCCCTTTCTGCAGCCTTGTTCTGACCATCTCTGAGTGGACAGTGAGCCTCTATGGTGCTGTCAGATATATTCAAGCCGTCCATCACCTCTTGCCTTTTAATTCTGAAAAGTGAATTTCATTGAGCTATTATTTTTCTACATCATCTATTTCAATAGCAGCATTGCAATAAAAGAGGATCTATGTCTCCAAAAGGAAGCTGCTAAGCTGTACAGTTCTTCATTGGCCTGTGGCAATGTGGAAAAAGAAAAGGATACAGAGCTAATGTTTTCCTTTTGTGGGTTTAATTGTTAATATAGTTTAGGTATTTAAATGGCTGGACTTGTACCTGTAGTCACAAAACAGCAAAGCAAAGCAGCTAGTTTCAGGTTTTGAAAGTTCTTCAGTGCTCTGTGTGTGGCCCTAACCAGGGAGTTAGGACAGGATGGGATATCCTTGGGAGCAGCTGCACTGGGAATGCACCTTTCATTTAACAGCTCAAATGGAAGCAGGTCAATTCTGGCTTCTGCATCATTGCCAAATACTTAAAAATCTGTTACAAACTCTTAACAGGTTTAGTGCTTTGAAAGCCCCTAACACCTAATCCCACATATTGCTAATCCTGCTGAAAAATCAGGTTAATCCAACTAAATTGCCAAATGAAAATGAGACTCCTTTAAAAATCTGATCCAAAGTGACTACAGCAACTGCACCTTTTTATTTCAGTTGAGGAAAAGCAACCAAGCTCCCATTACCAAAAACCAACATAAGCCACTGTCCACTTGGTCTGTCTGCAAAACACATTTTCAATCAGTTTATGCTCTAACAAGCTGTATCAGTTTCATCTCAGTAGAGCTGGTGGTTATTGAACAGTGCTCAATGTTCTGGAGGGTGCCAGGCACATAATTGTTTTTACAACACTGTAAAATGAATCAGACTGAAATTAGTGTCATTCAGCAGAATCACTTTCCTTCCCTTTAAATTACTTAATCTGAGGGTTAATCAAAAAGAAAATGAAGGGTTGACACTGCCCTTCAGCTAAGGGCAAGTACAGGTTCAGCCATCCTCACTTCATTTGGCTGGGAAGAAATGTTTTACAGTACCTGCACTTGTACCTGTGCCACTTCCCTGCTGCTCATCCAGGGGGAGAGCAGGACGGTGCGGGCTTCTCATGCTTCCCACTTGGAAGTCAGATTGGCAGAAGAAGGAACCTGATGCCATTTTGTCATTTTAACTCCCGTGAAATGGGAGTTTGCTAAGAGAAATGACAGGAAAGCCAGGAAAAGAGTGTTTCTGTGGGGATGGTCCTCGCAGAAACAGGCTGGTGGCTTCATCTGTTATAAAGGACAGAGATGTTCTCACCCCTCCTCTGGTGCCACTTGAGCTGGGGAGGCATGAACATCAAATACAGCCAAGATACACTATTGTATAAGAATATCAACCACCATCTCCTTGATTTCTCTGGTATAAATTGGCTCCTTGCTGGGATAACCCAAACCTCCTTTGTTCTGCCTCCTTGCAATTGTGATATTTTGGAAGCAATTGCAGTAAACATCTCTGCCTCCGAGGCTTTCAGGTCTCACTCTCTGCGACTGTGGCTTTGTTCTGCTCAGTCACTGTAGCAGGTTTATTATTTTTCACTCTGTCATATTTTGTATGCACGCAGGTTCCAGTGGCATTTATTAGTAGTATGTTTTTAGAACAACGTCTGGCTGATGAGTTGTATCAATAACAGCTGGGCAAAGTAAGATGATCACGAGCTATAATTATTATATACAGCAATACTGTCAGCTAAAGGCTCTGAGAAATGATGGAGGCATGAGGATATCTGTACTTTCAGTAGTGCGTAATCCCTTTGCAACAATACAATTATGCAAAATGAGATTAAAGGGTTTATCTGCATGTGAAAATTGCATCGGTTTCTGTTCAGATTGCTTTTTAAGCTGATGTAGATATTTGTCCTCTGATCACTCCATCTGAAGAGCTAGTGGCACAGCAAGCCCCAGCTTCCATGCTTCCTGCTTTCCCAAAAGAAATGGTGCATTGGAGGTGCTTGGGTCCTTTTGGGTTAAGTTCCAAGAGCCCCTTTCTTGGAGAACAGTTCTGCCCAGACTAAGCTGGACCTTACTCCTCCTCTACCCCACAAATGAACATCAGCTTTATTGTAGCCACAAGCTTGCAGTCCAGCACAAGCACTGGGGACAACCTGCTGCAGGATTAAGGCAGGGCCCCCAGGTTATATCCCTATGTAGCCAATGGAAATGTGAGTACAGCTGCAAGATATACAGACCCCAGCTTCACTACAGGTAACAACAGGAGCAAAACCAGAATAACAGAGGCTTAACTCAGGTCAGGAGCCAAAACACATGCTTAGCATCTCTCCGTGGCCTGTAATTCCAGCTCCCAGCCAATGTAGGAAGGTGCAGGTCTCTGCTGGTGTGCATGGAGGAGCTGTGCTGCTCCCAAGGCACATCCCCTCTGTTGAGAACATGTGATTGGGATCTAATTAGTTCCAGTGCATAAGGGGTGGCTTCTTTCATTACAACATATATCTGAAGATTTATATTCCAGCTGAGACAGGGAGGGATGTGGCTTGTGGAGTGCTCTGACTCCTTCCTGCTCAAACTGTTCTAGATTCCCTTCCATGCAGCAGAGCCCAAAGAGGTCTAAAATCCCTGGGTTGTTATTCCCGGGCAGTGTAGGGATCGGGGGATCCAATGCAGTTTTCTTACAATATCCATGATAAGCCCCCTCAACCTTTAGGAAAGACCCTTTTGGTCTGCGGAAAATGTCTTGATTATGAGCAGTGTAAAAGGGGAAGCTCAAGAGAAGGGATGATTACAGCCATGAGAAAACAATAGTTACTGCTTAATCTCTTAAACAACAGCTGATAGTTTCTGACACGTGTTGAGTAATGAATGGAAAATATGAAGCCACTGATGGCAATGTCACACCCCCTGCTTCTAACCGCTGGGGCTTGGGCACAGAAATAAAGGATCCCATTGAGTCACCTGGGTGGTAACATTGCTCACAGCCACCAAGGACCAGCCAGCAGCATTTATTGGTCCTGGCATTCATCAAACCGATCTGGCACTGCCTGATGTCTTACAGAATGTGACATGTCAGCGGGAGAAGTTGTACATAACGACAGTGGAAAGGCAACATTAACTGTGAAGCATCTGTCAGACGGGTGCTTGGGAAGTGCTGCAATGTGGTGTACAGGCTGTGCAAGGAGGGAGAGCCCAGATCTGCCTCTCCACGTGAATGTGGGCACAGGTAATGGAAAGTCAAGATTACCTTGGGAATGGGAGGAGAATGAGTAGCCAGGTACAGGCTCCTGCTGTGTGGGTGTGCACACATCTGCCTCTTGTGCTACCAGGAAACTGGTCTGGACGGTGTGGGAAGCATGTTTGTCAAAGGGAATGACTAAAAGTGCTTTTTGAAGGACTTTCTAGTGCAGCAGTGAGTACCCCTGCCACTGTGAAGCTTCTTTCCCCTTTGGAAATCTGAGTTATTCCTCAACTACATTGATCAGCAGCGAGGAATCGTGGTCTGTAGAGAACTGCAGACAGCACATAAGTACCTCGCCTGAAGAGACAGGAGAAGTGTCTCTGAGTAAGAGCAATGTTAGTGGGAATAACTTCGATAACTTAGGTGCAGATAAAAGGAAATGGTAGAACCGATGTCTAGTTTGTGTAAGAGTTTCCTAACACCACAACCATTTTATTTTGTAATTGATGTTTGTGCTGTCATTAATTTTTTACATCCTGATTGTTTCATATATAAGAAGGAAAATTGATTCTCCTTGGTGGCGGACAAGAAGCTGTAGAGATTGCCTGGAAATTAGGTTGTGAAAAGGTATAAATCGGGCTGGGAAAGGTTCCTGAAAGAGGCAACATTCATTTCTATGAATGCTTCATCAGGACAGGAATGATTCAAAGGGGAAAGATTGGAGTTTTTCCAAGCGGCCCCGAGGATCTGAGCCCTGTTTGACGGAAAGAAGAAAAAGAGGAGAAAATGAAACCGAGGTAACCCACGATTCAACCGTGGAGGTGGCCCCGGCCAAGCCGTTCCCAAACCAACCTCGAGTTAACGGCTGCATGGGCACCTTCTGGGGCACCCTGAGGACACGGTCAGCTTGGGCTCATCTTTAGTAACCTGGGTAATTCATGTAGAACAAAGCAGTTGCCTTCGGGGGTGGGAGCTCGGCCCCTTTGTCCCCCAACGAGGAGAGAGGTGGCAACCCCTGCTGCGCGCACCCCCAAAGCCTGAGGGAGGAAAAACCATTCCCATTCCGGGACAGCTGAAACCCGAGGGAATGCTGGAATATTACAGAGAGGAAGGAAGGGAAAACCTCCCTCCCTCCCCCCCCCACCTCCCCACCCCGCCTTGTGAATTGGGTAATTTGGTAAAAAAGAAACTTTAAGTTTCAAAAAGTCTCCATCAATTTTAGGATTACTTCTCCGTCCACGGCGTTATTTCAGTGCTCAGGTTTTTGGGTTCTGCTTCTCTGGGTTTGCCCGTCCTAATAAACTAAGGAACAGAAAGAAGCTTTTCCCGTTTGCCGTCTGAACGACAGCAGGGAAAATGTGTATTTGGGACCTGAGTAAAACGTGGGGCTGCCCCGGCTGCGCCTCCCCACATGCTTGTGTGTATCTCTGTATTCGTATGCGGGTGCAGGGACGGGATAAAAAGATAGCTGGGGGGATGTTTTGTTACTGAGTAGTAGTATACATAGAAGGCTTTCATATTATAATACGTATAATCCATTAATAGTACGATACTTATCAATGCAGTTGTTACTGTATCACTATTAACGATACTACATTATTTATGTTCATATTTATTCAGACACTTCTTAATATAGCATTGATAAATGCGCTTCAGTTACTTAAACCTTTCAGGGAAGCTCTCAGATGGGTGTCGGGTCTTGAGTGCAATTGGGTCTTCATTAGTATAATTATGTATCACGTATTAATTATTATGGACGAGGGGGTTAATTACTGTATCTCTGTGTGCCGTGAGTCCTCCTGCGGGAAGCGCCGTGTCCCGAGCACCGGGAAAACCAGCAAGTACCGGGGGAGGATTCTTGTGGGGGGAAGCGGAACAGCTCAGGGCCGGGATGAGCTCATCCAGCACCGAGTTAAAGAAGGGGTTTGGTGCAAAAGAAGTTAAAAGCCTACAAAGACCTGGCCGCGGGCACCAGCTCCGGCGGGTTTGCAGCGCAGCTCGCCTGAACCGCAGCGGTGAGAAGAAAATACAAGGAGTTCCCGAGGATTTTAGGGAAAACGAATGGAAAAGGCTCAGGGCTGGTGTCGGCAGGAGCTGGGTCCGCAGCGTCCTGACCACGCGTGTAGGCAGGGACAGCTTCACCGCCCTTTAACTGCCGCTGCCGCCAGCTTCGCCGCTGGGATTCCTTCCCTCCTAACGCGCTCCTCGGCATCGCCACCCCGAGCCGAGCTCCGGTCCGGCTTCCCCGGGTGTAAACGGCCTGAAGTGCCCGAGAACCCCCAAAACGAGGGGGCAGGGGTCCCAAACCCCCCCTTCGGAAGGAATCGGGAGGAGGAAAAGCCATCACGAGCGTCGGACCGAGGCGACGGGCTCTTCCCTGTGCTCCGCTCTTGGGAAAAAGGCGGAATTCTGTCTCCACAAAGCAGAATACAAAGCATTCGGTCCCTGTTGTGAAGCAACGATCCCGCCACGGTATTCACGCGTGGGACTTAATGTAGTCTGGCACTGCTTGAAAACAAACGATTCACTCACCCATCCACTAATACTTGGCGTTATTGTCTCCACCATTCTGGCAAGTAACGTTTGGGCTTTCAATTGAGTCCCAGCAACACATTTATCCCCAAAGCAAACTAACGCGGCATCAGTCCTGGCCGCCGGGAACGTGGCGCGGGGGAAGCTGCGGATTTAGCCTTGGAAAAGCCAGGAAATAGCTGGATTTAGAGGACTGCGGTTTCCACTGAAGGGTAAAAAGCTGCTCAGGTCCCCGGAGCCCCCCGAGCCCCGGTTGCAGCCCGGGAAGGGAGAAGGGAGGCGGCTGCGTGTCCCCCCCCTCCCCGCTGCTTCCTTCCCTCCCGCCTTCCTCCCCACCCGCCTCGGCCTCGGGCGGCCCCGGCCGCCGCCCCTGCAATAAGGAAAGGGGTGGAGGGGGGAGAAAGAGCGACCTTTGGACCCCCCATCCCTGCTGCCCCCCCGGCACCCGCTGGTCTCAGCCCTTCCCCATCGCTATTCCCACCTTAAGCTGGGATCTCAGACCTGGGGAGGGGGGCACTGGGAGGAGACCCCACTCTCATCCCTTGAATTATGGAAGAAGCGGAAATGTGTGAAATCCCATTAAACTCCACCAGGATGGGGATGTCTCTCCCTATCCCCCACAATGCTGCAGCCCAGGGCACAGAAGAGCTCTGGGATGGGCTGGGTGTGATGCTCGATGCCTTCCCACGCTGCATCCTCCTGTGCTCACTGGGATTCATCCTCAGCCACAACGCAGTGGGCAGAGGGGGGGCAGGAGAGAACCCCCCAGGCACTGGTAATGGCAGCAGCAGCGGTGAGGGCAATGCACGGCCCCTCTCCCAGGGGTAGCAATGTCGAGGCGATGTGTTCATCCCAAAGTGTCCCAACACGCTTGCTGTGGTCTCTGCTCTGCCTGCATAACGCAAAGCCCAGCCTGCGCAGTTGGGAAACCCTTTTTATGTATTAAGGATCCACCACCAGGCTTGGGAGGTAGAAGGTGGAAGAACCCTGAATCCTTGGATCCTAGAATCCCAGAATCATAGAATCGCAGCCTGGCTTGTGTTGGAAGGGATCTTAAAGCCCATCCAGCTCCAACCCCTGCCACGGGCAGGGACCCCTTACACTGGAGCAGCTTATTCCAAGCCCCTGTGTCCAACCTGGCCTTGAGCACTGCCAGGGATGGGGCAGCCACAGCTTCTCTGGGCACCCTGGATGGAGCACTGGGCCGGTTTTCAGGTGCACACAGATCTCTCCCTGCAGTGCAGGTGGGAAACACACAGGATTCAGCCAGAAAAGCAGCGCTGCTGCAGCCCGGGCACCTCCATGGGGCCCCTTCCCAATTCCTCCTCTCTGTGGCTGCCCCGAGCAGGTTCAGATCCCCAGTATTTTATATGCTCTGAAACCTCTGATCCCAAAGAGCCTTGGGAGGTTCTGCCATGAGAAGCACGAGGCGTAATTCTGCATTGCAGTGGTCCCCACTGGCCTGGGGAGCTCAGTACCATCCTGCTGGCATGAGCACCCCTATGCCCAGCCTGGGAGTAGGAGCAGCCATCTCTTGTCTTGCCGTGATTTGTGACCGGGGGCTTCCCTGAGCACAGGGCTTGAGTTGTGCCAGCTGACAGGGCCTGATCCTCAACGGTGATCACCCCATCAGTGGCTCGGTCCAATACATGAAGTCCTTGTGTTTGAGTTCCTGCCCTAGGGCTGATCTACCAAAGTCCAGCAAAGAGCAATAACACTGGAGAGCAGCAGAGCTGTGCTGGAGCAGGGGCTCACCCATAGCTTTATGCTATGAAGGAAGGTGATTCTCCTGGTTCCCACCTCCCAGGTACCACCAGATTCACCTTCTGCAGAGCACACTTTTGAGTGCAGGCCTCCAGATCCTCCTGATTTCACCCAAAAGGCGGCCCCTCTATGCATGTGGCTAAGATATTCCCCCTCTCACTGCCTGCATGACCCACACCCGGCTTCAGGCTCCCATGAGTTGAGGAGGGAGCAGCAGGGAAGAGCAAAGGATCCCGATGTCTCCTAAGGAATTAAACATCAGAACCAGGGCTTAAAAGCCAAGCACAAAGCAACTCCCCCTTTCTCCCACAACAGATGAAATAAATTGCTTTGGCTGGGCAGGAACTTGGGGAACACAGACGCAGACCCTGGTGCGTGCAGTGATGGGCGCACGCTGCTGGGCTCGGCGCCTATAAGGAAACAGGCTCAGGCAAAAGGGCTGCTCCCGCTGGGTGGGATGGATGGGATGCACAGGCACAGTGCACGGTGCACGTAGAGTGAAATGACGCGTTTCAGCCTCCCTACCCAGGAGCTCGGGCCGGAGGAGGCTGGGGCTGGAGGAGAGGATGCAGAAGGTGGGAAGGGGGCTCATGGAGGGGCATTTCCCAAGGGAGCAGCAGGATTTGGGGCTGGGAGCGGAGGGCACCAGCGGCTGCAGCCTTCGGGGAGCTGCCGTGGCTCACTGCAATGTCGTTTTCCATCTTGGTGAATAGAAGGGTGAGACCCAGCCGGGGGGCTCCACGATGG
The DNA here is from genome assembly GCF_033783945.1 of Neopsephotus bourkii. Taxonomy (NCBI): domain Eukaryota; kingdom Metazoa; phylum Chordata; class Aves; order Psittaciformes; family Psittacidae; genus Neopsephotus; species Neopsephotus bourkii. The sequence goes on along the minus strand of NW_026902294.1, from coordinate 1,032,588 downwards.
ACAGCCCGGGAGCAGCACAGCAGCCACCCGCGGTGGAGCGCGGCCCTCCCGGCTTCCCAGAAAGGGAATGAACGGCGAGGAAGGAGCCTCCGGCCAAGCCTGGGGTGGGGGGAAAGGAAACCTGGAAGGTGCAGGGTGGGAGAGAACCGGGTTAAATCAAGCAGCCCGAGGTTGAAGTCACCCCCCAAAAGCGAGGGGGTGTCAGAAGTGCGCTGCAGTGATTGCGGCGCCGGGGCTCAAGCGCAGAGCGGGGATAAAAAGAGCAAAGAGAAGTCAGGCCACGCTCTCTGTTCCCATGCCAGCTGATCCGTTCAAAGGATCCACGAGAAACGCGCTGTAAAAGTTCGGATTGTGGCCCTCCAGGCATCAGGGAGAGAAATATTTGCACCTACACCTTCCGGGGATGCCGGTGGGGTGGGAAAGGAGGGGCCGGCGGTGAAGGGGATAGAAAAGAAAAGAAAGGAAAGATCAAAATGTTCGCCTTTATTTGACTTTTTCTTCCCAGAAATAGTGCCAGAATCAGCGACCAAAGAGCTGGGCTCCCGTCCAGACCCAGAATTCAATTTTCCAACAATTGATTATTTCCAAACGTCAAGTCTTTAAGTAGTTCCAATTCTTTTTTTTTTTCCCCACCCTCTTCAAACTGCTTTGGGGTTTGGGTTGGTTTTGAGGGTGGCTTTTTTTTCCCCTTGTATTTTGTAACCTCAGCCTCAAATTCAATTGCTTAAAAAAATCAGAGACTAAGAAGTTCGGAAGTTTTTCCGCAGCTTTTTTTCCATTCCAGATGGGATAAATATTAAATGGGTCCTATAGCGAATATAATAAAAGAATCATTGCGAACAGATAAGAGCATTTGATGGTTTTAAGCCCAAACATCGAAAGAGGAATTAGTAAAAGAAAACAGGGTTTTCCCCTTTAAAATAACCCGGTTCCTCTCCCTTTATTGTGACCTTAAAAATATTACCTAAAATATTCCCTGTTAAAGTGTCAAAGAACGGAAATCCTAAGATAAGCTTGGAAATCGCATTTTAAACGATTTCCACAGCAAAAAAAAAGGCCCTGCTCGAAATTTCCTGCATCAAGGAGCTGAACTGAAGGGAAGCGCGGTCTTAAAAGCACGAGGTACGCTGGAATCTCGGAATTCGGGAATGCCTCTGAATAAACCAGCCCAGGCGCAGAGGCGGTTTTGATTCGGGGGGATGAAAAAGGTGAATTATGTCCCCCCAGTGCCCAACGCTGCTCCTGCGGGGCCAAATTCCGGCGGCTGCAGCCATAAGAAACGGAATAAACCCGTGTTTCCATAAATCGGTTGTTCCGTCCTCTGTTTTACCGGAGTGTCCGTGCGCGCCGGTGGATACGGCTCCTCCTCTTGCTTTTCTCCCCGTTTGGATAAATATGCATACATATATATATATATATGAATAAAAGGAAATGAAGTGACAGAAACTACCGGGGAAGCCAGCAGCAAGTCGCTCTGCCCGCGGATCCCGCTCAGCTTCCACCCGGGACATCTCGGGAGCTTCTCCCTACGAAGCCCGAGCCCTCCCCGCGGCTGCTGGGGCTCCGTGGGGCCGAAGCGGCCCCGACGGCCACAGCGAAGGCCCGAAGTCAACAGGCTCTTAACTTTCAACTTGGCCTTGACCTCCGGATCGAGCCCGTGGGGGTAGCGGGGTGAGACGCAGGGGAGCGGCGGCCCCATCGGCAAACAGGGGCCGCCCGTCGCGGCCGCCGAGCCCCAGCGCTCGGGGTAGCAAATGGGGAGAGGGCAGGAGACTCAAAAGGGCATCAAAGCGGGAGTGCAGTCGTTAAACTGCGGGAAGGGAAGAAAGAAGCCTTGAAATCAGAAAGGTGAAGGCTGAAAACACAGGGATCTAAACCATGGAATTATCTGGGGTTTCCTTCTTTCCCTCCAGAAAAGAGACAATCATCGATTTCGGTGACACCGAGATTTTTAGCTGATGAGAAGGGCCGAGGAGAGGAGATGCAGCTTCGGGATGTGATTTATTCCTTTATTCCTTTCCCTGGGAGGGAGGTTGGGGCGGATCTCGCCGAGACAGCCTAAAGCAGAGCCCAGAGGGCTGAAAGGAGCTGAAGAGGGGGCTTTGGGAGGCAGCTCCTCCCGCAGTGAAACGGGGTTTTTCCCCGCCTGGGCGAACTTCGCGATCACTTCCAACCTCTCTTTTCTATGGGGATTTCTGGCTCTGAGCGTCACCCCGGTGGCGGCTCCTTGGGGCGGACGGGGCTTTGCTTTGGTGGCCAAAAGACGTAGCAGAAGGAAAATTGTTACTGCGCTTTGATAATCAGAAAGGCAGAAATCTCCGCAAGAAGGAAGCAACGCACGAGCCCAGGCTGCCTTTGAGGGCAAAGCGTTCCCTTGGACAAGGACTTTGGGGGAAAAACAGAGAGAAAAGGGGTCGAGAAACGCAGCTCTGTACCATATGTACCGATGATTGAAACCCAGCGTACCTGAATAATGTCTCAGCATGCCCACAGCACAAGCCTCAGTGCGTTTGTCCCAAACAGCCCCTCACCGCCTCGTCTGTCCGTCCCCTCTGCCTGTGCCTCCACCTGCCCGGTGCTCCTGGATCCCAAAGGTGGTGTGTTATTTCCCTACTTCCCTTTCCCAACCTCTTTCCCTTTGGAATGCTGCTTAGCAGGGATACACACACTGACCTGAAGATACGGCCCACGGCCCTGCCAGCACCGTACGTGGCAATAGCTGTGCACAAGCAGACTGTGTGTGTGTCCCCTTTGCAGTTATGTTTTCGGGTGCCGATCACCCCCTTTCCCATCTCTCTTTGGTTTAGGACCCTGCCCTGTCCCTCTCCCCAGGGATTCATGTTTCAGCCTTTGGCAGCTGCAAGTGGGGCTGCGCGACGATGAGTGTGGGATAAAGCCCCCGAGCAGGGGCAGAGAGTGAGGCCGGGGTGAAAGAAAGGCCGAAGGTGGGGGGGGTCCAAGGGCTTGACCGGGCTTTCTCCCAGGGCAGAAGCCCCCGGACAAGCTTGATGGGGCCACACCGATAGAAAAGAAGGAAAGAAGGCAAAGAAAGGGGGGGTAATCTGAACCCGGATTCTTCCACTGGGGACTGCTCCTCCGCGCCTTTCATAACCCCCCCGTCTCCTTCCCTTCCTTCCCCTCGCAGCTCCCCACCTCTGCCCCCTTTTGGGGGATGGGGGGGGCAAGATGTCGTTCACGCCATCAGATGCAGCCCAAGAGCCGCCTCCCGTGTTCCCGCCTGTCACGTGCGGGGGGGGGGGGAGCTCTTCTCCTCCTCCCATCGTAATAAAAGTATTTTCGCAATTTCTGCAGCCGGGGTTTATTGGGGCTGAAGGGGTTTGGGGGGGGGGGGGGTGTTGGGTTTTCTTCCCTCCTTCCCTGTCCTTTCCCCCCCTCGCGGCAGCCAATGAGGCAGCCCTTCACCGTTGCGTCAGGGCAGCCCGGCGGGGCAAGGCAGCGCTCGGCAGCTCGCAGCCTTTTAAAAAGATCCGGGGACCCCCCTCGGGCAGTGCCCGGGCGCTGCCGAACCGGCTCTCCCCATGCCCCGGCCCCCGCGCCGCCCCCCATGCAGCCCCCGGAGCCCCGCGACCCCCCGGGCCTCGAGGGGCTCCTGGCAGCCGGCGGCTTCGCAGGCGGCCAGGGCAGGGGGTTGCTGCCACCTCCCGCCCCGGCCCTCGGGGGCCCCTCGCCCCCCGCCGGGATGAACCCCGGGTACCCGGCGGAGGGCCCGGCCGAGCCGCCCAAGCCGTGCCCCGCCGCCGCCCCGCCGCCGCCCGCCCCGCCGGGCCCTGCCGCCGCCGCTCCGCTGCCCTACGGATACTTCGGCAGCGGCTATTACTCCTGCCGCGTCGCCCGCAGCGCCCTCAAGGCCGGCCCGGCCCAGGCCCCCTTCCCCGGCGAGAAATACCTGGAACCCCCCGCGGGCGCCGAGGACTTCCAGAGCCGCCCCGCCGAGTTCGCCTTCTACCCCGGCTACGGGGCCCCGTACCAGCCCGTGGCCGGTTACCTGGACGTGTCGGTGGTACCGGGTTTGGGCGGCCCGGGGGAGGCCCGGCATGAGACTCTGCTGCCCGTGGACGGTTACCATCAGCCGTGGGCTCTGGGCGGCGGCTGGAGCAGCCAAATGTACTGCCCCAAAGAGCAGGGGCAGGCCGGGTACCTCCTGAAATCCGCCTTTGCAGGTAACGACCCTGTGCGGGGGCTGGGAGGGAGGTGCGTAACCATTGTGTGGGGGGAGATTGGGACCAAGGCTTTAAATAAGCTTCTGGGGAGCTGCTCTTGCCGCCCGGTAACGCTAACGAAGGAACCCAAATTAGGGTTAACAAAACAACCATTTAGATTAACGCTGCCCTTTGCATCTCGTCACCTTCCGAGCAGGGAGGCAGATGGTAATACTATCCGGGTTGAGACAGTGGTACTATCCGGGTTGAGATAGTGATACTATCCGGGTGTAGATGGTGATACTAATCCGGCTACAGACACAATCCCAGCCGCTGCGGGCCAGGGGAGACCTCGGAATGGGGCTGCTTTAGAGGGCTTCAGGGGTGTGCATGGCTCTCACCGTGCATGGCCGTGATCGGGGGGACCACCACCACGGCTCTGCTCGGCTGGAACCGCGGGTCTTACGCGGGTCTCGCCCACGTCGGTATTCTGCCAATACCTGGATTTTTCCACGGAAAGAAAACCAAAGAAAATAAATGAATTCCGGGAAGAAAAGCAACTTTTAAATACCAATAGGGATAATTTAACTTAAATATAACCAGTCAGGAGGCTGGAGGGAGGAAATGGGGCAGGGAGGAAAAGTGGTGGGAGGTGGGTGGGTGCGGGGTGCGCGGGACCCCCCGACCTGCTCAGCCCCATCTCTCCCCACGCTCAGACTCCGCCGGCCAGTTGCCCCCCGACGGCTGCTCCTTCCGCCGGGGCCGCAAGAAGAGGGTCCCGTACAGCAAAGGGCAGCTGCGGGAGCTGGAGAAGGAGTACGCGAGCAGCAAGTTCATCACCCGCGACAAGAGGAGGAAGATCTCGGCCGCCACCAACCTCACGGAGCGGCAGATCACCATCTGGTTCCAGAACAGGCGGGTCAAAGAGAAAAAGGTCGTCGCCAAAATCAAAAGCAGCAGCAGCAGCAGCAGCACCCCGTGAGGACGCGGCCACCGCAAGCGCCGAAGGGGTCCCCGTCTGCCCCCCAAGCCGCCATCCCCGCGGGGGGCACCGGCACCGTCACTGACGGGAGCGAGGAGGGCCGGGGAGGGCTGAGCCGTCCCCGCCGCCCGGGCAGCGCTGAGCGCTGGGCACCGCTCCCCCTGCTCCCGGGGGGTGCTGGTGGGGACCCCCGAAAGTGGCCCCATCCCCTCCCGCTTTGCACGCAGAGGACCCTGTACAGTTTGCTCTTGCCTTACAGCGCCGCTGCCACGTCGTGTTCCGTGCCTCTGACACCGCTTTGGTTTGAACAGCATCCTCAGAAACGAAAAACAGAAAGAAAAGGAAAAAGTGGCCTAATTGCATGAACGCAATTGCAAAACGCAACTCCCCGCTCTCCTGCGTGCGGCCGGAGCGGCGCTGTCAGGGGATGAGAACGGGGGTCACAGGGAATTTGCTCTTTAGCAACCGAAACCCGTACTTGAAGCGGAAAACGAGCTTCAAAAATCCCCTTAATCCAGGCAGAAGTATCAAAATGCGCGTCTAAAGGAGAATAAACTCAGCGCGGGTGCGTATTCGGAAACACACGTGAGAATTGGCCGCATAAAGGCGGCACGACATCTGTGTACCCGCAGGGACACGTCCAGGAAGGCGCGGTTATATATAAAATACACATATAGGTATGCGCATATTTAGCAATACGCATTATTTTACCTTTTCTCATAGACGATATTTGTGTTGGTGCATTTAGATATACCCGAAGGTATGCACGTAGCCACGCGATGTAGTGCCGGATGTGCGGATATAAATATATACTCAGCTCAAGGTGTATATAAACGTGTTTCATACGTGCATATACACACTTGTATGTATGTTCGTGCCTATATTTTGATACAGGTAAATGCAATCGGTATAATTCCCTACACGCTTTCGTTTGTGCTGATATACGTGTATTTGTACACACATCTCCCTTCTCCTACTAATACGGAATTATAGCTATACGCGTCGTAGCATGTGCTGAGTAATCCCCGTGTAATACTAAATGATCTTGTTAATATTAAGAAGCGTCGTCATCCTTTTCAACGGAATAAATAGGGTGAAAAGTGACTACACTCAAACACGCGTTTTTCTCTGCTCTTTCGCGTTATTTACAGCTTCGGGGAAGCGCAAATAAAGTCCTTTGTTGAGTATCTCGGTGTTTCAAGGCAGCGATGTGTCGGCAGAGTCTCTGCAGCAGCAGCGTGGTTAAACCGGGCCGTAAGCCCCCTAAAGCGTCTCAAAAAGTGAATACACTCCAAACCACCCATTCCACAAACGAAAAAAATGATCGCCTTTTAGGTTTCTGCTGCCTTTTTTTTTTTAATCGAAGCCTTCATCAGCAACGTGCCCCAAGTAATGTGCGTTTTAAATAGTGGGTTTGTTCTAGTTTAGTGATGTATTTATTAAGTATTCAAGGCTTGGGCCGGTTCTGGCTCCCATCGGGGCGGGGGGAGAAAAGCCAGGAGCGTTCTTCCCGTTTCCCCCCCCCCCCGTTTTTCCCCTTTTTTCCCCCTTTCTCCCCTTCTTCCCCCGCTATTTTCTCCCTGCGCTTTGCAGGAGGTGCCCGTGGCACCCCAGGGTGCAGCTCTTCCCCGCCTGGAAGAGCGTCCCTCCCCGCGTGACGTCACGCATGACGCCAGAAGCTCTGGGAAGGGAACAGCCAATGGCGCTGGGGCTGAGCGTTCCGAGCAGTGACGTAAGCAGGGGCAGTGGGGCAAACGCAATAAATCCAATCCCACCCCCATTCCGAAGGAGTCTTTGGGGCTGTTGGAATGCAGCAAAAACTCCCCCCCAAAAAGGAGTAAAAGGGGGAGGAAAGGGAGGGTGCGAGCGCGGAATTGCACTGGGAACCGCCGGTCCCTGCCCCGAACCACTCGGATTTGAAACAATCAGGGTTTATTTCCTCTATTTCTGTCCCTGTGGGAGCATCCCGGCCCCGAATCCCGGCGGCACCGGTGCTGGAAAGCGCTGGGGATGTTCGCCTGGTTTTCCTGAAGGAGGGGATAGATGAAAAGCTCCAAACCTGCTTGCCTTCCCCCGTATTACCAGTAATGAATTTTCTCACCCTGATTTCTGTGTGGCTGTAGATGCCATAGAACAGAAGAGTTTTTACTGGGCAGGAGGAAGCTCCTTGGGTGTCCCTCAAAGAAAAGCAACTAATTTAATAAAAGAAATAAATACGGTTGTGGACTCCCATGCCCGTGTCGACTTCAGACTAAACCCGGCCTGTTTACGGGTTTGGAAAGGGATGCTCCTCTTGAAGTTGCCCTCTATGGCATGCTAAGGGTTAATTCTTTCAGTGAGCTGATGTTTCTTTTCCCTGTCTTTTCATTTCCCCCCCATCTGGAGCTCTTCCCCCGATGTCCCCAAACCCGCACTGGAATGGCTGGAAACGCCCCAGATACCTCCAGCCCAGTTAGGATCCTTGCCCAACGGGAAATTGGGCTGAAACTGGGAGACACGACACCCTCCCTGCCCCCAGCCCCTGTTCCCAGCTCCAGCCCCGAATCCACAGAGGAAAATGCAGATGGGAAGGGGAGGAGGAGAGTCTCGGGGAGAGCTGTAAAACCTTTACACGGCGGCCTCAGCAAAGGGCGAAAAAGGCCCGACAACCTCGTAAAACGCCGGGAAGGAGCCGCTGCCGGGGGCCACTGGGCCAGGTGAAGGCTGCCGCCCCCTCCCTTTGCCGTTGAACTTGAAACTCAGAAAACCTGGGGCAGAGCAGCCCCAAACTTAAAGCAGGGGCTCCAAAACCTGGGGCAGAGCAGCCTCGAAGTTCGGGCAGAGCAGCCTCAAACTTAGGGCAGAGAGGCTCCAAAACCTGGGGCAGAGCAGCCCCAAACTTAAAGCAGAGAGGCTGCAAACCCTGGGGCAGAGCACCCTCAAAGTTCAGGCAGATGAACCCTGGGAGCTCCTGGTGATGTAAGAAAATCGTGTTTAAAACAGAGCCCCTTGCAGAGTCACCTTCCTCCGCCACCGTGCCTCGAGTTGAGGCACAAACCACACTGGAATCTTTTCCCTTCCTTCCCCTTCCCTTTCTCATCTCCTCTCCTCTCCCAACCTTTCCTTCCCTCTCATCAGAATAAATCAAATCGCACCACGGATCCACCTAAGACCCGCAGAAGGCAGCGACAGCGGGATCACCTCTCCCAGCCCTTCCTTCACGCCTCCCCCCTCTCCCAGCCTTTGACTCCTTTCCTTTGTTCAAGTTCATGCCCACCGCACAAAGTGTCTGGGCTGCTGCCTTTTTTTTCCCCCTTCCCCTTTCCCCTTCAAAGGATTTTGTCATTGAACTTGAGCCCACGTTGTAAACATTCTTGGGGCTTACAAGCATCTTGACGGGATGTCATTAACGGGGACCTCAGACTGCTCCCTCCTTTCCCTGCTTTTCCTTCAGCCGAATTAAAGGTACAGCTTTTTTATGTCCTCGCTCCATTTGTTTCCTAATCTGAGCCCAAAACTAAAATACGATGTAAAAGGGAGCTCTGCCTCTCAGCCCTTCTTTCCTTTTCAAATGGGTTTTATGTTTTCAAATCGTAAGAAGACGCGATCTTTGTGTGCTGCGTATCACCGTGTCCTTTTAGACCTGTGAACAACACGGGAAAACTCCTCATGGTACTTGCATCCAATAAATTGTGAAAAGAAATTTGTTACTCTCAAGCCTGCAGGGAAAACGCTTTTTCGGTCTGTTAGAAGTGTTACAAAGGCAAAATAGAATTAATTTTCCACCGGAATCAGTGTTATCTTTTTTTTTTTTTTTTTTTTTTTTTGCTACAGGACTTAATTGCTTTTTATAAACTACAACGTTAAAAGACGAACCAGGCTTATTGCATCCTGGCCATGGATGGGGCTCACGGTGCTCGGGAAGTGCCATTGAGATGAAATATTCCCTAAACAGCAACTCAATCGCTTTTTTCGGGGGGGGCTTCGCTGATCTACAGAAGTAAACATCCAACTGAGACATATTTCCATTTTCCCAGCTGAAATTTAATACAGTCGTCTATTTCTAATGGGTTTTCGTTCCTTCACACTCAAACCCATTTCATTCCTGCTGCAGGGATCCGTGTGCTGAATGTTAATGTCGCTGCACGACTGTGAAATACCCGCATTAGAGATCCGTCTGCGGTTTTCCGTTGCAACCAAAAGACGGAGGAAAAGGGTTTCTTTTCAACTCCCTCCAAGCACATTTTTGTCTTTATTCTGACGGTTAAACACTCCCCCCCCCCCCCCCCCGCTTTTTGTTTTCCCCTCTCTTAAGGGACGACAAACGAGCACCCAGAGAGCCGGGGTGTCCATTAACATCCAGCACCCTCCTCACCATCAACCCGAGTGCAAAAAAGTGCAAGACCGAGGCGATTCCCCCCGTTCCCGGCCAGAAACCAGAGCTCGGTGGAGAAAAGAGGGGGCAAAGCCCCGCTTGTGGGGTCCCGGCTCTGCCTGAGGCTCCAGCCCAAGAGCAGCGGCTGCAGCCCCGAGACGGGAAAACCTCTTTGAAAACACAATTTTACCTATAAAAAATAGAAGCCCTGGCTCACTTTGCCGCTGCCTCCCTTCCCCTTCAGCCATTTCCAGCCCAGGACCTGTAGCGCTTTTTTTTTCCCTAAACAATCAAATCTAGAAGAGGTTTCTTTCTTTTCTTCAAGGATACACCCGCTCGCGTTTAGTTTTTATAAGCAAGTAAGAAAGCGCCTGTGGCCACAGAAAGGGTACTGCCTAACGCAGCAAAATATGTGGAACTCAGTGTGTTGGTTATGATAAGATTATGGGAGAGGTGTTTTTACAGAGGAGAGGAAGAAAATCCTGCCTGTGCTTATCTTCAGTTGCATAAAGCAACTGAATTAAGGAATCTGTTGCTTTTTAATGCCATTAAATCCTGGGTGATGCATAAGTAGGAGGCTAGCAAAGGGGCTTCGAGCACTCGGTGTGTGCGATGGCCAGAAGAAACCCAGGTCCCACCTTTGTCACCTTCCAGGGACCGTTTATTAGAGCACAGAAAAGATCTGGGGTACTAAAATTCACCTCCAAACCCAACTTGCCCTCGTCCAACACTGAAACTGTCAGTGGCCCATCCTGGGTCTGCAGCCCAGCAACCAGGTACGGGCAACAAAAGCAAAAGTGAAAGGGATCGAGGTGTGGAAATGTCAGGGAGAGTCCCAAGCCTGGACCAAAGGAGCCGAGACAGAGCTTGCAGCAATGTCAAGTCACCAAAACCAGAACCTAAGTGTGTGGGCTTCCGTATCTGCTTCCCACTGGAATGCACTGAAATGTTGGAGAGGGATGGAAATGGGAGGGATGTAGGCACAGACAGGTCTGTGTTTGTGTGCATCTGTTTCAGTAGCACTCAATAATGTACTAAAACTAAAGTAACCTGAAATCTTGGCTTCATTTCCTCCTTGAAGTCTCAGTTTAGCAGGACAGTTCAGTCACTGCTTTAAGGAGGTGAATGAGACACAGGAGCTTAATCTGTCTTAACACCAAGCACCTTGGGGGATATGGGGCATCCAAGATTGTCCTCCGGCAGCCGCAGCCCTCGCGGTAGCTGCGGGTATAAATAACCGAGGTCATTGCTCACCTGAAGGGCTTATAGCAGACAAGGGAAAGGCGGAAAACGTTATCTAGCTTGGAAAATCCCATCAGGAAAAGGCTCATTGGGATAAATCACTTCCTGACAAATAAATGGTCTTTAATCTATTAAAATATTAAAATAACGTTATGCTTCCAAACACACACACTCCCCCACAAAACCCAATTAAGCGGTATATAAGGAGTCCCTTTTGCTTTAGCAGTCACTGGCTCAGGTACCTGCATACAAACTCATATCCGTGCACAAGGCCAGGAACACACCTTTTGTAAACTTTATCAGAAATAGAAGTGTTGCATTGGCTTTCCTGGAAAACAAACCAATAACCATATTCTTTTTTCATGTATTTTGCCTTTTAGCAGTTTTCCACAAGGAACAGCAGAGCCAGGAAGCAGAATGTAACTAAATTAAGTTAAATGCCTGCTTTCCTGTGCTGTGTAAATGCAAGGGCTCAGTCAGTGCCTGGGAGCAAGAGCTTCCAGCTTTCATCCAGGGCAGAAATATACACTGAAAAGCCAGGAGTGAAAACCTCATCTCTCTCTTTTCAGCTCCTGGGCTTATGTTGGTACAAATCAATAGTAATTCCCCTAAAGTGCACTGGCAAAGTTGTGTAGTCCCTTGCATTCGTTAAAGTTCAAAGCAATTCCCTCAAGTTTAGTGCAGAGGAGACTGGGACCATCGTTTCATGCACATTTGCAAGGAATGGGGCACAGCCGTTCTACAGTATGAGCCATTATTTTATATTACCTTATCACAGCTTCTCCTGTTTGTCCTTCCACAATATCCCTGAAACACTGCCCTGTGCTGCAGACCTGCTGGAGATGGAGCTGCTGCTGCTTCCTGCCACAGCAACCGTGATTCCTTCCCCTCCCCTGGATTTCTCTGTCTCCCCATCTGCCCTGTGCAAGCAATAGCCTATTAAGACAATGTCTTTCAGATGGACAAGAGATTCGTGCCCTGCAATAGCTGAAGTAACATGTGCTCTTGTGTTCTTTCAGATGTGCACCCAGAAATGGTCCCCATGGGCCTGTGAAGATGAGGCTGAGCCAGACAGTTGAGAAAGGAGTGGGAATTCATGGCTTCACGACTCGTTCTCTTTATCCACCAAGAAATTTTGCCTTGGTGGAAGATGAATTTGATCACAAGTTTTGGACATCCAGAAATACAGAACAAAGAGGAGTAGGAATAGTTTAACTCCACAAGATTAGTGAGTCTGATGCATTCGAGACTCCGGGACCTACTACACATGAGCCAATTATACACAGAATACACAGGCAGTGAATCCAGCGCCCTCAGACATGCCGCATCGTCCATGGCCTCCTCTTTGTGTTGGGAGTTCCAAGCCGTGAGCATCCTTCCTTCCCCTCCTCCCCCCAGCACTAGCTTCTCATTTTCCCTCATTTTTTAGCCCTGGAGAATGATTGTTAGTGCAAAATATTACCTCAGCTCTGAGTTTGAAACACATCGTGGCAAACGCATCACAACCCACTGCTCACTCGTTCTGCAGCAGCACAAGCTGAGCTGGGGTACCCATGGGGACCATTTGCTGGGCTAATGCTTCTACCAGTGTCGTGCAGGCACGAAGAGCAGATCGCTTGTTAAGTCAAATGCCTTTAGCATCTCATCATTTCTCGCCTATGATATTCCTCAGGGGTCTGTGTGAGCTCTCGGATGCTGGTGCTGAGAACACTTGGGTGCTGGTGCTGAGAGTGCTAAGTTCCTGACTCCAGGCACAGCATGGGAATGTGGTTTTGGCTGAGTGATTGTTTCTTTTCTTTTTGAATACACCTTAGTACCTTCAGCTATACGTAAAGCCCCAGCCATAGAGGGTTTCATCATTAGAAACAATATGTAAACTGATGTGCTTGATTAAATTTAACAGCTTGTGTAAAGCCATAAAGGCCAGTGCTGAGCTACAAGAGACAGGCAGGTGCTTCTTGTTAAAATTCCTCTGCTGAACGACATGGCAGGTTGGGGTGAGCTTCCTGTCATCTGAAGGTTCACCCTTTTTGCAACAACCATCTATCTCCCCCTAGATTAGAAAGTGGTGTTTAACATCGCTGTACAGCTCGAACATGGCTTTGAATAACAGCATTTCTTCTCTGTTTAAATATCGGCCTATCCCAAATGTCAGATTCTTTCCCCGAAAAGACCCAATCCTCATTCAGATGGTTCTAACCAATGACTTTGTTCCTATCCTCAGAACCAACAGGACCCATTTCCCCATCCCCAGCCCTTCACAGTGAAGTATTTGCCCAACCCTGAGACCTTCCTCACCACCAACAGTAAAAAAGGTGCTTTTGTGTGAATGGGGAAAGCAGCCTGGTGGTGCTGCAGCTCCTCAGACATTGATTTTCACTAGCAGAGGAAGGTCAGTGGTATTTTTATGGGAATCCCTGGTTAATGTGTATCATCATCTCTGATAAAGACCCTTGGTTTTCTCTTCCTATTTCCATGAACTCCCCCACTCCTTAGTCCCAAGTGTCCCATCATTTAGGAGGGTTTTCAAAGAACCATGAAGCTTTGTAGGCAGCAGGAAGCATGCCCCAGGTACAGAGGCTCCCGAGCAGACCAAAGACCTGGCATCTAAATAAATGTTTACATAAAAATCACACACCTTAAGCTTTATGATACCTTATGGCTCTGTCTGCAGTCTGGACAGGTGATGGAAGGCAGGAGGGGGGGTTCATATGCACCCTGAACAGGCCTAAGTGTGCATATGCACAATCCTAACTGCCGAATAGAAGCATAAGGCTGGCCATGGGGCATGGGCAAGGACCCAGGCTCTTATCTTGGTGGCCAGATGGTCTGGGCATGGTTGGAGCCAAGCAGGCTGCTGTCAAGTGAGTGAGGAAGGGGCTGATGGGGCCCCCAGAGCTGGGGATCTCAGCTGGGCTTTTGGGGGAATGTCAGGGGAATCAGTGCATGGTTTAACTGGCAACCAGAGAGATTCTGGTCTCAACCTTATCACTTTGTTCTCATTGACAAATGGGGTTTCCCCCCCCTTGACTCAGGTCAGTGCAAATGAAAATAAAACTATAAAGCTCATTCCTACAGCCCTGCACAGTCCCAGAGGAAAGGGAGAGAAAGGCACAACCACCCCTTCTCCAGGCCCTGTTAGTCCCTGAGTCTGGACAGCTTATGGTAAGGTGTGAGAGCACTTTGTCTTACAGTTGATTTCCTGCTTGCTCTTCTTTTTGTGTTGCTAAATCTAACACTGAGCTACTGCTTGAGCTGCTGGGACATCAGCCACCCAGTTTCCTGTCCCTCTCCCAAGTTCCCCATCACCATCAGTCCGTGGAGGATGTGAAATCTGGAATGAGATTCCAGGGCTCATAGCCTCCATTCCTGCTGATGCAGCTCTATTTATTGCCAGTCCCATGTCCTTTCTTGGAGTGCTTTTGGCAGTCTTTTCCTACATCTGTGCTCAACCATCATTCAGGCACATTCCACTAAACCTGGGGTTACACAAACGCATGAAACAATGCGATACGTATGGAGCAGAACTGGAAACCCACTGAAGGCTTTTGGCATTTGTCACATCCCACCAGTGCCACTACCTTCCTTTGTGCTCCACATCTTAGAATTCCACAAAGAAGTGAAATAGTTCAGTTAGGAAATCTCATGAATAAAATAATCAGAGCTTTTTAATTTGACTGCAGTTATTCTTTATCAAATGCTGTCCAGGATCAAGCCAGTTCTTCCCCACCCAATGTTTAGAAGAAAAGGGGAACATTCAGCACTAGCATTTCTCAAGGACAAAGGAAGATGTTGGCTTGTCTCTGTTCTCAGCATGAATTCAAACCCCAAGACTGAGAGCCCAGGATTTGGTTTGCATTTGGTTTACAGCTTCTGCTGCACAGGAATTAATGTATTTCAGAAGACTCAAGAGCCTGATGGTTGGGGTACTATCCTGCAGCTGGAGAGGTTTGAGTTGTACTTCTGCCTTTACCATCATCTCTCATTTTATTTCCACCTCTTACAGCCATTGTAAAGTACGTGGAGATCTCTATGGAACTTTGCTCTATAGGGGCCAATGTCGTTTACAGCTTAAGCTGCAAAGAAATCCTCCCACATCTGCCCAGCATCTCGCTTGCCTTCCAGAAGCACTGTGAAAGGTGGCAAACCTGCGGGGTCCTCCAGCCTGGTCAGCAGCAGAGCTCAGAAAAAGCCTGAAGAGGCACTGGAGGAACAGGAGGCATTTAGGTCCCAGGGGTTGGAGCACCAAGAATGACTGAAGGATGGACCAGGCCACAAAGAGCCTCAAGCACCATCCACCTCAGAGGGCTGCTCTCTCCCAAAATGTAAACCTCTTCTAACTCTCCCCTTAAACCAGCTTCTGAAACAGAGCTTTCTCAAACCCTTCTGGCTCACACTTCAGGAGGAAAAAGCCAATTTGACAGTGGGTCTTGGCTCACCAGCTGGATACAGGGCAAGGTGGTGGGTACAGGTCTGACAGCCCCAACATTCAGTGCCTTGGGGGCTTCACATCTGCACTCGCATCTGTGACCAGCTCCAAGAACAGAATGGAAGGAAAGGGAAATTAAGTACAAATGGGGGACCTCTGCTCAGCCAGATCTCTGGGTTTTGTTCTGCTGTGTCTATGTTTGGTCTTAAAAAACAGAAGAGCACACCATAGTCAATGGAAGTCACCACTTTTCCTCCTTATTTATCCTGCAAATGTCAAATGCGAGTGGGATAAGAAGTGAGATCCCCAAATTCTTCAGGAGAATCTGTGGACGTCAGTTTCTCTGCTCTCTTCCCTTATACTCCTGCCAATCTCTACTATACCAGAGCATTTTGCACCCTCACTGCTCACCTCACCATAGTACCCTCTGCTGGGAGCAGAAGATGGCTTGACCTTGAACCGCAGGCTCCTCTACTTGACAGAGCCATGGGATAACATGTGGGGCCGAATCCACTTAAGCTCATCCCAAAGGCCTGAATCCCGTCCCATGTTCTGACCAGGGGTTCTTGTGTGTCTGCCCGTTTTCACCTCTTGGGAAGCATAATTCAATCCGGTAACACCATGGATATAAATCAGGATCCTTTCCCCATCAGAAAGCCTCTGTGTGCAAGGACTGACAAAACTAGGGGGGTCACAGCACCGGGACAGCCTTATTACTGGGGGTGGTGCCCCGGGGGGCGCGGACCTGACCCCTAGGGATGAAGCTGCCGGGACTGCAAGGCTGGAGCAGGGATCCTTCCCGGCCAGCCGGGAGCCTTCCCTCTCCCCCCCGCCGCGGTTCAATTTGCTCCATGCCAGAGGGGAAATTTATCGCTGCCCGAACAAGAGCACGTTTTTTTGGCGACAAACTCTGCCTAAGTGACATTCTCAGACTTTCTCGCTTCAAGCCGCCTCCGGGAAAGGCGGCAGCGGCGTTTTACAGTAAATCCCGGTGCTTCGGTTTCCAACGGTGCGGATCGTAAATCCAACAGAACCTCCCTTCCCCCGCGGCCGCGCAGCGAAAACGCGAAGAGCGGAAAATCGCGGGGACCTTTTCCGTGGAAGAAGCCGGCAGAGGGAAAGGGATTGGGGGTGACCGGTTAATAAATGAAATAATGCCAGACCCCAGCCCCTAAATACTGCTGCGTGCCCCGGACTCACACACACCCGGCAGCCGGGATTGACGATCCCGCTTATCCCTGTAAATCCTGGCTCCGGGTACCGTCCCCGGCCGAGGGGTCTGACAGCAAAGGAGGCGATGGGGGCCGGGAGGCGATGGGGGCCGCGTCCGGGCTCCACATCCTCCGTGTGCGGTTAAAACGGCCCTTCAGGGAAGCGGCTGAGGGGCTCACCCGGCCAGAAAGGACGGGGAAGGGCTCGGGGTGCAGCCCCGGAGCGGGACCGGGGGCAGTTTTCTTGCCTTAAGGACAGGAGGTGGACGGGGATGTCTTCCAGCAGACGTGAAGGAGCGACCCAGCATTTCCCCACCTCCGAAACAACCCAGGGAGCTGCTGTTGTGGAGCTTTAGAAGCTTAAAAAGGACCAGATTTCTACTTATTTTCGAAGAAACTAATAAAGGAAGTGAACAAAAAAAAAAAAAAACCCAAACCAAAACGAAACGATCCTAATTTATTACAACAGCGAAATTCTCAGATGATGCTGATTTTAATTTATTTTTGGACAACGGCAGCTCTCCGATATATAAACCCCATCCCAAAAACCCGTAACGCAAAGCCCCACCTGCCTTTTTGAGTGCAAACCCTCAAAATCCATGTCCCAGAGGTGCGGCAGGTCCCTTGGCTGTGGCCCCACTGCGGCCGCACGTTTGTGAAAGCTCGGTAAAAGCCTCTGAATTTGTGTTGTTTCTTTTTCTTTGGGTATTTTCTTACCTTCACACATAACGAATAATAAGGAGGCATTTCAAAAACTAATACCGAAGTCCTACCATTCTCCATTGCACAAAATGCAGGTTTCAAGCCTGAAAACCTTTCTGTACAAATATTCATCCTCACAGCAATCATTTACGCTGTAGAAAATGTCGCATTAATTCACACCTGCACCCTCTATTATTCCTCTCCGGGAATTAAACCTTTCCCTAGAGCCGGACACCGAGTTTTTAGGCTAAAAATGATTTGTCTCTATTCTCAGTTGCACTTCCCGCAGGATCAATTCAATGTTCCATACGGGTTTCTGTGGAGGCTTTTCTTTGCTCGCTGCCTGGCTGAAGAAGAGAAAAGCGAATAGGATACACGCAGTTAAGTAACAATAGAAAGTTATAAATGAAGGTGAGGAGAGTCCCGCAGCCCCAAGCCTCTCAAGGAAAAGCGAAGAGATCTTTTTCACCGATAGAAAGTGAAAGGTAAAGATCGGAATTCTCCTTACGCTGAGATAGCTCCTGTTGCCACTTCGCTTCATCCTCGACTTCTGTTTTG
The DNA here is from genome assembly GCF_033783945.1 of Neopsephotus bourkii. NCBI lineage: Eukaryota > Metazoa > Chordata > Aves > Psittaciformes > Psittacidae > Neopsephotus > Neopsephotus bourkii. The sequence goes on along the minus strand of NW_026902294.1, from coordinate 1,014,950 downwards.
CAGGAAGTTGTGATTATAGCTATGGAAAAACATAAACCAAACCCAACCCCGCCGCTTCTTCCCTGCACAAAACCACTGCTTAATTCCGCTGTTTTCCTTGCACATTTGTTTGGCTGCAGACAAAGAAAATCGCAAGTTTTCAGGTTTTGGCTGCAAGGAAATGTCTTTTAAACAGCACAAGGAAGCGGAGCCGCTTGCACCACACATGCAGGGTCTTCCCAGGCAACACTTCCCTTGTTCCACGTATTTGCAGACACACCTGATCTGCTTATAGAAAGCACAAATACATCACAGCTACTTCTATTTCGCTATTTACCTTCCCGATTTCACCCCCTATGCTGGAGGTGTTACACTTTTCGTCTCTCTGTGTTAAATTTACTTCAAACAGGGTTTGTTATCACTTTTGTAATTCAAGCTGGCGATGTTACTTCACTCTTGTAATTTAGCTGGGTGCTGTTTGTTTTAAGCTGCAGTGACTTCATGCAGCTGCATGTACAGCTGCAAATAAATAAATGCAGGGAAGAGAAGCCAAGTACCAGCCCAAATAACTGGGCTTATGTCTTTGTTGCTTCAGGAGGGTGCAGCTATAGATGGAGCAGGGAGGACCCCCAGCAGTCCCTTTCAAACCATCCCTTGATTCTGTGATTTTATGATCTCGTGATTCTATGATTCTGTAACCATGATCCTATGATTTTATGGTTCTGTGATTCTATGATTCCATGATTCTATGACCCTTCCCAGCTGCGGACTGATGTGGACTCCCAATCAGCACAGTGTTTGCTGCCTGTGACAGAGAGAAGGTCACCCCCTCACTGTGGACTCCTTTCAGAGGATTGATTTGGAAAAGAAGCCCCAGACCTCACGAGAAAGGGAGGACCAAGCCGTGCTTGACGGGACGGGCAGAACTTTGCCAGCCACTTTCAGAAAATCCATGGATGTCAGTGCTCAGAGGGAAATATGTCCCTATACATATATGTGTATGTGTATATACATATGTCTATATGTACATATGTCTACATATATGTACCTGTATGTGTACACACACTGAGCTCGGGGCCGCCCCTTTGGGGGGCGTGGAGCTCTCCGCGGTGCTGCCGGCCCCGGGTTCAAACGCGGCCCCATGGACGAGGTGGGGCGAAGGGAGGGGAGCCCCGTGCCGATAGGGAGGGCTCCCCGAAACACCCCTCTGAGGCTTCGCTTTCTGCCCTTCCAGCAGCACAGGGGCTTTCTGCTCCACCGGTGGGCAGGGGGGGCTCCTGCGTAACAGCATCTGGTCATTGCTCGGTATTTCCCCCTTTTCAAGCTGTGCATCGTCTGAGCAGTTTGATTAAGCAAAAAGCAACATTTATTGTAGTTGTTCTGTCACTACGGGTATGGAGTCGGACATGATTTGTTTATCATCTTCTCTGTGATCTTTCTCCTCAAAGGAACAAGACCCATCTGTCGGGCAGAGCAAAGCTGCTCGACTTTAATCCATAAATGTTACCATTTAAGGGGTGCAACCTTTGACAGAACATAGTACAAGTCTTTGAACAAGACAGTTGTGCAACTGGCGTTAAAGAGCCTAATTGAATCTTTCACTAACCACATGCGCTTGCTTTGGGCAAAGGTTTTCTCTGTGCAAATATGATCTTGTCCATTTGCTAGGAAATTTATTACCTTTCCAATCATGTGAGTTCCATACTATGTGCAGACTTAAAAGCTTACAAAACATCATGGATTCATCTTTGGCTTGTCCACGTGTTTCATTAAGGTGCCTCATAAATTCATTCTGACTTTCATTAGTTTGCCTTTGCTTCCGTGTTACACTTGTTTCTGTCTTTTCAAAGCATCTCAGTTTGATTGTCCCTTTAAGCTCTGCCCCTCTGAGTTGGAGACATGATATTTGTTCTGGTGTGTATTAAACTGGAGTGATTTCTTCTGGCTGATCATCTGCCATTCAAGGGAAGCACCAAAAATCTTTGCAAATGTTGGCCACATGCTTTCTTCTGCCTCCCAAGCTGTGTCTGACACCAGCATCCAAACAGGACCGAATCACTACTTGTTCAGATTAGCCAAAGCTGCTCACAGCGAGCAGGACTCATGCAGCCAGGTCCTGCCTCCTGCTTCCTCCAGGAGGGTTTACCCCTTGCACATTTGGAGAGCAGGGTTGGGATCCAAAGGCCAGAAGCAGAGGGGGAAGTGGGGACAGGCCAATGCTGGTCTGTGTCCTACTGATCAGCTGCTGCTGGATTATAGGATCTGAGACCAATAAAGGCATCCTGTAAGGGAAGCAGGAGGTGAGAGCTGTAGGAATAAGTCTCTTACCTCCTAGGTGTAAGGTTGGAGCCCCAGCCTCAGCTTGCCACATGATCTAGGACAGTTTTACCTTGTTATCACTGTAACATGCATGCACCCAGTGTCAGAGATCTCCCACCACCTTCAGCCTCCAGATCCATTCTGTATGTTCCTTGCAAGTACAAAAATCTTTGAAAATGTGTAATATGAATCTTCTCAGCCATGACCTAAACCCGTTGTTCCTTGTCCCATCCACCATGAATGTAAAGGAGACGATGCACTCCAGGCTTGCCCCCACTTGCGTATGTTATTTAGGCAGTGCTCTGCAACTTATCTTTAGACTTTGCTTCTCTAGACTTGTAAGTATTCAAATATCTGCAAGGACTCATTATATTTACACAGAAAAGGAGAAATTGCTGTGTACCTTGAAGGGATTCACTGCTCAGTGTTTACAAAAGGTTTGAAGAGGGAAAATAAAAGCCATTGGATTTTGCTTCCTCCCTATTTTGCAAGCAGTTTCTAAGGCCCAGGTAAGGTTTGTCTTCACATAGCTACTTCAGTGCAATAACTTTTATTCATAATGATGGTAAAATTAGGTGCATACAGATTATATTGTTATAATATTACTGGATTATAGCATTATGATTCTCTTTTACTTTTGTAAGAATGGTTATAAGTGGCTATGAGAGGGAAGTAGAAGATAGAGAGCTGCTCTGGACATTGGATTTATTGCATTGCATAAAACACTCATCAACCTGCTTGATCTGCCTTTTTCCTCTTTATAGCTTTCTGAGTGATGGCTAAGGTGGGACTTTGCCCAGACTCTGCACCTCACAGAAAGAAAGTCACTCCTGATGGTTATCACTGTTTTGTAGACTTTAAGGAGTTAACTCCAGACCTTGCTCTGGCTCCATTTCTGGTGAGTGGATTTTATGGGCTCCTTTTAACTCCCAGCACAGATTTGACACTCTGGCCTTTCGTAATAATCCTCTCACTCACGTTGCTTCTTCTGGAAACTTCTCCTGATCAGCTTGTGCCAAAAAGCTTCACATTCCAGTTCTCCCAGGCTTGAGTGGTTTTTCTCATTCCTGCCTTCTTTCTGTAGTTAACAGCAAGGCGCAGGATGGTCCAAGGACTGTTTTAATAAGGTTTTGCTCATTTGTTTTCCAGATATTCTTTCTCTGAGCCCTAGACCCTCACTGGGATGAAGTGGCCCAGTGAGATGCCCACTTCCCCTCCAATACTTGTACATCAGGAAGGGAAATCATGGAGGTGCTGAGTGGCCCTCCTCAAGCGAGTCGTGACTTTACTTGGAAGCATCTTGAGCCCTTGTCCTCTCCCCACCTTCCCCTCCCACCAGCTCCTGGACACCTTCAAGAGCAAAGTTCAGGCCGTGTTCAAAAGTAGCTTCGCTGAAACACACGGGACACCTCTTGAGTGTAGTAAAACACATTTGAAACACTGTCTTGGGTCTTCGCGTTCCTCTCCTAAGAGGACATCTGAGGAACATTAGGTTTAATTCATGGCTTCTGCGCTTAGGCATCCTCCAAAATGTTACAGTTTCATGATCTTTGTTTTGCAGAGGGGGAAGCAGAGAGAGAAGAGGCCGAGCTGTTTGATCTGTTACCCAATGATGTAGAATTAAACTTGGTATACACTTCTGCCAGGGTCTTGCTCACCAGCCTGTCCCTATAGCGCAGGTGAACAGTGCATTTGTTGGTGTGAGAACATATTGCACAAATAAAACAGCGTGTGTGGTGGGAATCAAGTGTTTGGAGGAGGTTGAGAAAGAGATTACACATAGACTTGTATATTCTGACCGGGTTTTAAATAGAAAGAAGATTAAGGAAGAGAAATTCAACACAAGTCTAATGAAAAGAAATGGACAGATATGCTTGTAATTGGATCATCCCACAGAAAGTTACTGATTCTAAAGGAACTTGAGTTTCTTTCCAACTCTGTTTTTTTCATTTTCATAAAGCCAGTTTGTATTTAACAAACGCCACCGTGTAAAGAAACAGCTACCCCAAACCAACACTCCCCTAAGTTCCCCATATGTGTTTTCCATTTTACAGCCTTCCTCCATCACAGTAATTTGAGCTTTTGCTTGGAAGGAGCAGCAAAAGAGGAAAACCCTCCCAAGCATCCCTTTAAAACAGCGTTTCTCAGTTCAGTTCCAGCCAGGGGTTGCCCTCTCCTGGAGGACAGGAGAAAGTCGCATCCCACGACCTTGCACTCTTTCCTTTCAGGCTGCAGTCCCTCCACCTGCCAGAGCCCAGGGACAATGGGGATCTCCTGGGGCACAATGTCCTGTAGTGGAAAAATTTCCCTGTCAAAACTTGGGGTAACCACACCATTCATTGCTGACCCCGCTGCCAGGAGCAGAGGGATAATGGAGATGGGGGATGACAGAGACCTGTCGCAGCCTGCAAGGTGAAAGGGAGGGCCCAGGAGAATATTTACTCTCTGCTTCAGAGCATGGACAGGTTGTTTTTCACCAAATAGTGTAGAACTCACCGCAATTGGAGGGTATAGAAGCCAACATTGTAAATGAGAGTCAAAAAGAGATCCAACAGACTACTGAAGGGTGCATCCAATTTGGGCTGTCAATCATGATGGTCCAGGCAGAGCCACCAGGTCAGAAAGGTTCTTACCCTGCTGCTTCCTAAGGCTGGGTCTTCATCCTCAGCAAAGGTGCACTCGGTGCATGCCACTTTTCCCCATATATCTTCTGGGCTACACTGGAAACTGGGGTTGGTCTTGGAAGTGGGACTGGATGGTGCACTGGGCTGAGGCAACTGATGGGCCTATTGTCATTTGCAATACTAATTTCTTGCTAATGCCCAGCCATATTCCCACTGATGACAGATAACACTGTGGCTTTTGCACACCCCTATCCCCCACGACGATGAACAGACATATAGACATGATCATGGCCTACCACTTTCCACCTTCCCTCAGTGTCCTGCTGTAAAAGCCTCCACCCCAGCAGCATGCCACCATTCAGCCAGCCTGGCTTACGTGGACTCTGCTCTTTCCCTGGCTGTGTTCCCAGCTCTTTCTCTGTCCTTGTTTCCAGCAGGTGCTGTCTCTGGCTCTGCATGCTCTGAGGCAGGAGATTCCCTATGTGCTTGGAGACCTCCAGGAGCCAGTGATAGAGAAATGCAAAGCATAAACCCCTTATGGATTTAAGTCTCATCAAAAGGGAGGCCACATCTCCTTCAGCTGTTCTCCAGAGACTTGGCCTGATCTGAAACAGATTTCTTAGCATCTTTTTTAGTGTTTCTATTTGGATGAGGGCACCAGCAGGAGAGAAGGGCCATTTCTCTGCCTAATGGTGCTTCAAACACTCTTGTGAAGTTGAATTAACACCACTAAAGGGAAAGATTAGAAGTCACTTTAAAGTGGCTCTGGGGGAAGTTTTCAACCCAATCTATTTGCACCCATGACACTGTATAATGATAGAGCTAATGGGAGTGCAGTGAAGTCATAAAGACAGGCAGCTTTGGTTTTAAATTAACAGGAGCATTATTTACACCTAGGACATGGGATACAGTACACCCTGTACATAATTCTGCCACTTTCTAGTTTCCCACCCCCCTCCTGCAGACTTAGGCAATATTAGAGCAGTTAATTGAAAAGACAATATTAAACTTCAGAAAGGTTTGATTCCCCTTTATTTTCTTTACCAAGTGATGCATTTTTATGAAGGTTGGTTGATTTCTGTCAAGATAAATACACACTTTCAGTGTTTTATTCTCCAAAGAGCCACTGAATGGGATGCTAATAAGATTAAAATGATAATAAATAAACCCAACAGCAGCTTTTATGACCTCATTTCTGTTGAGCTCCCTTTTGGTTCAGTTTTGCTCACACTCAAGCCCAAGCGCATCCACCACACCATGTTTTGGGGCTACTTTCCCCACCCTGAGGAGCTTTGTTTAAATCTGCCCTGAAACACCCTCATTACCTTCAGCAGAGCTCTGCACCATGCAGGAAAGGTTGCAAGGGGTGCAGGGTTGGGGGGGAAACTGAGGTTGGGGCTCAGGATGGACCTGCAAACCCTTCTGCATGCAGGCAGCACCCTATGAGCACCCCACAGAACAGGAGACCCTGCTGCAGCCACTAAGACTGGACCCAAGGGTTCCCTGGCCTCTTGGCTGTGGTTCCATTGCATTCCGCAGGCTCTGGATCAGGCCTGGGAATCTCCCTAGAGCAGCTCTGCCCTGGCCTCCCTGGGTGGGAGCCTGGCTGGGAAACACTGAATTCCTTAATATTTATTCCTTACACTTCCCCTTCCTCCAGAGGCACTTAAAAAATCAGTACTGGTATAAAAAAAAAGGCATATTGGAGCCAGCTTGGTGCCTTCTGCTTTCCCTCAAATGCTTCAAAGTGAAGAGTAAACACCTAGGCAGAAGGAAAAGGGGGTCTGACAGCCGTTTAAATCAATTAGGGCCCAAATTGCCCTGAATCAGATCACAAACACACAAAGCTGTTTCCTTGGCTGCATTTGGGATGAGTGTCATCCCACTGCACGCATGAGGGAGGGGTCTACCTATACATAAACTCCTGATATGTATGACATGCTGATGTATATTTATCAGTATAAATGCAGCTCGGAATGCCAGCAGTCCCCCAGGCAAATGAATTCTCATTTGCTCTCCCAGCTCCAGTGCTATTCCCTCTCGGTTAATTCTCGGCCGTTAATTAATTGAGCCCGGGGCTCCCTCTAGCGTCGCTCGGGGCCGCTTCCGGGACAGGGGCTGCTCTCCCCACCAGCCTTTCCCTTCTCTTCCCGACCACCGGGCCCGAAAACGGGAAGGGAAAGATCTGAAGGATGGGCTTAAACATGGAAGCAAATCCTGGCCTGTGGAGTTTTACTGCACATCCTTCTGCGCGCGGTTTGAAGGGTGATACAATGAGATCCTCATCGCTCTCTTCAAGCAGGCTTTACGTCCTTGAGGTCATTTAGACCATACTGACATCAGCAGAGGTTCTGGAGGTGAGGCTGTTCAAATGTTGGGGCTTCAGGGAGGTTGTGTTGAAGATCCTGGATCTTTAAAGTCTTTTCTATGTTCTTCATTCCTCTTGGCCCAGGGGACCGACCCACATACATTTGACCATGCTGTGTTGAATAGACAGAGGGACCTGTTGCCAGTAGTGCATGGTGCTGCCTGGTTTTGGTGGGATGGGCAGGCTCTCATCAGGGACATCAGCAGGATCATGCCATTATCCTGCTCACATCACCTGTGTAGTCTCATCCCCTGGACAGAGCAGGGATACAGCCTGTTCACAGATACCCAGAAGCAGACACACGCAAACCTCCATCTGTGGAGTCTCTGGGCACAAACCCAATGTCTCTGGGCCACTAAAAAAGCTACTTTCCTCATTGGATAGAGATCCCAGCAGAGAAATAAGATTTCTGTAGTCTATTCCACCCTTGCTGCCCTGAGACAAGGCCTGAAAAGCTCTTTGCTCCCCTGATGGGTATTCTGGGGGGAGAAACTGAGGCACGCAGCTGTGACTGACTCCCCATGGGATCTCACAGAGATTTTCATCGTTGTTTTGGACACAGATTGGAGATCCAGCCTCCTGCTGTGCCTCTGTGTTACTTCCCTGCTCTTGGGAGAAATCTCTTTCTTTCTTCCCTTCCTGCAAAGATGAGCAGCCTCCTTGCTCCCTACCCTCCACTGCAAGGCTTCCCAATGGTGGGATGCTCTTTCTATCATTTTCTGCCTATCTTCATAAAGCTGCTAGCACTGGGGCCCCTAGTCCTGCCCAGAACACAAATAGTAATAAATAATGGGGCCTTCTGGCTCCAGGCATCCTGTCCCTCCTTTCTCTCCTCCTTTCTTCACTCCTTTCTCCCCTCCCTCAGCCGCAGCACATCCTTTGGGCGGTCTGCAGGTATGCAACCCTCCGGAAGGAGCCCATAATTCTTGGGGAAGTTGTTCTTTCTCACCCCAATGGAGACATTCCTCTTTGTTTGGAAGACTTTTCGCTGTGATCTCCAGCAGACACACCTCAAGTTTCAATCCCAGCCTCGCACTCCTGCTCCTTATTCAAGACCGTGACCTGCGACCTTCAAGGTCAGACATCTCTAATCCCAAGAACAACATCTCTCTAGTCAACAGGGGGATCTCTCTCTCTCTCTCTCTCCAAATTCCTTGGATCTGGCTGCACAAATCCCTCCTTCTCCGAGAAAGGCAAAAAAAAATCCCACCGCTTTAGTAAAAATAATATATGAGGGGTAATGGCTCTGGGGGTGGGGTAGGGAGAAGAGACCTTAAAAGGCCCCCATCTCCCATGGATGCAAACTAAAGAGTTCAGGATGGTGCCACAACTTGCCTTTGCTCTGTCAGAGGGAAAAGATGCCGAGCTCTGCTGCTGCACCCATGGTCTCGTTTTGCTCTTGTGATTCACCTCTTGATTTTGGGGCCTCTTAATTTGATTTCTTTATCTAAAGACCCACACGACCCCCAGAGCACTGGAACAATCTGGAACTGAAGGTTTTGAGGGGTTCTTTTTTTGCACTATTTGAGATCCAGATCTTCAGAGGGACTGGAAAAGGGGAGGTTGTATTGTCAAGGGCGTGAAATGATGACACTACAGAGAGGAGAACTATAAATCCAGGAGCCAAAGGTTCCCTGACATGGGCCAGAGGGGTAAGAGGGAGAGGAGGGCTCATGTCCATCCACTTCCAAGGGGAGTTAAGCCGTGGATTTGCTCTTGTATTTTTCCCTGTCTGGATTTCCAGTGCCGCTTTCCTCTTCTTTTACCTCCTTCTCCCCCCAACAAGCTCCTGCTTCAGATTCCGAAAAGGACGAGTAATTAGAAGCAACACGTCTGAGGAGCTTCTCCCACTGGAATTGGATGGGGATTTTTCTGCATGGACAGCTGGGCCTACATGGGAGCTGTTGGGATGTCCCACAGCCAGGAAACCCTCAGGACAAACCAGCCTCAGCACCTTCCTGCAGAGAGTGGAGCTGCGGAGGGACTTTCCCCACCATCATGGGGGTCCCAAGGACTTTTAAAGAGCCGAAAATCCCCCTAGCTCAAAAATGAGACTTCAGCTCCAGATGGCCAGCAAATCCTGCGGTTTAAGGTCGTGAATCAGCTCCTGTTGCAAGGTTTGAACGTTTATATTCGTACTAAACCCGGAGGGGTCTCTTTGCTGAGAAATGCAGCCAGGGGAGAAAGGGACGGAGAGTTAAGGGATGAAATGAAACCTTGTCCTGGGATTCGGGTTGTAAAAAGTTGTTAACTGGTAGTTTTCAGGCTCTGGAGATGTAAAGTGACTTTTAAGAGAAGGTTTCTCAATGAACCGGAGTCACAAGGCTATTGCCGGGGGTGTCCCGTGCTCCCTGGGAGGGGCATCGGGATGCTTGGACCGAAGCCGGTCGCTTCCCGAACCGGTGGCAAAGCCCGTTAAAACCTGCGCCAGCAAACCTGGAGAGGGAGCGTTTTGGGTTGTTTCTCATAGGATTTGTATTATGTAGCAAAATTCACTGCGTGCCCCCCACCCCCGACCCACCCCCCCACTATGGTAGCGGCGGGGCTTCAGCGTGAAAACCCGAACGCGAAGTAAGTTTAGTCAAGGGCGCCATGGTGGGGAGGGGAAATCGGCTGAAATCACGTCCAGGAGCGATTGTCAGGATTTGGCCCGGAGTAAGAGGAAGCAAAGCCCCTACCGGCTTTAACGGCTTGTACTTAGCCCCGACTCTTCAGCGGTGATAATATCCCGAGCATCCCCCAGCCTCCCTGAGGAGGTCCCTGTGTCAACCCGCGAGGTTTTTCATAAGAAAACCTCTCATGAGGGCCGAGAGTCCTTGCCAGGGGATGATCATATCCCTTGTCCTCTTCCCCGCGGGGAGCGCAGCCCGCGGGATGCAGCTGCCTTTTTCTTCTTGCTTTTCCAACAGATATCTTCACTCCTTTTAGCTGAGATACCCTGAAACCACAGTTCTGGATTTTCCCTTTAACAGTCCTGCTCCAATTTATCGTTCCCATTCCCCTTCCTGATTTCCCGAAAGCTCCCGGTAATGGAAAGATGGTAACGACAAGGGACCAAGTACACGGAGGGGACCGGGGGGCTGGGGGGGGGACTGTCACGACGGGTCCCTCTCAGGCACACGCTAGTTTTGTCCTCCAGCTTGCTGGAAGCACCCACGGATTACACTTCGGGTCAGTGCGCAAAGCGGGTCGGACTGTGGTTCCTAGGGGAAGAGAACGACGGAGGCTGAAGGGCAAAGTGTCGTGTCCGCTCCTTCCCACGAACACCGCAGTGCAGGATCCGACCGTGGAGGAGGAAAGGTTCATTTGTAATTAGGCGAAGGCCCGTTATGAGAGCGAGTGGGGAACCTGTTGCAATAGATGGGAGGCAGAAAGGAGATGAAATGGGGGGAAACACCACAATTTCACCACCCGCGATTGGGGCTCGGAGAAGTGCGGGGTCCTTCACTGGGCAGGAGGAGCGCCGAGGCTGGAGGAGGCTGGAAAGAAAGGGGAGAACACCCGCCGAGGCTCGGAGCTCTCAGAAATGTGCCCGCGCTCTTCTTCCCTCGTGTTTTATAGTAGGGGGTTGACTGGGTTTGCTTTGGGGTCTTTTTTTTTCCGCTGTGAGGTTTTGGTTTATATTTAATGGTTTCCGAAATCTGTAAACCCCCACTCCTCCTTCTGTCATTTTATTATTACTATTGCCAGTTAGTACCTATTTAAATCGGCCTATTCTTTATATTTTTGTGAATATGTCGCGAATATAGAAACAGATGCAACTACAAAATGCTTTAGTAGGTTTCCAGCAGCACCCAGTCCCCGTAGGCTCATTTCCAGAAGGGAAAGTGTATTACAAGTGGTGAAATTGGGTAAACAGATTCTACCGAAGAGCCAAATCTCCCCTTTTCTCAATGCTTTCAGTCCGAGCCGTGCTGGAAGCGGTGCATCCATCCATGGGAAAGCTGCCGATGCGGTTGAGGTTCGGTTCCTTTTCTCCTTTGCGGTGTCAGTCCTGAGGAGGACTGTGCCACAAACCATCTTTTTTTTCTTAAAGATAGAGTCAGGATTAATTCACGTTGATTGTTAAATAGTCCTGTGCAGCCGAGCGTTTCATCCTGCGTTTAAATGCTTTCTGGATCCAGCCTAGGAAACCCAGCTTTCCCTTGTGCTGGACATGCCCTCAGACAGCCCCCAAAGTGGGGAGATCCCCTCCAAGCCTTTGCGGCCCCAGTCACCGCTCAAGAACTCGGATTCCTGCTGGAAAACGGTCGGAAAAATAAGTTAGTTGAGTCGGAACATGAGGAATACACCGAGAGGGTGAGGAGCTGGTCTGCCTTTAATTCTAATATATAGCGTTTAATATTTGCTGTGCGCAGCCTGCAGGCAAGGTGCGAGGCAAGGGGTAAAGGCTTCGAGCGCGGCTTGCAAAGGCCGGGCTCAGCCTGGGGAGCGGGACGTCAGCTCTTCCCACGCCTCTTTCTCCTCTACTTGATGTTTTTGGGACGGGTTTGCACGCATTGGCACAGCCGCAGGCTCCCGCTTCACCTCTGCAAGGGGCTTTCCCAAAATAACCCCCCATACCCTAAATGGGGGGGCTGGAAATAGAGATGTGAGGGAACCGTCCGGGAAACGGGAGAGGGGGTGCGCGACGGGAAAGCGGCTGGAGCTGCCGGTCTTTACATTAAAAAATACGCTCGCACACATCCCGCAAACGGTGAAGTTCCCCATTAAAACTGACACCAGGGGATGGTCTCAGCAGCCTCGGCCGCCCTGGATTGGTGAGACGCCTGCAGACGCCTTTTCCAACAGATAAGTCAATCGTCAGAGACCTCCCCCCGCTCCCCCCCAACCCCAAAATATCTTCTTTGCAAAGCCCCAGCCCGCTCCTTCCCCGGCTGCCGCTCCCCCCTTCTTCACCAGCATCTCCTCTCTCCCTGCCCTCCCCTATTGCAAAATGGGGGGGGCGGGGGGGGGGAAGGGGGTATCCCCCGCTCACCTCCTTTGCAGATAGAAATGAGCAGCCAGCAGCCAGGACTGCGAATCCTGCCTCCCCCTCCAAGTTTGGGGTCCCCCCCGTAGCACAGAGGGGCTGGTCCTGCCAGGGCAGCGAGGCTGGAACACCCCTGGTACCCCTTCGACATCCCCCGACTCGGGGGGGGGGGTGTGTCACGTCGGAGAGCGGCTCCCCACTTATTACCCACCGCGGTTTCTGGGGTGCCCCTCAGGTCTCCCCTACCCGGGAAGGGGCTCGCACCGGCTGAGGAGCAGGCTGCCAAAGGAGGGGGTGAGGAGAAAGCCCTGTGCTGGAGACTTATGGACCGGGGCGGGGGGGCCGAAAAAGAGAAGATAAAGTCCGGAGGGGTGTGGGGGATGTTGTTCCTTTATCCCTTTTCCCTTTTTCCTTTTTCTCTTTCCCTTTTTCCCTTTTTCCCTTGCGGCAGGAAGCTCCATCTTTAGGCAGGTCTAAAGATGCTAAAAGATCACCAGACCTAGAAGGTGAGTAAACCAAATCAATAAAATACTAAACTCCCCTCCCCTTGCTTTCTAGCAGAAGGCGGCGAGCACGCAGGAACCAGGGAGGAGGGGGAAGCAGCCTGCAATTTGCCGTCAAAACAGTGATTTTGTCTAGACAGGGGAAGGGAAGGTGTGGGGCTCTTCCTCTCCCCCCCCCCCCTTGCTAACACAATAGCTCTTTGGTTAAAAATTAATTTACAGCGCTCTCGCTTTCAATCCAGTTTAGCGTTCAGCCGGGAGGACTCCCTAGGATTAACCAATAATAATAGTAATCATTTAAAAATCAAATCAGCCGGAGCTGGGGTTGGGCTCTAACAAGTGGTGGAAGGATTCCTCTGCGGAGGAGAGGCGCTGCCGTGATTTATTTATTTCCCTGGTGTGTTTAAGAGGGAGGGAAGGAAGACAGAGAGGAGAGGCACGGGCAGGTAAGTGAGCGCTGGGTTCGGCCTTGCGGGAGGCGTTTTCCTAACGTGTCGGTTCTCTATAATTTCCCACACGTAGCTTCCCGAGAATACTTTGTCCTCTTCTTCCTTGAGGATGCTTTATCCTCTTCCTCAGCTGCCGACGCCTGTGTAGCAAACTGTTAGCCCGGCTCCTTTCGGAGAGCGAGCAGACTCGTTTTTCTTCCCTCTTCTTTATTTTTTTTCCATCAGAATTCCATGCTCCGTCTTCCAAAAACCCTGAAGCTCTCTTTTAAAACAGATCGGAGGGAAAGCCGCGTTCTTCGTATTCCCCTACTCCACCCGCCTCTTTCTCTGCTGGGAGTTTTGACTCTTATTTTGTAATAATTGGTTCGGCTCTTCATCATTAGCATCACTTCTTTATTTCTCTATATGAATAAATCCACCGACCTGCGCCATGGACCCGGGGATTTGGGCTCCAGTTTAGCGCAGAGAAATCCTCGTCGGCTCGAAGGCTTATGGAATAAATCCCCGCATTTCAGCCTCTATAATAGGAATATAGTAATAGTAAAATAGTTTCAGTGATAGTAATCCAACCCACGCTTTCTACTTACATGACTCTACCGTGTGCAGGATTCTCCTTTCTCCCTCTTCCTCCCTCTCTGCTGACTCCGAGCCCTGCGGGATGGGGAGGAAGGCTTCTTCCTAGGCATGAAACGGGAAGGTCATTCCGGCAGGATTGTCAAGTCCACTTGAAGAGGGGGCTCAGCCTTTTCATGTTCCTTTGGGTTTCTCTCCGTCCGTGTAAACTCGCGTCCGTCCGCAGCGAGAGCTGGGAGAGCACTTGTGCCATAATGAGGTACCTTTACATTTAATTTCCTGTCCCTCCCCTGCTTTATGGATTTCTGATAACAATGTTGAAAACCAGAGAAGAAACCTATTTAAGTCTCCGGGACAGAGGGCTTCTGTAAATAATTGAAGGGAGCTAGGCTTAATTGAATTTCCCAACGAATGTATGGAACAGGGACAAATGGAATAATTTATTTAAGATGTTGGATATATTCCTGTCGATAATTTCAAGCGAGTATTTATTAACATTGCTCATTTCCTCTCCCTTTTTTTTCCCCGATGGAAAGCTCTTGCAAAGCTTTAAATGTAATTAAAAATCCTCCGAAATAGACCAAAGGAAAAAATTCCTAAAACAAAAAAAAAAAAAACCAAAAAACCTGTCCTGAAAATTATTAAACCGAAGATTTTTAGTGATATTTTGTTACCATGGGAATATATGGGGCAAAATGAATCCTCGCACGAGTTGCGGGATCTGTAACGACCTTGGCAAAGTAAAAGGTTTAATTCAGGAAAGTTGAATGTTCTTGATCGAGCGATTTATCTCCCCGTAGGCTTCTCCAACATATTTTGCTCATTTATGTTATTTAATGACAGCCAACGTAAGGTTTCTGACTCTTCTATACCTGTAAAAATGACTTTTTAAGGCTTAGCAACCAACCGCTCCTCCCAAAGCCTCTATTGCTGATTAAAGGAAGATTCATTTGACCAACTCCAAAACTTTACCGCATGTCTGAAGACTAATTAATGTTTCACCCTACAAGTGAAGCCGCTCTCCCCCGTCCCCAGGTTTGTGGGTGCCGGACCCCGCGGCCGAAGCTGAGCTCAGCCCTAAGCATGCAAAGGCCCCCTCGGCACTTCCGGATACCCCAAATTAAACTCGGGTGCGGGGGAGGAGATGCTTACGGGTCTCTTCGCTGCCTTCTTCGCTGTCTTATCGTCTGGTTTCCTCGCACCATCGGGTTTTCTTTCGCCCTGTTGAGAAACCGGGGGTACGGAGGGAAGAGAGGGTCCTGCCGCCGCCTTTTCCCTCCAGTTAATTAGATTTTTTTGTAATAATTGGATTTTTCGGGTTAATTGCAGCAGTGATGGGAACATTGTTGGTGGGTTTTTTACCTGGATTCTGCTTTTAAATCCAGTGCTTTGAAGAATTTGCTTTCCCTCAATTCCTCGGGTTATGGGTGTGGGTGAGAAGGGGAAGGGGGGCTTCCAGGACAAGTGTGGGTCATTCCTTGGGTTTCCCTGCCCGGGGTCTAGTGACTCAATCTGATTGCGGGTTTCATGTATAAAACCAGGGCCTCAGGCTCTCCCCGGATACGGGAGGAGCATTTCGAGGGCTAGGGAAGGAAAAACCCCAAGATGGAAAAGCAAATCCTGCAGCCTTGCCCTCACGGGGTGGGTGAGGCCGGGCTGGGGTCTCCGACGGGCCCCATTTTACTTCACTCGGGTCTTCCGTCCCTCGGAGAAAAACTTAACGCAGCAACAAGTAGCCGGGGCGACGCCGCCCTTCTGGGTTCCGCTTCTCCCCGGCGGGGGGACCTGCAGCTTCGGGCTCCCCCCGACCCTCGGCTCCGTCACCTTCCTCCACGCCCATCATTGCCGGGACCCCCGGCCACCCCCACTGGGGGCCCAGGCACCCCTGAGCCTCCCACCCTTCACGCGCCCCGGAATTTGGCGTAGCAAAACTCTTTGCGTGGGTCATAAGAGCCCTACGGGGCTTCAGAGAAACGCGATTTGGCTGTTGGGTTTTGTTGTTTGGTTGTTGGGGGCTTTTATGGGGTTCTTTTGTTTATTTTGGTGTTTTTTGTGGGTCTTATTGCTTGTTTTGGTGGAGGCTTTTCGCTTGGTTTTGTTTGATAGTTGAAGGCTTTTGTGTTGGTTTGGGTTTGGGTTTGTTTTTTTTTTTATACGTCTTTCCTTAAGGCAGAAAATTTAATTTAATTTTTATTAAAAATAAATAAATAAAAAAGGAGAGGAAAAAGAAAAAAAATAGGTAAACCCGTTTATTTCTCCTTGGGAGAGGAAGCAAAAGACACCCCGAGCTGGCAGGGACCCTGAAGAGCGTGGCCGGGCCTCCAACGCCCTGGACCCAGCCCAGCCCGGCCAGCGAGCGCCGCCCCGAGGCCACGGGCCCAGCCGCCGCCGGGGCGGAAGCAGCTCGCCGGGGCTCAGGCCGCTCCTGCCGGAGCCCTGACATGCAGCCGGCGGAGCTGCATTTATTATTTATTCCTCTTTTTAACATTACTATTATTACCGGAGCTGCAATGATTCAAGCGTTACCATAAAATGCGTACATACGCACACATCTCTTTGCAATATCACGGCGCAGTTCTGTGCCTGTGGCTGCTCTGTCTTTTCATGATGGAGAGCTGGAAGAAAGAGAGGAAAAGCCCACGCCGAGCTCTTTCCCACTCGCAGGCAGAGCCGTGCGAAGGCTGGAAGTGGGGCAGGAGGAGGGCTTAAGGCCAACTTTTTAATCTTCTTTTTTTTTTTTTCCCTATAAATGCGACAGGCACCTCCCGTTTGTAACATATTCTGTTTGGGAACATCCGCCTGGCTCCTAAGGAGCAGACACCAAATACTCCCAAAGGCTAATGCTGATGAATGGGAACTGTGCAAACCAGCTGCTATAACCATATTTTAATAAAAATACTGCTTTGTGAAGATCTAAGCAAGTCACAAAGAAACCCGTAATGAGATCCTGAGATTCAGTGCCATTTCCCTTGGATGATCTGTAATAGATTCTTCTATTATGTACGTGCGTGCGCGTAATGGATATGCACACATATATACATTTACTGATAAATGCTCACGCAAACACTTGAAATCCAGCCCATCCCAGCCTATTAATTATTTTAGCACTTATTCCCCTGACAAGCAGAAGTTATCTTATAGCCCGGACATCCATTTGCTGTCTAAGAGCTCCAACTTGTCTTTGATGTCTGAATTTAAAATGTCTTTTAAAACTTTAGCAACAGCCAGAAGGGGAAAAAATGCATTCCATTACCTTAAAATGTTGTTCCAGCCCAAGAATTAAACCTCATACATCATCTACTTAGATTTGGGATTCTTTTTCTTGTTTCTCTCTAAACCCCCCCCCTTACTGTTATTTATTTTGCACCTAATCGTGAAATTAAATGGCACATGCAGTTTTGTTTTTCACCCTTATCTTGAGTGCTTTGCTTTATTTATGTTTTCAGCCTGCAACTTAGGGGCGGGGGAGGCTCCATTTCCAAGTTGCAGCATTGAAAGCTCTGCTAAAATATATTCCTCCTGCCTGTTTTGTCTGAAAGAAAGAGCTTTTAGTAGGACGAGTTCAAGTGTGACCACCACTTTTGTTTTACAAATTGCATTGGTATAACAAGTGAAGCCGTGGGGCTGGAGGCTTTTTTAATCTTCTTTGTAGGAAATAGAAAATATCAACCAATAAAAACTATTATTTGTCAAATAAAATCCCAACTATTATTCGACCAATTTAAATTATTATAGGAGTGGTGCATGTAAGTACAGCAGGGTGCAGGTATGCCTGCGTGCAAACACGCATCACATATCCTTACTAGAGGTATTGTAATACTATAGGTCCCTCATGTGTAAACCTAATTGAAGTTTTATAGCAGACTTTAAGTTCTTTCCCTTTGCAGGCTTGATTTCAACTTGAACCTGCCTGTATTTGTGCATCAAAAAGGAGAGAGATGAGGATTTGGGGAAATAATGGGGAAAATTATATTAATTTCCACTTATCTCCTGTAACAAAGGTGCGGAATCAGACGATTGCGATTGAGAGAGCTCTGAACTCACCCAAATTAAACCACAACCGCCCCAGGCTGACAATATTCCCCCCAAAATACCCCCCCTTCTATTCTCCTTCCAGAGAAGGGAAGGTTTGGGGGGCAGGTTCTTGGTGGGTTGGTTTGTTTGTTTGTTTTCGGATTCCGCCCCGTCTCCCCCCCCCCCCCCGACCTGGCGTAAACTGTTTGAAGTTCAATAACATGGCTAAGTTTTATTGTATTTCCGGTACAATAGATTTATATAGCGTCCCATCCCGGCTCTTAAGGCTTTTCAAACCACATGAAGTTAACTTATAGTCACGTTTCTGGCTCCTCCGGGCATCCATTGGACTCAGAGGATGTGTTTCTTCAATGAACTTTTAAACTCCTCTAAACTCACCCTTTCGGGCCGGGGCTGTGTCGGCCTCTTGTCCTCCAGCCTTTATCATTTCTCTTGTTCACTCTGTGTAATTCTTTAATCCGCTTAAGGATAACCCCCCTACACTCCCCCATCTTACAAGGTAAGACACTGACTTTATATTATATACATAATATCCCGATGGGCTGGGGAGGTCCTGTCCTTTTTTATTCATTTTTCCCTAAATGGGAATTTTGGACTTTTTCCTGCCAAACTTCCCCCGCCCCCCCGCGGAAGTTACTCGGAGCTCAGTGAAGCCCCCGGGGCCCGGCCCCTCTCCTCAGCTTTAATTCTCCCTTTTATAACCACCGAGTCATTATTTTATAACATGAACGCCTTGGAGAGAGGAAAGGACCCAGTAAGTTTCTCTGTGTCGCTATTTACACCTATAAAATAGTCACAATGACGCTTTTTTCTCTTGCTTTAACTGATTTATATGTTCTTGATTCCCTCCCACCCCCTTCTTAATTTTTTTGCCTTTAAATGACTCACGTTATACTTGCTTTCAGGGGAGGAGAATAGGAATTCATTGCTTTTATTCCGGGAACTCACTGATTTAACTCTATTCTCTGCGGAAAGTTATTCAGACACTGTCAGGTTTAGATGGGGGGAAAAAGAATCGGGTAATGGTGTTTTAATACGAAGTCTTGATAAATCAGCTTCATATTGGAAACGATCCTTTAAATTAGCTTCCCAAGGAGGTGGAGGAAGAACTTCAGGGATTTTTTGCTCTTTTTTATAGCTGCGATAATCGCTTGTTTCTCAAAGTCAATAGCATTTTACTGTTTCCTCTGGTCTATTTGTAAACTATTTGTAAAGTCCTGCAGGAGGGATCCGCTCCAGACACTGTACATAGGAAATCAGATGAATAGTTTGCTCCGCGCAGTCCGAGGGGTTTTATTTCGTCTCTGAAAAGGTCCTTTTGTCGCTTTTGTCTCCAAGCAACTGTTCGCTATTGCAGAAGTTCAGGTTGGGGCTGATGCCGGACAAAATGGCCGCCCGGCGCCTTTGGGGGGGGGGTTCTGTAGGGGTTAGCCTTTGACCCAGGGCTGCGCTAGAACTGCTCGGTGAATTAGGTAGTTTCATGTTGTTGGGCTTTTAATTTTAAACACAAGAACATCAAACTACCTGATTTACTCCAGTTATCCTCCTCGCTCTGTTTGCTGAGGGTAGTTGCCCGGGAAGGATGGGGAAGGGGTGGCAGTCCTGTATCCCCCCCTCCTCCATCCCCTGGACGGCACCGGTACCGGGCTTGTGTCCCCCACAAAATCCGTCTCAGCCCCGGGCCCGTGTACCCCCTAAGCCTATTTTAGCATCAGCTCCGGGCCTGTGTCTCCCCCTAAATCGTGTTCCCCCCTCTAAGCCCGGCTGAAACTCGCCTCCCCCCCCGACTTGGGGGTGACAGTTTCTTTGTTTAAATCCCCGTTTCAGGGACCCTTTTGTGAAACCAGCGCAATCAGGCCCCGAATCATCAAGAGCGTATTAAGGCTCTAATTAGGCTGCGGTGCCTCTCAGAGGCAAACACACACCCCCACTCCCCCCCCCCCCCCAGCGACAGGCTCAGCAGCGCAATAAACTCTGTGTCTCGCATAAAAATACATCATACACACCTCTATAAGGACGTTTAAGTGTGTCTTAGCTTAGTAGTTGTGATCTACACCTCCGCATGAAGGATAACATGTGGGCTCAGAGAACAAAAAGAACGGTGTCCAGCTCCTGAGTTTAATTGTCCTCATAGATAAAATAAGCTTATGAAAAGTCCCGCTGCCCATCACGTTTGGCTCTGGGCGGGTGGCATTTATAGGCATAAACGGGATGGTGAGCGGGTCCCGGTGGTTTTTCCTACGGAGATAAAAATGCCGGGCTGGATATTGGATATTTAGTCACCGAGGAGCTTCCGCAGCTCGTAGGAAAACATGCCCACGTCTTTAGAGACCGATAATTACCAAGCCGCGGTCTGTAAGCCTGTAACCGCGCAAAGATGCGCGGCTGGTGCTCATTGTTGGGCATTGATCTGGGAGTTCATTAAATATCAGACAAACCTGGGCGAGGACCACGGCTGCCAGGTTCACGAAATAAAAGGGCTTAGATGGTGCCAGAAATGCCCACAATAGCTTGCCCACATCCTTCCTCTGAATCTCAACATGTTGCGCGTGGGAATACGCTGGTAGAGTTTTATTTTAATCAACCTAATACTATAAAAATCCATGTGAGACAGGAATTTTGGAGAGCTCTGCGTGCCAGAGTGTGTGCTTGGATGGAGTCCACCCGTTCTACTGTCTGCACACTGGAAGCCTGTGGAGTTGTGTGCCTGTGTGTGTGAGCAATCAGCTCATGGAAGCGATTTTCCCTGCATCAGTGTTTCAAATATGCATAAAACCAAGTTTCACATGGTCCAGGACATGGCTAAATAAGCCTGGGACTGGATCTCCCTTCCAGGTTTGAAGAATTAAACTTTGATACCATATCCAGGGTCTATCCCACCATCTGCTGCTACTTTTTGTGGCTGGGGGATTACTTGGGTTTCAGTTGGGTTTTGGTGGTTTGGGGTTTTTTGCCCACTCGGAGCGTTAAAAGGAAACGAAAACAAACAAACCAACCAAAACGTTGTATTGCTTTTAAATTGGTGTGTGCTTTATTCCCGAAACTGGTGATTCTAGCAGGCAAAGCGCCTAGAAAACCAACAGCCGCTCGAGGGGAGGAGAGGGAAGTCAAACAGCGTAAAATACCTCGGAGTTTTCCACCCAACTCACAAGCCCTGTGCCTCCTTCCTTAGAAACAACGTGCTGCTTGTGCCCTGCCTCAAAGCCCTTCAACGGAAAAGGACAATCTGGGAAAGTTAATAATAAACTGTTCGGTAATAATGTCCCCATAGGCAGCCACTAACCTGGCTTGTAAATGTCTGGGCTTCTGATTCCCATCTCCCTCCTACCCATGTACAGACAGGAAATAAGGGCCAGGGAGGAGAATGGGGGACACGGGGCTAGGAAAGATCAGAATCAGGCCCGGGGGGTCGGTATTGCTGCCTGAAAACGGGAATTGGGACTCATTTCCCAAGGGCTCTAGGAAAAGAGGAAAGAGTGGGAGGAGTAGGGTGCGTTGGGGTCCCCCCTGCCCTGGAGGGGTTTGTTTCTCCTCTGTTCTAAATTAGAAAGATAAGAGCGACCTTACCTGGAGAAGAAGCAGTGTGGGGATGGCTACCAAAGAGAATTATCCCTGCGCGTAGTAACTGCCTGGTGCGCACATTTCTGTGCTTGTAACAAGGAGCAACTGCAGAGAATGCACCAAGTTTCCCCAGTTACTCCCCAGCCAAGGTCCAGCCTGTCCGATATTACCCCCACTGGGGGTGAGTTTTAATCACGAGCAAAATTGGTGTGGAAAGAACCTATCCGAAAGAAACTCCCCCCTTTTCTCTTTACTGGGGCTTATGCTACGGGTTTTATGGAAACAGCTCTATAGCAACTTCATTTTTGTACCTGCTCTTGTGTTTTTCCACCCTCTTCTCTTCTTTGGGTGGGAGCGACAGATTTCTCACCACCACGGGCTGTTACTTCCCTTTCTCCCAGACTAATGGGGGGATATTTTTTTTTGGGGGGGGGTGGGGGTGGTGTGTGCTCAGCTACATCGTGGTGACCCCAAAGCAGAGCCAAGGGAATCCGCAGCAGTTGCAACCAGCAGCTCCTGCTATAAGATCCGCAGAATGAAGCAGAAGCCCAGCTATTTCGTGGGAGTTGAATATTATTTCAAGGAGGGAGGCGAGATGGGGAGGGAGGAAAATTAGCCTAGTAGCCAGAATGTGGGCTCCCGAACAACAATCAAACTTTATTTTAACTTTCTCTCCCTCCAGCTTCCCTTTTCAGATGCACATACGCTTTTACTTTACGGGGGATCGAAATGCTTTATTAACTGCTGAGATTACAAACCTCATTTGGAACTGGGGTTTTTAGCCAGAGTGTACTTTCGGTCCTTGGAAAATTGCCCACATGTGTAACTTGTTTTTGCTTCTCTTCAGACAAGGAATTCCCCCCCCTCCCCTTCCCTCCCTCCTCACCACTTACGGATTTTTAACAGACGGCAGCATTCAAACTGAGAGCTAACACAGGAAATGGCAAAGGTAGATCCTTCGGCTTTTAGGCTACAGAAACTTATTTCACTAAAAAGTATGTAAAATATAGGTTTTACTCTTCAGAAGGGATTTTTTTTTTTTCCTCGGGCTTTCGCGTGTTTGGAGGGGTCCGTGACTGAAGTTTCTTTCATAACCTCTTAGACCTGCCTAAATGTATCGTTCATAAATGATGTTTGCTTTATGGTGAGATTTTGTTTCTGTTCCCTGACTTCTAAAAAAAAGAAAAAAAGAAAAAAAAAGAAAAGGTTATTTTCTTGTTGTTATTAGCATTATTATTACTATAATTATAATTTAAGAATGCTTCATATCGCCTGAAATAAACGCTCAGCCCTTTGAAGGCTGCGTTATCTCCGAATCTGGTCTCCAGACTCTCCATAGCCATGAAGTTCACTCTCAGCTTTTATCCTCTCTTAGCTTATCCTTATCGGCTTCCAAACCTAAGCTGAAGAAGTAAATATTCCCCAAGTACTGCAGGTTACACCCCAACCCCGGAAAGGCCTCTCAGGGTGAAGATCCTGGCGATCCCCCAGTTCTGTACCTCAGGACCCGCAGGTCCCCTTCGCCTCCTCCATAGCTCTGGTAAGGAGGCAAAATCAGCTGGAAGAAGGTGCCTGTTCTAATAAATACTAACAATCGCCTTCCAAAAGTGGTTTAAATATGTTTCCGGTAAGAAATGGATCATCTGCTCTTTCTTATGCCAAAACTTATAAATCAGAGCAAGGTGGCAATTGCCCAGCTTCAAATCTGCATAGTTTGCAAATATTTTCTGTTTGGTTGTTTCCAGCTTCAGAAATGCCAACCCAAAGAGTTGTTTGCTGAGGATGGATTTTGGCAGTTGTGTGTTTCAAAGCACTGGTTGGAAATTATCCCTTCTCTCCACAAACAATAAAGAGTATTTATAAACAGTGTGTGAGTTCAGAAGCCTGTGGCTTTCCATTGCAAGCTGACAATGCTCTGAGTTTTTCCTCACAGCCAAATACACTTGGTGCTGATTCTGAAAGCAGGAAAAAGTTTCCACTTCGGACTTTCTTCCTTTTTTTTTTTTTTTTTCCTCAATAACTATTTCCAGTTCCGCTTCTCTTTACCAGCTCACAACAATCACATCTCTAAACTAAATCTAGTTTGCAAACCGAGCAAAGCTCGCACATCCTGCCTCCTCTCTCCCAAAGATTCATCCATTTAGACTTCAAGACTCTGCTCCGAGGTCACTTTCTCCTTGACTTTTCCTTCCCCAAGTTATTTTGCAATCACAAGAGCTTTTCATGTAATTTCTGATGGGCTCTATTCGAGGCATTAAAATATAAATGCTTACATAATGTCAGCCGGAGCAGGCAGCGCTACACAACACGGTCTCTCCATGCAGACAGACATGGGATGAAGCTGTCGTTTGCCTTAAGCCTCTCTCAGAAAAGGCTACAGAGAGATGAACTATGGGGATATGTCTTAAAAATAAACCACTGAACAAACAGAAACCTCCAGAGGAGCAAAAGCAAATGGATTTTGCAGATCTTGTGAGGTTTCCATTCACTGGGGATCTGAAAACCCGTGTGTTCTGCCTCACAGCCACACTCCTCAGAGTCTTCTTGGTTTAAATTCATATACTACAGAAAATTATATACTCTCATGCTGACATAGTTCATCATTATTTATAGGAGGCGCACCAGGATTTTATTCCACCAATATATTTATTACAGGTAAGACATGGCCAATCCATCTCGTGAGCAGAGAACAGGTGTTTTGCTTCAATTAACGTTCAATAATTTCATCTATACTTATTCAGCACCCTGCTACCAACACGGCTGTTTATCCATCAGTTGTATAAACACATTTCCATGTGCCAAGCGAGTTTAATCTCCACAACACACTTAAATCAGCCCTTGCCTTTCCCAGGCTCTCAGAACATTTGCACAGCCCCTCCGAATCTCTTGTGAAATCGTCTGATTTTTAAAAAATCATTCCTGAAAGGCAATAAAGCCGAGAAATATGACAATGTGAGCAACCGGCTCGTATTTCACATCTGCTGGCACAGGGTCTTTTCATTTGAAAACCTCCCCAACTCTTAAGGAAGTTAAAAGAAGGGTTAGGAGGGAATAAAAAATACAAGGAGATAGAGATGTGAAAAGCTGGAAGCAGAAGGAAATTCCCAACTCGTTTCGCACAGCCCCTGCTCGTGTGAGATGCACTGGAATGGAGCGACCCTGCCCCACGCTGCCCCTGGTAGGGGATTTCTCTGCCTTCACCGATTTAAACACGACTGGGGTGAAGTGGAGTTACTTTGGATTAAACCCCTGGAAAGGAGAGGAGATCTGGCAGGGCGGTGGGGAGTACTCACCTGGTGACATTTGCCCGCGGCTGGCATAGCAAGATCAGAGCCCATGGCTGGAGGGGCTCCCCAAGCCCTGCTCCCACCTCACCTTGGCTGGAGCTTGCAGACTGAGCCTGCTTGTCCAGCCCAGGGAGGATTCTGAGCTGCTTGGGGAGCTCTTGGTACCCTGAGGGAGGCAAAAATTCAAAGTAAACTGACCTCCGGCATTAAGCTCCAGCTCTCCTTGTCCATCATCCCGACCCTCTCGATTATTATTGTCATTATTACCTTTTTTTAATGAAAACGGACAGCTTCCTAACAGCGCCTCATTTCTGGGAGCTCTGGTCCTGAATGTGGGGAAACGGGTCCTTCCATCAGGCTGCAGCTTGCGGCAAAGCACCGCTTATAGGGATAAGGGAAAATCTAAGGCTTTGAGTGTAGGTTTTTAAGTGCCTTCATCATTTCCCCGTATTCATAAACCACCTCTGGCAGTAATTTCCCACCTCAGTTTTGTGTAGGAGCGGACACAGGGACACACACGCACGGACACTCACAGGGAAAGAAATGCGGATTACATTTTTCCTTCATTTCAGGCGGCTATTAGCACCCCTCAATGTTATTATTAGCCTGTTAATATAGACTTCCATCTCTATACACATCAGGAAGGATTCGCGATGATTTATTATTCCTAGGAATCTCTTTGCCCTTCACTTTAAATACCCTTCAGTGCTGGGGTGAGAGGGAGAAGGGCGGAGGGGTGATAGATTAAAGGAGGCAAATTGATCCGGACTGTTACAGCTGAAGTCCAGAGAAACACTTTTGCCGTAATCAGAGAGAGCACCTTTTCCTTAACCAACATTTACGATGCCATCGGACCGTCTTGCAATAAACGGATTTATCATCATAACCGGGTAAAGCTGCCCCCGCCACCCCGCACCCTCCAGGCTGGGACCCGCACCGAGCTCAGTCCGCCTCAGTCACGGACTTGCGTGCGAGGGAAACCCCCAAACCGTCTGGTTTTGGAAAGCACACGGAAAATCAAGCGAGGGGGGAGGTTGTTCCACACGCATCCGCACCGTGGGCACACACATGGGGGGGGGGGGCACGGTGACTGGAAACGCGTGGGATTCCTTTTTTTTGCCCCCTTTCTTTTCCACAGGCAATAAATTCAAGGCTATAAAAATCAAAGAAAGCTAATGTAAGTTTTATTAAACTATTTAACCATCACAAGTTTGAGGCATTCTGTAACAAAGCCGGATCAGTGGTGCACTGTATTTTACTAGGCTTGTAAAGTTAAATGAAGGCTTCTGATTTCAGCAATGTGGGAAACTATTTTAGCCCGAGCAAAGCAACCTTGAGATGATGCCGCCAAACATACGAACATATGTTCGCATACACAGATATTTTTCAGATATTATATATATGTGTGTGTATATATATATATGACCATAAAGCCTAAAGCAGGCTCTGGATGCAGACAGAGGTTGCAGCTCGGCAGCTCGCTGGTCAAAGTTGCAATGCCACTTCCACGCCGGTGACATTTTACATTTCATATTTACCCACATTATTTTACCATGTTAACAATCCGTTTCCCCATCCCAGCTGGTTAATTATTTATCACACCCTCCCCACCAGTCTTGCTACCTAAATCCATCCTTTTTCTTTACAAAAACGCGTGTATGCGTGCATTTACGTTTAGGTGCCTGTAACGCCCGCGCATATATATGTCTGTATATGAAATGATGGCGCGGGGGGGTGGGTTTGCACTTATTCTTTGGGTTTTTGCGATCGTACTCTGGAGCCCGAGTGGCAAAGAACAGCTTTTATCTCTATTCCCCCCTGATGGTTATTAAAGGCAAAGCGAGCACATCAGCATCTTTCTTTAAAAATATGTAATATTAATAATGGAAAGATATCCGCCCCCTTCCCCCCTTTAGAGTCCCCCAATGTTTCAGAAGCAAATCTAGGAAGGGATTTAGCCCCAGCTTTGCCCGTTTGGTGGCTTTTTCGAAACTCCTGACGTTTTGCAACATTGCATAAACATAAAACAATCCATCCTTGATATGGAATGCAAGGGCGGATGACAGCGCAGCGCAGCCCCCTCGGCTGCGATTGATTTACGCCGAGACTGACGCTTTATCAGGCACACGAAAAAAGTTTGACCAATCATTTTGCTGGGAGCTCACAACACAGCAGCCCAACTGTACTTTGTTGGCTGGGAAGTTGGAGAAGGGGGTAGAGTACAAATCTAGATCTGTCCTATATATTTTTTTCCCTTCATTGAACCGTGCTTTGTATGATGTCTGAGAATGTCCATTTCTGGGACTCTTAGCAATTATTATGTCGACTCCATTATAAGTCATGAAAGTGAAGATTCGCCTTCAGCTAAATTTTCATCTGGGCAATATACGAGTTCCAGGCAAGCTGGGCACAATGAGCATCTAGAATTCCCCTCCTGTAGTTTTCAGCCAAAACCTCCTGTTTTCAGCGCCTCCTGGACTCCTTTGAATCCACATTCTTCTGGTACCCTTCCTGCCGTCTACCATCCATATATTCAACATCAAAGCGTCCCATCTGACGGCAGGTATCTACGGAGCTGGCTGGACCCCGTGCCCCGAGCAGAGAACCTCCCCGGGCAGGGAGCCGTTAAGGCAGAGCCGCTGCTGGGCCGTCCCGGGGATGTCCATAAACAGGGGACACAGGAGTACAATTTAGAAACTTCTGCTGCAAGGGAAGGGATCGTTTCCAATCAAAGGCCCAGCTTCGAGGACAATAAAGTTTGTGAAGGAAGCGAAGACAAAGACAGGACAGATCAAAGTAAGTTATAAAAGTGAGGAAGTAAACAGTATAAAAGCTGGAGGAGGTGCAATAAAAGGGGACAATGCTGCGTAAAGTTTAAAATCAGGGCTTAAAGAAAAGTCTCAGCTTGCGGGTGCCAACCTAAGGGGAGAGGTGGGGAGGGGAGAGGGGTGGCATTGTCTCTGCCGGTAAATAAAAATAAAACCAAAAATGAAAGTCGTCTCTGAGCTTAAACAGAGTCCAGAGAGGACAAAAGCTGGAGCGAGTCATCCTTTCTCCTCCAGAGCGCTGGCTCCGGCAGCAGAGACCACTTTAGTAAGCGGGGGCAAAGCTGCGCGGGTGCGGGCAGAGGGGAAGGGACTGAGGGAGATGGGAAACGCCGGGGAGGAAGGTCGGGAAAGGGAACGGAAGGCGGCTGTCGGGGGAGACGAAGAAGAAGGTGGGGGAAAGACCCGAAATTACGGAGGAGAAGTTCGGGGGGGGGGGGAAGGGAGAGGGAGAGGGAGGGAGCGAAGAGCGGTGGGGCTGCTCCGCGCCCGCGGCCGGTACACTGCGGTAGCCGCGGGACCGGCTCGCTGCTTCCTCCGGCCTCCTCTGCCCGCCGAGGGAGGGGGGGGGGGCTGTTTTCTCGGGCTAGCTGGGTTATTTGGGGGGTTTAGGTGTTTGTTTATTAAATGCAACGGTTGAAGGTAGGAATATTTCAAAGCCACGCTTCTTTATTAGTTAAGAAAAAAAAAAAGGGGGGGGGGGGAGTGAGGCTTCTAGCTTAATTAGCTTTTATTTGTAATGTAGCCAGATTGGGGAAACAGTTAAACTACAGCATGTGCTTTTTCTGCGATCTGCCTTGTCTTTCCCCTCCCTGAAATATAGACCCCCCCAAACCATTCACCTTTTAAACATGTAATAATACCATCAATAATGCTATTAATAATGCTGTTAGTAATCATAACTCTAATAATGGATCTGATAGTGATAATCATATCAATGCAATGGCGTTTGTGCACCTCGTGCCGGTCTGGCTGTGCCCGGGCTCGTTTCGGGGGGTAACCGGAGCCGCAGCCCGAGTGGGAGCCGCAGGGAAACTTGGCTTGCCCCCCGCCGTAAATATTTTACAGTGAAAGCCCAAGTTTTCCAAGCTGGCAGAGGAGCAGCCCCCGCCGAGGGTCCAGCTCCTCGCAGCCTGTGCAGGATGAACTGACACAGTCATTCTTTTTCCCCTTTCATTAACTTCTATCCCCCCCTTCCCTCAAAGTGGAAGAGAGATTGCCACTGCAACCCTACGATTAAAAACACAGAATATTCTCTCCCCTCGTGATTTCCTCCCCTCCTTGTGCAGGATGTTTGGGAGACTTTTTTTCCCCCTTCTCCTATCATTTAACTTGCACACAGACACACACACTCACACACACACACCCACACACAAAAAGAAAGTCCTATTCTATTGTACTGGGCAGAGATCCAGAACAAACTGCAACCGTGAGGTGAATGATTTGAGAGAATTAAATATCCAGGTCCTGTGCTCAATGTCCCTGAAATTGAATATATAAAAATCTTGTCCAAGAAAATGTTATTAAGCTATAAGTAAGTGCAGGGACCCGCGCTAAGAGGATGCTGTGTGGTTTCTCTGGCATGTGGTTACGACGCATATTTTGTTTTAAATAATAGTTTAATTTGGGCTGATGTTGAGAGCCTGCCAGGGCTGGAAGACGGAGCTGTATTGCAGAAAGGGCTCCCACCAATTTCCCTGACTCCTTACATTTTTGGAAGTATTTCTTCATAATGAATCTCTGCCCTGTGGATGGCACAGGGATCTGTTAAATGATTTGCTGGATTTTAAAGAAAAGATGTGCCAGGACCTCCCTCCATTCACTGCCCTGTTCAGGGATTTGTGTAGAGTGAATAAATAAAGCAAAACCGGCGTTTAAAATAGCTTCTATTTTAACGATCCAAAATATGACCAAAAAATAAACCCAAACCGCCTAAAACTCTGTTAGGAAGCAGAGCCTCCATTGCCATTAAAGGGTGGGTAGCAGGATTAACAGTATCAATTATTAACAGCTTTCTTCCTCTTTAATATTTAATTCTGCATATTAGATCAAGTCAATTACATTAAGGAAATAGCCGTGCAAATTTGTAAGAGGCAGTACTTACAGGGGAAGATTAACCGGATTATTTTTTACCAAAATATTCAATATATTTCATTTTGCGTAGAGGAAACGTTCTGATGGGGCGCGCGTGTGTGTATGTATATATTTATAATGGTCCATTTAATTGCTGTAAAGGTTTATGGCTTCAGTCATAATTTCAGAGGAGGCAAAAGGAAATAAAATAGAAATACGTGGTCTGTCTAGAACCCTTCATTTTCCTCCTTCCCGCCTCTCCGTTACTCAACGGGCAGCTACTATTTGCATGTGATTAGTAGGCGCTCTATTATTTACCCTAAACCCACTTCACCTTTGGGTGCGATCTTCACCACGGTAGTGGCCAAGGGGGTGGCTTCAGCTCCTAAAATGTTGTTTTCTGCCCCCCTTGAATAGGCTAATTCCCGTCATGTTCTTTCTGCAACAGATTCCCACGTAGCTTCTCCCACACGCGAGGGTGACGGGCAGCCTGTTATTTATTCTTGGCTGTATTTGCAGCCCTGCAAATGTCCATGTCTCCGGGTAACGCTGTCCAGACCTCCGGCAGCAGAGTCCACCCAGCCCTCAGAGGATGTTTATTGTATCGAGACCGTTTCTTGCCACATAGCACAGAAAAAGAAATAGGCAGGATTTATGCAAGGTTTCTCCAGCCCTCCTCTCCCTGCTCTGTTCCTGCGCCATGTGTCTGGAGGAATAAATCTGTAGACACGTGGGAAAACAGGACTGTAAAGAATTACATATATATATGTAATTTTGGAGTCGGTTTCTTTGTATACAGGGTGCGTAACGTGGAGAAGGGCGTTATGCAAATCTCTAAGTGCATGTGGGTGTTTACCTGGTATAGATGGGCCCGGGGCAAAGCGGGGGGGCTCTGTCAGAGACACGTGTGCACCAAAACATGCGTGTGCACAGGCATGTTACCCTGCAGAGGCAGGATGTGAAGGACATCATGCGTGTGTACCGGGAGGGGTGTGCACAGGCTGGGTGTGCAGGTCAACATGCATGTGCACAGGCAGGGGTGTGCAGGACAACATGCATGTGCCCAGGCAGGGTTGTGCACGGCCAACATGCATGTGCAGGACAACATGAGTGTGCCCAGGCAGGGTTGTGCACGGCCACAGGTCTGTCAGTACAGACCACACGGTCCAGCGTGTCCCAGCCCCCAATTTAGGAGGGTGGTGGCTTTTTTGGGGGGCTCGGGCCCCCCGCCATCTGCTCGCCCTGCCGATCCCGTGTGATTTTCCTGCTGGCTCCACTGCTGGCTCCCAGGGCAGGCGGCATTTTCACCCGGCCGTGCACATGCGTGTGTATAATCTTAATATTTGATGGCATGATTAAAACCTTCTGAGAAACACTCAGGCTGCACCGTATTGATCTCGCTGCTTTTCTTTCAGCCAACCCAGCTGCCAGCTGGCTGCACGCCCGCTCCTCCCGGAAAAAACGATGCCCTTACACCAAATACCAGACCCTGGAACTAGAGAAGGAGTTTTTATTCAATATGTACCTGACGAGGGACCGTAGACACGAAGTGGCCAGACTCCTCAACCTGAGTGAGAGACAAGTCAAAATCTGGTTTCAGA
This sequence comes from Neopsephotus bourkii, assembly GCF_033783945.1. Taxonomy (NCBI): domain Eukaryota; kingdom Metazoa; phylum Chordata; class Aves; order Psittaciformes; family Psittacidae; genus Neopsephotus; species Neopsephotus bourkii. The sequence goes on along the minus strand of NW_026902294.1, from coordinate 983,781 downwards.
ACCGAAGGATGAAAATGAAGAAAATGAACAAGGAGCAGGGCAAAGAATGAAAACCCAGAAAAGCAGCATCCCTCCTTTCTCTCCCTTTACCCCCCCAGCTCCCAGCCTCCCCTGTAGTGCTACCAAACCCCCCAGACGCTGGGGGGAAACCCTCCCCGTTCCCAGTCTCCACCTTTGCATGCGAGATGTTGCTTATTCTTCTGTTTTATCTTCTTAGCATTGCCACATCGGAGGCAACTTAGCCAAAACTGCAGCTCCTTTTTGGGGACACATGCTGGGTTTTGTTCTGGTCTCTTGTTTCCTTTCTCTATTTTTTCTTTTTGTTGCCTTTTTCTTTTCTTCTCCCTACAGTGTAACATAGACACAGGCTCCTGTCCGAGCAGCAGCTTTCCCTGCTTGCGTTTTCTTCATGGAAACAAGACTGCAAACACAAGTGGCCCCAAAGAGCCCCCACCAAACCTCGCTGTTTGTCTTTATCCACGTAAGGACAATGATTCTCTATAACGTTCACAACACCCCGGCGCACTCTCACACACACTCTCACACCCCCTCACACACTCACACGTTGAGGTGGTCAAGGAACCAGACGATTTAATTAAACTCCTGCAAGACAGACACATTCGTAAGACTTGCGTTTAATTGCACCCAACAAATCATTTTCAATTCGCCAACTTTATACCAGGCAGTCGGTTAATGACAGCCCAACTCCCAACTGCTCTGGGCTCTTTTTATTCCTCCACCTCCTTTTTTCCCCCTTCCTTTTTGTTTTTAAGGCTTGTTTTATTATGCGGGATTTTTATTATAATCGTGCCATGGCAGATACGCGACTTTGACCTGAAAGTTTCCTAGGATCTTTACAGGCAAACCTCCTCATCTGGTAGTTTTATACTGGGTCACTTGGAAGAGGAGAAAAGACAGGGAGGGAGGCGAGAGAGTGTGTGTGGGGCACTCTCAGAGCCGCGTTGTAAATTATTTAGGAGAAAAAGGGGCGGAAGAACCCCTGCCAACTTATTCCTAACTTTTAGAGGACGGGAAGAATGGGATTTTCTAGTTAAAAAACTACCTTAGTAGAGCTGTAAGGGAGGGGAAGGTTGTGTTCTTAGTGCTAGCATATTTATAATTTATTGTGAATTGACTTTACCTAAAGCAGTAGCTGCTGCAGAGATGAAGTGCCAGCCCTGGCCTGTGTGTCTTTCTTCCCGCTCCTGTTTGCTGAGATGCTTTTAATACTTGAATGTGGAGAGGGGGGGGTGGGGGTGTTGGGTGGGGTTGGTTTTTATGGTGGTTTTTATGCCTGAAGCCAGCTCCCGGCACGTTTTCCCATGGCCACCCGCCTTCCCCGGGGCCCGGTGCCACGCCGGAGCCGGGGCCCGCAGCCTCCCGGGGAAGGAGCCTCGTCCCGCTAGTGGCACCGGGGGATGCGGTTTCTCCTCGCTGCCCCCCCTTTACTTTTCCTCATCCCGAAGAAGCGTTTTGAGTAGCAAACCCAGACCTCGCCGGGCTCCTGTCACGCCGTCCGGAACTGGTTTCTCATCTGACAGAGCCGCTGGAGGCTTCACCAACCCGCCCGGGCGGGGCTGGTTTCCCTTTATCTCTGTAAGACTTAACTTTGTTTTGGGAGGGGGTGGTGGGGTGAGGGGGGGGGGGGCCGGTTAGTACCAGTTGATTATATGGTGGGTATCGTAAAATGTGTTTGTGGTTGTGTTTCTGTGAATGTTGAAGCTCGTTTTCTGTTCCTACTGTGGCTTTCTTAAGTATGCGAAGAGTTCTGCAGTTGATAGTGGATGGAAAATGTTGAAATAAAGCTCTCTCGTTTTCTTCTTGTGCAGATTTGTATATTTAGCTGCCAGGAGGCTGTCTAGGAACAAGACGAGTGTAAGGTGGCTTGTTGTAACGGGGTGAGGAGGGGGGAAAGAGAGAAAATACATTTCTGCTGTATATCTGAACGAACCAGCGCAAATCTGATCTCAGAACTGACTGACTCGTGTGTCCTCAGCGCCAGGTTCTGGGAGACCACTTTTATCTGCAGGGCAGGGATTACTCTGGGAAGAAGCGATAGGCAGATTCTCGGTTTTGGAAAGTGTTCCTGCTCCCCTCATCCGCCCCCCCCCCGGGATTCAGAGATAAGATTCGAGGAGGGCTAAAGTTTCTCCTCTCCAATTCCTTCTGAAAGGATAAAAAAATACCTTCCCCTGGACAAGAAACCGGACCTTCAGTGTTAAACTCCATCCCTCAGAAGGTCTGCTGGGCGGTTTTTTTCTAGTGCCTAGACTTTCTCCTGTAAAACTTTCCATCCTGAAGTAGCTCCTTGGGGGCTCCCAAATTTAACTGTTCTGTTGCCGGAGGGAGCTCAATGTAACCAACCCTCACCCCGTGTCAAAGCCCCTGATCTCCCTCCTAGAAATTAAACTAAGAAAAGCTCTTTTGGAGACATTTTGAGCTGGGGGAAATCAAGAAGGTGGCGGCAGCAGGATCATTTCTTTATTGAAACAAACAGATAATGGGTAGAAAAAGGCGTTTTTCGCTGGGTTTAAGCTGAGCAGTCAGATCTTTCCGTTTGATTTGCTTCTTCTCAAGGATGGATGAATTTCAAATGCTTCATGCTGAATTGGAATATTCCTCCCATCTCGAACTGAGCATGGACTTGCCTAAATCCTCACTACTATATTTTTCAGAAGCGTATCCGTGACTTAATTGAGGTTTGCAACCCATCGGCCACTGGGACTTAGAAACGTTTTTCACTTTCCTTAGAGTTGTGGTAAAGAGCGGCTATTTTTAAGACGAATATAAGGTTCTTTTAAAATAGATTTTAAAACGTTAGTTCATTTTATTAGGAAATATGCTTACTTTAAAGGAAAAAAAATGTTGGAAAAACTGTCTTCTGTAGCATCAGCCCGGATGTATTTTCCAGAGATGTTTAATGCTCCAGAATAAAAATCGATTTTAGAACAACAGCAGCGATATGTCATTGTGTTCTACTGCTTCATCTAAAAAATCAGAAATATTTTCATTCTTTTCCTGCCTTCTTCAGTGGCTCGTTAAAGTGTATTAGAAGAATCAATTTTTGCTTAGGTTTTAAAAAAGGATGCCCAGAAATATATGGAAAGAATTCTTCCCTGGAGCAGCAAGTGCTTACTCGCTCCCACACAAACTTGCTGCCTTTTTAATCATGTTTTATTTGATTTTTGGTTTTTAAATTGGAGATCGTTAATCTCGGGGTGCATTTACCGGTAGTTGCTTGCTTGGTTGCTTATTTGGTTGGTTTTGAGGGGTTAATCTTTGCAGCCTTAGTGGACCAGGAGCGCGGAGTTGCACTGGCGTTATTTGACTTCCCTTGGTTTATTCCCCTCATTGCCCAAGGAAAACTTTGCTAAAGGAAAATCAGAAACCCAAACCAAACAGCGGGAAACCCCACCCCGCTTTCCCTGCGTGGCATCACCTCGGATTTGACACGCGGTTCCTTTTTCCAAGGGCTCAATGAGAGGTTCCTATAATTCCGTCTCTGAATTCGTTTGACGTTTTATTGCTCATGAAGAAACACAAGCGCTTAGGAAGTGTTTCTATCTCTATATTTAAAAAACAAACAAACCCTAAGACCTGCTCAGCCCTGCAGGAAACAGGTAGCGAGAAATATAACCAAAAATCTCCTTCCACTGATTTTTAACATAATGGGCGCTCTAAAGGGCAATATTTCACTCCTTTAAGAAAATCCTTTCTTTGGGGCAGCTCTGAAAAGAAAACAAAAGAAGAAGGAAGATATTTGGAGCTTACTGAGGGAAGAGAGAGAAAGGGAAGTAACTTGTCATAAAAAAAGAAAAAAAAAAAGGGAAAATTCAGTGCAGTGTGCTGCAATAAAAGAATATGACCGCTATAAAACTTTATAGGGTATAAATTTCTGAAGGTTAAGGAACTAAACGGCTGTAAAGGAAACAGTGCAAGAAAACTTTCAGGAACTCCTAAATTACTACAACGACTTGGGAATGTGGGGAAACCCAACGTGTAAATGCTCTTGTTTCTGCTTCAGTCACATGCAAAGTTTCCCTCTTTATTTTTCCCCCCTTTATTTTCTGGGTTTTCCTTAAGGGAGGGGGTAGATCGAAAATAAAGAGGAGGGAGAAGAGAGGGAGAGAAAAGGTGGGGAGGGACTTTTGCTAATTTATTCTTCTCTTGCAGATGCCGTGAAAGTCCAGCGCTCTGGATCATTCCCTTTGTTCTTTTTTTTTCCCTTCTTCTTCTCTCGCCCCCCCCCCCCTTTTTTTTTTTTCTTTTTCCTTTAAAGAAATTCCAGGCTGCCAGAATGCTGAGCCATGCACACAACAACAACAACACACACACAAGGGGCACCCCCACACTCCAAACCCTGGCGAGACGTCTGGGCTTGGGAAGCTCTTTATGGGTTTACAGCTCGGGCCTTTCCCCCTGCAGAACAGAATGACCAATTGTTTAGTCTCGGGATTTGAAACAATAGCGGTTTTCAAAAGCGAACCCATTTTGCCTCTTTTATTGCGGGGCAGAGCGGCTGGATGGCAGAGTTTTCCGCGCGGAAAACTTCAGCGCTGCGGGGCGAGGGGGAGGGACCTGCTTTTCCTTTTCTTCCCCCTCTTTCCCCCCTCTCCTCCCCTCGCTTTTTGGCTCGTTTTATTCCTCCAGGTCCGAGTGGGACCCCCCTTTATCTGCCTTCCTCCCCAAGGAAACCTCTGAGCCCCTCTGCTCAGGCTGCAGCGCCTCACGGCGCCGCGAGGTGGCGCCCTTGCTCCACGCTAGACGCGCGTCTCCCGCGCTCGGCCGCGTTGTCCCGCGTAACACCTTGATCTCATTAACGGCTGTTTGCCGGCGAGCATGAATAATCCCGAGGCATAAAATATAGGGTTAATTATCGCTATTTTGCCAATTTTATAGGTTACATCTATTTTTTTCCCTGCGAGGGTAAATTATGTGAGGCTGAAATAAATAAATAAATATTTTTAAAAGAGACTTAATCTGGAGGCTGAGATCCAGGGAGAGACGGGACATGCATCTATTTTAAATGTTCATTTAAAGGGGAGAAAAAAATGCCTCGCGTTTTGTCTTCTGATGGTGCAGGTGGAGGCAGGAGGTTGCTTCATGATCTCCAAAGCGAAGATTTACGTTTGCAGGATGGGGAAAGAGGTTCGAAGGTTTCGGGAAGAAAGGCACAAACAGAGTCAGGACATTGTCCCCTGGCTCTTTACCTAAGCCATTGGAATGATCTGCGCTTTCTCCTTCTTTTATATCTCTAATACCCATAGTCATCTCCTAAAAAAAAAAAAACCCAATATATGCTTTTGTTGGAATTTGAACCAGTCATTTTGGGTACAGTTGCTCCATCTTTTGGTAACTCCCTTTGCAAGTATTTTTAAATGCTAAAGCCCAGTAAATTAATCCAAAATGCCATTAACTCACCGCCTTTTGTGACACGTATAAATACGCCACTGATGCAGCAGCCAAGATGTAAACTCTTAACTCTATTAGTTCACTTTTATTTTGGCCTTTGTTTCTTCAAAATTACAAGACAAAAATGATTCAGACGTTCCAGTCCTTCAGCTGCAAATTCAGCTCCAAATAACATGGAAAGGAGCTGTGGCAAAGGTTTCAAATTCTCTTTCAAACCGATATAAACCAGGTATTTTCTGAATCAATGCTTTTTCGGAAGCCACACCAGAAAATAAGCCCGTTCCTCGGTGAGCAGCATTCTGGACGAGAATGTAACAAATTAACCCGACACACACAACAGAGCAGGATGCGATGTGTTGTTTTAAGAGCTTAAGCATCTCCAGGCCCTGTTTAAACGCTATAAAATGAAATAGAAACGTAAACAGGCATAGATGGGGAAAATAAAGACAGATCCTGTCCTTGTGCACTCGGGAAAAGGCAGAGCAGGAAAACTTCAGGTTTATCTAGGAGGGTTTGGGGTTCTTTTATTATTTTTTTCCTTTTTCTTTTTTTTTTTTCTTATGAATTCCTAATAAATCTTTCCTCCACTGGGTATTTATAAATTATCTTCTCTCTCAGAGACATGCACACACACACACATCCCCGCTTGTTTTTTCTTATAATAGAAACATTTCCCTTTCATCAGGAATCTGAGTACAGTATAGGAATGATTTAAGATCAGCCATTGATTTCTGGTGCGTTGGTGAGTTACCATTACATCATGACCATAAAATTCTACTGTACTTGATAAAAATGTTAACTTCCAAGAACAACTTCACTCCCTCATTCATGGGGTCCACGTATGAAAGGGAATTCCTGTTATTTTTTACTTTACGAACTTCAATGGAAGGGGGTACGCCAGTAAAAACACATAGGAGAGAGCTCCTCTTCAAAAAATACTTTAGTCAATTCTTCCTTTTATATTTATTTGCCCTTCTTGAAAACTCGAGCATCCCCACGCCAGGCTGTGAAGCTCTATTTACTCGTGTGCACCATTTCGGGGGTTTATGTTCAAAGACGAAACCAAAAGCTGCTCAATCGACAATAAAAGTGTTGGGAAAAAGAAAACGTCAACTTGTCTTTTAGGGGAGGAAAGCCTTAATTATACCGCTGCAAGTACTCCAACAACAATAATTACTTGAAAAGGCTCTTAGACTCGACTGAAATTATCCCAACACAAAATAAAGGAAACGTATTTACTTAAATTATTTCTCTGAAGATGGTTTTAAAGTTTTACTCCTTTACTATCTTTGTTTTCTTTCTTTCCCCACTCTCTTTCTTTCTCTCTTTCTTAATTCCTTGCCTATTCCCACTGCCAATTTTAATCCAATATTTTTAATTCTCTCGCCCAAAGCCCTGGCAAGACAGACTAACCGAAACACCGCAACTTTTTCCTCTTTTCCATGTTGTGGAGGTTGAAAGTAGTCCCTTGGTTGAAGGCAGGCGCAAGGAAACCGCTTTTAATTCACCTTTCCCGTGTCAAAACCGCACAGAAGGATGAAATGGGAAACAGCAAAAATCTACCCAGGGCAAGGGGGGGGCGGTGGAATTAAATAATAGAGATTTAAAAGAGTGCCTTTAAGTCTTATTGAAGGTTGAAGGATCGGAAAATAGACCTGGGATAGTGAGAGGCTGGGGCAGCGCTGGGCTGGGGGGTTGTGTCGTTATTAGCTGAAATACGTCTCAGTAATATTTGCTGACTGCGATAAATGAATTTCAAAATCTACCCCCTGTGTGTTTAGATGGTGGAAAATTGCAACGTTGGCATCTTAGGGGTAAGTTTGCTCCGTTGTTACCAAATGCCAATAAAATAGAAAGCCTCTCACCCACACTCCCCCCCTCAATCCCCTCCTCCCAGTTTTCATTGGGGGTATCATGAAACAAATAATTAAATAAATAAAAAGGAAGTTCTTGGGGAGGGGTTGAGGTAGGGAACAGCCATCAGCTACTGACCAGAAAGGTTCTGGTCTGGGTGCGATAAGCGACATGACACTTCCAGTCCCAATCGCCCCCAATCGCATCTTGGCCAAGTCCTGGAGGAAAAGGGTGGGGGGGAAGAAAGGCGGAAAGTCAACCTTATACATGGAAAACTCTGATCATTTGAATTCAATATTGACACCTCAACATCTCGCTGCAACGCGGACGGGTCCAATCGAAACCTCTGGTTTATTGCAGTGGAGGAACGAACTCGTAAAATCCTAACGGCTTTTATGTAGTGCGGTATAAACAACAACAACATCCCCGGCTTTATGGCGTTTTATAGTTTGTTAAACAGTTTACAGCCTTTTTTGGGGCTATTACAAATGCAATTCCCTTCATGTGATAGTTAAACCTTTATCAATAATAAGGAAATTGATCATTAAAATGTTAAATATGACTACCTCGTTTGTTTTAAAATATGTTTAGGGTAAGAAGCTGTATGATTTGATAACTTGTATTAAAATACCAATTACATTTATAGGACCTTTTAAAACTGGTAGCAATTAAATCGTGTTCTTTTACAGTTTTCCAAAGCGACCCTGACATTTAAAAAGGCTAAAACTGCCTCGTTAAAATTTCGAAATTAACGACTGCGAGCGCTACTCTTTAATTTTCCAACACTCCCCAAAAATCAATCTTTTGGGTGGCCTAGGTATGTGATTTGTTGTGAGGCGAGCGATATCTCATTAATGGAGGTAGTTAAACATATTTAATCCGTATATTCACCCCACCTCCTTCCCCTTCCCCTCCGCTCCCTCGCTTGCTCCCTCTCCCTCTCGCTCCCCCTCGCTCGCTTTTCCTTCTTTATTCTCTCACACTCTTCCTTTCACAATCATGCGGTGCAGAGTCCGTGTGGAGTAAGGAGAAGCCAATAGGATGAGGTTTTGGTAATAGATGCAAATGATCATGAAAAGACACTGCAAAATATGAAACAACTCATTTGCGCTGAAGTAAATCACTGAAAACTGTTTATGAACTGGCATCTCTTCTTGGAAATGTAAAGCGAGAACTCTTTAAGTGGCGACTTTTTTTTTTTTTTAGGGGTGGGGGGGGAGGAAGGAATTCAATATCATGCAGGCTTAGAGTTTTGATTATATCCTCCTTTTATATTCCTGGAAATCACAAAGTGTCGTTGCTTTGCATCTTAGCGCGTTCTTTTTTTCCTAATAGATTCCCGAGCTCTGGGTTTGGTTGGCTTCTTTTTTTTTTTTTTCTTTTTTTTTTTTTTTTGGTGAAATTTTCTTCCTCCTCCAAACAAATATTCTTATTTCAATTAAAATGAGCTCTTATTTTGTCAACTCACTCTTCTCCAAATACAAAACCGGGGACTCCTTACGTCCCAACTACTATGACTGCGGGTTCGCTCAGGATCTGGGGGGCAGACCCACGGTGGTGTACGGACCCAGCACGGGGGGCACCTTCCAGCACCCGACCCAAATCCAGGAGTTCTACCACGGAGCATCCTCACTCTCCAGCTCCCCTTACCAACAGAATCCCTGCGCCGTGGCGTGCCATGGGGACCCCGGCAACTTCTATGGCTACGACCCCTTGCAAAGGCAGAGCCTCTTCAGCGCCCAGGACTCGGACTTGGTGCAGTACACGGACTGCAAGCTCGCTGCCAGCGGCCTCGGAGAGGAGGCGGAGAGCTCGGAGCAGAGCCCTTCTCCGACCCAGCTCTTCCCCTGGATGCGCCCGCAAGGTGAGGCGAGGTGGGAAGGAACCGAGGAGGCATTTCTCGAGCCCGGAGAGCTGGCCCCCGCGCTTTCTCGCTGCCCCTCTCGCTTGCTCGCTTTCTCTCGCTCCCTTTTTCTTCCCCAGTGACTGTATTTTACTGCTTTATGGGGGTAAACTTTTGCACTTGTAAATTGCTTTATAGTTTAATTACCCTGAAGGAGACCTTTTCTTCTGGGGGCTGAGCGAGCCTGGCTTTCTGTGGAAGGAAGCGTCCTTAAAGTTTATGGCACTTTTATAGCCTCAAAAAGCCCCTTCATTTTTGTTTTGCATTTGGTTTGGGATTTCGGTGGTGCTGCTGGTTCTCCCTGGGCTGCAGCTCTTTTTTTTTTCTCTCTCTTTGCGGCATCCCAAAGAGCCGGAGACTGCTGTTGTTGTTGTTGTGCTGGTGGCGGTGGTGGGGGTAATAATAAGTGTGCAAGTGCAGGCTTCAGCTAAGCTGCCCGGACTGGGCTGGTGGGTGACCCCCCCTTCCGTGCCACCATCACCCCTTTTCCTTTAGAACCATCTTCCCTTGTATAATATTCTACGGGAGCCTTTCCCTCTCCCTCTCCGCTTCCTGACTTCGCTCCTGCCAGTCCTTTCTTCCTCCCCCTCCCGTGCCTGCGTGTGTGAGTGTGTGTGAGCGTGTGCGAGCGGGTGTGAGCCTGTGTGTGCCTATTCCCGAGCCTGGTTTATGTATCTTTCAACCTCCTTCTCTTCTTCCCCTCTTCCACCCAACCTTTGCAATTCCCCAGCAGCCGCTGGACGGAGGAGGGGGAGGCAAACCTACAGCCGCTACCAGACCCTGGAACTGGAGAAGGAATTTCTATTTAATCCCTACCTGACCCGCAAACGGAGGATCGAGGTCTCGCATGCCCTGGGATTGACAGAAAGGCAGGTCAAAATCTGGTTCCAGAACAGGAGGATGAAATGGAAAAAGGAAAACAACAAAGACAAGTTTCCCAGCAGCAAATGCGAGCAGGAAGAACTGGAAAAACAGAAAATGGAAAGAGCCCAGGAGGTGGACGAGGAAGGGGAAGCACAGAAGGCGGACAAGAAATAAAAGGATTTTTAAGGACTGAAAGGCAAGCGCTGCTGGGGTGGCAGAGCCCCCGAGCCCCACGTTAATGGCAGTTAATGTAAGGAAGGGGTGGGAAAAAAACCAACAATGCATAGAAAAGAGAAAAGGGGGGGGGAAGAAAAAAGAAAAAAAGAAACCTTTTATTGCTGTAAAACAATATAGCTGTAAGCACCACTTCCCTGATTATCCTTTGATACAATGAACAGTATGCAAAAGTGGTCGGGAGGTCTCTCCTGCCTTTTGCCAGTTATTAACTAGTGGTAGTGTAACGCAATAGCTTATGTAAAACATGACTGTGAAATCTTCTCTCTCTCTCTGTCTTTCTCTCTGTCTCTCTCTTCTGTCCGGGGGGGGTGGGTTGGTTAACCTAGCTTTCAATGCTATAGAAGTTACGTGAAATTACATTTGTGCACTTTTTTCTTTGATTTTTGTTGAATTTCCACCTTTTTTGTTGTGGTTTATCTGTATGTACTGGAGGTAGCTATTGAGACAAACATCCCAACAACATGAAACTGCCTATTTATGCTATAGTTATCTCTTCTTCTCTCTTTGCTTTCCCTGCTTCTGTTCTTTGCCTTGGTTCGGGATTTTCTTTTTCTCTTTTTTTTTTTTTTTTACACTTTTAAAATGTCTCTTCAAAAAAAAAGAAAAAAGAAAAAAAGAAAAAATACAAGAAAAAAAGGCGTTTTTTCTCTCCTTTAGTTAGCATGCGCACAGTGAAGCAAGTTGTAAAGTGATCTTTAGGTTAACTGTGAAAAAGAATGTATACTGTATACGTGAATTACTTTATTGGGGGAACTAATGATATATTTTGTTGTTCTTTCATCACTTTGTTCTATTGTCTAAACCTGGAAGCGGCGGAAGAAAGTTACAATAAAGTTTACAAGCGAGAATCCCGTGACATCATTCTTTTACCCTGCTCCATTTCCTCCAGGACCACTTTGATAGAAAGGAAATAAAAGTCAATTGTGTGGGAGCTGCAGCCCGGCCATCAAAGGCTGCTGTGCCCTGGCCGGGGCTGCGCGGGGCCGGGCTGCGGCCGGGCTGCGGCCGGGCGCCGCGGGGAGGGGCGCGCAGCGGCGGCGGCTCCTGCTCTTGTTGTGCTTCCCAGCAGAGCTCCTGGGTGGTGACAGGTTGGGAGGCTGTGGAAATCCTTCCTGAAGGTAACGTCTGCTGTTTTGCTGCTTTTCCCCCTCCCTTCTCTTTCCTCCTTTCCCCGTCTCCCCTCCTCCCCAGGCCCTGCCAGACGAAGCCCAGCTCCGGGTCCTCCTTTCCCTTCCTCCCACTCAGCCCCTTGCAATAAAAAAACAGACGTGTCAGTCGCGCAGTTGAGCTGTTTTCTGCTCCTGGAGCTGCCCTGCCATGGAGCAGAGGAGTGTGGGGATGCACAGCACTCCCACCCCCCCCCCACCCCCCGCCTTGAAACATAACCTTGGGAAAGGAGAAACAGCATCAGCCCCAGGTCCACAGCCCCCATTGTCTGGTGGCTGCTCCTGCCTATATAAGCTTTGCCTTTTGCCTAACCCTCCCTAAGAAAAGAGGAAAAAAAACCCCCTCATTTTGGAAGCTCTCTCTACTTCTCCAGCAGAAAGCAAAGCAGCCAGCTGGTGAGGTTTGACTTCTAACTGCAATTGAGCCCCGCAGAACCGCTGACACGCCGAACAAGGGATCTGTATACACTCCTTTTTCGCAACAAGAAAAGCAAATGCCAGCTCGATACGAAGCTCAAAGCCTGTGGCACTGGAATAAATTACAGATAGAGCTGAATGGCATTTGGGGGAAAAAAAGAGCCCTGAAACTATTAAACTATTAGGTATCAATGAGACATTTGTCTTTTTTTTTGGGGGGGGGGGGGGGAAGAGGGGCAAAGGGGTCAGCCGGGGGAGGGAATTATGTACAGTCTTGTGAAAAAGTACCTCGGAGCCGGGCAAATGGTGCGAAGGAGGGAATTTTAGACGGGATCAATAAAGGGATAAATAGAGCTCCCTTCCTTTTCCTCCAGCAGAGAGAGACCGAGAGGGAGACGCTGGTTTATCAGCAACGTGCTTTTAACCCCCCACCCCTCCTCCTCTTTTCTCTTTCTCCCTCGGTCTGAGCTGAAAACTGATTACAGGTTGCTTATCGACTCCAGCACAATTTCACCCCTTCCAGCATAGATCTTGGAGGGGTTTATATCGCATCAATTATTTATCATATTTTATAAATCCAGCAGCTCTACAGCTTTTTGCCCCCGAGGAGGGCGCGGGCGGCGATTGGCGCCGCCGGAGCCACGTGCCCGCGCGTCACCGGGCCGGGAGGAAAAAGGCTCCTTTTGGTGTAAATCTGGACTCTAATTCCGTAATATATCACGGTACCTCGTAAAACCGACACTAAAACGTCCCGACCTACAAATCACCCGGCCAAATTATGAGTTCATTGTATTATGCGAATGCTTTATTTTCTAAATATCAAGCCGCAAGTTCGGTTTTCCCATCCGGAGTCTTTCCCGAGCAAACTTCTTGCGCTTTCGCCTCCAACACCCAGCGAACGGGGTATGGGGCCGGATCCACGCCTCCCTTCGCCGCCTCCATGCCCGGGCTGTACTCCAGCGGCAGCGCCGTGCACCCCCAGCCCCCCAGCATGTATTCCTCCGGTTACGGCCTGGAGCCCGGCTCCTTCAACATGCACTGTTCCCCTTTCGAGCAAAACCTCTCCATGATGTGCCCGGGAGATGCCTCCAAGCAGAATTGCAGCAAAACGGACCAAAGGGACTCAGATTTGCAAAGCGACAGTAACTTCCGCATCTACCCCTGGATGAGGAGCACAGGTAAGCCCCAGCCACCCTAAAGAAAGGAGCCCGGGGGAAGGGGGGGGGAGCGTAAATTATTTGATGGAGTGCGGAGGGGGGGGGGCGGCGGAGGAGGGGGAGGGGGGAATTGTCCCCAACTCCTTTCATGACGTTTCACTGAAAATGCATCTTCAAAAGAGAGAGGGGGAGAGCGACCACCCCACCCCACCCCCACCCCTCCCTCCTACCATAAAGCCATCCTTTTAGCTTTAAATATTTATTGGTGTTGCTGGGGCTGTGTATGTGCCATGCAAAAGGCAGTTTGTCTTAGAGGGGACAGGCAGAGCTGCAGAAATAATGGCCAGCCCCTTCTTCTCCTCTATTTACAGGATAGAGATGGTGATACCCCCATGTAGATATAGATCCTGAAAGAAACTATTTATGGGAGGCGCTTGCAAGCCTGTTTTGTTGTCTGTTAGTCTGCAAAACCTTCATTTGCCAGTCCCTCCCCTCACTCCCCCAGCCACAATATCCCGGACACTGCAATTAACTGTAGCGTGTTTCCATCGGGAACAGCAACACATCATTCCCGGTGCGATTAAAAAGCCCCGCTCTCAAAACCGTGACACTCGGGTCGGAATCCGGATGGATGGATGGATGAATGGATGGATGAATGGATGGATGGATGGAAGGATGGACGCACGGATATAGTGGAGAGAACATGTTTAGCTATGTCACACCCTGAAAAACCTCATTGCGGAGGGGTGCGGTGCAAACGTTCCGTGGGGACCGCTGGGTGCTTGGTGTGGCCCTGCCGGTGAGCAGAGCAGCGCAGCCCCGCGGAAGGCCGCGCAGCGCTCCGCGAGAGCGGAGAGGGGGCGGCCCCACGCAGGGACACGATGCCCCACGCGTACGCTCTGTCTCGGTCCCCAGAGCGCTCCATCCCAGGGTATTAATGTCAATTAATGTTTAATAAATATCCATTTCCCTCGAACGGGAGCGGCACCGGCTCCCCCCCTTTCCCTCCTCGGTCTCTGCTTTGGTCTCCCCCGGTTCCCCCTTGACGGGACCCCCCCCGCTCGGAGCAGCCCGGCCTCTGTCCTTGTGCACGCGTGATGATGTTTACCAGAGTGCAATCCCAAGCGGGGGGATGTGGAAGGCGCTGCTGTCCCAGCTGGGAGCGGATGGGAAGGCGAGAGTCTAAGCTTCAGCCGTCCCGGCCTCGTCTCTGCCCTGCCAGACTCGTTCGGAACGGGTCTTTGTGACCCTGGGGTGAGGGGTTGTGGGCCAGGCTCCCGGCGAAGCCCAGGGAAAAGAAAACACCGAAGCAGCCAATGTACAGAAGCTTATAAAGGCAGGAGTTACCCTCACACTTACTTGGTGGTCAGCTCTTTCCATTACCTGCTCCATATTTCATGCAGCTTTACAGTGGATTTATCAAAGACCAAATATTTCTGGTCATAAACACTTCATCTTTGCTTTTATCTGGCTTTAGATTTAAGAAGCCCCCCCTTCTTCGCCCCCGTTTAGTCTGTGACACTGCGAGGGTCAACACTGGAGAGGAAACAGGGTAAACGTGGGGTCCTGCACTCAAAAAACCTGGGATACTCTGGGATCTGCTGAGCCTAAAACCAGAGAAACTCGACCTCAGTCGTAAAAGAAGGGTCGTCGTCCCCCCCTCCCGTGCCTCATGCCCACTGTGCGATCGCGCTTGTGGAATTTCATCAGCGAGCAGAGATAGAGTTGTCATCCCTATTCAGCAGCAGTTTATGGCTCTCCCCTCAGCGGATTTTACAACCCACATTCCACGACCTGCACAGTTTTACTTTACAGCTAGCCTGGCTATTTTGCCTTTTTTCCCCCCTCTCCTTTTAATGACTGGATCTTTTCTTCTTTTTAAAAAGAAAGAGGGGTGGGAAAAAAAAAAAAAAAGAACAAAAAAAGAAGGGAAGAAGAAGAGGAGTCCAGTGGAATGTGTGGAGAAGAGGCCGGGAGCTGCTGTTCACCATCGCCTCTGCTTGAGGAAGGAATATGTTATACTAGAGAGATATGTAGCGTTTGCATATAACAGAGTCGGGATCACAAACACCATATTGTAGAACTATTTCCAATCAGGCTGCAGGAAATGTCTGGTGGAAGGGAGAATTAGGAGCTGGGCCCTTTCCAAGCCCTGCTGCAGGCAGCTGGGGGTGAGGGGAAGAGTGGGGGGAGTGTTGGGGCGCTTCTCATCCATGTACCACCCCTGCAAGAGGGGTAGCAGCTCCCCTGAGAGCCCCAGAAGTCACTGCCTGGCCCAAAACATCCCCTGAAATAATTAAGATCATCACACACCTTCCAAGCAGGCACCCTGATGACAGCTTTAAGAGAGGACAAATAGTTGGATTTGTGTAGGTAGCAGATGCGTCTGTGGCTCTGCTCGGCTGCGGTTCCATATTTATTCCCCAACCAGCCAAAATCGGTGGTGTTTAAATGAAAATTAAAGCAGGAGCTGAGTGTTTGAGCCGTGCTCCGAGGGCAGGAAACTTTCTGAAGTTTGCTGTTCATTCGGAGACACGCCAAAAAGAAACCACGGGTCGGTTTTCCGAGATGAAGGGAAATTAAAGCTGGGGTGGTTTGGGGCCTGAGAACATGGAGGGGAAAGCTTCGAGCAGAAGGAATCAGTCTTGTGAATTCAAAGAAGGGATGTCGCAGGTTGCACAGTTCCTCCGAGGGCTCTGTCCTTCCATGGGTCCCAATGGCAGCAGTAAGAGAGCAAACTAGACCATGAGCCCACAAAACATCTCCCCCGACCGCCCCATCTGATCCGAATCTGCATTTATTTCGCAGGCACCGACAGAAAACGCGGCCGCCAGACCTATACCAGGTATCAGACCCTGGAGCTGGAGAAGGAATTCCACTACAACCGGTACCTGACGAGGAGGAGACGCATCGAGATCGCCCATGCCCTGTGTCTCACCGAGAGACAGATCAAAATCTGGTTCCAGAACAGGCGCATGAAGTGGAAAAAGGAAAATAAAACTGCCTGCTCCGGCTCCAACAGCCAGGAGAAACCAGATGCGGAGGACGATGAGGAAGAGTGAAAAGGGCAAGAGATGGAGGCAGGAAATGTGGAAACCCACGCGAGAAAGAAAGAGGGGGAAAACACACAGAAAAAAAAGACTATATATTAAAATAGATAAATGATAAGTGCATAAATAATTAAAAACCCTAGGAATGATACGTTGTGTTTCATGACACTGAAAAAAATACTACCTATATGAAAGTCTTTTTTTTTTTTTTTGTACAATAGAATGATGATCTACCTATTCCTGTGGCTTTAGAGTCAGAATAGACACACTTTTCTATGTGAGTCTTCCTATAGTCCAAGTAATTGGTAAAGCTCCGTTTGTACTTCGCTGTGTATTTTCGGTATGAAGTAACGTGGTCGTGTTTAGCACCTTTAATTTAGAAAACGTGATCTGAAAAGTCTGAATGCAAATTCCGCTTAGCGTATAGAGTCCTGTATATAATAGGAATGATGGTTACTCCTTCTCCCTGCAACCTCCGCGGTTCTTTTCTCCCCGCTATGCTCTTTCCTCTGTGTATATTTTTACCTGGATTTCTTCGTTGTTCAAGTCTCTACGAAAACAAAAACCACAAAAGAAGATGAATTAATATTGTGCTACGTAAAATGTTGTATATCAAAGTAGCAAATTATTTAATGGCGATGCGTTGCTTTGGGTTTTTTTTACCCCTTTGTCTGTGATTATTATTATTCGAAATAAAAATGAAATCTCCAATAATCCACAACCGCGTTGGGCTCCTAACTTGGTTTCTTATTTAGAATAACATACGGGCTTTTGGAATTGCTTTCTCCCATCTCAAATAAATGTACTAAAAGAACCTTTTAGATTAATACATGCCCCCATCTATCATCCTAAACTTCTCTCTTATTTTAGGACAGTCACTCCTTGGAAAATTGTAGTACCTTTCCGATAGATTTGGCGAATATAGTAATATAAAATTGACATTCGGGGCTCTAAAGGTGGATTGGTCTCCCTTCTGCCCCTGTTACTGCGCTGGCGCTATGACTGAAAAAGGTAAGGCATAAAAGACGAACGTAAAGAAGCAAGAATCAGGCCAAATGGTCTTTCCGCTCCTGGTTTTAATTTTCTTCTTCTCGTAACTAATTTGCAGAAACTCTATCTATTTCGCCGTGCCTATAGGATTTTATTTTGTCTCGATTCTCCCTCCGCCCTTCAATTACTTTCCTGCGGACTGGAACTCTTTCATCAGCCCCAAATAGTGTTTAGCATCAAAGCGCGCATAAAAGAAATTAAAGCAATTAAAGGCAGGAAAAATCAACAATGCAAAACAAAAGGAGAGTAAACCTAAGCACTTGCGCAGGGGCGCATCCTCCGCCTCCCTTTCCCCCTCCCGCCTCTTTATTTACATTGCCAGTAAAGCTGCGGATTCCTCCCGCGGAGGCTCCGCGTAATTTACTCATAAAATGCACTGCGCAAGATGCACAAGGGGAAAAAAATTTATCGCAGCCGATGGTGGAAGTAGCCAGCGGGGCCGTTTTGCACCTTCTCCATCCCCCCGCCTCCCCATCTTCCACCACCTACAACCATCGATGCTCCATGGCCGAAGTGAAGGCGCGCAGCGCATCCTTCAGCAGGTTTTACCCCAAATAAGAAGCCACGTCAAGCATCTGCGCGCCCACGTCTCTAGCACAGACTCGCAGTCTATGCGGGATGTACTAATTATGGGAAGCCCGTCATTACGGGGAGCAGCTATTACGGGGTTTGCACGCTGAAAAGGAAGGGAAAATAGAGGGAAATTTCCCTTTTACCTCGGTGAAACCCCTTCGGGAGCGCTCTGTGCAGAGCGGGGATAGGGAAGGGAAAGGAAAAAAAAGGGGGGGGGAAGGGAAGAAAAGGGGAAAAAAGGAGAAGCAGTTCCAGATATTTCCCTCCCCCCACCCGTTCCCGGACCGCAGTGGCCCCCCTGACACCGACTTCTGCGAGGGGTGGGGGGGGCGAGTAGGAATTGGGGAGAATTCCATGAAAATAAGGCAAAGGGAGTCACAGTTCCATGTGCTAAAGCCAGGGCAGTGGGTTCCCTCGGGGTGACCCACCTTCCCGGAGCACACACACGCACCCTGCTATAACAGGGACTGCAGTGGGCCTTGGGAGGGGTTCCGGGGGCTCTTTAGGGGTGTCTGGCCCGACCCCCCCCAGCCCAGGGCATGGACACCCCGGCCGCGCTTTCATTGCCTGTATTTGCCTCCCTTCCCCCCCCTCCAAATTCTGATAATTGCCCCTTTCAGCAGAAACGATCCCAATTGCATCAAGAAAAAAGGAAGAAAGAAAAAAAAAAAAAGCCATCCAAATCCCAGCGAACCCCACTGTTTTACTGCGCCTTTCCCCATGTAAAAACCAACGCCAGCCTCAAGCTCTTTATTCTGGGGGGGCTCTCATTGTTCCTAGCCTAACGGGTGAAGCGTATTTCGATTATTGCCCTCCACATACCCCCCCATGAAAACCAAAGGGGGGGGGGTTGGAAATCCCTGAACCCCCTTTTAGATTCTTTTATTTTTGTTTAAAAGAAAAAAGATGGCGGCTAAGAAAAAGGCTGCTGTTAAACCGGTCATGAAGAAATGCAATAAATTCCTTGTTGTTTTATGAAAATTTACAACTTTGTGATAGAACTTTATGAGTGGCTGGGTTCTGGGATTGGCCAGAGCCGGTCATGTGGACTGCTAACCGTGAACATGAACTTTTTATTATTTCCCATGTGGTTATATTGCACCATTCTTCTGTCCGCTGCACCTTGGGTCGGATCAGTGTCCTCTATAGGGCTCTCGCCTCTTTATATTTTTTTACTTTTGTGTATAAGCTCGATAGGGCTAAAAGAGGGGAGCGGGGAGGGGGGGAGCAGCCCTGCACACACCCGCACGCACCCCCAGGCACCCATCTCCGCACGCACGTAGGAAAAGAGTTGTAAGATTTTTGATTATTCATTTTATTTTGATTTTTTATTATTATTTTAATTCCTCTCTTAATTTGCTGCTGATCTGGAATCTCGGTAGTCATGGAGGGGCAGAGGAGGTTCTGGACCGAGTGGAGGCTATCATTTTTCAAAGAGGGAAGTTGCTCCATTTTCTATGCAAATGACAGAAATGCAAGAAGCTCTCACAAGTCAGAGAGGCGATCGACGGCTCTCAGGTTGGGACAATATTTGTCAGCTAACAGATAAGCAAACGCTGTCTCCCTCTCCCTCCCTATTTTACTTATGCCACAGAAATGGACGTCAAAAGGTAAGGGAATAATACGCTTCTCTTCGTTTAATATTTTCTTTGAGAAAATGCATTTGTTAAGCTGCCTTTTCTATTCCATTCCACATATCCTCTATTCAGGGGTGGGGGAGAAAGAAAAGGGTGGGGTGATGAAGAAGGGAGGCACTTTAAGAAATCAGAGATGGTGGAAATCTGTATAAGTGACAATTTTCCTTGAAAAGCGTAGTGTAAAGGTGAAAGGGAGAGAAAAAAAGGGATGGGGAAAAGGTAGACACATTGAGAGAGAATGAACGGAAGAAATAGAGGAAGAAAATAGAAAGAAATAAGGGGGGGGGGGAGAGAGATTAAGAAAGAAACAGAGGATTAAAATAAGAAAGGAAATAAGGAAGAAAAGGAAAAATAAAACATTGGAGTAAGAAGGAAAAATAAAGCCTTTAAGGTCACCTGGAGATAGTAGACTTGGAGTGAAGGATTTTGCAGGAGCTTGGTGGTGGAGGCTTTTAGATACTGCCTTTAAAAAAATACCAAACCCTTTGTGGGTCGTTGTGGTGGTTTATTTTTTCTCCCCTCACAGAAGCTTTTGCCAGTTCGCCTGCTCCTCAGGCGAGCCCCGTCATTTGGTGAAGTTTGTGTGGAAGCCAGTTGGGTTTTGCGTTGCTCTCCAGGGTCATTATTATGTGGGTGGTTTCTTCGGAGAGGGCAGCTCGCGGCGGCCTCGAAAATAAGGGTCTGGAAATTAGTTAAAAAAAGAAAGACAAAAAGGGAAAAAAAGGAAAAAATAAAAGGGAAAAAACCCAAAAAAGATAATAAGAATGAAGCCAACCCTGAGCGCAGCGCTCTCATTGTATTTCCACCAACCCCCCCCCTTGTGAAACTCCCAAATGAAGCTGACGTTGCGATGCAATAAACCTCCATGTATTTAATTGCGTTCCGCGGTGTTAATGGGGTTTTACGGCTTTCCCGGCCGGAATACTGGCTCGGGTCTGAGCCCCACGGCGTGGCGGTGCTTTTCCATACCCGGTAATGTGCAAATCTCCCCTCACTCTGTGATACCCTAACGCTTATCTTCGGGTTTAGGAAAAGGTTTGTCTCGAGATACCTGTGATTTTAAATGTGGGGGGTTTCATCTATTTGTTTTTGCAAGATTTCATGGGGGATTGAAATATTGTAGTAATTGCTACTGTTACGAGGTGATTTTTAAATAAGATAATGTAAGAGCCTGTGGAAGTGAAGCGAGATTGAGTAAGGAGAGATTCATTACTTAAGCATAAACCATTTTATGACGTGACGATTTATCTCGCCCTAAACTGTCTGTGCTTGAATATTGTGTGGACAAGAGTAAATGATCACAAGCCGCGGAAATAATAAACAGAAAGTCATTTTTAAAAGCTATTTCTTCCCGAACCTGTTACATTTTTCATAAATCACGGGGGAAAAAAACTGAATACCGGTTAAAGTGCCTGCTCTCCCTTTGCCTAAGTCTCGTCACGTTCGTTGTTTGGGTTTCTTTCGCTACTCGTTAAGAAAAGAAAATATATTTAAAAAATCATTTCACTTAGGAAGCTTGCTCCAAAACGCTTTTATGCCTGTTTTTTCCTCATCCTACGTGGTCAACCACTTGTGGAAATCCCGCATCTCGCTGCGGGCAGGTCTTTTTTAACCATTTCAACACGGGATGAACGAGAAATGCCTGTGTCCCCCCCCCACCCTCCGGGGGGTTCAGGGATAGGGGGTGTCCGCGCTTCTCCTGGCCGGGTCCCCTCCTGGCATCCTCCCCTGCTTATTTATTAAAGAAGATAAAATACAACGGTAGAGGGGAGCCCCCCCCCCCCTGCCGCGCCGTCCCCCGGTGCTGCCGCCGGGGCTCGCCCATTCCCCGCCGTCTGCTGCCATCTACCGTCGGCGGCGGCAGCCGGCGGCTCCCAGGGGGCTCCCGCAGCCGGTGTCCCGGCGGGGGGGGGCGGCCCTTGCCCTGGGTGCATTGCCGTCACCCTGGGACCGCAGCCTCCGGTCCCACTCCTGGAAGCTCTTCTCCTCCACGGTGCCCGGTTCCGCACGGAGGGCGGATTCTCTGTTCCGCGTAGGGCCCAGAGGTCACCCCCGCACATGTATGTGTACTCGCATGTGAGCCACGAGCACCCCAACACCCGTGTTGATCCATACAGCCCCCAACCTGTGCTGATGAGCGTCTGAAGCCGTGTCACGAGTGTTCAGACACGTGTGCGCTCACACACGTACGGCCCCTCCTGTGTCCACATGCACACGAGTGGGAAAGACGGGTGGCCGAGCGTGAAACGCGACTGAGAGGCTGGTTTAAAACGGGGTTTTTAGCTAATTCTAAAAGGAGCTTTTATTATTTCTCGCTCCCAGTGGTCACCCCGAGGGGTCTGTCAGGAGCACGGCCTGGGGGTGGCTGCTGGGTCCAAGGAGTCACCCTTGGGCTCCCGTGGGCGCTGAAGGGACAATGCCTGCCTGTTATGTTTAAAGGTTTCTCGTTGTCTCCCTTCCTCCCGCTCGCTTTCTCCCTCTCGTTTTCTCCTCCTGCCACACAGTTTCCTGGCAACTGTTTATGTCCAGACGAGAGACATTTTCTCCAAGAAAGTGAGATGCCAGGGACTATGGTAAAGAAGAGAGAAAAAAAGAAAGGGGGGGGAGGGGGGGCGCGAAGTTTCTCTCTTCTGACCAGCAACAGCCACGATTAACTTGTTCCATGCTGCAACTCCCAGCACCCCCCGGCATTCGCTTTCCATATTACATGATCCATCTCACTTTTTCTTCTGCTTTTCCCTGCTTTCCTAATATTCCACCTCCGCTTTCCACTTCCCAGAACTTGCTAGCGCAGAAATGCTTGGGTTGGATGTAGCTTGAGTCCCCCAGTGCCCCTCTCCTCCTCTGCACTCCCGACCCCCCCACTCTCCTTTTTTTTTTGTTGTTGTTGTTAATAATTAGCTGCACTCTATAATGGAACAATGGCAGATTATTATTGCTTCTTTTCAAAGATGCCATTAACCAGGTTATTATGCACTGCACGGGAAGTCAGGTAAATTAAACTTAAATTGCTGGAAATTAAGTTTGAGGCGGTTATGTGCGGGAAAAGCCGGTATTTTATATTTTTTTTACACCTTCAGGGTCATTTTTTAATTACTCCAGCCCTGGAGCTCTGAACGGCTCTGTCGGGGCTTTTTTCCGATATGCTTTTGGGTGTACATGAGCATTACAAGAGAGGTTTCTCTGCTGCCAATAGCTTTCTATGTCTGACTCCAGGAACAAGGGGGTTTTTCAAGTGTTTTCGTGGTGTTGGCTTGACTTTATGGCTGCAATAAGTCCCTCGGTAGGGAAACCCCCGCTGTGTTCTCACTTCAGAAGGATCGGGAATTCCAGCTCCACATGAAAAAAAGCGAGTTTCATTTTTTATTGGAACCAACTGCACTGAACTTTCTACCAAGCTCCTGGAGGGTTTAGCTTTCACACAAGCAACGCTCTGTTCTGTTTGCATGCTGAAATATTTGGGTGTTGTTTTAATCCCCTCATCTATCTGCCTGGCTCTGCCTGGTGGGATTGGCGTTCTCTCCGGCCAGAAAAGCAAAGCGACAAAAACCGAGACCTTCTTGGGCAGAGAGCTGGGGTTGTACATACTGTAAATACTTCTCTTTATCTTTATTTATGCCCTGCCAGATGAGTGATGTCTGTCAGGAGGGGAAAGCCGGCTTCCCAGCACAGTTAAGTGTGTTATACCACCTTCTGGTGCCTCTCACAACTTCCCCGCTTTATTGCTCCTTCTTAGCAAAAACCCTGTGCCGGTTTTTGAGGCGATGAGGCCAGAGACTGAATAAACCCGTGCCCACCGGTGCCCCCCAAAGACGGGTCAAACTTCAGGGCTTCTGTACAAGCTCCTTTCTGCAGCCGCTGCTGCTCCGTGTCTGCCTGCAACACACACCCCACCACCACCTCACCCCCCGCCCCCGCCTGTGCTGGCTCTGGAGGCGTCCGAAGAAAATAGATTTGCAAAAATCGGGTTGAGATTTACCTTCAGACTGGAGCGGGGACGGCGGGAGAGCGTCTGCTCAACAGCTACACCAATAACGCAACGTTTTAAATGTTTCAACTTCATTTGTTATAAGCTATTGAACTGGGGATAGGAATCCACCTCTGAGCTGAGCACTCAATTCGCTGAGATTTAGTGCGGTTTAAGACCTCTACTCGTATTTAACATATATTAGAGGTGGCAAATCAATTAGACCGCGGGCCTGACCCTCAGGAACATTCAAACTATGACAGGTCTGGGTTTGATTTCTGTTTTGTTTTGGGTGATTTGGTTGGGGTTTCTTTTTAGGTTGAGACCAAGTTTTCTTCTTTCCTTTTCCTTCTCCAAATAGCCCTCTTTAGAGCCATCCTTCTAAGAGGCAGGACTTGTTCTTTTCTATCTATAGCGCGTCGAAGGTGTCAGCAAGAAGGAATTAGCAAGCGGCCAGCTTCAATTAGTGCATTTTAAAATGTCGACTGACAAACTACATAAAAAGCCCGTTTCAGCCACAAGGCCACTCGGATGAGCAGTATTGGGATCTGGGGGTGTGAGAGGGTTTGGGGTTCTTTCCCCAAACCCCTTGTTTCCAGGGATATATTTGCAGAGCGATCCCGAGGAGTAAGAGAAAATATGAGAGCAAACATTTTCAGCAGATGTACTCACGCACTGGATTATCAGCACATCCCATTGCTTAGCCCCAGATTTGCATGCAGAGCTGATGATGCCAGATCATCACTAGATTTCAGAGCTACAAATGTTGCGTAACTCTCTAATTAAATGTTGGAGCTGCTCGGCTCCTGCACAGCAGTTAACTTGGGGCTCTCATCCCAGCCTTTTCCCCCTCTTCTCTAGTCACCGTTCCCTTTCAATCTCACTTTTTGTTTGTCTTGCATACCAATAAAGCAGATCTACGTAAGTTTGGGTCCATTCCATACACAAAGGGAAACTCTGAAAGAACAAATATAAGAGATATCAGTCAAAGGGGGTGGAGGATGGAAAACTATTTCCTTTGCATGTTATTTCCTTGAATTATAAGGATTACGTTTCAGTCGAAATGTTCATTGCAGCCGTGGCATGAAACAATCTTGGCTTTGCTGCTGTAAACATGATGTTTAAAATAAATCAGCTCGTAATAAGATACCACTTCGGTAGATACTTGGAGCTCCGTCAGTGAGAGCCGCATTGGCAGCTCTGCAGACACCATGTAATATATGTAATTCTAGATTTGGAGCACACACATTCACACATTCAAGTACAGGGGAGTGTGTATTATAAGGCGGGTCATTTCACGGCATATAAGACTCAAAGACAGATGGCTACAAATTCGGACAGGAAACGAATCCTTGATAAAAGGCAAATGATCCGGGTACAGTCCTGGCTTTAATTTAGGTGGCGTTTGGTGATATTTTTGATTATTTTTTATCTTTTCCTGTGAGATGGCTCTGATTTTCCCATGTGAACAGAGGGAAGGTGGCGAACAGAGATCCAAGTCTACCTTGAGCAAACAGGGATCTGAAGGGGGGATGCACCAGGTAGAGCAAAGCACATCCCTGTCGAGGAAAACCGAGAGAGGCACAGCCCAGAGCAAAGAGCAGCTTTTAGGGCGACCGGGAATTGCTTGAGATTTTGCGAATTTTCCCTTCCAGCTTTTTAACTTTGCAAAATGGAAAAGGCTGCTTTTTTGCGACGGGAATGAGCTCAAAGGGGGGCTGCAAACCCGCGGGGTCCGTGCGCACCTCCGAGGCAGCAGCCCCACCGTACCGCCAGCTTTTGCTCTCCTTAAAACCCCCATCTCGATCGGGAACGATCAATAAAGTCAGCTTTGGACCGTAACCCAGGGCTGCCTCTTAGCCATAAAAGGTCCGGCATAGATTTGGTATTAACAAAAAAACGCAAGAGGGCACAATGTGGTGCCGGACTGTGGAGGGGATAGGGATTTAACGAGGGATAAAGGAAATACTTCGATTTTCCATTTATCTTCTGAATACGGAGCTTTTGCAGAAAAGGAAAGGTAAAAATGCAATATATGAAAAAGGGAAGGTCTGCTTCAAGCGAGGGCGGATTTCCTCGGACGGGGAGTGCTAATCTCTGGTAATTAGACATACAGGAACCGAAATAAGTTGTCAAACCCGATTTCTTCTCCTATAGCAAATGTAAGTTAATCAGCCCGGTGAGATCTCCTCACAAAGTTCACACACACGCACAAAAAAAAAACTTTTTTTCCTCCCTTTTTTTCCTTCTTCCTTCTTTTCTGTAACTGTGGTGGAGTACGGAGCCATGTCAGGACGATTTGCAAACACTTAGGGGTTAAAGTGTTCCGAATGCGAATAACTGACTTTCCCCCCCCACACACTTGCAGAGAGTATTTGTGTACGTTCTATGTGTGTAAATACATGTAGGCGCACAGACCGCCATCCGTGCGATGGGCTCTCGCACACCCCCGCGCAGAGCTCCGGGGGAGCGGGGGGAGATGGGGGGGGGGGACGGGGGACGGACACGTTTATTTATTTATGAAGCTCGGAGCGCGCCGGGAATGTTTCTTTCGGCAGATATTATATATTTGGTTAAGGGGGTGCATTTCTGTTGTTTAAAAGGGAGGGAAAAAGGGGTGGATGGTTTGTTCTTGGGGTCCCTGGTGCAATCTCAGCTCCTCATGGGTGCTATTTTGCAACCTCAGGCGCCTGCTATTGGTCAGCCCCTGATCAGATGGTTGTATTTCCTTGTGTCCCTCGCTGGCACCACGCCATCTCCCTTCAGCTAAAACCCAATCTCCGATATACTACTAATAGCTAAACCACTTGGACTATAAAACACAACAAATCATAAAGCCGGGAAAGGACGGCAGGCTTCTTCCAATGAGTTCTTATTTTGTCAACTCGACCTTCCCGGTGAGTCTGGCGGCGGGGCAGGAGCCCTTCCTGGGACAGATCCCGCTGTATCCCTCGGGCTACGCGGACCCTCTGAGGCACTACCCCACCACCTATGGAGCCGCGGGCGTCCAGGAGAAGGGCTACACCTCCTCCCCTTACTACCAGCAGAGCAACGGAGCCTACAGCCGCGGCTCCGCCTGTGACTACGGGGCTGGAGGGTTCTTCAGGGAGAAGGACCCCGCCTGTGCCCCCCCGGCGCTGGACGAGGCGCCCCTCGGCCCCGAGCCGCGCACGGCGGACTGCGCGCACGGCAAAGCCGCCTTCGGAGAGAGCGAGGAGCCAAAATGTTCCGCTCCGGTTTACCCTTGGATGCAGCGGATGAACTCTTGCAATAGTGAGTTTACTCTTTTACAGAAATAAATACATCAATCTCCTCCCCCCCTTTCTTATTTGTTACCGCCAGGGAGAGAGAGAGAGAGAGAAAGCGCGCGAGGGAAGCAGGAATAAGCTTCACTTTGGAGCCCAAACTTCCATCGGGGAAGTTAGGCGGCACGAGACGCTCCAACTTGCTCCTGACACGCACCAAAACTTCCCACCGCTCAAGTATTCCCCCCGCAGAACTTCCCTCCATACACACTTAAAAAGTTTGCCCCCCCATTTAAATCCCCAATACAGTATTTCTCCAACACCCACCCCCCCCCCTTTCTGATTTCCCCCCACATTCCACTTCGCGTGTCACTCAGCTACAGCGATTTGTCTCTGTCTTTCCTCCACACGCACAGGGAGATATCTTTTCTAAATCAGATCTGGATGACTTTACACACACACACACGGACTCACACCCCCACGCAGCTCCCTTTCTCGCTGGCTGCCCGATCTGGACTTAAATCATATCAAAGTGTTTAAATATTTGAAAGGAGAGGGCTACATTTTTAATGAAACACACATAATGAAAAGTCTGCCTGGGGAGAATTTTTTTTCCACCCCCTGGTGATATATGACTTCTTTAAGTGCTGTTTCCTCAATCAGGAAAAAAAAAAAAAAAAAAGAAGGGGGGGAATAAAGAGGCTCACCACCCTCCTTCCCATGTTTAGATGCATTTGTTGCCTCTTAAGTTCCAAATTGACGTCCATTAGCGCAGGGACATAAAGTGTTGTGTCCTCTTTAATGCAGAGTTTGGGCAGATCGATTCACTTCATTATTGCTTAAATGCTCCGATCTATTACAGTTGCCGGTAGGGTGGAAAACAGCGCGGGCGGGCGGGGGGAGAGAACACCTTGCGATTTTTCATCCCGGAATCAGATAGATCTTGCCCTGTCTCCCCGGCCCTGCCAGCAGCCGGGCCAGTTCAGCACGATCCCTGCCTACAGCTCGGCTGCGGATCCTCCGCGGGTGCGGCCCAGCCAGGGGAGCTCCCTTGTGCGCACGGAGGGGGTCACAGGCCGATGGGGTGATTTTGAGGTTGGCCAAAGCCTTCGGAGGGCAGGGGAGCGGGCACACACCCCTTCGCATACCGCCGTGATGAGGGGTTTAGAATCCCGCGGATTATCCGGTATCTCCGCGGCTCCACTAAACCGCGGGGCTTTCCCCCACCCCCCTTTTTTTTTTTCCTTTAATTTCTTTTATTTTTTCCCCTTCCCCTCCCCCCTTCCCTCCCCTTCCGCTCCCCCTATTTTTTCCCTATTTGTTTCCTATTTGTTTCCTTTTTATTTTTTGTGGGTGTCACAGGTTCTTCTTTCGGGCCCAGCGGCCGCCGAGGCCGCCAGACCTACACCCGCTACCAAACACTGGAGCTGGAGAAGGAATTCCATTTCAACCGCTACCTGACCCGGCGCCGGCGGATCGAGATCGCCCATTCCCTCTGCCTGACGGAGCGGCAGATCAAAATCTGGTTCCAGAACCGCAGGATGAAGTGGAAAAAAGAGAATAAATTGCTCAACTCCTCGCAACTGAGCGCGGAGGAGGAGGAGGAGAAAACGGCGGAGTGAAAGTATTATTTTAAACCCCACACACAACAAGAACACGTTAAAGAAGTAGAGAGGGAGGGAGAGAGTGTGTGAGAGCCGTGAGGATGAGGGGGGTGTGGGCTGGCTGCGAGGACAGGGAGAACCTGTACATTGGTGGGACAAGCCCTCTGAGCAGCGGCCACAGCTAGAAAGTTTGGGCCACCAATGCCATGGATTCTTGTTCCCAGTGTTCTGGCGCGCCCAAGAAAAAACAGGGAAAAAAAAAAAAAAAAAGGGAAAAAAAAATCAGGCTTCTAGATGCGTTTTTAATGATTTTTTCTTCCTTCCCAAGCCTCCCACTCACCCCCCCCAAATAATAATAATAATAATAATGAGAAAGTGAAGAATGAGAGGAGGAGGGAAAGAAAAGGAAAAAGACAAAAAAAAAAAATAAGGACTCCTACCTGTGTTTCTACCCTTGGTGTCACTGTTAGTAACCTGCTAACTCTTGTATTTAATGGAAGTGCTGCAATATATGTCATTTGGGGTGTTTATTGTCTTAATTTTGTAAAAATGTTTCCTGCACGGTTGACATAGTTGGGTTTTTATTTCATTTTTTTGCTCCTTTGGTAAATTAATCAAGCCCTGGGGTCTTCGGAATTAGTTTTATTATGGGGTTTGGGGTTTGTTTTTTTTTTTTTTGTTGTTGTTGTTTCTTTTATATATATATTATTTTTTTTAAAGGAAAATCTACTGAAAGAACGAGTACTACCTAAAAGGATGCAAAAGCAACAACAGCAACGGCAAAAAGTTCTATTTTATTAATTTTTGTACGTGTTGTGTTTGAAGTTTGTCTTAGGTATGACCATGGAATTCTCTAATAAAAACAAAGTCTTCGAGCTCACGCACACCACCCTGTCATTATTACTATTATTATTGCTCTTCTTATCTTTCCCTTTTCCATAGGGAACTTGCCATTCTTAAGGAGCAGAGAGCAATAACGAAAGCCTTGCTGCTCTCTGCCTGACAATGTCTTCTAATCTGCAAGGACAAGCAACTCCAAGCATACGGAAGTTACAGTGGAGAGATAAATCTGGTTTTCCCTCTTTTTGCCTAATCGTAAATGGAAGCCCTTTCACCAATAGTATTTCCTCGCTGACATTCTGCTTTAGTATCATTCTTTTTTATTGTTACAGTACAAAGAGTTATGACGAAACGCTCGCCATATACATAATAAATCAAGGAAACAGGCAAAAATATGCTCTCATTTATCTACCAAAGATACCTAACATTTGCCTAGCATCTTTCAAACATCTGGTCCCTTACTTCATATCCCCAAATCAAAGTGAGGTGTATTGCAAAAAAGTCCAGATTTCAAGGGAATTTGCCCTGTGAAACGAGTAGCTTCCCAGCTCCAAGAATACAGCCTGCATTTAGGGGGGAAAAAAAAAGGTGGAAAAGAATCTAAACTAAGTATGAAACGCTTTTTTAGAAGAGCAGATTTTCATTTGAACTGGAAAGCGTTTCCAGTGATTTCTCCTGTGCTGGGAGGGGGGTGGGCTGGGGACCGCTCCTGCTCTGGCCAAGGAGGAACCTCTTGCTGCAAAGAGCAAACTTTTCCTGGGTTTGGGGGATTAAACGAAAGGAAGTGCTTGTTCTGCTGAGGGTTAGGACTGGAAACCAGCGACCAGCCCAGGCTGTTTCGGATACCGTTTTCTGCAGTTTCACGAGGGGAAAACGCGAGGAACGAGGATACCTCCTGGCTCCCATTCCCTTTCCCACTCTCCACACGGAATACCTATGTATGAATGCATTCCCCCGTGCCACAAGCTGGTTTAATGTCACTCACTTTTAAAATCAATTCATGCAGAAGCTTCACAGCTGTAGGACATTTACTATTATTGCCACGCTTTTCATTGCCCGTAATTATTATAATTATATGTCACTTTCAATATGGCGCATAATTTCCAATGAGTTGCAGACAAGCATATGAAATTCCTAAACTGCCTTGGGAAGAAAAGGAAAGAAAGAAAGAAAGAAAGAAAAAGGAGAGAGAGAAAAGAGAAGAAGGGGAAAATAAAAGGAAGCAATGCTTAACAAAGCACAGCTTTTTCACAACGTTTTTCCCAATTTTACCAGTTTCAGAGTGCTTTTGCTCCCCAATATTCCTTGCAGGTTAACAAACGGAAAGGAAAAAGGACGTAGCACAATGCTGTGTTCAAAGAGGAAGCGAAACGCTCAGGAATGAGAATACCCCAAAAGCGACGTTGTCAACATTTCCACCGGCTGGACGTTCCCTTCTTCTCCTTTCTCCCCATTTATTTCTCCCCCTTTCCTCTTCCCCCCCCCCCCCCCTCCAGAATTAAGATGCGACCGCATCCCTGGTCCACGCTCAGCGTGCAGCAACGCTCGACTTTTTGACTGTAACCACGCGAAATAACCCCACGCAGCCTCGCACCCCCAGCACAGCTTTACCGTACCCCCTTTTCCCCGTGCAGATATTAACCGAAGAGAACCCCCCTCCCCATGCTCAAGGCACTTCGCCCGCTGCCTCCGAAGTTCCCAACGGTGTCACAAAGGAAGAAATTAAGAGTTTAATAAAGAAAAGAAGCCGGGCGAGAAGACCCACGGGAGGGAGCGTGGACACGCCAGCCGCGGCGAGACTTCCCCCCCCCCACCCCGCTTTCATCTCAGCGTTGATTTTTAGGAAGGAAAATGAATATAGAAGAAGGGGGATGTGTTCGGAGGGTGGATTTGGGGGTACGGGGGTGTCCCCCCCTTCAGTCCCCCCTGGGCGCTGCGCCCCGCTCGGCCGGCAGGTGGCGCGCTCCGCCAAGGTGGGGGGCGAGCGCGGCGGCGGCGCGCACGGGGATTCGGGGCGCCGCGCACCGACTCGGGCCTAAACGACTCCGCGATCGTCATTATTTGTAACCATAGAGCATGAATTACCTCTTGAGGTCATCAGTGAGAATTTACGACTGGTCAACAAAAGCACGTGATTCCCAAACGCACCCCCCACCCTCCCCCCCCCCATATTTGGCCGCATACATAGCAAAAACGAAGTACAGTGCATCGCTATAATTCATTAATACATCATAAATCGTCAAGCACAGGGTTATAACGACCACGAGCCACAAATCAAGCCCTCCAAAATAACCCAAATGAGCTCTTACTTTGTAAACTCGTTCTCAGGGCGCTACCCAAATGGCCCCGACTATCAGTTACTAAATTATGGGACCAGCAGTTCCATGAACGGTTCTTACAGAGATTCAAGCACCATGCATTCCAGCTCTTATGGCTACAACTACAATGGGATGGACCTTAGCATCAACCGCTCAGCCTCCTCCAGCCACTTTGGGGCTGTGGGGGAGAGCTCCCGCGGTTTCCCTTCTCCAGCTCAGGAGAGCAGGTTTAGACAGGCGTCTAGCTGCTCCTTATCTTCTCCCGACTCCCTTCCCTGCTCCAACAGCGAGAGCCATGGAGGCAAACCCGCCCCGTCCCCCTCCGACCAAGCTCCTTCTGCCAGCACCACCAACACAAATTTCACAGAACTAGACGAGACCAGCGCGTCCTCGGGAGCCGACGAGGGCACTCCAATAAGCAGCAGCATCCCCCGAGCACAGGCAGAGCCCATCGCGACCTCCACCGCAGCAACAGAAGGGCAGGCACCTCAGATATTCCCTTGGATGAGGAAACTTCACATTAGCCATGGTACAGCTACTTCTTTTTCCGTCGTTGTCGTTGTTGTTGTTTATTTTCTCACACCCCTCTCCTTTTCTCTCGTGTTTTACTGTGTTTTTTAATTTCCTTTCCCCTTTTCCTCCTCCCCCCACCCCCCCACTCCCCCCACTCCCTTTTTTCTCTCCTTCCTTTTATTCCGTGGAGGCGCTTTGATCAGAAACGCAGCTATTTATTGCTTTTGTATTTCTTGCTCTGATGGCTGCTTTAAAGCTGCCTCTGGCGCCTCGAAGGGGTGAGGGGGGGGCGATTTTATTTAACTTTCGCTATTCTCTCCGTGAAATGGGCGCTTATTTTCAGCTCGTAGCTCTATGTGGATGGTGGGAGAAGGTAATTTAAAAATTGAGGGAAGGGGGTGTTCCTTGGGGGTGTGTGGGGGGGGAGAGGAAAGGAAAGAATTGACCATTAAAATGGCATTATATGCACAGATGGGTCTCTCAGTCCTTTCCTGCTCTTATTTTGCTGGGTGTATTCTTGACAATCTGCTCTTGAGAAAACCAAAATTGCGAGGAGATACAGAGGAACAGAGAGACACCATCACCCCCCACCCCACCCCCCCAACTACACACACACACTCGGCCCTGTTTTCTGCTGGAGAAAAGAGCCTTAAACCTGAACCCCCTGCAAAGAGACCGAGAAACACCCGGGCAAAGGGGGGGGGGGGGGGAAGGGGAGATGCAAAATCTCTCTTCTCCAGTTAAATTATGAACACTGAGTTGCGAATACCGGTTCTGGAGGGGCCGAGGGTGGGGGGGTTTACACGTGTCTGGGGGTGTGCGAAAAAGGCGGGAGGGGGGTTGTTATTTGAGGAATAAACAGCATTCCAAGCTGCCCGAAGAAGGCGAGTATTTTACCTCGGTTTTACAATATATATATTTATCTATATAGCCTTAAGGATAACAAAAATCTTAGCAGAAAGCAAAACCCCAACCCCGCTGTTGTCCGTGTTATTCAGACATGACTGGACCAGACGGGAAGAGGGCGAGGACAGCGTACACTCGCTACCAGACCCTGGAGTTGGAAAAGGAATTCCACTTCAATAGATATCTCACCCGCAGGAGGAGAATAGAGATCGCTCACGCTCTCTGCCTCTCCGAACGCCAGATCAAAATCTGGTTCCAGAACAGGAGGATGAAATGGAAGAAGGATAATAAACTGAAAAGCATGAGCTTAGCCTCGGCGGGCAGCGCCTTTCAGCCATAAAGTCTAGAGGAGGAATATCGAGGGAAGAAGAGGAGGCGAGAAAGAAATCCGTAAATAAATAAATAAAGCGCAGATTTTAGTTTCCGAGTACTGTACAGTGAGGCACCTTTCTTTCGGCATGTTGTTGATATTCTAAACCAACGCGTATGGTACCGTTATCCCAGGACTGAGTCCATGTCGTGTTCTGTTTGTTATTAAATTTGGGGGTTTAAATCTTTTCTTTTTTTTTATATAGAATTAAATTTTATTTCCAGATGCTCCTCATGCTGTTGTTCTTCTAAATGTCTGTGTCCGTGCTCTCTTGATGCTTTCTGGAAAGCTAGCATGTCTTATGTGAGCCCTTTAAATATTATAACTTATTTATAAATCGAGAACAGATACGGTTGTGTACTTGTTCGGTTTCTTTTCTTTATGCCCCCCCCCCCCCCTTTCCTGAGTTTACTGCTTTTGGGTGAGTTGTTCTCTGCCTAAGCTAAAAAAGGGGGTTCCTGCACTACAGTGGCAGAAAAAAAAAAAAAAAAAGCTAAAAAAAAAAAGCTAAAAAAACCCAAACAAAAATGTAAAAAAAAAAAGGGGGGGGGGTGAAAAAGTGAAAAAAAAAACCACCAAAAAAAGGCACAAGCTCTTGTATCTGTCTTAAAATTGTCCAGTCTGTGTTTTAGTTCGAACTTCAGGCCAGGATTTCGAGTCCCAGCCTTATTCTAAGACGTACTCTTAGACGTGGGTAAACTTCACTATTATAAAAGAAAAAAGATTATGTATAAAATCGGACCAACAATAGAGTGCTCTAATGTCTGTAAATACTAGAAATATTTCTGATGTGACTAATAGACGGTTTGTAGTGGGCAGAGTGAATGCAATGTTATGTGTAAAAATGGCATCTGTCATGTCTAGCTGCCTGTTAGTACTTTGCCAATAAGCTTTTTGTATTTGTTTGTAGCTTTACTTGAAGTCAAATAAACGTTTCTCCTACTCACAAAGGCTCCCAGTTGCACTTTATACACAAGCTCTGAGATTCGCAGCCCATGCTGGAGCCGCGGAGATGCCTGGCGTGGGGCTGAGACGCTGCGAGGAACTCTCAGCAGAGCCCCAGCCTCTCCTGGGCAGCTCTGGGGAGCTCAAACCCACCAAATATTCAAACCCAACGCCCTCCAGACACCGGCCGGCACAAACCGCAGCCCTTCACGGCTCTCCGAACGCCGTCTCCCCAAAACACCGCCGACCCCCCCAACCCATGGTAGCAGAAAAACTGGTTTCCAGTACTTCAAGTTGCAATCCCGCGATATAAAGGCAGATTTACGTGCATTTCAGGAGTTAGATCTACATACACACAAGCACATTTGAAAAGCCAGAGGTATTTATGCCCACATACGCGTATACATAAACCTGCGCTCTACAGAATCACAGATCGGTGTGTTTGGATAGATATATTTGAAATATATATAGATAAACATGGATATATACAGCATACATTTCTGCGCTGAGCTATGCCCAACTCTGCTATCTCTCGTCCTCGGTTTGTTGTGCTTAACTGCTTTTAACTCCTAGTCTCCGGTTTAACATGTAAATAACATCTCTGCAACTACTGACATTCACTACAACGAGTCTTTTTGGCTGCAGATTATTTAACATCATCAAAGATGGCAAATGTTGCCATTTCGCTACCTAGGGAATCTCCCAAGGCACGAGATACTCCGTTTTAAAGTCGCTCGATTTGGCAAAACGCCACTGACATCTCTACAATACAGCCTAGGCTTTTTGTTCGTAGCAAGTAAAGTTGGAGCTTAAAACTTACCAAACTTAATCTCCCACTGTTTAGGTACTTCTTAAGTGATTTTGAGAGGGATGTGAAGTGGACTGTCAGGTCCCAAACCATTTGCTCGCCTTCCCTTGATTTTTTTTCTTTCTTTTTTCTTTCTTTTTTTTTTTTTTTTTCACTAATAGCAAACTATACCAAAAGTGGGTATGACATTTAGATGTCAAATGGATAGGGTTTTATCTAGAAGTTAGATCGTAAAAATCGCCCAGACCTCAGACAGATACCCCTCACTGGCTCTCAAAAGTCACGTGAGGTCCATAAAGTTAGTTTTATGGTTTTGGGGAGTTGACAATGTACAATATATTTCACATTCTCTAGAATGTTAAGTGACACTTTAACTGCTTGGTTTGGCTTGTAAGGGGCAGCAATGGGTGAGCACTTTTCCAGATGAGATAAACGTTGCAATTGCAGGGAACATGTTTTGCGGGTCCAGTTTTCAGTCCAGGGAGCCAATAGACTGGAGTCCTGAAAGTAAGTTCTGAAATATTATCTGCTTAAACTGTTTTAAAGGGTTGATATGACTAAAGGCTGAGAGGGGAGGAAAGAGGGTCTGTCTCTCTTTCAGAGCTTTATTTCTCACTTTTAAGAAGGTCTTAATTCTTATCCTCCCGAGAGCTGGAACTGCATTACATTTCCATCACAGCTTCGAGGCCCGCAAGTAAACTTTGTGGCAGCGGGACAAATAGAAAAGCTGTAGAGATTCATTATCATTGCACGGCAACTCCATCCTGTCTTTGCCGGGGACATGTGTACTTCAGCCAAAGTTTGGGTTTATCCTTCTCCATTGCGCGTTTATTGGAGGCGATTTCGGCGCGTTTCGAACTGCTTGCAAACAGCCACAAACCTGAACCATGACTTTGCATGTCAATCAGCGATATTCTGTCTGTGCTTTTCAGGGTGTTAGCACCTTTTGGTTTTCATTATTTTCACCTTCTTGCCATAGAAATGCACTTTTCTGTTTCCTTTCGGCCTGTGTAGAGACCGATATTTTTTGCCCCAGGGCTTTCCCTTCCTTTCTCCTCCCTTTCCCCCCCCCTCCTTTTTCTCCCCATTTTTCCTTCCCTCCTCCCCCCTCTTGGGTTTCCTTGGGTTTTTGCCCCCCTAATAATATAAATGAGTGTCCTCATATTCCCGTAGTTCGTTTCTCTCACACGGAGCCACTGACTGACCACTGTTATGTCTCCAGCCTGTCCTGAAGTGCTACAGAAAAATAATCAGAGAGGCTGCAGTTTGCAGACAGAGCGTCCAAACCTTTCTGAGCTCACCGATATAGCCCAGATTTCCTTCTCTCCCTCTCAGGGCTGACATCGTTCTGGAAAAGGCAGGCAGCAGCCTTTTGCTTTGGGAAAATAAACAAGTTGGAGGAAAGGGCAGGAGCGCGGAGCCTGCGCGGGTGAGGGGCGAGGGGCTGTGCTGGGGCTGGCCGGGCAGGTGGCCTCAGCCGTGGGCTCAGACTCCGCGACCGCGCAATAGAGCAAAAGCGAGCAAAATAGGGCTGATAGAGACAAATAGAAAGGGGGGAGAACCCTATAAGCCAACCCTGGAGAGGTTGCTTATTTTGCAAGCCTAGTCACCACATTTGCAGGAGAGGTGGGGGACTCTTTGTCCACACCTGAACCAACTCACATCAATTCCACACCCACCCACCCCCCACCCCCCCCCGCCCCCTATCTCTGTTTCAAAATAAAATCAATTTTTAAACAGAAAAGTTCAAAGCGGAGGTGCTGGGGAGGGGAAAGGGGGGGGGGGGGCTAGAATTTGGAGCACTCACAAGCTTTTTTTCCCCCCTCCTTTTTAGGGTAAGACAACATTTGGTGGACACATGTCCGTCTCTCTTACACAAAGCAGAATGTCCCCCTTTAGCACACTTTGGAGATTGCTTTTCCTTCCCTGGGCTGTTTTTCCTGTCCTGCTCCATGTGTCTCCTAATATCTTTGCTATCATTTGAACTTCTGGCTTCTCCCTGTGCAGTCAGGGGGTGGCCAGTGCAATCCTGGAGCCCTCTGCTCTGAAAACCTGTAAACGCAGATTCAAAAAGCTGGAAATTCAAGGAAGGGAAGCGGGGTGCAGGGAGCTTTTCCTATTCAGCAGTCTGGTTTTATGCTGAGCAGCCTCTCCCTAATCTCTGTGCAAGCTGGACGCCTCCTTTTTGAGTTAATAATAAAGATATTCCATGGGATCCTAAAGGGCTTCTATGGCATGACCTTGAATGGTGAATTTAGCCCCTCAAGCTGCAGATGGTTTGTCTACACTGGGTTATAAACGCTGGAAGAAGGGATGTGGGGAGAGGCATGTGATCCTGCTGGGGTTAGCCCGAGCGATGGCCTTCTAATTCCTTATCCTCCTGGTCTCTGCTGGTGACTAGAAATCATTTCTCCTGGTTCAAATGATAAGTAGTGTTTTAGGCAAGAAAAGTGTTACCTCTTCACTTCAATGTGTGTTTGAAATGTAACTGTAAGTTCAATGCATACAGGTACCCATAAACACTCAAATTCAAAAATATATTAATCCATATATGTAGCCATACATCTATCCATTCATCCACCTCTTCCCCATCTTTCACCTGCATCCCTGATTCCCACATCCCACTCCAAGGGTTTTATACAGTCCCAGGCAAAGTTTCCTCCCAAAACCACTCTGATCACAGGCAGCACAAGTGGTTTTCTTCTTACATACCACAGTTCCTAACCCTTTGGTGTACACAACATGTTATTCCAAGGGGAAAAAAAAGGCATACCAGGACAGCCAGCCCAAGGGGAATTTGCAGTGCAGTTTAGCCCCAGGACTTTGTGGTGAGGAAGAGATGCCTGTGGGGGTGACAACAGGGATCAACCCTGTGCCACCCCTTTTATTTGAGCATCCACGGTGCAGGGATGGCACCCAGCCTGTGCCACCACAAAGGAACAGGGACTGGATTTTGTTGCTGTCATGATAATATCACCCTTCCCATCACTTTCAATAAACCCTGTCCTCTCTGTCTGAGATCTGCTTTCTACCCGCAGCATGTAGGACATTTTAAAGATAGGACTTGTTTGGGGTTTTGTACCAGCTGGATTTTGGAGGTTTTATTTGGTGATTCTGTTTCTCTTACATGGCATTAACCTCCATCTTCCTGTAAGGCATAAGCAGGGATCATTGTCTACCATTTTACAGCCTGGAAGGGGTCACAAGCTTAACACAGGCTTCCCCCCCCCCCTCCCCCCTCCCTCCCCATTCTTTAAAGAAAGGGGAAAAAAAGGTCTCCCTGTTGCTGGTGAAAAGGAAGTATAAGGAGAGTAAACAGGAAAACGGAGCTCTGACCGTGCAGGTAGGCGGGGATTTTCCTTTGCATTTTTCATCGTTTCTCTCACTTTAATGGCATACATCAGACATGGGACAATTAGTTCTTCTGTAGCTGTAGAAGACAGAATAAATACAAAGAGCTTTAATAACGGCTCTAAGAATATGGAGAATCCCTAGCACATGATTACTGCTTACAAGGAAAATCTCCTTTTATAAACCCTTGGTTTTGCAGATCTTTCTGTCAGGACTCTGGGTACACATGGGGGAAGCCTCTGTGTGACTCCCCAAAACCGGGTCTGGAGAGGTACGTATGGGCTGTTTGCCCCAATTGAATGAAGGCTTCCAGAGCTCGGAGAAGCTTTCCCAGGAGCTTACCTGCTTCACAGCACCTCTCACATCCAAAAATGAATGCAACCATATGACATTACACCTATTTTTGCTCCCTGTCCTCTCTAGCTTTCCCCCTTCTCTGAAGGTTTCCTATTTCATTTACTAAACGTTATAGAAACCCCACTGCTGCTTTGAAGGGGAAAAAAACCCAAACCCCACAGCAGTTATTTCTCACCCAAGAGCCAGCCCAGGCTCCACAGCCTGAAGGAGCCAAGCTAAGCATCTGTATTAATTCCAGCTCCCTTCAAGCTGCCTTTTGGAGTGTCTTCCAGGGCGGGCCAGGGACCCCCGTGCTCAGACTGCTGCTGAAGGGCGAAAAATAGATGAAATTTCACCCGTAAAATACCCATTTTGGTTCTTAGGATCGTTCAGCAGTAAATAGGGGGGTGGGGAAATGCATTTGTGAGTGGTTTGGAGAGTGTTTCAATGCAAAAGGCAGCCCGAGGTTGCAACGCCGTTGTCAGGCCACTGTGAATGTCACGGGTTTATTGATGTATTTATTTTGTAGGGCTCTTTTTCGTCAAGCTTTCCTGTGTTTTAGACTTTCTTTGCTCACCGGGTTCAGGGTAACAGAAAATTCCCTCTCACTTAGGTTTTAAAAACCTCACCCAAAGGAGCAAGCAGAGCAAACTAAAAACAACCCCAAAACAAAGAAACCCCACCAAAAACAAACTTCGCCAAGGTAACCTAGTTACAGATGTGTATGATGCCTTATTTTATTCAACAAAAAGTGATTAAAATCTGTTAAAGGATTTAATTAAGAGAATTAAATGAAAAGGAAGGGGCACAAATGAGTTGGGAAAAAAAAAAGCGAAGCTATTCTAAACGATTAAATCGCCATTTTAACAGTATAATGGGGTTTGCATACTGAAAAGAGAAATCAGAGCTCATATCTCATCAATAATTCATAGGCAAGAGGGATCATTCCGAGGTCAGCAGACTTGTACAGCCCCGGCTCCTCTCTTGGAGGAGAGGGTGAGCATCGTATCACAACACAGAGCGGGCCCCGGGGGCTGCCGGGGCACCTTTGCAAGGAAAACATAAGCTCCAGGGGTTTTTCTTTATTTCTTTCCTTCTTTATTTCTTTTCTTCTTCCTCCTTTTTTTTCCTTATTTTTTTTTCCCATTTTCTACCCCTTCTTTTTTTCCTTTTTTTCCTTTTTTTTTTTTTTCCTTTTAATGTACCCATCCCACTGCGCGGGTGTGCTGGGCACTGGCCGTAACCGAGGGGGAGGGCTGGAGAAGGACTGGATGTGGTTCATATTGCTCCACTACAGACACACACCAGCAATGTGGTATTTAAGCCAAAGGGATCTCCTTGTTCTGTTTGTTTCTGGCCCCAGAAATGAAAGTTGGGAGGCGGCGGGTCCCTCCTGCCTTGGCAGAGAGGCAGCGACTAGAAATCGCACTGCTCAGGCTGTAACTCTTGTGGTTCACTCTATTCAGAAGAAGACTCTGATTATTCACCTATTTCTTTGCCATAGTCCTGTAAATGACTCCAGCCCACACTCCTGTGTGTCCAGTTCCCCCCCCCAAGCTTTCGAAGGAAACCACCCTCTTCCCTCCAGCTCCGCTCCCCGAACCCTTTTCCCTCCCCCACAGCTGAATTTCAGGATGAGGATTTGCTCTTTCTTTACCCCAGCCCCTTCCTCTTTTTTTATTACACGTCCGACCTGAAGGGAACGAGTTGATGGGATTATTTAAAACCCTCTTACTAAAGGTCTCTCCTCAATTAGGGAACCCGAAAAGGACTTTTATGGGCTTTGGCTCCTCCTCCGGGGTTTCTTTCCAGTCTTAGAATGGATTTAAGAATGACATTTTCTTTCAGAGTGTGGCTATTTCGGTGTCTGAGCTGATTTTTCCCATTCTTTCCTCTCCTAATGTTAAATAAATGATATTTGGAAGGAGGTTGATAACTTAACTCGGGAGGTGTCCACCCGGCATAGTTTTTCCGTGTTCTGTTACCCTAAATAGCTTTAAAAAGAAACTATTTTGACAGCGAGCGTTGAAAGAATAAGACTAGTACGAGGTTTTTCCCCGGCTTTGATTTATCTCTTTTTAACATGTGTATGTATGTCTCTCTATATACACACACACATATATATACCCTTCAAGTCAAAACAAATTACAGCGCCGGGATTTGGGGGAAAGGACGTTTGTTTGGTGCAAATCTGGGCTGTTTATGTAGGGAGACTCTGCAACACCGGGGTGGAGAGGGGGGTGGTCGTGCTGGGATGGAGAAGGGGAACGGGCGCCCCGGGTAGGGGGATTTGATGCGGCTTCCTCGGCTGTAACGTCCCCGAGCAGCCAGCAGAGCCCGCTTCAGACCAAGTTCACTGCCAGCGGGGCCGGGCCGGGCCGGGCCGGGCTGGGGCGAGAGTGGGACCGGCTGCCCGCAGCCCTCCAGTCCTTGCTCGAGC
The DNA here is from genome assembly GCF_033783945.1 of Neopsephotus bourkii. Lineage (NCBI taxonomy): Eukaryota > Metazoa > Chordata > Aves > Psittaciformes > Psittacidae > Neopsephotus > Neopsephotus bourkii. The sequence goes on along the minus strand of NW_026902294.1, from coordinate 942,818 downwards.
CCTCCGGCTTTCCCTAAGTAACAGGGGAACCCTCTTTTTCTGCCGAAAAAGGAAGAAAAATCACCCCCAAAATTAGATCAGGGGAAATAACCGCCGTCAAAACCTCGTCGAGGAAATCCCAAATAAAAGAGAAAGAAATTATTATTTCTTGAGGGGTTTCCCCCATTTTGTTCTTTTAAATGTAAAAATGTGGGGGGACCAAAAAGGGTAAAATAAAATCAGTGGTCTAAAGCAGCAATGGGTGATGTGGACAGAAACATCTGATGTTTGCAGAGCTCTGATTTTTTTTTGTTCTTCCTTGGGTAGGGAAAAAAAAATCACAAAGAAATGTATCTTTTTACCCCTTTTTTTTCCTAAGTAAAATAAATAAAATAGGAAAATCAGCAGCGCGTTGGTTTCTAGAGGCGTAGCCGGTAACTCTGGTCTTGGGGGGCTTGTTAGTACAGCATTATAGCTCGAGGGGTCAAAAAGTTGAGGGTCAAAAGTTTACGCTGTGCGTGACTCGGTCTTGTGTATAACCCTGATAGACTGATGTCAGTGGGAAAAAAAAGAGGGAGAGAGAAAGAAAGAGGGAAGGGGGGGGGCGAGGTGGGAGGAAGAGTCTCTGCTGCTGGGCAGAGATGAGAGAAGATGATAGCGAGGTGGGAGCGACCTTCAGCCGCGAAGGAAGAAAGGGGGGATAAGAAGCTGCGGGATTTTGGGGTGGGATGTGTGTGGAAAAGAAGGTTGATTTGGGTCTCCCGCGAGGAAACGCCGAGCGAGTCCTCAGTGGTTTTATTTTAAGATGAGCCCTGAAACGCTATTTGGAGTGGAATGAACAGAATATAAGGGGAAATGCATTTATTCAACCCAATTACGAGGAGGTCCCTTTAGGATATTAAAGCGAGCAGTTAAAAAATAATTTTCATTCTAGCGTCAATTTTATTTGGGGGAAAAAATGAAAAAAAAAAAAAAAGAAAAGAAAAAGAAATTCAAAAGCCCGATAAGTTTAGTGAAAATGTGGTTCCAAAATCTTTACTTGGAACCAGTTCCAGAATCCGAAGAGGTGCCTGGCCCCCATAGAGCCGAGCATCTTTAATACGGACTCGGTAGGAATGCAAATAATCATCCACAACAAGAAAAGAATGACAAGAAATAACGCCCATGATTTACTGTTCGCATTTCTACCTTAATCGTAGAGAATCTGAAATAATGATATAGAGGCAAAAGCAATGGATTGATGGCTTAAAAACCCCCAATATATGTATTTAAAAGCGGTTTTAAGTGCTCGTTTCGTCCCTCGCTCCGGTGAAAGCAGCTAATTTCGTTTTGCAGCACGTTTTCCGCCGGAATTTGAATGAAATGGTTTCTATTTCTTGCTTGAAATGTGACTCCACTCTGGTCACTGCAACAGTTTAATGAACTGATATAATAAATATTTCCCTTGGCATTTCAAAGTTATTTCTACACTGCCAGACTTTGAACCCTCCAAACTCTAAATATTATTTGCACTGGGACTGGGGAAGATCTTTTCAATAGCTGCTTAAGCAAACAGTCGTAGCAATGCAAACTCTTCCCTTTTTGCCCTGCGACTCCCCCCCCGCTTTTAAATATTTTCAGTGCTTAAATACTTATAACAAGGGTCATTTTTCTTGGAAGAGAAAGAGAGAATATTAGAGCCCTGGGAAAGGCATTCTGGAAAATCCATTTGCTTTCCCGATGCGGATATATTCATGGAGTAGGTGAAATTCAAGCGAACGTAAAGCGTTTTGTTTCGCGTGATAAGATTCAGCTTTAATTAATTGCCATGAATTTGCTTGGTATTTATAAAATATCACTATATGAGGGCTCCGGTTTAGTTGTAACTTGGGTGATCCATCTCTTCGCCCTTGTAATTACTGCACTTATCTCTCTAGAACAGTCATTTCTACTCCAGGTTTATAGAACAGGTAATGGATAATAAAGGCCATTTGTTTTCGGGATATTAAAACAAGCAGGTATAATTTCACGGCAATAAAGGAAAAAAAAACCCAACCCAAACCACCTCCCAACTTTCCTTCTAATATTCACTCCTACATCAGAACGTTTAACTTTCCATTTAGGGACGCGCGTTCGTTTGAAGTGGGTTCATTTGGAGAGATGTGAGGAGGGAGGGAGATAGGGGAGGGGAGAGGGGGGAAATTAAAGGTACCATTTCCAAGGATATTTCTAATTTATCTCTCTTGCTCGGGACGGACTCGGCTTAACCCGAGAGTCTCCGAGTACCGGCCAGGCGTTGCAAACACTATTCAGGGCACTTTTCCTTCTCCCGATATACATTTATAGTTGTTATTATTTTCTCTACCGGACAATCAATTGAATGCGCTTTTTAATCCCGGTTTACTCTCCAATGACCTCTTTACCGCGGTCTTGGAGCTGGCGGTGTTAACAGGGAGATAAAGGGTGAATCCCCGCAGGGATGCGCTGCTCCCCCCTCGCTGCCTCGCTGGTTTTAAGGGGAAAAATATGGTTTTAAAATATTGTTATCTGAAATGAAAAGGACACCTAAGGCTGGGAAACCACGCAGGGCTAAAATCTGCTTTTCCCTGCTGCAAAGCAGGTGTGGGCCGATTCCTACCCAACCCTTCAGCCTCCTTCCCTGCTGTTGTACATCTCGGATGGTCGTTATTAAATGTTTTGCTTTAAAGAAGCGCCTTAGCCCTCCGTGCGCGGGTGATACACACACACACAGTTTCATACAAGAAAGTTTGCGCTTGGAAAAGGGTGGAAAAAGGCAAAAAGAAAAGAAAATATCCCTTTCTTCATTGCTGCTAAAGCCGAGAGAGAGATTTCAGAGGAAGGGGGGGATATAACAGGGAGAAGGGGGGAATCATAAAAGCCCTACAAATGAAAGCGCGGAGCGGTGCGGAGGGCGCGCGGCGCGGGGTGAACCGCGGGTCAGCGCGGCTCTCGGCGGCCGCCGCGCTGCGGACACGCCTCGCTGTTTAACAAAGACTGACAAACTATGAGATTAATACCAAAACTTGCGGGTTTCCCACCCCAAAATGCTCAGAGGGCCTCCCGGCGCTGCCGGGAGCAGCTCCGCTCGCCTTAAAGGACAATAGTGGTTTATACTGGGGGGAGAGGGGGGGAGGGGGCACCCACTAAAAAAAGGCAGAAGAAGAAGGAGAGAGAGAAATTAGTGTTCTTATCGAGAATTAATCTCATTGTAAAAGCAACACTGGGAAGAGAGGGCGGAAAAAACGGGCTAGGGTGGGGAGGGGAAACGGGCGGGGGGGGGGATGGGGGTGTTTAGGGGGTTCTATAGGATTCCGCCTGCAAAACCTTCCCAAGTTTGGGGGGAGCCCCCTCGGGGATTACTCCGAGGAAAAGACCCACGTTTTGCTAAGGTAGGTACCGCTGTCGGTGTTACACCTGGGCGGTGGGCCAGGCTTCGGAGGTGGGGGGGGGCACTAAGCAGGGAGTACCCTCCCCACCGAGTGCTGCCTCTTTTGGGGGAACCACATATGCGCTCAGCATGAAGAATGGGATAACAACCCCCCTCCCTGAGCTGGCAGGTGCCTTTGGGAGGGTTTTGGAGAGGGTCGAGGGCTCCCCTGGCCACCCCTTGGCGGTGGACACAGGTCGGGGGATCCGGGAGACACCCCTTTCCTTCCTGCCTGAGGTTACTTTGGTGTGGAAAAGAGCCCGGGTGGAATTTGCTGTGGGAAATATGCGGCGTGGGGCGGTTTGATAGAGAAAGCTGTGAAGAAGGGGGCTGGGAGGGGGGCACCGAGGGGCTGCCTTTAATTTGGGATCGGAGGCAGCGAGGGGAGAGTTCTTGGAGGTGTTTGGGGGGAAGGTGGCTGGTAAACGCTAGGGGTGCTGGTTTGCTGGCACCGACCCCTGCGTGCCACCGGGAAGGAGCATTAAACCTTTCTCTTTCCTATTTTTTTCCGCTAAGAATGTGGGAGGGAGATAAAAATCAGGAATAGGCCTTAGTTATGGCTATTGAAACTCCTCTCCTCGGTTAGGAACAGGCTGCGAGGAAATCCAATAAAATAAATCAGAGAGAGGATTGGAAAGGAGGAATAACATTTCAGTTAATAATAATTAAAAAAAAAAAAAAAAGGAACTCTGATAGGATTGGTTCTGTGGAATTATTTCATGGCATCCAGCTGCACGTTGTACAAGCGGATTTTATTTGGCTCCTTACTTTGATGGCAGGGTTTAAAGGGGAAGGTGAATTTTAGAGTGGCTGCTGCTCCCCGGTATAGGTCTGTGGAGGGGGGAAATCTGCTCCATGCAAAAAGCGGCTTTGCTTCACTCTGCGACTTTGGTTGGGAATCTGGGGGCTTGTTTTGGCGTGTAAAATGGTCTGGGGGTTGCCCCAGGTGCATTTGGGCTTATTGCTTAAAATATGCCGTCCTTTTTCAGTTTCTCTGCGAATTATATGTTTTATCAGGAAAACCGACTATTCGCGTTAAAGTATCCGAAAAATCTGCGGACATCGTGTGTCCGGGAAAGCCCAGGGACATTCGTGCTTGGCCACGGCTCTTTTTATTAGGAAAAAAATGAAGGAATTTGTGAAATATATTGAGGATGTTTTGCAGGAATTTTAATGGAGGGGAAATGCAGCTTTTCTCTCAGAGCCTCTTTGCTGTGGCATTTAAATGCAATTAATTCGGGAGATACTTGACCAAAAAGGTTCTGCCTTTTGAAATACAAATAAAAAAAGAATAGGGGGAAAAAGGAGGGGGGGGGGGATGTTGTACTTTTAATCTCTTGGGCAACTGTAATTTTAAACGAAATCTCAACATGATGCTACCCTCATTAGTTCCGAATGAAGGTTCATTACCTAGACAGGATGAATATTTTATTGCTTTATATCCCTTTTTCGGAAATGAAACGCCTTTGATCTTTTTCTCGGGTTGTAAAAAGAATTGCCTGTCATAAAAAAAAAGCGCCTGTCGTCCCATCTGCCTTTACATTCTGTATTTCTTTTCATCTGCTTCTTGCTTATGTCTATATATATAATTTATCCTTACATGCACGTATAAACCCAAACCTTAGTTGACCTCCAAGAACGAAAAATGGATTAAATCTCTGCACTGCGTATCAGAAACTCATTCCGCGCGTTTCAGGGTGGAGGGGACTGGGCAGTGGCGTTTTGCTTTTAAACGGCGATTATTTGGATTCGAAGCTCTTTATGCATCTCTCTCTATATATATATTCAGGAGATGATTTTTTAGCAGAGCGGTAAATTAACGTGCAAGGGATGGAGGAGAGGGTAGGAAAGTTCCAGGTTTTCTCTCCTAGTATTGGCTATTCGGATGCTGTGTTGGTGCTTTAATTAATCGTCTTTCCTCTGAAGAGTGAAATCTTTGAACCATCTTTACCTATAGATTAATTCCTGATCTCTCGAGTCCCAAAACTCTGCCCTCCCTCCCCAGAAGATAATTATGGCGGTAGGCGAAGATCTCTGACCAAGGAGGATGCATCTGTCTTCTATATGTACCCTGTAGATCCGAATTTGTGTAAAGGAAGTTGGGTCACAAATTCGTATCTAGGGGAATATGTAGTTGACACAAACACTACAGGTCACACACCCAGAAGGCACTAAAAACAAACCACCACTCCCTCCCCCCCCCCCCAAAAAAAAGAGAGCCACCCACACCCCACAACCTTAAATAAAAGGGTGAAACCAAGATCTTCACCAGAAAACCGTTTTCTGGCTGAAAAGAAATACTTTGGATTTGACCTTAGCTCAACTCCAGCGCTCCTGCGATAAACTTTATCATCACTTCGAGATAAAATCTGTGCTTGAGGGGAGGTTGGGGGAAGAAGGGGGAGGAAGGGGCGTTATTGCTGCCATTTAAGAACTAGGAGCCCACTATTGCTTTAGGTTGTGTAATCTCAGCACTGACACCAACAAAACTAACATATATATATATATACACACACATACATTACTGCTTGCGAGGAGCTTATTGCGCGTTTCGGGTTTAAACCCGGCTTTGTGGGGTGGTGGCTTTTGAAAGGCTGCTGGTTTGCTCTGGCTTTTAAAGCGTCTTTATTACCAGAAGGGCGAGCGGAAGATGCATTAGGACTTGGGCTAATTCGCTTTTGTAATTGTTCATCAAGTCCCTGATTCCCTGCTCGGAGGATGGGCTCCCTTTACCACCGGTGCGTGGGAAAACGGTCAATCTCAGAAATGTGATTTAGGACACCGGGCACCCCGAATTAGCTGATGAATTCCTTATCGATCCCCAACGAGCCCTATTCATCTCTGCCAGGCTCGTCCCTTCCCGCATCACCTTGGCGGGGGGATGAGCTGTAACCCCCGCCCGCGGGGACCTCTGCAGAGCGTGTACGGGGGCACTAGCGGCGAGCCCCGAGCCCCGCAGAAATCATTTTTTACTTCTATTTTAATGAAATCTGGTTTTGCTGGGGGGGGGGGGGATGCATTTATTTTTTCCCACCCCTCCTCCTTCTCCCACACTCCCCCCCCGCCCCGAGCCAAGGACACACCCCCGGAGGGGTGGGGGCCAGTCCTCGCCCGCGAGGCTCTGCGGGGCTCGGGGCCGACAAGGCCGGGGTCGGGGCTGGGGGGGGGAGCGGGAGCCCCCGGTCGCCTCCCGGGGGTGCTCAGGGCCCCGGGAGAGCCCGGGCTGGGCAGGTTTCCTTATCCGGGGACCGCGGGGCCCCTCGCCATTGGCCCGCGCTGTCACATGGACTCAACTTTGTTCACTTGACAGTAAGTAGGAGGGTTCCGCGAAACAGGAAAACGAGTAAAGGGGGGGACGGGGATAAATTTTAGGAGAGATAGATATATATATTTTTTTTTTCCGTGTGTGCAATTCTAAGAAATTAATGGCCATGAGCTCGTTTTTGATCAACTCCAACTATGTGGACCCCAAGTTCCCACCCTGTGAAGAGTATTCCCACAGCGATTACCTTCCCAGTCACTCGCCGGAATATTACGGCAGCCAGAGGCGAGAGGGCACTTTCCACCATGACGCGATGTACCCGCCGCGGTCAGCCTGCGAGGAGCAGCTCTACTCCTCCTGTCCCAGCGCCGGCCGCCCAGCAGCGCTGCCGTCCCCCCGGGGTCACGGCCGTCCTCCACCCGGCTTGCGGGGCCACCTCCCCGCGGCGGGCCCCCCCCGCCAGCCGGGCACCCCCAGCCCGCCGCCCTCCTGCAGCCAGGACCCCCGGAACCCGCCCGCCCCCCCCTGCAAGGAGCCGGTGGTCTACCCCTGGATGAAGAAAGTCCATGTAAGCACGGGTAAGTGAGCCGAAGCGCTTCGCTTTATACCGAGTAGCACCTCAAAGTCTTGTAGAAATCCTATTGCACCAGTTGTAAAATAACCATTCGCGGAGATTTACGATCGCCTGTTTGCAGAGCGGTATAATTACATCCTCCATAAATTTTTATTGCTCTGCTTGGCCATGTGCCTTTGAAGTCTCTGTTACCATCCTCCTCCAATTTCTTGCAGGCTACTTTTTTTTATGGCTGTTGAATCTTCATAAGTTAAGTTTTATGTTTTCGTAATTTGTATTTAAGTGGCGGGTTGAGTAAACTTTTACTATCCCTCCCCCTTTTTTTTTCTTTTTTTTCTTTCTTTTTTTTTTTTTTTTGGTGTGTGATATTTAATAACAAGGAGTGTCTGCGTTTGCCTGCTTGCACGTGTGCAGGGGGATCTTTAAAGATTTGGGTATAATACAGTGATGCTCAAGTAGAGGTGTGCGTATATATATACGTGTGTGTGTATATACACACGTAGAGGGCATGGAAAATGTGTCTAGGGGACCTTATAAAAACGTTTAGACAGGAATACACGTCAAGCAGCGAGGATGGAGGTGGAGATTTGCAGATAGGTTCTGGGTGTATTTTTAGCAGGTTTGTGGTGTGTGTTTTTTGAGTGTATCCCCCCACCAAAAGAATGTGCGATGCTTTTTTGGGGGGAAAGGACCCGTGAAAGGAACAGCTCGGTAATTCTTCTGCTCTTTGTTTTGTTTTTTTTTCTTCCTTTTTTTTTTTTTTTCTTTCTTCTTCTCCTTTTTCTTTTTCCTCCTTTGTTTGTTCAGTAAACCCCAATTACTCAGGAGGGGAACCGAAACGCTCCCGTACAGCCTACACCAGGCAGCAAGTCCTGGAGCTGGAGAAGGAATTTCACTATAACCGTTATCTCACCCGGAGGCGCAGGGTCGAGATCGCCCATTCCCTCTGCCTCTCCGAGCGCCAGATCAAAATCTGGTTCCAGAACAGGAGGATGAAATGGAAAAAAGATCACAAGTTACCAAATACCAAGATCAGGTCTAATTCTTCCAGCTCCTCTGCCAGCCTGCAGATCCCACAAGGAGGATCTCAAAACCGATCCCATGGACCAGCCACCAGCCTATAACTATTCCTTGGATGCATGGATGGATGGATGGATAGATGGATGGATGGATGGAGTGTGCGTGTTTGTGAGTTTGTGTGTGTGTAGGGAACACATGGTACTTTGTTTTTAATGCTCCGAGAAGCAAGGGAAGGAGGGGTGCTCTTTATTTATAGGGGAAACAGGGAGACCCAGCTGCAACAAAGCAGAGCTGGGCTGTTGTGCCTCTTCCATTAAGAGGAGGCTGTAGATAGTAGTTTTCAGATTTGGCTAAGATGGATCCTTGTTTCATCTTTAATCACGCCAAGCTCTGCCCCATTTGTCATGTTTACTCTCCCGTACAAAGGATGGACCTTATGTCTGCTATTACCTCGACAACCAGCGCTCACTTTAATAAATGAGGCTCAGTTTCTTCAAGACGAACTGGATTTTCTCCCCCCTCCACCTCCACCCACCCCCTTTTTTCCCCCCCTCTTCTTTTTCCCTTCTCGCCTGCCAGCCACGAACGGGAAGTTTCTATCCCGCCATCCCAAAGACGCGGCGATTCTAACACGGCCCTGCCATGGAGTGGGGAAAACGCAACAAACAAAATCCAAATCCACAGGGGTGTGAGGAGGGGGTGGTGGTGTTGCTCCAGGACACTGCGCTGGTCCTGAGTGGAAGTGGGGGAATACCCTGGGGGCGGGGGGGGAGGAAGGGATAACTAGGTCAAATGGGTGGTGGACAAAGAAAGCAGGAGGATAGGGAGTGCTGCAGACACCACCACCCCCCCGCTATTTTATTTCCAGTATGTTAATAGTGATTCTGGGAAGGGAAGGTGGGGTAGTTTAGGAACAGGGTGATGAACTGTGGCACCTGGATTCACCCCCACAGGCCAGGGTGAGGAGGGGGGAGCCCCCCTCTCCTGCTGTGGCGCCCAGTTTTGTACTGAAAATGTGAATTCGGGATGGAGGGGTGAGGGTTTGTCCCTCTGGGGTGAACCAGAGCTTTGGCAAGCCCCCCTACCCCCCCCCCGTCGATACCCTTCCTCTACTCCCTTTGTCCTTCTTGCTGTCTAGGATTACCTGTAATGAGCAGAGAAAAGAAACAACAGCAGAAACAAAAAGCGCAATTGGAAATAAATCTGTTCATTGTGAACCTGCCCCTGCGTGGTTTCTATTGTGGGGAGGGGGGTGCTGACTTTTTATTCTGGTGAGGATCAAAAAAATACCTATTTTCAAGGAATGAATTAAAGAGCACGTTTGTTTTTTACAGGCATTTCTGGTGTCAGTGGCACAGCCTCAAGTCCCTAATGAAAACAAAAGATATTTGACTAGGGTATATCAGCCTTAAGTACTGCTAAGCCGTACATATTATGATTTATTTGTTCTAAGCATATATTAATATGCTCTTCCCAAACTGGGCTCAGCCAAAACAGAGCGAGTCATTAGCGCTTTGCTTTGCTGTGAGGAATGGATGGAGCGATGGATTTCTCTAGAGAGACTTCTCGAGTTTAAAAAAAGACCCCAAATCTCCTTCTCCGAGGTAGTTAATGCATTAATGAGTCTAATTTTTGCACAGATGTTTCTCGGTGTTTGCAGGTTTTCTGTGTGTTCTGATATTACAAAGGAGCTGGCTCCTGCGATAGCTCAGAGCCTGACAAGCAAATAGATAATCAAGAAGACAAATGGCTCCTTTTGTGAGCCGCAGCTCTTGTATTAATTTTCATTTTCTTCCTCATAGAAAGTATCGAAAATACGGTTCAGGACGAAATAACATTCCAGTCCTAAGTTCCAAATATATAAAAACTGGACTATTGTGCTCAGGGGGGTCTGTCAGGGGTGGAATCCGTGGCACCAGCTGAAGAAAAGGATCATTTTCTTATACTCTCCTCTCCAGGCAAAAATGACTTTTGCTTATTTGTTCAATGTTCGTGGAATTCTCCCGGACCCCCCATCAGGACCGAAATATTCCCCCTGCATTTCTTCCCAAACAAAGGCAAGGCTTGAAATATTTCCAAGCCAGGGTGTGTGGATGGGTTATTCCTTGAGTTGTAGTAAGTCACCGCACGGCCACAGCGCAAATAAAGTGTCGTCCGTCCCCCCCCCCCCAAGTGTCCCTGCCCCCAGCTCGAACAAAGGCCGCTCGATTTTTCTTTCTATTGACATTTTCATACTTTAAAATAATATTAATGTAGTCACATGGCACAGCTGTGATGTAGGAGAAATGGATTTATGGCTGTATTTTTGGTTAACTATAGCGGGTTTAGCAGCAGCAACTACAAACCTTTTAAGTTTCTATTTCAACCCTTCTTTTTTTCCCAGGGCGGGTGGCAAGGGCTGTATTTTATTGCAATGCCTGAGGTTGGGGTGTTGTGGGGGTGTTGTTGCATTTTATTTTCCTGTTTCTCTCTTTGATGTGCGGGGGTTGTAAAGAGGGTGTTATTTTCGAGATAGGGCTCCTAAGAATGGCAAAAAAATCGTTCTATTTTTAAAAAGAAAAAGGCATATGCTTCCAGGAATGCGGGGTCTATAGAAGCAAATCAAAGCTGGAAAGTATGAATAGAATAGAAGGGGGAGAAAAGAAGATTTCTATAGGACCTAAAAGTTCACAGCCATTAGAAGCAGACAGAAGCTAAGAAAAATGCGAGAATTATACAGAAAATCATTAATCACTTCTTTTCTTTAAATACTTATCCTTTTCCCATTGTTATTCAACAGCAAATCTCCGCAGACCGTCTGTTGGGAAAAAAGCACCCGGAGTTCTACAAGAATCTTCAGGGGAAATAATCTTATTAATAATAAAATCTGGATCGTAAAGGTGAAAGCTTTATTTTTGGGGGAGAAAAACAAAAGCAAAACACCCCCCTCTCAAAGGGATCCCCTTCCCCCAGACCTCTCACTTTGGAAGAAACCACCCAAACCATGAGGGCCGTCTCTGGGGCGTTGGAAAAAGGATGTGGGAGCGAACCAGGTAACAGAGCTGCTCTCTTGGCATGCGTTTCGGGTCTGTTTGTTGCCTCTTCCAGCAGAAACCTGGGGAAGCAGGAGGAAAAAAGGGGGAAAAAAGGAGCTCAAAAAGGAAAAATGGCAGAAAGCAAAACAACTCGTGAATGCTTGTGCGGGCTTTCCCTTCTGCTTTCTCGTTTTGTTTTGGCCGGTGTAAGCGAGGCAAGCGGCAGAGAGAGTTTCCAGGCGGGTTATTCGTGGTGAGGGGGGTTTGTGTGTTTCTCTTCGATTCGGGGCTGTTGCGTGTGCGGGATCGGCCCCGTGGAGCTTCTCTGCGGGGTCACTGGCGAGGCTCTAGGGGGGGAGTTCTGGGGGGGAAGCCTCTCTCTTTCCTGTTTTTAAATCCCTTTTCCACCTTTTTCCCTTTTACAATTATTTTTTTTCCCCTGAGCAACATCTTCCGCCCGTTACCGACGGGTGTGGGGAGGGTTTGAGGGGTTTCGGGGTGCAGGGATCCCTGGTGCGGGTGTCCCGGGGGGCCTGGGTGCCCCAGAGTGTGGGGGTTCCTGGGGATGTCTTTGTCCCGGTACTGCCGGGGTCCCGTTGGTGCTGGTTCCTGCCCCGTCCCGGGAGCGGTGTGGGAATACCGTAGTGAAGGAAAAGGCTGAAAACTGGGGAGACAAACTTCAGCTCTGGCAAGCCCCGATCGGGGGAAGAGAGTTCACGCAGAGGACACGTTTTCTAGGCGATTAGCTGTGTATTATAGCCAGGGAATGACCTCGCAAACCCCTTGACCTCCCCGAGGCTGGACATTGTGCTGAGCCCGCAGCGCAGCAAAACTTTGCGTGTGCGAGGTCCCGCCGGCCTGGCCCTCACCGCGGCCTCGGGCCGTGGAAGCCGGGAACCAGCCCCGGGAGGCGGGGGGGGGGGGGGGGGGGGGGGTGTGAGAGAAAGGAATGAAGAAGGGTCTTAGAAGTGGGGTTATTTCTGCTTTCTCACGGTTTAATGGTTCTGCTGCCCAGCCCGGGCCCGACAGACGCTTTCCCCTCTGATTTCACTTCAAAGCCCTCTGTCTTGGCGTGTTGCTTCGGTGTGAGAAAAGAGAGGGAAGGCGCAGAGCATCCGCGCAGCGTTGGCTCGGCGAGCAGAGCCCTGTTTTACCCCCCAGACTCGGAGGGGGGGGAGAAATAACCCCAACCTCGCAGTGCAGGAGCGGAGCCCCCCGCCCGTTCCTGCGTCTCATCTCGCTTCTTATTTTCAGAAATTCCTTTGTTTGAGAGCCCCCCCCCCGCTTTCCCCCCGCACCTCCTCCCACTTCGCTCCTGCCCACGGCGCTCTCAAAAGCCTCTCTGTGCCCAGCTGCCTGCGCGGAGCAGCGCGGAGCTGTGATGGGGGATCCCACCCGGGGCGGGGGGGACACTCGGGGACCTCTTTCCCCCCCCCCCTCCCTCCCCACCGAGCTGGGACCCCCATTTCCTTCTCCCAGCACCGGTTCGGCCAGAGTTGAGCCCCTTTGTTACCCCTTAGTCGCAAAATTAGACAAAAAAGGGTGAGAAAATGATATAACTCATCCCACTGAGTAGTTACTGGACAGAAAGGGTATAGAGGACGTAGAAATAAATATATATGTATATATCTGTCTAGATAAGCAAGGATAGGGGGGGTCTATTCGTATATAGGTGGTGGTGGGTGATAGTATGCCCCCTCTATAGCTCTGGGTAGCTTTAAAGGCTCGGCGAGCGGGTTGGGAGTTTCTCAGCCCCAGTGACAGATTTATGATTCGCAATAAGAACGGCGTGTTTAAATCCGTAAATCAATCTCGCTTTCTCACTATATAAACGTTCATTTTATCTTTAGAAAGAAAACGGCTTTGATCACGGCACCTCGGAGGGTGAAGCCGCTGTTTATGGCCGCGTTTCCGACCCTTTGAACTGGGGGCTTGAAAAAAATAAAAGAAACCCCCGAAACGGGTGCTTCTTTTGCATGAAACAAACCCAAAAATGTCAGGGGAGGTGGAGAGGGGGTATCTGCCCCGTTTGCTGCCTGGGATGACTCTGATCCTTTCCTCCCCCTCTCTTTTTTAGTGTATTTACTCGGCTCCATTCACAGGGACTCTACCTTTTATGACAGGGAAGGAAAAAAGAAGTGGTTGTGTGAAGCGAAAGTTGCGGCTTCTGAATCGAGCTGAAGTTCCAAAATACCCCCTTCCCCCAGCGACAGAACCCCCTTTCAATTGGATTTCCACCCCCCCACTCCTTGACCAAGCGTCTCTCTACCAACAGCGACTTTCACTCGATAAAATCGATTCCGAAATAATCGAGGACTTTTGAAAATGAAGCGCTTCCCTGCTCGCTCCTTCCTGGCCGGGGGCAGCCCAGAGCCTGCCCCACAAAGCATCCTAAGCTTGGCTTAAAGGGGGACTAAAACTGCTTTTAGGCTTTTCAAATTTACGTTGATGTTTAAGACGAGCTCCCTCCAGGCTTTACCGGTGGAGGGCGGAGGGGTCGATTCCCCATGTAGCCGCCCCAGTGGGCTGAAGGGGTGCTGGTGTGCTGCTGGGGGGGCTCTGCCCTGGGGTTCCCTGCTCTAGGACGCGCTCCTGAGGCTTTCAGGCTCCTTTCCTTATCTTGTCTTGGGTGGTGGGTTCCCTCCGTGGACTCCGAGGCCTTTCCAAGCCGCTTCCCTTTGTTGCTCATTCTTCTTCCTTTTTTTTTTTTTTTTTTCCTTTCCAGGATCCTTGTACTTGGCAGCTCTCCTCAGAGTCCAAATTTGATTTGATTTTATTTTTTTAATGCAATAAAAGCTGGCCAAACAATAACAGCAGCGGGGAGAAAAGGCCTGGAAGGGAGGGCTGAGCTCTTGCAAACCAGGAGTATAAATATTCTCAGCTGGTTTAGACTCTAAAACAGTTGTGCTATTCAGTACAAGCCTGCCATGAAAATCGCAGCGTGGAGAGAGGGGAAATAAAAATAGAAAGGAAAAAAAAAAGCACGATGTGGTTTAGCAGAAGCAAGGTCCAGCAAAGCCAAGCTGCAGGCAATGTTTAGGGAAGGGTTTAAGGGCTTTTAAGATGGGGGAATAAAGCTAAACGCGTGGCCTAGGGCAGGGCAGGGGGTTGAGGTGGGTGCCCCTGCACGGCCTCTCACCGCCGTGCCAGGCTTTGGGGAGCAGCCCTGAGGAAGAGGGGGGAAGGGGGGGGGGGGCTCTGTCCACCTCGAAAAGCTTCGTTCAGTTGGAAACTTCTTTCGAAAACTACTGTTCCGGTGGAAGGTCACAGTGGTCCTTTGAGTATGAAACTGCGAGACCCCCTTCCCCCTTCCCATCACGTGATTCATTAAATAATTAATGCCGAGCTTGCAGAATAGATATGTATTCGTCAGGAAAATCGCAGCCATGGACTCCTTGTGTCTGACGTGAAATTCAACTGTCCTTTAAAAAACAAGCCTAGAGCTGAGGGGAGGGGGGGGTAAAAAAAAAGAGGGAGAGAAAGAGCGAGAGGGAGAGAGAGAAAGAGGGGGAGAGGAGGAGAGAGGGAGAGGAGGCTGCAATAAAACAATTCTCAGGACCCACGAAGCCACGCCGAGGGCTGGATTATTGTAAGTAGCAGGGGCTTCCCAATTCCGAGCGTGTCTATATGTCCATGTAAATTTATTGTTTGTTATTAATGTTATTGTCGTAAAATGTGACAAATCGCCGTCTTCATTTCCTCCCATTTCTCTTCACATGGCGCTATGGATGTTTATACCCATCGAGGCATTTCATTGATATTTTTAGGAATATTCCCCTCTCTCCCTCTCTCTCCTCGCAACCTCCTTTTTTTTTTCCCCTCATCCCCCTTTCTTGATTTATTACAATAAACATGTCAGCAGCAGCGCGGCTGCCATTGTGTGTGTGTTTGTGAGAGAGTTGTGTTGTTTAGAGTGGTGGCCAAGATAAATCATTTCTGGAGTGAAAATGATGTGCAAGCGATGATATTTTAGAGCGAGGATCTCTCTCTGCCCCACTCCCTGGAGCTGATGATTTCAGGCGATTTACAGTAATAGATCAGCAGCTAATATGAAAGCTCTGGAGCTGGGGGTCTTAAATTACAGCATCTGTGATTACCAATTAAGGAAAGATTTGTATAAATTTGGGAAACCGGGAACGCCTCATTGCCATATAAACCTAGTAAAAAAGCACGACCTTAATATCAAAATCACAGCTCGGAGTCCTGCGCTGCAACATCACTTTCTGAACGATAACTCATTTTCTCTCAACTTCCCTCTCCCCATTCCCCGGCAGGACTCCTTGCTGGAGAACAGGCACAGGTTGCTTTAAGCATTTGCTGGAGATGCTTCGTTTTAAACCAGGCTCCGAAACAGAATTGAAATGCAACAAAATAATTAAGAATCATTTTAAACCAAGACCAAACCAGAGCTTACCGCTGGGAGGTCGCTGCCTCGGAGAGGCGCGGATCTGGTCCCAGGCGGGAAGGGGACTTTGCCCACCAAAGGCAGAACAAAGGGGGGCTATGAGAAATGAGGCGCTGCCGAGGGACCCAGCCCGGAGGGGTTGACCCACAGACAACAGCAGAAAGGGGGATAAGCTCCTCGCGGGTATCTCGTTGTGCTTTTGGTGTAGGAGGGTGACTTCGCGTGGCTCGCTCGGGCTAGGATGGTGATGGATGGAGAGGCAGAGAATAGAGCTCTTATGATGAGAGCTGGAAAAGGTGCTCTCAGGAATGCTCTAGGAGCCCGGGCCTGCTATTTATCTTGAGAAAAGCAGAGCTCCGAGGAGAAAGAGCACAGAAATAAGCTTAAATAGTAGCGTAACCTGGCCGTCAGCTGTTACCTTCAGAGCGATTCCTGTGCAAAACACAGCAGAGCTCTACTAGGGGAATCTCTTTCAAGCCACTGAGGTAGCGAAGCTGAAGCGTTTTGGGGACGAGATGTGTGTCCAGAACGGGAGGCACTGGTACCTGCTCGCCTGTCAGAGCGGGAAGCGCATCCTCCACGGCAAAGGGGAGGTCGGGAATCAACACTGCCCTCCCCTCCCGTCTCCAAACTGGACCAAATTGGTCCTGCCCGGGAGTGTTGAAAGGGAAGGAGGAAGTGGGAGATCGCGTTTTTAAATATTTTACAAGCTCCAACATGCGAGGAGTCAATAAAACTGACAACAGGAGCAAAGATTAAATGTTCGCACCGGATTCTCGAAGGAGAATTCCCTGAATTTTTCCCCTTCCCTTCTCTTTCCTCCCCTCTGCTCGCAGCCAAGTCTCACACCGCCCGAGCGGGGATATTTTACTCTGTCTGCCAGTGTAAACCTTTATGTAGCAAAATTAGAGGAACTCAGCGACTTTCATTAAATATTAAGGGAGATCCAGGGATGGTGACGGAGCCAGAAATACAGCATCATTCTCTGTCAAGCCCCGTATTAATTTAGGTTGTCGGCTTCAAATGGATGCAGACCCCCCTTCTTCCCTCTTTTTCTTCACCCCCTTTATTTTGTTCGGTGCTGGTTTGTTTTACGTGATGGCATTCCTATTTTTTTTTTTTTTTTGTTTTCTGTCGGTTTGGGATGTTGAGCATGAGAAATCGTCCCTTGGCGGGGGGCGGCTGCGGGCTCGGTGCGGAGGAGCCGCCCCGCAGCCCCCGCCCCGGGCGGCAGCCCCCTTTAAATCAATACCCGGGGCTCTATTTATCCCCGGTCCAGACGCCTTTGTGCGAGTGTCGCGCTTTAATAAGCAGATGTCAGGAGGAGATGGGGTGGCCGAGGGCCGCCGGGTCGCTGTGGCCGAACCTCCGTGCTGGGGACGCTGCCCCGACCCCGAGATCTGCCGGCCCAGCCCTGGAGGGGGGCTTGGCCCCGGGTTGGGGCTCCGCACCAGAAATAGGACCCCTGAGAAGACTCTCAGACTCCAGTTATGAGGCTCAGAGCCAGAACAGAAGCTCAGCTACTGGATAATAGCTCCAGAGCTCCCTTAGGCGACCCAGACCCAGGAGGTCATCCCATGACAGAGATAGGACCCCAAAACTTGGGACAGGAGCCTCCAACCTTGGAGGGGACCCCAGGCCTAGGCGGGTACCTCAGCCCTGGGTAGGAGAAGGCAGAATGTTCCCCATCCTGCTCTGTCACCGGCCGGCGGCTGATGGGGGCTGAAAACTGGGTCGGGGGCCGAAAACTGGGTCGGGGGCCCTGTAGGTGGTGTAAAACTTCTCTTCATGCAGGATTGGGCCTGGGGGGGCACCAGCTCCATCCCTCCCAAAACACAAGTTTCTTCCCTCTGAGGTTAGCGATCACTAGAGGGAAGTGGCTTGGTTTTGGCCAGAGCTGCTAGGGAGATTCCGGAGCAGAAGCCCTTGCCCAGAGCATCCTTTGCGCATCTGCGCGTCCCCCGCCGCCGCTGCTCTCCCAGCCTCACTACAAATAATGAGCGAATAGCTCCTTACCGTGTTTAAGTCGTGTTTCTTTATTAACTCTTTGAAACCGAGGTCTGGGGGGCTCTTTTCGAGAAACCAGCTATTGTACCTTAGAGTTACAAATGGCAGAAACAACGTCCAAGAGTCGGGAGGAGGCAATAAGCTACTCCAAGTCACTCAAGCAGCTTCGATTTCATTAGTTTGTGTGCAATAAGCCTTTCTCCTTGCCTGACATCTCGTCAGAAGTCTCTGGTCTATAGGCGCTACGAATCCGTGTTTAGCACATCTCATCCCCAAAGAGATATCCCTCCCTTCCCGTTTCGGCCAGACATCCCCTATCTTTTCCCAAAGAGGAAGCTATTAACGTTGTAAATATGAGTCAACAGCACCTTAATTCATAATTTATTGCAGGCGGGAGGAGAGAGTTATTTCAGATCAAAACATTGCGGAGGGCGAGAGCTGCAAGGCCGGAAAGGGGAGCAATAAAGGGGATAACGCGGAAACCCCGGGCTGAGGTGCGGAGCGGGCGTAGGGGCAGGGCCTGGCAGCAGCTCTACCCCATCCTTTTGTTTTCGTGGGTGTGTTTCCCCCTGGGAAGGAGCTTCAGCCCGCCCCTGTCCCCCGGTATCACCCCGAAACCGTCGCCGAGACCCGGGGACCTGGAGCCTATTGTGCTTCGTTTTCCTATTTCATAAGGAAACGAGCCCGAGTCATGAGCAGCCAGGACAAAAGCTCAGTTGCTTTTCAATTAAATAAGCAAAAGTCTGGAAACGGGGACTGTTTTCTTTGAGGTTTTATCTCTTTTTTTTTTTTATTTTTAGTGGGGAAGAGGGAGGAGGAGAAAGAAATAAAAGGCGACCACCGCATTTCAACACTTTTCTGTCCGTAACCATCCCAGCTGAAAAGGGAGGCTATAAATCAGAGGCGATGGTGGAGATTTGACTCCTTACTTTAGCGTAGATACAAGGGGAGGGGTTAAGGAGAAATCCCCACTCTTTGCTATTTCGTCTCCTTTTGATGTCCGACTCCGTGCGAAATGCATCGATGCTTTATTGGCAGCGGTATTGAGAGGTCAGGAGAGAAGCCTGAAAAACTTCGGGTCAAATTCTTTCCGAGCATGTCCCGGTGAAGTCAATGGGGAGCCGCAAACCGCAGCCCCTGTGCTCAGGGGGGACTGGGAGAGGAACCGGCTCCCCCCTCCCTGAACCCCTTTCCCACCACCCTGACCAGGACTCTATGAACCCACCACCTGCCCTGGTGCTGGGCGCCGTGGGGTGATGATGATGCTGGTGGTGGTGGTTTTTAGGAGGGGACGGTTTGCATCTTCCCGTTCCCTCCGGTTCTGGGGAGCTGTGACACGCTGCGCGCTTTCGCCAGCACGCAGATCCAGATTTCCTCTCCTCGCGCTGAGGTCAGCTGCAGAAAAGCCAAGTCTAAAAATAACCCCCAGGATCTGGTTTGTTGCTACTGGTACCTCAACACTCCCTGCGCTTCAAACACGAAAGTGCAAACTATTCCGTGGAAAAGGGCAAGATTTAATGGCAGGGTATTGCTGGGAAGGGTGGGAGTGAGAAAAAGTATTAAACCCGATGGGCTTTGCACAGCTTCTATTCCACACACCCCCCTTTCTTTCCCTCCCTTTCCTTCTTTCTATCCTTCGTTTTTTCCCCTTTCCCCGGCCGAGACATATGGAATCAATTTTGAATCCTGACACTGAAGGCTGGCCAATTCCTACTGGCTCTAAAAACCAGAATCCATTTGGTTCCCTTCTCTCCAGCACCCCTTGTCACTCAGTATTACAACCGTCTTGCAACATTTTAAGTCTTTATAAAGAGAAACAGCTTTCCAGAGAGATACGAAGGAGTCAGGAGTGGGGGAGGTTTTGGGGGGGGCACTTTTCCTTTTCTTTTTCCTAAAGGGAACGTGTTCTCGCCCCCCTCCCGACACCCCCATCCCACCCCGCTCGCTCGGTATCTCTCTGCAAAGGGGGCCGCATCCTTGCAATCCTTAAAGCTGTTTCGGAGGAGTTTCTATTTTTCTCCAGGTCAAGTCAGTTCCGTTTGAATCGAGGGAGTAAAAAAAAAAAAAAATAAAAAGGAGAAATAATTTAAAAATCAAAGCATCTTTAGGGAAACAAAATTCCAAATCGTCCGGGAAAGCCGTCAGCAAGATCCTTCCTCCGGGGTGCAATAAAGTAGTTGCTTCTCCTTAATTTGCCTGCTCCAGTTGCGAACTCGCCCCATCCGATCCGGTTTCGCTCCTTCTTCTTGAAGTCCTGGGTCGGACAGTCTCACAGGTAAGGAGTTCCAAACAAATAAATAAAGGAATGATGCGGCTCTGCCTTTCCTCCCTTCTCCGGCGCTCTGAGATGTAATGAATTGCTCCGAGAGCTTTGACAGGCTTCTCCCCCTCTCCGCTAGCTGTAGCTGACTTTCTGCCGCTCACAAATTAAGACTGATGCTTCGGGAGCGGGAGAGCTGGGGATGAGCAAAAAAAGACCTCGCAAGGTCCATAACGGGGACCGGCCGCAAAAAGCTTCTGTCCGAGGGTGTGATTCCTTGCGAAGTTTGTCTGGGATACATTTGGTAAAGGTTTAGCACCTCTCTCTTGTTTGAAAAAGAAACTACAAAAGCCCATTGGAAAAGCGGGTGTTAAACTGAAGAATGTTTGTGATGGTGATTTATGGCCCTACCAAGTTTTTTGTTTACTTGAAGCAGACCCTCATTACAAGGGCTTCTAAAAAAGAAAGCCCTCCCCCCCCCACCCCAAAAAGAAGCTTTCCCAAGCTCTGTGTATGTCCATAGCGGGTTTTCCCTCCCCAGGTCTGGGTGGAGTGGCCAGATGTGACCAACAAACATCTGGTTCATTGAGCTGCTGTTCCTTTTAGCCGAGCCGTGCGTTTGACCGCAATGGGTAAGAAGGAGGCTTCAATATTAAAGCGGTGGCTTCTGGGGTGTCCGAGCATGAAAATATTATGTTTAAAGAGGTTCGATGTTTGCTTGGGTTGGGGATAGGGAGCGAATGGCCTCCAAAACGGGTCATTCCGCTCAAATGCGGTGTCTGGGATCGAAGAGGATGGGCGGGGGTGTGTGTGAGATTACGCGTGGGAATATCGGATGCGTTATTTACTATGGGTTTGTGCTGTTCGGTTCTGGCTGCTCCCCCTCCATCCTGCCCCGTGAACGCCCGATGGGTATTTTAAGAGCGAGACAGGAGAACCGTTTGTATGGAGGGAAAAAAAAAAAAAACCCGAAACACGAGAAATGGGATTAAATCTGGGAAGTTGGGGTTTTTTTTCCGCTTTAAATACATACATAATCGTGCTCTGTTCTCCTTTGGTTCCTCTCCCTTTAGAGCGACATCATAACTTCATCCTCGGGACAATTTGCCAGGTCTAAAAATACTCTCTTAGACTGGGGAACTGGGAAAGTTTTGACTCAGTGGCTGATATTTCCCGAGGCGAGCTGCGATATTGGCAGAGCAGGAGCTCAGCTACACAGGCAGCTTCTTTATTTTATTCTTTTCCTTTTTGTTGTTGTTTTTGCCCTATTTTTCCACCCTGAAAATTGCTTTGCATTAAATTTCCTCAGCTCCAGATTTCTCTTTACTCGCCTCCAGCTAAAGTTGGGTGTTTTTACCAACCGCTTGATCTGTTGGCGAATGAAATCTGAGAAGAAACCGCAGGCCCTGAGTGGCCATAATTTAATTGATTTTATCATAAATCATCAACTTCATGAAGAAGCAAAGTTTTCATTGAAGTAAATTGATATTAATGGACACTTTCTGAAATGTAACCGTATAGATCTATAGGGTTGTGCTGTTCCCACTTCTGCTCTTTTGGGACAGCGGATTTTAGGGGGATGGGGGGGTGGGGGTATTTTTCTTCCTAGTTTTCTTTTCCCTCATCCTTCCTAAAAAGCGACTTATTCCCAGCTTCTTGGGGTTTTTTTTTGGGGGGGGGGGAAGAAAAGGTGGGGGTCTCAGATTTGCTTTGTGAGTGAATCCGGGATCACCGAGATGTGGGGGAAAAGAGCAAGGAGTAGTTTGGTTTCTCTGTGATATTAATCCAAATACTCCCCTAGGAGGCTTATTCCCTCTGCCCAGCCCTTTGGTGGGTGCAGAGGGGGGATATTTCTGCCCCAAATACGTGTGTCCCAGCTCGGCCCCGCCGCTCTCGCAGCCGTAAGAACTCGGACTGAAAGAGGATTTCAAACCCCCGCTTTCACCTCCGTGCCCTCTCCTGCGTTAAACATTGCCGTTCCCCAAACTTTCCCGCCCCATTAAAAATTAACCTGGGGTGGGTGGGAGCCCTTTGATGGGGGTGAGGAGGTGGCGTTGGGAGCACCCTGCAGCTCCCGAGGGGTTGTAGCGAGGGGAGCGCCTCGGGGTGCGCCGGTGTTTGGCGGGGGGGGGGGGGTGCGGAGATGCGGCGTGCAGGGAGGATGCAGGATTCCGTGGGATCCACACGCTTCCCTACAGACCATAAATACTCCACGTGAACATCCCAAAGTAGAGAAATGGAATTCCTTGCCACCACTTCTTCCTCCCTCTCCGGAGAGTTCCTCTTCAGAATTTGTTATTCTTTCTGCATTCTCAGAAGGAAGCAGGCACAATGGGGCTCATTCCTTCTCCCAGGTCCCTTCTGCCCCATGCCCAGCTTCTTCTCCAGCGCCAGCCGAGGCCAGGAATGAGGCGAGTATCCCTGCAAAAAAATAACCGAATTCCTTCCTTTTCTCATAGAAATGGCCACGACGGGAGCATGGTGCCTGGTCCTGCGGGAGGCTAAGGAAGGGCAATGGCAGAAAAGCACCAAATCCTCATTTTCTCCTTCTCTTTCTTACATATTGGTGATTGGGGGGGGGGGGGCCCCCCCCGCGGGAACGGAGTGGGGTTTAAAATGGGAAGAAACGGGGAGCCCCCGAGGAACCTCATCTTAGGGACCAGAGGAGTCGCCGTGGAGGGAGAAGCCCATCCTCGGGGCCTCGGGGAGGCTAAGAAGCCCTTCTCCGTTTTTTCTGCTCCCCCAGACCCGTTACTTTCCCCCTCCGTTTCCGTCGTCTTTGCCGTGGGGTTGGATGCTGAGGCTGCGGGAGCGGTGGGTGCTGCCGGTCTCTTTCCTCACCTATAGTGATTGTTCGCCTCCAGGTTAAAAGACAGAAAGGAAAACTGGTAGGAAAAATCAAAGGAAAAGCCACCCAGAGCCCCCCCAAGGGCCGGGCAGCCCCCGGGAGCGGGGGCACCTCCTGACCGGGAGCTCCAGGGAATTCGCTGATGCTGGAATTAGCGGGAGCGGAGGGGGAAGCCGGGAATTTCCCAATTCTGGGGAAAATAGGCAAAAGGTTGACGTGTCCCAGTCACGTGGGCGCATAATTCAAGCCATTATTTTGGCATTTGGGAAGGAGGAGGGAGAAGAGAGAGAAGAAAAGTGGGGACGGTGATTCCCAGTTCCCAGCCCGTCTCCGGTGTGCTGCTCCCCAAAGAGCTGTTTGCAACACGCTGATCCCCCAAACCGGTGTCCCCATGAGCCCTCCCGTACCCCTCAACCCCACCGCACCCCGTGGGAGCAAGGAGAAGTGGACCCATGGGAGCGGGGGGCTGCGGGGCGGGGGGGGAGCCTCAAGGGCCGCTGGCTTGATTTGGTTTTGGGTTTTGTTTTTGCTTTTTTGGAGACAATTCCAAAGCACTTCCGCTGATTGATCATTAACCTGGTGAGTTATTGCTCGTCTAAGCAAAGGTCAGGGGGAGAAAAAGGTCTAATCTGTCAAGGCAAAGCCAGCGCTCGCTCAGTTTCAGTTTGATTTCTTATCCGGGCTGGCTTCTGTTCGAGGTTTCAGGAGGTCCTGCACCCTCCATAGCTCTCGCCTCCTGCTCGGAGCTCTGCCCGCTCTCAGGCTCAGTGTCTGGGGAACGGGAAAACCCAAACTCCTTCCCTTCAGACTAAATAAAGAGCCGAGGGAGGAGGAGCGGCCCCGCGGAGCATCCGCGGGTGCGCAGCAGGGGCCGGGCGGGACTTGCGCCGCCTCCAAGAGAAAATGAACAGAGAAAAGCCCCCAGATCAAAACAAAGAACACGGGGGAGGGGAAGGGGGGGGGAACACCCTCCCTCCATCCCTCCTCTGTGCTTGCGCTGCCAGGGAATATATGAAAAACAAAGAAACACCCCCCCCCCCCCTCCTCCGCCCTCCGCGCTAGAGCCGTTGTTTATTCCAGCTTCTTCGGGCTTGTTTATTTGTTTCTCTTTTTGCCTCCTCCCTCCTACATCCCCTTCCAAATAAACGCGTTTTTCTCTCTTTTTCCCACCTCTTCCCTGCCCTCTTCTCCTCTTCCTTCCAGCCCGGAACTTGCTGAAAACAGGATGAGTTCACAGCGCAGAAAAAGCTTTTTCTTTCCTTCTTTTTCCTTTTCCCCTCTTTACAAACCTCTGTGTGTGCTCTACAGAGGGACCTGAAAAGCCGGGGGAGGGCTGGGACGTAAGTGGAATATTGCCAGAGCTGTGTATTAAACTGTGCGCCCATGTAATAATAACAGTAATAAAACCTCCAGCTTTAGGCCGCCGAGCAGAGAAGGTCACGAAGCATCAGCGGGGGATTTATGGACTTGGGGATGTTATCACGAGCAGAATAGGGGTGTGAGGGGAACATTTTTATTCGAGATTAATAACATCAACATACAGAACGGAAACGGGATTATTAAAGCGTTGGAATGTTCCCCTAAACGAAAATTTTGTTAAATGAGATTGTTTTGTCTTTCTCCTTTTCTTTCCCCCTTCCCGAATCCTTCGTGCCAAAGTTGTGGCGATAAATCTCGGCGTGGCTTTCAAGATGTTTACGTCTCCAAACCGTTAATTCTGATACCGAATCACTTCCCCGTGGCCTCGTACACTGCAGCGCATCTCCATCCTTCCCCCTCCCTTCGTGGTGATCCCTCCACCATACTGGAGAAACACCAAAACCCACATTCTGGATCTTTCAGGCTTTGCTACCTCTATTTTCTCTGTTATATTGATGTCGAACCCAGAGCTATTTAGCTGCAGATATTTAGTCTCTTAAACGCATTTAACCCTGAAAATACCACCAGAATTTAACCCACACCCTTCCCAATGTATATATATTTGAAATAGCATCTGGAATTCACCACCAGCAGTAAGCAAACCGCCCCTGGTCCACACCAAACGCTTCCATCACACGCGAACCCCAGAGAGGGAGAAGCGTTTCCTTCGGGGGGTTGTACGGGGGGAAGAAGGACGGAGGGAGAGCAGGGATTTACCGAAATAACCCTGGTGCCGGGATGAGGATATCGGGTCCTGGAAATGCCGGTGACTGGGGTGGGTGATAATGTCAGAGGAACTGCTGGGGCTTTTGTTCACCAGAGCCCATCTTCTCCCCTTTTCCACGCAAAGGTTCCTCTGGGTGATGAATCCCTTCGTTTCTCACCGAAGTTTCATACTTTGTTTTTTCTCCTTCCCCCTTCCCAGCTCTCCTCCTTTCCCAAAGCCCGCCACTGCCTCGGCTTTGCTGGACCAGACGTTCCACAACCGGTGAGTTTGGCTCAATATCCTACCTGTGCGTGTCTCTGTGTCTCCCTTCATTCCTTCTCTGAGGGCACCCAAAGTGAATCCCCCTCCTGTCCCATCCAGTCCCGTCCCTCTCCCCCATCCCCAGGATAAGCAGGGCTGCCCTGCATTTCACCGGACTATTTTCATTTTGCTACTGGCTTGCCCTTAAACTTGTGATTTATGAGCGTAACTTTGAGGGAGTGTTTTAAATTGAAGATATTTCCTGTACTCCCTTTGAAGGGAAATCCAGGCAGATTGCAACATTTGCTGCTGATTTCGGGATGAGGGCGAGGGAGTTACATCTTAAAGAAAAATAAGCTGCAACCAAAGCAAAGATGCCAAAGGGAGCCTAAAAACTCTGCTTGCAGGAGCTCAGCATCTAAACGTGCAACGACCTTCTAAAAGGTTTTTTTTTTTTTTTTTTTTTTTGGCTGCTAGTTAAAGTTAAAGCACGGTTTTGCACTTCAGAGGAGTTCTCTGCGGTATCCGAGGGACTTCTGGTTGCTTGGGCACTCCCAGTTAGTCAGTGGAGCTCCAGATCAGAAACCTAGAGAGTATTTTACCTACTGAGAAGTCTTTAAAAGAATAGTCCACTACTGGTTTTCATCCTTCCTTCCCTGGAATGTCAACGCCGGGGCTCCAGAGTAAGAACTGGCTTGAAGGAGAAGATTTATGTTGGAGTAGTTCATGAAAAGTTTAAATAGGGGGAAAAATAATGGTGTCCGCCGGTGGAAAGCTCCCTGCCAGCAGAACAATAGCTGGAAACACCGCGGTCCGTGGAGTAGGACTTTATCCATCACCTAGAAACCCTCGAGTAAGTCCTCTCAAAAGTCAAGTGTTTCCTGGGACACGCTTATTTTTCTTCCTGGAGTTCTCAGCCTAAAGGTGCACACACAGATATGAAAAACCCCAAACCACCTCCCCCCCCCCCGCCCCCGACGGGCCGTCCCTTCGCGGCGAGGTCCGAGGAGCCTTTTGTGATCCCACTTTTTCCTGCTTTGCTAATTGTAAATTCCCCCCGTCAGCACTTTAAGCTAAAGGAGCGAGCGCCAGAATTAAAGGAGGGGAGAGAACTGCGATGGGGAACAAAAGTAGCACTTAAAGAAGAAAAGAACAAAAATCAAGAAAGGAAAGTGCAGACACCTCCATTCCTCCCCGCCTTCCGCCCCCTCGCAGCTCCTCCTCATTACGGGCTTTCCCCAAAACGCGAGTTTCTGCTCTCGCAGCCGCGTGGGAACGGGGAAGGCGTAAATCTCCTGTGGCGGCAGCGCCTCGCTGGCAGCAACGGCCTTATTAATAATAGCAATAATAATCATCTTTATGGCTCAACACCTCGCTGCTCTGGCCTCCCCCGGGGGTAGTTTGAGCCCCGACACCCCCCTTCCCCCCCGTAAACCCCACACCTCCACCCTGGCGGAAGCCGGGAGGAGCCCCCAAGACGCTGGGACGCTCAAAGTTAACGCAGAAAGTTACGCGGGGCCTCGGAGTTGCAGCAACACGAGCGGTTCCCCCTTTTCTCCCCCTCCCTTGCAATCACCGTGCCCGGCGGCTTCTGTCCATGTGTCCCCCCCTCAATCCCCAGAAAAAGGGGTTCGGGGCTAAACGCCACCGAGGGGTGGGGGGTGGGGGTTGGGGGCAGCAGGGTGGGGGGCTTGGGGGGGACATGCTATGACTATGTTATTAGCATGAATCGACGCCTAACTGGGGAGCACGTGAAGCCGCGGCCACGTCCGCGCCCGCGCCCAGGCCGCCGGTCACCACCGCTGCCATTAGCATCGTTTTTCACTAGTGACGCTGTTCGGGAGGCTCCTTGGCTCTTCCCGGCAATCCAAACCAAATCTCGGGGTTTAAAAACAGCCTCCCCCCCCCCGGCTTTATCCCCCCTTTCACCCTCCTTCAGTAGCCTGGATTCTTTGCGTTATTATTTTAATCCCAGCCAAGCATTGCATAGTTAAAAGGGGGGGGTGGGGGTGGGGGTGGTTGTGTTCAGCTTTTCTTTCTTTCTTTTTTTTTTTCCCCTTCTCCTTTCCCTTCTTCCCCTTTGCTGTGGAAAGCAGAGGCCATTGTTATCAGTGAGCAGCGCGTACCAGCTATAGGGCAACTCGAATCTCAGGGTCTGGCCATTCAAAGCCCTCAGCACATCTTGGAAGCTGGAAAGCATCTTGATTTTTTTATTTCCCCCCCCCCGCCTCCCTTCTCTTCCCAAACGGAGACAGAGAGACAATTTGAGCTGCCGTAACCGAAAGCTCCACTGGCTGAGCCCCCTCCCCCTCTGTTTGGGCTTTTTTTTTTAGTCCATATATACATGCATATGCTGGATTTTGTTCCTCTCTCGCTCGTATATTCCTTTAACGCTTTTAAAGGAAGGGGGTCATTCCTTGCTTATTGATTGCGTGGATGCTGGATGTGAAAATATATTATGTCTGCCTGTGCTTTGCTCGTCAGAGACTAAGGTAAGCCGGACTCAAATAGGCTATCACTTTGTGAATGGCGGAGTATATGTCCCAATGATTTATGACCATATGACTCCAATCTCGGTTCAAGAAGAGTTCACAAGCTTTAAGCTTCCTTCCACGCAGAGGCTCCTTCGCAGCCCTCATCCAGGGCCCTTTCCCCCCCGCTTTACAACTGGGGAGTTCTGGCTGGGGTGAAGCTCGGTTGTGGGGGAGGGAAGAGGGAAATTTTAGGAATGTGTCTCTATTTTGCAGGCATATCCAGCGCCAAGGCAGGAGCTGGGGTCTGAGCTCTTCCTGAGCAGCCGCCCTATTGTTAAGGGCATGTTTGGAATATTTATTATTAATAATAATTGAAATGAAAAGCGGGGCTCTGCCTGGTTTCGCTGGCGCTGGGAAATGTACCTTGGGAGGGGGCGGGGGAGGGGAAAGGAGCTGCTCTTCCTCCTCAGCACAGGCAGGTTGTGAATTTGGGGGTTCCAACATGGAGGGGATGGCGTTAACACCAGAATACCTCTGCCTCGGACTCCTCTTTCCTTTTGCCTTCGACCGCCGGATTTTTCCTCCTGAGCATCCTCCTCCCCGCAGCCCTCTCGCACCTTCCCTTCGATTTTTCTTCTTTTTCTCCTCTTTTCTCGTCTTTTGATTTGGTTTTTTTTTTTTTTTTAATGCCTCCAAACCCCCGCACTCCGAAGTTGCCGGCAAAGAGTTTGTGTTAAACGCTACCGCTCGCAAAAAGTGAAACTTGGAGCGTGAGGAAAAGCGGCAGCGCGGATCCCACCCGGCTTTAACCGCACCAGGAGATAATCGAATATTTATTATTCTGCCTGAGATGTGCTTTTTTTTTTTTTTTTTTCTAAAGCAATTCCTTGGAGTAAATAATTAGGATCGCGCCGTCCTCGGCGAAGATAAATGAGCGGCATTTGCGAGGCGCTGAGAGATGAGGTACAAAAGCAAAGCTGTGGAAGCCACGAGCGAGCTTTTGGGCGAAGGGGGTTGTAAATTTATTTTATGGACATGAAAAAAAAACAACAACCTCACACACCAAAAATCCCCCCAAACCAACAAAAAAAACCAAACCAGCGATCGTCGCTGTTATTTTTAGCTGCTTTAGCTCAGCCTCTTGGCTCGGTTTGGTTGGGATTTGGTGGGGGGGGGTTTAACAAACCTATGCCAGACAGGAAGGGCCTTGGAGAAATTCCCACCTCTGGCCTCGTAGATATTTTCAGCGAAGCTATTCATAAGAAAGGCGCTGCTGTTGCTTAATTCATTCCCAGCTCGGGCTCGGGGAGTGAAGTCTACTTTTTAATAAGACATATTTATCATGGCGAGGAAAAGAAGCACGAGTTAACTCCCCGTCCTCTCGCTAGACAATAACGCACCTCCGTGGAAGACACAACACGGATCTGGGAATGCAGAAAGGATTGAATCCGTGTGGAAAAGCAAAGCAGCTCCTCCGTGGCCACATCTTCGGAGGCTGCGAGGGTTTCGTATGACATGACAGAAGAGCAGAGCAGTCAGGGAAGGGGAAAAAAAGATGTTATTTATTGTCGAGCTGTGGCTTCTGTTAAACCCCGGTACTTAGAAATATCTCATCAGGGTTTATCTCCACTGAGTTTATTTTATTTTATTTTAGAGAATGAAAGAGCCCAGATAAAATTAAATATACAAGAGATAGAATTAAATATACAGTGGGTATCAATTTCCAAACAGAATGCACGGGGTTCCTCGCAGCTCCGAGCTGCGGAGAGAAGCCTCTGCCTTTGTAAAATATGTGAGCTGCTGACTGAGTCTCACACATCGGCTTGTTTCCAGGGCAAGATAGTTTTCATATTTCCAAGGGTATTTCTACTCTGTCCTTATGGTCAAGTAAAGTTTATGCTTTGAGAAAAGACAGAGGAAAAGATCAAGAAAAATGAAAAGGGAGAGGAATCAAAGAGGAAGGTTTCATTTTGTAATTTGAGGCTTTGGACTGGGGTTTTTTAGACTTTTGAGCTTAGACAGAGGGAGGGAGGAACAATACAAAATCAAAGGGAGGAAAGTTAGGAGCAAATGGCCTGGTGATGGGTTTGTTTTCCAAGGGAAAAGAAAAAGGAAAAACCCCAAATCCAACAGCAATTAAACTGGTTTTGGAGTCACATCTTACCAGCGGCAGCTCCAGGTTAGGACCGACAAGCACAAAGCAGAGCAGGCGCTGAAGGGCTGTGTTTTCTAAATACAACCTGTGCTGTGCTGCCAGAGAGGGGGAGGCTATCAAACAGGCCAAAGGAGGCACATTCTTGAATTCATGCCCCCGCTTAAATCTGCTTGAAATATTTGCACTGAATTCCAAAGACATTTGTGAGTCCCTGTGTAAACAGCAAATGAAGCCAACTGTGTTAGGACACCCATTACCTGCAGAAAACATAGTGACTATTTGCTAGTTTCAGTTTAAAACTGGTTTCAGTTTAAACCAGACTATTTGCTGGTTTCAGTTTGAGGCCTTGTAATCAACTTGGCAGACTTTTAATTTCTGATGCTATAAGGCCTGGCTGTTTTTTCTGTGTGTGAATGGCTGATTAGAATAGGTCAGGGGTAAGAAAGCAAGACTTCATTCCTTTCATGCTTGGAGCCAGCAATTATCCATTCTGTACTCTCAGATTTACATTAATGTGGGTGCTCTCTAAATATGGATGTGTGCATGTGCACATGATACTACATGCATACACACACACATATTTAGATGGGAGTGCACATGTAAGCATGGTGTGTGTGTATATATGTATATAGAGAAATAGAGAAGTAAATAGATTTATACAGCGGAAACCACGTGTACTCGTAGAGCATGTGTGTAGTTACACATCCTGGGGGCTATTTTCCAGGGAAAAAAGGGTGCAAGCAAGGAACCAACCAAGTAGGAAAACTACCCCCCAAAATGAGCTCAGCACTTTTGCGCAGTAACATTTGTTGAGCCTCCTTAGGCTGTGCACAGGACAAAATCTGCTCAAAGCATCTGTTCGGCCTGTTCGGCGGGACCCTATTCATGTCATGGGCCTTTCAGGCTCCAAGATGGATTCATAGGCTGGGTACTATTATTGTGTGTTTTCTCCTAACCTTTCAGGTCAGCTTCCAATAGACAGCTGGAAACAGCCTGTCACGTGGCCTTGGGGTGCCAATGTTCTGCCATAGGGGTGTCAAGACCCTGGTAGCTGGAAAAATCATTTTGGGGAGTCCCAGAGATGCAGAAGACAACGTACTACGACAGCTCCACAATCTTTGGGGGTTACTCCTATGGGAATGCCAATGGATTCAGCTACGAGGGTGCCCAGCAGTCCTTCCAGCCGGCCTCTCACGTGGAGAACGACTACCAGAGGTCCGCCTGCTCCCTCCAGTCTCTTGGCAACACAACCCCGCATGCAAAAAGTAAAGACCTGAATGGAAGCTGCATGCGTCCAAGTTTGCCCCAGGAGCACCACCCGCCTCCCCCCATCTCGCCGCCCCCAAACCCTGCCACCAACAGCACCAGTAACAACAGCAATAACCAGGCGGGGAGCAGTAAAAGTGCCCCCAGCAAAGCCAACCTCAGTGCAAATGCCAGTCTCACCAAGCAGATTTTCCCCTGGATGAAAGAATCCAGGCAAAACTCCAAACAGAAAACCAGCTCCCCTAGCACAGGTATACGGCTCTGCTTTCCTAAACAGCGAGGGAACACAGCCACTGGGTGCAGTGGTCTGGTTTGGAGGGAGGGGAGAGGATCCAGCAAGGATCCAGTGAGGATCCTGTTGTGGGGCATGATCCCAAAACTGCCAGCCACATGCCCTGGAAAGGCCAAGAGAGCCTTGGCTTGTCCTGCAGCACTGACTGTGCACACTTGGTTCATTTTCAAGACATCCAGAGCACTGCAGGGAGATACAACCAGGTGGTTGTACACAGCCAATGTCTGACTGTGTACAGATACATGGAAATGTCCACCCACTGCTCGGCCCAGTGGTGCTAAAGCAGAGTACTTGTTCTCTTCCCACCTCCCTGACCCCAGACACAGCAGTAAACATGGTGCTCTCAGTGTATGTGTGTGTGTGTATAGGCCGTGAGCACAAACGTGTGTATTTTTCATGCATTCATGTGCATCTCTAACATGAGAGAGAGAACAATCAGTAGAGAAATCTCACTGTTTTGAGCAATAAGTTCATCTCAGCATTGCTGCACACACTTCACTCTATATGAGTATAATTTATGTGGTCTATACATGTTTATCTCACAGAAAGGTAGGTACAAATGCCATCTTTGAAGGGCATACATGCCAATATTTGGGTTACTCAAGTGCAAGACATACATAAGATGTGTGCGTGTGCATTTGCACCTCAGCAAACACAATTCCTCCCCACACTGCCCTGTGTTAGTGTTAATGGGCTTTGCAGTCACTGCCCCCCTGCCAAATATTATTTTCTCCAAATTATTTGTTGGAAATAATCGACTCGTAAATAAATGGCCCTGGAATCCTTTTCTCCATGACATGATCAAATTTTCATAAACCAGGGGCAGCTTTGGAGAACAGAACTCTTAATAAATGACATGATTATGGAGTGCAGGCTAATGCGAAAGGGTGATGGAAGGGGGGGGGGTTGAACTCTTGTGCCTGTTCCAGGATTTATTAAGAAACGATGCATTCAATTGCTGCATGTAAGTAATTATCTTTGATTTCATTTTGCGGCCAGCAGAAACCTGCAGCGGCGAGAAAAGCCCTCCAGGCTCCTCGGCCTCCAAGAGAGCCCGTACAGCCTACACCAGTGCTCAGCTGGTGGAGCTGGAGAAGGAATTCCACTTCAACCGCTACCTGTGCAGGCCCCGCCGCGTGGAGATGGCCAACCTGCTGAACCTCAGTGAGAGGCAGATCAAGATCTGGTTCCAGAACAGAAGGATGAAGTATAAGAAAGATCAGAAGTCAAAAGGCATGGGGTCTTCTTCTGGAGGGCCTTCACCCACTGGCAGCCCACCCCAGCCCATGCAATCCTCTGCTGGATTTATGAATGCCTTGCACACCATGAGCAGTAACTATGATGCCCCCTCTCCACCTTCCTTCAATAAACCCCACCAAAATGCCTATGCCATGTCAACTAACTACCAAAACCCCATCAAAGGCTGCCCCTCCCAACAGAAATACGCCAATACGGCCCCCGAGTACGACCCCCATGTCTTACAAGGGAACGGGGTGGCCTACGGGACACCCAATATGCAGGGAAGCCCCGTCTATGTTGGAGGTAACTATGTGGATTCTATGCCCACCTCTGGCCCATCCCTTTATGGCCTCAATCACCTGCCACATCACCAGGCCACCAACATGGACTACAATGGGCCTCCCCAGATGCCCCCGAGCCAACACCACGGACCATGTGAGACCCACCCCACCTACACAGACCTTTCCACGCACCACGCTTCTTCTCAGGGCAGAATCCAAGAGGCACCCAAGTTGACCCACCTGTGATAGGGAGCAGGGGCAGGCTCAGGCAAAGTGGATGGGACCCCACCATGGGGCATGGGAGAGGGGAAGAGGGCAGGATCAGCTTCAGGAACATTTGCGTTGAGCTGTTTTCTTTCTTTCTTTGACAGGGCAATTTCTACTAGCTTGTTGTGCTTGCTATTGTTATTGCTGGGTTTATTAGGCACAATTTCCAAGCATTTCAGTAGCTCTCTCTCTGAAGAGGTATACCTCCTGTGTTTCAGCACAAATGTTTCTGAAGTGGATCTGAGGTAGTTTTATGGGAATCTAGCCAATTTCAAGCAGTAATATCCTTCATTTCCAATCCAAGCATAGATCGTCATTGATAATTTTTGGACATTGGGAAGGAGAATGGTCAGGAGTCAGGTCTTTACAGTTGATGTCTCTGCATCTACATCAACATGCACAAGTGTACAGATATGCAATCAAGAGAGATTCACAAGAAAACTACCCTCTTCTTGACTCCTCAAGAGGAACCTCGTGCTTTTCCTTCCCAGCCTTATGAGGAAGTGCACTGAGTAACTTCCCACCAGTCACCACATAAACTGCAAATATACAAACCTGCCAACGCCTGGGATTCATGCTCTTCCCCTCCAGCCCCTGCCTCCCCTCTCAGTAATAACAATAATCATCATCAAACTAGAATAAGAGAGGTCTAAGTATTGCAAAAGGTTTGGGAAATATGGGTTTTGAAATGCCTCAACCCCCCAACAATAACAGCAGTCCAAAGAGAGGAAGAAAGAGTTGACAGGTCTGAATATTTTCCCACCTTTGCCTCTGATGACATGAAGTCTCCATTCAACAGTGTTGGGTTTGTTTTTGTTTGGGAGTATTTTTCTTAGGGTTCCTTAACAGAAAAGCAATCTTAAGACTCAGAAGTCCTACACTTCTTTCCTCCTCTTCTCTTGACCTTACGTGAAAACAGGGTATATTTGAACAAATGGAATGTCCTCCCATCGAAGCAGAAGTGAATGGATCTCTAGTATTTGCTAATGCTTTCTTGTCTGGACATCTTTGTTGCACTTAGAGTTTACATATAATGGGTATAAAAACAGCTTTGAAGGGCTTTTGTCCAACTCAGATGAGATGCCCTTCAATAGGTGTGTGTTCTGGTGAACATTCATATATATTTATTGGTTATAGCCAGTTTAAAATATTTTCCTTTTTTTTTGTATTATTTATCCCCAATATTATGTATTTATATGAGGAAAAAACAAACAAACAAAAAAAAAAACAAAAAAAAAAGAAGGAATCAAATTGTACTTTTTTAGTATTTACTTGTTCTAAAGGACATTGTGTTTCCTTGTCATTGTACAACAAGCTTATTTTAGTTATTGTAATTTAGGAAGACCAGTAGTTTTATGTTACCTTCGTACTTATGAAAAATGTAATTAGTTCTACTGGAGGCATGAGAGCAGAACCAGCCTGTAATTGTATAGTCCTGAATTAGAACTATAGCTAATCCTTCCCTCCCTCCCACCTCACCCCGCCTCTTCCGAGCTCTTTCTTTGTTCTTATAGTAGTTATTTTGTTTCCTTGATAAGGGTTGTCTGTTGAACAATTCTTGAATAAACTTTCTGTTATCCATTTTATCTCGTCCTCTCGATGGGATTTAAAAGAGAAAAGGAACCACATGGATGTGAAAACAGCGAGGAGAAGGCAAGGATGGGGTCTGGGCAGCGGTTCTGGGTCTGTGTCCCCTCCTGGGCTGAGAACCGGAGGATCTGAGTTAAGTGTGGCCCTTGCGCTGTTCCTGCGCGGTCCCTCCGCGGCCCGGCCCGCTCCCGCGGCCACAAAGAGGATCACGTGGCGCCGGGGCCGGGCTGCCATTGGGCCGCAAATGAAAACAAAGGAAAAAGGATTAATGACAGAAAAAGCAAGATAAAGGGCGCAGAGTTCCCATGTGGGGCCCTTGAAATCCCATTCCCGGTTATAATTCAGCGCTATTGAAATACACGCACATATGCGCACACGTGTGTAGACACATGCACACATATGTACACACGCATGCACACCAACAGCCCCTCCACCCCCCTGTACTAACACACGCCTTTGCAATTGCTATTAAAAGGGAGAAAAAAAGCCCGCTACCAAATGTTACATTATCAGCGGGAGCAAAAGGGAAGAAGCCCCTCCACCAGCAGCAGAAGCAGATGGGATAATACCGTGAATAATTTGCCTTTTATGCTCTAAAGCCCCAAGAAAACTTATATTAAAAGAGTGAGGGGCAATAAAAGTTTTATGATGGTTCTGGAAGGGGTGAACTGCTCGCTGAGGACTAGGATGAGGGGAGGGTTCCCCAGAGGGAAGCAGAGGGGGATGTGGGTTGCTGCCAGGAAAACAAAAAGGCTGGAAAAGGTACCGATAAAAAGATCGGGACTGTAGAACAAGAAGGATGCTTGTGTGTGCTCTACACACTGTGTGCATAGCCAGGGCCAGCCCGTAGACAGGTCTAGTGAGGAACTGAGAAATGATCCTGCACTTCTTTCCATGTCTTAATAAAAGAAGTTCCAGGATAATGATTATAATAAAGGGGACAGGGCTCCTTTCCCTCCCGGGCTGTGCCCATTCATATAGGGACGGTCCCTGGTCGGGGACACCGGCAGCTAGGAGCAGGAACCCGTGGGGGTTCATCTCGGGCTCAGCTCACAGGACAAGGGCCTGGTTTAGGCTCGAGTTTGAACGTGGCTTTCCCCCCACCTCCCTCTCTCTGAATGTATTTTCTTGCCTCTCATCCCCGTCGCCATGTTGCTGGGATTCCCAGGAATTAGCTAAAATCGGGAAGCAGCAGCCAGCCTCAGTTCCAGTTACCGCCTTTCTCTGTCCTTCGCTAACCCTGCGCATTTGTTCCGATTTCCCCTGGAGCAGGGAGTTTTGTTTTGTGCCTCCGCGTGGTGCGTGGGAAAAATCCCTCTTTACCCAAGAGGCTTCTTTTTTTCTTTCCTTCTTTTCTTTTTTTCCTTGCATTTTACCGTCAGCCAAAGCAGAGGGAACAGTTGGGAGTGGCGGGCTCCTTTCAGCACCCCAAACCGCACCTCAGCTGCCCGTTGTCCCCCCAAAAGCGGGGAACCATCAGTCTCAGGGCAAAGCCGACCCTCCCAAACCGCCGCTTTAAGCCACCCGAGCAAGAAGCTGATCGGAGACGCAACTATTCGCTTTCCCATCAGTAAACGGGGCCGGGGCTGAGCATGTTGATGCCTGTTTCAATAACCGCTTTCATAGAAATGTAGGGAAATTCTGCCTTTAATTGAGCTGCGGTTTGTAAATGCTTTTTTATGCGATTCCCCCTCCTTTTGCTAAGCTGCGCTTCAGCCCCGCTCCAGCTTTGGATTTATTGTGTGTCTCTCAGTAGCCTTCACCACCCACACGGATGCTTCAGCTGACAAAAGTTTCCAGGCTTCTCCCTGCGTGAGTGGGGGCTGCGGGAGAAACAGGGCTGGAAAACCCGAGCCCCAGCGGCTTATCCCCCTTCCCTCCACAATTTTTACTTTATAAACTTCCTAAATTCAACCCATTGAGTTAAATTTTGCCATCTTTCTTGGTTTAAATAAGCCCTCAGCAAAAGCCCAATCTCTTTGCTGAGTCAGTCAGGCCAAGCTGTCAAAAGTCTTTCGAGAAGAAAAGATTGATCGTTTCTCTCTTCTTTTGGGTTTGTGTGGAGCCGGCACTTGAAAAGGGGGGAAAAGTCTTCCTGGGAAACGACTTTTCGTTTTATTTCTTTATTTTGTAAACTCTGGAAGTGGAAGTGAGGAAAAAAGGAAAAACAAAACAAAAAGATGGGAAGGAAGAAATGTGATTTTAAAGATATCTATGCCCTTAAAATATGCTTGGCCTTTAAGGCAAGTGCAAAGGGTCCATTAAGTCTGCCTTTAGAAGCAGAAGGTTCGGGCTTTTCTTTATAAGTGATTTAACTCGAGAAATCAGGCCGGTCTAACTAGACTTGACTTGAAAGCTCCATTTCTGAAGTGCTCACGTACAGACTCGCAGAAATGTAGGCTTCAGCTCTCCAAGCTCTGTGATATGCAGAGATACAGAGGTATAGAGATACAGAGATACAGAGTTAGAGAGATAGAGATACAGAGATACAGATATACAGCAGTACAGTGGTACAGAGATATAGAAGTATAAAGGCAGGTAGCTAGCTAGGTAGATGAATGTATACAGATACAGATACATCTGTGATGGGCAGCCTGCTCATCCCTGCCTATGGGCGGGCACTGAGTGGGGCACCGGGCACCTCCCGGGGGTGTGAACTGTGGGGAGACCAGCGAGGGCAGCTGGAGCTGCCCGGTACAGGCAGGGCAGGCAGCACAGGCAGGAGCGATGGCGGTGGCTGGGGCAGGGGGTAGAGGTTTTTCTGGGGATCTTCTCTCGCCTTCCCCCCCCCCCCTTTTTTTAATCAATTAAAGAAAATAATGCTTTCTGTTTGCCACCAGGCCCCGCCTGCCATTGGCCAGGGCTGGCCACGTGACCAGGAATTGGCTGCAATTTCGCCCCAGTCTCGAGTTTAATAGAGCAAGGTCCCCATACGCCTGTATTATCAGCAATATAACAATTATAAAAAGCCCGAGAACCATCATCATCACTGCCATCAAAACTAAGGCCCTCCGATTTCTTTCCTTCTTCCCCTCCTCCTCCCTCTCCCCCCCTCCCGCTTTTTAAACCCTGGGCCCTGGGAAAGCCATGAATTTTGAATTTGAGAGGGAGATCGGGTTTATAAATAGCCAGCCTTCGCTCGCAGAGTGCCTGACGTCTCTTCCCGCTGTCCTGGAGACATTTCAAACTTCATCAATCAAGGACTCGACATTAATTCCTCCTCCTTTTGAGCAAACCGTCCTCAGCCTGAATCCTTGTTCCAGCAGCCAAGCAAGACCGAGGAGCCAAAAAAGAACATCTCATGGCCTGCTTCAGCTCCAGCCTCAGCCTCCGGCACCGCCCGGCCCCTTGGCAGCCGAATTCCCCTGGATGAAGGAGAAGAAATCCTCCAAGAAAGCTACCCAGGCTCCATCCTCTTCTTCCTCTTCTTCCCCCTCATCATCATCATCCTCTGTGCCGGTCCCTGCCGCAGGATCTCCTGCAGGTTCGTATAATGAGGGGGTGAGGGGGAGCTGCCGCGTCCACTTTGCTTCTCTTTCCCTCCCAGCCCTGAATTCTTTTACAGCCTACGGGAAAGAAAAACACCCACAAACACAAACCAACAACAAAAACCAGAATAAAGAGCGGATTGGGGGGGGGGGGGAAGGGGGGGGAGGAACAGAACGGGCAAGGCTGCATCAGCAGAATGGGGAGGAGGGAAGAGCGGGAGGCTCCGGTACGGTGGGGAGAGGCAGCTCCCATTGGGGAGTAAACTAAATACACCCCAAATCCTTCCCCAGGCAACCGGCAAAGCCGCAGCTTCCTCGCAGGGCACCCCTTGGTCAGGCAGCTCCAGACAGGGACCCTCTTCCCCCCGGGCGGCCGCCTCAGGGGCTCGGTAGCACCGGCCGGGTAGGAGAAGGGTGGGTACCGGCTGACCGGTAACACAGGAATAACAAAATCACAGCTCCGCAACGTCCTCTGCTAGCGAAAGGGATGGGGAAGATAAAAATAAAGAATCAAGGGAAGTAGTGAGTGGCAATTCCCATTATCCGCCAAGGCGGCAGCGACGGAAGGTCTCTAAAGGGAGAGGCCAGGGAGAAAAATCCTTTCTTTTCCTTGGGACAAGGGGACCGGAGAGCTCTTTCCAATCCTCTCCGACAGTGGGAAGAGTTTAATTCCACATTTCTTCCCCCCCCCCCTCCCCGCTTATTAGAGAAGGGCTCGGCCCTGCCTGCCCTAAGGGGGGGGCGGCCCCAGCCCTCCCCTGCCCCGCTCCCCCCTCGCAGCCTGCGGTTTTCTGTGTGTTTAAGACACCCAGGGGCCGGCAGAGCCCGGCGGCGCCCGGAGGCTCCGGACCGCGTACACCAACACGCAGCTGCTGGAGCTGGAGAAGGAATTTCACTTCAACAAATACCTCTGCAGGCCCCGGCGGGTGGAGATCGCGGCTCTGCTCGACCTCACCGAGCGGCAAGTCAAGGTCTGGTTCCAGAACCGCCGCATGAAGCACAAGAGGCAGACCCAGT
Source organism: Neopsephotus bourkii (assembly GCF_033783945.1). Lineage (NCBI taxonomy): Eukaryota > Metazoa > Chordata > Aves > Psittaciformes > Psittacidae > Neopsephotus > Neopsephotus bourkii. The sequence goes on along the minus strand of NW_026902294.1, from coordinate 903,567 downwards.
ACAAGGAAAACCCCGACGCGGAGCTCACCTACCCCGCAGCGGACGAGGGCAGCGACCCCGCGGAGGAACCAGGGGGGAGCCCCGCGACCCCGGTGCCCCCCGGCAGCACCAGGCCGGGGCTGGCAGAGCCCGGGAGCCCGCCGCTGTTGGCAGGAGGGGCCGGTAGCGCCGGCCCCGCGGCCCGTGGTCCCCCCGGGAGCCAGGGCTCGCCTTTGCTGCCAGAGTTGAGCATCCTCTCAGCAGAGTCTTGCCTCCAGCTCGCCGAGGGGCTTTCCCCCGGCCTTCACGGAGCCCTGGAGAGCCCCGTGCCCTTCTCCGAGGAAGACCTGGACTTTTTTACCAGCGCACTTTGTACGATCGATTTACAGCATTTCAACTGCCAGTAACGATTCCCCGCTCCAGCCCGGGCAGCCGTTCCTGCCCCTTCCAGGCGGCTGGAAACCCTTCAGCCCCAAGCAGCTCCCCCACTCTCCTGTAAGGGGAGCAGCCCCAACGCCCCCCCCCCCCCCCCAACCCCAATCCATCTCTCATTCACTCATCCCAACCTGCTCCCCAAAGCTTTTCCTTTCAAGCTCCTCAATGGTGGGACCCGAATCATCCCCCCATATTTATTCTAGAAGGCTCACATGAAACAACAACCCGAGTTTTGCTAAACGCAGGTATTTAATTCTAGTTTTATTTGTTTCGTTCCTTATTTATTTGGAAGAAGGTGTCCGTTAGTCCCCCAGCACATCCGAGATGTCAGCCCTCGAGAGGAAATCTTTGTCAATCCTTCCAGCGACTTTCTCAGGAATCAGAACGAGACTTTTAGATTTCTTAATAAAAGTCAAAAATAAACATAAAAAATAATTAAGAGAGGAATTTTCCTTCCTCTTTTTAAGTTTTAGATGTAGACTATTTATTCAAATCCTTTAATAGTAAATGGCAAATTATTTATTGCACATTATTTTCATAGAGTGAATAAATGTCTTTATAAAATCCAGACCCGTGTGTTGCTCGCTACATATTTCCGTCGAAAATGAGCTGTTTTTTTGCCTAAATTCTTTGCCTCCCTTCTTCCTGCTCTACAGCAATGGTGTCCCAGTAAGGTCCTCGTGTGCATTGAGAGGGGAGACAAAAGGAATTGCTCCCAACAAACATTTCAGGAGGTTTCTCCAAGCAGAAGCAGCCCCTGCCTTCAGCTCGGTTCATTTCCCGTGAGCTTGTTTCGTATTTAGATTATTTCAGTTTTTCACTGAATCGAAGCGGGACATTTGTTCCCAATTTCAGCGTCTGAGGTTGGATTTATGGACGTGTCCCCCTCTCCCCGCCCCGCACGGCAGTGCCCGGCTTGGGAAGCGGCACAAAGGCGAAGCCCGGGGCCGCGCCGGGGGCCGCGCAGCTCCGCGGAGCCTCCGCGCATTCCGCGGCCGAGCTGGGGGCGGTGGGGCCGCGCAATCCCAACGACTACACTTCCTCCTCCGCTCCCCCCTTTCGCCCCCAGCCCAGCTTCTCGCCTTCATCTCAGTCCTCGCCTCTCGGAGAGGAGAACACAGAGGAACCGATCGCGTTTTAACGCTCCCGCACCACCAAAAACCCCCTCAAAAGGGCTGAAAGGGAGGATGAACCCCCGCATACACCCTCCACGCTGGAGGGCTGGGTGGGGCCGGCATTTTAATCAACAAATAAATGTTGCTGAATTAAAAGGGGTAAGATCTTAGCCTGGAAGAGGCCTTTCTTTTCCCCTCTTCCTTTTCCAGCCGTACAGAAGCCTTCGGCCTCAGGGATGGGCCCTTTCCTCCCTCCGCAGCTCGCGCCTGCACGAAACCTTCCTCTCAACGTGTAATTTTAAACACAAAACTCATATATCAGGGAAGAAGGGGGGGGGGCGCAGCTTGTGAATGAAAAGGGGTCAGAGCAGGAATCAATCGCAGTGACACCCCAAATAAATCATATTACGTCTTTGCTAAGTCATCGGTGTTTCCTCAGACACGGGGTGGATATTTGGTACGCGTTCAAGCGGGGGGGGGGGGAGAGTGCGCGGAAATAGCGCGGAAAGGCGAGACCGGAGGGAGGGAGGGCGGTGGGGGAAGGGGCGAGTACATGGAGGGGGGGGACCCCCGGAGGCCGCCTTACAATGGCGCGGAGAGGAGCGGAGAGGAGTGGGAACCGTTGAGTCCTGGCCCTGACTCTCGGTTCTCCAGGCCCGCGACAAAGCCAGGCTGATGCCTCGGGTTTGCTGGGGTGGGGGGGAGTCATCCCCTTGCCCGGAGCCCCCAGGGAGACCTCCCGAGTATTTTGTTGGGGATGAAGAGCATCAGAGCCGGGCTTTGCTTTCTACTTCGGGCTGTAAAGAGAAATAAAATCAAATAAAGAAAGGCCTCGGCAGATGTTTCCCAAATTACTGCTCGCAGAGCTGGATTCTCTCTTCTCGCTGGAACAAAGGGATTGGGGTGGGCATGATTTTACCTTCTTATTCTTAATAATATCGCCATTCTCTTCCCCCACCAGGCCAGCCGCCGTTGCCATCCGCTACCGGCTCACTCCGGGAAGGGTTTATATTGAAAATCGAAGTAGATGGCGGTTAAAATACGCGACTGAACGCTACTTAACACCTTCCTATAAAGAAGAGGCAGCGCCCAGAGCTGCCTGCAGACAAGCTGCCCCCGGGCCGGGGGTGTCCCCTCGGTGTCGTGTCCCCAGCACTGGTGCTGCCCTCAGTTATCGTCCCTCTCCAGGCAGTCCCGAGCTGGGCGGGGGGGGGGGGTTTCAAAGCCCAGGCACAACCCCACAGAAGGCTATTCATTATCTTTAAGTTTATTTAATATCTCCAGCTTCTGGAACGCACTCAGCGGCAGCGTTGGCACTGCCAGACGCTGTCTATCAAAGCGCCATTTGTTCCAGTGCTTTACATATTTCCCTTCTCGCTTTCCCCCCTCCTTGCAATCCTGAATGTAGGTTTGTTGGGGACGGCAGGACCGGAGTCAGGAGCGGGGCGACCGGGGCCTGGGGGTTTGCAGTGATCCCGGCTCTGCATCCCCTGCCAGCACTCCCTAGGGCAGGCAGCTCCTGAATCAACTTCAAACTACGTGCACAGGAATGGATCTTGCGGCGGATTTCCACGACCCCACACGCCCTTTTCCACAGGGAAGGGCGGAGGGGAAGGGCGAGGCAGAGGGGAGGGACCCCGGCCTCTGCGGGTCCTGGGGAGGGACCGGGACGGGGAAGGGTTTTCCAACCCTCTCCCCACCATAAACCCTGACACCTTATCAATACAAATCTCTAACGAGGGCCCTTCTGCAGCTCGTAATGACTTCACAAAGTTGCTGCAGGTCTAGGAAGCATGCCAGTCACAGCCGCAGATCAATTCTACACCCACGGAAAGTGACTTAATAAATGGAAGCTCGCCAGTTATTATCCTCGCTAACAGCAGGGCCCTTCGGATTTGTCCTAATTAGCACGACTGAAATGTCGGAGGAAAGAAGGGGAATATTCAATAAAATTTAAATTATTGAATGACTGTAAGATTTCGCCATTAGTTCAGTCATTCTTTACCTTCTTCAAAATGTCAAACAAATGGGGAATGCGTATTTGCAACCCTGCCCTTCTGTTCTGTGCAACTGGAGGGCATATATTAAGCATATTAAGCGGATTCAGCCCTTGATCGTTGTCAAAACACTGCAATTGCCTCACGATTATTAACCTCGGAGTATGCAAATGAGGCGCGCTCGCACGGGTTGTAGGGATGCTAAAAGTAATATTTATCTTGTGCTGATCTAGTTTGGGGATGTGTTTGCTAAAGAGCTACTTGAAGCCCTGAGGAGGTTAAACCCATCCGGGAAGGGTGGAAACCGGTGAAGAGGATGGGTGAGGTGGGAAGAGTTACATTCCCCAGGGAAGATCCCGACCTTCCTCACGAGCTGCCAGTGCCAAGCTCCGGCTTTCCGGGAATATCCCCCTGGGACAGCTTTCCCAGCTGAGCTCTAACGTACTTTCCCCGTCCTCAGGGAGAGGGGACCTTCTGCTCCCCGGCCTGGCACCTCCCGCATCCATCCCAGTTTTGCCGGGTATTACTTTTTTCCTCTTGGAAAAGGAAAATAGGGAGTGGTGGGTCCGGAGAAACTAGCTTAAGAAACGCTGGAATACGGCCAGGTGAATCAAGCCCTCATTCCGGGGGGATACTGTTTAGACTAACGCTGGTTGAGGTGAACAACGCTGACCTACTATTAGCACCATTTTTGACGTCGTTAATACATTCATGCTCTTGTTAAAGGGCAGGTTTAGGTGGAGCTGGCCCAGGCCGAGCCTGCCGGGTGCTGGATCTGAAGGAAACCGGGAGACTGTGGAATCCTCTGGGTCGGTCCGACCCCGGACCTGCACCCCCAGGGCTCGGGTCTCTCGAGGGCGCTGAGCTGAGATCACAAGGAGCAGGGACAGGGACTAGCCTGGGGTGAGAAGCCAGGTCCAGAGCTGTCCCATCCGTTGCCACCCAGCAGAAAGGCTTAAGGGAATCTCATCAGCGAGACACACTTCTGCCCCGGGGACCACATAGGAACACCCGATACCAGGTCCCAGAGCCGTCAGAGAAGGAATTTTATTTGCCAGGGAGAGTCAAAAAGAACTTTTCTATCTTATTTTAATTGTCTCCTATTTATTATATAGCTCGGAGATAGCCCCGTGCTTGTAACTCATTAAAAGGCTCGCTCTCCTGCTTTTCTTTGGACTTCCAAACTCTGGAGCATTTTTCCATGTTCTGTTTGCTTTTCCCTCTTCAGTTTTTAGCCCCAAATATAGCTTAGCAAGCTATGATCTAACCAAGACACATGCCGGGACTATAAATTTATCTGACAATTCCAAGGGACAAGTCCTTTTTGGTGCTAACGATGCCCGCAGCCAACCACGCACCCCCAGCGCCAGCAGCGCTTCCTATAAATCAACCCACCAGGAGCCAGAAGTGACACTTCTTAACACACGACACAAACTTTCTCTGCAGAGGGTTATATTTAACTCCAAAACGAAACGTCTGAAGACGCTGAGCACCCTGGAGCCTTTGGAAATGCCTCATTCCTTCTGTGTCGCCTACAACAGAAAACTTCCCTGTCTGTCGCGGGTAAAGATTTCCTTAAGGAGTGTTCTCACACAGCATCACCAAACGGGGCCACCCGTGGTTTAGGGGGTAGGAATAACCGCTCTCTCCCCCAAGACATGTGAAAATCAAGTAATAAATACGATGAAAACAAACGGAGTATTTGGGGGATATAAGACAGACAATTGGGGAATCTCCACCTTTCCTTTGCCCACCTTCCCTCTCTCTCAACTGGCCAAAAATGAGGTTTTAAAGAAATAAATGTAGTAGTGAAAGAGTTCGGCTCCTCTGGATCCTGGTTGCTAACGATAATCTGAGATTCCTTTCTCCTGCGTGTTAGGAGGGTCTGTAACGAAAATGGGTCCCACACGTCCTGCACAAGGGGAATTAAATCCAGACACAGTAACAGCGGTGATTTCCTTTCGCACCCAGGGCAAGGGGAAGAAAAGGGAATTTGGAAAAGGGCTTCCCACTGCGACTGCACGCACGTTGGTGCTGCGGGTTTCGAAAATACCGGGCAGTCGCCACCAGCCATGCACTTGTGGGGAATAACACAGCACTCTGGGGGGCTCAGCTCAGGCGTCAGCCTGGCAGCCTCGTGGGGGGACCCAGCATCTGCCGTCCCGGAGCACCCCGAGACCTGCCCTGTGTGGTGCTGGCCGGACTCCCGAGGCAAGAAAAGAGAGAGGGGGGAGATGCAGCGGCCCCTTCGCTTGAGGACACGGCTCCGCACCCCATCCGTCGTGGTCTTACAGGTACCTCCGCAGCGGGAGAAAAGAGCCTTTGCCAGAGTGACAAAAGCTCCGCATGTCCCCTGCTCGGCTACATCCCCATTCCTGCAGCCCGGCCCCCTGATTCGCTCCCCCAGGTCCGCGGTTCGACGCATTTCGTAGCTAAAATCATGATCCCGCCTTATCCGAGCGTTCCATCAACCAAAGAAACTCCGTGCTTTCACCTCAGAGCTGCCTCAGCTCTAAACTTTGGTTACCCTTCGCTGAAAGGAGATGCAGAGCAGAACTTTCCCCTCCAGAACTCCACAGCCGCGAGTTCCCTCCCAGGGTACAACTGTATTTTAACAACACAAACCATCCCTTTAATGCAGCAGTGGAGTGAGATCGCGATGGAAAATGAACAGACAAGACGAAACAATTGATTCAAGGACGGATTAAACATCTATCCTTTTCTTTAACTTTACGCCCATAAATCATTTAGTAGAAGCATCGCTTAAACGCAATACATTCATTTAAAAGCGACTGCAACGTAATACAAAAACCACTTTTGGGATCAAATTAGAAGTGGATTTCTCTTGCAAGGGAAAAGACGTAAGGGTCGCTTTGAATCTTGATGTTCACTTTTGGTTGGTTAACGTTTGTTACACCCCGGAATTTCCCTCTTGCACATCTCAGCATCAGCAAAGATGTGGAGGAGAGGAAGAGATGAATAAATCCTCACGCAGCCCTGGAAATAGTTTTCTCGTTACTCTTTTTATTGAAGGACGAGGGTTGCAATTGGCCACAGCTCAGGGAGGGGGGGTGGCTGAGGGAGGGAAGGTGATGCTATGGCTGCCTGGGTTGTAGTTTCTTAACAAATGTTACCCAACGTGTTGCATCAGCCAAACCTACCAAGTCCAGGACGTGTTTGTGCTGCCCGAAGTGAACTTTTGGCCTGGGGGAGAGAAGAAAAAGAGCCCTCCTGGTTCTTCTTCGAGTCTGAGTAACCAGTAAATATCCTGACAAGTAACAAATGACTGTGGGCGTCATATTGTTGGGTGCTCTTGTCTCCCTTCTGCTAACAAGTAAATAAATGTTGCCTACCTATGTTTCCATTCTTTGAGCAGTTGAGTGGCCGGCCCGAAGTCAGTGTCTTTCCACCTACTCATCAACTGGACCCTGTCAGGGGAAAGCTCCGCTCTGGGAGCAGATTTGGGGAAAGAACAACCAGGTTTGCCCTGCAAAAGCAGATTTTAATGGTCCAGAGTTGGGTATAGCCCTTAAGACACCGTTTGTTTTCAGTATAAAGTGTGTGGGTGCACTGGAAAAGGAATGGAGAAGAAGATATTAGATAGACACATGGATCATTTTTAGTTCTATTCCTCTAATTGTAAAGCTGGACATGCTATGTCTCCAACAAAAGACATTCTGTCTTCCTAACTTTATTTCATCCCCTCATTAGAATATTGATTTAATTACATCGCTTTTACCCACACTGGCCCTAGACACAAAGCCGGGCTGGCAAAACTTAAACACACGAAGCGTTATTTTCTCTTAGGATCTTTAATTGCACGACTCAGCCCAGAAAACGCCAAACGTGTCTAAGCCACTTCCTAGGGGAAAGTTTGGAAGTGAAGAAGAAAGCATCCTTCCGGGCTGGGGGCAGAACAGCCGGTCCTCCCCACCTCTTTTCCCTCTGTCCTATTTATCCTGACATGGACCTAGGGTTGAGGGAAACCTTTTTAAGTTGGGGCCAGGGAACGTTCTGCTGAAATTGGTTTATCACACGACTTGGGGGCCTTTTTAGCACTTAAAACAGTCGTGGATGATTCTAGTTCTTCCCCCAGCCCCTCTTCCCCTCCACCTCCCCGCACCCCACTTCCCTCCTCTCCTTTAAAGTCTTTGAGGAAAGCTTTTGACGTATTCGTGTTGTTATCAGATTGATGGGCAGGGTTTGATTGAAACCCCTTTGCCATGCAAATGTCAGGGCCTTGATGGATGAGCTCAGAGCCGTGACAAACTTCAGGAGCCCCTCGCTCATTGGGCTGGGCCGCCCCCCGGGGCCGCCCCCCCTGCCCCGCCGCGGGCTGCGGGCTCCGAGGGCCAGCGCTGCATGGAAGGAAGCTTTACAGCTTTGACATACTATCTAAAGGTTGTAGGGCAGGCGGAATCCCCCCCAAAACAGGCTGACCCTCCTCCATCAGTGGCAGATGGACAATACTAGGATGAACTCCTTCTTAGAGTATGCAATTTGTAACCGTGGGACGGGCGCCTACCACCACTTGGAGCAAAGCTCCCCATCCTTCCCCCCTTGCTCAGGTAGCCCCGGCAGGGACACTTTCAGCGGGGACGGGCGCTTTGGCACGGGAGGGAGCGCGGCCGCGGCTGCCCATCTCCAACAGCCCAGCCCCGGCTGCCGCCCTCCCTCCTCCGGGCGCTCCGGCCCCGTGGCAGGCGCTGCCCCAGCCGGGTTCCCGGCCCAGCATTGCGGCCCCAGCTACGGGCACCACCAGCTCTTCCCCGGGCAGCAGGACGCCGAGGGTGTCTACTTCCAGGCGGCCGGGTATTGCTCCAACGCGGGACTCAGCCTCAGCTCCCTCGCAGAGAGCTACTGCGGGGTTGTGCCGGCCCCCGGGCCATACCAGCCGCAACACCTTTACGGGCAGGAGCAGCCCGGGTACTTGCCCGCCGTTTACAGCAACCTCTCGCCTGCTTTAAACGAGGACAAAGACCCTGCGTGTCCCCCCGAGCCATGCCCCAACGCCGGCGCCACGCAGACCTTCGACTGGATGAGGGTGAAGAGGAACCCACCCAAGACAGGTGAGTTTGGGGAGCACAGAACCGGGAGGTGGGGAGGGGGGGGGGTGGGTTGCCGGGTTGCAGCTTGGTCGGGAAGGGGTGGCCTCCCTCGGGTGTGGGCCCAGGGAGCTGGGTTTGTTGTCCAGGGGATGGTTTGCTTTGGGGTTTGGTGGTGGTTTTTGGTTTAACACCAGCTTGGTGTTGTGAAAAGCCAAATAGAGATTGCTCAGGCACATCTGAAGGGAGGGTCCCTGAGCTAAGTTTCCCGCAGGCCTAATGCTATTTAAGCCCAGCTCGGAATAGGAAACGCACCAGGCTTCCTGCTTCTTTCCAAAGCCATGGTTTCCATCTCCCCTATTGTTCAACTTCCGTCTCCCCAGTCTTCCTTAAACCACATCCTTCCCTCCTCCTCCTCCCCACATCATGATCCTTGCCCTCCCACTTCACCCCACGCACGTTCAGGTGTCACGGCAATGTGCAGGGAACTGGAGGGAAGGGCTCCAAGGGAAGGGGACAGCTCTGTGGAGCCCGGGTCTGTCCTTTCTGGTCGGAGGCCGGGGGTGCCGGCCGAGGGATCGGGAGGGTGCTCAGCGATTGCCCTGGCTTCTCCTGCCCTGCTCCTCTTTGCTCGTCCACAGCTAAAGCGGCGGAGTACGGACTCCTGGGCCAGCCCAACACCATCCGCACCAACTTCACCACCAAGCAGCTAACGGAGCTGGAGAAGGAGTTTCACTTCAACAAGTACCTCACCCGAGCGCGGAGGGTGGAGATCGCCGCCACCCTGGAACTCAACGAAACTCAGGTCAAGATCTGGTTCCAGAACAGGCGGATGAAGCAGAAGAAGAGGGAAAAGGAAGGTCTTGCCCCGGCCGCTGCCCCCAGGTCTGCGAAGGAGGCGGGTGAAGCCTCGGACCAGTCCACCTGCACCTCTCCCGAGGCCTCCCCCGGCTCCGTGTCCTCCTGAGGGGCAGCTCTCCCCGCAGCTCCCGCAGGCTTCCACCCTCGGCGCGGCCCGGCCGCACACACGCGTCGGGCCGGCCCCATTCTCCCACTCGCGTTTCTCTCCCTTAATTTATAGACCCCTGTAAAAACACCGGCCCTCGACGGAGCAGCCGGGTCCTCGTACACCCCAGCAAGAGGCGCTTGTCTCAGGGATGTTCCTCCTTTCCCTTTCCCTTTCCCTATAGGAACTGCACTTTCAACTGCACAAACTTTAAAACGAATTTAGTTGTCTCCCGTTTTTAAAAACGTGCACAACGACTTTCGCCTGCAAGAACCCTACTTTTGATGCGGTTTTCCTACTTGTAAAAAGGTTTTGGGCATTTGTTTTATTTCTTTCCTTTTCATGTCCTGTATGCATATACCGGAACGAGATCTGAGGAGCGCAGGATGCCGCTGGCCTCTGCACAGACCCCCGCACCGCTCAAACCCCGCAATTCCCCTGCTGCCGTTTTGCACTATTTCTGCTTTACAGGGTTTTTGTACACGCTTTGAGACTGGCACTGACTTGGGTTGTGCCATCAGGGGAGCGGGACGAGGCGCAGGCTGCCCTCGGGGTGCTCTGGGCAACGGTCGCTGTCGCAGGAGGTGTCGGCGACAAGGCTGGGGGGGGCCGCGGGGCTCGGCTCCCTGCACTGGCTGCTATTTCTTGTACGTCTCGATATCCCGAAGCCTTGGAGCGAGGAGCGCGGCTCCATGTGCCCCCATCTCTTTAGGCTTATCGGAGTCCGATAAAAACGTTATTGACCCATGGTTGAATTGTTTCCCTTACCCATGAGAAATTTTAGGGTAGGACGAACTGAAAAACACGGCGACTTTTGTTAAAGATTGTTTTAAAGGGAAAAAACCCAAACGTCATCGAGAAAAACCAGCGGTTTCTTAATCGGAATCTCCCGTTTCCCTTCCACTCCCTTCCCCGCGCTCTGTATCTCGAAATGGAACTACCTCAGCCTAATAAAGTTTACTTTTCCCACATGCCAGTCCCCTCCACTTGAAGCGAAATGGAAACCTCTCCTGTCCAGGGACCTGCAAGACACGGGGCGGGGGGAGCCCGGGCTCGAAGGGAGGAGGAGGAGGAGGAAGGGAAAGGTCTCCTGCTGCTGGCAAAGCTCCCGAACAAACCGATCCCTCTTCCCGCGGGCCCTCCTCACCCCGCTCCCCCTGCCAGGGATGGTCGGGATCGGGCCTGAGCTCCTTCGAAGCGAGCGGCCCAAGAAGGGAACGGAGGAAAACCGCGGCTCTTTCCCACAGTGGAAATCCCACCCGAGGGCAGGGTGCGGAGGGACGGGGCCCTTGGGCGGGCAGAGCTGAGCGGGGCCGGCGCCCGGGTTTAGCTCTGACCTTTTTACCTCGAAACGCCTCTGGGATTTCCAAACAAGCAAACAGAGGAGCTGCCAGGAGAAGCCATTGTCCTGGCTTGGTCACATTTGCAAACCATTGCTGGGGGCTGTGAGTGGGGCAAGGAGTGAGCGAGGAACCTGCTGTGGCCGCAGCCCAGCCGGGGCAGGGGGACCTGGGCAACCCCGCACCGCTTCTCCCCGGCGGTCCATCCCCTTCCACGCACAGCTCCTGCGCCAAAGAACGACTTTTGAGTGTTCAATTCGCTCAGAGACAAGGAAGATGAAAAAGAAAGGGGTGAAAAGGTGAAACAGGGATTTTGTTACATTAGCGGCTTGCAAAAATAGCAGGAGAGGGAATAAAAAGCACCAGCAGCCAGAGTGACTCCATAACCTGTTGGGTGTGAGCCAGCTCGGGTTAACCTGGTCGGTTTAGCTTTGGTGAGCCCGTGGGATCCGAGCTGTCTCATGGACACACGGCGCCGTGCTCGCGGGTCTCTCCGCGGCGCTGCCCCGGGCCCGGTGAGGCGGGGAGCACCGGCCGTGGGGGGGGTGGAGGAGAGAGAAAGGCCGGCAAAGAAAGGGGGGTACGGACGTGTCAGTGTGTCGGGCACAACAAAGGCTCCCGGCTCCCATTTGAAACTCAAAGGGGCTCTCCGGAAGAGTCCGCAGAGACGGTGCGGATTCGCCCTTACATATGTAACTCCCCCCGGGGCTCCCCTCAGCCCTTCCCCTGCCCCCTCCCTGCCCAGCCATCACCGCACACAGCTCATTCCCCCCCTTCTCCCCTCTCCCTCCGAGGTTCTCACGGTCCCTTTTGTCTCAGGAGCCCGCAGCCCACCGCTGGGAAGCAGGAGCCAGCGGAAGGTCCCCCCGGGACACCCGGTGCTGGGGGTCCCTCGCTCGGGGAGCGGGGAGGGCCCCCGTGCGCACCCCAACACCAGGGAGGCAGATGGGAGGGAGACAACGGTGTTTCAGTACCCACCCAGGTACCGAGGTGTCCATAGGAGACATGAACCGTGGCACACTGCACAGGCTACACAGGAGGAGGCCCAGAGGAGCATTTGCAGACCTGCATGCAAAGTTCCCCATTAAGACTCAGCCCGGGTGCTTTAGTTGGGCTTCATCACAAATACAAGGCCTGCACACACTCCTTTGTTTTATAAAAATGATACATAACAGCACCATTATTTATAATCTAGTATATTCCCATATAGAATCATAGAATGGTTTGGATTGGAAGGTATCTTAAAGCTAGTTCCAACCCCTTGCCATGGGCAGGGACACCTTGCACTAGACCAGGTTGCTCCGAGCCCTGTCCAGCCTGGCCTTAAACACTTACAGGGATGGGGATATCTCCATGTGTGTCTGTCCGTAGGTCCTGGTATTGCATTTTTCATGAGCAGGAAAATTAGCCAAGTCCCCCTGTACGCTCGCACACAAAGCCACATCTTAATGGAGATTTATTCTTTTAATATCCCAAAGGAAGGGGCAATTCCCAGTTAAAGAAACGTAACTGTGTAAATTACTCATGGCAGCGGCATGTTGGAGCTGCTGTTCCTCTGCAGGAGGAGGGGATGGAAAGGGGCAGGGAGAGCCCCAGAGCAGGGAGCCCAGGAGCACCCCTGGTGCTCTGGCCAGGGCCATCTGTTCCTTACCCCTTGGTGTGAAATGTTTCTCCTTTCCCCTAAAGCATTTGTTCTCACAATGTGAGGCCCTTTTGATCTCAGAAGAGGATATTCTATTAAATAATAATAATAATAATACCAGGAAGATTTCCTTACTTTCAACTCCACTTTGCTGGCTGCTATTAACTCTGCTCCTAGAGCCTATTCACACCGAGGTGTGAAGCGTTCCTGGGGTGCCTGTCTGGGAGCAAACCCATCCCCTCTGTGACCTACTGTGGCCAGGTTGTGCTATAGCTGGTCCTTTTGATGCCCTGAAGTGGAGGAGAAGAGGGGAAGAAGCCTTCTGAGTTGCTCCAGACTTGTTTCACACATTAAAATGGAGCCCACCCCTTTCCTAGCTCTCAGCAAACCCAGAGCAGGATGAGGGCAAGACGTTTTCATCACAACCTGAGCAAGTCAGAACTGAAACAAGATCCAGATCCATCTTCTGTGAGTGGCACCATGGCATCAAGGTGCCCACGCACCTGCTTACTCATTAACATTGCTGAGGGAGCTGATACACCCTAAATCAGGTAAAGCCAGGAGGGATTCTCATGCCTGCTGAGTTTCCTCAACATTCGGACATGAAAACATGTTTAGGTGTCACAAAAATCCCCGCTGAGTGAGGCAAGAGACCTGCAGCTGCTCTCACACCCTGATGGGGTGGGAGAGCTTGGGCACCAACACCCTTTCCTCATCCCAGGCACCTCCCCTGTGCCAGCGGCATGGTTGGGCTGGATGCTTGGGAGTGAGGCATAGATGTGGTTGTTGGGATTATAGATAGTTAGAGACAATAAATTTCACTTGTATTTGTATCAAATATACAGTATATTCAATTTGGGGGATTGATGCTGGTCACCTGTGTTTAAGTCTGTGGTCTTGTGTCTGACCCCAGCTCCTGAAAGGGCCACCCTAAGGTGCTGTCCCCTTGTTCACCCTCTGCCCCTGGCTTCACCAACACAGATATTTCATCACCAATCAGCTTCAGGGTTGCTTTGGCCTCTCAGGCAGGTGAAATGAGGTCTGGGGCAAAGGGCTCTGGTGGAAGGAACAATTGCAGAAGTGAGTGTACAAAATGTTTCCTTGCTCTTCAGAGGCCTCACCTATCCTTTCAGTTTACACTGCTCTGACAGCTCCATTTCAACCCCAGCCTTCACATGGACTCATTCAATATTTACTCAGGCTGATGGGTTTGCTCAGAACTTGCCTCCATCAGCCTTGCTCTGTCGGGTTCCCTTCCCCTCGGGCCCAGGTTCACACAAAGTTCAGCCTGGAATGAATTCACCCCAAGATGGGCCCAGCTTGGCCTGAGGACCAGCACTGGGGTCAAGCCTGGGTCTCTGCACCCCAGCCAGCCCTGGCGCAGGCAGCTCTCAGCACTCCCAGCCAGGAGCCTGCTTTGAACAATTCTTTGGGGTTAAAAATGAAAAAGCTTTGGGCCAGGGAGGATGCAAGGAAGGCAGGAGCTGCTTTTCAGTATGGAGAGCACAGGTCAGGCCTGCGGGGAGGGTGGAGAGTTCATGGGCGGCTCCTCTGAGCGAGGTGTGACAAGGGAGAGCTCTACAGCCTCAGTACAACTGCACCAAGGGGGGAAAGGGGTATAGAAATATATATACACACAAACACACACATCTGTATGTGTATGTAAATAAAGATATAGCATTAACCGTAAATATATAATGAATATAAAAAGTATTTATATAAAGGGTAAAATGCACTCATCTATATTATAGATCTGTATAAATCTGTATTTTTATGTGTAAAAGTATATCCAACACAAAGGATTAAAACCTAAAATAAGTGCAATTAAGACTGATTTCTTTCTGCCTGAAACCACTACAGGGAAGTTGGCTTTAAGTAACAGCGAGCTGAAATCTGCCGCAGCAGCATAACCAAAGCCTTTCCTGCAAGGCTTTTATCAGAGGGGCAAATTCAAATTTGATGCAAAGCAGAAATATTGCAGATGGGGTTATTCCAAACGCCGTGCATGTTCCCGTGGGAAGGGAAGCAGACAGAACCACGAAGTAAATCCAACGCGGCTCCAGAGGAGAGCACAGCAGGGTTGGTGAGGTGCGGGAGGGAACCGGGGACGGCTGGGAACGGTCCCGAAGACTTGGGATGCGTGGTGGGAGGCGGCTCTGCCCCTTTCCGGGGCGCTGGATCTCTAGTAAAGGCAGGGATCCTTTGCTGGGGGCTTGGCATAAAGCCTGGGCGAGTTCCCAAAGGGTTTAGGGTCAGAGGCGGGGGTAGGAGCTGGTACCAGAGAGCCAGAGGGTCCCAGGGAGCGCAGGGTTTGTCCCCAGAGGAGCGGAAGAGCATTCCTGAGAGCAAGGGGGCTGAGGTTTGAGCTCTGAGGTTACAGCCCTTTCCCGCAGCACCGCCGCACCGTGCGGGGGGAGCCTCCCGAAATCCCACCCGAGGAGGGTGAGCTCCCTTTCGGTGGCCATAAAGATAATGCGGGCAGATGTAACGGGTCTGCTAACGGCCATTCAGCTCCGTCGGTTATCACAGTCCCTGTGGGTTTAACAACCCTGTGGGTTTAACAAGCGTTGTGTTGCGGGGGGATGAAACACAAAAAGGGGAGGGGGAGGTTTGGGAATCCCACACAATTCCCATGGGCTTTCCAATCATTCTCCCATTCTTACCCCCGGCCTCGTCACCTTTTCGCTGGTAGGCCCGGGAAAAGAGCATCGTAAGGAGCGAGGTGCCGCTTCCTTCCACCGGAGAGGCGGCGCTGCCAAAACCCGGTAAAAGAGCGATTTCTGCACTAAACTCGAAGTTTCTCTAACTTTTTGCTAGGAGTTCAATGAATCCCTTATTCTTGCCAAGCTACAAGAGCCAAGGCACCAAGGAAACACCTTTCCCTAAGGATTTCCGTCATTAGAGATGAGAACAGTTTCCCTCAAACAAAAGCTCGGTTCTTACGGTGCTAACACAGGCGGAAATACCGACCCCGGGGTTTGTAAGAGCAAAAGGCAGGAGAAAAGTGGTTTTTAACCGCATTTTAAGGGGCTTTCGTCCGGAAGGATTCGCAAGGGGTCACATTCAAGCCGGTGAGCGGCACTTCCTGGCTCAGCCGGGGGTGCTACCTGCTCTGCATCACCGTCCCCGCATCCTTAGCATCTTCCCCCTGGAAATGGTTTCCTCGGGCTCATTGCTTCCAAGTTCTATTGCCCAGCCACTCTTCCCTTTTCAGGTATTTCAGGTATTGCCCCTCTGAGCTGAACGGGCAAAGAATAAACCAGGTCTTTTCGTACATTAAACATTGCCCTAAATTATGGCGATGGCATTTGTCTCCCAGAATTATTTCTGGAGGGGATTTTGTAAAGTGAAAGCTGTTCATAAGCATTATTCTCTGTTTCCCCTTTGTCCATTTGCTCTGTGAGAGGCCCCATCCCTTCCCTTCCCTTCCCTTCCCTTTTTTCCTTATATTATTATTAATGGACTTGGTGAGGCTTTTCCTGCAGTTTGGAGGAATATGCTTGCAATGAAAACATCTCTTTGATGGATGAGGAGCTGGGCTTTAAATCAGGCCCTACTGATACAAATGATTTTAATATGCCCCTTGTATGATTTATTTGGGATGTATGAAGCAGTGAGCTCTGTGGTAAGACTCCATTATGGAGGCTGGGTGCCTACAAAGTTACAGGGGAGCTCTTTCTGAATGGCTTGTCACATTCACAACAGTGCTGCCAAGGCCGTGTGTATCAAGGACAAGTAAATCTCTTTTCCCCTGACCCATGCTCTCCTCTCCTCCACACTGGACAGAAGCTGATAGTGCCATGGAAATCAGCAGACATTCTCTGTGCGTTTAATATTGTTTCTGCTGCTGCATTCAAAACCTCCAAACACAAGTAATACAAAATCAATGTTTTCTCTCAGGATAATGAGGGGAAGGCGGCAGGGAAAGGCTGAGATAAGGTTCTGGACTGTGCACGCTGTTCTCTGGATGGGGAGGCTCCTGCTCTGCCCAGCGCTGGGCAAGGGAGATGCTCTCTGCTTTGGACTCCTACAGGCAGCACATGAGAGGTACCCCAGGAGACTCAGCTGGCTCTAGTGGCTTCTCCCCTTCGCTTAACTCCTGCAGCTGGGAGGGAAGTGACATTCCCCAGGCAGGAACTGCAGCTCCAGACAGTGCCAAGCCTGGGAGGGTGATCCCCCCTGCAGCCTTCCAATGGGATGCACAAGGAGGGGGTTATTAAGGGCCTGAATTTTTGCAATGTCTGACTTGCTGTGTTAAGCTTTGGCCACTCACACATGAAATGCACCAAGAGCCCTGTTTTAACCAGCCTGCACTTTTCTGTCATCATCAGCACCAGACATAAATCAATTGCACAGTCTTGGCTATGAAAGGTATGACTGGAACCTCATCTGGCTTGCCTCTCTGTGCCAAGGCCTCAGCACCCTGCTGTGCTGGGCTGTGTTCCAGATGAAGCACATGCTATTAACTGTCTTTGGTGGTCATCATCTCTCAAGGAGGAGAAACACTCCTGGAAGCACAAGAAGGGGATATATGTCACTAAACACATACATTCGATGCATGCAAAGCATCTGAGTGCCTTTGGGCTCTGTCTTTGCAAGATCAGAGTATTTCAGGTCATCATCAGCATCATTTCCACAATTAAAGTCTAAATTTTGTTCCTTCTCAAGACCTTTGTACAAGTTTAAAACTCAGAAATAAAATTGGCCTTATACCAGATACTTGAACACAAAAACTTAATGCAGTGATTGGGGATCAACAGCATCAAGCTGCAACTGCTGGTGCTTGTGGCAGTATATTCAAAGCTGTGGATGCTCTGGAGTTTCCTTCTCCTTGTTCACTGAAAGGAGAGCTTATGAAGGGAGAATGAACCCCTCACAGTTATTCCTAAGGTGGGGAATGGCAGGGGAAGCTTCCCCCAGCCAAGGTTCCTTCCTTCCTGGTCTTGGGGACTGGGAATCCAGTGTCAGTAACTCTCTTCATCTCCAGACTATATCACTTGCAACGGGGTTTGCTTGTGTATTTGTGTTTTTAACAGCAAACCCACACTTCTGCTGCTCCTTGGGGCTGCTGGACTCAGCTTCTGTGACACCAGAGAAACTTTATGCTCAGTACCTCTCAGCCCAGTGAAAGTCAAGCAGCATCATAAGCCCCCCCTGTCCTGCCCTCAGCTGTGTCCAACACTGCCCAATTTCCTCTTTCTGGCACAATCTTCTTCTGTGGTGTGGCCACGTTACTGCATAAAAGGGGCACGGGGGGAAGCATTCCAAGGCCCTTTACTCACTAAAACATCAAAACCACGGAGGTTTTTTTGTCTGCTCGGCTCCTCGCAGACGAAGCAGAGATGGCTGCAAAACTTCTCCTGCTATTACTGCAAAAGGGCTTTAATAAAAAATCACAGCACACATGTAAAGGCTCCCAGCAAGATAAAAATTCGCCTTGATCTGCTGATAGGAAGGAATCTACGAGAGTGGCAGATCAAAGGGAGAACAAAGGCCAAACCTTTGAATAACAAAAGCACTTACACGTCGTCTCTTCTCCATCAGTCCTCAAAGTTATATCTCCTTCCTATGTTCTTGGGGCAAAAGATTTCCTACAGTAAATACTTTCCAGAAATCCACTGTTTCAAGTAGCACAAAACCCCAGGAAACCTGGGGCAAAGGAGTGGGATTGTTTTCCATAACGTTTCTTGGAGGCTTCACATCTTTCAGTTGCTTATCAGTTCTGAAATACAAGGCACGAAGTCTCCAGCACCATTGGGACCAAAAGGTTATCAGCATGTAAATACCTGAGCTGGAAAGACATGTTTGAGAAAGAACAGATAACATTTTAAACATACTTATAGCCCGCATCCTTTCCAGCTTTTAGCCCAATTTCACCTGAACTTTCACAAGTAAAGGTGTGCTTCTCATAACTCAGCAGATAAAACAGGGTTTATCTCAGCTCAAGAGCCATAGAACCAGCGCTGCGATCACCTCTCTGTTATTTGCTTTTTGTTAGAAAGCATCACCCAGCTCGTTCTTTTAGTAAAGAGTTTTTAAACATGAATCTGAGAATGTGAAACTGGGGAGCCCAGGGCAAGCTGAGTGCCAGGGGTTTTCCTGTCCCTGACAAACAAGGAAACGGAGGCAAAAGCCTACAAGAAATTTGGAGAGGGACTTTTTACAAGAGCATGGTAGTGATGGGACAAGAGGGAGCCTGAGCTGAGCTCTTAGGCAGAAGCTCTTCCCTGGGAGGGTGCTGAGGCGCTGGCACAGGGTGCCCAGAGAAGCTGTGGCTGCCCCATCCCTGGCAGTGCTCAAGGCCAGGTTGGATGGAGCTTGGAGTAACCTGCTCTAGTGGAAGATGTCCCTGCCCATGGCAGGGGTTGGAGCTGGAGGCGCTTTAAGCTCCCTTCCAGCCCAAACCGTTCCATAATTCTATGATTCTATGAACATAGCTTTCTCTTTTCTGTACAGGGGCAAAATCAGAAAGAAACCCCAGGATTTCTGGTTCTCAAAAGTAACCAGTGGACGATGTTAACTCTTAGAGGACCATAGTTCTTTCTATCCAGCCCAGAGGCCAAGACTTCCTGTCAGAAAAGGTAAATGACAGCTCAAAAGGATATTTTCAAATGAGGTAAAGAAACCAGCCCACACAGTATTTTCTCCTTCTGTGTGGTAAATGCCTTGGTATTATAAACTGGAAGGGAGAGGGTTGGTTTGTAAAAGAGCACAAAGGACAAAGCTGTAACTGTCATTTAAATGCTGGGTAGGCTTGTGGGGTGTGGAGAGAGCCGAGTCCAGGGCACCATCTATCTTTTAGAGAGAAGGTTGGGTCTGGTCGGGTTGAATCACCCTCTAGATTTCACTGCCTGTATTGACTGGATCTCTGCTGACTGTAAAGGGGTTTTGGGCAACCAATTCAGGTGAAGATGGCTTCAACCTAGGCAATGGCTACCCCTTGGAAGCTGGGGTGCCCTCATTCTTGCTGTAAGTTGGCATCACCCAATCGGCTACAAACTCACACAAGGAGAGAGCAGAGTCTTCAGCAGATGACTCAGAAACCAGGACTGCATCACAACTGTTTTAACTTCCAGTGGAGTGGTGAGACAGTAAAGAACCTGCTCAGATACAGGGAAGTGAGACTGACTTAAGTTCCCTTTTCCCCCTCCCTTTTCTCCCCTTCCATCCATGCAGAAGTGGAGAAATTGATACCCAGATGAGGCTGATCCAAATCCTGGTGCTGAATCATGAGTCAACTGAGTCATGATCTGCACAAGTTTCTTACAAAGGGAAGATCTGGGAGATCACGTAACTGCTGATGGCATTTAGACCAATGCAGAACTGGTCCCTGTAGTAAATTCCCTACTTTCTTGCCCAGTCAGCTTCATAGCATGTCTCATAAATCTCTGTTTAAAAAAGATCACGCGTTAGTGGTTTATCTCTGGTATGTGCTACCCCGTGTTTTCCCACTCACAGCATATTAGCCTCACACAGGTGGGGAGAAAGCAAAATAAACATTATCAAACAAGGGCATCAAATATTTAGTGTAGAGCTTTCTGAGTGCTTCAGCATGAGTGAGACTGTTTAGATATCAGATGTTCTCCTGCCAGGTCAAACGAACCACTGCTGAATAATGGCTGCGTTCCCCCAGCCACCTTTGGCCGGCAGTGCATTATCACCCCTGGCCTTTAACTCTCTGTCCAGGGCAAGAATCACTTTCTTAATCCAGCATCTCAGCCTAAAGCTGTTTCAGCTGAGCCAGGGGATTGTTTACAGAAGGTGCTGACTCCCTCCCCTCCACCTGGTTTCTGTCTGGGCCACACTGTTAGGGATGAGGGCAATACATCATTTATCTTGGCCTCACTGCACAGGCAGGTCCTGCTGTCACTGTGCTGGTGGTGTGCGGAGGTGCAGCATCCTGATAAGCACACTCTGCTCGCCGGTGGGTGAGTAGCTGCCCAGCAGTCCACAGATGATCTGTGCTGTGCTTGATGCCTCCCGGTGCACGGAGTGCTGCAGGACATGGGATCCAGCTGCCAGGCTCCAACAGGAGTTTGTGCACAAGGGTCAAGTGGTTCTTGTGTTCAAGGGACCAATGGATACTAAATACATGTCTTGAGGCTGGTTTAAACCCCAGCATAACCCCAATAGGTGTCCTTTGCTTTTTCAGAGGCTTAGGGCTTCAAAAGCAAATGGGTAAGCATACGAGTTGACTTTATGATATGGGCATTTGAAGTGACTGCTGTTAGGAGTGGTTCATTTGCAGCACCTTCCACTACATCAGCTGGTGCTGAGTGTCCTGGAGAGACTCCCCCAGAGAGAAACAATGGTCTGATTTCACATAGAAAGGACAAGGCAACAGAGAACTGGGCTCAGTGACTTTAAAATGGTCTCTTTTAAATCACACACGTCTGCTTCTCTCCTCATATTGATTTCCCTTTGCTCAACAAGTGCTCTTGGCTGCTGAGAAGCTGGCTGAGGCTTTGAAATCCTGGAGTAACTAATCTATTGTGTCAGTTCGCAGCGTTTCATAGGGAGAAAAATGGCAACTCAGGAAAGCAAGCCCAGACTGTTTAGATTGAAGGAAAGAAGCTGTGTCAGTTGGATGACAAACATGGTCATCTTTCTATCCCAAAAATGCAGGCTCATCTTGTTCATAAAGATGAATGTTACAGTTTTGACCAGTTTGGGGTGAAAAAGGGGATTTTCTGTTAGAGCTGGGATGGTTTCCCTTCAACCACCAAAGCTTTTGTGAGGAGGAGCACAGGCGACCTCTTTCCATGCAACACCACGGCACGCTGACAACACTGAGAATTTGTTCTCTAAACACCTGATTTTGCAGACAAGATGCAGATAAACAGCAACAGCTCCTCTTAATGAACACAGCAGCATCTCCAGATAAACTGTCACCACTTATGTTGTGCCCAGCTTCAGTATCACCATGGGAGGAAACGCCTCAAAGCTTGTAAAAACATGTTCCCCTCTTCTCCTCCTCTCCCCAAGGTTAGAAACTGCAGAAGTGATGGTTTTGGAACAAAGCAGAGATGAGGCTGCTTCCACCTAATCTACCCGTGGACGAATAGGATGCACAAGGCTCTAAATTGGTCCAGTTTCTGGCAGTGCAGCTTGGTTCTAAGATCAACCAAGAAGTTTACGATCAGAAACAGCTGCAAAGAGAACCCTTCATGCCCTTAGTTAGACATTTGAAAATCAACCCTCTGAAGTCTGAGAGCAATACATGTACAGGATGTGCTGGAATCACCGCCTCTGCACAAGAAAAGCCACGATGGGGTTGAGAGCTTTGTGCATCCTGCACTGCTTCCTGAGACCTGGAGCTTGAAGCTGCCACTGTCCCAGCTGCTGTTTCACCACGGATCAAAGGGGAAGAAGAAGATCCCAAACGTGGGCTTTGGGTGACAAGGTTTTACTGCCCTAGAAAATAGGGAACATTCTGGATCAAACGTCTTTTTGCTCTTCTCTGCTTGAACATAAGGTCCTGACTCAGGAGAACAGCTTCTAGATGCTGTGGCAGCACAGATTAACAATCAGGATCATCAGGAATGTGGAGACAGAGCCTGCGGCTGTCACAAGGGCTGTTGGTGGCAGGGTTTGACATTTCAAACACAGAGAAGTTAATATCAGAGGGTTTGGACTACAACCAGGAAAGTGAAGCGAACTGTATTTATAGGGGGAGACTGGCAGTCTGATTTTCATTCCTGCTAAGGTCTCTTTACAGAAACTCCTTCTCATCCACTTTTGAGGTGCTTTTTTCCAAGGCAAGGCATCGTAAAGGCAGTTCCATGTAAATGAGAATCAGGCCATCAGCGTGAACGTTACCCACGGCTGCGAACGTTTGCCGAGCTTCAGTCCCCCTCTAACATCTGCCGAGGAGGAGAAATTCATGAGCCTCAGCAGTTAAAGGTCTGGGGTTTTTTAAAAGCCACATCAAGGTCCTGTTCAGCTTTGTGGTGACTGCGGAGCTCATTGCCAAGGACTGCATTTCTTTGGCCAGCATCACGAGGGAATGTGAAACGGAGCAGAGATTAAAGCGTGGGTGAGGTATGAAAAATGTAGGGGCCGGTTTAATGCAACCAGGTGGAGACTGTCCAGTGCTTGGAGCTTGCCGAAGGCCCCTTTGTTAAACATCTCGGTCTTCCCACTTCTGATTTGAAAAGAAGCTTTTCCCCATTGGTTTCTGTGGTTTACAAGAGCTCGGTGGAGCTGGGCCAGTTGACACGAGCTTAGAATCTACTTGATGTAAGTGCAGTTTTCTCAGCAATGCTGTGACATGCACCTGAGATTCACATGGTTTTATAGCCCCTGAAGCACCAGTCCTTCGTCTCCTCTTTATGTGATTTCCTCCTCATCCTTCTTCCCTTCGCCTCTGCTGCATTTATGTTGCTCTGTAGCCGGAGCTTCTGGCTGCTCCATTTATCGCTAAGTTTAGATGCCCAGTAAAACATGAAAGAGGAGAAACATGCCCCACAACCATTGTAGGTTTACCAACCAGATAGAAAGGAATCTAGGACCTATTTTAGCAGGATCTTTCATAGGCAGATTGCTCATTCCTTTTCTTTGCCTCCAATCTAGGCTCCCACCAACAGCTCTTTGACGTTCTGCCCCAGTGAGTGGTTGGAGATGAAGGCAGAAGGGTTATACTGGTAATGCTGCTGCCAATGGAGTGATGCTCTGTGATCAAGTAGCATATACTGTATATACCCTTCCAGGCCATCCTGGAGAGCCTGGTTTAACTGGCTACCTGGCAAATCTTGACTTTTGATATCAACTTCCACCTGTCCATGTGCCATCACTGTGTGGAGCCAGGGTGAGCATGGGAAGTGGCTCTTGGAAGGAGATATCAGAGGTAAGACTCTATTCAGGATGGGGTTTTTGTGACTGTTGTAGGCAAAATTGCCTCCTTCCCTGTTCCAGCAGTCAGGGCCAGTGCCCTTCCTGTCGTGTCTCTCTGATTGTGGTGGTATCTGTGTCACTCACTGGGGTAGAACCCATGCTGCAGTCGCCTGTGCTCAGATGCCATTGTGAAGCGGAATTAGACTGACAGTGCTGTCTTCCTCTGCTGTTAGAATAGGGTGTAGTCTGTAATTCAGCTCCAAAATGGAAGAGCAGCATTCTCTCTGCCGCTTGCACAGACCTATAATCTGGGATCCTAAAACTGACCCACCACAGATTTTGTCAGTACTTTTCTGTTGCTCCAAAGGCCTCAGTCACGTTTTGCACCGTCCCCCTCCCTCGTACACAGACGAAACGTGATTTCAGGCTTGGCAAAGGGTTGGAGAACAGTCCAGAGCCTTTCAAAGTGAGTGTGGTGCCTGAGTTCAAATGCTGTTCACTTCTGCCCACAGAGACTGCATCGCTGTCAACAAGCTCTTGGCAGGCATCTCACCTCCCTCTGGAGAGAGGAGATGCTGGGTCCTGGCACAAACAATCCCACGAGCTGTGCAGGAATGAAAGCATCTGAGCTAAGGAAAGAGAACCCCAGTAAACCTCTGCATGTGTTGAGTGAGGCTGTGGCAAAGGGAATGCAATGAAACCAGAAAGCTGCCTGCTGGTGTGGCAGTTCCTGTGCTGGGTGTCTCTGTCCTCTGCAAATCCTCAGCGAAGATGCCTTCTGATGGCTTTCAATTCAGAAGCTGCAATGAGGCAATGGGCTAGGATTTCAAACCCTTTGAGTCTTGCAAGGATGAAGTAATTTCCCCTCCCCTTCCCCAAATGCACATATTCCTTGTCGCAGTTCTTTCCCTGGAAGGTTTTTTTTTTCCCTTTTGGATAGAAGCAACTTTCCGAAGTTGGGAGGGGAAAAAAAAAAGCCTGGAAAAAAAGCAGGAGCCATTGCAGAGGTGAACCTGGGCAGCTGGCAGTTGATTTATGAAGTGCTGAAAAGCATCTTCAGAGCTGTCATTTATCTTAAAGCTCTCAGCCTAAATAAACAACGAACCCCCCCTTTCCCAATTATAGTTACAGTAGAAACAACTCCAAAGCCTAATAGCTGGCGTCTGAAAGCAGCACCCTTCCACCCCCCCCAGCCCACAGATGCACCCTAGTGGGGCAGCGCTTCCAGCCTTTCCTGGATGCAGCTAGCCTGGCCCTTCTCTCCCACGCCTCCTGAAAGGGAAATCAGATCAAAAGCAACGGGGAAGGCAAATCAAAAGCAACAGAGCCATCTCAGTCCTGCTGAGGAACTGCAGATCCACAGCAAGCTGGCACAGGGAGCTCGCCCCATCACTTGCATTAGGTCCTCCTCAGGCAGCAAAAGGGCTCCCCAGGACTTTGGTTTTGGGGTCAACTGATGCTGCATTTTTCCTGGGTTTTGCTGCATTTACCAGCCTAAGGGATCTGATCCTCTTGTTTCTGCTAAGGAAGTTGAAGCAGTGATCTTTAATTGCTGGTTGTCCAATCAGGCATGGGTTTTGCTTTAGTTTTCCATCACGCTGAAATCTCTACAGAGGGAGTGAAAATCCACACTAGAAGGAGCTCTCCCTGCTGCCTCGGAATAACTGGGATTTGGAAGCATCATGGCAGCTGACGGCTCAGTGGCAGAAAAACTCCAGCTGGATGGGCCTCAGCATCGATCTCTGGAGAGACACAGAGCGGAAACCAGACTTTCAGAATTCCTTCTGGGACCTGATTTTCCTCTTGCTCTTGTTGTAGCAAGAGGTCACTGTAGGAACTGGACTCTCAGCTATTGCAAATAACCTGAATTCCACTGAAGGAAACAGGAATACCCCAGCTGTAGTTGCTGAAGACAGGCCAGGATAGAAACAGGCCATTATCAAAACAGTATGATAAAAACCCTCCACCGCATCCACACTCTTCATCCTTCTACCTTCTCTACTGTCCTTTTGCTTGTATTCCTTGCCACAGCACTAACACTGCAAAGCCCTTTTTCACATGACACTGGTCATAAATAATGCTTACTCAACCCCCTTTGTCAGCAAATACCACATTGTACAAAGATAAAACACAACCAGAAGATAAGCTCAGGGCCAGTCCTGGTTTTCTCTGCTAGATTTCAGGAAGGATATCAGCATTTTTGTGATTTTGGAATTGGGAACGTAGGGCCAGGCAAAGGGAGCTGCTCAGAACTACCCAGCAAACTGACCTGGGGACAAAGTGCAGATCTGCTGATGCCTGGTGCCCCATTGACTGTCAGCACAGCTTGCTGTTAAAGCATTGATGGAGCAAATACTAAAAGTACTTCAAAATACAAAAGGAGGTCATTTTGTAAGAAACCACCTCTCCCTGAATAGCTTGAGCTACTATACCTATATATTACCTATATATTATAGGTAGCTGAGGTGACAAAGAACTTGAACATCAGTTGAATGCCTGTGCTTAGAGAAGCAGCATGAAAGGAACTATGGTGATCCGAAACCTTTTGCATCATCAGAGCAAGTGCCCAGAAGAGTAATAGTGGAGAGGCACATCAAGCTGCTCATAAACTCTCCTCTTCAAAAGCAGTCTAATGGAGGTTAAAGCCAGGCTGGTTTTAATTCCCAATGGTCTGAATCACCTCTGTGCCAATATCCTTAATCCTCTGCTGTCAGGAATGGTCCCCAAAGCATGCTGGCAAAAGCCAAGACTGGAGATATTCGCTGAAACGAGGCCAAGAATAGATATTATATCGGTATTGTATGCAGAAACTGTTTTAAGGGCTGAGCCACAACCACAGGGATGCTTAGAGAGAGGTCCTACTCCAAGGATCAAGCGCTGGGACAAAGGTTGTCTCTTGTCTCTTGTGTTAAGGTCACTGTCGACCAGTAGCTCTTAGGGCACTACCCAGAGGGAGTTTAGACACACAGCTTTTCTTTCCAGGGAACTAAATGCACTTTTAAGTTAGATCTGTTTTTAAGGCACAGAGGTTCTCCCCAGTGGAGGGAATGAACCTGAGTGCCACTTTCATCTCATTGGATGATGGATAAGAAGTCCAAAATCACTAAACTGTTGTGGTTATAGCGCTGCTGCTGCCTGTCTAATACGCACAGACCCAGGATTCCCTCTGACACATGGGGTAATCAGTTACCTTCCATCTCCCTCAAGGGCAGAGAACGATGCTTAGCAAGCCAACATTGTGACTAAAAATATTTGACAGCAGCACTTTAAGCTCTTCAAGCAGCTGCATGTTTCTCTGGTCCTGCTCAATCTGAACACATTCTTATCCCTGTCTCTCACATCTGCTTTCAGGGAGAGCAAGAACAGTTTTTTCTCACCCATATCTTTCCCTACAGCCAACATCCCACTCTGTAATCTCAGTTTCTCCATCCTGCATGAGATTAAACACTTGGGTCTATCAGCATTGCTAAGACTCCTCCATACCTTTGATCAATTTATAGCTCTTCTTTGTACCTTCTCCAGAATTTGTAAATCAGATAACTCCTTCTAGCTAACAGATAAGTGAGTGAGTCCAGATGCACCAGACTCACCAAGAAAGCACAGGAGATAATGTTAGGGATTCCACATGCATGAAATCTGGATCCTTGTCTAGTGGAAGGTACCAGTGTTTTGGGACTTGTTTTTTTAAACAGAATCCTAAAAGGGATTATATTCAACCAGAAGCCACAGTTGCATAGCTGATAGGAAAATAAAGGGAAGGGGAGAAGAGAGATGGAGATGAGAGTGAGGAATGGGAGGTATTTTATGGAGATAGGAAAACCTGAAGTTGTAGCTTTTCTGTGAGGGATTTATTGCACAACTTGTTTCCTAATACATGAGCAAGTACTGAATTGCACCTGCTCATTGGGGGGCAAAAATGGGCAAGAAAAAGAAAAGGGAAAGGAAATGAAAGAAAAAGAAGACTTAAAGAAAGGCAAAAGTGTTACTCTATTCTGCAAAGTCATTCTGGACTGGTTTGAACAGTCTGCTCCTGTTTTTGCACCAATTCAGCCTGCCTATTACTGCTTGCAGGAAGAGAAAGAGCTGCCTCGCTTCACCCAGAAGAAGCAGAAGGAGGGAATTATCCTGGGCTTGGTTGAAACTGCAGCCAGCAGAACTGTGTGCCTGTTTCTTCCTCCAGCTGCGAGCCATCTGTAGCGGTCCCTGATTTTGTTTATCTGGAATGAACTGATAGCTCTGAGGGGTGAGCACACTGCAAGGCAGAGAAAAAGATTTCCAGGCTGCCAGCAAGAAGTGGTCCAAGTGGATCAGATGGGAAAGGAGGAAGCTGGCTACTCCTCACAGCCATCATAACAAGTCGTACAGCAATAAGGCAGTGACAAGTCCTATCCTAGTAGCAATATGAGCAATGGGAAGAGGGACAGGGAAAGAAATAGGTTTGAAAGCATCCTCTGTGAGCCTGGAGCCAACAGACTCCGGTGAATGTGTGTACATGCAGGGTGTGAGGAGGAGGGTGCAGGGCAAATATCTGCCTACTGGAAAGGTTTACATACTTCTCCAGGCATCTACTTCTGGCTCCTGAAGCAAATGGGATCAAATTCAGCCCATCCACCTTGCTATGCCAGTGTTCTCATGCTGCCCTGGTGGCCTCTTTCCTGGCTGTGGATACAAGCAGCAGAGCTGGTGGCATGGAAGAATTTGCTCCAGTGTGAACACAAGAATTAATAACGGAGCAACGGGTTTGAAAATCATTGGGCAAAATGGTATCTCAGCTTTTAGTAACAGAGTAGATTCTGTGTTCCACTGCGCCTGTTGTGCTTCCAGTCCAGCACAGCTCTGGCCATTTCTCAAGGCTGTAGTGTTAAGTCCTCAAGGTCATGTTGGGAGGCTGCCTGAACCTGGGCTCTAAAGCTCAGGGGAAGGGGAAAGCCTCAGCTCAGCATGCATCCAGGTTCTTGTTTGTTGTCCTCAGCTGAAGCCAACTGTCCCATAGCCCAATCCATCAGATTGTCTAAGGTCAGCTCTTTCTAAATACACCGCAGATCTCTGAGTCTGGATGAAAGCTGGCCTAACAGATGGCAGTGTGGACAGAAAGCATGCGAGTCACATCTGCGCTCAAGCCCATCCTCATTTCCCAGAAGAGACGAAGCCACTTCTGCCTCACCTTATCACCAGATACCTTGTAAAGATGGAGAATGCTGAGGCTGCAAGTCCTCCTTTGCATTACTGGCACAGTCCTTTGTGCAGCACGCAGATCCAGCAGCACTCTCTGTCTGCATCAGGGCAGGTGTAAAATGGGCTACTAGAAATGGGGTGCTGCAGCTTTGCTTTGGTACCTGGAAGCAATGGTACAGAGGGGGATACAGCCCTACTCCAAGGTATGGCCATACTCAAAAACGGGCACTGTTTTTCAAGGGGATGCCAAGCATTTCTGAACCTGAAACCCCAGCAGCTTCCCTTTAGATCAAATAATTGCTGAGCATTTCCAGGAGGCTGACTCAGTAACTTTGTGAAACCACTGATGCCAAGTGCTCCTGTGTTGACAGGCCGAGGAATAGCAGTTTATGGTCTTCCCTGTTCACCAAAAGAAACCTTATCTCTGATCCTATAGTCACTCTGAACAAATGCAAGGCTTTTCTGGGGGAGATGTGTGTGTTGTGTTAATTGCATATTTTACTGAGATGAAAGGTCTCAGCATCTCTCAGTAACTTCCTCTGCTTCCTTTTGTTCTCTGGAAGCCTCATTTTTTCCCTCCTAATATTTATTCATGAGGATTTTTGCTTTCAGAAGCTTTTGAGCAGCTGCTCCTGGTCTGATGGAATTCACTCAGCAGCAGAGATGTCTTTTCATCTGTTCAGCGCAGCCAGCTCCACCATCGACAAGCATCTGCTTCTCTGGACAGGACTCCAGCTTCGGCACCATTAGTATGCATTTTATGGAGTGCAATGGAACACATGTGCAATCTGCAGGCGAAAGAGTCCACATTGTTCTGCACATATGCACACCTGCATGCAAAGGGCATCTTGTGGAGCCAAGATCTTGGTCTTCACAAGATGGACAAGGTTTCATGAACTGCAGTGACACATGAATGTGGAATACGTGTTAGGATTCTTGGCTTCTTTAGGCCAAGTTTCTCTTTGCTGTAACTGCAAAGTTCCGATTTTGGAAGTCATGGTTGTGAGATGGATTTTGATGGCTCAATCTCAGAAAGTGGAAACAGGCTTCAGTTTTCTCATGGCAAAGCAGAAAGGGATTTACCTATAATTTCCTGGCAGGAACTTTTCTAGAAAGAAGGGACAGAATGAAAGTTCTCTATAGGGTCATTATAGTATTAGTAACACAATGATAGAAGATTTCACCTTCTATACTGTTGTGCTCATTGCAGCACACACCACTGAATTCATCTATACCTAGTGGACGTGCAGCTGATTTTAAAAACACAAAACATCTGGACTCACGGCCACATCTGGCAGCTGGAGAGCCAACCACCTGCTGTGCGAAGTGGCAGCTGCACGTAGGGAATGGGGATGTACAGCTCAAAGAGGATGGATTCGGGGTCAGTATGTGCCATAGAATATCACACCATTGCCTCGGGGTTTTATGCGCACCTCCACATCGCTCTTCTCCTTTCAAAAGTTAGGAAAGTAAGAGTTAGCAGAAAAATCCCCTTTTCTGAATCCCCTTCACCCCCAGGGAAAGGAACACCATTTCCCCTGGAAAAGAGGATTTTGCAATTCCCAGGCACAAAAGAAGGCAGGGGATGAGATTGGAGTTGCGTTAGTACTGGTAGCCATGAATGCTTGATCCAGTATAATACATGACCTATGTGAAACCCATCTTTGTTTTGTCTCCAAATATCCTGAGGCTTCCTTGACTTTATTTAAAGAGTCTCAGCTCTGAAAATAGATAGGAAAGAAGAAAAGAAAAAGGAGAAAAGAAGGCTGAGATTAAAACACAGGGAACAGGTTCTGCTGTGGGGCAGAGCTAACCTCAGAAAGATGAGGGAAACTGATGCAATTGCTTCATTCTCCTCCCACTTTCCCCATCAGCTGCAAGAGAGGAACCTCTGGGTAATAACAGGAGCGGGATGACTTTAGAGGTTGCACCTTTCAGAAACACCCCCCCAGTACCTCTGTGACTCAGTTTCCTCTCTGATGTTAAAGTGAAATAAATGAAGTACATCCCCCCCTCCCCTCCCCAGCCTCCCCCCCAGTTTTGGAGCTCCTCAGGTGAGTCGCACTGTGCAAGTCGGAATCCCTGCCATTTAATTACTTCATTAGGGAATATCAGTGGAGTCTGGAGAACCAGGATGGGGGCTCCCCATGTCCCTGCCAGCATGGAAACGTCCCCTAGGGAACCTCGAGCTCTGCATCGGCCACTTCCAGGAGGAAATCTGTGGAGCTGCAGGGCTTGCAGTGGGGCAATGGCCAGAGCCTCTGCCTCGCCTGCCAGGCCTTCCATCTGGATGTGTTAGAGAGCACTGGGGAGCCACCGAGCCAGAGACAGATGCAGTGGAGAGGGAGCAATGTTTCACTAGTCTGTCAACATGTCATTAGGCTCTCATGAGGGTACATGGAGCAGAGGGGTGTGGGGAGGCGGGGGGAGATGGGAGGGAAAGGGAGAAAGAAAGAGGTGCAGAGAAAATGACAGAGTATTGGAGAGATGGAGGGGTTGGTGCCAATGCCATGTAAATCACTGCCAAGGGGAGAGCTCCATCAAACACAAGGCCAGTACTATAAATCAGCCCATAATTAGGTGCAAAGAGAAAGCTTTAACATCCTCATCAAATTGATTAATACATCTCGTGGCTCAGGACAGATGTAGATGGTGTTTATGAACAACTGCAAAGCAGCCAAGGCTGTGTCTGGGGCAGGAGGAAAAGGGGCTGGAGGAAGGAATGATGGATCTGGAAACAGAAGCTCCCTTTCCCTTTGTCACCACACTCTCTTATGCAAGGGCTGAGGGTGTCCCCTGTTAGCTTTATGGAAATGAAATAGTTAATGGCAGCACAGCATGAGGCCACTGGAAAGCCTTTATTTTAGGGGCTGATCCCAACCCATCAGTGCTAATGAGCATCTTCCCATTGATTCTGGTGCAATTTGGTTTAGATTGTTAATAAGCACAATTACAGGTAGTCTTGGGTGAAGATACTAATGAGCAGAGAGATGAAGGGACAGAAGATGAGAGGCCTGAACTCTGCTTGCATCCAACTCATGGCTGCTCATCCAAGGCTCTCTACAAAGCACCTGCATGTTTGGAGTTTCGAGGAGCAGGGCTGTCCTCTGAAGGAATCTGGTTTTGATCCTTGCCATGTGGTCAGTCTGAAAGCACTCCAAAGTCTGGGGCAATGAATGTTATATGAATGATGTGCCACTATTCTCCCTGTCAATGTGTTTCGAATCCCAGCCTGTGGATTATGATGGTTGCTAATGCTCGCATTCCGTCACGATGAGACCCACGCAGACAGCCCCTACCCCAAGGTGTTTACAATCAGAGGAGAAGAATCATCCCTTGCAGGTGGATACAGCCAGATGGGAGAACCCAGGAGGATGAGGAGGCAGTGTTGGTCAGCAGGTGAGGCCACAATATTGGCACACATGCTGCTAGGTGCTGTCAACTGGGCATGCGGAGAGTGAGGTGAGGTGGGCAGAAGATGCAAAGGATTTGTCACAGAGCTCTGCAAGGGAGCTGTTCAGTTGTCACTTGTAGGTGTGTGAGCAGCACGTGTGGGTGGCCAGGACATGGGGCAGGAGGCAACAGCTCTGTGGAGGGAAAGCTGCAACGAGCTCAACTCTGCGGCATTTTCACCCATTTTGCTGAAATAAGACTGCAATGCCCAGCTCTTACAGACTGAATGTCGTTGCTCTGGCCATAAACCCCTTCATAATGAGGGTCAGCATCTTTTCTACCTATTTAACAAATGGAGAAACTGAGACACAAAGAGAGTGACTTGGCCACTGTCATCCAGCAGCTCAGGGACAGAAGCTGGAGTAGATCCTCACCTTTTGGACCCACCGATCAGTGCTTTCCCAGTCCTCTTTCCCCCTAGACTATGCTGCCCAGCATTCAGAGGCTATTCTGGGGTGCTGAGAGAGAGCCCTCAGCTTTCACTCTGGCTTGACAGCAGGGATGCCCTGCTCCTGCTGGGGAAGGTTGATAAAAAGGGTGGGATTTGCAAGTGAGGTGTCTATACTGGAGTGACAAGATACTTAACCCCTCAGCCCTTAGGAGTTACAGAGGTGATGCGGTGTCCATGTGTCAGCAAATAATTCAGAGGTGAAGGGGTTACAAGAAACACAGCTCCTCCAGATCCCTCCCTTTGAGAAGATGCAGGTTGATTCTGGATCCAAAACGCTGCTTGCCTTAAGCCCGCATGGAGCTGCAGCAGCTCTTTCATAGGATATATTAAAAAACAAAAGAAAAAGCAAAAGAATCCTTCCATAGAAATAGCAAAAGTCTTGTTTACTGGAAAGAAAGACGCAGGCAAGGACCATTTACAGACAGGTTTTAAACACCACTGGTTCTGAGGACCTTTAACCCCTCTGTATTAATCCTGGCAGACAAAGACCTTTTCCATGCCTTATTATGGCAGAGGGATAAGGCCCCAACAGACATGACTTACAGGCTCCAAAAGCCAGTCCTTGTGCTCTCCAAGAGCTCACAGACCCCAGTGATCCCAGCAACAACCATCCAGCCCCAAGGGATGAGCCACCAAAGGGATTTTATCATCTGCCTGCTTTGGAGAAGGGTCTCAGAGAGCAATAGGGTCTTATTCAAACTCACATCACCACCCACAAAATCCTATGAACAAGCCTATGAAGAGGAGTGCTGAAAACACCTGGTTTTCAAACTTTAAGGCGCCTTCAGATGCAGATGATGGTGCTCCATGGAGCTCCATTTCCTCCATTCATTTCCTTGTTCTCTGTTTTTCTGCTGGAATGATATATTCCCAAACCACCAGAAACACTGACAAAGCAGAATATCCTTTTCAGCTGCAGAATCTCTCCCATCCACTCAGGCTTCCTGCCCACAGCAAAAGATGAACACCTCATCCTTAGCTAGAGCACTCATCCTTGCTGCAGAAAATAAATGCTGCCAAGGAAAAATAAATCAATGGAAATTAGCAAAGCTCGGGATAAAAAATCCATGCCCTGCCAGTGGGATACTCGAGGCAACATTTTTTTGCATGATTTAGTGTCATATAATTACAGATATCAGCTCCCAGGTTTTAATTGATTCTTTTCCTCTGTTTATTAAGGTTTCTTAAGGCTGAACCTGCTCTTCTTGTAGTCACTGGTAAAAGGCTTTTAATTTAACACGGACAGAACTGTCCACGCTGTAAACTCCATGGACAGAAGTGGTCTTCTGTCCCACATCCCCCAGTGTAACAGAGACCACTTTGCAATGGGAGTGCTGGGATACATCCAAATGGCTATACTTCCTTTTTCTTTTAACAGATAGGTATACACTTAATGAAAAGCAGCCTGTAAACATTATAGCCTGATCTCCCTCGTGCTTGGGGATACACTGAACAACTCTTTATAGGCTCTGGAATCGCATTAGCAAAATAGGAGAATCAAACCTTTGGGTGCCAGATACACTGTTAGCTGACTGCAGGACCCACAATTGATTGCCACGGCGTTTTGCTTGGAATAAAGCCTGAATGTGGATTTTAGGATTTACCTTTATGCACATTCATATCGGATGATAGAAAATTTACTTTCCAGGAACCAGACCAGGTTTTCTCACCTTTATCTGGATTTTACTTGGGTTGCTTTGGATTTCCAGTTTTTGAAGGGATAAAAGCAGCAGTAACTGCCTCTGTGGGGTTCAGCTCGAACACTTAGCTTTCTCCTTCTTAGTATCTGGGGCAGAGCTGTGTTTGGGCTTTAGTCTGAGAACAACGCTGATAACACTGATGTTTTAGTTGTTGCTAAGTAATGCTTACCCCAGTCAAGGACTTTTCAGCCTCATGCTCTGCCAGTGAGAAAGGGCATGGGAACCTGGCAGAAAGCAGAGCCAGGACACCGGACCCCAACTAGCCAAAGGGATATTCCATACCACAGCATGTCATGCCCAGGATGAAAACTGGGGGGAGTCACCCAAGAGGCCCAGATTGCTGCTCGGGTTGGGCTGGGTATTGGTCAGCGGGTGCCGAGCAATTGTATTGGGCATCACTTGTGTTTATTGTTGGGTTTTTTCCCCCTTCCCTTTTTAGCTTTATATACCCTCTCCTTATTTCCCTTATCATTGTTATTATTACTGTAGTAGTAGTGGTTTTGTGTTATACTTTAGTTATTGGACTGTTCTTATCTCAACCTGTGACATTTACATTCTTTGGATCCTCTTCCCCATCCACCTGGAAGTAGGGGGCAAGAAAAGGGGGAATGAGTGAGTGGCTGCATGGTTCTGAGTTAGCAGCTGGGCTTAAATCACAACACTACCTCTTCGAAGCATAGCTTTGATGTTGCTACTGAATAAACTCTCCCACAGAGAGGACACTGAAGCTTCCTTTCTGTCCCTGTCATTGTATCACATTGGACGTGGAAGCTGATGATGTTTCCCAGGTTAACTGACTTTCCCAATAGGGGTTTTCAAACTCCATAATACCAACAAAGCCATGCATCTCTTCCTCTCTCCCCCAACCCTGACCACAAAGTCTTCAGTCAAATTGCTCCTCATTTGCACCACATGAAGTCAAGCAGGAGAAAAGAAGATTTCCTTCAAAGAAGAAAGGGAGCAGTTGGATGTGAACTGGAGGAGGGAATTTGCCATCTCCTATCTACCCATCTGGATGCAGCTGGTGGTCAGGGTCTCTTCAGTTGCTGTAAATCAGCATTGCTTTGCTGACTGAAACAGAGCTTCAGGCCATCATCTGAAGGCTGTACCTGCTCTGAGTCCATAGCTGATGCCCTCCTGTTCCAGAGGTAGAGATCATCCTGATAAAACTCAAAAGGTGACTAGCAGCATCCTCACAACCCCTCAGAAATATAATAGTTTAAACACTCAAAAGGCAAGTGAAAAGATTTCTCTGGTGCTTTGGACAGCAAAGTCCAGTGAGCCAGGGCCCCGCTGTGGATTGTGCCCCAGCTAGAATGACAGCACAACAGACAAGCCACTTTGTGTATGCTTCGGCCCTGTCAGGGAGCAGTTATTGATGAGTAAGGGCCATTCTTAAGGTCTCTGCTCCAGCCCCTTCCTCTGGCTCTGGCCCCATTGTGGGTCCAGCCCAGGGAACAGTTCACGAACTCTGGGAAGTGAAAAAGAAGGCAAAAAAGCCAGTTTGTGGTGCAGGGAGAAGCCATTCCCAGTGGCTTCACTGGAGGAAGGCAAACGGGTACCGCGCACATCAAACCAGAGACATGACCTCCAAGAGCAAAGGACATGTTCAGCAATGCAACACTTCTGGTAGCTGTAAATATGTGATCGTAACAGGTTTGATCCTGCAAAGTGCTGCTAGTCCCCAGTTTTCATCTGAATCCCTGCTCCTGAATTCAACACTATTCAATATTTGCATTAATAACTCAGGCCATGGAACAGAGCATATGTGCAGGTGATTTCAAGATGGGGAAGAGGGACAGAGCTGCAAGGCTTTCAGAGAGCAGGTTTTGAGGTCAGAATAATTGGAATTCAGCAATAATCTGAAAGCAGAAAGATAGTAACAATGAGCACTAAATCCCAAGCTTGTGAAGGAATAATCAACCACGCAAATGGGAGCTGGGAAATAAGTGCCAAGGAAGCAGTTTTGCAGGGAAAGATCTGGGACAATCGCTGAGCCCAGACTGAAGAGGCATGAACAGAGTTATGCTGGCCTGCATAAAAGGGATGTAAGATTTAAGATACACAAAGAAACCCCCTCGCTGTTCTCAGTGCTAACAGTGGCCTCAGCTCACCCAGTTTTGGGTACCACAAGGGAAGAGTCTCAAGGGAGAGTAACCAAATGATTCCAGATCTAGAAAACACGACCTACATGAAGAGACCAAGTGTAGGGAGGAGGGAGAGGGAAGATTTATCCATCTTCAAGCATGTGAAAAGCTGCCACAAAAAGGAAGGTAATAAACCATGCTCCATGTTCACAGAGTATTTGACAAGGGGTAATGAGTTTAAACTGCACCAAGGGAGCCTTAGATTAGGCATTAGGGAAAACTTTCTGACAGTAAGGATGGTGCAGCACCAGCGTGCACTGCCTGAGGGGACTGCGGGATCCCCATCACTGGGCATTTTCAAACCTAAGGAAAGCTGATGGCTGACTGAAGCAACTGTTCCCACTTCCAAAGGAGAGATTGGTTGGTACAGCTCCGTCCCCTGTGCTTCTACAACTGTGCCCTTGAAATACATGCATTAAAGTGTACATAAGCACAAATAACACAACAGAAACTCTGCTGTAGAAAGCAGACAATATCGAGGCGCTGCATTTGCCAGCGAAACTTTCAACAGTCGTTTGCTCCATGTTTCTCTCACACCCAGGTAATAAAAGCAGAGCAATTCCTTCAGCAGCTCGGAACCAGGCACCCTCACCCATGTGTTGCTCTCCTCGTTTTTTTCCCTACTACCAAATCTTGTTGACTTAAACAATAATAAATCAAAGGCAATGGCGGCGGCTCATACAACACAGGCAAAATCACAAGCCTCTAACCTTCACCTTCAAGACTTCCCTACAAGGCTTTCAACATCTGGAGCCCATTCAGCTTGAAGTGATGACAATCCCCAATAAGCGTTAATGGGGGATCCTGCCCAGTCTGTACTCTGTGCCTATAATTCAGTCTGTCTGTCCATCTGTCAGGGTTTCTGACAGCCAGAGCTCACACACACAGGAACAAACTACAGCTACACATTTCTTAATGAGCACATAATGAAGTCAACCTGCTCTAGGCTTTTTCAGCTCAGCTGATCGTTTCCACCGGGCAGACTTCTCTTTGCTCCACCAGCCCTTGGTGCCCTGAGCATGTTAGGATGGAGATGAGCTGGTGGGGGTCCAAAGCCACAAATGGGAATCTTGGGAGTACGGCTCTTGCACTTTTCCACAGGCAGCTCCCAAGCCCATCAGGGTGACTTTAGATGCTCTGTATCAGTCCCATAAGTTAGGTAGCCATGATGTGCCACATACATCACCCTTGGGCTGATGAAACACCTCAGGAAGTGAAGGCGGAGCTGGTGACAACACTTACCAAGGGACCGCTGCTCCCTGCTCCTGCATCTTGTGCTGGCTTGGACTGCAAAGTCCCTCATCACCTCCTCCATGCCTGAGACCAGTGCGAAACCCCAGCAAGGGAAGGTTCCTGGGGCACTGGCTGCAGCTCCTCTCCCCTCAGGCGGTGGTCGTGTTACCCCCTGTCCTGGGTTCAGATCATTTAATAAGGAGCCTCCCCCAGGTGATGGTGTTTCCAGGGGTAGGAATAACTTTGCTGTCCTCCAGTGGCCTCCATGTGATACCTGAGAGACCTCAAGGGGAAGACACTTCCTGCAATACCATTGCCTTGCTGCTGTCGTGATGCTCAGGAAAGCCGGGCAGCAAAGCTGATCGATTCCACTATGCCAGGAGCCTTCACTCTTCTTCCTTTGGGAAGTCATCACCCAGGTTTTGCTTGGAGTTTGGATCTGATCCCATTCATTCCATACGTCACCTGCTCAGGCAGCCGATAGGTGCCTGTTGGAGTCAATAGGAATGTCCCCATGATCTTGGTAGTTTAGGATGAGATGATTAGATGATCTTGAGGTCCTTTCCAACCCTAACTATTCTTTGATTCTATGATTAAAATAGTGGGCACTAAATTGGTTTGGTTGGGCATTTCAAAATGCCATGGCAGGTTGAGAAGCTGTCAGATGATTTACTAAAATGGAACATACAGTTCAAACTGCACCTTTATTTCGGTTTGGATTAATTTTTACCCTTTTATTAAGTAAAATTAGAAGGAACCTGAAAAATAAACAGAAATAATTCCTTCTGAGGGTTCTGGGAAGCTGAGCTTCATCTTCTGCTGCTGCCCCGAGGGTAGGAGTGGTAAGAGCTGCCAGCAGACCCAGTCTGCAGTAGCTGCTGTTGGAACAGGCAGGGCTGAGATACCAAGGTACCTTCAAACTAACCTAAGCTCACAAACCCGTAGGGCACTTTGTTCTGCTCTTTGGTCCCACTGCTGTGCACTTGGCCATGATGGATGTTTGCAAACCCATTTTACACAGCTCCAGATGTGGCTGGTTAAAGGATCATTTACAAAGACTGGTTCTGCCTTGGGAAAGATGGAGTCCCAGTTCCACTCACAGGATGATGAACACCTATTGAAGATCTCCACTTCCATGAATACTGAAGTGGCAAGAGTTGAATCAGGCACTGTACTCTTATCTTTTTTCTGTATCCCCCCTTGAAAACACTGTTTCTAAGTTGTCACTTGTTCTGGGATCTCAATGGATCTGTATAAGGCTTCTCCCATTCCTGTCAAACCTCTTTTTATCCTGATTGCAAAGAGAAGAGGCCTAGAGCATCCTATTGGAACCCCTCTACCCACCTAAACAGATATCGAAGGCTGTTCATCAGCCCATAGCCTGTCTGGCAGATGTAACAGAGCAAGGCTTTCTGCTTCTGAATTTAACTTACAGCACCTGAGCTAAGGAGTTCAACGTGAGTTTCTTTCCTGCCCAGTTAAAATGACAAATTGGTACATGAGTGTTTAATGAAAGATGCTGGAAATGTCTGTGAAGATCAGAAAAATCACCTCTTGGAATTGACAGGCAGGCCATCTGCATTCCTGCGTCCCTATTAATTCCCTAACAATAAATGACAGGAGAGCCTAGAGGGTTAAAAGCTTAATTCAATCTCCTAGATCCCTTCCAGGGCCCTGTCTGCATATAGAATGAGAAAGGCATTTATAAAACTGTTATTTGCACACGAGATTTTTCATATGGCTCCATGCACCAAATATCAATCACGCCCCTCTCAGCCATGGTGTCACCATGCATCACACAGCCCTGCGGAGACTAATGATGCGCCTGCCTGTGACATCTGCCACCCAGATTGATGACATCACAGCCCCTGCACACCATGTGATGGCTCACATGGCTATATTTGACCTGATCCAAGGTTTAATAACATTTCTCCCAAGCTCTGATCCAGAATTTGGGCTGTTTCGTTTACTAAATGAGAAATACATTACCGCATTTGGGGCAAGTTCAGAGCCAGGTGTGGATTTTATTGCCGTGTCTTCACGCTGGTCATTGTTTCAGGGTAATTTCCACCTGTAAAATGGCAGTCCTCTTCATCACACATCCTATAATCTCAGTACGGATCAGGCCTCGATGGGAGCTTAATTAAAACAACAGCCAAGTTCATTCTGTTACACATGAAGCTTTGTGGAAGGCTCAGACACAGATTTTCTTCACGGTTCAGTGGAGGATGACAGCCTCTGCTCTGTTTGCTGCATGTTTATCTGTTCCACTGAAACTGTACCTTTGCAGGAAGCTGAAACACCCCAAACCCCTCCTTTTGCCCTGTTCATCTCTCCCTTTCCTTTGCTGTATTACACACAGACACATGCACACATCCCTACCTGTGGGAACACTCTTAGTACTATTTACTGCCTGAAGTTCACAACATGGATCGAGCTCTAGTTATAATATGAGAAATTACTTTTCCATTTTCTTCTATCCTTGCTTATCAATTTTGCTTGGACCATTGACCATTAAAGTCAGTTTAATTCTCCTACAGCTTCCTGTGGGCACTGGGCATGGCCAGAAAATACCCACGAGCTTTTGAAGTTTAGCTAATCGTTCCCCCAGTGACACGATGATCTTACAAAGGGAGCTTTTGTCCCTATGTGCAACTTCTTCTGCAATAAATGCAAAAAATAAGGTGCAGATTTAAAGCAGAAAGCTTCACTGGGATAACTCATGTGTAGACAAGCCCTTGCTGAGTGGCATTAATTTCTGTGAAGGATCGTTACAAGCATTGATCCTGCAGGCTCTTCCTGGATAGAGGAGGGAAGATTCATATTAAAGCATCTTGCCTCCCAGGCCTGGCCTTTAAAAAAGCACTCTCTGGTAGCATTAGGAATAAATACTTAAAGCATGGAAAAACCTTTTATCCATTGCTGTATCAGTCAAACTGTCCCTCATGAGCAGGGAGCTGCAGCAGAAACCTGAGAATTTGGTTATTTGAGGGAAGATGGATGGAAGGAGTCTGCATATTTTAAATATTCAGCCAGCTGCAATGGAGCAGAGTGGCTGCCCAGTGGTTGGATTCTGCTCTGACTCCCTTTACTGACTGCAGCTTTATGACTGAAAGAGGGATGTGGCTATTCCTCCAAATGAAGGGTCCCCATAGGCTTCTGCCTTTCTGAAACTATGGATTAGGTCTTGCTCTGTGTGTGTTCAGACTGCTTTCACTGCTGGGATTGGCAAAGGTACTGAAAACCCAAAGGATGAAGCTCTTATCTCCAGCAAAGGTTGTATGAGGGCAAGGACGGCCAGTCTGGGGCTCGAAAGCTACACAGGGCTTTCCAGGATTTAAGTGCTCCTGAGTTAGGGAACAAGCAGCATGACCCAGGAATTGATGGGTAATGTTCCCACAGTTCCCAGGAAGCTGTTAAAGCTGGCACTGCAGGGTTGCCTGGTTGCCAGTGAGTGTTGGAGCATCTTTTATATCAACCCTTCCACCTTAGCCCTGTATAATGGACAGGCTTACATGTGTTGTCAGATCCTACAACAAGGGAAAACCTTTTGCTGGAGTCAGAGTGCTGTGTAATAGGTTTTTATTCAGTCTCAGATTCTGAGTACTGGTGGAAAGATTCTCCCTCTCTGCTGATAGAAACAGATCTCTGCTCCTGTTGGAAGGAGGGATTTCTGATGGAAGCTTTTCCTTTCTAAAACATGAGTCTTGCACAACTGGGCATCGCTGTCAGGTGCTCACCATCATCACTTCTCTCCAAGCCCACTTGCACACACTAAAGTGGACCGGCTTCTGCAGCCAACAATCCCCCAGTGGAACACCATGACTACCTTCCTAACCAGCAAACTTCAGCTCTCTGGCCCAGATATGAAGCTACATGTGCTCAGCTGACGTAGCTTTACATCTCTCACAGCCACTCTGCCCCTGCAGCTCCTTCACTGAGGATTGAGGGAATATTGTGCTGTTTCTCGAGCCAGTTGAGGTAATGCACAGCTATGGATTCTAAGGAAAGCCTGGGAGGTGGCCATCAGCCTGAGGGCTGCCTCCCCACATTCACAGTCCCTTTTCCTAACGTGCAAACTCAGTTTCTAAGCTCTGATTGGCATATGGGAATATAGCAATCAGCTTCATAAAGGCCTGTGCTAGCGAACACTTCCCACTGGTGAGGAAGATGGATGATATCCTGTAGTGTTAACATGTGGAAAGTGCTAATATTTCATCTGCTTGTTCAGTCTGTAGGAAGGTGAGACGCAGGCCCAGAGCTTCCCACTCCTGGATATCTTGAATAAAGCTTTTCTTAAATTATTTCCATTGGAACTAATTCTCCTGCCCCTTTTGTCAGTGGCCCATCCATCTCTTGTTGCAGCACTTACCAAAACGGTTGGGACACAGAATACAAAGTATTCTGAGGAAAAATAGTGTTCCTAAGGCTGGAATCAGGCTAGGAACAGTCTCTGATGAAATACTGTGCTAGAGTTGTTTGTGCGGGTAGTAACAGTAGGAGATGATGCTTTGAAAAGCACAGATTTTTCTCCAGATACCAATAGAATTACAAGAGAGATTAATCCAAGTGTATTCTAGCTGACCACCAGCTGGGTTACTCAGTGTGGAGTGATCCTCATTTACATGAGCAAAAGACCTCCAGTATGACTGCCATGTGTGTCCACCTTCCCTGAGAACACAATGAGGAGAGTAATTCCTGTCCTCCAGCGTCTTGCCCTGGAAGGACTGATTCAGGGCTTCCTCCATCCTAAACCAAGTTTCATGTGTATATTAACAATTATAGACCTCGGGACTTTGCCCTGAGCTGCTCTAAGACATGAGACAAATGGTCAGCAGCAAAAATACAGACACACAACTGATGAGGACCAACGTTGGAGGAAACAGACTTCAAGAGGGAGCCTGAAGACATGGGTAATATTGGCTCTATAGGGCAAAAATGTTGGCTTGGAAGCAGACATATAGTTATAAAGGGAGAAAGGAGAGAGATCTGAAAGGAGGGAAGTGATATCAGGATGATGTGAAAGCGAGGGAAGGGCAGGTTTATGTACATTCTGGGTGAGAAGAAAGGCCAAGCAAGTAAGGCTGCTTCTTGAGGGAATGAAGAGACAGAAAGAGCAGCACCAGACACAGCTAACTGGTGTCAGCAGGACGGGGATGAACACCACAGGCTGGCTGGATGCTGAGATCCTGTTTGGATCAAACAGGGGGGACACACACACCAGGAAGGTTTTGGCTCACAGTGTCTGTGGTATTTTAGCACTCTTGGTCTCCCACAGCTCTGCGAGGGATCTGTGTGTGACCCTGAGCATCGCTACCTTTCCATTACCAGCCTTCTCCTGCAGCCATCCCAATTCATCTCAATCCTGATTTCCTTCACAGCTGTCACTGCAGGACTTGGGTTCCCCCCCCGGCTCCTCAGAGCCTGCCAAGCTCGCTGAATTGTGCTGAACTGTGCAGCACGTTCTGCTTTGCTTTTTATGATGGGGACAGATGTCTGCTAGAGATTGGCAACCGGAACAGGGGTCTCTGGAGGCAGCCCTGTTTAAGGACAGCACCTCTGTTAAGCCTTCTCTAGGCCACATGGATGTTCCTTGGTGCTCTGTGAGATGTATTCGCTGACCTTTCCAGGTACAAAGCTGGGAAGGTGGCGGTAGGAGGGGAGGCAAAGGGGAAATCAGCTCTGAAGCGGTTAACGTTACTGGCTCCAGAATTGATAAGCAGTGGGACGTCAGCCTGAAATGAACTTGCCTTGTTCAGTGGGGTTCTAAGACAGCGGAACTCAATCAGCAACGGGCCACATGGTTCAAAGCCGCAATTCATCCCAGCGCGCCTCTGAAAAATGGGAGGTGACAGTTCATTTTGCCAGTGACAGTCTGTCGGTCTCGCTCAATGCTTCTCCCGTCGATTGCACTGCTGAGGTGAAGTGTGAGCTCTGAGACACCCTTGCTTTGTATTCCACTCAGCTGAACAGGACAAGCTGAGGATCAAAGGTGGAAAAAACCTCCCCTCGCCCAACCTCATCCACTTCCATTGCTCCCTCCTTACTTTCAAAAGCCTTTTGCAAGCCCAGGAAAGCCCTATTCCTCTCTCTTTTGGGTTAATGTTTGTCCCAAGCATGCGTGCCTCTTTCCATCAACACCGAGGTGTGCACAGAGCAATCCACATGAGAGATGAACAGCCCAGGCCCGCTGCTCTGAGCTGCTAAATCTGCTGTGCACAATTAGATAGGATAATGGTTCAGGTGCCAGGGTTCTCTGAGCTGCACAGGATCCCAGCAGAGCTTCCATTCTCTGTCCATGCACAGTGTGGAGGGAGATGAAGCAAAAAAGATAATAGAGATGACAGGCTGAAAGATTTCTGCTCCTGAGCTTTGTCTTTAGCAATCGATTGGTTCCTCTCAAAGAGCACTTGTGTGAATGTGCTCAGCAGGTTCCCTCCGGAGCACACTTGGAAAAGAGCGGCACAGCATGGCAAGGTGAAAGGAAAGGACTGAAGCATCGGCTGGTAACTGCTGCCAAGGTAAGGGCAGCGTAAGCCAGTGGTTAAGACACTTGTTCACATGCTGCAAATCTTGAATACTTCCAAAGCATTCTCTTAGCCAGAATCCAGAGGTGTAGCTTCAGGGGATCCATGCACACCACATTAGCTGCCCAGGCAAACACTTGTTTGGCTGCCTGTGAAAGTTAATCTGAAACGAAGAGCTATAAAGCTACAGCCAGTTGGCAATGTTGGGTGGACACAATGTTGGGTGTTCTGAATGAACACATCCTTTAACTCTTCTTTTCCAGTATCTGTCAAAATTGCCACTGTTGTGCCACTCTGTGGGTCTGATCGTGCTCAGGGACCAAGGCTGAATGCATGTGGCTGCTACTGGAGAGAAGCTTTTAACTTCTCTTCCCTGCAAATGCACAAATACACAGGAGAGAAAGCAGTAATTGCTGTTTGACTTCCAAAGTCATCTGTGCAGACTGTTGACTCAGAACACAGAGATCTCCAACGCTATTACAAGCTGGGCTTAAAATATTTTTGGGTTAACTTAATAAGAGGGAAGAAGCCGGTAATTAAACACTGGGCATCACTGAAACAGTTTGGCACACGCAGCTGCTGTTTTCTTTGAAGATGGGAACTATTCAGTTCTTAGGCATCTTGAAAGCAGATAAACTGAGGTTTGCAATGCAAGATGGATGTATAGCCAAAAAATGAAGGATAAGCATAAAGCTAAGAACTATCGGAAACATGCAACATACAGCACAGTCAGTAAATATCTGGCTTCTTTATATGTCATAAATAGCCACAAATGCTGTGTCTCTTGGAGTGTAACCTCAGCCCAAACCCTATAGAAATAACAGCAAATGCTCTTCTTGTAAATCCTCCACATACTCAGCAAAAGCCCCTGGGTA
The DNA here is from genome assembly GCF_033783945.1 of Neopsephotus bourkii. Classification (NCBI taxonomy): domain Eukaryota; kingdom Metazoa; phylum Chordata; class Aves; order Psittaciformes; family Psittacidae; genus Neopsephotus; species Neopsephotus bourkii. The sequence goes on along the minus strand of NW_026902294.1, from coordinate 858,614 downwards.
CATTCCCACAAAGCTCCTCTGCAAGACGTTTCATAAGGAGTGCTCCTGCCCGACTGAAGACTTGTCTGACTCCCGGCCAGCATCGAGGAACGCTGTTGTGCTGTATTGCATTTGGCATGTAGGCACTGTGGAGACAGGCACATTACAATGCAATACCTGTGTATCCAGACAGAGGAGGAATGAGAGACCTGATAGATGTGGAGCGGAGGGGACTAAGCTCTGCCTCCAGCTTCCACCTGCACAAGCAGTGTGGGATAGGGAGCAGAAGTGGGAAAAGGCAGTGGGCAGCTGAAATGAGATGAAGGGGCTTTTCCAGAGCCCAGGCCAGTGAAGGTTGGGCCATTCTGGATCCTAAATTGGTGCTTAAAAATGAAGGTGAGATGGCAAGTGCATGAGAGGACTGGCAATAGGCAGTGCCATCCTGAAGATAACAGGTTGTCTGTCAACGTGAGGAGCTTATGTACATGTTGGACCACAGAGCTCCTGCTAACGGAGAAATTAAACCTGTCTCCACACACCAGTCCCAGTGCTCTGATTACATTTACAGAGGTTGTGACCTGCATCCTGTCACCATGGAAACCTCTCCTGCTGCCGATGTACAGTCAGGTTGCTTCTGTGGGTGGCTGATATTTAAAGGTAGAGGCTATGGTGCTGTAATAGAAGAAGCCAGGGCACCAAGTTTATGAGCAGCCGAGTGGCAAAATTCATTTCAGTTCCTTTGACACCTTGTAATCTCGACTGGCAATTCCAGGGGACTCTGAGGAGGTGGTGGAGAAGGAAGAGAAAAGAAGAGAGGAAGGAGGGGGAAGAAAGATAATTCACTCCTCTTTATTAAGCAATTCTTCTTCCTAGGGAAGGGAATTTGTGTATTAAACTCATTATGAAACAGTACTTCTATGGATCCATCAAAATAGCCTTCCCTTTCCTTTCCACCCTTCCAAAACAGGCTTAGCATCCAGTCCACATCTCTCCCATGCTAAACACACTCTTACTCCTAGTCTGCCTTGATGCAAAATGATCTTTTGATTTCCTCCTAAGTCTCTTTCTTCTATATATTTGGAGCTGAATGTACCCTTGGCATTCCCGAAACTTGGGGATGCTGCTCCGGAGGTGGGGGTGTCCCTAATCCCCACCTGAGAAGCTGGACCTCCTGTACCTCTGGGCTCTGTATCTCAGCAGTTTCATCTTGTTTTGGTGCGTGTGCAGTGCACATGGGTGTAAGTGAAGCTGCAGCTTGTGGCGGTACAAGTGACACTGATCCAAATACCGGCACAGAGAAAGAGCATGAGCAGGAGGACTCTGGGGCCAGGGCTGATGCTCAGCACGGGGATGGCTGACAGCGTAGCTGACTACGATGTCAGCTTCTCACACAGGTGACAGACACTACCTGACAGGCAACTACTTAGCTTCCAATTTTCTCTGGTATAAAACTATTCTGTTAAGCAATGGAAGGCAGTGCAATGAAGGTAAATAAAAGTGACACAGGACCCAGGCGCTGCTCTCTCTGCTCTTCTCGCAGGCGTGATTCTCTGATCGTTTGCTGGAAGACAGAGGAGAGCTGGGAGCTGGGGACTAGGCAGGATGAAAGGAGATAAACCGGGAGGGGAAAGCACTTGTGGTGATAAGGGCAGGTGGCTGGGAACCAGAGCAGTGCCCCACAGGAGGGGAAGTCTTGTAGCTAAAGCATTTGCTGGGATCTATGGGCTTGGTTCAGTTCCACATCCTTCCATGATGCTCTGTGTGAGCTCAGGTGGAGCAGGGAAAGTGAGCGTCCACTCCCTGCATTAGCTTCTGCAAGTTCAATTGGCAGGTGGTTTATCCAGGCTTCTTTCCTGGGCAGCAGGGAGTGAGAACTGGAGGTGTGTGTTTTAACATGTACGGTGCAGAGGAAAGAACAGTCACGATTATGACTGAACCACCATGAGGCAGTGACATGGATTTGCATGACCAGAAGGATGTGAACTGTGGAAGGGAGGGTCGAAACCAGGGGAACAGACTCAGAAGCTAGAAACAAGGATACCTAAAGGGTATTTTGTGTTGTGAGGAGTCAGGGATGCTTCCAGGGGGACAGACAGGCTGGGGACCAGTGCATCCAGCTGAATTTTCCACTAGCCTCTCAACCCTGCACCCCTTAAGGTCCTACCTCTTTGTTTCCCTCTCTTGTCTCCTGCCTTATGCACCGGCTGTAAGCTCTCTGGGGCATCCCCAGCCCCACTTGCCTATCCCAGCAGAAATCTGCACTGTGAAAGGATTCAACAAAGCTATCACGGTACAAAGAATAAGAGTTTGCATACCAGCTCAGGAGCCCCTGGAGCCCAGCTCGGTGTAAGAGATCCATTGTTTAGGCACCACAAGAGTGATTACTGTGAGTGCTGTAGACAGAGGATGCAGAGCCATGACTAAGAGATCAGTTGGTTCAGGAGGAGGTGAGAAAGAAAAGGCATCAGCTGGAATCCCAGATCAGCTTGCTCTGGGTTGGGTATCTGACCTTTGTAATGCTTTGATTTGAAATTGTAAACCCTTGTAATCCTGGTGGATTACATCTCCATAGCCTTTAATGTGTGCATCCCCCAAAGCCATGCAAATGCAGAGTGAGAGAGAATGGGGCAGCACAGCAGCACCCTGGCCATCCCTCCCGATGCAGGGCACTTCCCCACACACTGCCCTCTCTTTCACCTTGGATAAGCTCCCTTTGCTCTGGGCTAGGAGCGGAGGTTGGAAGTAGGGGCCTGCAGAAGTTTAGAGAAGTGCAATGCAAAGCACCAGATAATTACAGCAGAGGAGATAAAAGAAGAGAAAGGAAAGAGATTTGCAGACTTAGTGGGATAAATGGGCACTCAGCTAAAGGTCTGTGGGGCAAAGAACCCCTCACTGTTGTTTATAGCAACCAGTGACTTAAAAGAAAGGCCAAACTTCTCACGGATGTCACCACTGTCCCTTTCCAGGCTGAAACAGAGGCAGCAGAGGGGCACTGCTGCTGCCTGCCTGTTTGGAAGTGCTAAGGGGATGAAAGAGAGGAAGCCCTGCTGTAGGAGTGATGCATTGAAGCTGTCTTTAGGAGACCCAGGTTTGGTTTCAAACTCTTCTACAGCCTCTACCAAACCACTGGAGCAGGCTGGATGCAGACAGTGAGTTGTAACTTTGATCTAGATTGTCCTCCTGCAGCAGAGGTTGATGCTTCTCTGGTCTGGTTGCTGTCCTCTGCTATAGGAAACTTGGTTCGTTTTCCTGAGATCTGCTATGTGATTCACCCATGGCCATTCAGCAGGACACAGGTCAGACCTGCAGGACTGCAGGTGCTTCCTTATGGCTGGAAGCATCACTCAGCACAGGGGTGTTCATTAAAGTAGGGAAAACTGTGGATAAGAATGCCAGAAATGGGCTCCTTACCTAAAAACACAGGAGACCATCAGCATTCTGAGAGGGCAGCAAGCTCTGAGCACAGGTTGCTGATGATCCACCTGGAGCATCATCTGAGAAGCGCAGTCCAATACTCACCCCCAGAGTGTCTATGCTGTGCTGCAGAACAAGCAGAGAGGCTGCGCTTGCTCTTTCTGCTCGTGGTCAAGCATGGACAGGCTCTCCATGTGGAAGGAAGGAGCAACTCCGGAGGATAGCTCAGATTCCAGGTGGAGTGAGGCTATGGAAGTGCCACGCTCTGTTTCTCCATTGCTGATGGACAGAGCTGCCTGTGACACGGCTCCTGGGGCAGATGCTTTTGCTGTCTGCCCCCTCCTAAGGTGAGAAGCTCTCACTGGGGAAACTGCCATTCTCACTACAGTACCATTTGCACTGTTTGCAATCAGACAATTCCCAGGCTTGGAGCTCATCACATACTCAATGCTTCCCTGGAGGAAGTGCCCAGCACTCTGCAGGATTGCCCCCTCTGGGGATACCCACTGCAGCAGCAGTCACTAGAAGAGGACTCTGCTTTTGAACTTGAAAATGAATTGGGTTAGTGGGAAAGGCGCAGGGTTAAAACTCTGAGGACATGGGCCCTGCTCCTCATCATTTTGCTGGCTCCAGGTGTTGTTTAGGCAAGGCACTTCCTTCCCTTCGGCCTCACTTTCCTCTTCCATGAGATGGGGATTGTGGCTTTGCATTGGAAACGTTCCGAAGTTTGCATGTGAAGAGCGCAAGAGCCCTGAGTTCAAACCTGTCTCCAGGGCTTCACCTTGCTTGAATTCAGCCCTAAGAGTGTTTAAAGCATCTGGCAGAAGGGAGCGACATGATAACAGCTGCACAAACACGTGGGGTATTTGCCAAGCCGAATTCTTTAGCATCTGCAAGTTTTATCCTTTCATTGCACAACGCATGAGCTGCAGTAACACTTTGCATCCCCGAACTGTGGCATCATCCCTGGGAAGATCTCAAAGCAGTCTACAAAGATTCATTGATTGCTTGACAAGCATGAAACGGAAGGGTGACTCATTCAAAATGACAGGAGGGATACAATAAGCTCTTAGATTTAGGGAATACTTTTGCCTTCCAGTCCTCCCAGCAGATAAGATCGCTGGCTAACGGTACCCTCTTGGTATTTAATGCATAATGTAATGCATCCACTACCCGAGCTCAGATAACGGGCTTGTAACAAGCCTAACATGCTTCCCATAGCATCACGTTGAACTACACTTGCAGTCAGCCCCTGGTGTTGTGTCCATCGCATTGCAGGGCTGCTCCCAAAGCTGTCTGCATTCCTTTTTGCTATTTTCCACATGAAAAAAAGCATGGGATTTCTTCCTCCCCCTCCAACAAAAATGTTTGTTTTCTAAAGATACCTTTTTTCTCTCCTTCAACAATGAAATATCCTCAATAACCTGGAATAGAACGTGTTTCAACTTGCAATTATTATTCCATAGCATATTACACCGGCTGCAATCCCAGAACCCCAGGTGATCACTTCCACATCCTCTTTGCCAAGACAGGTCAAGCACCATGGGGAAAGCAGCCTGACAAAGGATCCTGTTCACCTGAAACACCCAAATTCCTGCTTGCTCCCAGCAGAACAACCAAGGTCCCCAGGCAGAATACTTCAGATGAGTATTTTGGTCTGAAACTGGTTATTTTGGAGCAAATCTATTGCTGTGCTGCCTGCAGAGCTGAGCCTCCATCCTGCAGAGCTGAGCCTCCATCCCCCAGGCCTCTGGCTCTCATTTCTCTTCCTGAAGATTTATAGTAATTTCTCCCATCTCACTGATTCCTTCATAAGAGAAAAGATCACTTCAGGGACCTGCTTCTGTCTCCAGCTGCCCTGTTTAACACCTCCAAATATCCCTATTTATGAACTAACATCTGGGTCAGTCTACGTAGCATAGTTTGAAAGCCATTAAGACAGATGCCTGCATTTCATTAAGCAAGATTTGATAAGGTGGGTAGGGTTACAGGGCAAGATTACTATGGGAATTCAGTGAGTTTAAACCTTCACTCCAGTTAATAAAATCAAACAATACATCATAAAAGTGTCTGGAAATTGGCTCAATAATTGAAATAGAACTGTGTGATGGATGGAGATTTATGGATGTTAATGCAGGAGCAGGGCTACATTAGAACATCATCTCTGACTCTCTTCTGAATCCAGACCCTCGAGTCCAAATCTCTCTTTTGTGCTGGATTTAGGGACGAGATTCTTTTCCAGAGAGAAGAACACCTCACAGAATGGCTGGTCCAGTTTTATTCTGGGATGTCACTGGCCTGCCCATGAACTCTCAGGACCATCAAGTGTAATGTGATGGATATTTACATAGATGACTCTGAAATGGCTCTCAGCTGGGCCTGGATCCTCCCAGTGATGCTTGGGCAGACCCAAAGCCAGCATTTCCTTACTGTTCACAGGTGCCTGACACACGCTGCTTTCCACACGTGCTGTGTTATTATCACACTGGATACTAAAATCAAGGTTAAATTCAGCCAGTAGCCACCCAGCATCTTTCCATCTCTCATCTGCATCCTGACTGGAAACCAGTCAAGGAGCTCACATCGTGTCCTTTGTGCCCACCAAGACTCTTCTCCAGGACTGATCTCTCCTTCCTCCATCCACTGCTTCTCAGATCATGGGGACTTTTAACCTAAATCCTTGCTCTCTCTTAGGAGCAGACAAGGAGCGTTTCCTCCTCTAGAGAACTACAGATCTTCCCTCAACTCCATCCTTCTCCCTCAGCCTTGATGGCAGCCCTTGGTCCTAGCTGTTTATGGGAAGTGTCCCCTCTGCAGCCTTAATGAAGTGTGTGGCAGTCCTCCTCATTAAGACTCAGTGTTGTCAATAAAAGAATCATTAAAGTAGTTTGATGAGGATTGGGAGAAAGAGAAGAGGTGCTACAGCACATCTACAGGGCAGAGGGCAGCTCCATCACACATTGTAACCAAACAGCAAGGGATCAATATCACCTTTGCATTAAACTGAAGCCCATCCGTCAGCCTGAGGAAGAGCAGCATCCACAGGAGCTGAGCTCACTGCTTATTTCTGGTTTCCTATCTTTCTAATCCTTCCCTTTAAAGAGTATCCTCCCCTCTTGATGCTGGCCAGCATTTGCCAGAGGCCATAGGAATGCTGTCCCAGAGCTGTGTCCTGCTTAGGATTCCAGTGGTGGCACCCATTCCCACGTCTAGCTTCAGGAACATGCTGTTGGGAGATGCCTCTTTCTTGCTGTCATCTCACAGACCACCTCCACTGACCACTGTGGCTGCTCCCAGAGACAGGCTTCCTTGCCACAGGCCACCTCCACAGGGGAGATGGATGCAGGAATGGATGGACCAGTGGAGTCCGTTCATCCTAAAGGTGGGAGGATGCTTGTGCCTTATGGAAAAGAGATGTGTGCCCAGTCTTCCCTGGCTCAGGTCTATGGGATTACAGCCAGGAGCCATGTGCTGAGCACAGGGGGATCTGGACTCTGGACTGAAGCATGGACTTGAGCCTGATGTACAGTCAGGTGCTGCACAGGAAGGATGAAGCAGGGGGGGAAATCTGGGCCTCTTCACTCCTGGGTTAAGCCTCTGAGCTTCCTTCCTCCCTCTCAGCTCACAACTACCTCTGCCTTTCCATTTCTAGGGTGCTGTGCACAAAGTGGGCCTGGATCACACAAACATCAGCCTGGGCACCAACGCTCTCGTTTATTGCCCTGGGTCTTCTCCTGAGATGTTGTGTTTCCCTTCCGTGCTTCATCTTGTCTGGTCAGCCTATAGATTCTTTCAGGGGTTTCTGTGTGCAGTGGGGTCCTACTGTAACTAATGTGCTGGTGTGATGGAAACCAGTTACCAGGTGCGCTCAGCTCCTCTAATAAATACATCTCAACACACCTGCTTGCTTCTGAGAAACCTTCACAGCACAGAAAATGCAGCACGTCTGGAAGGTAAATGAATGCAGAGCCTGGCACTCCAAGCCAGGAGCAAGGTCCCCTCATTTAGTTTTGCTCTGGGACCAGATCTGGTTGACCATAACTCAGAGCTGCTGACATGTTTTTGTTTCTCCTTGGCTTCAGGAACTGATGAGCAGCAACCTGCAAGCCCTTGTGAAGCAGAGGTGCAGAAGCAAATGATGAAGGCAACCAAAGGCCACTTAGCTTTAACAAATGGAAAAGGCTTTACGAGGCTCGTACCCAACCTTTAACTGAATGACTTAGCCACACAAAAAGATCCACGAGCGGCTGGGTACTGAGAGTGACACAAGCATGGAAAGGCTGGGATTCCAGCAGAGCATTAGCATGGCCTAGCTGATTTGTAAACCAGGAGACATTATTCAAGCAGTCAGGTGCATTGCCAGATTGGAAAGTTGCCTTTTTTCTGAGCTGTTGGTCACTGTCAGAGGCAGCAAATGGCACCCAGCGGCCCAACGATTTGCCCTGGAATGGCAGGAGCTGGGATACAGAAATAGATGGACCAGCATCTGTTCTGAAATGGCAGGAATTAGAGTCTGCTCTGAATTGGCAGGAGCTGCAGTACTGGGAAGAGAGGACAAAAGGGCAAGTCAGTGCTCTATATCCAGGGGTATTGAGCAAGATGAATAAAGGGGCTGGAAATGAACTTTCAGTGCTGCAGCAGCAGACGAGGTGAACAAATAACCTGAGCCGCTTTAATGAAGCCTGTGATCTTCCACCTCCTTTGTGTGATGGGTGTCCCAGGGTCAGCGTGTGCCCGCACGAGCATGCACACATCCTTATCTTATCTAATTACTCCGAGTTTCAGATTAATTTCAGTGCAGCTGCTTGAAAGGGCTGTTATCAGCCAGGGCTTTGTGGTTTAACCTTGTTCCCCTTTTGTTGTTAACCTTTCCCAATGGCAGCGAGGGGAAGGAGAGATCCTGATGCACAGTGGGGGGGGGAGCAGCAGGGAACTGGTGGGTCTACACCCCCCTTGGCTTTGTGCATTCAGCCCCACATCAGGCAGTGTGACAGGAGAGAGGGCTCTTACCTGCACCCGCAGCAGCCCGAGCAGGGTCACATCTCCTGCCAAGCCCTCCACATCCTCCGCTATTCCCAGCAGCGCGGTGGAGGACTCCGGCCCTCCTCGCATCCTCAGCTCCTCCAAGGCTGCCCTGCTTTGTTTCCATAGCTACACCCAATCGCATCTGCCTTCCTGTGAGATTGCATTTCCAAGCAAGACAAGCCTTCAAAGGGATTTGCCCGTTTAACAGAATAGCATTAGGAGAGAGCCCGTCTGCTGAACTTGGGACCTGAAGTGATTAAGGTGGGGCTTTTATCATGTAGGGAGGCAGCTTTACATCCAGAGCCCACAAAGCTTGATGCTACACAACAGTGATGCAGGGGAAGTTGCCAAGGACTGCCCAGCCTCCTTCCCCAGCTGAACACAAACCAATCTACACATCCAGAAGTGGAAGTGGCAACTGAAAAGGGAAGGAAAACCAGGGCATCTGCCTGGGAACCAGTCTGCCCAGCTCCATCTGCAGCTGCCTAAGGCTGAGAGGAAGGCTTGGCTTGGTGCTAAGGCTTTGGGCAGCAGCACCTATGTCTCCATGGCAGCTGAGCCTCTATGCTTCAGTATCCCTCAGTAAAATGGATTTAATAGTAACAAAACTGCTGCACAGTCAACCTGGGCCTAGCAAAACCATCCTGTAGGGCCTGAACGGAACATCCTTGGTGCTGTCTCCAGCTGCCAGGACCATGCATGTGTAGTCCAAGAGCATCCGGGATGCAACAGTGCCAGCATTCACACATGATGCTGCTCTCAATGCTTTATGGTAACCTTAAGACTTGTGGCAGAAGACCAAAAGTCACCCCTGCAACACACCTCAGGTGTTGAGGAGGAAAGATCTAGAGCTTTACTGTTGCCATAAACACTGCAACAGCGGCACGCTTGTTGGGTGAACATACTCTTAAACAGTGATCACACCCATGGCAGCAAAGGGAAGCAAACCCACACGAAACACCTGCAAAACAAGTCTCTTCCAGACCCTAAACATGATCAGTTCAGCTCTTGGGCAAGACCCATGAGGAGGTATCCTCGAGTTCCCTCTTTATGCTTTCAGATCCTTGGGTGAGCTCCAGCAATGCAGCGGACATGCGAGATGACCCTTTTCGTTGCAGTTGCATGAACATTTCTTCCTCTGAGGTTTGCATTGATCCGGTGTTATTGATCCTCCTGGCATATCTGAAGGCAGTTTCTCCTGTCTAAGGGACCTGGTTCATGCCTTTAGAAACTCAGTTTTAAAGGCAGCCTCAGCAAGCAGCTGCTTTTATTTGTAAGCTGTAATAAACTGACCAGGATTTCTACACAGAGCTGTTTAAATATTTATCTCTAAACACCTCCAGGTGAGAACACGGATATGGATCCATCTGCTCTACACATCCACCTCCACTACACACACCATCACTTCTTGCATACGCTCCAAAGCTCTCAGATGTGTCCGAAGCCTCGGGAAGCTGACAGAGATGCACGTTTTGCTCCCATGGGAGCAAACCCTGACTCATGAAACCCTTCCTGACTGGGAAATGCAATGGGGATTGACTCCTGCAATGGATATGCTTTCTAGCAAGGCAATCTCCCCCTGAACTGCAGTGACATTCCATGTGCTTTAAGACCTCAGCATCTTGTACACGAACCTTTTCTATGTGCTATGATAATAAATACGTGTTTGATAGCAGGATATTGCAAAGGAAGGGTGGGATCCTGCACACTTAACCCATGGGAAATCTTAAACTAGTCTTTGGAATCACCGATGAGCTTCATCTCATGCAATGCCATTTTTGGCTTGTAGAGCACAGATTGCATTTATTGCTTGTCATAAAGCAAGTTAAAGTGTGCGACCCTGATGTTTGTCTGGGCAAGACCCAGAAATAGGGATGGCTGCTACAGTCTAGGCCCTTTCCTATGCAGGATGCAGGAAAAGGGGAAGTTTTATTGCAGAACAACCCATTAGAGGAGGGAGCCTGCCTTTCCCTGCCACAGATCCAATCCCCAGCTCCTGTTGGGGCAGGAGGTTGGATCAGCCCCACACAGCTCCAGGTGAAGCTGCTCTGCAGCAGATGCACTGCATTAAGTGATAACGAAAGAGGTGCCCAGGTGCCACCCATTAAAGCAGTGATGGAGAAGATCAGTCCCAGCTGGGCTGGCGCTGGGGCCACGCACTCCTGACCCAGGAGCGGGCATCAGCTGCCTATAAAGAGGTGGGTGGGAGGAGGAGGTCCCGGAGCAGAGCTCCATGGTTCCTGCCCCCTTTTTGGGGTGTCCCCGCCCTTCCCGTGCTTCCGTTCTCCCTCCCGCCCCTGCCACGAGGGACGGGAGCATCAGCCGCGGGTCTGGCTCCCAGAGGAAGGAAGGTGGCAGCGGGTACCATGATCCCAGAGGACGTTCAGAAGCTTCTGGAAGGTAACCACAGCTTCCTCTTTGCTTCCCCTTCTGGTTAATGGGGGAAAGAAGCTGAGAGGCTTTTTGTGCCTGGCTGCTGAACCAGAGAGGGAAGTGGAGGGGCTGTGGGCACTGCTGCTGATGGTTTTGGGGTCCCAAGGTTATGTGTGCCCTCGCTAACCCCAGTGAGAGCTTATGGGATGTGTCTTGGTGCTCAGGGCTTTGTAGGTGCCTCCATGTCTGTGTAAGGGTAGGGAAGCTCTTTGGTTGTCTCAGGTCTGTGAAAGGGGGAGAGGATGCAAGATTGGGGGGTTTCTTTGGGCATGGTCGGGTGTCCCCAGTGCGTGCTTTTGGGTCGGGTATTGAGGCTCCATGGGTGAGCATCTCCAGGGTGAGGCAAGGGAGCAGGCACAAAGGGTGGAAGAAGCTTGTGTGCTGCAGGGAGCTTGCTCAGGGGCCCTTTGGTGTGGCTGTGATAGGAATGCCTCCTGGCTTTAGCTGCTGTGGGAGTGTTGTAGGTGGCATTGTGGATGCACTGAGCAAGCTCCATCAGTGGGCTGCACCCTCAGAAAGGCTTCAACCCCATTGAAAATGGGGCTACAGCAGAGAGAAGCGCTGGCTCCAAACCCCAGTTCTGCTTGAGAACTGGAATGTGGCTTCTTGAGGCCTCAGCTTCTGGGTGAATGAGCTGTGCTGAGCCCTGGCACCGTTTACTTCTATGTGTCTGTGAGATGGCAGGGGTAGGGCTTGTTTTTCTTGGCTTTCTTAACAAAGTTGAGCTGCAGCCCCTGCACTTGTTGCAGTGGTGGGTCAACCATGCTGAGCTCTTCTATTCAAACATGCTTCACAGCCATAAATGAGTTCTGCATGGGCTTTAGCAACTATTGCTGAGCCCATGGGGCAAGAAGTACTGATGGAGGTGATGGCATTAGAACCTGCCCATCAGTAAGTCCTCAGCAGTGCTGCAGGCTGGAGCCATGGTGTGAGCCCATCACTGATCACCGGTGCATGTGTAAGGACACATCCTGCTGCTGCAGCTGCGGGTGGGTTGGTGGTGGGAAGGAGCCGTTAGCATCTCGCTGTGGAGATGCCACAAAGCTTTGTGACCTTTTACTTCCTGTTGTGATGGGTCCTGGTGGCACGGAGCGCTCACCCCATCCTCATGGAGATCACAGGATCCCAGCCAGGTTTGGGTGGGAAGGGACCTCAAAGCTCCTCCAGCTCCAATCCCTGCTAAGGGCAGGGACCCCTTCCACTGGAGCAGCTTGCTCCAAGCCCCTGTGTCCAACCTGGCCTTGAGCACTGCCAGGGATGGGGCAGCCACAGCTTCTCTGGGCACCCTGTGCCAGCGCCTCAGCACCCTCACAGGGAAGAGCTGCTTCCTCTTATCTCCAACCTGAACTTCCCCTGTTTCGGTTTAAACCCATCACCCCTTGTCCTATTGCTCCAGTCCCTGATGAAGATGCGGGATGACTTCCAGCCCTGGGACGTGTCAGTCTTGGAGCCCATCAAAGCTCCTTTCCAAATGCTTTGTGTCTTCCCCCAGATGGAGGTGTGAGTTCCCCCCTCTGTTGTGTGCTCAGGGGCTTGGGTGAAGCTCACCCTCTCCTGGTTTTGATGTGCAGCGCTTTATTGTGCGGCGCTGACACCTCTGTAAACAGCTCATTTCTGCACCTGCCACCTCCCTTTAACTTGGATTATTTTCTTGTTAGCTGACTGGTTTTAATTGAAGGCTTCAGATCTCCTTCCAAAGCACAGCCTTTGTTTGCTGACAGGTAGAGCAGGCTATGAATGGAGATTAATTGCATGTCACATACCCTGGATCAAACTTGCTGTGTCTTAACAATCCATGCCGTCTTAAGGCCTTCCAGTGGCTGAGGAGGTTTCTGGCTCTGCAGGCTGGAAATGGAGGTGCTTGAGTTATCGCAGTGTTTGCAAACTGCATCAGTGTAAGAACCCTTGTATTTAAAGGAAGAAATCCCAAGTAGAGGAGGCAATAACATCCGTTTCCTTGCATTAAATTTGGTCCATGGTCTGTTCAGTGATGCGCAGAAGCAGAAGGCTTGCTGATCTTGTGTTGTTATCACATAAGCCATCTCTGAGGTTGCAGTGGTTGGAAGCCAGCACAATATGGCTATTCTCTACACTGCAACAGCTATATTGTTTGAAGTCGCACCTCACTTCAGGCTCAGCCAGGTCCCTTTTAAAGCTACCTAAGGGTATGTCATATTTGTTGAGCACAAACTACTTTTGAAGGCTGAAAATGTGATATTTCACTGCATAAACCCAGGGCTTCTGAGGTCCTTTGTAGGAGCAAAGGCAGTCTGGTTATCTTCCCTTCACCTGCCTTGCTTGGGCCTCTTCATTGCAGGAAGTGGGTCTGGAAAGCTATTTCCTTGCTGCAGTAAATGAGCACAGCCTCAGTGCTCATTTAGAAATAAGCAGCAAAATGCTCTGGTTTGTGAGGGCAAATAAACCAGAGCCAGCATTGATGCAGCATCAGGGGTAGCTCTGGAATTTAAACATTGGGGCATTTGGGTTGAGGCTTGAAGCTGAACATCTGGGAAGCTGTTCTCAGTTCCCCTGTTGCCCATTGCACAGGGGAGAATGGCCCCTTCATCCCACTGCAGGGGGATGGATGGAGATGGCTTCAGTTCTCAAGGTTTCCTCTGACTCAGCTCCACAACAGCAGGAAGGCACAGCTGAGAAGTGTTTCATAATGAAGCCATCCTTTTCTGAGCTTGCAGCACGGTGAAGAAATGCTGTGTGTGAGTTCCTGGCTTGGTTTGGACAAGTGGGATGGGATGGTAACAGCCTCTGAAATCCCTGCCTGTCTCTGGATGCATCCTGGATGTATTAGTGCAGTGTCAGGGAAGCTCAGGGTATCTGCACTCTGTCCTGAGCTTTCTAAACTGATTTGTCCCATCCAGCTGGGCTGATAAAGTGCAGGAGGGATCATGTGGAGCAGTGAGTAATGCTGGAGCAGACTGGCTCAGTGTTATCTTGCACGGCTGAGCCATTGCGATTCTGTGGGACCAGTTCCTCCAGGCATGGAGTGTAGGATCGCTGATGGCAGAGGAGTGGGAAAGAGCAAAGGGAATGTGTGCATGTGCACAGGGAGAACACACAGAGTACCTTAATACCCCTCAGCTCTGCTCATTGAGTGCTGATTAACTCCTAGAATTTAGTGCTGCTGTTCAAAGGTTATTTACTACCTGGGCTGCAGTGGCTGTGACAGGACTCTTATGATGCTGTGTATCTCCTGCAGGATTAAAGTGGGTAACTGCAATTACCTTTAGAAACTCCCCTGAAACACTTGATGAAATCTCAACTGATTCCCCCCTTTCCTTTACCTTTTTAGCTGCAGGAAATGAAAAGGAGAGTCCTGTAAACTTTCCGAGTGGATCACAGAGAGCAATCCATAAACATCAAGAATATAATGTTACCGACAAGCAGTAAAACTAACATTAGGGTGATTTACTCTCGAGCTGCTTACATATTGCTCTTCCTGATCCACTTGGAGAGTTTATGGCTAGGCTTTCGTTTTCATTTCCTGGTGCTATAAACATAGTGGCTGGCTCTGAAAAGGGGCTCTGCCTGCTTTGCACAAGTGACCCTGGTTCTACTATAACTTATCCAGCAGCTGAGCTGTGCTGACATGCCAGTAAGTAAATACTGTATTAGAGCTAATCGTGTGCTCATGGAGCTAATCTGGGCTTAAAAATGACAGAGGGATGCAACAGATGCTTGCATAAGTTCTGGGAGCAGTTTGTTTTTTGTGCTTGTTCTCTCACAGTGGAAATACAGCATATATATATGTATATATACACACACACAGTACATAGCTTCTCTTGCTGAGCCATTTCTACTGTGCTGGTTTGTATATAATAAATTGTCCCCTTAGCCTCATCTGTTCTTCAGCAGTAAACTCCTCAGAGCAAGATACATCCCTTGTGCTTAGATATATGTACTTGGGTACTTTCTATGTAATCTGTAAGCGATGCAAGCCTTGGCACTGTTAGACACATCGTAAGCTGGTACTGTATCTTGGATGTACAATTAAAACTGCAGAGAGAGGTACTGGAAATGCAGTTTAGCCTAAGGATTATGAGATTGGTTTGGGATTTAAAAAGCCTCACTTGGATGCTCTGGCAAAGCCTTTGTCTTATCCCAGGCAGGCTGCCTAGGGCTAAATTACTAGAGATGAGCTTGGTGTTAATAGGAGTTTTGGCCTGACACATCTGTGCTCCTGGAGCAACCAAACCTGCTGCTTGGATGGAGGTGATGGTTAGGAAGTGATGCTGTGATTGAGTGTTACTGCCCATCTTTAAGCTTTAAGATGAGCTCTTAGGCAGAAGTTGTTCCCTGTGAGGGTGTTGAGGCGCTGGCACAGGGTGCCCAGAGAAGCTGAAAAGAGAACTGGACCGTTAAGGAGGTGAATATTATGGTCTGGATTGACTCCTCCTTCCCAGGCTGCTGTGGGGAGGGTTGAGTCTCCTTGGTCCTGCCCATCTGTCTCTCTTCAGAAGAGGTGGGAAGAGGTCCTTATTGCTGGGGGATGCCCTCAATGTCCTTCCTTATGCTCCTCACTTTAAAAAGCTCATTTTTCCCCCCTTTTTTTTTCCTCCCCTTCCAGCCACAAACCCTTTCTTGAGTGTGTCATGAGCAGGCAACAAAAAAGAGCTGGGGCTCAAGGTTTGAACAGAAAAAGGTGTTTTCTCATGTGGCATTTTGATCTTGAGCTGTGCTTGCAGGTGAAGGAGCTGTGCCCCTTCCTGGGGTGTGCTAAACACTGCTGGCTGTTGTGCTGGCAGCTGAAGCATAAGGAGCTGAAAGGCTTGCAAGCAAGGTATTAAACTGACATTAGTGGCACAGTATGGGGCGTGAGGTAACGGTTGGAGAGGCCTGTGGGTGTAAAACACCACAGCTTTGAAGCCAGCCTTTCTTCTGCTAGGGGCTGCGAGCAGCGATGCTGCTCAGGTACAAGGGTGATATTCTCCTCTATAGAGCTGCTGTGATTGGAGCTGGTTTGTTCTCTGGGATTTGAGGTGTTTGTAAAGAACATAAATGTTTATGCAAATGGAAGACACTTAATCCTTTTATCCTCCAGTTCACGTGGAATTTCTGCATATAGATGTGGTCTCCAGGTGGGAGAACACTGTATTTACTGTCGCCTGGCTGTCTCCGCTGAGCCAGCACAGGGTGTAGGATCTCAGAGGTAACCTTGCAGGAGAACCCATGTTGGGATGCTGCTGCACAACCAATGTGGTTTCCAGTGCTTGTCCTTCAGGAAGATCATCCCAGTTGTTTGTTTGTTTGCCTTACACCATAGCAACTAAAGAGAAGCTCTGTAATATTTAGGTCCTCTTCTATCCACAATCACTTCAATGGCTCAACTCCTCCAAATAAAGTCTTCAGGCTGCTTGGTACGGGGCCTTGAGGGCTCCCCAGTGCACAGTCAGGCCAGGTTTCTTAGCCAAGAGCTGCTATTTCTCTGCCTGTGAGTTTTAACCTGTGACTCTCCCCCAGATGCTGAGGGCTACCTGGCTGATGGGCTGCAGAATGAGAAGCTGAGTGCTAAAGCAAGAGAGCAGAGGGATGCGATTCTCTTTGGCTTCCAGCAAGTCAAGGCCAGGTTTGTGTTGTCTCATTGCTTTCTACTGGGAGTCCTTTAGAGTAATGTCATGTCTTGGGGTGCCACATGCTGTAGTTAGCTGGACAGCTGGCCATGGCCTGGCAATTGATGGGCATTCAGGGCTTGGTGTAACATGAACGCACTGCACACTGGTTTGTGTGGTCTTTAACCAGTTTTATGGGTGTCTGCAAAGTTATTACGTGTTTCGAAGTAAAAAACCTTGCCTTGGGCTCTGTGTGTGCAACTCCTTGCCTCTGGATCTCTGATTCTGGCCTGTTCTTCCCTCTCCCTTGTGCTAGAGAGGATTCTAGGGAAGAATCCATCACTTGTTTCTTGGGCTCCTGGGTAGATCAGTGCATAGCAAAGGCTCATGCTTCCTGCTTGCTGCTCAAAGGATCCATTTCACAAGCGGCTCCTGAACTCAAATCTTGCTTGCCTGGACCTTTGCTATGGTAAAAAGGGATGAGAAGGAGATCTGGAATTAAAACTTGGGTTCAAAATCTCGTGTCCTCAGGACTGTTCAAGTCCTGCGTGCCAATGTGAGCTGTGTCATTTGGGTAAGTGCATAAAGTAAGCAGGGGTTGTTCTGTTGTGCTAGTGGAGAATCCAGGATCATAAAGAGAGAACAGGTTACTGAAGGCTTAAATAAGCTTTCAGCCTCAGCTACATTACATTACATGATCCAAAGCTTGCTGTTAACGCTCTATTACAAGGTATGAGTTGTATCAGTTGATGTTCAGGCCTGACAATAAAGCTCAGGGAGGCTGACTGATGTAAGCATCCAGTTTAACTAAAACTGCTGTCGAGGCCCTGAGAAGGGGAGGATTTTATCCTTTGGAAGGGCACAGCCAGCCTCTATTCCCTGCAGTCCCACTGCAGAACTTTGCACGATGTCCTGCTGGATCTTAATCGATCTTTCCTGCTGCCTAATTAAGCATCAGTTTTACTCAGCAACTCGGGACTGTGTAATTATCAGCCTGGGTTGCCCTGAATAATTGAAGCAAGCTGAAGGCAGAAGATGAAGCCTTTGGAAACTGGGGCTGTGGCATCTCTAATGGTGGGATGTGCGTGTAGCAGTGCCCTGTGATGTTGTAGAGGAAAGGGGTTTCATTGCAGGCTTACAGCAGATTGATGTGGTTTAGCTCCCCTCATTGGCAGGTATTGAGCTGGGATGGAAAGAGTTAAATAAGCAGAATTCTGAGCCTGAAGTATTTGGACATAGAGTCAAGCTTTTATTTTATCTGTTGTAGAAATGTGCAACTTTACAAGTGACAACTCTTTATTTGCACATAGTGCAACTCTAATGAACTACAGACAAATAGCATGGAACTTGATAAATGTAAGGCAGCTGGTGAACTTGGAGCTCCTGCCTTGCTCCTGCTTCCCGAAGTAGGTGGTCTGTCTCCATGTGCTGCTTGAGTTATGAACAGTGGTTGAGAGGTGGGGAAAGATGCTGCCATGGTCATCATCCTGCAGACCTCTGGCTTCCCAGTGTGTGTGGTTTGATGTGCCCAAGAAGGAGCAGCCTTTAGGGTCCTGAGGCAAACACTGGTGCTGTGATGCAGAACGCAGCCTTGGCTTTTAGCTCTATCTCAGCCTTAAGAATACAAGTTGGGATGCAGCTTTTAGAACATAATCTCCTTGGAAAAGCAGCTTTGCTGAAGCAGCCTTTGCATCGGGAGGAGATGGGAGATGCCTGTTCCTCCTGGATGCTCAGGTTAAGATATGGGCCCTAATTCTGTTGCTCATTGAAATAATTGGCAGGTACTTCTGGAGGGGAAAGGGAGCCCCTCGAGCAAAGCCTGCGGGGTGCTGCTGGTTTCCTACTTGTGTTTTATTGCTCAGTGGCGTTTGGAAAGGGTGAGAAGAGCTCTGTGTACAAATGTCCTTGCTCTGACCTGAGCCATTACTGCAGTGATTTGTGGTGGGAGATGGCAGTAATGATGACTGGATCTTTTGATTTGAAAGGATCTCTGCAGGTCCTGCTCTTGGGGCTGAGGCCCAGGTTTGTCTCTTGGGGAGCTTCCTGTGGCTTCTGTGCAGGAAATCATCAGCCGTGGGCTTCAGGAAGCGCCTGCCTCCCCCGAGCAGCCCCTGTGCAGGGTGAAACCCGGCTCAAGTGTGTAAGGTTTCATTATTGGGGTCCATAATAGAAGCAAACTGCTCAACTGATGGGGAAAGGCACCCACACGTCTGAAAGGGAAGAGCTTCACCCTGAGCCAGCCCCAGTACCTGCTCCTGTAATGTGGCTATTGCTGCTCTCCCCAAGGCCTCATAGCATCCCCCCCACCAGGAGGGCTGCAGATGGCTCCGATGGGAACAAGTGGTTGGGTTTGATGCCTGCCTGTGCTGATGCATGGTTACCCATCGTGGGGAGCAGTGCCGTGGGCTGTGCTTGCAGGTTATGGCTTTCCCAGGCAGGTTGGGGTGGCTCTGCTCGAGGAGCAGGGTTGCAGGCAGTGGCTGGGGGAGGCAGTCCCCAGATACCCAAGTTATGGGTCCCTGCACCCTTTTGCTTTCAGAATTGAGTTGGTTGGTTAAAGGGCACTGTTGACACACAACAGTGGGGGTGGTTTTTTCTCTCCCTAACTCTGATCCTATTCCATGTTGAGGTATTTCCTATGGAAACCCAGGCCTGGCATCCCCGCCCCCCCAATCATCTCTTTGCTTTTGTTGCTAATCTCTTTATCCCTTGCTGTCCCTGGCATCCAGGGAAACAAGCCCAGGACCACATCTGGAGGCTTGGTCCCCAGGCATAATCAGTGTGAGGGATGAGGATCTCGCTGTACACCTGTGTCCTGACTGCAGGCTGAGGACTCTGTGCTAGCCCTGAATAGGGGGAGTGTTTGAGATGGATCAAACCTGCTTGGAAAGCAGTTTGGTTTGGGAGCAGGGGCAGGATGCGGTGCCAGGGCAGAGCTTTGCTTGTCCCCCAGGAGTCATCAGCTGCTTGTTTTATGCCTGTTGGTGCTGAGGGTTTGTCTCAGGTCGGTCCTTAGGAACACCGCTGCTGTTCCCTGTGTCCAAACAAAGCTGCTGTGGGGTGGGAGCAGATGTCCAGCACCTGGGATGCATCGGATGCGTGACTCCACTCAGGAGCACAAGCTCGTCCTTGTCCTTTGGCACGAGCAGCAACAAAGAGGAAAGTCTTCTTGCTGTTAAATGACCTCACCTTAACGCTTCGACATTGCCGGAGCACTTACAATGGCAGGGGGTGAGATGGGGAGAAAGGGATTTATTGAAGAAGCTATGGAGATAAATGGTTCCTCCACCTCCTTGGAGTCGGGCACTCATTGAAACTCCCTGTTGGGAGGCAAGTTTGCAGTGATGGAAACAAATCCTTAGTGTTTTTCCCCTTCTCCCTGAGGTGAAATGTAATAGGGCTGAGGGGAGAGTGGGGCAGGGCTGTTGGGTATCA
Organism: Neopsephotus bourkii; assembly: GCF_033783945.1. Classification (NCBI taxonomy): domain Eukaryota; kingdom Metazoa; phylum Chordata; class Aves; order Psittaciformes; family Psittacidae; genus Neopsephotus; species Neopsephotus bourkii. Next base: position 838,764 of record NW_026902294.1, on the reverse strand, counting down.
AAGCAGCGGTGGGGAGAAAGGGGCTTAATTCATGTTGAGCTTCTCCCATGCACCCACTAGGGAACCCGAAGTAGATGCTGAAACCCTACCTTTAATTTGCTCTTCTCTGACAAAACCAATGGTGTGAACCTGAGGCCAAATCCCGCTGCTCATACCTAACACACAGGAGCCCTGTCTGACATTCCTGCCTGCAGCAGGAGCCCCAGCATAGACCAGGCTTGGGCTAACAAGCCCCAAACCTCATTTTCCTGCCTTGTTCTCTAATGTCCTTAACACTGATGGCAATGTTCCCAACACTAACACTGCTATAGGTGAGGAGCAGTCTGCATGTGGTCTTTTAACTCTGCAGTGGAGCTTCTCACGTACCCAGGTGATGTCCTGGCCCATGAAGGAGAGCCTATGGAAAACAAGGTCTTCCCTGGACCTCCACGACTGCCATGCTGGTATCCATGTGCAGTATCCCAAGCTCCTCTCCTGGGTGAGCGATTTAGGGGTCTCACATTAGTCTGGGGTGAGGTTTCAGTGTCTGATAGTGCTACTGTTGTTGTATGTGGTTCACATGTGCTGTCGCAAACCAGTTAGCTACTGGTTTTACTGGTTTGTAGGTGTACTTCATCTGTAGATGCTTTAACAGCAGGGAACTTGATTCTTTCTGTGGGAAGGCATCATAGTAGGACTGGAAAAGAGTCACTAGTGGAAATACATCCAGAATTTTGTCTAAAGCACTGTGTTTGCCTTGTTTTAATAAACTTCAACCCATATTAACTACATTTATTACTTCACTTTTCAACCTTCTTTCAAAGTTTTAAGATTGAAATGAAAGAAAATGCAATTTCAGGGTAATTTGGCTTCATTACTGGAAATGCACTGCCTGTAATTCCTACCACTGTTCAACTCATTATGCTGAATAATGTGTGAGACCAAGATAAAAAGGAATGTAAGGATGTGACCTGATGGGCAGATAATTGAGCTCAGCGCATTAGTGGCAGGGCTGGACTGTGGCCCCACCGCATTGGCCTTAATTAGGCAAAGTGCTGTTCTCCTCCTTCATATTCTTCAGAGGGCTGGAAATGTATTTGCTCAGCAAGGAAATGATCTTGCAGAGCAGGATTTCATTCACACTTACTTTGGCCATTAAACACAGATTTGTTCTGCACAAAAATCAAAGCAAGTCCCTGTCACTTTGCAGTTCTTAGATTTGCGTTTTCTAACCCAAAAATGAGCTCCTGAAATTGTCTGGCTTTTCCCCCTTTGTGCAGGGGAGCTGTGGCCCTGCGCAGGGTGGGTATGCAGAAGTGTGTGTTGCACCACTTGGTGTTAATGGGGATGTAAAGCATCTCACCACCCTGTACTGGTGCATTGTTGGGGCAAGGCCAGAGGAGGCCATGAGGATGCTCAGGGGCTGGAGCATCTCCTGTATGGAGCCAGGCTGGGAACATTGGGGCTGTTCAGCCTGGAGAAGAGAAGCTGCATGGAGACCTCAGAGCAGCTTCCAGTGTCTGAAGGGGGCTCCAAGGATGCTGGAGAGGGGCTCTTCATCAGGGACTGCAGTGATAGGACAAGGGGTGATGGGTTCAAACTGAAACAGGGGAAGTTCAGGTTGGAGATAAGGAAGAAGCTCTTCCCAATGAGGGTGGTGAGGCGCTGGCACAGGTTCTTTTTAAAGTCTGGGCAAGTTTCTCTTGGGATGTCCCAAATTTATTCACTAATCTCAGTAGGGGAATTTTTCCCTCCTGTCTCCTTTTGGGAAGTGCTAAGGAAGGAATTCTTCTCTGTTAATACATGGTGTGGTGGGGCACAAATTCAATTTGTCTGTTATCATATTGTACCTACTTTTATACCTGGGATGACCACGGCCATTCACTCTGCCAGTAATGCAGTTTGCTGCCTTCTGGGTTAGGCTCCTTTCAGTAATACGCATCATTTTCCATCCCAGCTGATAAAATTACCCCTGTTTCCCCATCCATTTCCTTGTGAATGCATTGTTAATCTGAAACCTGAGGACTGTAAATGATTGAAGCTGTGTAACCAGAGTCTTTGCATAGCTACCGCTGCTGTACCATTTAACAGAACCCATTTGAAGTGGTTTGTAACCCACTTTGCTAATGGTGAGCTCCCCAATCCCATTTTCAGCCACTTTTTTTTTTTTCTTTCCCCCCTGTCTGAAATCCTGTACAGCATTGATTTTTTTCAAACTCTTCTTTTTGCAAGCATTAAACCCCAACAAATCCTTGTGCAAATGAGACTGTCTCGAGCTACCTAATGCAATAACATCTGTGGCCATGGTCGTGTTCTTCACTGGACAGGAAAATACAGGAAATTTGATTGAAACCTGACTTTATGGTTCCTGCTGAAATGGAGTCTGAGAGGGAAGTGGGGTTTGGACTCTTTATAGGCTTTAGAGCTGCAAAGAGACCATTATAACCATCAAGTTTGACCTTGTGCATCATACGGAGCGTAAGATTTCAGGCAGCAATTTGTGCTTCTGGTCCCAAATGGATCTGGTTTGAGTCCCTCAGCTCTGGGGTTTGTTGCAGGCGCTGGATGCTGCTCAGCAAACTCAAGCTGTGGATGGGAGGAAGGGGATGTTAATAATGGATTTTACTGGATTTCTGTGCACTGATGGGGTTTGTGACATCCCCCCCAAACCCTCATGCAACAGAAGATTAGAGGCCTGGGGTTGATCTGCTGCTTGGGTTTTGTGTAAAGGTTGGAAATGTAGGGATAAACCAAGAAAACGCCAGTCCTGTGCTCATACCAAAGGGCAAATCCAGACCCAGCATGGCAGGAGTAATAATTCCATGGTGGGAATTCTATCCTTGCATATTCCAGGGTTTAATGTGCCTTTCCTTTTGGAACAAGAAGGGATATTTCTGGGTCTCCCTGCTTTAAACACTGCTGCTGAGGTGATGGGAGTGTTGGAGTAACTTCTCTGCTGGCAGTGCTGCTTGGTCAGACCTGGAAACATCACTGTTCTCAGGTGACTGCCTTAGAGGAATAGAGCTGTGCAAAGCAAACTCTGCTCTCTGGAAGGTGAATCCGTCACACAGGACAGCTTGGAAGGGTTAGGATGTGGAGGGTTTATCGTCAGACTCCACAGGGACCTAAATGATGCTCTTGGGGTTGCTTCCCATCTTCCATAACTGTTTCTGTTATAAATCAGTGCAAGGATAAGATCTGTGATCAGGGATCTGGTGTATCCTGCAAGGATCTTCTGAAGGCCAAGTCCTGCTCTGTGCAAGGCAGCAGAAGGCTCTGGTCCTTACAGAGCAGTGCTAGCTCTGGCCCAGGGATGTAAAGACAATGGATTCCAGTGGTGAACAAAGCTTTCTGGCAAACCTGCCTGCTCCGTGACTCAGTTTCCCTTCCCAGTGCAACACTGATGTTTTCCTCTACTCTTTCTCATGGCAATTCACCCTTTGAGCTCTGCTTACACGCTTGGCTTGCAGTTTTGATCAGGTCCAGCTGGTGACATTGCTATGAGGAGGTTGATGAATTAGAACTGGGATCTCTGTGTGTGTCGGGAGCAAAGAACGTAACCGTTTCCAGAGGAGAGAGCCCCTCTGATGTTTGCTTGTGTGTTGTATGGCGAGTACCTAACCTCAAAGGCTCCACAGTCATGGGAAACACTTTGTGTGTTGAACAGAGCAAATCTGTGGCTTCTTGCTGGCCTGGAACATGGCCCAGTGGGATGGGAGGTGGGTGGTTTGTTGTGAACCATGTGGGGGGAATGCTTGGAGGCTGTCTCTGGTTCGGTACTCGCAGCGCAACAGTTGCTGTTTGGCTTTGGGATGGAAATGGGTATTTTTGGGTTAGTTCCTCACTTTGCATCAAAAATCCCAATAGATTCCTTTGGGAGCTCATTCTGCTGAAGCCTATTAGTCATTTGATAAGTTTTCCACGTCTCCCTCCACTTCCGTAAGGGCTGATATAAACTGGACCTTCCTCTTTGGCAGGAAACTCTTTGCTGTGCTTTGCCTTAACTGGTTCTCTGGTTGGGGGGTGGACAGGGTTTTTTTTTTAATCAGGTGCTTAAAAGCATATAACCAAATGTATGGCTTATTCCCAAACTTGCTGCTTAACAAAATGAATAAGCTTTTATTCTTGGTGCTTGTGAGATCTAAGAATTCTTTATTAAAGATGAAAATGTCAAAGTGGTCCCCAGGCAAATAACATCCGACATAAAGATGCTGTTGGATGAGGATTAAGCCTCTGGTTGCTGACTTCTACTGCCTGGCTCAAGGGGGAATGTGTATGGAGCAATTAGCACTTCTTTTAAGTACTTGCAGTGAAAACTGACTGGACACTACAGAATGAGCCCCTGTGGAACTGCCTCTCCCCCCCCAGACCAGGCATGTTAAAGGTGTAACATGTCACTCAGTATTGGCTTCATTGGGACCAGGAATCAGAGTTGGCCTCAGGCTCTGTGCCTTGCAGGGTGGCCCAAGATGCCCAGACTGTTTCTGCTGAGCTCCTCCTCTGCTGCACTGAATCGTGCTTTAGTCTGGGATCTGTGAGCATGCACATGACTTAGGGCTATGGATGCACTTGAGCTCGCCCTATCTGCTGCAGCAGAATGGGTGTTTTGCCTAAATAATTGCATTTCCTGGGTGCCGCAGGCACAAACCCATGGAATCTGCTGGCCATAACTCACTGCTTGTGATCTGCAGGAAGGGCTGGGGGAAACATCGATGCTGAAAGTCCCCCTCCCCTCGTGGACAGGTCCAGAACATCAGGGGGGAAAGCACTGCTGTGCATGAGCATCCTGCAGCCGCTGTGGGCAGAGCATGCGGGGGCCTTTCCAGCCCTCCAGAGGAGTCATTTGTTCAAGGTCTCCATGCAGCCAGTGGCAGATGAAGGAATTGGATCATTCCTCTTCTTCCAGCAGAACAAGACATTCTCCCCCCCCCCACTGCCCATTACGTTTTAAGCTAACTTTCTTTCTCTGCTTAAGCCTTTCCAGAGTGCAAATGATCAAAGCAGGAGATTAAAGACGCATCCTGATCTGATGAGATCAGGAGTTTTGTTCGTTTCCTTATGCTAGAGAAAAAGCAAAGCATCATTTTGGTATTTCCTTCCCCCCCCTTTAAATGTGATCAGGGTGAAGCTAATGTGGCTTTGCTGGTCCAGTAGGAAATGGAACTCAATTTTACATGTTTTTTTTTAAACCATTTTACTGTATTAAAAATGACAGAGGTTAGAAACAAAGCTCTTATACTTTTATTGAGCTGGAATTACAAGTGACAGAAAATCATTTTGGCCCTAGTGCAGTAAATGTTATCACTAAAGCATGTTCAGGGGAGATTAGGACAGTCTCTCAAGCACAAGAGACAAAAGTTCACAAAGCAAGAAGTGATTTTGCTGTCCTTGTCTCACAGCCGTTGTCTGGTGAGGAGACAAAAGTATTTGAACTCTTGGGAATGCTGGACCTGGGGGGTCAGGGGACTGTGGGTGCCTCTTGTGGAGCCTGAATCAGGGGGAGAGATGCCTTGCCCAGGTTTTGAATACTGTTGACTGATGGTTGAGATCTCTAAGTGAACGCTGAGTGGCTGTAAATGGGGATTAGGGGCAAAAGGATGGAGATGCTGACCTTGGGTAGGTGATGTCACTTCTCGAAGCTTGAGGGAGATGTAGCTGCCCTAGGATGGATAGGGAAGAGCTGCTTGTAAAAACAGAGGGCCACTGGCCAATACTGTAGAATCCTAGAATGGTTTGGGTTGGAAAGGACCTTGAGAACATCCAGTTCCAACCCCCTGCCGTTGGCAGGGATGCCTCACACTGAGCCACGTCACCCAGGGCTCTGTCCTCCCTGGCCTTGAACACTGCCAGGGATGGAGCATTCACCACTTCTTTGGATAACCTGTGCCAGTGCCTCACCACCCTCACAGTAAGGAACTTCTTCCTCATCTCCAACCTGAACTTCCCCTGTTTCAGTTTGAACCCATCAGCCCTTGTCCTATCACTACAGTCTCTGATGCAGCAGCATCCAGAAGCCCAGGGAGAGGCTCTTTCCAGTGTAACAGGGCTGGTATTTACCCTGAGCCTGTTCTCCCAGGGAAGTTTCCTCTGTCTTCGCACTCTGTTTTTTGTCCAAAGCAACCAAGCCAAATATTGTGCCCTTCATCAGGATTCTGTTGGTGTTTGCCAATTCATCTGTGTCAGGAGCTGTGATGTTTGTGGTAAATCATTTTCTTCATGAAAGCTTTTAATGAGGAAATGAATTGATTGGATTTTTTGCGTACTGGATTCTTGCCACTAATGCCCATAGACCAGCCCTTTGTTACACATCTTGCTTGTGAATGGGTCACTCTGTGGTTTATCCCCAGTCCTTGATCTCTTTCCAGACCTCACCAGTGCTGTTCTTGAATGACTCAGATGTCAACCCAAGAGGGGCTCCAAGTGGAAGAGATGAATAACTTATAGAGGGCTTTTCTTTTTGGCATGGCCAGAAGCGGGCAGCGTGTGTAATGCCCTCAGCCCTGCTGCTGCTGGGTGGGAAGGTGTGAGATGAGCTTGAGGAAAGAGTCACAGAATGGAATCATGGAGTCATTTGGGTTGGAAGGGACCTTTAAAGGTCTTTAAGGCTGCAGAGCAAAAGGTCATGTAAAGCTTTGCGTTTGGAGAAAGAGACCCATTCTGATGGAAGGGAGTTGGGAACCTTTAGAACTTAAGAGAGGGAGGATCCTTGGGGAGTAAAGGGTGTCCCAGGGGCCAGCCAACATCTTCAGGGTTCACAATTCCTCTTGAAGCTTCTTGCACATAATGCATGGTGACCATTTGCCGGGGTGCTGGCAGCATTTCAGGCAGAATTCTCCATCTGTCACTATTCATCAGGCTGGAACAAATCCTGGAGAGCCTCATGTATGCTCATGTCTGTCTTTTTTCCTCTCTTTTATCTTACAGGTACCACTTGGACTTTGTGCCTCGAGGTGAGTACAAGCCAGGGGAAAAAGGGATGAGCTCTTATGAGCTTGGGGAGTAGGGAAGGGCTGGATGTGTGTGTGTTTCCTATGCAAAGTCAATAAGGAAGAGAGCTTAAACTGAATATAGAGCTGTGTGTGGCAGCTCTTAAGGTTGGAAATGGGCAAAGCTGGGGTGATGCTGTAGCAGGAGTTGGGGTTAGTATTCTCACCGAGCAGCACAAGTTCATTTCCCCTTACCTTTGAGAGCAAACAGTACAAAACTGAGTGGTGCTGATACAAACACAATGACTGGGACAAAGGCCTGAGGTTCCTAAAAGGCAGGAGATTGCCATGAGCCATTGACTTGGGAGCAAAGAGCTATTGGGTAACCTGCAGGGGGTTTCCTTCAGTCTCACTGCTTCATGTTAATGTGAACTTGAAACTGGGTCCACCTCCAGGTGGAGACGAGTGGTTCAGGACTGTGACCATCTCTTGGTATGGCTGTTCACAAGCTGGGGTATTCCCATTGTGACTTTGGTCTTCATTCCCACAGTAATGGGGGTGATGAGTTAAACTTCCCAGGGTGCCTGCAGGTCACAAGCTGTGTCACTGGGCTCTCCTGTGTGTTAGGGCCAATTGATGGCTATGTGTTTGCTCAGAGCTGACCTGGAGCTCCTTTGACTCTATTGAATTGGTGTTGCTCAGCTCTGATGGATCATTTAGAGTGTTGGGTACAACCAGGCTGCAGCCAAGGATGTGGTTCAGTGGCTTCATCCTTTCTCCTTACACAATGGTTGTGGTATGTGAGCACAGGCAGAAGGATGCCAACGTTCCAACAGGATGGGAGCTGGGGCTGTAATAAACCCCCTTGGGAGTGTTCCAACTCAGCTAATCCTTCATTTACTCCAGGAATGAATTCCAGTATGTTACCTCCTCAATCAGGGACCACTTCCAGCACATCCTGGCTGGCTGGCAGCACAGAAATGTCAGAAATGCAGCGGCGTTGCAATTCCCACTAGAACAGTGTTATCACATTTTAATAGGAGCCTCGGTGCAGCCTTGGTGCTTCTAATTGCTTTCAAACCTTTGTTTTCATGCGTTTGGTTGATGAACCCAGCATCTGGCATCATTTGAGAAAGTACAACAGACAGCTGTGTTCAGAATGAGAAAAAGAAGAGGATTGGAACACATGAAAAGGCTCAAAATGAGATTTTTGCTTTAAATTTTGAAAGTTCATGCAATTTCAAGGGTGGAGGAGGGATGCTTTTGTTCTTTTGGAACAGTCTTTCTTCTCTGATAGACTTGGAAGCCTTAGTAATATTAGGAAGATTGGTTTGTAGAACTGTGCATAGATTTGCAAATGGAGTGCCCAGCTTGCTTAAATCCCTGCTAGGCATCACTGTGCAGGTATTTGGGTCTTCAGGGATGGAGGTGTCTCTACGTGTGTCCCCAGGTCCTCTTGGCAGCTAATGCTATTGGGAAGAAAGTATGCTAAAGAAACAGGGCAATCAGGGAGTGAAAACATGGGCTTGGATGTCCCTTTGAGAGCCTCAACTTCAGTTTTTGATCCCTTGCTGGAGAAAGGAGAGGTGGTGATGAGAAAGTTGGTGCATCTGATGGAAAAAGAGCCCCAGAACTACAATGTGGGGTTTGATTTTAAGGAAATAAATCTCATGTGCCTTATCTTGGTAAGAGAACTGCAAAATCCAGGTATCAATTGGCTATTGAAATAACAGGCTGATGTGACAACGGAAAAGGTTTCTTCTAAGCAGGTTTGTGATATAAAGAGCTTTCCTAAAGGGGATAAGCACAAGTTGCAACCATGTCTGAGCGCCTTGAACTCAGCACTGCTCTGAAATCCCCCTGAAGACCAAAATCCATCCATCCCAACCTGCTGGTTTCCAGTGTTGGCTGAAATGAATAGAATTGGCCTTGCTGCTTCCCAGCAAGCAGAGATTGATATGGAATGGGAGCATAGGCAAACAAGAGTGGTTTGAGAGAGATGTATCTGAACAGAGGAAGCTTTGCTGTGCCCGATTCGTATGCACCAAGTGATGCTGTTGACTGTAGCGTGTAACTGCAAGTTAGTTTTGCCTTGTTCCTTAGGTGCTCTTTGAACAGAGTCCCAGGGTGACTCATGCTTCCTTTCGGAGGAGGGCTGACTGCCTATGTAAAGCATTTTATACACTTAATATATTTCCTGCATGCCTGCCCTTGCTGTCTTGCAGCAACCTCCCCTTTGTGGAGAGTGAGCTAAGCAGAGCTGGCAAAGAAAACCTGGAGAGGACCTGGGTCACTTGTAGCCCTCCCCCAGGTTCCTTGTTGCTGTTTCCATCTCTTCTCATAATTCAGTGCAGAGGAAATGTTCTGCAACAGCTTTGATTTAGAAGAAACGAATGGTCTGAGGGAGCAGCGTGAGGCCGTTCTGGGGTACTGCAAGGGAATCCAACAGGAGGAAAGAGAGGGGTATTTGGGAAGAGAATGGAGGGCCAGGGAGCAATGTAGAAGTGAGGATTAAAGAAGGAAAAGGTGCATGTGTGGCAAAATGAGAGCTGTGGGTCAGGGCTGGAAGTTTGGTTCTGCTGGAATGGGACTTTGAACTGAATTATTGTGTTTTAGCTTCTTCATTCCCAAACCCAAAAGACATGTAAAGATGGGCAAGCATAACAAGACACGGTCAGTGGTCGAGGCGAAGTAATTGAGGCCATTGATGTCTGTACAGTGTTTTGAGACACTCAAAGCACAAGTAATGCTCTGCTTGGAGACACAGACCTTTGGAGATGGAGACCATGTATGTGGCTGTGCCCTCCCACCGAGGGATCTAGCCTGGGGCTGTCAAAGAATTGGCCCCCCAAATCCTCCTGTGGGGTACCTGGGCCTTCCTTCTGGTGAGTGTCCCCTTAGCAGAGCACTGCACAGAGAATGGGTTGGGTTGGAAAGGACCTTAGGGTTATGTAGTTCCACCCACGAGTAGACTCCTTCTACTAGACCCAAGTTGTTCAGGGTTACTCTTAATTTATATGTACTCATGCTTAAAAACTCACTGTGGATGCAGTTGGAGGCAATGACTTTCTTTATCTCATTTTGAAGAAAACAGCCCAAAGTAGATAAATAAACCCAGTTTAATTTTCATAGGGCTTACAATAACTTTTGGTTTTCCATCAGAAATTGATCCCAAATGGTTTTCTCTGAAGTGTTGTGTGTATTTGCTGCCTAGCTGTGGCCCTTAAAATATTCATAAGTCATCTTAGCGTGTGAAGTGTGAGGATGGTTCTTCCAATTCATGAAATGTAGGAAAACTGAGACGCAAATGTGCTTAAGGTACCAGAACATCTACAGGTCCATGTAGGAACTGGGTAAAGATCTGCTGCTTCTTCCATCTCTGTGCCTTAACCCCAGAAAATGTCACCTCCCTGAAGCTGGGAGCAATATAGATGTGTAGGGAGGGAGATGGGGGAAGGAATAAGCCAGGATTAAGCATGACTTAAAAATTGGGAGCCTTCATGTCTGTAAGAGGACTAGGTGAGTAACAGTGTGGAAAGTCTTAGTAGCTCACTCACAGTGTGTAGTAGTTAGATGAAGTGTGTATCATTTTACCTCTACCAGCCCCACTCGCTTTGGCTCGGATGCAGAGACTTTATGGGTCACTGGTTATTCTCGGGGTTGGATGTTGTAGCAGGGCCTGAGGTATGCGTGTGTACATCCGAGGCGTGCATGGAGCTTGCTTTCATTAACTGGCATTAGACAAAGGCCTCAAGTGTTAGATTTATGAAGTAGCTTTTCTACATAAAGCCTCAAATCTATTGAATTGAACTGAAGCGGAGCTGGATGGGAGACGGAACCGTGCGTTTCCCTAAACCACTGCTCCCTGGCATTGCATATTTGCTTCGTGTAGTTATGACAAGTACAAGTAGCAAATCATTAAAGCAGCAAAAACACCATCTTTACTGTAAAGATCCCCTTTGAAGCCGAGGCAGAGTGTTCCTGAATTAATGGAGTGCACAGTGATGTCCCTAAGTTGTATTTATAAAACCCCCTCTTTGCCTTCATGCCAAGAGGCTCCAGCTCCATGGTGAGCAGGGTTCAAACACAGAAACCTCCTCGAGATTTATGATGTGTTGGACAACGCACAGGGAAAAACCCATCCAATGGCCAATATTTGTACCATACTGTTAGAATATCTATTCTCTCACCATGCGTGGAATTCCCCCGCTCTCTAAACACGAGTGCCAGCGACAACCCTGGGGATGTCATAACATGGAAGAGACAAAGGGAAAACAAACCAACTCTTGTTAGAGTGCCTTCTCCGGGCCAAGCTGTGTTTGGGTGGTGTGTGGGGCAGAGCTAATTAATGAAAACTTAAAATCCCCACGCAGGCATGTGTGCTTGAACTTCCCAAAAGCAAGGCTTTAACATCAACACTTGTGACAGGTCCCTTTATCAGCGCTGAGGCTTTGCTTCCTGCAGCTCCGAGCATGCATGTGTTATATTCTGGGCCAAGCAATCAGTGCAGAGGCAGGGGGGTTTGTGTTGAACTCGCTCCCGTTTCGGAGTTGTGCGGGCTCTGAGCAGCTGCACAGCTTTGCTTTTACATGGGCTTATGAATTATTCTGCTGCGTAAGGTGTTGTTGCGCTTTCTGGAGGCAAGTGATGATGAGAGGAGAGAACAGACTGCTCTGCTTGGAAAAACGTCATAGGTAGGAGGCAGGCGTCTGTGCTCTGGGAAGGGCCCTAGGGAGGTGGATCTGCAGCTTTATTTACATAAATAGCTAGGAAAATGCACAGTTCTGTGTAACTTTGAAACCGTTGCTATTGCATTTCAAGCGTTCAAACCAGAAACCTTTATAATGGTCTTCCAGTGCCTAAAGGGGATCCAGGAAAGCTGGAGAGGGGCTTGGGACAAGGGATGGAGAGGCAGGTCAAGGGGAATGGCTTGAACCTGCCTGAGGGGAGACTGAGCTGAGCTCTTAGGCAGAAGCTCTTCCCTGTGAGGGTGCTGAGGTGCTGGCACAGGGTGTCCAGAGAAGCTGTGGCTGCCCCATCCCTGGCAGTGCTCAAGGCCAGGTTGGACACAGGGGCTTGGAGCAAGCTGCTCCAGTGGAAGATGTCCCTGGAGCTCGATTGGAGCTGGATGAGCGTTGAGGTCCCTTCCAACCCAAACCAGCCTGGGATTACCATGAAGCTTTAAAATCTCTTAAAAACCCTGGGTTTCTTGAAAATGATAGGGACTTTTATTGGGGGGGTCTGCTTATTGCATGAAATGAGGGGAGAAGGGAAAAGCTTCCAAAACTCAACATGTCATTTGATTAGAAAGAGGTAAATCAGGTTTGTTGTTAGCATCTTTCCTTGGAACAAATGCAGAAGTTGCACAGTTTATAACAGGATGTAAAGAGCAGGTAAGAGCAGCTCCAGTTTGATCGTACTCTGCTGTGGTTCATGTCAAAGCTTTCGTGACCTCTATTGAAAAGAATGAGGTCAATGTGGAGGGGTTTTTGTGCTCTTTTAAGCCAGATCCTTGGTTTAAACTTGAGGGCAGTTTGCAGGTTTGGGTTAGTAGGTTCTTCTTGGACATCTCTACTTCATCAATCCAAGTGTTCAAGTTACTGAGTCACCCATCATCCTCTAAACCTCATCTGACCTGTAACACCTTGGTTCACGTTTGGCAGTGTCCTGTGCTTCCCTCCCCAGGGAATCTCAGAGCACGCTGAAGAACAAAGCATTGCACCATAAAGAAGGTATAAAAGAAGTCAGTAAAAATGCCGAATGTCCAGCAGTTTGGGGAGCCCCAGCAAGTTAAATGTTAACTGGTTCTATTGGTCCCACTTTGGTTGGTTAATAAAATACTCTTAATGATGAGATTATCTAAATGGCCTGGTTGCAGCTTTGGAGACAGACCCTTCTGCAGTGCACCCTCTGTGTTTTCTGCACTGGTTTGTGCAGCAGGATGTGCTGGGATAAAGAAATCTCAGGGGTTATTGTAATGTGCTGGGATGAGCAGAGCCCCAGCATTGCTCTGTGCAGAGCAGAACATGCAAGAAATTGTCCCACTGGGGCCAGCGTACGAGAGTGTTCATACAAGCCATCACCTGAGCGTTCCCATAGGGGTAATAGACCCTCCTGCTCCGCAAAAAGGGGGAAGTGATGTAAACTCTCTATTTTGGCTATTAAGGTGGTCTGGAGCCCTGTTGTGCACCACTAAGCCTTTGTGTGGAGCGGGGAACTGGGTGCCCTCTGCACCTATAGCAGGAGCAGGGCTGGGAGTGCAGGGCTGGATCCCGTTTCCTGGCTCTTCCAAGCCTTCAGCTGGTTCAAATCAGGAGTTTTGAGTCTCTCTGCCCCCTCTCCCCCCCATGACTTCTGCTCTGCTTTGGTTTGTAGAGCAGGAACTCCATCCAAATCATCTACAAAGTAGTTAATTCTGCCCTTTTGGCAGCCTCCGTCCTGAAACATCACTGTAAAATCATCCTTTGCATTATCATAAATGCCTAATGGGCATCTTCTCCAGTCCCTGGAGTACCTATGGCTGTGCCGTGTGCTCCTGCCTTTGCATTCACTGCCTGGGCTTACTTTTTCTTAGCAGTGGAATGCTGCAGATACGGGCAAGACAGCCTCCTTGTGTCTTGTCATTGGAATGTGCTTGCTAAGCTCCAGCTCCCTCATGGCTTCGTTCTGTTTATCCCTTGTTTGCTTGGAAGGGTTTTGGCTAAGAAAATACACTGAACCTATTGACACTGCAGTGGCCATTACTCAAACCCCTTTGGCTTGTGGTCTCCTTTTTGGTACCGATGATGCTGCCGTCTTTTATTCAGATCCCAGGCTGTGTTTGCAGAACTCTTTGTCAGTTATTGGTCTGCGCAAGCTTCACAGGCACAGTCCTGTGTTTCTAGATGTGCTTTAGAAGATGAACCAAAGCACAGATCTGTCACTCCCCTCTGCCTCAGTATCCCCATCCTTTAACTGAAGACCTCCTCCCTTCAAAGAGGCTCATCAAGAATAACTTCTTATTGAACAGAGACACAAAGCATTGGTAGCTTTAGGCTGACTTTGCTCGCATTGGGCCGGGCTTTGTGCTTCACTGATGTGTTACTGGGGCATAAAAGAAGGGATAAATCTTGTTTACTTGTTTACATCCCGTGGGAATCCGCTGCTGCTCTGGGTTTCAGGCTTGTTCCCAGCCAGGCTGCAATGTGCTGCACTACCCCTGGCAGGCAGCTGCGCCGTGTAGCTGCTGCCTGCTTGAGAGGCAGAATGTGCAGCGCCTTCACTGAAAGGGTGCCAAGGATTGCAAGAGAGGAGCCGGAGGGAGGAAGTCAAGAGGGGGACGGAGGCAGGGAGAAAAGGGGAGCTCAGCTGGGGAATGACACAGGGGGCTGGCAGGGGATGAGAAAACACAGTCATGGGAGAGATGCTCAGCAGCTTCTTGTCTTCAAGGGTTTGGGGGGTATCTAATTCCCCCCCTCCCAAGCCTCATCAGCTATTTGGCTTCATGGGAAGAAGCTCGGCTGTCTTCAGGCAGCCCTGCCAAAGTTATGGAAACTTGTGGAATGACACTCGTGGGGCTGCTTCCTGGGCTGGGAGCAGGACCAGGGCTTGCTGTTGGTGTTGCTTTTTTCCTGTTAGAAATAACCCCGTAATTGGCTGTGGGAAGAGTTCAGTTTCCATATCTGCCCATCAGATGGAAGTCTAGGAATGGATTGCTTCCAAGGGAGTGACTGGCTTGGATGAGCATGCAGTTTCTTTGCCATGTGGCAGGGAGAGAAAACAATTTAACCCCAGTCTGTTTGGAGCATCTCTCATCCCCCTTTGGAAGCAGAGAGTTGCAAAACCTGAATTCCCTTCGGTGTCACAAAATATTTCTCTGTTTGGACCCGTTGTAGGGCTTTGATTTTTAAGTAGAATTATGATTTTTTCCGGTGACAAAAGGAGGTTTTTCCCCCCCAGAAGCTGCTGTTTTCCCCGCTGCACACTTCAGGAAGGCTGCTCTCGTGTTATCCAGCTCCTGCCTGATGAATTCCCGGGAAGTCTGTGGCCCATCGCGGGCTGATGCCGCAGCTGCAGCCCGACCTGCTGGGCACCCGCGCTCACTGCACCCGCAACCCGCCTGCAAAGAGCTTCCTCCTTCCTGCTCGCCTTTAACAGAAGGGGCAGTTTTAGTGGCCTATTAATTTGCTTTACTCCATGTAATTAGCACAGAAACCCCGGCTACTGAGTGAACGAGATCGGGCTTGGACCGGATTCACTTGTCAGGCAGCCAAGACCTGTTCGGGTCGATGTTTCTAACCCAGTGATGGATCGGCTCCTCGTGTGCACAAGGAGGTCCCTCGCTTTGCTCCTGACCCCACTGCCGTGAGGCAGAGCTGTCCTGCTGGTAAAACACAGCCTAAGCAGGGATGGGTCCTGCTCTCCCCATGGCCTTGTCTGCCTCGAGAGCCAGGGACAAAGTTATTTCCTCCTGTGCGTGGTCTCCACAGCCAAGAAAGCAGTTACGAAGGGGGGAAACCACTTTGAGATCTGTAGATATAGGATTTTCTCATGTAGTTTATTAGTGCTGTTATGGGTACAGCCTGGGATGGATGTGTATGTGCATCCGAGTGATGTGCAATAGAAAACATGGGATTTTCAGGCAGATGGAATGTTATCTGGGCCCTGGTGCTACAAGTCTGAATGAAGAAGGTGCAGAGCATCCGCATCGCCCAAAACGTCAGCTCTTCACGTATTAATCACAAGGACTAACCACACAGAGCCAAATGGGTGCTTAGGAGCCAGCGAAGCCTTTAAAGCATTCAAAAAAGAAACATCATACATTTCCTAGCACATAAATGTGTTTAAAAAGGTATATAATTTATAATGGCAACGTTGACAGAGCTGTAACTACATTACAAAGGCTAAACTATAATCTATTTACAAGTGAGCAGTACTTACTGTGTGGGTGCGTCTCTGTTGATGTGTTTCCATGTGATTCTCCATAATTTCAGCAAGTGATTGTAGTGAGGGATATTAAACCATAGTATTGATAATACTTTTACAGCTCTGCTTTGGGAAATGCATTACTTCTAAATTAGTCCCTGCAAATGTAGGGATATTAACACTGTCGAGCATGAAGGCAGATGGGATTTGGATCAGAGACCTTTATTTGTAGCATGATGCTGAGGAGTCATTACTTTGAAGCAGGAACTTCGTTTCCTTGAATATTAACTGGAGTTGGGGATTTTACTTCCGCTTTGGCATGAACAAGCTTATCATAAAAGTGTAAATGGAACTCGCTCGGTGTTGATTTTTCTTATGCTTTAAAAAGATGCTTAATGAAACTCAGGGTACCAGATAAAGGCCTTCACTGAATGCAAAGTAAAGCTTAATTGCAGTTCCCTTAACAAGCTACTGGAGATGATTTTTTCCCTGCTGCAAAGCCCTTTCACCTATTGGGATTGTTTCTCTTCCTGTGTGTGCCAGGATGCATTAATCCAGCTTCCCCCCCACCCCACCAGGAGAGGAGCACTGCAGCTTGAAGAAAGGAAACTTCTCTGGCAGTTCTTGTCCTGGGGAAGAACTTGGGGTTTTAACAGGAGGTTTTAGTCTTAAATAGAGTCACTGCTCCTCTCCTGCACAAGGGGAGATGGGCATGGAGGCACGTTCTGGCACTGCACCGCAGAACTATAGGAAACCCAGAACCTGAACTGAGGTTTTTCTATCCTTTACCCTAAGTCCTGGTATTTGCCGGATCCTGCAGCGATGCCAGGGCAGAGATGGGGCTCTTACTTTTACACTGCAGCGTTGCAAGCCCCAGAGCAAAGAGGAAGGGAAGGTTCAGGTTATTCCGTTCCTTGCAGAGAGCAGTTTGTGCTCTCAGGGCTGTGGAGAAGGAAGCAACAGCGTGTCCCTTGATGGCAGTGACTCCTGCTGCAGGTCCTCCTTGTGCTGCTTGCGTGGAGCCTTGTGAATGCTTCATTAGGTTCTCCTCATTCTCCCCTTGATTGCTTTGTTCTTCTCCAATGCAGGGATCTGCCAGAGCCAGATCTGGGTGATGTCCATGGCTCCTGCAGAGACCTGGTGTAACTGATGCCACCCGCCTGCTGCTGCTGTCCCAGGGCACTGCTCTGAACTGCCCCCCCCTCTAATGCTGGGGACACCACAGACACAATCTGGTTTGCTATGTAGAAACAGGGTATCTGTATTAATTACAGCAAACGCCTTCAAGCCCCTCTTGCTGCTGCTGTGCAGGAAGCTGTTTCTCCACAATGCATCAGCCAGCTGAAAGCTGGCATCATTTCATCTTCTTTCCCCCTGTGCCACAACTATCATGAAGCAAATGGAGTATTTGGGCACTTGGGGGTACCCAAACCATGCCAGGGGATCCCCTGGATGAGGTGTCAGCCCCAGAAACCTCTTGCTCTTTCCCTTAGAGTCAATCCTGCTTTTTGCTCCTGCTCCAAAGAGTGCTAAGTTGGGGAATGTTGCTGCGGATCGGAGTGGGAAGCGAGCGCAGCATCGCATCAGGTGCAGGGTAATTATTTGCTGGGGTTCTCTGCTATTTGCATTTTATTCCCTGTGTTTTCATTAGAAGCTAATGAGTTTTTGCTTCATTCAGAACAATCGCTTGGCCCCTGACAAGTTGTTGGTTGTTTATTTTGCTTGGCCTCAACTGTTGCTGCTCCATAAACTTTATGGAGAAGGGGATTAAAGCACAACAAGTCCTCGTAATGCAAATCCAAGTGGGAAGGCGATAGGGTTTGTTTGAAGGAGCTGTGTCTGCAGAGCTTTTGTTGGTCCCTTTTCTTGTTCAGTTACTAAAACTAGAGGTGGGTTTTGAGGATATTCCTTATACTGAACCAAACAGAATGCTTTTGGTTGTATTCATGTGTGTTACAGCAGAGTCAGCGTGCTTGGTATGATACATGTATGTGCATCCTGCAGCTGGGTGTGTGATGGACATGTAGACCGGGTCTCCACTCCCATGTAGGGACAGCAAGAAGGAGCCCATTTGTGGTGAGAGCATCCCCCATGTGCTATTTCGTGCATCATCCACCAAAGCAGAGACCTGTGGTTGATGCCTGTACCAGCTTCCCCTGTTCCATAAGTCACTGTAGAGAGGCACTGACTTATTCCTGCAAGTAACTTCCCTGGTTGGGTCCTTGTTCTTGTTCCAAATAGCTTAGTGCAGGCATGCACGGGTGCGGGAGCTGCGCCGCCTCCTGCTAGTTGGAAAGCAGGAGCAGTTTACTCATTACTGCAATGATCCTGCACCTGCACCTCATTCCATGGACACCTGTAACCCCGGGCTGTGCTGGCAAACAGTGCGTTTTGGGTTGAAAGGAGCCAAAGTGCAGAGAGCAGAGCACGGCACAAGGGAGGTCTCCTCGCTACGATGAACGCTGGCTTCTCCTATGCTGCCCGCTTGCTGTTGGGGAGCAGCTTTTTAGTGAGGCTTTTTGGAGCCTTTTGATTCGAGGAGCGGAAAAGCAGAGCAGCAAAGCAGGGGAGAAGCATCTCCTTGTCACACGCAACAGAGCGAAGCGCTGCAATGGCTGCGCCAAGGTCAGGGCGGTCAGCGATGCGCTCCCGGCTGCGCTCCGCTTCCCACCGCCACTGGAGCAGGGATTTCAGTCTCTGCTTTTTAACCCCTAATGGTTGTTTTCTTTATGGAGACACGTGCTTGAATCCCAGTTTGGTGGAGCAGAGGAACATGCTGTAATGGATGGAAGACTGCTCAGCCTTCCATGTTCTGCAGGTCTGATCCTGCAGGAGGATCACAGGCTGCCTTTCTGGGCCAGGGACCGACAGCTTTCTTCTTAGCATGAGGTTTAGCCATGCTGAGTGTTGCGCCTTCCCAAAAGGTCTTTTCTGAATTCCCTTTTTTCCCATAATCCGATGTTCCACACTGTGTGCTGGGATGGCTGCTGGAGGCAAGCAGAGCTGGGAAAAGATTGGATTACTTCTGGGCTTTTCCCCTCTAAGGAAAGTTGTAATGGCTTAAAGGGTGGACTGCCAGGGTCCCCTCTGTTCTGTCATTGCCCCCCATAGGCCTTTGGTTTAAGCTCGAAGCCAAGTCTTCAATCAGTTTTTCCTAGAGCTTTGAGCTTAGCACATCACCAAGGTGCAGTGTGTGGCACCCACTGTGATGGGTGTTTTATGGAGCTGAGCCTGGGGGTGTGATGCTCTTCACAGCCACGTTGCTCCTTCTGGGGAAGGCTTGAGAACTGAAACCGTGCCCTTGAATACAGGAGCCTGGGGGTCTCTGAGAGCTTCCCACCCAAGAGCAAGGGAGGGAAGGCTCCAACTGGGATTGCTGGAAGTAAACCGCATCCCAAATATCGTGTCCCATCTTTGTGCAGCTGGAGACTTAACAGCGTCTCCACTGTGTTTCCAGGTGGGAGGAAGAGCGTTGGAAACCTCTGTTCCAGGCCTTGGTACCCTTTCATTAGTGCTTGATTGAAACTGTGGGGCACGGCTCCTCTGTTTGCTGAGATAAAATTGGCTTTAGTGCTTGAGCACAATTAACATCAGCTGAAAACCTGCCTTTCTTGCTGTTTGTTGTGTGTTGAATGAGTAAGCAGCTGTCTTAGCTCTGTTATCAGCAGCCTGGGCTGTATGTATTCAGGAAATGGAAGGCAAAAGCTTGAAAGACCACTTTTTGGGCTTTGTTTAGGGTGAGGAGTAGTTTCTTCTACAGGTGGGCTAGCTGCACTCCTTTCATATTAAACCTTGCTATTAACATCTGTCACTGTAGCCTCTAAGTGCCTTCTGCATAAAATCCAATATCAGGAGCAAATTCCCTAGCAGAAATTCAATGTAACCTCAAGGATGGGGAGATAATAGCTCCTGCCTCCACGCTCAGACATACGTGACTGCTTGTCATAGGGAGTCAATCTTTCTTTCCCTACTGTTCCTCAAGGAAGGATCTCAAAGCTCCTTCCTACAACGTAGGACGAGTCTTCATTCTAGCGAAGCAGGTAGCGTAGTCCTTCATTTCACAGATGGATGATTTAGTTATGCAGAGCTCATGTACTGAGGGCAAGAACAGAATCGGACCTGGCACTGGTAGTTTGGCCTCAAGACCGGTGTTTCCAGCCCCCTCCTTGTACGCCCTCCCAGTGGGAAGTCTGTACCCATCCAGTATGAGTCTTCTTGCTGTCCCACCATGACCCTAAATGATGAATCTGGCCTTAAACACACAAACGTGGGTTTGGGTTTTGTAGAGGAAGGTGGGAAGCAGGAGGAGACCTGTGTCACAGGGTGGGCAGTAAGATCGGGGGTGAGGAATGTGTCCTCTTCACTGAACTCAGGCTCTCCTTCTCTTTCCAGGAGAGGATCAGTGTGATGCTGGCTTTGGACAGGACAGTTCTGATGAAAATCCCAGCTGGAGTTTTGCCCCTTCCATGACGTCTGATGCTTCGCTTCCGTCGGACTTGCAGGATGATGGTAAGTCCCTGGTGCTTTTTGAAGTCCTTGAGTGAAAAGATAACAAGAAGTGTCATCAGGTCTCATTTCCTTGTCATAATGCAGGAGTTGGTTTCTGTGAGTTTGGGGTTTTTATTGTTGGCTGGTACCTGCTTTGTCAAGGACCACAAATTGCTCTGGTGATCCTGAGGTTGTTTAGGGTTGCTGAAGTTGAATGTAGTTGTTGAACATCTTCCTGCAAACTGGAGCTGCTTGTTCTGTTTTGGGCTGGGAACGGTGATGGCGAAGAGCAGAGTTTGGCCTGGTGGCTGTGTTCCGCAAAGCAATGTGCAGCTTTTGGTGTATTTCTTCTTGTTAGGAATCTGTAACCATCAGTCAAGAATGCAAAGAAACGAGGGTTTATTTGGGACAAGGCTGTAAGAGCTGATGGGCACCAAAGCCAGCTCCTTTGTGCAATGCAGAGCACCAGGCCCATCTGCTGCATGTGTTGCTTTATGCCATAACATAAATACCTTCATTTTGGCTGATTAGAGACTGGGTTGGTCTGATGGCAGTTGCAGCATGAAAAGAGGGGTGGAGTTTGGGTTTGGTCGCATTAACTAGTCTGGGTGCTCAGATACGATGCCCTCATGCAGAGTGCAGATGGGGAACGTGCGACAAGGAGAATAGATGGGACATGAAAGGATGCGGAGGACCTCAAGCTCGGCCTCCATGGGCCAGCAACATCTTTATGGTCTAGGGTTTCTCTTGGTGTGTTTATGAAGCTTGTCTAAGGAGGTATTTGCTTTGCTAACTCAGTGGTGGTTTTTGGCAGCTCCAAGGGGCACAGTTTGACATAACACTTGCAAGGTATGCAAACACTTGGCATCCCTGGTAGTTTATAGGCTCAGACTCCATGGAAGGATGCCCAAAGGGGTGAATAGAAGGAGATGGCTAACACAGGAAAAATGCCATACCGCAAAAAGGAGGGGGAAAAGCTGGCATTGGGAGCAGCTACATTCAAATGAGGTGTTAGTTCTTGGAAATGGGGGAGAGTCCTGGGTAACAGCAATGCTGTGTGTTGGGTCTGGATGCAAGTTGAGCCGTTCTGGCTCTGGATGAGGCTGTGGGTAGTCTGAGGGAGTCAGAGTAAAGGGAAAAAAAGGCTGATCACAGGGTATGGAACCTTGTCTTTGCCCTGCCATGGTTTGTTGGGGCATTGCCACAATGGGGTTTTCTTGATGTCTGCCAGTTGGATGGAGATGGATCAGGGTTGGGGTTTCCTTTGGGGTTTTGAAAGTCTGTGATGATTTACTCTGGTTTTTTGGCTTGTTTTCTTTGCTTGCTTCTTTGACTATAGAAAGTACAATGATCTCTTTCTCTTTTAACAAGTATGAAATCAGTCACATGAGAGTTGAAATCAGTGCTTTGGACAAGTGGGGGAAGCTAAAGGCCGTGTCAGACAGGCTTGATGCCTGATTAGAACATCCTTGTGGGAAAAGCACAAAGTTCTAAGACTTTCATGGACTGGTTTTCATCATGGTCCAAGTTTGCCTTCTCTGAGCTGGGCAAACCTCTGCTTTTACTGGGCCCCTTTGTGGGGGCACTGTGGCTGCCCCATCCCTGGCAGTGCTCAAGGCCAGGGTGGATGACGCTTGGAGCAAGCTGCTCCAGTGGAAGGGGTCCCTGCTTGTGGTAGGGGGTTGGAACTGAATGAGCTTTCAGGTCCTTTCCAACTCAAACCAGTCTATAGTTCTATGGTTCTCTTCCCCATTGAGCCAGCAAGGTCCCTGCTGCAAGGACCTGCTCTGGTGTGGCAGCACGGAGCCCAGGCCATGGCGTTGTGTGGGGAGGTGATGGGGTGGCTGATGCTTGGGGGAATCCATGTAGCTGAGGCCAGGAGAAGAACTTGGCCGACTGTAGGAACATACTTATCATTCCTGTGGCTTTTCCCCATCCCTTTACAGCTCTGGTTTGCAACAACAAGAGGTTATGTGCTTAGGTGCAAGCCCATGACACTGTTAAAGGCTCCTATCTCCTCCCTCCCTGAACCTTCTGAATTCCCATCTTCCTTAACGCAAGGTTTCAAAGGAGGAAGGTCTCTAACTGGGGTGATGCTTGCTTTTACCTCTCCTTGCTGTCCAAAATGGGAGAGTTTGGAGGCAGGGAATGCCACCACCGTTCATTTGGAACAGGCTCTGAGCTCCTCATAGGAATCAGAGAACCTTCCCTGTTGTCTCTGGAGGAAGCAAGAGGAACTGAGCGGGTTGGGGATGACTTTACTCAATGAGGCATGGCCCAGCTCTATAGGATCGTCCCTAATGAGTGATTAAGAAGCTAATGTTTGCACAGTGCTGGGAGGCACCGTGGAACCACTAAGTACTGTTAGAATGATAAGTATTTCTTAGGAGACCCTTCCCATGTAATGTACTCAGACAGCTTGAAGCCTTTGTCTTTTAAACTGGTGAATCCCTGGGTTTGCCAGTTTGTGTTCATTTAGTTTTACTGAAGATGGATCCCAAAGCATCCTGAGGGGTGGGAGTTGCACCTCTTAGTGTTTAGCACTTCTAAACATTGCTTGAAGTGGGGCTTCTGTGATCATTGCAGAGCATCTTATCCCTTGCTGGAGGGATGCTGAGCCTGGATCCATGTGGAGGTGAAGGGGGTGAGGACCACTGTGGCTTCTGCCCCGTGCCTGTCTCTTGACTGTGCTGCTGTGTCCCAACAGCTTCAGCAATGATATAGTCTGTTTTCTACTGCAGAGGTTAGCATATGGAAGGAAGGGAGCGTAATTCCCAGTGACAGGAATGTGCTCTGGAGAAGGCCCCTTTTGCTCATGTTTGGCCTTCTAAGACATAGAAATGGGCAGGAGAACAGTAAAGCATCAATGTGAGCTTTGTCCATAGCTCTTCAGAAGCAAGATGCTGGCTCCAGGGAAGAAGCCTGTAAACTTCTTCTGGAAGTTTCTTGCCTGGTCCCTGCTAGGCTCCAGCCACCCTGTGCCCAGTATGGGATGGATGTGCTCTTCTCTTCCAAGGTGCATTGTGTTCTCTCTTGGTGTTGTGGGGAACCATGCCCTTTCTCCCTGAACTGTGTAGTGTTCTGAAGGACATGTGCTTCCCTGCTTGAAGTACTCTGCTTGTATTTTCCACTGTACTTGCTATATGCTTCCAGCCTCTAAGGAATCAATTCCAAAATGTGGAATGAATTGCTTTAAAAGTGCAGGATTTAAAAGCGCAGGAATGCTTTCAGTATGCAGGGTCCATTGTGCAGGGTCCATTACGCAAGGTGGGTGTGCAGGGTCATCGGGGCTGTGAGTGGTCCTGCAGAACGTGTGGTGCAGGTGGGCATGAATTGTTTGGGCAGGATGCGTGCTGTGCTGTGTGGGTGGGTGCTCAGGGTGCTGGGGGGGGGGGTGTCACACCGCTGGAGTGATGCTGAAGGATGCAGAGGGTTCACACCACTGGAGTGATGCTGAGGGATGTAGCGGGGAGGGGGGGGGCGGCTCCGCAACCGGGGCGCGGCGGCGGCGGCAGCGGAGTTCTGCAGCGCCCCCGTGTGGCGCAGAGCGGTGCTGCACCGTGCGCGGCCGCGGACCCGCGTTGGCTCCTTCCGCTTCCCATGAGCCCACAGCCAACAGAAGACCCCCCCTAAAACCGACCCCCAGACCCCACCCAATCTCCATACGGGTGTTCCTCCGAATCCCTTCTTCCCGCTGGGGGAGCCTCGCTGCAGGAACAGATCCCTGCTTTTCCACACCAAGTGTGGGAACGGTTGTCTCCTCCCCCAAGGACAAGGTGATGGTCGCTGCCCCAGGGTAACCAGGGAGGCGCTGGGTGATGGATGCAGGGGGGGAAGGAGCCCCCTGCCCAAATGCTGCTGTTTCAGGAGTGAGAACCAATCGCACAAAGTAAAAAGCAGCAAGAACCTGTTTCAGAAATGCTGAAAGCTGCATGCTCTCTAATGTGTATGGATCAGGCCCTGAATGCCTGTGGATGAGGGGAAATGCCTCTTACACTGGCATTGAAAGTTTCACATTTTTACTTTCAAATACCATTAGAAGCAATTATTCTGCCTCCCTCATGTCCAGAAACGTCTTTTGTTGCTTTTGCCCATGTTATAAATGTGCTGTTAAGGTACTTTTAAAACTCTGTGAAACAGGGTAGAAGACATTCAAGGACCGGGTTTGTGACAAGTGTGATGCCATGGAAGGTTTCTCCTGGCTCATTCCCTTTCTGATCTTGAGCATCATCTAAATGAAAGGTGTTGAACCACAGATCACTTATTTCTCCTTATTCCTTACCATGGCTTTGAGCAGGTTTGACCAGTTCCGTGCGAGCTGTGCCAAGGGGAGGGGAACAGGCCCGAATCCATGGATAGGAGAATGCATTTTCCAAGCAATACCTGTTTATGGTGACATTCTGTACAGAAATCAGCCTCCCTCCAAGCTCCAGGGCTCCTGTTCTCCACTTTAGCATTTTCTGAATGGAAACGCACCCTAACATCAGTGCTTTCAGGCCTGGTGTTGTGCAGATATGTTCCTGGAGCGGATCTCTGGCTGGTCAGAAGGTTTGGCTCTATTTTATATATATATATTTATATATATATATATATATAGAGCAAGTGGGTTCAGCTCGGTAGTAAGGGCTGTTTGTTAGGGGTGGAGAGGAGGGTGGGTTGGTTGCAGGCCACCAGAAGGGGATGTATGCATCATACTGGCGAGCTCAGACGTGTGCAGGGAACAAGCAGTGGGGAGAGGAATGCTTCTGAGACCTTCGGATTCCATTGGGAGCAAACAGAGCAACAGAAAACCCAACCCAGAGCGGCTCCCGTGTGCCCATTTGGGGTTTCAGAGCGTGAGGAATTGCTGCAGAAATCCCGATTTGCGGCCCCAGCTTCCAGCAGCCGGGAATGGTGATGCTGCTCCTGAGGGCAGCCGAGCCAGCCCCTGCTTCCATGGGCGCCCGTATTGAGCTCCAAGGGGCTTTTAATCAAGCTGGAGACGTTTGGAAGTTGGTTTGAGAGGGTGTTCGTGTGCGAAGGGTGCCTGGGGAGGAGAACCTTCCCCTTGTCTCGTGTCCCTCCCTTATCTTGCCCTGCACCCCATAGAAGCTGTTCTTTATAAGGTGTTGAAGCATAACACATCAGCACTGATGGAGGGGAGGACCAGAGGCTCCCTTAAGGAATCACCAGGCAGCACACTCCTCAGTGCTCTTTTTGGGATGTAATCCTGACATGGAGCAGATTGGGCCCCGCAGTGTTTTGGTGCAGCCTGTGCCTGAAGCCCCCACATCTCAGCTGGATGATGGAGCACTTCCTCAGTGCAGGAAAGATACAGACCTGTTGGAAAGGGTCCAGGGGAGGGCCACAAAAGTGATCAGAGGGATGGAGCACTGCTCCGGTGAGGAAGGGCTGAGAGAGTTGGGGTTGTTCAGCTGGAGAAGACTCCACAGAGGCCTTATTGTGGCCTTTCAGTTCTTAAAAGGGGCCTATAAGAAAGATGGGGAGAGACTCTTAGCAGGGCTGGTTGTGATAGGACAAGCAGTGGTGGGTTTAAACTAAAAGAGGGGTAAAACACTGGCACAGATTGCATAGAGAGGTGGTGGATGTCCCATCCCCGGAGCTATTGCAGGCCAGGCTGGATGTGGTTCTGAGCAACATGGTGGAGTTGAAGATGTTTTAGGCTGAGAACGTTGGGGCTGTTCAGCCTGGAGAAGAGAAGCTGCGTGGAGACCTCATAGCAGCTTCCAGTATCTGAAGGGGGCTATAGGGATGCTGGGGAGGGACTCTTCATTAGGGACTGCAGTGACAGGACAAGGGGTAATGGGTTAAAACTGAAACAGGGGAAGTTTAGATTGGATCTAAGGAGGGAATTCTTTCCTGTGAGGGTGCTGAGGCACTGGAATGGGTGCCCAGGGAGGTTGTGAATGCTTCATTCCTGGCAGTGTTCAAGGCCAGGCTGGATGAAGCCTTGGGTGCCATTGTTTAGTGTGAGGTGTTCCTGCCCATGGCAGGGGGTTGGAACTGGATGATCTTAAGGTCCTTTCTAACCCTATCTATTCCATGATTCTATGTCCGGGCTCATTGCAGAGGGAATGAGCTTTGAAGGTCCAACCCAAATGCTTCTGTGATGCTCTGCTCACTTCATGCTGGTTACTTGCAGCTGGGGACTCAGCCTCAGGATTTGAAAGCCTGCGCTGCTTTTACCCTAAATAACGTGTTTGTGAGTGGGGTTTTGGGTGTCACCTGCCTGCGTTTGGGGTTTGGAAACGGGTTCCTGCCCGGCCACGGGGCTGTTTGCTTGGGGGGGTGTTGAAGCTGCTCGAGTCATGCCCTGCTCACAAGGGCTCTTAAGGCAGAGGAGCGATGTTGTGAGCGTGTGGTGTAAAACCCGAGCAGCTCGCTGGGGCCCCGCACAGGATTTATAATTGAAATCACTTCCAAGTGCCTGAAATGCCGATAAGTTATTAATGCAGCTCTTGTGAAGCACAAAGCTGCCCCTCCGCTGCTTGCCGACAGGGAAAAGCATAATTAAAGTTTCTTTGTATTGCTTTGGAAGCGCAGGATCAGATGAAGAGATTTATTTTCCGTACCTAGAGGACAGTCTTTAACGACAAGGTGTTATTTGGGTTTTATTCCAGTAAGCGGCTTAATAGCAACTTTGCATGGAAACAGGGAACGTTGCCTTGCGATCCCAGCTTCCAATGAATTGCAGCAGAGGGATGCCCTCGGCACACCCATTATTTCAGTGGGAGCGCTGGTGCCTTTGAGCTGATGCTGTCGGGTGCGTGGAGCAGGATGGAGCTTCCTCTCGTGATGCATTGTAGGTTCCCCCTGTCAAACACCCCTGAATTATCAATGTGCCAAGTTACAGTTTGGGGGGGCACACTGGGATAACTCAGGCACCCGCTTCCTAAAGGCCTTTTTATTCATGAGGATGTAAATCCAAGGCATAAACGCTTTGTTTCTCCATATTCTCCCCAGCAGAGGGATCAATATGCAGGAAATGTGAGTTAACAAAGTGCTGGGGTAGAGCTTCGTGGCAGCTTTTCTTCTGCCCTTTGTCAAAAACAAGTGGTTCCAGTGCCCCAATCTCATAGGCACCAGCATCTGTCATTACTGACCTGCCTGCGGTCTCCTCTGTAGGAGGGATGCTTGGAGGGCAGGGTGCTGTGGCCCAGCAGCAGAGGTGCCAGCTTCGGTGCCCTGTGGCTGTTTAGAAGCAGCCTGAGGATGCCCAGACCCCTGCATCTGACACCCAGGACCTTGTCTAGACTTGGGAAATGGGGTTTGCCTTTGCAGAAGGCTGGGGGCTGAGTGCGCTTGGCACTGGTAGTGATGGGGTGCAGCAAATCTAGGGCTGACGTTTTGTCCAAATATATATATAAGAATAAGGTAGAATATTTGGTGGGTTCTGTGTGTACTTCAGCAGGAACACAGCGGAGAGATGCTCCAGCTTGTGCCTTGGAAGTACATTGGGGTTAGAGCAAAGATTTGGGGTTGTTTCCTTGGTTTTTGAGTGTACTGAGGTCAGCAGAGGAGGTGAAGGAGGCTCTTCCTCTGAGTGAATGGCTAGAAGACTTGTCTGAAAGCAGGGTACTCTTCTATTCATCCCTCTGTGGGACAGAAAGGCAACCAAGCCCCGTGCTTCCCCCATGCTCCTGGTACTCATGAGCCTTGGGGCCCTTCTCCCAGATAAAGACAGCATCACCCCTCAGAGGCATTCCAGGTATTGTCTGGCTGGAGCTGTGCATGGGAATAGTAATAATTGTACCTGGATCTTGCAGGATCAATCTTCAAACACTAACAAGTCCTGAAATACCAAATTCCCAGCTGAGAGAAATGGTCTGGACAGCAATAAAAGCCCTTGCTATATATACATTAACACACACTAAACTACTACTGACTTCATTCCGACTTAAGCATGTGCTTCAGTGTGTGGTTCAGCGTGAGCCATGGGGAATACATTAAATTATTACTCAGGTTATGCATTGCTGAAAATCACTCCGTGCAAAAATAAAGCCACTGTCCTGAAGAATTTAATTTAAAGACTGCTTATAATAAATTGTAAAGCGAAAGGCGTTCAAGAACAACTGGAGGGAAGGAAGAGCCTCTTTTCTTCCATTTTTCTTGTAACTTCTCTCAGTTCTACTTTAAATAGAAGGAGTCAAGTGTAACTTCATTCAGCAAGCTTCTCTCTGGGGCTGGTGTACCTGCGGTGGGTTTACTCGAGCAGAGAGGCTGTGCTTGGCTGTTCCATCACTGTCATTTGGCACGGGGGCATTCCGTGTGTGTCTGCACACGTGGGTTTTAGGAGTAGCTTTGTTTAAGGCTCCTGGTGATGAACTGCTTCTTAAAACAAGGTAAACTTTGATTGTGTAGCCCTCGGAGAGATGGGGTGTCCGGATTGATCGCTTTGTGCTCCGTGGGGAAGGGTGGCTGGGGGCGTGCAGCCACATACCTGTGTGTGCTGGGGGCAGAGGGGCATTGAGCAAACACTGGGACTTCTTCTAATCCAGTGTCACGGGAAGAGCAGCCGAAACAATCGGCATCATCCTTCACCCTGATAATGCTTTCTCGCCAACTAATAGCTCCTTGTTCATCAAGGAAACGAATGTGTGTGGAGGTGACATGCTCTTCACCCACTGCTCTTTGTTCTAGGGTCCTCCAGACTGATTGTATCAGCTCCAGCACTGACAAATATCCCCCCAAACTTTAACACTATGTAAAATTGAGTTATGGGGTTTTAAGGTTGGACTCCTCTGGCTGAAGGTTGATTGTCTCCGAGAGATAAAGGAATCAGTACTCAACAATAACAGAATCTTTGCCATAGGATAATGCCTGTTATTGAGCTCCCAGCTCTCTTTATTTGGTTACAAAGCTTCACCCCTATTCTTTTTCCTGCACTAGTAGGTTAAAGTGGGAGCTGCCTTTGGAGATTGGTGAATTGCTGCTGTTCCTCAATCCACCCTCATCCTGTGCTTGAGCAACCCCTCTGGCAGACAGATGGGTTCCTTGAAGCATCCCATCACCCAGGGCTGTGTCTCTGCTGCTCCAGTGTTTAACCAAGTTGCCCTCGCAGTGGCACCTTCCCAGCAGCGCAGGGATGCTCCTGGCACTTGGGTAGCCTGTGGAGGAAGAAGCCTTGCCTGGACAATCCCAAAGAGCTTAGGAAGCAAATCAAAGAGTAGCAGTTGGAGAGCATTAGCTTGGTTTTACAGTCAGATTCATGCACTGGAATGGAGGGGATAATAGAGCTGGGGCTGATGCAGAGTGCAAGTGGCTTGACCCAGGTCCAGTGAAGAGCCTGTGGTGTAGGTGGCAATCCCATCTTGAAAGCCTTGGAGCCCCAGCAGCCTTGCTCTCAGATTCTCTGGCCAAAGACCTGTTCTGCATTGAGTAATGCGCGTTGGCCATCTGCTGCAGATGAAAATGGTCTGGCATTGCTCTGCGGAGGATCAAAGCCTTAGCAAACAGGATGGAATTTGGGGAAGTTTATTTTAGCTTGAAACTGATGGTATCTGGGGCAAAGGCACTTAGCGCTGAGACAGGCTTATGCTGTGGGCAGTGGGAGCCTGCCAAGAGAGGTGCCTGGCAGGGGCTGTGCTAGCAGTGGGTGAAGGAGTCACAAAACCCAAGGGAGGACAGAATTTAGTGGGGTGAAGCTCCCTGTCCTCTCTGAACTCCTTCCAAATCCTGGAAGCACTCTGCCTTTCCCGATAAAACACCTGATGCATGAGGTGTGTGGGGAGGATGTGTGTGGTGGGGATGAACTTCCCTTGGCGATTTGGAGCAGGGATGCGGTTGGGATCAGTCTTTGAAACTAATCTATAGGGTGGTGCTTCCCACCCCATGTAACTTGTGTCTCTGCTTTACCCACTTCTCGTTCCCTAAAAAGACAGAACTCTGCTGTCCCCCAAAGGCCATGGGCATCTGCAGGAGAGGTCTTTGGCTCAGTGGAGATTTCAAGTCTATCCTGATTTCTGCTTCCTGAAACTTCATTCATATCCTTATGCTTTCAGAGCAAACCCTGTTATTCCAGGGAGCTGGGGACTGCAGGATGAGTTCATCAATCCCCTGCCTCTGGCTTGCAGGGACCTGGTTTCCATCCTGTTCCTGTGCACACCCTTCCTGTGCTCAGCGTCTTAGGTTGAGTTGCTGAGATTTTGGGCTAGATCCAGTGTTGGGGTTTAGCCTGTGTAGGTGTAGCATCACTGCTGGAAGAAGCTTTGCCTTACCCTGACTCCCCCCCTCTCCATGCAGAGCTCCCTGTGCAGCCAATTCACTTTTGAGATCTGCAATTGCATTTGAAATTCTTATTTTCTCCATAACATTTCTCCTTTTGCTCCATAACATTCCCTGGGGCTGGATGTGCTCCAGATGACTTTTTTTTTTTTTGTATTACCCTGGTTTATTCCTCAGCAGGATGAATATAATTTTATTCCTCTATCCCTATTCCTAACCTCTCCATGTCCCCTACTATTATTTCCTCTGCTTTCACTTGATATTTGCATTACCACCTAATTTAGTATCTTCCTGCTCGTTGAATTAATGGACTGTTTACTTGCCTTAGATAAAACGGGGACTCATCCCCTGCAGTACCCCAACACAGCCGCTTCCCCCCCACGTGACACAAGACCATTTATCACCAGCTTTTGCCTGTGGCCCTTGGGCCAGTTCTCAGCCTGACGATTGCTTCTATCCAAGCTGAGGTAAATTAATGCTTCTCAGTGAGATTTGCTGTGGCACCACATCAGACGCCCAGGAAAGGCTCCAGATATATTGCATCTTCCACATTAGCCTTTATCTGCTCCTTCTGAGCTTGATCAGAAAGGCTGACCTGTGCCTAAGGTCGTTCTCTCTTCACAAACCCAAAGGTTGCTGGTTGCTATGAAGGCAGTTATTGCCTGGCTGCTCCTCAAGTAATTTAGTCCCTTTTTGAGTCTTTCTTCTAATCTGTTCTGTTCTTTTACGAGGGTAACATTGGGTTTGCCCCAGCGTTTTTCAGCTTCACCTTGGTATTGTGCTTTTAAGTGGTGGTGCTACCTTTGATCAGTGCCTTCTGTATTTCTTAGCTCTCTGCTGTGATTAGAAGGGGTGGGAAGCTTGGGAACTTCATCATGATTCCTGTAAGACTTCATGCAAATGGGGATTGGTGGGAAGGAAAACACAACCATAGAAGTACAAACCGATAGATGGGTACCTCGCTCACCTCCTCATCCAACTCTAGGAAGCCCAAAGGCCACCTGAACAGGCTCTATAGCTATCAAGAAGCAGAGCACAGCTTCAGACCCCTTGAGTTGTAATGGCATCTCCCAAATAGGTGTGAAATCTTTGCTGCCAACTGTGAGCTGTGTTTGTCATCTAGTGGCCATGAGGATGGTGACACTCCTGTATCCGTGCCTCCTCCCATCCCAGTGAAGGAGAAGTCTAGCTGGGAAAACCAAACCCACCCCAAACATAAGGTTTTGTTTTCAAACGCCATTGGAATAAGTGGATCAGAAATACTTCAATTCTATTATTTGGTGTGTTGGACCTTATTTAAGGTCTTGCAATG
Source organism: Neopsephotus bourkii (assembly GCF_033783945.1). NCBI lineage: Eukaryota > Metazoa > Chordata > Aves > Psittaciformes > Psittacidae > Neopsephotus > Neopsephotus bourkii. Next base: position 806,931 of record NW_026902294.1, on the reverse strand, counting down.
CACTCTGAATTTATTTAGGGAAAAAAAACCCTCAACCAATGTAAAACAAAGCAAGAAGGGTGAAACCACCAACTTTTGCAATGGGAAACTCACCAAGGGAAAGCAAGGGCAGCCAAGATGAGGATGTGAATATTCTTTCCCTCCTGTTCTTTGAGATGCAAACATGCTGCTGATCAAAGAACTCTGGGAGGAGGAGGACAATAGTGTGGATCACCGTGACTTTGGGCCTTGGTTCCTCTGTTCCATCCCAGGATGGCTGGGGTGGGCCTGGGGACTGGGACAAGCACTGATTTCCTCCCCCCCTCCTTGGTCTTCCTGTTCAAGCCCTGAATTCACAGCTCAGCAGGGGAGCTGAGCTGTCTGAGCCAGGGGCACAGGCACAAGCCCTGAGGTTGCAGAAACTGCCATAAAATGGCTATAGCTCTGCTGTCTACAAAGCCTCCATCCCTCTTGGGTACCCCAGTATGCTAAATCTGTGGGTTCAGACTTGGGGCAGGTGGTAGGATTTGCTCCTTTAATCTTCAGCGTCTATTTATTACAGTGGAGCTCCAGGGCATCTGAGCATGGCCTTTCTCGCCAAGAGACCATAACAAATGGATGCACTACCTCGGTGTCACAGAGCCGAGCTTTGCGCACCACCTATCTGCACGCTCCGGTGCTGGCTCTTTCTGCCTCTGCTGCTCCTTTTGTTGTGGGGGCTTAGGAACCAAGGAGACAAGCAGGAAGGGATTCGAGTGCAAAGAGCAGCTCTTTGCCTGTCCACACCTGCCCTCCCCTTCGCTTCCTGCCCCGTCCTTGGCTCATTTGTCAAGGGGGGAGATGCTCACCTTTGGGGATGAGCAAATGCTCTGCCCCACAGGCCATGGGGCCATGACGTGGAGGAACCCTTTTCCCTTTGTTTACTCTTCGGTATTGAACCCTTTTGCAGTTGCTAATTATTTTTCAATGGCCCAAGACAGATGAGGAGGTTGGGGAGGGGCTGTTTCTCCGTGACCCTTCCTGTCAATTCCTGGCACCCTTTATTAATGGGGGGAGCTGGTTCTATGAGCTTCTTCTTGTTGGTTTGGAAGAATAAGAGGGGAAATATCTTGCATTGCAGAGGTAATTGGAGGCTTTCGTCAGCTCTGAATGCCACTAGAAACTACCAGGCTAAAGACACTGGTGGGAAGTTCCATCCTTTCATTGCAACTTCATTTGTAAGGGGAAAAACTGTCCTTAGAGAAGGTGGGGATCTGCAGTAACCTTCAACCTTATGCAAGAAGGTACCAGAGTCTTGTCCTAGTCTTCTGCATGATTTGCACATCTCATTGCAGTGATGTTTTGTGGTACCACCGCAGCACCAAAGCTGTTTTGGGAGGGTGAATGAGGTGATGACAAAACCAGGAGTGTGATGTGATGGGGGTCCTGGGCTCACCAGGCTGACAAGATCATACAGCTAAAACAAGGTGATTCTTGGCGCTTGAGGGACCTTGGCTCACGTGGATTTGGAGGAAGAGGGGACTGTGGAGCCCAGTTCTTTGTGCTTATATTCTCAGTGCAGTCAGTCCCCTTGCTCTGGAGTTACAGGAAACATCGCCTTCAGTCTCCACATCAGAATTCCCATTCCCTGCTAGTATAAAGCTTTTAATCCACATATACAAGCAGCCCAGGTCTCGCTGGAGGGGGACTGTGGTGCGGGGTGTCACCGTGTGGGGGTCCCCAAACCCACATGCTTGTGATGCTGCGCGTGCTTCCATGGGGGATTGTTCTTGGCAGCCTTTTGCAGAGCTGAATCTCCCCGTTCCCTATTGAATGAGGTTGGGGAAAAGAAAAAGAATATGCTCTTTTCAACCGAAGATGTATTTTGCAGCCTGTCTCCAGGCAGCTCCCAACCCAAAGGGCATCACCGAACGTGCCGGCAACCAAATAGCAACCGGGGGGGAGGGAGGGAATAGGAGGACAGAGGAAGATGGAAAACCTCCTATACAATAATTAGAATAAAATTGGGGTATCAAGAATACAGGGGTCAGCTTCTGTTCACACCAATATGGCTTTCACCTTGTAGAGAAAGGCCTGTGCCAGGTAATTAGGTCAAGTCAATGATTATATATCTTTAAGCGAAGTGGAAGGGACTGTAATTGTGATGAAATTTGTTTGAAGAGGGAAAGCATGGGGAATTTTGTTTAAAGGTAACGAGTTCAAAGGGGAAATGAAGTTCAAGGTTCAGTTCCTGTTCACTCCTCGCACAAAAAACCAGCCCACAACAACCCACACACACCCAGCAGCCAATATTTCTATCAGACGAGTTGCTTTATCTGTTGGGGATGGGAGTGGGACCATATCCCTGCAGGAAAACGGGAATTAAACCACTGACAGCTCTTTAATGGGGCTTTCTTTCTTTAGGAGCCAACAGAAGGGTAAACCTTCTGTAATGGGTTCCCCCCCCTCCCGAGTTGGTTTGTTCTTCCCTTTGGAACACTGCCGCATGCAGCCACCTTGCATGCAAATGGGTGACATCCCGAGAAGGGCCTTGCCTGTGATATGCAAATGCCCACTTTGTTTAGGGGAGCTTTCCAAGGGAGGGGAAGGAAGGCAGCTGGGCCATGGAAACTGGGGAAAACTGCCCATCTTAAGGGGTTTAATGGGATTTCACCTTCCCAGATACGGTTTTGGTGGAACAAAACTGTGTTCTATTCATGCTCCTGAAATGGTGTTTTCCTCCCAGTAAAGATGAGGATTCTGTCCATGCCAGGGGTTGTTCTGGTGGTCTTAGGAAGAGTTTTGGCTGTGGCACCTGATGCTCAGTGCATCTGTTCTGGGGAGCTGGTTCCTATGTCCCTGGGGCACAGCTGGGCTGTGAATGTGCAGTGCTGGTGTTTGGGGGTGAGGAGCTGGCAGCGGATGCTCGGAGGTGGCTCGGCAGGATTCGGCTGTGCTCCTTGTCCCCCTTTGTGGAAACAAGGAGGGGTTTGTGGTGGTCATTACACTGCTTCTCCTGTATGGGTGTTGAGCTTTGCTGCTCTTCTGCCTGATGCCTCCACTGTGGGATAGGAGGCTCGTTCTGAGTGCAAAGAATGGCTTTGGAGCTCACTGTGGAAGTAAATCTCGGAAGTTTAGGGCTTCTCTCACTTGAAAGGGGAAAAGTTGTCAAGCAGCTCCCCAGGAAACCTCTAAATGGCACAGAGATGAGGGGCAGCCCCCAGACAGCTCACTGTGAACTTGGTCCATGATCCTGCTGGCCTTGGTGCTCCTCACACGTGAGCACAGAGCTGGCTTTGGGGACAGGGTGGCACAGGTGATGTGGGTCCTGACCCATCCTGCTCGGTGTGAGCAGCACCGAGGGGCTGGTGGCCAAAGCTGGGATTGGGGTGAAGGGGGGGGACAGAGCCCACCTCTGCTGCACCTGGACCGCACGTATTTCCACCCTGGCTTAATTTAGAAGTTCAAGGACCAACGTTGCATGACCTCAAAGGGCATGGAGAGTTCAGAGTTCGCCTTCTGTTTGCATCACCCATCCTTTTCTCCCTTTTCCCATTGGATGCATCCCATCTCCTGTATAAATTTGATGTCACCGGTTGCTGTTAAGATCTGTTTGGTGACATTTCAATCTGGTTGAGCGTCGTTGTGTCCCCCCCCCCCTCAAATATACAGTGATTTTGTGTGGATAATAGAGGGTGAAGGGTGGGTGTTGGGTCCGTGGGGGGAGCGGGGTGCTGTCGTGATCAGTTCAAGGTTCACTCTTTGTTCGCGTGTAATAAAAAGTCTTCAGTTATCAGGTATTTAAACCCAAATCAGCAGTTCCATATCCGTAACCTGAGCTAAGTGTTCCTGCAGCTAATGGCCGCGCGCGGCTGCCGTTTGCAGCGAGTTGGGTGACACTCGATTTGTACTCGCTGACGGGAACAGATGGGTCTTCATTGTGGAAACCCGCCTGTATGCAAATGTGAACGGAGTTTCACCCGCGCCCGCGCCTGACCTGACCACGCACAGGCATTTACCCAGCGCGCTCAGCCGGGGGGGTGGCCAAGGGCGATAAAAAATGGCACTCGGATAGTACCAGCGGCAGGTCAAGTTTACCATCCGTCTTCCAGCGGGACCGAGATGGCAACACAGTTATTTAGTTTCAGTGGGGATGTTGGTGGCAATAAACTCCATCATTTCACCTGTTTATGAACCCAACCTCGGACCGCGTTCTCAGCACATTGAGGGCTGTCGGCTCCTTGTTCCTGCCGGGATAAAGGGGGGGTACTTTCTCATTTTAGTTCATCCCCTGCTCCTCATCTTTCCTTCCTGCTTTGGAGTTTGAGGTTTTGTCTGTTCCGCTTTGTGTTTTGTTGTGTTTTGTCTATTCCTTCCCAAGAAGGGGCCAAACGGGGCTTTGCTTTTCTGCTTCTTCTTATTTAAAACCGGAGAGAAATGATAATTGACGCCAGAATAAACAAGCAGCGGTTTAGGCGTCGCTGAGCACTTTTTGCATGTGCAGAGGCGGCCCGCGCTATCTAATAAATCTCGCCATTTAAATGTGCAACCCTTCATTAGAGTGAAAATATGAACAGCTGTAATCGCACATTTACGCCGCTGACAGAGAAAAATCTCCGCGCAGTTGTCATTTTTCACGCTGATGAAGAACCGGGAGCAGGTTCGAGCACTGATTCTCTAACTGGGTGGAATTTTATTCCTCCATCCCTTCTTTTTCCCCCCCTTTTCCACCTCCCTCTTTCCCCCCCTGCCGCCTCTCCCCAGCCACATCCAGTAGTGTAGCAAATTAGCGTCTTTTGCTCACAGCAATGCTCCGCTTTTCGATGATCCTCTGGCTCATCAGAAAAGGAGATTTCTCATGCCAGTTGTAGAGCCCCTCTTGGCTGGCGGCTCCTACAGGACTGACCCCCCAAACTGTGGGGAGGATGAATGGTTCCACGGCCCCAGGACATCTGTTCTTCAAGGGATGCTGTGAGCTGGGGTCTGGAACTGATAGGGAAAGAAACACTCCCTACAAATATAGTAAAAGCTCCTCGGTGCAGTAAATCTTATTTCTTACATCTTGGCTTCCAGCACATCTTAGGAGAGAAGGGGGGCTGAGAGGGCAAATGCCTTTTATTTTCTCTTATTGTTTCAATGGTGGAAATGCCCATTTTGCAGAGCCTGGAAAGGCAGGAACTGGAACCACTGCAAAGCATCTCGAAACCTTCCTGTCTTGTTTTTATGGTTTATTGTTCTTTCTGTGATATAACCCCCCCCACACAACCCAAACTGGACCTTGTCTGTATTTTTAGGCACTTGAGCCTCTGCTCAAATCATCATGACTAGAAATGAATGGCCAGAACTGGAGCTGGTATTTGTCCAGTCGGCTCTTGTCATAACTGACAGGGATGATGAAAATAAGGCACTTTGTCCGTATTGAGAAATGGAGGGCTTCTGGAATGGTTTTATTCCCTCGTTTTTAGTCATTGAAAAGCGGGTACCTCATTAATTTCCTGTCCTGGAATAAGGAACTGCTTCCAACACGTGGAAGGTTTCATCCATGCATTTGTAACACAAACATCCCCTCGTGCTCTCGTACGGGCGATTGCCATTTGACCCAATATTCTTACCTTAAGACATCAAAGTCTTTATTAAACCATTACTTAGGCATTGCATGGACTGTGGGTCACGGGCAAAACTCTCAGCAAAGCCACAATAGTCACTAAATAAAACTGCATAAAGGCTGCAGGATGGGGCCCGTTCTTTATGACCTTGGAATTGCTCTCCGAGGAAATCCTGGCAGGTAAAAGAGAATTGGATTTATATTCTGATGTATGGAATTCTGGTCGTCTGACTTCAAGCGAAACCTGGCTGTGGGTTTGTCTCAATTTATGGGGCTAAGTAAAGACTTTGTAAATGATTGGGGTTTTTTTTGGTTGTTATTTCCTGGAGGATTAAAAGCCAAAGGGGATTATTAGGAAATTATTTGGCACCTGAAAGTGGGATTTTTATGGCTGGAAACAGCTTGAAAGCAAAGGGGAAAACCCAACTTGATTTCAAGCAAGTTGCTTTCTAACCGAGCTCACCAGCTTGCTGCTCATGTGCCAAAGCTGAAGGAGCTTTTTATAAGTCAGGCTATTTTATTAAAGATAAAATGTTGGGAAAGCCAAAATGTTGGGATGCAAGCGAGCAAATGTGCTTATCACAGCCCTTGTGCGGTGCTGGACCCAAGTGCAGCAGCTTCTCATTACTGTCGCCGGCTCAAGCACCCTTAAAGTGTGACTGTTTCCCATTAAACGAGTTATAGAAACAATCTGGCTAATTTTCCCTCAAAGGCTGCAGTGTGTTTCCATAACACACTTGATTATTTCAGCCTCATCCTGCTGGTCCTGGCTCAGGCGATGCTCCAGCACCTCAATGGGATCCAGCACCGCAGGGGCTGGGGCAGGCACCAACTGTTTAGAACTACCCATCCGATGGGTCTCATCCAGCCCTCCACCAGGGAAAAGGGGCGCCCACCACCATCCTCTGGTTCTTTTTGTGGTTCCCCCCCCCCCTCCATCTCTCTTCTTTTTCCCACTCAGGTAAGCTAATAATTAGGGAAAACCAAATTGTTCAACTTTTTTCCTGCTGTGCAGCCATTGAAACCTTTTTGTCCTGGCACTTTTTGCTCTTTTTAAATTCTTAAACAATTTCCCATCTATTTCCTTCTTTCCTTCTCTCCTGTTATTTCTTAAAAGCAGCAAGAAGCAGTTCTGGGGGAGTTTTGTGTGTTGGTTCAGGTAGTGCCAGTGCTTGGATGAAATGGGGGGGGTTCTCCCCATCTGGTGCTGTACCATGGCCCATCACAGCGTTGGTCCCTTGGGAGGTCCTGATGCGTTTCTGGACCCTGTGCAGACCACGGTGGTGGCCGGAGAAGGGGTCCAGGAGCCATCTCGTGGCCACGGTGCTGAGCGGCAGCCGCCCCGCTTGGCTCCGAAGGTGGGACCTCAAGGAGAGGCGAGAAGAGGGGGGGAACCATGTTGAACTATAAATCAAAGCCATCAGTCATGGGGAATCTGGCGAAAGTGGCACAGGATATAAATAGAGGCTATAACTGCAGTGACAAGCAGGGCTGCAGTTGTAAATACTCATTATCTTTCCTAATATGACACCGTGTGGATTGGGAGAGCTGGGGAAATTACAAAGAAGGGGGGGAAATTAAAACTGGGAGAAGGGAACGCGGTGGTTTTAAACCTCAGATCTCTGCCCTGCTTTACTGGAAAACAGGAATAGAAACACCCCCCCTCCAAACGTTTCTATATAGTATTAATATATATGAACGTAGCACCTTGTCTCCTCCCCAAAGCTGAGTGAAAGCCCCAAAGACATCTGTTTGCATACATTGTGCGTCAGGCAACATCAGACCTGAATGGAATTTATCTGGATTTTATATGCATGGCTTGATGCAAATTGAAATAAATGGGAGAGCAGGCTCGCTGTGGACGTATTGGTTTTTCCTTCCCTGCCTGAACTTTTAACCTCGGGGTTTGAGCCGGTCACACGCTGACCCGTCTGAACTCTTGCTGGTAGAGCCAAGTCTGGAAGGATGACCTTGCAGCCATGGCAACCCCCAAAGATAGGCCAGGCCTCCTCCATCCTCCCCTACCCCCAGCCCTGCAAAGCTGCCAACCAATGGGTTGTGTTTCAGGTGGGTCTTGGGCACCTTCACACAAAGATGGGAGAAGCCGGAGGGTTCCCCGCTCCTCTCAGCCCACCGTAAAGCTTTGTGGTGTCAGAGGCTCACGCAAGGAACTCCAGAAAGGGGTTGGGATGCAGGGTGGGTCCCTGCAATTCCCTGTTCCCCCTGCTCCATCGTGCCTCAGTTTCCCCTTGGGTCTCATAGTGATTCTCTTTTTGAGGTATATGAATGAGCATCGCTGCTAAGTGATGCCCAGCACTATGAGGCCAAATGTGGGTGAAGAACATCTGCCTCAATAGCATCACTAAGCCTTCAAGCTGTAAAGAGGTCTTGTGCAGATAAGGGTGGTTTGGGAAGGTCAGTTCATTGGAGTCAGGCTTTCTCTCCTTCCTGCTCCATCTCTGTCTTGGCTGGAGCTGGAACTGCTTGTGGTATGAAAATCCCTTAATATCACTGGTTTTGTGTTGCTGGCAAAATGAACGTGAACTGGAAGGAGAATCTCTCTGTGTTCAAGCGTTTCCTTTTGCCTCCCTGGTGAACCCCAAGCCTCTGTGTGTCGCAGAAGTGGTTTTGAGCCAGCTCTGTTGAACTTGAGAAATGCCAGCGGTTGCTGTGGAATCAGAGAATCATGGAAAGGTTTGGGTTGGAAAGGACCTTAAGATCATCCAGTTCCAACCCCCCTGCCATGGAAAGGGACACCTCACACTAAACCATGGCACCCAAGGCTTCGTCCAACCTGGCCTTGAACACTGCCAGGGATGGGGCATTCACAGCATCCCTGAAGGTCCTTTGGGAAGGATTCTGCTGCCTCGCCCTTGCTAAACTCCAGAACAGAGCAGGATTTGTCATCAGTACCACACGTCACCATGTGCTTAATTGCTTTCCTGAGCTGAGGTGTCTGAAAGGCCCCAGTGCAGCTTCCAAAGACCTCGGAGCAGCTGTGAAAATACTCCCTTGCTCAGAACAATGCGGATGCAAACCCTCCCGGTGTTATCCACCCGGCCAAAGGCCCTGGGGGTAAATCCTCATCCCAGCAGCACGGTTGCCTTGGGAGAAGCGGGCTCAGGAGAGCTGTGATTTGGTGGTGGTGGTGATGCCTTTGAAGGCATGGACTGGTCCCCTACCCTGCTGCAATCCCAAGGAGATTCCAGGGTGCTGGTCTGTGCATGTCCCTTGGGTGGAGGAAACAGGACTGAGATGTTCTGGAGGTGCCAAACCAGGAATTAAGGGGTAAAGTGCTTGTTTTTACCCTTTACTGTGCTTGACCTGAAGGAGAGCCTCTTTGCACCTTCCCTCTCCACCACATTTGTTCATCTGTGCACACAGGGCTGTAAAGTTTTAAAGCTCCAAAGTGCCTGAAATACCCTGGGAACCTTGGGTGGAAAGTGCGGGGCTTTATTCCCTTCTCTTCCCCACTTGGGCCATGTTGTTGTGAGGTCCCAGTGGTGTGGGGTGGCTTCCAGGCAACAGAACTCCATCCAAATTTACTTAATAGATGTGGTATTAAAGAAAAAGAAATTCCTTCTTCCAGCTAACTGCGAGTCAGCCGTATTTCATCATTACAGAGCAATAAGCAGGCTATAGATCCCTCTTTATGGCCTATTTTATCAGTATGACTTCATTGTCTTAGTTTTAAAAATTGTTGTTATAACCCTATTATTATCAGTTAATAGACACAGGGCTGTCGCCATCCTGTAAAACAACTTGTGCAAATCAGCTGCAATCTGTGCCACTGAGACCTTTGTGATGCAGGGAGCACAGGAAGGGGCTGCGGGTCCTTTGCTGATGTCTGTGCCCCATTGGGCAGGGAGAGTCAGTGTTTGTGGCTCTGCAGAACTCAGATAGGTAAGAGACTTTGAATATATTGAGCTGAAAATGCCAACAGCTTGGATGCATTCTGCCCTCTTATGTAGGTTAGAAACAAAAGTCTTTCCCATTGGCATGCAGGAAAGCACAAATGTGCCCAGTAAGGCCTGGGATGTTTGTATTTAATAGAATCCCAGACCTTAAAGTTCATCCAGTTCCAATCCCCTGTAATGCACAGGGACCTCTTCCACTGGAGCGGCTTGCTCCAAGCCCGTGTCCAACCTGGCCTTGAGCACTGCCAGGGATGGGGCACACTGTGCCATCACCTCAGCATCCTCACAGGGAAGAGCTTCTGCTTAAGAGCTCATCTCAATCTTTTGGTTTAAATTGGATCTAAATCCTTTAGGTTTTTTAATTTGAAGGACTTCAAAGTGTCTGTGAGAAAGGTGGGATGCAAGAAAACCAATAGTATCATTTTCTGTGTGTGATGCTCTCAGCTGCATGAGCTCTTCACCAGGAGGAAGCCAGAACCCCAGGATGTTTGTTTTGTCCTCTACCTTTATGGCTGGAGCTGCAATAGCTGAGAGGGAAGCAGAGAAACCAGCCCAGCAATTAATGTTATAGCTCCACATTGCTAAAATTTGTTTTTTAAAGTTATTTGCTTTGCCCAATGCATTTTTAATGCACTGAAATGTCATAATAAGGCATAACCATGCCAGGAAGCTGTTGTAAAGCAGACTGGGATGTGGATTGTAAAGTGCCGGGACTGTGTGTTGCAAAAACATCCTTTGTAGATGCTTCATACCAAGAAAAGCTTTTTCTGCTTTCATCTCAGCTGGATCCATGTCTGAAATGTGTTCTTAGCGAGGACTGGGGCTGCTGGGAATGGGCAGGATCTTACGTGAAGCTCTTTTGACAAGTATCAGATCACTTTATACTCTTTCTCCTGGGCAGAAGCATAGTATATCTGCCTCGGGTTTATTAAGAGAAACAGAGGGGAAAAGAAGTTGCTTAAGATGAAAGAGATTTAACAGCAGAATTTAGAGGAACACCTGGAGTCCTGCCTCTCTGCTCGGCTCCTGGAGTTCGTTCTCTGTAGTTCCCTTCATTCCCCCAGCTATCACTCATGTCACGAAAGCCCTGTGAAAACACGGTGTGATTTTGCCATCCACTTGATTGTCTTTTTGTTCTTTGGTGGCTGGGTTTCTGCATCTTAACCTTATTCTGAATGGGAGGGGTTCCCTTTGGCTACGATCGTGCAGGGGCTGGTGCTATGTGTGCCGGACGTTGCTGCTTTCACTCCAGTGGTGTTGCTGGTGGATGAGGTAGGGATTCTCTCCATCCTGAGGCGTGTGTGGAGGTAGAGGGTTAGGAATTGAATCAGGGAAACTGAAGTTATTGTGACCCTAAATCCTCCAGCACTTCATAGTCCCTAACACACTGTGTGCCCAGGCCAGTGGGCTAGGTCACCTGCCTCTGTGTGTACCGGATAGACCTCACTGGAGCACAGTCCTGTGCATCATTTCTTGCATAGAGCTTCTGACATTTGCTTTGTCAAACAGAGCACGAGATTGCAGATGGCCAGTAGGAAAGGCAAAATCCAGGCTCACCCTGTGCCCTGGTTTCAATATATTCCTTTGCTGCACTGATTAAGGAGCCTTTGTTTTCTACTTGTTCCTAACATCAGATTTGGACCTGATTGGTTTCCTTATTTTCCTCTTTTCTTTAGTTGGCATTTAGCAGAGCACCTGCAAGTGTTTTGCACATTGGTACCAACATGCAGCCATATGGGGTTTGTGGCCTAAAGGCTCCCAAATCCTGCTTTCTCGTGGGACTTGTGTCTAGGAAGGAAGAGGATTTGCTCCGAATACCCACCTCAGCATCATTTCCTCTATCAAATTCCTGACGTTGCTACTTCTCTTTGGGCCAAATCCTTCCCCTCCCCTTTTCCTTTCAGATACCATTAGAAGTCTGAATTGTTTATGAAACTTGCCAATTCCCAATCCATGGGATTCAAAGCTATGGACTCTTGTATATTCTTAACTGTGAACTCTTGTATATTCTTAGCTGTGATGGGGGTTAATAAGAAAGAGAGAAACAAGGAGAGAAAGAAGGGACTACGATCTTTTGGATGTATTGAGATCCAGGTTCAGACGTGTTCTGGGGTTTTTAATGGGATATGGTGGGTTTGCCAGGTAGAGCTGGATCGGGAGGGTCTGGTTTAGAAGGAACTTCAAGGGTGAGATAAGAATAGTGATTTTCTCAACTCATTTAGAAAAGCATGGTCCTTGGGAGCTGATGGACATGGTGCTTGGGAGCTGATGGACATGGTGCTTGGGAGCTGAGCATGAGGCTTCTTTTGGGGCAGCCAGAGGGAGGCTGCAGTGGGAGGAAGAGGCTGGAGGTGGGCTCCATCTCCAGACTATGACAGTCTTTTATTAAGGCTGACGGGATGCAGATCTCTTATGGCTCCCTGGGTATTTGTTTCAATACGTTGCCTATTTCCAGGCAGACAGTAGGTTGTCAGAGCACTGAAGGTTTGGGGTTTACTCAGCAAGCTGAAATACAGCCGTTCCCCTCCAGAGCAGACCCCCAATGGTCACTCAGCTCTTTCTTCCCAGCAGGGTCCAAGTAAAACCTCAGTCTTTAACTGGATAGTTCAGAGGCCATGGAGGGAGAAATTGAGGTAGTGGGGCTTCTGAGTCTGGCAAAGAAACCTTTGCACGGCAGTGGGTTGTGTGATGAGGCTCGGTCAAAACAGGCTCCTTCTGGCACAGCACGGGTAGGATGTGAATTAGGTTTCTGTCCTTATTGTTAGTGTGGGAACAGGGGGAGTGGGCTGGGGGGGGGGGGGGGGAAGGGAACCAGAGCTCTGCATCATTTTCTGTGCTGTTTGCAAACCCCTCTGAATAGTGAAAAACAATGCGATTAATTTTCTCTAGCGCAATCATGCATAGATTTAATAAGCATCCAAAGGTAGGATCCATCTGTAAAGGACGTGCCGCATGCTAAATTACTGCTCTTCTGCCATTCCCCCCCCCCTTCTTCTTTCCAAACCTTAATTAATTGAAGGGGAAAAAAAAAAAAAAGAAGAAAAGAAATTGTTTATTAAAGTGGGAACAGGGCAGGCTCTGTCTCTGCATCCCTGGTTCAAAAGTTCACACAATTCCCTGAAGGCTCATCTCTGTGTGTGTGTTTGCAATCGGGTGTGCGCGCACATCCCTCCCGCTCCCAGACTCTGCTAAGAGACAGATGCCCAGAAAGGTGCTGTACTTTAAACAAAGGTTGCTTCTCTTTTTTTTTCCCCCTTGGAAGAATCCGAACTTGGTAGCGCCCTTCCTCCTCTCCCACCCTTGCTTGTCCTTTATCCCTTTTGGCTCGGAAAGGTAACGACGCTTCCAGCCGAAAGCAGCGTAAGCGAATAAACAGGGGTAAGGGATGGAGGGCAGGAAGTTAATTCCACAGGTGGATCCATGGTAGGAAGCGAGTACGCAAGAGCAAGCAGCAAACAAACAAGGTCCAGCTCAAGGAGAGGGGTTTCAGGAGTGCAAGGCAAAATATCCATCAGTGAGTGGAGCTGTGGGTAAGGACAGTGGGAGAGGAACGTGTGTATTGCCAGGACCAGCATCCCCTCGTGTCTTCTTTCAATGTTGCCCTCTCCTTGAATCCCTGCCTGCCTCCTTGTTTCCATCAGGCTCCTTATGTTCAGCTTTCAGCCCTGGCATGCTGCATCCTCTAATTGACACCATGTCTGGTTGCAGGCTGGGGCTCTGCTGGCACAGCTTACCTTGCCTTCCCCTCCTGAGCTGGTTGTGTCCCTTTGTCCTGCAGCCACTATTCTGCAAGGTCACCCTGCACTGGCCAGCGTGGCTGACCTGCTGCCCTCTCACTTCTCCTCCCCTCACTTTGCTGTTTTCCCCACTGTCTGTTTCACTTTGTCCCCTTCCAGTGATGTAGCATCATGGGCTGGAAAATGTGGTCTGAGCTGGCTGGTTTGTACCTGCTAAAAGCGGGAGGGCGTTGGGCTGCTTAAGGTGAAGTGTAAAGCCCCATCACGAGATGCATCTCACCTGAGTACACCCATCCAAGCACCCATGCAGTGGGCTCCGTGCACTTGGTAGTAGGAGGTGGGTACTTCCATGGTACCACTGATCCCCTTCATCATGCGGAGCTCGGTTTGGGTACCAGGCTCAAGATGGGTAGAGGTGAATCTGGGCTCTGGAGGAGGACACTGCTGCAGTGACCTTGGAGAACATTGTAGGCTCTGTGTCATGATGGTGGGACTGGTGTAAGGGCAAGGTGGGACCCATCACCTTTCTGTGTCAGAGCCCCATGCAGGCACCCTTCAGCTCCCAAGAGCAGCAGAAGGGATCAGGCAGTGTGGACCTTGTCCCAGCACGGCAATGCCTCAGCTCCTCCATCTACAAGGCAGTAAGTGCCCTTCCCAGAAGAGTGGGAAGGGCTTGGTCAGCTTACCGTAAAGACCTGTCACAGTTTCAGATGAGGGCACTAAAGTGCACTGTAGATTTAGATTGTCAACAGAAAGCAAATCCATGTCTTTATTCAAAGAGCTGTACCCGGTGCTGGGGGTTCACACAACCACTTCATCCCATGCAGTTAAATTGATGCTCAGTCGGATGAGATTTTTCAGGTTTTGATTTCTACATCCGACCTGGTTCAAGTTCTCTTTACTGCAGGGGTTCCTTCCATCTGAAATAATGCCGTGGGGTTTGGTTTATGATTTTCATGCTGACAGTTGGCCAAGGACTCGGAACCACACGCCACAGATGGCGAGCGTAGTGTTGTATAATATAGATGATACAAGTCCTCCAAAATAAAAATTGCAGCTGGATTTTATAAGCCACCTGGATGAGTGATTTGAGAGCGCGGGGATGGCCTGCTTCACTTTTCCACCACATTTAAAGGAATTTGTATAATAATTGCCACTTGGGTAGCACAATTCAGCTGTACAGATGTCTGCGCTCAGTAGCATCTTTATAACCGTTCACTTCAAATCCCATTGAAAGTGGGGCTGGGTTCCTCTGAAGCTCAGGCACTGACTGCAATCCCAAGCAGCCAGAAAACCGTGAGATTTTGCCTTTTTTAATGGTCTTTCCTCCCTCGGATTCAAGTTTCCTGCTCTTTCCCACAAACAAGGGGATGAGGAATTTGGGAGGAGTGTGAACTGAAAGTTGAGAATCTCCTGTGATTGTGTTACTCCAGTTGTTGGGATTCTTGGAATATTCCAAATGCAGCATCTTCAAAACAGGAGCAAGAGCTGCTTGTCCTGTTTGCAAAGGTCACGCTTCCAGCAGTGGAGGAAACGCAGTGGTTTTCCCCTTGGAAAGCTCTAGCAAAATAGGGTCTGACGGATGAGCAGTTGAGGTTGTGGACTGGTATGGGGAAGGGAAGGAAGTGTGTTGTCTTTTGGTTTAAATTAGAGGTAGGACTAATGACACCGCACGGTTTGGGTATGGGGGGCACTGGCCAAGAGTGCCCCTTCAGAATATACCTCCAGAGCATCCCCAGGACCTGAGAGAGCATCACCATGGCCCCCTTCTGAATATACCTCCAGAGCATCCCCAGGACCTGAGAGAGCATCACCATGGCCCCCTTCTGAATATACCTCCAGAGCATCCCCAGGACCTGAGAGAGCATCACCACCATGGCCCCCTTCTGAATATACCTCCAGAGCATCCCCAGGACCTGAGAGAGCATCACCACCATGGCCCGGTGCTGCTCTCACCCCACACGACATCTTTAAAGACATCCCCATTCCATGCCTGCTATCCAATGCCTGGGGAGGGGATGTGCCCAGACCCCCCCACCCCAGATGCACCCCACTTTATGCCCCCTTCTATGCCACCTGGTGGGGTTCAACCTCCCTCCACCGCGGCACGGTTTGCGAGGCGAGCCCGCGATGCTGGCAATGGCTGATGAGGAAAGAGGAGGAGGTGGGCGAGAAAGAGGAGGGGGGAATGTTGAGGCCGGTGGCTGTAATCATCCGAGTTGCTGTCTATTTCCTCAGACTAATAGCAGCGCGATCGGAGTCGGGAGTTCAACCAGAGGTTATCTTTCCCAGGTACCATCTCGCCCAACGAGGATTTGATTTTTTTCTATAGGACTTTACTCCATTAGATTAATGAAATTTCAATGAGAGCCCGGCGCCCCCCGAAGCTTTGTTAACAAAACAAATGGGGATTGGGGAGGTGTGACAGCTTGCGAGGAGACTTACGAGAAGGTGAATACATCCTCGCCAGCCACTCAGCCCGCAACCCATTGATCTCTATTTAAAGCGCCAATCGGATTTTTGTTAATTATAAATGATTGATCTGCAGTTTTCCCTACTCCCAGCCCTCCTCATCTCACATGTGCTGCCCCCACTCCCTCCCTTCCATCCCCAGGCCCCCAACACACTTGTAACTTCTTTGCATGCTGCATGTGGAGCTTGGCTTTTTTTTGTTCCAGAGACAGCCCTGGAAGGCAAATTGCAGCAACACCCAATGGCAGTGCTCTGTCTTTACTGTTGCTGTCAGCACTTTCATTGCAAACCCCATGTTTTTCATGGTTTATCAGCTGAACATTAAAATTAACTCCGTGCTGGGTGTATTTTACAGGTTTAACAAAAAGGAAAGGGAAGAGGGGGGGAAGAAAAAGCCCTTTGAAAGAAGCTAAGGTGCAGTAATTAAAGCGGGGGAAATACATTTGGCTTCTGCTAGGTTCTGAGTTGAAATCTGGAGGAGCTGGGAAATTGAACTGCCATCCTTAAATCACCATTTTCAACCTGGGGTTTTATAGGGGTCACAGTGGTGCATGATCCTGCAGTGCGAGCGTGATCCAGAGCCCGGGTAGAGATGGGGGTCCAGCCACCTCCGCTTTCATCCCTGGCAGTGATGGGTGAAGGCTTCCTTTGGCTCTGGTTTTACTCCAGTGCTGTTGCTCTGGATTCAAGCAGAACAGACCAACCTCTGACTGCTTCTAAAACGCATTTATCTGACTGCTGGTGGTTTTGAGAAGCTCTGGGGTTCTTGTTTTGCGTCGGGGCTGCCCAGTCTGATGCTCACCAGTGCTGGAAGCAGTCACCAGTGAATGGCCCAGGAGGATGAGGTTCTGAGTGGTCATACAGAGGTGCTCCGGTACCTTCCTGGAGACCATAAGAAACTTCTGTGGCTTTGTAAATCCGGCTTATCTGTTAGGGAGGTGGCTCCATCTCCATATCATCCCTGTTTATTATTTCTGGTTTTTGCTGTGTCTGTATGAAGCTGGCTTGGTTTGATTGCTGGGAGGGAGGAGGAGGATGATTGTGCTTCATACTCTCTTTTCTCTGATAGTTTATTCTAAGGATGGGGCTAGATGTGTTACAAAAGCCCTTGGAGGGTACCATCATATTCAGGATCTACCCTGTGGCCAAGTCCTTGTGCTCCTGAGCCCCATTAGGGTCAGTTTGGTGAGTTATGGGGTTTGTTTGCCTCTTCTCAATTGCTTTAATAAATCCCCACAAAGCCAGACAGAGGCGAGGTGATGCTTTCTTCTGGAATATCCATCCCAAATCCTCTTGTCTTTCCTCATACCCTCCCAAACATCAGGATGCTCACTGTGTGTGGAGCTCAACCAAACCCTCCGGTCGCCCCAAACAGCGTGCGAAAGAGACAAAAAATGAATAACTTGAATTAATGTGGCAACGTTTACCATAATAGTGATATGGATGGTGGAAGGTGTTATTAAAGATGTCCCCCATGAGATACTTAGTGGGGGAGAGGCTAAATTAAATGTGCTGGTTTTATTACTTAATGCTCAGATAACAACTTGAAGCAAGTGCACTTCATTTTGCTTCCTCCCCCTTGATTCTCTCTGCCCTTTTCAGCACAGGGAGCAGGTATGGTCCAGCCTTGGGGGTTGAGCTCTACCATGTCAGATTCCATTGCCGGATCATGGATTCCAGCTTGAAGGAAAGACGCAAAGTGTTTGACATTTGTTTCTGTAATTAGGAGCTGCATTTTGCCTCTGCTGCTGATGATAAAGGGATGTTTCGTGGTCTGCTCTCCTCTGGAAAGCAGCAGAGGAGCTTTTCTAAGGACTCCAAAAACTGGAGGGGAAACCCCAATGTTCCATAGTCTCGGGTGCTTCAGAATCGAGCTCTAACCAGCACCCTTTTGGGAAAAGGGAGGATTGTTCCCAATTATCCCATATCTCGGATTTCAACTATGGAAAAGAGTTGATTTTCAAAGATCTTTAATTCTTTTGCTGTTGTCTTTTTGAATCGCATAACTAATGATTTTCATTAGTGGGTCTGTAATTTATGTGGTCCCAGTGGGCTCTCCCAAGGTTAAATAATTTAAGGAAATAAAGCCCTTATCTGATGTAACGCAGCTAATGAAGTATAGGAGAAACTTTGCGCCAGTGCCATGTGAGATAGATCTCGGCAGCGAAGCAGCAGCCCCGTGTGAGGACACAAATCTCACCATAAACATCCAAATGCAGCAAGATGCTGCAAATTTTTAAAGATATGCCATAAAAAGAGATGAACGCGGGGACGCAGCCCCCGTCCTCCTGCCTGACAAAGGGATATCATGGGATTGCCAGCGACATTGCCATAAATAAAAAATCAATTCTTAATGATGAGGCAGGCTTGTTTTAGCGCATTACCCAGGTTAAATGGGAGCACGCGGTAACAGCAAGCCCTATAAGACGAGTGGAATCATTGTGTATTAATATGATTTAGAGAGCTGCATACCTCAATGGAATAATTGTTATTATATCTATACAGCCAGATGGCACTTGGTGTAAACAGCCATCGAGCACCTCCGACACAAGTGCTGTCAGTGGATCTTTCAGGTGTTTCTCTCTGCATCCCCTTCACTCATCTCATCGCTGCAATCTGCCTTTCTGCCTGCAAAACCTGCCCCCAGTCTGCTCCCTGGGCCCGTTTTTCCCCCTCGTCTTCAACTCGGTCCCTTTGTGTTGTTGTTGTTGTTTTAATGGAAACCGTTATTGAATTAAAGCAAATCAAATCCCTGCTAGCAGCGCTTCCCAGAGAACTTACGGAGCGTGAATTCTGCCTTTGCTGGGGAGCACAAGGAATAAAGACGGAGAATTCGCTGCTGCCTGGTTTTGTTTTACACATTTATGGTGGCAGATGTTTGAAAAGTCCTGTCAGCTGAAAAGCTGCTTTTTTTCCCTTCTTTTCTTCCTTGACCAAAATACGAGAGATTGAACATTCCAAAGACTCGGATTAGCTTAAAAGATGGAGTGCAAAGAAATACGGGTGTAAAATCAGTAAATTTGGTAGCACTAAATTTAATACATTTTAATATATTTTAACATTGCTGTTTTGGGTTTTTTCCCCCCTGGGCTTTTAAAACACGCAGTGCTTTAAAGACAGGGATCGTGAAGGAGTTGGTTTATTCCTCTTTATCCTTTGCCTCTTACTCACACTCTTTCTGGCTTGTTTTTCTGTGCCCCAACAGATTTTGTTCTGATGTCTGAAAACACCAGCTCAAATCTGCTCTTTCCCATCTCGGGTGGCTGAATTATTGCCCATCCATTACTCTCCAAGTATTTCATACCTTGTGCATAGTCTACTACCAGCATAATTCATTTAAATTCACTTGCTGAGTTCCTGTGATCCGAGTTGATGCGAATACGGAACTCTGCTATCCCTTGTACAGCTGAAATCCTTGTATTTATTACAACTGTCTTTGGGACACCTGTGGCAGGGAATGGGGTTTCCCATGTGGAAAGGACATATGTGCTCCATGCATGGAGACAGTGTATTGTATTTTTATGGAGGGTGGATTGTAAGGAAGGAGCCACTTCCCTGATAGTTTATCTATAGATCAATATAGGGTCTCGACTGTAACGCAATGAACCCGCGCTGCCCAGACCCTCTCCGGATGGAGGCATTTACAGCTGGGCTCTTTGTTCGGATCCCCTTTTTTGCCTGGATTTTGTAGATATTCCGTGCACCGAGGCAGGGCTGGGAGCGAGGGCTCTGGCGAGAGAATCGCAGGAAGAGCCTCGGAGATAGAGACTGATGGCTTCTGTCGATGCGGCGGCGTGGGGAAAGCGCTGGCGCGGTGCTGACCCTGGTCAGCCACGCAGGGCTATTGTTCCCGTGATGGAAGGGACTGTCAGGAGTGAAATATGGGCAGCGTGGCTGGCTTTCCTGTTAGAGGGAAACAGGAAAAACAACAACCCGCAGCCCAGGACAGAAGTGAAGCCCCTCTTTTCATACCATTTACATCGTTGCTTACTTGCAGAGCGTTTTTTCCCTGCGTGTCTGAGAGGCTTTCCTTGAATCCCATCCGTCAGCTGAAGGGGAGAAGAAAAAATCCCTCTGCTCACGGAAGGACCTCGTTGTTCTTTCTCCTTTCTTTAGATAAGGGAATGGTTCTTAGGGATCTCTTAAAGATGACTGTGTGTGCTCTGCAGTGAGCTCTTACTTAAAACTAATTTGTTCCCTCCTCCCTGTATTTCTCTTCATTAGATGAACAAATCCTCAGCTGTTGTAAATTGTCATAACTTCATTATGGGTTTGGGCAATTTACACCAGCTGAAAATCTGCCTGGGAGAGTTTTGCCCGGAGGAAGAAGGCACAATTCTGTGCATGGCACTTTGACCCTGGCATTACAAATGTCCTGGGTGCCTGTGATATGTTACCCTGTTTGCCTCATATATTACTGAACTCCAGCGGGAGGACATGACGAAAGGCTTTCGGTCTTCATTTTGAATTTCCAAGCATTTCCCCTTTTGTTTCGTTAGCACCAGAGGACGTTTTGGCTCTTATCCTTGTGTTTAAAGAAGAGGAGTTTGTTGTAAAGTGATTTCTAGGGTGATGGTTAGAGGGTTGTGATTCCCAGTGCCTTGGGGTGGAAGTAAACTGAGGTACGGAGCAACCAGGCCAAGGATGAGGAGACAAAGCAAACTGCTCCCTGATTTAGTTGGTCTTAAGGTTCTAGTATTTCACACTCAGTAACTTCCCCCTTCTGCAGAAGATTGTCTGAGTCGTTTGACTGCACACTGTAAGTGTTTAATAGAGCATTGCTGCTCCAGCACAGAGCCCAGTCCACACAGCTCTTCTACGTGTGGTCCTCACTAGCACGGCCAGTCCTCCTCAGCAAAGCAGCTACTAAGTTCTGTGGCCTCAGTTGCAGCGAAATATTTAAGCATCTGCTTAAAACAGCCTTTACTTAACAAATGAAGTCAGCGGGGCTTAACCATGTGTGTAAGTACTTTTTGAATGGGGATTGTCTGTTAAAGAGTCAGAGCCTCCATCTATTCAAGGCATGTCTGCACGCTGCTGTACTGTTTTAATGATGCACTAAGACATACGAGCCGTTCACAGGGAGGCAAGGGTACCACAATAATACTTCCAAAGGAAGCAAACAAGTTGTACCAACATAAACCAGATCCGTTCTGGTCGAACTGCACTCACTGTAGAGGTATGCGCTATTATAATTCTTGTAATGCAGTTCAGATAAATCACAGCAGGGGTTACAGCATGCAAAAATCCATTTCTGGGCCCAAGATTTTTTCCCGGGACGGGGCTCCCTGACAGATTAGATGCGTGTGAAATCCTGTGTCTGTTAGAAATAGTGCAAAGACACTGCTATCTCCTTACTGAAGGGAAAACCGAGCAGCTCCATCAGCGGCAAGCAGCTCCACTGTCACGTTGGGGCTCGATGGAGGGAAATGTAGTTAAAGAAAAAGGAGGGTTTCATTTTTAAAGCTTCCAAAGGCAAGATAGAGCAATGATTTAAACCTCTCTCTCTCTTTTTTGTTTTAACCCATCAGTCCCGAATCCTGCGCTAGTTTTGTTTGGTTTTAAGTCTCTCCAAAGCATCGGTGCCATTCAGGCGCTCCAACTGCTCGACTCTTTACACATGCCTCCCCCTTTTCCCCCTGCTTTTACCTCTCCGTGTGCTCAAGGGGAGGAAACTACTGTTAATTTCAATGAAATTAACTTACATTGTTGTTTTGCTGCTCAGTAATAATTTTTATGGGGTGCCCCAGGGGCACCTCTGTTCCCTGTTATAAGATGTCACAATCTCTGGGATGCACTATTGCTGTTCAGCTTGACTTCTCATTTCTGTTGCCTGGAGCTGTACTGCTCTCAGGAAACCGTCTCATATAAATCGAGGCATCTCTGGGCATTGTATACACATATATAATTTATCTCTTTTTTGGTAAATATTTTATGGATCCGGTTAAAAGCCGCGTGTTGCTATTGTGGTTTTCTCACCTCCAATTATTTTTGGAGGCGCCCGAGGGTCAAATTTAGCCTTGGCTTTCCACTGCAGCCAGCCTGAAGTGAGCAGCATCGCACCGGTACCACCGAGCAGAGAATTCGCCCCACAACAGCAGTTTAGCCACGTAACGGCGTGGGTTATTCTCCAGAGCAACTTGGCAACGTTACACGACAGCATTGAGCAGGGAGGAGGACGAGGATGCTTTGGTGGCTGTGGCAGTGGACAGGACCTGTAAGAGGATCTGAGCGCAGCGTCTGGCTTAGCAATGAGTTCTGTGTGTGCAAATTATCTTTATGTCTCTGTCCCCACCTGCAAAATGAGCTTCATTATCTCCTGTTTAAAATATAATCTCCTCTGAATATAGACAGCCTTTTTCAGCGCGTACATAAAACACCCTGCGTGATAGGGCCCTGATCTCTGCAGGGACCTCTACATCCATACTGGGATTATTTATATATGGGAGTTTTTATAAGACGTTTGAAGGACTCTGGAGATGAACCATCCTTTTGTGTGATACCCGATATTGCATTCTCTGTCATGCAGCACGGTGACAGTCCCTTCAGTTGTCAGCAAGCGAGGGCCATGTCAGCAGCAAGGCAAAGCCACCAAGGTCCACTCTTTAGCTCCGAGGGAGACAGTCTCCAAGACAGTATTAACCAAGAGGGGGCGAGTGCATTGCACAACTGATCCCCTGCATTGAGCAAGCCACAATGCTGTTCGCATCCCCTTTCTAAATGCCTTCATCTCAGTGGGTGCAGGCCCCCTTGTATGGGTGCTGTTAGATCAGTGTGAAGCACTGGCTTGGGGGGGTGCTCTGAAATGTCATGGCTTTGCATGCAAAAGGTGCAGGAAGGCAAAACTGGTTTTAAACCAGTTTGGTATCAGATGGCAGAGTTTCCACTTGAGGTTAACTCTCCCTGTTAACTACATCTGATCTTGTGCCTGGTTAGATTGTGCCTCGTGTAATGCTCACAGTTAATAATTTGTCTGGGGAAGCTGATTTGGTATTTGCATTGCACTTTATTGTGCCTCTCAGGGATCTGTGAGTCAGGCAAAAAGTAATGACAGCTTAGCTGAACCTTCGGTGATGGTTTTGCAAGAGCAGGCACTGCCTTGCCTTCATCGATAAAAGGAAGGGGAGGCAGGACTCTGTAGGTGACTGTCTTCCATCGCGGGCTGAGGGGCTGACGCTTGTTCAGCTCGCTCTATAAAAGGTCATGCAGCTCACTCTGTATAAACAGATTGCAAATATTTAGTTAAAGTGGGAATGCTTGTAAAGAAGCAACTGGATGATTTTGGTTTCTCTCCTCCCGCAGTGGGGGTGTGTATCTGTTCTCCACAGATGAGGCTGTAAAACCCTGACAGGCTCATCTTCTCGTAGGGAAATCCTTGATGGAATGGCTGAGAGCAGACACCTATCCCAGGCAGGCTCAGCAATGGTTAATGCAGGAGCCAGACAGATGTGTCTGGTCCAGGGAGATGTGTTTATCAAGCATATGTTTAGCTTCACATGCTTATTCTGCAAAGGATGCTGAAATGCTTCCCCCCATCTTCCAGTCAGAAATAAGTTACAGAGCACAGCTTTGCATGGAAGTGTTTTGTGTTTTCCTGCATTGCTGGTTCTGGGTCCCAGAAGATAACTCGGTGCTTGTCCCATCTTTGAGGATGGCTCCTATTAGGCTTGTGAGACCTAAGTTTGCAAACCCAATTCCCAGAGCTAGTGCAATCCCAGCAGAGGAACCACTGTGGTGTCTTAAAAGCCACAGTACTGAAGCGGTGACTGGACCTTGACTTACATGAGCACTGGTACAGGCACCCTGTTGGGAGCAAGGGCAGCTCTTTCCTTAAATCAGGGCTCCCTGGTTTTGCCAAAGATGCTTTGTGAGACTGATCCAGCTGTGCACAATGAAAGGGATTTACCTGATAAGTGATGGGGGTGAATCAGACGGGTTTGGAGACCTCTTTCCACCAAACCCCCATGCAATGGATGTACTTCCAGCTTATTTCCCAATACACAGAGCAGTTATAGGGACCTTCTCTTTATTTCAGCATCTTTCTTTACATCCCAGCCAAGCCTCTCATGATGGTCGGGGGGCAGAGGCACATTGGACGCTCAGTGCTGTGCCCAGGGCTGTTGGGGACGCAGTGGCAGATGTTTGAGCCCAGTCAGCCCAGTTCCAGTCTGGTGCTGGCCCCAGCAGACCGTGCTTCCGATCCATCAGGTTTGAGCTGCTCATGCGAGGCCAGGCTGAATTCCAGCTCCTGATGGATCACTTTCTTTCCCAGGAACGCACTTAGGCAGAGCACGGGTGACTGGTTCGGTGGAAACTTTGTAGAGCCGGAGTGACTCTAAAGCAAGCTGTAAATATCCCGTGTGCAATGTTTAAAGGTGCCCGGGTGGCACTGTTAAACATTAATCCAGCTCTATGTCTTTGTTTTGGCAGTTTACACCAAGTGCAAGGGCTGCGAGGCACAGGTGAGCACTGAGGCACTGAGCTGTGGTCACATTCCTGTCCCCATCCGGGCCCGGCTCTGTGACCTTGGTTTCCTTGTGCTTCTTGCCCTGCGGGTGTTTGTACCTGGGGAGATCAAACCGGCAGCAATGCTCACTGCACCCTTTGCTTCCTGCTTTCGTCTCTGGGTTTGTTGTCACCCTGCCCGGACGTGGCCGCTTTCAGTCCTTCTTTGCTCACCTGTTGGCCAGTTTAAGCCAAATATCGCAGGTTGTTGGAGAGGATTTAATCTCTTATGGTTTCCATGCAATGATGCAGCTGACAGAAGGGAGATGGAGATGAGCTCTTAGGCAGAAGCTCTTCCCTGTGAGGGTGCTGAGGCGCTGGCACAGGGTGCCCAGAGAAGCTGTGGCTGCCCCATCCCTGGCAGTGTTGGACAGGGGGCTTGGAGCACCCTGCTTCAATGGAAGACGTCCCTGGAGCTGGACTGGAGCTGGATGAGCTTTAAGGTCCCTTCAACCCAAACCATTCTTTGATTCTATGATTCTATTACAGAGAAGAGGGAATAAGTGCCTTGGCTTGGCACAGGGGCCATGCCCATCAGGCTTGTGTCTCGTAGGACCCCAGGATGGCCAACCTCCTTGTATGTTCAAGCACCTGGGGCTTGTGTGTTATGCGTGCTGGAGCTGCTGCTAAGGTCTCTGCAGTGAGCATCTTCCATAAAAGCAGTCTCTGTAGCAAATAAAATCAGGTTTTATGAACAAGTTTTGGTTGTGGAATTGGTCAGATGGAAAGAGATGATCTCAGGTTGGATTCTTCAGCCCTTTGTGGTTGTTGTATGAGTTTTGGTGCTGTTTGGATGCTGCTGCATCCCTTTGCACAAAAACTCACTGCTACTTTGCCTCTTTGGTTTTTTTCTCCTTTAGAGAAAATGGATCCTTCTGGTGAATAGTTCCTAGCCCGGATTCATCTCTGTATGAAAAGCAGGAGACAGAAGCAGCCAGATGTTTCATTTCCAAACAGGTCACAGTGCAGGAGCACTGAACTCCTTCATGCGCAATGTCCTGCGGCTGGCGAGCGTGCGGCCCCGCTGCCCGCCTGCCCCGCAGCATCGATCCAGTGCGGAGCTGGGCCTGTCTGCTGGATCAATGGCCAGCAAAGTAAAAAGTCACTTAGTGCCCGTGACACGGGCTGTGTCGTTAGGACCTGTGGTGTCAAGGAGCCTGGTTTTATTAACTCTGTAATTACCTGCAAAGCCAAATCAGCCAATTTTATTGCACATTTTCTCCTACCTGGGCTGGGACCTTTGCCTCCCTATTAGAGCCCTGGGCATCCCCTCATTTTTCTCTGCTTCCTCTGGGCTCCTCTGTGTTACTCACCATTGCTCAGGCAATGTGATGTGTTGGGCATTTCCTGACCCCCCCAAGAGCTGCACTCCCCACTGTGCCCATCCAAGCCCCACAGCCCTTTCTGGCAGTTCCCAGTGAGCCTGGGATGCAGCCCAGCGTGTTCCTTGACCCAAAGCTTGAGGATGGGGTTTGAGCAAAGCTGGGTGATGGGTGATGAGGGGCTTTTGCAGGAGGCTGCTTGCAGGGTCTTCTCCATGCTCTTCACCTTGAGAGCCCAGAGAATGGGATAGGACCCTCTTCCACAGAACAGTATGGGCACATTTTGGTGTCTCCCCAGCTTCCGCATCTGCCTGTAATCATTTACTTCTTTAGCATGTTCCTTTCAATAGCTTTTCCTTCCACTCCTGAGGAAGAGGAGGCTGGGGAGGGAGCCTGGGGGCAATGGGCGACCAGGGGATGTTCTGCAGAGGTTCTTGGGAAGCGGGGCCGCAGCTCAGCTCTGGGTAGGATGGGGACGATGGCCCCTGGTGCTCTGGGGATGTTAATGACTGCAAAGTGCTCAGACGGCTCCAGCGCTGCTCTGGGCAGTAATGGAGAGCAGGGATATACACAGGAGAGAGTCATGATATTGGTTACCTCGCTAATCCTGGCTATTAACTGTCCCCGTGGAGCTGTACCTTGGGGTCTAGGGGGACAGATGGGGGGGTCATCCACTGGCGTAGCCTTGGAAACTGCAGTTCTGGGGGAGGGCAGGTTGTTGAATAACAGGGACTGTTTAAGAAATCCATCCAGGGGAATTCGCTAGCTTATTATCAAGTATAGCATCTAGAAAATCAGATATTTTTATCGCTAATCTGTGCTTTGGGCATTGGAGAGGACAGAGGAGCTGCAGGCCTGCTGTCATTTATGGATGAGCTAATTCTTGCTGTGCTGAAATTAGATGTTAAAGCAGTCCCGGCTCAGACCCAGCATGCATGCAGAATTCCTGTTACCGAGCCAGCTGTGCACAGAGAAAATCTGGGAGCCCAGAATTCAATTTCTACTTCAGACCCAAGAGATTGGAACAGGAGCCTGGAAGGAGCCCTCTCCATGAAGGGCAGCCTTTGGTCCTTCACTGCCTGCACTGGCCTGGCCAGAACCCAAGGAGACAGATCTGGTGATGCTGGGAAAACGCTGTTAGTGAGCTGGGGGTTCAATCCAGGCGGTTTGCGGTCTGCAGCTGTGCTGGGGCAAGGATGGAGATGCTGGGAAGGTGCTTTGGGAGGTGGTGAATTGAAGATCCTGGAGCTGCTTGTACTGTGTGCGCCCTGGTCACTGGGGAAGGGGATGAGGCTGGATGTGCCTTCCTGCTCCTCAATCTCCTCTTTTGATAGCATCCACAGATACCTTTTTTCTTGTGCTGTCTGTATCCTCTCACATGATGCTGTTTCCTTTGATGCGATGGGAGGTTGGGTGATGCTTGTGGCACTAATTCCAGGCTGCTGGATTCAAGAGTGCAGGTGGAAACCCTTATAGAATCATAGAACGGTTTGGGCTGGAAGGAAGCTTTAAAGGTCCAACCTCCCTGCAATGAGTAGGGACATCTTCAACTACATCAAGTCATTCCAAGCCCCATCCATCCTGACCTGGAATGTTTCCAGGGATGGAGCATCTCCCACCTGTCTGGGCAGCCTGTGCCAGTGTTTTGCCACCCTCATGGTAAAAGATAGAGAAGAAAGGCCCATGTAAACCTCCCCTGCTGGGGACATGGCTTCCAATCAGCAGTGCCAAGTCCAGCCAGTAGAGCTCATTGCTCTTAAAGCCCTACAGTGTTGCTTGGAGCGTTCCCCTCGCTGCCTGAGAGCCAGAGGGACTCTGCCTCTGGGGCTGAGCCCGTCCACCCATACGCTGAGCGAGGGGGGGGCTGCAGCCAGCACGGAGCAAACCCCCTGTAGAATAACCCCCTCGCTGCCCACCCCTGAGTGTTTACTCTGTGCATGTTTTAGTGCTGCTGGGGTCATTGCCACTGACCCAGGGACCAGTCTATCTCGCACTGATGTCAAGAGACTGACATCCGTAAAAAATGAACAAACTCCCATTTACCTACAGCCTCTTCCTTGTCTCGGAGGCAGGATGGGACGAAGACAGAGGCAACAGAGGCAACATGCCAGAAGGATGGCCAGGGCCAGAGCTGGGGCGTGCACTCCCTAGCAAAGAGGGAAAACTGGCCAGGATTGGTTAAAGAGCCTTAACCATGGGATGGGGTTCTTGTGTTTTCTTGTATCTTATTTTTAATCAAACATGTCTGGGAATTAGGAAGGCATCAGGAAGGAATGCAGTGAAGGCCTGAGCAGGGGCACCTTTGTGCAGTGATGCCCCCAGCCTTGCAGAGCCAGTGGGCTCCATCCTGCCCTGACCCTGCTTAGTTCCTGCCTCCAAGAGTTTAGCCTTGGTGGGAAGCCCCACATCAAGGGCACCCCATGCTCACCCATGGCCTGATTTTGCTCTTTGGGCTGTCTCCTATCCCCTCTCTCCACCTTGCCTAGCTGAAGGTCACTGCTGCTTTACACCCAGGCTCTCCTTTAGGATTTATAACCCCATAACCTCATCCAGGTGCTAAGGGACCCCATTTCCAGCCTCAAGAGATGCCCCCACACAACGTGGCTCTCTTATAACACCCAATCTCCCCCCCCCCCCCAGCCCCTCATGCTGGGACCCCGCCAGTGACCAAGCACAGCAGCATCTTCCATGGGAGCAAGATCAAGCTCTCAATTTCTTGCCTCCTGCTACAGTCTGTGGTCCCCATTACCCTGTGCCGAGCTCCCACGCGGTGTGTTCCCAGCCCTTCTTCCCTTTCCTTGCTTCCTCTGGTTTTAATGGGTCTCCTCTTGCACGCCGAAGGCTGGGGGGGGAGGAAGGTTTCAGCAGGGCTGGGTTTGTAGAGTGCTCTCAATGGTCTGTAACGTGCAAGCAAATCTCAGCTATAATGTAAAGCGTAATAAGCAGTTTGCAGGCTATGAATCTGCAATTAAAACAGTTATAGTTAATTTAAATAGTAGAAAATGAGGTTGATTTAATGCTTATTGATTTGGTAATGGGCACCGGCTGCATGTGACCAACTGACTCTGGGTCACAGCAGCTCTCATAAAACCACGGAGCTCCTCTTTACGGTGTATTTACCCCCACACTCGCCTCGCCGGCCCCTTCTCACCCTCTTATCCCCCTCCCCTGCATGGAATGCACCCTTGTCATTAGGCACCACGACCCTCACCCTGTTTAGAGAGAGCTGAGAGCCATAAGAGGGTTCTCCTGACCCCCAGGACTTCACATCCAGCCTCCCCCCCCTCCCATTAATAACAAGGGTTGCTCCTGGTGGAAGGTCCTTCTCTGCATGTCAATGGTGGGCAGGCTGCACAGCTCGTCTAGCCACCAGCGATGCTAAAAATGACCATGTTCAACACTAAAGCGGTGTGTTTTTAATTAAAATTGATTTTGGACTAAGTCCCTAACTAGTGTTTCTAATGGCTGCCATTCCTTTTCCTGATTGCAGAAACTGGGAGTTAAAGAATAAAGGACAAAGAGGGAGCGAGCGATGGGCTGTTGGGAAAAGGGAAGGGGGGGGAGAAGGAATGAGGCCGAGCTAAGCAGAGCAGCAGCTGCCTTGGATTTCAAGTGTCAGAGCCTAATCGGGGTAGAAAAGCTCTGCTTTTGTAACCCAGCCACTCTGGCTGCCCTTCCTCAAGCTTTGCCATCACTTACGTGCCAGGGTTTCGGCGAGCGGAAGAGATGGGTTTAAGCACGCGAGCTGGGGTAGCAACAGCACCCATCTCACGTTACAGAGTTAGCTCTCTTCTTCTTAATTCCTTTTTGGCAGAGTCTTTATCAGGATTCTTTTAATTATCAGCCCTTGGTTAATCCTGTGAATACATTGGAGTCAGTTCGTGGGTTATTATGTGCTTTAGCCTGCGGGAACCAAAGCTCCGTTGTAATTTGTTAATGGAAGTTGGGATTTCTCTAAGCTGCCCGGAGGGGTCGGGGCCTCACTCCCAGGTAATTTAGAGTTGGATTCGGCCCCTTTGTCCTGAAGTGCAGGTCTGGGCCTCTTCAAATAAACAAAGAGGAGGGTTTCTGACCCTCGCAGGTGTGGAGGAGCCAGCTCCATCACCTTATGGTGCAAGGAGAGCTTTGTGGGTACCGGCGATCGGGGCCGGTGTTTGTTTGTAGATGTTACTCATCTAAATGAAGCAGAAACCCAGGAATTTCACAAGTGTGGACAAATGTACCTCAATGTCAACCCTTGTTCCTTGGCCTATCCAGGGTTTCCTGAGCAAACAGGAGGGAAATCCCCAAACTATAGAATGGGGCCAGCTTCATTTTGCCATTTCCCTCCTTTAGGTGAAGCCAGTTTTAAATGGGAGGCTGGTCATTAAGTGCCACTGGTTTGTGCCCATCAATTCCCAACTTGATGCTGGGGATTCCTCTGCAATTCACTGGCACTGCAGCTATTTGGCTGATTGCTAGAACATGGAGAAACCCAACCAGAGGCTGCTGCTGCAAGTCTGCACTCTCCTGGGCTCAAGCATCCCTCTGGTCGTGCTCCAGAGATCTTCAGCCACTAATTCACTGTTAAGAAGGTTCCCCAAAGAATCAAGGCACGCTGTTGTTTCCAGCACAGTGGAAATGCAGCACAGCCTTCACCCAGCTGATTGTTTGCCCGAAACCCCTCTTGGCTGTAGTTTACCAGTAATCGGTGCCATTGGGCAACCCTCCATCCTTAGCTCGTCCCTAAAGTGATGCCAGCAGCATCTTATTGTCCCCAGAGCAGTGTCTGCTCTTCCAGCTGCTAAACAGGGGCTGGGGATGAGATGGGACAGGTAAACCCTCATGGGAGAAGGGAGGGAAACAAGGGCTGGGTTGTTGCCTTAACCAGCACAAAGCAGATTGCTCCAGATTTCATGGAAGCACAGAATGGTTTGGGTTGGAAGGGGCCTTCGAATCTGCTCCAGTCATGGGAGAAGGGAGGGAATCAAGGGCTGGGTTGTTGCCTTAACCAGTACAAAGCAGATTGCTCCAGATTTCATGGAAGCACAGAATGGTTTGGGTTGGAAGGGGCCTTCGAAGCTGCTCCAGTCCAACAGTGACATCCCCACTGAGATCAGGTTGTGTGTTTAAACTCGCTCCTAATTCCCAGTTCCTTTTGCTTAAACCCTCTGCCTGGGTAGAAAGAGTTAAACATTGAGCTTGAACAGAGGGAGAAGGGGGGAAATTCGCCATAGTGCGAACTCGGATAAAGCAGAGAAGATGCAGATGGGTCGGTCTTGCAGGAGGCATTCTGGAGCCAGGCCAGCTGCATTTTCCACATGCCGTAGGAGTGAGTCTTCGGACAGATGGGACTCTGGGGTCACCCGAGAAAACTCCAGTGAAAAGGTTACCTTGTAGGAGCATTCGCCACACTTCTGGCTGGAGTGCAGGGGTCAGCCCCACTCTACTGTACAGCCACCGTGCTAGAGAAAACAAACAGCCCCCAGCCTGCACAGTGTCAGGGGCTGTGGGAAGCGGCTTAGAAATAATAATTAAAGGCCCCTGGAAGGTTTTCCTGGACATAGAACAGGCTGGAAAGGGGCAGAGTTTCTCTCTGCCTCCTCTTAAGGGGGGTTATAATACTCCTTGTGTTGTTGCTCTTCATAAAGCAGGGAAATAGGGCTCCGTTTCTCTCTTAGCATGGGGGAAATAGGCTGAGTGCTTGTGTTGCTGCTGCCTCCTCCTTTCTGAGCCAGTGCGGAGGCTTCAGCCCCGCCACTGCTGCCTCTGCCCTGGCTGGGCTGTTCCCAGTGGAGAGGCTGGGAGTTGTGAATGTGGCATCCGGATCCCGGAGTCAGGCATCGGCACCCGGTGTCACCGCTTCGGGAAGGCAAACTGATGTTTCCTCATTTAGCTGAGCAGAGCTCGTCAGTCGTCCCAAGAGGGGGATTGAAATGGGCTCGGGACAGGCCAGGCTCTGTCTGCTGCAGGCACTGAAAACGAGATGAAAAGCTTTATTTTCATTGCGCCCCCCCCATGTTGTGGCTTTGGCATCTGTAGTTATGTACTCATTGTGGTTTGAGGTGGAATGAATCATCCTTTTAGGGCACAGGGCAGAAAATCCTTCTCCATCTCCACACTGCCCCTTCCATGCTTTGGGTTGTATTCATTTTGCCAGCAGAAATCAGCATCTTTTAAGCTACTGGTTTAGGCAGAGTCAATGTGTATAATACCAGTGTGCTCGTAGCAATATGTGGGGTTTATTCTCTTCCATCTGCTGGTCTTGGAGCACTTCATAGATGTTCTTTGTGATACACCTCATGCAGGAGGATTCACTGCTATTCTCATGTTCCAGTTGGGGAAACTGAGGCAGGTTGCGGGCATTGATGCTTTGCTCTCAGCCTGGCACCAAGGGGACACAAAGATGCAGATATTGCCAACATTCTGCTTCTGTTGAGGCAAAACGCCTTTGGGTATCGACAGACCCTCGGCTGCACCCAGAGCTCCTGCTCCAAACCTCATTAAAGGCAGTGGAAAGAAAACTCTCATCATCTGGAGGCATTGGTCTCAGGCCTCGGTTATGAGGTTAAAAAACAGCAAGCCTCTCATTTCCCTAACCTTTGTACTGCTTAATTTTGCTCTGGATTAATAGGTTGTTCTGGTCTATTACCAGCAGGGCTCGTTCAGCTCTTGCCTCATTTTCCTTGGAATAATAAGACCAAAAAATTATGCCTGGGCAGAAGAGAGGGGGGCAAAGAGAAGGAGCTGGGATTTCGCTTGCTCCCATAACAGAGCATGGAGCAGCACGGCTCTTCCCGAGCGGTACCGGGAGGGATGCTTGGTGTTTATTTGGGTTGGGGAAAAGCAACCCCCCCCCCCCCCCCCATCCCAGCATCAGGAAACACAAAGAGGGATTTGCCTCTTCCCTTTTGTTGCGGAGCGCAGGGCCGGGAATGCGGAGCTCCAGACCCTCTTTTCCCGGCGCTGCTTTTCTCAGGCTTAGGGGGGGAATGCGGAGGGTTCCGGGGGCTCTTTGTGAAAGGCGAGCTGTCGCCTTCCTTTCCCCAATGAATTCCCCCTCGCCTTAGGGCCCATAACCCAGCGGGCAGGGTCATGGCTGGTTTAGATGGTGCTCTCTGCGAAGCAGCGCGGCGATGTCTGTGTTTCCAGCAAAGAATGTGTGTTAAAAGGACTAATGGTCCCACTGTCCATCAGGCCGGGCAGCCCTCGAGGTCATCTGGCGGTCAAAACCAAATCATTCCAGCCTGTTCCCGATGCTGATGGCTGCCCGCATGGAGTTCACTGCCTCGCATCGCTTTGGTACCCTGCGACAGCGAGCGGGCTCGGGTTTAATGAGTGGGTTTTAGGAGGACATGGGGAGAGCAATGTTTTCTCCTTAGCAACTGTATTTGCACAGAGGCTTGTCTGTGAGGCCGTGAGGCTCGGAAGCACACGCAGGGTTCATCGTGGCTTTGCAAAGAAAGAAAGAGAACGAAATCTCCCCGAACTCTGAGCATGTGAATAGACAGTGGGATGGATTGGGATGGATTCTGACCTCAGGGCCAGCACCAAGGCGGGGGCAGTTTGGGAAGGCTTGCGTTTGGGAAGGGAATGCTTGTTGCAAGGGAAGTATTTCTATGGGTAGAGAGGCTTTGCTCTGTGTAAACACAAGCAAAAGTGCCGTGTTGTCCGATGGGGAAAGAGATGGATCCAGGGGCTGCTCGGCTTGTGGTTGGGATGGAAGCAATCCTGCTTTCTGGCTCGGTGCTGGTGCTGGTGTGGGGTTCTCTCTGTGGCCTTCATTGCCCTGTGCTGACAGCATGGAAAGGCCTCCAGTGGAGGCATGTGGTGGAGCCAGAGCCAGGGCTCATCCTGCGGGGTGGAGATGCTGAAGCCATCCCAGTGTCCGTGGCCAGGTTTGGCACATGGCAGTGATCTCTGCATCCATCCATGCTCCCGCAGCCGGGCTCCTCCGGACATTGAGCATCCTGGCTCTGCTTCCAAAGGTTTATGTTTTAAAATGATCCCTAATAAAGTGCAGTTTAAATGAACAAAACAGCAGCGAGGCCCAGCTCGGCTTCTCCCCACTTCAGTTTCAAGCTCTCAGGCTAAATTATGTTCCCCTGGACAGAGAAGAGAGTTGGACCTGAGGGGCTCGTTGTGCTTCTTCCACTGCTTCATCAAACCCAGACAAAGCACATCGCTGGGATACCTCCCACCACAGGCCAGCCTGGATAGTCCCTGTACTTCAAACTGAATGATGGAAAGGCCCATTCCCACCAGGATGTGCAGGATCAGGTCCATCCTGGCTCTGGCCAGTGGGAAAGGTGTTAACTGGAAGAACTGGAAGATGTCCCAAATGAAAATGAAAGATAAGGCTCAAGTTCTGGCAGTGGCTTTTCCAAACACCTCATAAGATTTTCCTCCTGGGGGTCAAATCCTCCTTTTCCTGCTCAATTCCGAATCAAACCATTCTTTTTCTCTGTTCTTAAATATTTCCTTAAAGAAAACCCACCCTCCTGCCTCTCCACCTTATCTTTATGGCATTGCTGCCTTATTCCTTACATTGTTTCCCAGATAAGACCGCGTGCCAGAGGTTGGGAGCATTTTCCATCCTTTAGGCAGGTCTTTTGAAGTCAGTTAATTGCACAGGGCCACCCTTTGGCAGCAGAGGCACTGGGTAAGCTGAGAGTTCATCACTGTATGCAATTGATTCTTTACAATTTATGCTTAATTACAAAACAGATTAGAATATAGCACAACCTCTTCTTGTAAAAGGCATTGCATTAGTTACGATTAAAATTGAATGAGTGACTACCCTGGAATTACACAGAAGAAAGTCCCAGAGTGGTAATAGTAATGCTTGGTCTCCTCTAGTGCCTTATGTTTATTCCCGTGGTACCTTATGGACTCTTTGAATGTCCTTCCAAAGCACTATGGAAATGAAAATTGTCCATAAAACTCTGGGAATTTGGTCATTCCTGTGCCCCATTTTCCATGTCATGTGCAGAATCCAAAGCCAGAAGGAGGTCCCCAGCTCTGCTCAAGGTTATGAAGAGATGGAGTATCAGACTCTCATCCATTGGGGTGGCCACGGTTCCCTGATCTTCTACTGGTGCAGTTTCAACCATGAGACATTCCCTACTACGTATTCCACTTTTTAAGTGAGCTGTAATGGTTGTGCCCCCCTTTGTACCTTTAATATCACCCCTTTCTCATGTATGGTACCTCAAAACAGGCCACTGGAAGTGGACATGGACTGGAAAGGGAAGGCTGTCTTAATACTCAGGCTGTTTGTGCTCTGTGGACCTGAGAAGTGTTGGGTTCCAACTTCCTCTTCATCCATGGCTGCCAGACCATTGCCTAAACAATGGCCAAGCTCCTTAGGGAGCTTTGTAGCTTCATGGGTCAGGACCCTGAAGGTGGTGAGAGCCAAGTGTGCTGAGCCAGTGATGCTGCTCATCCTCCCCAGGTGCCTGGGGAGCTTCTTGGGGATGATGTGAAGCTGACGATAGGAAGGGAAAGGCCGGTCCCATGTCTGCTCTCAGCCAGATGGAAGAAGCCCCATGTTTAGTGGACAAGACTCTTCACCAGCACCAGAAGGTGAGATCTGGTGGTGAGGATGGAGCTTTCTTCAACAGCGCAGCCTTTTGGACATCCCCTGGTGAAGGATAGGTCACAAAGAGTGCTGTGGAGGTGTCACCATTTTAACTTGATCCATAGCTAGCCAGGGAGACCTTTCCTGTTGTATTTGGATTTAAGGGTGCTTTGCAGCTTGACTTCAGAATGAATTCTTCCATCTCTGTTCCCTGCAAGCACTGGAATGTCCTGTTTAACCATCAGTGGTTACCTGATCTTCTGGTCTTGATATTTCAAACAATGTGGACTGTCAGATAGGGAAACCATTGCTGTCCATTCAAGGTTGTTTCCAAGACTCCCAACATTTGATGGAAACCATGCGATTTGGGAGAGGGCACAGGAATGTGGGGCAACTTCATCAGTTGTTCACCAAAACACTGCTGAAAATGTTTGGACCCTACTGTTAAAGACACAATGAAAGGTTTGAAGCTTGTGGGCTCCATCACAGTGAGCTGTGTTGTGCTGCAAGCAGATGCGTTTTCTTGTGGCTTGAAATGAGATTAAGAGTGAAGATTTCTGGTTTCTGTTTGAACTCTGCTGGTGAGTTTGAGACGAGTGGAGCGTGGTTTGCTCATTGATTACACTGCATGACAACGTCCAGCCTTCCCCTTCCTACTCTTCCTTTTCCCAGGAGTAACTTGTTAACATTTCTGCCGTGTTTGGATGTGTTCTGGCAGGAGCTGCTAAATGTAAAGACAAATCCCCAACTCCAGAGCCTCTGCTGTGGAAAGCTGGCTTGTCTTTGAAGACTCACCCAACTTTTCCTGGCCCCTCCTCTAAAAAGGCAAGTCTGTTTGTTATATTTCCACAGCAATTTTGGTCTCGTTGGATCAGACTTGAGAAGAGACTCAATTTGGAGTCCTCCCATGAATACCTCGTCTCCCCTCCTCACTCATCAGCCTGTGTTTTGCTGTACTTCATCTGCTTGATCCTCTCCGCTCATCCCTTTCGGTTCAGGCTTGGGAGCAGTCGTCAGAGCAATTGGTTCTTGGTCTCAACTGAGTAATTTTGAGCAAATGACTTTGCCTCGCTTTCTCTCTGTGAAACAGGATTAATGCCATTAAGCCTTCTCATATAAAGAACCTCAAAACCTCTACATAAAAGCCCCATCCAAGAGCAAACACTGTGTAATCCCTGGGTTGCTGCTTTGGCTGCTCTAACAGATCTGCAGTGGGAAGCCATTTTTCTCAAAGCCATCAACCTGTCATTCTTTGCCCATTTGGCAAATCCTGGAAGTTGTCCTGCTCCAGAGCAACACAACTGGATTTGCTTAAAAACATTGCCTCTTGCCACCCATTCCAGGATGAGAAGATGTAATGAGCTTCCAGTGACTCTTCAATCTTGCCCTCCCTTGTCAGCCGCAGGTTCCCCTAATTAAAACAATGAGTGAAGTTGCTTTGCAGATAGTGGAGGTGGCTCTGTTATTCTTCCTTTAACACTTGTTCTGCTCATCACACGCTGGTTATTATCCGTGTGGTATATCTTTCCCCTCTGTCAGTCCATTTACCTGTCTCTCCTTGTCTTGGGTGACGGATCTGCGTTGTCAAGTATGTCCTCATGCTCCCTCCAGTTTCGAGTCTGACGTCCACTGGTCTATTCAATTAGGCTGAATTGGGAATATAATTTACTGACCCCTCTCTCTCCTTAGCAGGTAAACTAGAAAATCATATACATGCATCTCCTGCACCCGCTGACCTTGGAAGGTAAATTTAAGAGGATTTATGGTTGTCAGCTGCAGGCAAATATTGGAAACGTTACATTTTGTCTGCAGGGGGACGCGGGGCTGTTTGCGCCTGTGCATTCTTTAATAACATTTCACTTAACTCACGATGATTAATTCAATTGATATTAATTACATTGCAATAGAGGAGCAGAGACCGTCATACTTTTTCATCTGCCTTTCCACCCATGAATCATTTTACATGTGGCATTGGCTAATGGGCCCTTTTTAAAGACATTAAGCAAGAGTTGGAGCGGGAGGAGATGGGAGCTGCAGTAGAGCCGCATCCTGGCTCTCGGTGCCGCAGCAACCTGCTGGCACACACAGGCTCTGCTTTTAATTTTTTAGGCAACGATTGTCCAAAGCTTCAGATCCATCACTTTATTCCAATGGTATAAAAACCCAGCAGATCTAATTTCCTTTCTTTGACTCTCTTTATTAGGGTATTGGTTATATCTCGCGTCCCTGCAGACTGATATTTTATTAGCTGTTAACAATGATCTGATAGAGGGAAAGAAGTGAACGTTTCGAGATGTTATTTATTTTTGTGTGTTTGTTCCTGGCTGAGGGTTCTTCTTCCCCCCCCTTCCTCTCCTCGCTTTGGACATTTCCAGCTGGGAAGCCTCGTCGGGAAATGTCGCCACTGCCACCTGCTTGCAGAGCAGGGACTGACACGCACCCGTGGGATGCGGGATGCGGGATGCGGGAGGACTCTCCACATTACATCAATCCCGTCTCTCAAGCGGGGGAGTCGATATTTTTTATCTTCAACGGACGTTTAAAAACTCCTCCAGGATGCAGATTTATAAATACCTGCCCAATTATAATGTTAATTTTATTCCTCGCTTCCCCAAGCCCACCTACTATTCCCCTACTATCAGAGCAGACTGTAATTCTTTATTACTAGTTAGATACTCAACATCGAGCTGCGGTTTGATATATACCTTCACATCCATCTATCATCACGCTCCCAGATAGCTCGTTTCTTGGTCACATTGACGTCAATGGGAATTTTGCCATTGACTTAAATGGGAGCAGGATCAAGCCTGCCATGATTCAGTGACGGGATGACAAAACAGTGAGGTGTGGGGAAGGAGAGGCCGTAAACACAGGCGGGAGATGACACGGCTCCTTGGCAATGGCCCATGCACAGCGTGCTTGAACTTTTGGAGGATTTATGGTATCATTGTATAAAATAAATGACTCATCATATAAAAGAAAATAGTCTCGGGGGATCCGCTTCTTGTGGGCACCGCGGCAAGAGGAGGTTCGCAGAATAATGATGAATGAGTGGGGTTTACTCTTCCAAAAAGCAGGAAGAAAGAAAGGAAGCAATGTGCAAATCCCCGTTTTCGCAGGGCTGGAGATGGGAGCTCTCCCCAGCAAATGCCTCTCACTTCTGTTATTTATAATGCGACAGTTTTCCCAGTTAACAGTTTAAATGAAGGGGCCGTTTCTTAAATGCTTTATTCATATTATACAGCGATTACCAGCTATAGCCATATTCCTTAATAACCTGTTATAAAGCATGTTATAAAATCCATTAGTGATGATGCTAGGGAAAGCTGTTAGGAAGCATAATGCACAGTAATCAGGGCTGTGCAAAAGTGACAAAAATGTTTGTCGTTTCATGCCGGGGTTTTTATAAGAACTAAATAATTTATTTGGTGATCAAGGCATTTTGGGTGAATTTTTTTTGGTTTCATGGCATGGTTTCAAAATGTCCCTTTTTAACATGAAAAATAAACCCATTTCAGCTGCTTAAATATTCTGGGTTTGATTAAAATAAAGACTTTTTTTCCTTCCTCTCCCATAAAATCGTTTGAGGAAAAAGACATGAAGGAAAGGAACTTTTCCCCCTCCCACTTTTAGATTCTATCCTAAGGGGATTTTTGAGTAAGACCTTCCTGTG
Organism: Neopsephotus bourkii; assembly: GCF_033783945.1. Taxonomy (NCBI): domain Eukaryota; kingdom Metazoa; phylum Chordata; class Aves; order Psittaciformes; family Psittacidae; genus Neopsephotus; species Neopsephotus bourkii. The sequence goes on along the minus strand of NW_026902294.1, from coordinate 768,183 downwards.
CAAAACAGAGTCATTTGTCACCATGTACCTGTGCTTCAGGTTCTCGGTGTGCTTGGAGGTATTAGCGGGGTTTAAATGGGCTGCTTCTATATTTAATAGCAGCACAGACACCCTGTTTGCTTTATCATTGAAATGCCTCCGGAATGTGTCCCATTCCAGCAGCATTCCCTGGTTTATGGGGAATCGGTGAACTCGGTGGAGGTGACAGAACGAAGCAGCTCCCGCTCCTCCGCTCCAGCTTCCTTATTTGCTAGGAAATAAAACTGATCCCAGGAATCCACCTGGAGCAAGGGGAAGCTGGAGGGGCTGTGCCCCCTTTCCCTGTCATGGGGGGATGGAGGGATGAAAGGGGGTCGGATCCTAAGACACAGCTGTGAACGGGCTCAGGCTCGGGGATGTTTGTTGAGGGTCTGAGGAAGGTCGAAAGCCCCTTTTGCAGGAATTCTGTGTGGTTATGTGGGAGCTGTGTTCTGCCCAAATATTCTGGGGAAATACTCTGAAATTAAGCAGATATTCCAAAAAACAGAGAGAATTAGCAGCTTTAGGGGTTGGTGTCGAGAAAACCCAGGAATGAGGCAGGATTCAAAACAGCACTTGCAGAAGAGAAGCCCATGTAAAGCAGCACAATTTAGGCTTGTTTTAACATCCCTTCGCTTATGTTTCATCCCAATTGCTGCTGTCGAAGCAGCTCTTCCAGCCTGGTTTGCCACCTGGTTTTTGGGGTGCTTGTGGGAAGAAGGGGACGGGTTTTATCCATTGAGAACAGGCTCCAGATTTGCTCTGAAAACATTGCATGTGTGTAAGGGGGGATCTCACGAGGCGAACGCCCCACACCAGTGCACAGCCTGCAGATGCAGATTAGGTTTTATTGTGTGTGCAAATTTGAGGGTCACTCGGAAGCATCATTTAAAACAATATCCGTGGCAAATCAGTGCATTAGCAGGGTTCATGAGGGGGAGCTTGGAGCCGGGACCAGGGAGTGCCGAAGCTCGGGGCATGTCTCTGTGTGTGGATGTGATTTTGGGTGTGTTTGCGTCTGTTTTGTCACATTCTCGTCTCACACCTTTGTTTTTAAGTCCCTTTTGCACAGTTTGGACTCAGCTCTTGCTGTTGCTGTTGCACGAGCATAAACCTGAAGCGATGCTGGTGAAGTAAATAGCAATGTCCTGGGTCTGGTTCTGTTTTTAAACGAAAAGGAGAAAAAGGGGCTTTTAAAGATGTAAAGATATAAAAAGATTGTGAGTGTCTGTATGAAACAGTGACTGGAAAAAAAAGCAGCCCTTTGGATGGGGCTGCGATGCTGCACAGGAGGTACAGGAGCGTCGGGTACCAGGTACTCTGAGGCTAATGATGTGCTTAAGATTGAGGGCAGCCAGAAGGTCCTTTTGCATGAAAGCATAAAGGTGCTTTATTGTACTTGCAAATGAAGCCCGGTATTTTAAGGAGTTTCAGGTAATCACGTGCAAGTAATGCCACACACAGAAAGTAGCAGTGGCTTTAAATTTCTGCCCCCCATCCCGATGAACCCAAATGCTGTATGGGTCTTCCTCCTGTTACCAAATGCCTGAAATGAAAAGCTGTTCAGTCTTCCCTCGTTGTTCCCTTCAGTGGGGTATCTACATCCTGCCATAAAATAAGCCCTATGGTCCCCCCCTTCATGTTGGGAATGAAGGTGTGGGGAGTTTTGTGTTTTAACTTTTTCTCTTGCATATGGCAAGTGGGAACTTTGCTTCCTGCAGTACCAATAAACCACAGTAAATGTCTGGGAATGCTGGGGAAACGCGCTCTCTTTCCATGCCCAGTGTTACAGTAAAATGCTCAATCTTCAGGTTTTCCTGATGCAGCATATGGTTGGGGGGTGTTGGAAATGAAGCTGTGCATTCTGCTTCATTGCCTTACAGCTGGGCTTGGGCACGTCATGTCTTCGGTATCAGATGGACCCGCTGCAGAGGACGGCTCTGCCGGGCCGGGGGAGCAGGGATGGAATTAAAGCTCAGCCTCAGTGTTTCCAGGTTGAGATGGTTTTGCTTTGAGGAGGGGAGCACCCTGCTCTGCTATCCCACCCTTTCCTCCCAGCCCTGCTCCTATAGCCACTGGGTCGCTCATCCCCATCCCAAAGCATCCTTCTCAGTTTGGGAGCCCATCCCAGCACCTCGGCTTGTCTGCTGCCAGAGAAACAAAGAAACTGCAGCCAGCACAGTTATTTAAAAGGAGCTGTAATATGTTACTGTTATGGGTCATTGCGGGTTTTTTTTTATACTGATATTACCATTATTATCCTCTCTAGCCGTAAAAATTGATTGGTGAGATGAGCAGTCTGCGATGCGCTCGCATCCTGGCTGCAGGACTAAATCTTCCCGTCCAGGTGGAGCAGAGGAGGGATGGAGACACAGCCTGTCCCTGCTCCCCCCAGCCCTCTCCACATCCGTGCATGTTGTTCACATCCATAGGGTATGTTGCACAACCATGCTGACTGTGCCATGCAGGACCTAATGCTGAGGTTTCACCCGGGTCAAGCTCTTGTGAAGGGCACTGGGAGCTTCATCTGGGTGCTAGGAAGGTGCCGTCTGGTGTTATCTGGTCCATCCGCCTGGTTTTGGTGGGTTAGTGCAAGAAAAGGAGGCTGAAAGTGGATTTTAGGAGGGTGCCTGTGAGCAGAACCGGCCACACATGGGTGTTTTAAAGCAGGGAATAAATCACGGTACGCAGCGATGCTCAGAGAGCTGGACTCCTAATCCCACAATCCCAGCTGCTTTTTCAAGCTGACAGCTCTGTTATTTTACATTCAAATAAAGGGAGACTAAAGTTAAAGGGAACGGAATTAAGCAAGCTCAAAAGGCACACACACGGAGCTGGCAAAGCATGCAGGCGTCCTGGCTCGTAATCCGTTGGACCAGAGCTGATCCCAAAGCAGTGATAAAAGCCCAGGCTCCTGCCTGCTCAACCCCAGTGGCATCATACCATGTCTGGAAACAGTATTCTGGCCTGTTCTCCAATTACTTCGGTGGAGTTCAGCCAGTTTACGCCAGCTGATGAGCTGCCCTCCTGTGTGTATAATTACTCATAGAATGAGATCCAGGGAAGTTTAGATTAAGGCCGTGGGTACGTGAATGGGTCACCATGAGGCGTTTCAGCCTGGCCTGCTTTTGAAAAGCTTGCTTGCACATAATGCAACGCCTTGAAAGCAATTTAACCCCAATAGTGACAAATCCAAACCCTGGAGGAATTAGGGTGAAATTTGTCACGTTTCCCCAGCACTTGCTTTTCAATGCGCAGGCTGCTCGTTTCTCACGCTGCCGGGCACACAGCTGCCACGCAGCACTTCTCCTCCAGGTTTATGCCTTGAGTTTCATACTTCGGTGTATCTGGAGTGATAGGGATGTGATGGGCATGGGCTGGTCTTGGAGCAAGGAGCAGAGACCTCATAGCGAGGGATAACATGGTGTGGATGTTATCATGAGCTTTAGCATCCTGCCCCATGGCAGGGGGTTGGAACTGGATGGTCTTAAGGTCCATTCCAGCCCAAACCAGTCTGGGATTCTGTGATTCTATGACACTGATTCTATGTTCCCTTTTCTGGATATTTCCCTATTAGATGTGGAGGAGAAGAGCAGATCAGCTCTGCTGCACTGCAGCCTGGGGGATGCTCCTGTCCCATGCGAGGGGACCAAGTGATGGTGGAGCATCCCAAGGTCTTAGGCCAGCAAATCTCAGTGTAGACCTGATCAGCGTGACCTCCGCCTCGCTGGGCTTTGTTTGCTTCTCTGCAAGATACAGGAGCAAACACATCCCTCCTCCTGTCTTGTGCTGTAGCCACCAGCTGGCTCTTGCAGGCAGGTCCCAGCTCAGCAAGGGGATGCTGAAGTTGTCTTGACTTCTTAAGCTATTCCTTTACAATGCACATAACAGAGAGCATCACCCAGGCAAAAATCCTTCCTGATCTTCATGGCAGGGACCAGCACTCAATATCAGGCTTCAAAATAAAAGGCAATTTTACCCACCTGAACCTAGGCTTGAATCTTCCAATGGGATTTCAGAGTCCACAGACCTCTAAAGGTGTTGAAGGCAACAAATGAACTCTTATCAGGATTGGCTTTTAATTTCTTTGTACCCTGTGGTATTAGTCAGGATAACATCAGGATGTGTAGCACTCGTGCCTCAAAGAGGAGACGTGTCCGGGTGAAACGTGCAAAACCTGCTGCTTGTGTGAGGAGGGTTGCCTTGAGTCGAGCGGTGCCGTGCCCAAAGCTTCCCACATCATCCCGCTTCCCCAGAAAGACATTAAAAAACCAGGGAAAACCTCAGGGAAAACAGCCTGACAGTCCCTGAGCGCTGCAGGGAGGCAGCGGCTACTGAGGAAATATTGCGGTGTCAGCCCGATTTCATTTGTACCATTTATTTTATTGAGAAATATTGGTGCAAATAAATTTCCCCAAGCAGCGTTCTGACTTCCCATCCGCGGCCAGCCGGGAGCCTGGATCCCTCCTCCGCCGAGCCCGTCCAGCCCATCGCAAGGGGAATGGATTAGCAGAGCTAACCCAGGGAGCAAGGAGACAGGGATTTGACAGCGTTCCAGTAACAGCAGGGCAGTTCTTCGGGGACTCTGTGGTGGCTGAGCAGAGCATTAGTATTAATATTAGCACCAAGGGCCATCGCATCGAGTGCGGAGATGGGAAGTGCGGCCACGCTGACGCAGGGGGATGCCGGAGACAAATTGCCATGGACAGGAATCACTTTGGGTTTATATCCCAGGTCCCAGGACCTGTTTGTATCTTCTGTGTGTGGAGCATGGGCTTTCCATAGGGTAAAACCCAAAAAACTTTATGGCTATGGGGTAGCCAAGCTTTTTGGGGTGTATTCTGCTGGTAACTGCTCATCACCTGGATTTTCCTGGGTCTTTCTAATCCTGGGAAGCACTCGGCTCCTTCAGGACTTAGGACATCAGAGCATCCCACTAGGAGGGGTTTGAGCATATGTTCATTCAAAGGAATTTTCTGCTTTTGAATCACACACAGACGTGGTCTGGGAAGCTGCTGGGGATGCTTTATTTTCCTTTCATCCCCCCCTCCATCTTTCCAAATTCCCTTTGCCTTTGTTTTGCTTAGTTAGCCACTAGGTTGGCAGTCAGGTTGCCTTCAAATCAGAAACACAAATACTTTCATCCCATTGTAGATATTAAGGTCTGAGGAACAAAGGCAATAGCCATGTCATGTCATGGACACCTGGGATCTGGGAGGGAGGTGGGATAATCCCTATGAAGTCTTGGCTTTTAAGGCTTGTTTCGTATTTCAACCTTAAAAAACCCCAAACCACATCATTATCACGGCATTCCCTTCTACAGGCAGAACCAGACGGGCTCTAAAGGAAATAACGCTGTGTTTAACCCTGTGCATGAATTTAGATGGGAATTTGTCAGTACTTTACATTTCTCCGTGCATCCGGGCTTACACGTAGGTGCAGGTAGTACAAAGCGGTGTTTTACTGCTCCAGGCACCGAGAAACCAGTGGATGTTGGTGTGATGGGACAGTCCCAGGGTGATCAAGGGCTGCTGGTGTAGATCAGAACAGGGACCAAATACTTCCAAGCAGCGTTTGAGGTACGTGTATGTGGTGATGGTCTCATGGTGGTGAATTTACCCCATGGCAAGTGAATGATGGCAGCAGCAAGCCCTGAGTAAGTCCCATCGCGGTGGGGAACGGAGCCCCTGTTGCATAAGTCAAACCTAGAGAAACGTGAAGATAGAAAATAATTAAGCCAGAAAGGAAAGAGAGGTTTAAAGGATGCAAAGCATCCTGCACGCTTGATTCATTCATTCCGACCGGTGGACTACATTCTGCTCTCAATTAACACGTGCAGCCCCATTGAAATTAATGGGGTTGCGCATGTGCGCGGGCAGGAATTGGTGCGAGAGGTTTATTACCAGTAAAAGGCAATTAATAACGGCTCTCCTTTTCTATTTGCTATTATAGCCTATTAATATTTGCAGGCCTTGGAATGACGCCTCCGCCACGACAGCGGTTATGAATTAGGAGCTGGGGAACCCCCTTTGTTTTTGCCTTCTCCCTCAAAGAAGTTTCTGTTACCAGAAGTTTGCTGGTGTTATTTTTATAGCCGAGCGAGAGAGAATTTACAGGGAGCTGAAATCATTGAAGCTAATTAGCTGAATGGCCCTATTATTTATCCAGGGACACGTAGTACAATAATTGCTATTGCAGGTTTGAAGCATCTCAGGGATATTAATTCCAGAGCTTTCATGTCATCTCAGTACAGTAAAACTTCCTAATGGCACCCTGAAGGTGCATAATCTCATTTTAAAACTACTTTTTCTTCTTTTTTTCGGAGGGAACTGGCAGAATCTCCTTCCATAAAAGCTGAAAAAGGGGAAGAACTCATAATATTTTCCTCATAAGAAAGCAGTTATATTTTCTTATTATTTTTTCCACTCTCTGACCTTTCGTGCTTCCCGATGATGGGGCTGCCAGAGCACTTCATCAAAAGTTTCCCTGAACTCTGCTCTGCTGCTGCTGCTGCTGCTGGAGCCGTGGTGGCCATTTCAGCATCACCCTGGGGACTGGGATGAGCGGGTGCTTCTGCCCCTCCTGGGGCTCCAAGAAGGGACAAAGAGAGGAGCGGTACCCACGGCCACACGAGTCCTGTGGTGTGGAAGATGCTGGGCTTTACCTTCCCCTGTGGAGCAGCTCAGGAGCTCTTGGGGGTCTCCCAGCCCAAGGACGGTTTGAGGAGCTCAGGGCAGAGCCTCTGCCCTCTTCTCCCATCCCTGCACACCCTTAAAAGCCGGTTTTCACTGGGGAAGCTGATGGATGGAGGTTCTAGGAGCTGGGAGCAGGATGAGCTCTGCACTGGTTGGTGTTTTGAGGGCTCATGGCATGTCCCCTTTACTGCAAGTCCCACCTGCCTGCATTAGCTCTATTACAGCCAGTGCCTCAAGGCAGCACCAAGTTCAAGATAGCCCCAGTCCAGAAGCACTCCCAGTCCAGTCACACAAGTCCAGAGCACATGGGAGAGAGCAGTGAAGTCTCCACAGTGCCACCATCACCACCAAAGCCACGTACCCCAGGCTCCTATCCCAAACCGGGTCTTCCCAACTAAGTTCCATCCAACCTGAGTTTGCACCATGGTATCTGCCAAGCACTTTTCACCTGGTGGGACTGAAATAAAGCATCCACAAGAGAGGAAAGTCAAGATGAAGCCCAAGCTTATCCATCCCTGTGGTTGATAGATGGCTCAGATTCACCCCTCTCCCTTCAGGCTGTCACACAGGGGCTTGGATGAAGACCCTGAGACTTTGGAGTAGAGCAAGGCATCCTCAGGGAGATGTTTGCATCTGGCAAGAGAAGGAGGCATTTTTACTGATCTCATATGGGTATCAGAAGTTAAATGAGGGGAGCCCAGGCTTTAGGCAGCACAGGACTGGTCCTCCACAGCAGTTGTGTGATGGGCAGTGAGGACAGGTCCTGGACCAAAGTCCTTCCTGGAGGCTGATCAGACTCTTCCAATGAGAATTGGATGTGGTACCCATTTTGGAGTGAGCATCTTCAGAGCCCTTGCAGGGATGGGGATACCTGAAGATGCTCAGGTCGCTGTGCCTGCAGCTTGGGGCTGGACACTGGTGTGGAAAGAAGTGGTTTTAAGCAGCCAGGGTTTGCGACAGAAACATTGATGGGCCTTTAATTAGAACCATGTGAAGGGTGCTGCTTTCGCTTTAATTTAGCTTGATTTAAATGACACTCGTGGGCCAGATGAACCCAAATCACTGGAGCTCCCCCAATTTACACCAGCTGAGGATTTGGCAGTAAAAGGGGGGAATGAAGGTGATTCCCTGTACTTTGTTTTAACCCACCAGTCTTTACAGCCATCCATTAAGGCACTCCACCAGGCATTTCTCCTTCTGCAGAAGAGGTTTCAGCGGAAGAAATAAAGCTGTGAAGATTCAGTTTTCACTTTGTTTCTCGTAAAGACAGTCAGACTCCAACATAAACAACAATTTACACCCAGCATTTATTCTGGAAATTACAGTATCGTGCAGCTAACGCACACAGATAAATAATGTTTTATGGGATTCTGTGGAGTCCTTTCAGGGTAGCGGATGTTTAGTGGAATTAGAAGACTTGGAAAAAGGAGAGCTCGGGCTCTAGCTGTTAATCCTGGGAAACACAAGCGCAGAGCAGGCTTTTCTCATGGTAATTCCTGCCTGTTTACACTCTTCCTTTAAAAACCATTATTAAGCATTCAAGGAGGCAAAGTCCTCCACCCTCCCAAGGCAGAGACAGGTTGGTGTTTGTTGTGTTTTCCAGTTTATGGTAGGAAAACCTGGTCAGAGCTCCTCAATCTGATGGGAAAGGTATTTATTTGATGATCCTCCTGTGGTCTGAGCTGGTCTGGTCCCATACACATGATGGGAAACCTGCGCAGGCACCGCTGCAGCAGAAGCACACCCAAAGCTTTGTGTAAAGTAGAGGGGGAAATGGCTGGATGTAAATAAATCTGCTATTTTTTTTGCAGCAGATTTGGTGCCAAAGGGAGTCAGAATGGGAAACTTCAGTATCAAACCCCTTGATGGACAGAGGGAGAAGTGTGAGCTCTCTGGCAGAAGCTTCATCCCCAAGCCTCAAGGAACCTGAGACACATCTAATGCCAGATATAAGGGGACTTAAACCACCAGTATCCTCTTGTGAGACACGGTTGTTAGGTCTTTAAGCCTCATTTTATCCTTGCAAAAGTGGCTGAGGTGGCAGCTTTGCCCTCAGCAGGACTCTCAGAGGTTTGGCTTCCCTATGGCTCATTCGGGTAGGGGCCAAGATGCAGGGTTGAGCTGGAGCATCCTGTGTCAGGGCTTCAGCAGAGGAGTGCTCTCAGCTTGTTTCCTTCTTGAAGACTTCCACCCTTTTAGCCAGGATACCCCCAAAACACACTGTTCATAAAAGCAGAGGTCCTTTGGGTCCAGTGTAATAAAACAGTCCAGAGCATCCATCCCCTGGGCAGGACGAAGCAGCGCTTAGTAAACTGTTTGAACAAGAGTCCACTTGTCCTAATGAACGTCAGCCTGTCACAACTATTGTTAGTTGGGGGATTTTAACTGCTTTGCCCAGGATTTGTTCTTTGAAGCTCAGTGTCTCCCATCCTATTGCAGCTTTGTGCTGGAGGATCACCTCTTTGCTGCAAATACCAAGGGGCACCATCAGGCTTCTCCTTCTCCTGGGGTGGTAGAGGCTGAATGTATCCAGATGCTGCTCATGCTTCCTTTCCTGTTTAGTTTGGTGCTGGCTATGGAAATGGGGTATTTAGGGTGACCTAAACTGAGCTGCAGTTTGATGTATGACCCTAGACATGATTTTGCTTGCTCTGTCCTGATGCTCTATAAGTGCATAGAGGGATGGCTGTTTGGGGTTTTGGGTTTATGGCATGTCTGTCATAAGACGGTGGATATGGCAGGAGGATAGGGTGGAAAACTAATGCTTGTAGGGAATTAGGCTGCAGAACTCAAACTCAAGGTTCTATGGCCTGATCTCAGTAAGAGCAGGAAAGCAGCAGGCCAAGGAATGACCGTGTGTGCAGACAAGGGTGGGTGAGCTCCAGTGGTTTCTGAGTAAGCTGTTCCTCCTGCAGAGCTGTCCATGTCCTTTCTGGTCCAGAGCCGAATGATGGGAGCCAGAAGGTACCTGGTGTGATAGGAGTTGCCTGCCCAACTATTCAAACAAGTAGGAAAACTAGGTCCAAAAGGTGCCCTTTTTTCCCCATTCTGCTCAAAGAGAACATTGGTTACAGAGCCTAAACACGGCTTTTGCAGATTAAAGCTGTACAGTATCAGGTCTTCAAAACAGAGGTGGTTTTCTCTGTTTCAATGCCACATAATACAGCAAACCCAGATCTCATGTGAGCTCCTCACATGCCAGACAAAGACTGTGGAAACAGGGGATGCACCAGCTCACATCAGACTGGTTTGGATTGGAAGGGGCCATCCAAGGTGGCCCACCTTGTCCAGGAGCCGATGCTTCCAAGTGAGCAGCACCAGCTGCTGTGGAGAGTCACCAGAAACCCCCGTAAAGGACAGTGATGGAATAACTTGCCTGTATTTAGAAATTCCCTTCTGACCCTTCCTGCTTTACGACTCCAAGCATAAAGGTTTATAGTCCTTAACTTTTATCTTGCCTAATGAAGCTGCAGATGTTCGTGCTAGCCGTGTAAATATCTAACCCGTATCGGTGCAGGTAAACAAGAGGGGACATTAATCTTTGCCACGTCGCCTGTGATGTAGACACACTAATGGAGGGTGCCTGGACCTCTGTGTGGGTCAAAGCTGCTGTTGGGTTCTCCTGGTCCTGCTTCCACCCCATGACCATCCCATGGGGCGCTTCATGAACTCGTGTCTGACGCATGTGTGGGTTTCTTTCCTTTCTGCTTGCAGATCCCGTTTTCCTTTCACCCTTCCCTTCTCGTTTCCCCTCTGTTGTTGGTTGAAATGAACCTCAAGAGGAAGGGAACTGGCCTGGCGTGTCCCAGCTGCAAGAGACAGAGCGAGAGGCATTTACAACCTGACAGCAAGATAAAGATAAAGATGAATCTGAAGCCTCGGTGGCTGTTAGCGAGGGGAGGAGGAAACGTTTATGGCCCCATCTGCCAGCGTTTCAATAGGATGGGACCAGCTTTATGGCAGGAGCCTCCAGTGCCACTTCCTTCCATTTGGAGATGAGGATCTCATTTCAAGCTGTTCCCAGTGGTCCCGCTGTTTGCCCCGCTGTTTGCCCTGGGGCCAGGGCAGGAAGGAAGGAAGGGAGGGGATGGGGATGCTGCAGGGACTCGGTGGGGTCTATGGGCACAGGTCGTACCCACGGCCTCGATTCAGGATGCGTGGTGGTTGAGATTCTGCAGCCGGCCCGGAAAAGCTGGGGTATTTGTATGGGATGCAGGCACTGCTCCCTCTTTCCCAATCATCTGGTTTATCAATGATCAATGGAATCCTCAATGATCAGTGATATCCATCACACTGCACAGGGCTGCTGCTGTTTTAGACCTGGAGGAGACAAAGCTATTCCTGCTCTTGGGACAGACAGCTCATGGAAGAGCTTAAACCCTTCCCTTGAGGTGTTCAAGGCCAGTGGAGCAAGCTGCTGTAGTGGAAGGTGTCACTGCCCATGGCAGGGGGCTGGAATTGGATGGTCCCTTCCAATCCAAACCAGTCTGGGATTCTAAGAGAGTCTAAACCAGGCTGGATGAGGATCAGCCCCGTCTTGGTTCCTTCTAATAACAGGGGGAAATTACAGTCATTTTCCTGTTAGGGCAGAGTGCCTTACATTGGAGCTCATCAAGCACTTTACAGTAGAGGTTAACTGGTGTTATCCCTGTTTTGCAGCAGGAGAAGATTGATAGTTAGAGAGGGGGAAATGGTGTTTTCAGGGTCAATGGAGAGGCAGGAGCGGGTTTGCTGCACCGGGCACCGAGCCCTTGTGCAGGGGCACTTAGTGCCTGGGTGCTGGGTCAGCTCTGCCTTTAGATGTCACCCCAGAGAGGCCTGTACTGAAGGAGCAGGTGATCGGTCCCCTCTCCACGCTGGCTCTGTGCTGAGCCCACACGCCGCCTCCACAAATATTTGCTCCATAATATGAGAAGGTGCCAAAAGAGACCCAGAGCAGCAAGAACATCTCTGGGAAGGAAACAAAGCACACCAATTACAACACACCTGCGGCTCCGTTGTCGTGTCCCCCCCTTGTAACCATAGCAATAATCTTCGGGTACCTTGGGCTTACCAAGCGGCTTTCAAAAGCCTTGGAAATGGCACCTGGATGAATCCTGCTGGGTGCTGAGCAGCGATGCGGAGGGGAGGGCGGTTGAGCATCTTGCAGGAGCAGGGCCCTGCGTGGTTTGAAACCACGTCACCTCCCACCTCGCGGCCTCAGCGCACTCTTTATGCGTGTGAGCAGCCCTCCCTTGAAGTGGTTAACTCAGCTGTGAAGCCTTCTATCAGCCGTAATAGCTTCAAGGTGGGGAATAAAAAATGGAGAGTGTTTAAATTGTTAATGGGTTTCATGTTCTTGTCACTGTTGAGGGTTTGTTCCCTTTTATAAACTCATAGTTTTTGGTTGACATTGCTTTTATGTGAGCCATCAGCCAGTTGGTGATGGTGTTCCTGTGTTAGACCATTACTGCCGGATTGTATTTGCAGTAAAGAAAGAGAATGGAGGCTGTAAATCTACAGCCAGAGATTTAGGGCTCTGTTTCTCTGCAGTTTAGGTCCATGTGCTCGGGAAGTCCATTCTCCTCCGGCAGAATTACACCCTCCGAAGGCTCCTGCTCCGGCGCTGATGGACGGAGCTCATCGCCTCCTGGAGCCCTGAGGCTGGCAGGGGATGGGGAAGGGGCAGGGGAGAGGGGATCTTCAGCCTCTGCCTTTCATAAGAGATGGGGATTGTGGGGGAGAATTGCTCCTGCCTCTTGCTCAGGATGGGCCCTGGTGTGGGTTAACCCCTTTGGCTCTGCACAGGGGTCACACAAGCACTTAGGGCCTGTTGGTGTGCTTGGCCAAGTGGCAGAGGTGTTCACTGCACATAAGGGTGGGCCAAGCACAAGTGCAGTGACCTGGGGTGCCCCTGCTGTGCCATGGAGGGTCACCTGCAGCTGCAGGGTTCCCCATCCCTATGGCCCGCATGGAATCACAGAATCCCAGCCTGGTTTGTGTTGGGAGGGAGCATAAAGCTCATCCAGTCCCAAACCCTGCCACAGGAAAGGACACCTTCCACTACAGCAGGTTGCCCTAGTGGGTTACTCTATGTTGGAGCAACCAACTGGAACTGGGTGAGCTTTAGATCCTTTCCAACCCAACCCATTCCCTGATTCTGTGAGTCTGATTCCACCTGCAGGCACGGAGGGGTGCAGGATGCGCTGGGCTGAGTGTGTGCGATGCCTGCGCCCCAGAGCCCCGTGGCTGGATGCAGAGTGGTCCCCAACAGCCTCTCCAGCACATCTGGGCTTTCCCCCTCCCCTTCGTGGTGTCAGCCACAGCACCAGCACGCATGATTTAATTGCACACAGCCGCTGAACCCGTGTTGGCCCATTAAGGGTGTCAGATGATCTCTTCATGAGCTGTCAGTCCAAATGGAGCCTCCAGCCTGGTGCTTCAGAGATCTGATTTTCATAATGAGCAGGACCTGCCTCCATCGCGCTCCCCCTCGCGCCACCCATCCGCACACATCCCGAGGGACTCATCGCTGCCTCTGCTCCGAGAGGATGCGGAGTTCATGCCGGGGTCAGGCACGGATCCTGCCAGGGAGCCTGTGCTGCTGCGCTGGTGCAGGTGTGGTTCGGGGGGAATGGGGCCAGCAGCATCCCTGAGCGCTCCCTTTGGAGAGGAGAGGTGTGAGAATGCATGAATCCAGCCTGGACGGGGCTCATCCTTTCCTGTCAGCTCTTAAGCATCGCAAGAGCCCAAACCAGCCTTCCCCTTCCTCTTCCTCCTCCTCTTCCTCATGGGTTTCAGAGCATGAGAGGTTGCTCCAGCAGCCGGAGTCATGTGTGCACCCTGGTACTGCTCGCACTGCTCCTATTGTGCTGGCCCTCATTCTGAACTGGCCTAAACGTGGGGTCTGGCTTTGTTTGCTGTGTTTCCTGCCTCGTGTTTGAAACTTTGCTTTCCTCTACAAGGCGAAGGAAGCTGTGTGGGGTGTGATCCATCCTCGAGTCATGCAGCTCTATGGGGTTCTTATTCAGGGGCTCCAGGAGCTCGGGGCTGTGCAGGAAACCTTTGCAGTGCACAGCACGGGTTCATGCAGAAGGGATCGGTGAGGCAGGGCGAAGGGGAAGCTTTCAGGGTCAGGCCCTCTGGGCTCACATGGGCTGAAGCATTTCACTGCAGCACAAATCCTGACCGTGGAAGTGGGTCCAGCTCTGCCCCAAAGAACCTAGCATCATCGTGCCTGAGACTGGGTCCTCCCTGCCCCAGTTACTGGTTTCAGTACCTTGTACCAGGCCAGGGCAAGGTGGTTCTCACTCCTCGAGGGGGTCCTGTGGGCATATATACTCACATATGCATATATGCATAGATAGATTATTGTAAGTGAAGGTCGAGCGCATTACTCAAACCTCAGCTTCTCCCCCAAGTCCGCTGTTTGCAGAGACAATGCCTGTCCCCAGGGCTCACTCCCATAAAACCTGATTATCATATATTCCAGGCATAAACTTCCGATGTCAGCCCCGGCACGCTGCTCCGGAGCCAGGGCAGCCTTGGGTTCGAGCCATTTTCCTTGGGTTTTATCCTTGCTGCTCTATCTCTGCTCGGGAATCTCATCTGCAGGCTGGTACAGACTTCTTATTCTTCTAATAAGATGGGAAATCCTGGGAACTGATTAATGGACCCGGAATACCTTTATCTGGAGCCTGGTAAAGGTTTTAACACCACCACACAGGCAACACAATCACCGAGCCCACCTTCCTGCTCCGTACCCTTTACCCACTGCACTGTGGGCACAGGGACGATGCTGGGATGTCGGTGGGCGCTGCAGGCCGTTGGGATGGGCTTTGCTGCTGTACAATGCCAGGACCCAGGAGCGCTGCCCCGTTCCCCGACCATCCCCGTTGGTGTTATTGATGCTGGTTATTTAGTGATGCTGTTCCATCCTCCCTCTCGCATCCCCGTCACCGGTGTGGGGCCGCTGCTCTGTGGTTGCTGAGGAGCGGATTCCATGGAGGCCCCAGTGTTCCTGAGGAGGGTTGGTTTGTGCTCTCCTCCTCTGGAGTGGTACCTGCAGCCCTGCAGAAGGCTCTCCGCATGGCCTGCCAGCCTCTTGCCTTCCTCTAGCAGGCTAATGCAGCATTATAATACCCTAACAGCAAAAAGGCACCTCCTTTTGCTCCCCCCACCCTGTTTCATTCCTTTTTTCCCCCCTTTTTCTTTTCTTAATTCACTGTCTAGTGAGTTTCTGATTGACTCAAAGACCAATTAAAGTAAAATTTAATGGGAGAATAGATTAACTCCCTGAGGTTCCCCCACCATCCATCACATTTTTATAGCAGGAGCTGTGAAGAAGCTCATAACTTCATGCTGTGAATGTGATAATAAAGAGGGCACGGAGAGGATTCCGATTTACTGCCGGGCTGATGTGCACCGGGATGGGATTTACTGCCCCAATCCCATCCTCCTTTTATTCGGAGGGAGGTCACCGGATCCGTGCCCAGCACCAGCTCATGGCCACTGGGAGGTGGGATGTTGGCTTGGATCCTGCTCCTCCATGGCTGAGGAACCATCTCCACTGTTGTGCGCTTATAATGACAGTGAGGTTGGAAATGATGGAGGGTGACTGGGGGGATCGCACCTCCCTCCATGTACCACTGCTCCCTGGGTCCCTGTGCAAGGCTGTCCCTTCCATTGAGACAAGCATGAGCAGGCAGGGACATGGTGGCAGGGAGAAGGGACATGGCCAAGGCCAGGCACGGCATCAGTAGCATCCCCAATGCAGGGACCTGGACCTGGTGGGGCTCTGCCCCTTGTGTGCAGTGTCAAGGGCTTGGATGTGTTTTACTCAGCTGAGGGTCAGGAGACACGTGAGGGTTACAAAGCAGTGCGTTTCCTCCGGGATGGATCAGAAAGGGGTTGTGCTGGGGAGAAGGAGGAGGGAGAGACAGGAAAAGATGCATCTCCCCTGGTGGGATCCAGTGGAAAGGTTTGTGTGCAACAGGAATGGACTGAGGGAGAGAGAATTTATCTGGAAATAATAGAAACTGTTGGTTGGGTTTTCGAGGCTGAGGATCTGGAGTTAATCATTATTCCACGAAACCCTGACTGATGTTCCTTGCAGCTTGCCTACATAGATAGTGCTCCGGTGGGAGTGCTCCTAACGGCATTTTGTCAGGCACTATCAGCAGTATTGAGCCAACCTGAGCACCCGATTATTAATCCTTTTCTCCCAGTGACATGACGGCAATCGATGTCGGAACAAGCTATTGAAACTGCAGCAATCAACTGGACTCCAGTTAATCCAATGGGATCCTCACTTGGGGCCTGCCAGGAGGAGCTTGGGCTTAGCTTCAGCTTCCTATGGACACTGAGGAGTACGGGAGCAGGAGCCACGTCCTGCCTGGTGGCAGGAGGCTTAAAGGTGTCGTAGCCCTGTGCATTAATGTTATTAATTGATTAATCTTGTTGCCCCAGGTGAGGAAAACCAAGGGATTTTTCCATGATTTTTCCACGCAGAGGATCCCACTCACATGCACACATGGGTGTGCATGCACATGGGCTGTTTCTGGTGTGGGGTTTATACACAGGAAGATGCTTTAGATGCTTTCCCACATCCCATGAGTGGTGGGGTCACTGGTGGCCATGGGGACACTGAAGGGATGGGGGGGGCAGTGCCACCTGCTGGTAAATCCACTGCGTTCCCACCCGGCCAATGGAGCTGGTGAGTGATGAGGGGGTCTGCTCCCATCTCCAGTGCATCCCGAGCATCCCGGTGGGGGGGTCCTGACCCTGTGGGGAGCAGTCGAGGGGCAGAAACGCCTCAGGAAAATAGAAACAGAGGAAGGAACGAAGCAAAAGCTTTCCCTGCCCCTCCCACTGCTGCTGGCTCCCAGGAGGGGACCAGGTCCCAGCCAAGGGATGCTCAGGGGGGCTCTTGGGTCCCCACATTGAGGTCACCCCCATGGCCCTGCCGAGGGCGCAGCAAAGGGTTTGTAGCAGGGATGTGGGGACTTGAGCCCTGCTCAGGTGAGCGATGTGGTGGAGTCAGAAGCAGAGCCCTTGGGTTTGGGATTGCCTGGGAGCCTCCACACCAGCTCAGCCCTATAGCATCCCTGTGATGTTAAAGCCCAGCTCCCTGCAGGCTGGGACACCAGGGTGGGAGAGCGGCTGGGTCTTGTCCCACGTTGCTGGTGGGTATTTGATGTGTGGAGAGATGGGGAGTGCCTTGGGGACCCATGGCTCTTGCACCAGACCTGCAGCACCCTCCTGCCACCCCTGATGGGGCTTTGCAGATGCTTTGCCATGCTCTGGTGCTTGGTTCCGTGCCGATGCTCACACTCCCATGGTGCTGATCCCAGTGAGTGCACCCGGCCCGCATCCCATCGGCAGCATCCTCTCCTGCCGGGTGGGACAGGGCGGCTGCGGTGGGCTGTCAGCCCCAGCCAGTGCTTACTAATCAGGTTGGCCATTAAGGTGGGTCAGTGATGGATGGGCTGTGTTGCTGTGCCCCAGCCCGGCGTGTGCTGAGGCACTCCCTGACCAGCAGCTGTTGTACTGGCTGCCTTGTTAAGGGTCTCTCGCGGTGACATCAGCTATACATCAACCTGGCTGATGCCTTTGATTATTTGGACAGCTCTTGGCATGATGAATCGTTGGGATTGATCCATCTTTTCTTCACGTCCGCTCCTTGCCCTGTTTCTCCCAACTCTCTCTGCTCTTCAACCACAAATCCTGTTAGAGGTTAGCACCTTCCAGTGCATCCCGCTTCAACAGCTCCGGCTGAGGGATCTGCGTGCTCTGATAGAAACGGAGGTGGAGTGGCGAGGAAGGGCTTAGCCCTGGGGAGAGGGGAGGACAGCCCTGTTGTGACATTGCCATCCCAGTGATGCACTTCAGCTGCCTCGAACAGGGACCAGAAGTGAGCGTGTCTCAAGTAGCCCTGGTGCTCAGTGAGCTCGGGGAGGCTGAAGCAGAGATGCTTCCTGGGAAGCTTTCCCCTCCTCTGCTTTGCAGGAGTTACCCCTGCAGCTCTCAGTGACCGCTCAATGGATGTCCATGGCTGCTCAGGATGCTGCAGTGCTGGGCCTGGAGATGGTGCTCCTGTGGTTCCCTGTGACACCCCCCTCGCAGGGGCTCACCAGGATCTGCCTCCTCATGTGTTGCCATGAACACACCACCCCAGTGACCCTGCCAGGGGTGTAAATAGAGCTGTGCACAGTGAAATGTCCCTCTGATGGATGAGTCCCACAGCACGTTTTGGGCCATCCCCTAAAGGAGGAACCAGAGGGGACAGAGATGCTGACGGGCAGGTTTAGAATCATTTTTAACTCCATTCCACAAGCTTTCGGCCTTGTGTCTTGGTGAACTCTGTTATACATCCATGGGCTTCATTCCAGCTGTGTTCTCCAGGGCCATCCTGTAGCAGACAGCTTCCTGTGCCTCTTGTGCTCATTCACAGAGTGGGAGCCTTCTTACCCTGCCTCACTTGCTAAAGCCTGACCAAAATGCTGCAGGTGGTACCTAAACACACCACACAGTCTCCTGCAACCAAGGCTGGGATCCTATGTCCCTCCATCCCACACCCTCGGTAGGCAGTGTTGCTCCTAGGGTCACATCCCTTCCATTCTGGCAGTGCTGTGGCCAACCTTGCTTGTTTTCTAAGCTGAGAGCACCTTTGGGTGCAGGCTCTGCCTGGGTGATGCTGGGTACCATCAACCCGGGGGCTGCCTCAGGGCTGCATCTCCCTTACCCATCACTCTGGAGCCTTGGGATGCATGGAGCACGTTTGTAAGGGGCTGTTTACCTGCTCGGTGCTGGGAACCAGCTCCCCAGATGCCCGTGGCCTGAGCAGCAGCCAGCACGAGCTGTCTCTTTGCATCACTTTGAACTCTTATCGGTGGCGTCTCCTGGAGCAGACGGTTGAGCCCCATGCGGGTCCTGATAACCTCTCTCGTGTTCATTAAGGGCCCACTTAGTGCTCTGTGGGACTCAAGTGAGACAGTCTGGAAGAGAGAAGCAGCACAAGGCTTTTAGCCTGGGTAATGCAAAACTTCATCAATAATCTTCCCAGCACAAGGCCAGGACTCAAATACAACCCTAAGAGCTCCCCAAACAACCCCCCAGCGAAAGGAAAACCTGCAGGGTGAAGGCAGAGCATCTCCTTCTGAGCTGTTGTGCTTGGGGAGGCTGAGTTTGTCCTTAATAGCACCCTGTGCTGTGGGGGGGGATGGATGAGGTGGTTTTTCTTTGCTCCCGATTGCTGTTGGTATTTTGGGTGTGCTGGTACCAAAAGCCAATGGTACTGGGAGGGCAGCTGGGGCTAAGGGGTGCCAATTGATGTGGTTGGGCCTATTTCAGCAATAGGACACGGATCTACATCTCCTGTGTTTAGATATAGGCTCCCTCTGCCCTCTCACTGTCTCCGGAGGCAGTTGAGATCCATGCGTATCCCCCCTCAAGTGACTCGCTGTGCTTTTGAGCCCAAAGGGAGATGAGGCAGAGGCAGAGGGGAGGGAAACACCCCTTCAAAACTGTTGAGGTAATGGAAACAACCTCAAACTATCATATTTCAAGCATAACGCCATAATAAAAGTAACAGGATAATGATTTTTTTCAGCCCAGATATTAGAGGCCCAGATATTGATTGGTTGTTTCCCTTGTCGTTCTCGCCTCTGATGGAAGTGCATTTTTTGACAGAGAGTGCAATAAAATGTACAGTTTCCAATTTGAGAGCCCTATAAATGTCATCTCTACATGCACGGTTACAAATTCTTCACGATGTCCCTCTCCCTCCCCTCGACACCGAGAGGGTCCTCAGGGATGGAGGAGCACACAGCATCTCCCTCCCTGCAGGACAAAGTTTGCTTGAACCCATCCCAGCTCGCTTCTGTGCCATTGAGATGCTTCATTCCCAATGGGAGAGCTCCCATGGGGTTAGAAGGACTGAGGTTGCAGAGTTAATGTATCTTGTAGTGTTCACATTTATAGATGCTGGGGCAAATGATGAGCTGCCAGGAGGGTCCAGTTCCACTGGGCAGAATGCTGGCGGTGATGGTTTTCTTATGAGAAGTTGGTATTTTATGGGCAAAGGCCTAAAGGAAAGCTGAAAATGCCCAGGGGTGGCAAAGGAGAAAGGGAAGGTGATGGCATCTGAGCTTACATGGATAACGTGGTGGGGTACTGAGCTCTATGAGCCCTTTTTGCTCCATGCTTATAGCCTGAGGGGGTTTGGCTTGTTTCGTGCCTCCGGTCTCTGCCCTGTCTGGGTTTCCTCCTTGGTTTAGAAAGCCTCAAAGGAGGCTGCATGAAGTGAGTGCCCCCATGGGAAGAGATAAGGTATCTCTGTGCAGAGAGAGCCCCTGCATCTCGCCTCAGATAAGCTTTGGGAGGACAGAGCCTGAGCCCTTCTGCAGAAGTGCCTGTGCTGAAGGCTCCGGCGTGCCCTGGTGATGGTGAGAGGAGGGAGCGATGCTGCACTGCGGGCTCAGGGCTGGCTGGGGCAGGGATGGTGGGGAAGGACTGATCCTCACCACTGCTTTTTCACCAAAAAAAGGCTCTTATTTGCCTTTCCCCCCCAAAAAAGGCTCTTGTTTGCCTTTTCCCCCCAAAAAGGCTGTTAATTTGCCTTTTCTGCCCCAAAAGGCCCTTATTTGCCTTCCCCCCCCCCCCAGAAAAGGCTGTTATTTGCCTTTTTCCCTTTGCTTTTTCAATCCCTGAGCAAATTCCAGGCTGGAGAAGGGGGTCGGCTGCAGGTGCCTCGAGCGAGGTACCGGGGAGCAGGGCAGGGCCTGCTGGATGCTCACAACGAACCGCATCCTCCGGAGCACTCATCAGCTCTATAAATCTCTGCTCCACAAAGAGCCTGGAGCCAAGCGGCCCCATGGCCACGGTGCAGGGTGCAGGGGGGTCCCCGGGGTGGGTAATGGGGGCAGTCACCTTCCAGGAGCCCCACGCTCGCTCTGACCTTCCCTTGGGTTTAATGCAACCTCTTGGTTTCTTTGCAGTGAGTCTCAATCAGGTTCCCTCTGCCCTCGCATCGCTGGCTCATAACCGGGTTTGGGCCTTTTATTGCTCTCCGAGGTAGCCCAAGCCATTAAGCTCAGGGTTTTGATTTGATGAGAGCCCTTCCACAGGGCTCAGCATCTCCCTCACCTTTGCCTAAACACCGCAGTGCTGGCTCTAGGCTGGGAATTGGGATTGCAGAGCTCAGCTTCCCCTCGGCCAGGCAGGAGCTGGAAGGCTTAGGAATAAAGGGGAGCAGAACTGGCACTGAAACGGGCCTTTTTCACCCCATTTTCACAGGGCAGCTTGATACCAAATCTCCAGTCAGAGGTTGGGGTTGAGGTCTGAATGGGTCCAGTCTGGATTTGCAGCCAAGGGCACATCTGATTGACCACATTTGGTGCTTTTTATAATGAACTCCTGACTACAGAGCCCTGGATTTATCACTTGGCAGGTATCTGAGATGTAATAAGAAGCAGCTTCCTTTTTGGAGCTGGCATTCTTTATACAGCCCTGTCACTTCCTTCTGTTCCAGGGGTGGGACACGGCCACCAGGATCAATACTTTATTTTAGCTCCTTTTACCAATAATTTTTTAAATCACGGTCTTCCTCTCATCCCCCACCTCTGGATAAATAATTCCAGCAAAGTTGTGCTGCATTCAGCACTTCTGAGCAGAGGAAAAGCGATGGAGCCAGGAGAGGGGAAGGGCCGGAGGTGCTGAGCTCTCTGCTGGCCTTGGCATCCCCATCACGATGGGGCACGAAGGGGCAGCAGCTCCCAAAGCTGCTCCGTGCGTGCTGTGAGTGATGTGCCAGGGGTTAACAGAGCTCCCGTGGGATGGGGCTGCAGGGACGTGGGACCAGGGACGTGGCCAGTGTGACCTGCAGGGCACCAGAGTGGGAGCTGCGAGAGTCCAGTTTACCTCCAGGTCTTGATTCATTATAGAGTCATGGAATGGTTTGGGTTGAAGGGACCTTAAAGCTCATCCAGCTCCAATCCAGCTCCAGGGACCCCTTCCATTGGAGCAGGGTGCTCCAAGCCCCCTGTCCAACACTGCCAGGGATGGGGCAGCCACAGCTTCTCTGGGCACCCTGTGCCAGCGCCTCAGCACCCTCACAGGGAAGAGCTTCTGCCTAAGAGCTCAGCTCAGTCTCCCCTCGGGCAGGTTCAAGCCGTTCCCTTGCCCTGTCCCTGCAGCACAGCCCCTCCTTGGGGAGCGCAGGATGGGTGCGGGGTCGAGGGGGGCTGGCACCGCTGCTGCTGGCCCCAGGCTGGGGCTGGACCACGATTCCCTCCGCTGCTGGCTTCAATCCTGGGCTTCTGCTGCTTCCTTGTGGCAAAGCCCTGGAATGACACGATCCTTCCCCTCATCCCGCACCTCCTCCCCGCCTCCTCCAGCCCTTCCCGGCCCCGCTGGCCCCACATCCCGGGAGAACCCCCTCCAGTATCCCCCCGGGTACCCGGTCCCGGTGGAGGGGGAGGCTGCATCCCTGCATCCCTGCATCCCGGCTGGGCTCCCCGCTCCCGTCCATCACAGACGTGCTTCACCCCTGTCCAGCCCCGCACTGACCTTTGCTGGGTCCTTTATAAGTCAAAGTGGGATTTGTGTCTGGGAGCCCTTCCCGGAGACCGTAAATATGCCAGAGGAGCTGATGGAAGCACTTGATTTCAGTTGTATGTGTTTTTAAAGACCCCAAATGTAACCCCGGTGTCAAGATGGGAATTCACAGGATATTTATGGTGGAAAGCTGCCTTTTTTTTCCTTCCCTCCCTTCCTTTCCATTCTAATTTTAGAGTTGTTGCTGCTCAGGTTTAAACGTGGGCTTCCCCTCTGCCTGGTACCCAGAGATAACCCCTCTCTCTGCTCCCCTGGGTTGCCCCAGTGAGCTGGAACATGTCCCCTTTCCTTGCAGACACCCCATTTTGGTGATGAGGATGAAGGGTGCCCAGGGGCCCCACTGGGATGCAGGGTCCTTCCCAGAGCCAAGTGGAGGGAAGGGATTTCTTCCCATGTCCTGGTTATACATCACCAGGTGATGCTTCATCCCCCCACGTTTGGCTCACGAACCCTCACATCTGCTCCTCCACTTGCGTCTGGAGGGAAACACGGATGGGATCCAGCATCCCTTGGGTGGATGTGAAAGGGAGACACGGATGGGATCCAGCATCCCTTGGGTGGATGTGAAAGGGAGACACGGGTGGGATCCAGCATCCCTTGGGTGGATGTGAAAGGGAGACACGGATGGGATCCAGCATCCCTTGGGTGGATGTGAAAGGGAGACACGGATGGGATCCAGCATCCCTTGGGTGGATGTGAAAGGGAGACGCGGATGGGATCCAGCATCCCTTGGGTGGATGTGAAAGGGAGACACGGATGGGATCCAGCATCCCTTGGGTGGATGTGAAAGGGAGACACGGATGGGATCCAGCATCCCTTGGTGGATGAGGGCGTGGGATCCAGCATCCCTTGGGTGGATGTGAGGGAGACGCGTGTTTGGGTGGTGTGGGGGGATGGGATCCAGCATCCCTTGGGTGGATGTGAAAGGGAGCGCGGATGGGATCCAGCATCCCTTGGGTGGATGTGAAAGGGAGCGCGGATGGGATCCAGCATCCCTTGGGTGGATGTGAAAGGGAGACCGGTGGATCAGCATCCCTTGGGTGGATGTGAAAGGGAGACACGGATGGGATCCAGCATCCCTTGGGTGGATGTGAAGGGCGCGGATGGGATCCAGCATCCCTTGGTGTGTGAAAGGGGATGGGATCCAGCATCCCTTGGGTGGATGTGAAAGGGAGACGCGGATGGGATCCAGCATCCCTTGGGTGGATGTGAAAGGGAGACACGGATGGGATCCAGCATCCCTTGGGTGGATGTGAAAGGGAGACACGGATGGGATCCAGCATCCCTTGGGTGGATGTGAAAGAGCCGGATCCCAGATGCCCCCTGTCACCAGTGGGCTCTTTCCCATGGGCGATGAGGGAGCGCAGGCGGATGGGGAGCGGGTGACCCCCCCTGCAGGCCCCTTCCTCTTGCTGCAGGGTGAAAGCTGAAAGTTGAAGAGTCCAAACCCATCAACCCCTGGCTCTCAGCTCGTGATGGGAAATGAAAATATTTGGATAAGGCGCGATACGGAGCTGCTGCTATTTACAGACCTCCATCCCGTGGCCTGCACATCAAAAGGCCTCCTCCTCGCAAGGGCTCTCTGCTCCCCGGCTCCCTTTGCAGCCTGTCAAGGGCATTATTTGATGTTCCTCTCCTGTTTGTTTACGTTCGTTAAGATGGGCAAATCCATCACGGGGACTTTCTCCGGGGCACACGCCTGCTGCAGGTGCGGGGCGGGTTTGCTGGGGCCCATGATAAAACACACATTTGTCCTGCAGGTCGTGTGGACAGACTGACACTTCCCTGATAACCCCCCCCCCAACCCCTCCCAGCCCCCGCATCCCCCCCAGCCCACCGGTGACAAATGAGTTTCTTATCTGGAACAAGGAAAAGCAGTGGCCAAGTTTCATCCCCACTTCCCGCCCGGATGCTGGGGGCAGCGGGGTGATGCGGCCGCATGGTTGGGGATGGGAGCAGAGCACATCAGCAGCTGGGCGCTGAGCTCTGGGGTTCCCTCTCTGTGCAGCTGAGGTGAAGCACAAGGAACGCTCCGTTTCCTCCCTGTTTTACCCCATTGCACAGAAGGGCCCCAGGTTTGGAGCCTCCAGCATCCCTCTGGCCCTGCAGACCTGCTTTGCCCAGCACATCCCTGCTGCGGGGTTGTCCTCTTGGGATGGCTTTGCAATGGGAATAGAAGGGAAGGTCAAGGCTGGCTCCAGCTTCTGCTCTTGGCACAGCCCTGTGAGGGATTCAGTGCTGGGCTGATGCTCCCACTGCTCCGTGTGGGCTCCCAGCCCTTGTCTCTCTGTCTGGGTGCTGGACCAGTCCGAGCAAAGCAGTGGATGGGTTGGAGTCAAATGGGTTGACAGATGAGGGGCAGCGTGGCCTGATGCACAGCTCCCTCGTGCAGTGATTTCCCCTCCTGTCCTGTAGAAAGTTGTTTAAACTGAGATGGATGCTGCTGCATCCCCTTGTCCCCAGCGTGGCGATGCCCCGCTCCCATGGCAGCAAACACCCCTGCCCTTCCCATGGTGATTCCCGTTGGAATTTCCCAGCTGTGTCCTCTTAACACACAGCCTTCATTTCCGATTAAATATGCCACTCTTCTGGACAATGGGTTTGCAAGGATGGACCAGGCTGATGCTTGGATTTCAGGCAGGGAATTCCAGAGCCCGGAGCCTCTCCGAGAGGAAGCAGTTTGCTCTTTCTTCCTTGGTTTTCCCTTTGAAGGGGATAACTGGCACTTCATTTGTCTGGGGGTTTGTTATGACTCTGACCTAACAGATACCACACTTAGCAAACTCGCACTCCTCACTAATGGAGGATACTTGAATCTAATTGCCCCGTATCACCCAACACCGGAGCCTTGAGCATCCTCCTCCCATGGCAGCACAGGCAGAGCTGCTCATGAGCCAAGGCTCATGGGGATGCTTCCCACATGGCTCCGTGCCTGGGGGCACTCACGGACACAGATTCCCTCGTGTCAGCCTCGCCTCGGGGTGCCAGAGCCCAGAAGGAGTTGGGAGCAGGCGGTGTGGAAGGGGGGGTTAAAGCACGGCATTCCGGATGTGGAACTTGCAGGAATAACGGTGCTGGGTTGGGAAAAATGAGGGGTGAATTCCCCCGGGTTATGCTCACTGCCATAAGCCCATCTCTTTGCTCCTTGGCTTGGGGGGGGCGAAGGGAGGTGATGCTGCATCTTTGCACCCCATTGTGCGGTTTGGGGGTCTCTGGCTCACCCAGCGGCTCTGCCCGCTGTGGTTTTAAAATCCAGAGCTGTTTCCTTCAGAAATGAAGCTTCAAAACAATTATTAAGGCTCAAAAAATAACCCCCCCGCTGCTCGCTGCATGCCCAAGGCTGAAGCAAGGCACTGGGGAGCCCCATTAGTGCCAGGAGCTCTGAAAGGGCCTAAAGCAGGCTTAACACTGAAGCTCAAGGGGGAAGCTTTTCTCTCATGCCCTATATTGCAGCAGCTCAGATACATCCTCACACAGGCAACCTCTGTGTTGTAGATGAGGAGACAAGGTTTGGGAGGATGTGATCTGCCAACCGGAAGGCTGTGCTAACAAGGAACCTTAAACCCCATCCCATCGCTACTGATAAGACTTCCTTGCTTAAATAAATCAGCTTTAAATCTGATAGGATTTGCATTTCCCCCTCCTCCCCCCATATATCCATCAAGTTAAAAGTGAATTTATTTTCCCAATAAAATCCAGAACATTGCTTTTTGTATCTTTCCATTTGCTCTTCCCTCTCAGACCGGGGAGTGTTTAACATGAGCTGTGACTACAAGTTAATAATCACCTCCTAAACCCAGCATCTTTCACCATCTCAGAACGTAATCCACCCTTTAAGGACCCAAATAAATGTTTGTGACGCTCCATAATGACCAATGTATTTTTGCATAGGCACGGTGTGCGCTGCTGCCTGGCCAAGAGAAATGTTCCATTTACCATAAAACTGAGCTTTATCCACGTCTTTGAGGGCTTCCCAGCTTCCCTGAAGAAAGCGAAGCGAAAGGACAAAAGCCAAACAGCATCCGAAGGGATGAGCTCAATCACAGCGGCTCACTCTGTGATTGAAACCATCACGTGGAGTTCAGTGAAGCCACCCAGGGCTCTGGTTCCTGCAGCTCTGCTGGGACCACGCCACCCAGAAAGCTCCTTTCATCACTTGGGCTCCTGCCCGCGGGAGAGCCAGGGTTTAAAAGGAAACATCTTTGTCCCAGAGCAGGATCCTGTAATGAGCTCCAGCCGCTCCCCGCGCCCTTGCTCCGTCTCCTCACGCAGTTGTGCCAGGAACAGTGAAGTTCAGTCTTGGGAATGGCCAACAGGGAGTTAGGGCCGGGAATCATTCCCATCACCTGCCTCTGGAGACGCACCCCCGGCTCTCTTTGTACTCAATGGGGAGAAAGTGCCTCTTTCTCCCCTCGATTGCAGAAGAGAGCCAAGAGGATGAACCAAGAGGTTTGCAGATGGATGCTGGGCTGGGCTGCTGCCTTAGGGGTGGGGATACAGCCCTGCTGCCAAAGCCTGGCACAAGGAGGCACTTGGAAATGTCTCAAGCTTTTCCCATTTTGCAGGGCGTGCATCTTATAAAAAACCCCAAAGCCTCAGACAGAAAGCCAGAGCATTTGGTCCAAAAGCAATTCCTCAGGGATGGGCTCCTCAGTCCTGGCGGTCCCGGCCCTGGGTCCTGGGATTCTGCAGAGGGAACGTGGTCACATCAGGCTCCCACTGTAACTACCTTGTGTCCTGCATCACAGCCCTGTTCCTGGTCCCGCTCCTCATCTACACATGTGTTTAATTGTTGCTATGGGCAGATGGGTTACTGGAAACCAGTGTAAGGCACTTAGGACTGAACAAAAGCCTGGTGCAAGGGCTCCCGTCAGTACTGATTGCCTTGGCTGAGCCAAATGTGTGCAGATATAATCCTGAGGTTAAGCATGGTCTGAACTCCATTTGGCAGCTCTGGAGATCATCTCTCCTGTCTGGTGGTGGCTCCCGAAAGCATCCCCATCCCCATCTCCTCTGGGTTGCAGAGCACTTGGTGCCTCCTTGCAAGGGGGGGTCCTGAGCTGCTCAGATTGGGGGTGATGCAGGAGAAAAAGCAACTGGATTGACATGGAAGGGAGATGGAATGGGACAGCACTGTGTCCCGAGGGGCCAGGGGGACCGCACAGCATCAGGTCCAGGAGAAGGAGCCATCAAATTCCAGCTTGTGTTTCAGTGAGGGTTTGTTCTTGATTCTAACCAATCTATCTGTATCCAGATTGGCAGTTGCTCTCGCACATTCATTTTGTACAAAGGCATCCCTAAATGGGAAGGGAATAATTTATACTGACATAAAGCACCTTTATTTGGATATAACTATCTACATTAAGGAGGCTGGATTGCTCTCGCCGTATCAGGATGGTGTAGTTGAAGCTCTATTACTCGTACATAAGCTATTCCTGGCTCTGCTCCTGATTTATTGGCCTAGCAGAGCCAGGCTGGGTGTGTCTGGATTCATGTTGTGTTGGTATCAGGGAATCAACCTTACTTCCCTAATCCAAGGTATGCGATGTAAATCAAGAGGGCTCCAGGGAAGGCAGGGGCATTTTATCAGTGTAAAGCGAGAGGAGAAGTGAGCCCAAGGGGAGGATTTACCACAGAACCTGCTTTTATCATTTTACGACCTGTTGATTTTACTTTCCTGACAATTACTCAGAAGTAGGAAGCAAGGGGAAGAAAGAGGCTTGGGCTCAGATGAAAGGGAAGTGGGAGAACCGGGCTGCTGGTTTGAAATGGAAGAGTTGAATCCATCCGGGAAGAGCGGCTTCCTCCCACTCGCTGCCTCCAGCCCTGCCAAGGACCTTGCTTCTCATGGCAGGGGTCACCCTGATAAGACAGTGACCTCCAGCATCAAACCTGGACCTTGAAACCCCGCCAGGGAGCTGGGGAATTTGGGTTGCTTTTGGTTTAATGGGATGCAATCGTGACTCACAGCCGTTATTCCCATTAGCAACCAGTGCGGGGGGGTCTGTGCCCATGGGACATCACTGGTGCCGTCCAATGCCATGGTGAAGATGCTGAGGGCCTTGTGCCAAGGAAGCAACCACCGAGGTGCCTCGACTGGCTTTTGAGATGAGACAAACCAGTGGCCACACTGCACAGAGCACTTAGTTCTAATTGCCTGCAGAACTGGGTTTTAAAGAGTGATGCTGGGTTTGAAGGATGGAATAATGATCCCATTTGGCACTTCGGGGGGGTTTAGGCTTGGGCAGGCTGTGCAAATAGCAGCTAATGATGCTCTCAGCATCAGCAGGTCAAGGTGGGCTGCCTGCTTTCTAGAGAGCTGCTGCCAGGAGCTTGGTTAAATACACCTCAAACAAGCTGGTTTGATGCCCCAGGACTTCTCCTTAGCTCTTAGCTTGCTGTGGGTGTGAAAGCCAGACTCAAACCAGATAATGGGGCTCTCGGCTCAGCTTCTGCTGCAGGGCAGGATCAGGCAGAGCACCCACTGTAGGCTCAGGAGGGAGCTGAAGCTGTTCTGCTGCTGGGGTGCAGACCCAAACCTGTATCGGCATCCTCCCTGCTGCTGCCTCCAGAGCCTGTTGCCTGCACTGTTCTTACCCCAGGTCTCTCTTGAAACTCTCTGCCATTTCCAGTATTTAGGATGGAGGGATTGGCCAGAGAAGGGGTTTCCTATAGGGATGGTACCTGAAGGTACCCACATTGGGCACTGAATCCTCCAAATCCAAGAGAAGGCAGCAAACTGGATCTGCCCAGCCGGTATTCTATAATGGGGGAGAATGTGGCAGCGTGTTAGGGTTAGGGTTAGAGAAACAGAAAGACCTCATAGGGGAAGGCTGGGATGGGGGGAGCAGCTCACGGTGCCCCTGTGTTGGCTCTGCTTCTGCCATGTGCAAATGCACCCCCAGCATTGGGGATGGTGGCAGCTTCCAGCTCCCTCCATGAGCTCTGTGATGCTTTTATCCCAAGGCTGTGGTACACAGAGACCCCTTGGCTGGTTTTACCCCTTCCCTGGGGTTTGCTCACTCACCTTGTCCCCAGCAATGGGATGGCTCCTGTACATGTGCCACCTTCCCTGACCTCTTCTTTATGCCCCTTCACTGGTCTTGCACCAGTTTTGGTGTGCACGAGGCCAGGATGGACAAGTACAGCACGTTTGGGCTGTGGGTATCGTTGTGCCTCTCCTGCTCCCCTCCCAGGTGGATGCCGGCCGCCAGCATCCCTCCTCCCCACCTCCTCCTGTTCATCCATACACAAATGGGGGTCTCAAGGGAAGGTTGCTCTTGGTGTGAAACACGGCTCTGCAGTTACAGGAGAGAACCCGAGGAACAATGAAAACCCTCAGGGAAATCATTTCATATTTGCAGCCTTCTCACATGGGTTCCTGACGCTTGGGTCTGAGCTGATTTATGCCGTCAGCCGTTAGACAGTGTGGAGGTGAGGTCAGGCACGGGCATTCCTCATCTCTTCCCCGGCGCTCAGAGATCCCTTGGGCAAGGTGGAATCAAAGCATTGCAAATGGTAGAGGTCAGGAGAGTGACACTGGGAGAGGTAAAAGAGCACAGCCTCCTGCCTCCTACAGGATGGCTGACACCTATACATCTTCATATTGCCAGTGTTTCCGCTTGAAAAATGGCACGTCGTTTGTTTTACTTTTTCCTAACCCTCCTCTCCCCTTAAATCCTCTCCATTTTCCGCAGTGATCTATAGGGATCGTTTGTGTCAAGGCTGATGATTTTGTGGTACAGCGTTTTGATAGGAATAAAGCTGTAAGACAGGCTTTAGCCAACAGGTGCCTGCTCTTTCCGCAGCCTCGCCGAGACCCTGGAGGTTCAAATCCCATCTTCCCATTGGGAATTCTCTTGGCACTGGTTTGTGGCTGCGGCGAGGGGCTCAGGTCGAGCAGCTCTGGGGGATAGTGTCGTGATGCTGAGGCATGATGTGGTTTGGCCTCTCACAGCCGATATTCCCCTCACAGCCCAACCGCAATCCCAGTGGCCTGAGATGCTGCTCTGGGCTCCGAGAGTTTGTTTGCTCCTGGGGTCCCTTTGTGGTGTTGCCATCTCTGGCTCTGTCTCTGGTTGCCTTCATCCCCATCACTTGCTCCTGGCATGAAAGATGAGAAGATGCTGTAGGCTGGGTCAGCCTGGAGAAGAGAAGGCTCCTTAAGGGGACACCTTAGGGCAGCTCCAGTGCCTAAAGAGGTTCCAGGAAAGCTGGAGAGGGGCCTGGGACAAGGGATGTAGGGGCAGGACAAGGGGAATGGCTTGAACCTGCCCAAGGGGAGACTGAGATGAGCTCTTGGGAAGAAGTTGTTCCCTGTGAGGATGGTGAGGTGCTGGCATATAGGGGAACAGGATGTGTTTGTGCACTGGGGGAGCAGCATGTCTTTGTTCAGGTCCTTGTTGCCAGCCCGGCAATAACAAACCCATCAGCACGCTTCATGGTTCAGGTCTGCCCCTCCTGTTGAAGCCAGGGGTATTTTCATCCAAAACACCTCAGGACTCAAGCAGTAGCTCATAACTGGGTGATGGTGGCTCTTATTGCATCCCCATGGCTCCCATCCCATAAATCCCCCCTGGAACCTCTCTGAAAACCAGCTACAGGACCAAAGGGGATGAGGGAGAGACGGTCCCATGCAGGGACCAGCCAGCCCCGCCATCCTCCGCTGTGCTGGGGGGGTTGATAAGGCTCCACATGTCAGGCTTAGGTTTCCAAGGTGGTGGAACATCAGCGAGAAGCAAATATTTGGCCAAGAGCAGCCTGAGGGACGCTGGTGTCCGGTGTAGCCGCCCAGCGTGCCCATATGTTAGTACTTATCCATCAGCCTCTCTGAGTAACGGCGCAGAGGGCCGGGGCGAGGGTTGGCTTTTGTCAAAGCATCCCTTTCAGCGGCGGTTAAATAAACCCATGGAGCTGCCCGTCTCGAGAGCTTGCCTCTTCCATCTGTCTGCACCGAGCCACCCGTGGAAGGAAATGGATGAGGCCTTCAGAGCTTCAGCCAGGGCCCGGAAAATGAGCCAGTCCGGTTAACAATAAATGGTGGCCGCTTGGAGCACACATGAACGGTCTAGTGGAGAAGAAAAGAAAGTTGAAGCTTAATGAAGTCCCCGCGCCCGTGTCCCTGCGCGTGGACAGGAAAGGACGGGTGGTTTATAACTGTTTATTGGAGTTAATGGTAATAAATTCCTCACTTGTGATGCATTAACTTTAATGTTTTCATTACGCGATGATTTAGGTTTCCCCTTTTCGCGTTGTAAATCATGTTGGCCCGGTAGCGCAGCAGGTCGAACGGCTGACATAATGTTATGTTTGGGGGAGAGAAGAACAGGGGAGTGAGTTACACAGATTATGGATTTATGTGTTTCATACATTATTGTTTCTTTTAGAGGGCTTTAGGAAACCTCCTCCTTAGGAAGGCTGCAGTGGACACAGACCCATCCGAGCAGGGGGTTTCGGGATGCGGCAGCGAGGGGCTTGGTTTCCATAGCAACTCCCCAAATCCGCTTGGTGCTGAAGGGTTTTTCTTTCCTCCCTCCCACTTTGCTGAGTGTGAGCCCTTGGCTAATGAGCTGTGCAAATAGATATTGAGATTTAGTGGGTTTTATTTTGCAATTATAGACTTTGCCATTTGGAAGGAAACTTTTGGGCCAAGGGCTCTGCCTCCTCTTTGAATTCTCCTTTTCTTTTCTCTCGCTTTTATTTCCCTTTGGCAAAGTTGGTTCAGCTTCAAACTTGCTGTTAAATTTTCCAGACAGAAGGAGAAAATAAAGCACCAAGCAAAGTTGGAGGCCTTTTTCCACCCTCTCAGGCTAAATCCCAGCCCAACCGTTGGCCATTGACTGCCTCTTCTCTTGTTTGCTTATCAATCATAAACCCCACAGTCGTGGACTGCTCTGAGAAAACAACAGCAAATCCAACACTAACCCGGCGCCTAACAAAGGTCCATCTGTACCTTCCCCTCCCAGTTTGTGCCCAGTCAGTAGCTGTGGTCTGGGATTTAAGGGCAACAGGATTTAAGGGTTTAAGAACAACAGAGTTAATTCAGCCCCATCCAATCCCAGGTGAGAATTGTGGCTTCCTTGAGCGACTTCCATGGGTTTTGTGTTTGTTCCTGACTGTCAGCACTTGTCAAGAGCCCGTGCCCTTCTCTGGGACCAGTTAATCTTGGTTCCTACCTTCAATACTGGTCTGTACTGGTTGCTACAAAGGAGCACTCAGCAATTCCCTGCCCGTCCCGAAGGTCGCTCTGGGTTTAGTGGCAGTTTTGGGGTGGGCTCTTTGGCTGGGGATGCCTTGGAGCATCTGAAGGCTCCTGAGCCTGAGGATAACTGATCCCGAAGCTGGACACGGGGATATTTCGCTTGATAATTTGCTCTCCATGATTTGTGGCCATTGATTTTTGACTGCCTCCAGCTTGCTGACCAGCTTTCAATCCAGGAAGTTATCTTGGGGTGGATGCCTGCACTCTGGATTTTGCTTACTGGCCTCGTCTCAGAAGTCAGGCTGAAGCTTGAATTAATCTTCCCTGCCGTGCCTTGCCTTTTCTTCATCTACTTGCTTATTTTCCTGCTCAAAAAATGCAATAAATCGGGCTGGCACAAGATCTATTCCGTGTGATCCATGATGACAATTGTTTGGCTCCCCATTCTCTTTGAAACAGTTGCTCATTTTGTTCCCATCCCTATAAATGATCCCCAGCCACTTCCAAGGCACTGAAAGGTTCAGCAATGCACCCGAGGCACAGAGGCAAATGTGTCCAAGGGACACTGAGGGCCTGGGAGCCGCTGAGGAGATGCCACTTGGAGCTGGGGGATGAGGAGGCAGGGACCAGGGGGACCACAGTGGTGGATGGTGGCTCACTTCCCACCATGGCCTTTCTCCTCTTGCTCTCTTTGGTCGGGACATTTTGTCTGTGGCTGCCCCATCCCTGGCAGTGCTCAAGGCCAGGTTGGACACAGGGGCTTGGAGCAAGCTGCTCCAGTGGAAGGGGTCCCTGCCCATGGCAGGGGTTGGAGCTGGAGGAGCTTTAAGGTCCCTTCAACCCAAACTGTTCCATGATTCTGTGATTAACCCATGCCTGTTGCTGGCTGCTTTGCTGGGCTGCAGCATCTGCACGGCTCTGGAAAGGTCCTTCCCAGCTCTGCCTGATGCATCCACCCTCCATCATCCAGAGCCTGGAACCAGGGAGCCAAGCTCACTGCAGTCCTCCTATGGGAACTGGACCATCGGTAGAGCTGGCTGGTAACTTTGATTAAGGGTACCCAGGAAGGGGTATCTGTACCCCACACAGAGCATGATGTGGGAAAGCAGAGACGCTTTCAAGACCCTTTTGATCTTGGAAAAAGGTAATGGTTTAAATACAAGAAGCATTATTCCCTCATCAGAGACCAAATGGACCATGGCTTGCAGCCAGGCCCTTGGTTTTACGTGGGATCGGATAGACCCACAAGTGCCACTTGGTGCCTGTGTCCTGGACCCCTTTGCCATGGCAGGCCTGGGTGGTGGGTGTGAATTCCAAAGGCTTTCAGCACTTCCCGAGCCCATCTCGCTTTGAAGGAGCTTGTTTGTCTCCTCCTGATTGTCTTTCTGCTCATTAGCTTCAATGGAAAAAGAGCTCAGGCACCACGGAGGGCTTTGGGAAATTACAGCCGATTGTGCTCTGGTTTGAAATGGGTTTGGGTGTTCCCTGTGAAGGCCCCGGGAGCAGAATCTGCTCTTGGCACGTTTGAGCCTGGTGAATAAGCTGGAGGATGGGGAATGAGCTGTGAGCATCGTGCCTCCGCGCTCCATCCCTTTGAACAGCGCTGATGTGACAGCGTGGGCACCGATGCGGCCCCGGGCATGTTTGGCTCCAGCTCCTGTGGCTGCAGCTGGTGTGCATGACTCAGAGACCAGAAGGGCGAGAGCTGAAACCCAAAGGTCTTTGAGGACATGGCAAGGACAGGCTGGAGCCATCAGCAAAGGCGCAGGCTCGGTTGGTGACCTGGGTTCAGCCTGATGCAGGGGTAATGAGAGCATCCTGCAGCAGCACCTGGGGGATGTGAATCGCATTGAGGCACAATAAAGAGGGGAGAGAGCTGGTGTCTGCTCCTGCTTCTGTGAGTGTGGGCCTATCCTCTGCAGAAAAGTGGTCTCCAGGATGATGGCATAGAGCAATTCCCAGTGCCTTCAGCGCGCAGCTCCTCTGCAGGAGATGCTGGTGACACTGGGAGGTGAGCGGGGCTCACTGGGCTCAGCCATGGCACACAGGGGGAGATTCCAGGGTGGGAGGGACCACTGAGACCATATCCAAACACAGAGATGTCTGGGGCAGCACAGATGTGCCTCTCTCAGATGAATGTAAGGCCTTTTCTGTCCCTGTTTTCATACACGGTGGATGGCCGTTAGTGGTTGGAACGGATGACCAGGCAACAGCCCGGCTTTTCCATCACTGGGGCTCCTGGAAGATGGGGTGGGCTGTGGTTTACCTGCCAGCTGTGTGGTCCTGGGGCAGAACCATCTGGCTTAGAAACCAGAGAGCCTTCTGGGGCTGGCTCCCATCCATCCTCTGTGGAGCTCCTGGGTGTCCATTAAGAAATACCCCCCCCCCCAATGGAGCCTGCCTTTGCAGGTATATTGAGCTATTTGCTGCTAGCAAAAGCCATCTGGATTGTTACAGGGGACATAGGGCAGGACAGGGACACCCCACCAGCCCCAGCCCTGCCTGCAGCCAGGCAGAGCACCGCATCCCCTGCACTCACCCACCTCGCACAGATGTAATCTCAGCTCTGCATTAGCAGGGCTGCATTAGCCATGCTGCGTGCAGCACACCGGTTACCACTGCCACCTTCGTGTCACAGGCTGTAAGACTTCAGGTTTCCAGAGCCCTGTGCAATCCAATCAGCCCTCACAACCCTTCCTTAATTGTATTTAGTTTGTCTGAGCAACCACAGAGTGCTTAAGGAGAAGGGAGTTTCCTTTCATTGTGATATTCCTGATGGGAAACTGAGGCACAGCGTCCCTTGCAGAGCAGGAGAGATTTGGGCTCTTGATGATGTTTCGGGTGCCACAGAGGCACCGGAATGCTGCTAACCCAGCACATCCTGGCACCCAGAGCCACAAATAACCTGAAACGTGGGATGTGCTTATGTGGTAAATTGATCTCCAATGGGGCACAGCACATTTGGGAATGCAGTCAGGAATCCCAGGGGTCCTGCCTGCTGACAGGCAAGCACCAAGAAATGATGGGTGAAAGAGAGAAGGATCGGGTATGGCAGAGGCTGTTGCTGGCTCCCATCACATCTGTGCTGTTTGTGGTGTCTGCAAGGTCCTTGTGCTCCCCAGATCTCCCTTGTCAGTGAGGCAGGAGCAGGAAGCGCATCCCAAGGAGGACCCGCATGGCCAGGAGCATCCCTGCCTTGGCTCGAGCGGCAGCAGCAGCAGCATCCTGCACGCTGGCTCTTTCCAGAGCCAGTTTGCACGGGGGAGCGGGGGCCGAGGGAAGCCCCATGCTGATAATGTACTGAGAGTCAATGAAATTAAAGCAGCAGAGCGGCCCTCGCAGCTCCTGCCTTCCCCCTGGGTAATTCAATCGGAGCGCGAGCGCTGATGGGATCTCGCCGGGGCTGCCTCTTGTCCCCCCGCTGGGCTCTGGCTTCTTAACATC
Source organism: Neopsephotus bourkii (assembly GCF_033783945.1). NCBI lineage: Eukaryota > Metazoa > Chordata > Aves > Psittaciformes > Psittacidae > Neopsephotus > Neopsephotus bourkii. The sequence goes on along the minus strand of NW_026902294.1, from coordinate 732,231 downwards.
GACATCAAAGTTTCGCTCAGGCATTGTTTATGCTCCTGCCAGCGGGATCGGGGAGCTGGCGTTGGGCACGTTAATGGGATGTTCATACTCGCCGGGTCTCCCTGGGCACCCGGCACCACCGGCCCATTTCCAGCGTTATAAATGTCCCATCAAATGACATTTAGATTTGCATTAGCAAAAGAGGTTCAGGGCTGGGAGCTGAGGGGAAATGTGCCTTGTTTGCAAGTCAGATGCTCAGCATCACTTAGAGCAAGGCCCGAGCACATCTCTGCTATGGGGTGCCAAGGAGGTGGCAGCACAGGGGGTGTGCGGGGTCCCTGCTCTGAGGGTGCATCTGAAGGTGGTGCAGGAGCTCCTCAGGATCATATTCTGCATCTTCCCCCATTGGGAAAACTCTTCTGATCCGGCCAGGCTGGACCCAGAGAGGAAATTTGGGTCCTTTTGAGCATCCTCGTTTGGTCTCAATGAAAACATCGTGCTGATGGGTTGGGGGAATGGGAAATCCCAGGACGGTTTATGTTGGAAGGGGCCTGAAAGCTCCTCCAGCTCCAACCCCTGCCACGGGCAGGGACCCCTTCCACTGGAGCAGCTTGCTCCAAGCCCCTGTGTCCAACCTGGCCTTGAGCACTGCCAGGGATGGGGCAGCCACAGCTTTATCTGGGCAAATCCCAAGGCTTGGCTTTGCTTTTCTCTCTGTAGGAGTGGAGGAGGTGACACCCAGGTCCATCCAAGATACAGGGAACATCCTGAAGCAAGGCTATCTGGAGAAGAAGTCCCGAGGTGAGGCTCGACAAGTGCCATAAGTTAAGGTTTGGGGACGTCACCTCAGAGTTCCCAACAGCTCAAGCTTTCAGATGGAACACTAACAGGGAAAGGCATCTTTTCCATAGCACATGCAGGGTCTTTCAGGCTTTCCTCAGGCCTCATGCACACAGGGAGGGCTCAGCCTTTACTTGTGCTCTTTTGCAGCTCATCCAACTGCACAGAGATTAAACCCCCAGATTGAATTAAGCAGCAGCGCAGTCCTCTAAGGCAAGATGCAGCACCTAATGAGGATAAAGCCCGGGTGAAGACAAGGGGGCTGGGAGCATCGCACACATTAGCAGGTTGAGATAAGGGCTCTGAGTCAGCCCGGGCTTTATCTTGATTTCAGTGCCCCTTGTGAAAGCTACAAATCATTTCCTCATCGCTCTGATTTCATCTTGGATGGCAGCAGGGATGAGGCAAGAGCAGCCCCTTTTTGCCTCATGGCCCTCAGCTGAGCGCTGTAACTGGTCCTGTGCACGTTCCAGCTTGCTCCGGTTATACAGTAAAAGGCATGGGCTTAAATCTCCCCTGGGGAGGTTTAACCCAAAGCTGTGCTCCCTCCCAGTTAGCAGGGCTAAGGGTCACAGCAGCCCAGTTCAGCCCAGCCCAGTTCAATGCAGTGCAGTTCAGCCCAGCCCAGTTCAGTTCAGCCCAGTTCAATTCATCCCAGTTCAGTTCAGCCCAGCCCAGTTCAGTTCAGTTCAGTTCAGTGCAGTTCAGCCCAGCCCAGTTCAGTTCAGCCCATTTCAATTCATCCCAGTTCAGTTCAGTTCAGCCCAGCCCAGTTCAGTTCAGTTCAGTTCAGTGCAGTTCAGCCCAGCCCAATTCAGTTCAGCCCAGCCCAGCCCAGTTCAGTTCAGCCCAGTTCAATTCAGCCCAGTTCATTTCAGTTCAGTGTAGCTCAGTTCAATTCAGCCCAGTTCAGTTCAATTCAGCCCAGTTCATTTCAGTTCAGTGTGGCTCAGTTCAATTCAGCCCAGTTCAGTTCAATGCAGCTCAGTTCATTTCACTTCAGTTCAGCCCAACCCAGCCCAGTTCAGTTCAGCCCAGCCCAGTTCAATTCAGCCCAGTTCAGTTCAGTTCATCCCAACCCAGCCCAGTTGAGCCCAGTTCAGTTCAGCCCATTCAGGTGTATATTTTGCTTGCATGAATTCTATGTCATAAATCTGCAGGGTTTTATTGGGGAAAAACAAAAAAAAAAGAAGTCTTTTTTGCCCTAAATATTCCCTGGAAGCAGGAGAGGACGGATCCTCTTCACTCTGTTCCGACCTTGTCTTTCCAGAGCACAGCTTCTTTGGGTCCGAGTGGCAGAAGCGCTGGTGTGTCCTCAACAGAAGCACCTTTTACTACTACGCCAATGAGAAAAGTAAGTGGTGAGGTCTCTGCTTCTGGTCCCCAGCTGCAGGTGATGGATGGAGGCACGGACAGGGCTGGGAAAGAGCAAGGCAGAGCGCTTGCTGAAGGCCAGGTTATCATCTGACAAGAGGGAAGGTTGTCATTCCCTATCAAGATACAACATGCAGGTCCTACAAAGGCAGATCTCAGCTTGCTTCCCCCCAGAAAACCACCTTTATAGGTGTGGAACAAGAGAAGAGAGACCCAGGAACAGAGCTGCGTGTGGATCAAATGATGTTCCAAGCTTTCCATTAGCCGTCACTGGGCTTCAACCCCCTCAGTGGCTGTATATAACCCATGTGTCAGTGTACATAAATATTTTGCAGTCATGCTCCATCAGGTCCATATAAACAGACAGCTCATATCTCCAACAGAGTTTGGCGTGATGAGATGGATGGCCTTCCCCTGGTCCACCCATCCAGAAACACACCATGAGAGCAGCTCACAAAGCAACAGTGACCAGTCTGTGACTGGGACAGGATTGAACTCCAGTGGGATGTGAGGGTGAAGCTGGGTCTTTGTCCTTCCTCCACATCCTTTGGGGATCTCAAGTGCTTTTCGCTTCCAAACGAGCTTCCCAACTCCTCTCACCCTGGTATGTGCAGAGCATCCTTAGAGTAGATGCAGGTGTTGAAGCCAGGGTTGATGCTTTGAGGGGGGGACAAGCAGTGGTCATCACCTCCCCAGATGACAACACAGGAAGGGAAACCCATTATGAGCGAGCTGAAATCCTTATGGAGGGCTCCCTGGAAGGATGCGTGGATAAAACAGGCTCAGAGCAACTTCCTCACCCGGATACAGCAGGGAATAATGAGCTGGAGTAAATAGCAGTGCCTTGGATGGCTGCCGGGAAGCTCCTTCCCTCTGCCCTGCCTCACAGCAGCACCACAGGGCACTTCCCATTTCCTTCCAAGGCCTGTCCATGCCTCACCAGCACAACAGCCATTGGGATCCCATCTCCTCAAGTCCACCATGGTGTCTGCTTCGTGCCAACCAGCTCATCTCCTGCAGCCTCCTGACCCCTTTCTCTTGAGGTTTAAAAGGGCATCCTCTCTCCTGTGTCTTTATGAAGATGCTATCCTATTCCCTTTGGACTTCCAGGGACGTGCTGAGACTGAAGGGGTTTTTCCCAGCCATTCCCCATTGGCGCGTTGTGTCCCTCAGTTTCCCTGTGTGGACATCTGCAGCACCCCAATCTGCCAGCTGGATGAAGAGATGCTGACTCCAGATTTAACACCTTTCTCTTCTTCCAGGCAAGCAACCTAAAGGCACCTTCTCCATTGAGCGCTACGGTGCCCGCCTGGCTCCCCATCTCCGCAAGGACTCTCGGAAAAGATGCTGTTTTGAGTTAACCTGCTCTGGCAAACGCACCTACGAGGTAGGAACTGCGGGTCCAAATGGCTCTCGTGTGCTGGTTGACCCCCAGAACCAAAGCACATGGTCCAGGTTGGGGGGCAGAGGTGCAGGCTGGACCTGCGGGCTCAAGGGGGTTGGGAAGCTTCAACAAACCAAGCAGAAGGCACCGATGCTGCTTCTTGATGGGTGATCTCAGCATGGGCTTTCCCATGGCATAAGAATCATCCTGGGCTCTGTTTGCCCCCATGGAGCACAGGGTTTAAGCAAGAACATGGTGTAGAAGCAGTGGAGGATGGGGTGTGGGAAGCCCAGTTTAAATAAGCCCCTCAGAGCCAGGTTAAATTTAAACCTTGATGTGTTGAGCACCCTGGGGGAACCTAAAACCTGCGGCAATGAAAAACCCAGCCCAGTGCACGATGTCTGCAGGGGAAGCTTCCTGAGCTTGTGGATGTCTTGGTTCCGAGCCGGTGTAGTGCATTCAGTGGGGATTGTGGTCTTCATCTGACTTGGTTTAATGAATTAGGCTTGACAGCTTTCCTCTGGGATAGTCTGGCTTTGTTCCGCTTCTGGTTCCCTTTTTGGAATAGGGAGATAAGAAGGGAAATGGCTTTCCTAAAGTCACAGGGGCAGAACGGCTGAGCCAGGGTCTCCATCCCCAGTCCCTTTCCTCCCTCTCCCAGCACAATAACTGGTGAACCTCCCTCCAGTTCACAGCCCCAAGCCCAGCAGAGGCTGAAGAATGGGTGGATCAGATCCAGTTCCTCCTGAAGGGTGAGTTTGGTGGCCCTGGCAGCATCTGCCCGCCTGCTTTCATGTGGGAGCTTGGCCCTTGCTGGGGCTCTGCATCCCCTCTTAGCCAAGGAGAGCTCCTGGGGCTTTGCTCCTTGGAGCCACTTGTTTGGAGCCCACACCTGGGTCCCCTCGAGAGCTCCTGGCTGGTTTTAGAGGCCAGGGCTGGGTGGTTTCTCCTGCCAGACCTGAGCTCCTTCACTATCCCCTGTGATGAAGAGGATGAAGAGGAGCTCTACAACGACGTGGGCAGTTCCGAGTCTGTGACCACGGTATCCCATAATACTTCTCTGAATCGAGACGGGCCAAATGTTGAGATGGAGGAGGATGACATCTATGAGGTTTTGCCAGGTAAGCAACCAAATCCTGAGCCATCCCCTAGCCCCAGCCCTGCAAACACCCTTGACACAGCACATCAATGGGAATGGGTTTGATGGACCCTTATCTCAGAGATCTGACCCCATTTCTTTGTCTGGCCTGGCTGATGGAGCACAAGAGCAAACCCTTTGTGTTGTGCTGAGGTGGAGGGGTGGTGAATTGAGGTGAGGCAGCTTTTAGAGGCTCCCTTCAGCTCCCCTGAGATTCGGTTTGGTGCGAGTGGAATCTCTGGGCTGTGTTACCTGGAAAATCAGACTGGAGATGATGAGAAAGCTCCCTCCCGGGCACACAGTCAGGGCTGTAATGCAATTACTGCCCTTCCAGGAGATGATAACGTAACTGCATTAAAGACCAGTGCTTGTTCTCTAACAGTGCACGAGGTCTGGAGGTAGCAGAGCACCAGCTCCCTGTTAAAGGAGCCAGGAGCAACCCTCAAAGCGCCTGCAAGGGTGACACCCTCTGCAATAGCTCTTGGTATAGCAGAGCCCATGGTGTGATGTGCCCCAGGGCTTGGCCAAGGGCTCACCTGAGCCTCATTCAAACCCATGTGTGGTTGTGCCTCTGCTCCCCTGAAAGCAGAGCCCTTTGGTTGCTGTGTTCAGCCTCTCTCCATCTCTCACCTCTGCTTCCTGGGCTGCCCTTCCTCTGTTCGCATCCTCAGCTCTTTGGGCAGCAGCGTTCTCTGCCCTTGGGTGCGCCCACAGTGGTCCCTGGGCTGGGATGGAGGCTCCACAGGGGTCTCTGGGCCCGTGGGTGAGAGGTGCTGATGGTTGGCCAGGCTGAGGGCGTTCAGCATCCCTGCCTGCTTTGGTGGCTGTGTCCAGCTCCTCACTGCCTTGGGGCCACCAGCACTGACTGGAGCAGCTGTAACATCTGCTGGGAGCTGGCGCAGTGTTAAGGATGGATCCCATCGCTGCCCTCCCTTCAGGATGCAGTGTGAGGATGCCGACCCTGGCAGCTGGGTTCACCCTCGGTCCCTGTTCCCATGCACATCAGTGCCCTGATGCCCCATCCCTGGCAGTGCTCAAGGCCAGGTTGGACACAGGGGCTTGGAGCAAGCTGCTCCAGTGGAAGGGGTCCCTGCCCATTGTGTTGGAGCTGGAGGAGCTTTGAGGTCCCTCCAACCCAACCTATTCTGGGGGCATTTGTTGCCACGAAGGGGCAAGCTCCTCATCCCCCACAGGCCCCAGTTCCTGCAGCTTGGATGTCGGTGGTGGTGGCACACTGATGCCAAGGGTGCAAGGGGTGAGAAACCAGTCCCAGGGCACAGGGGCAGGTGGGAGAGATCACGAGCCCTGAGCTCATCCTCCCTGCTCCTTCACCCCCTCAGTAGGAGCAAGGAACAGCCTCATCCAAGCTGGGATCTCCTCCGGGCCCAGCTGCCTCCCTTGTGTCCTGAGTAAAAACAGAGGGAAAAGGATGGAGAAGGGAAGAAGGGGGGGGGAGATGAAGAGATAATTTCCTCAGCAAGTCATCGTCGTTAATGAAGTTTTACAAAAACAGATACAACCAAGGAAAAATAAAATTTCACAGGTGATAAATTTTTCCAATTTCCCTGGCAGAATTCGATGGGATTGTTAAATTAAGAGTGAAGGTGTCTGTTAGGAAGCAACGAGCAGTGATGGGTAATTTTATAGAGTGGAAAATTGAATCAAATTGCTACATTAAAACACAGCTCCTCTGAGAATCTGCCCCAATGCCCAGGCTGCTCCAGCGCAGCAGGGGGGGGGTACAGCCATGCCTGGGGCTTGGGGCTGCCCTGGACCACTCGGGATGCCCATAGGGATGGCAAGGTGAGGTTGTGATGCTCTGCACAGGGATGCGGCAGCAGGGGAAGGGCACAGCCCCCAGGGGATGCGTTTGTCAGCGTTTCCCTCTGATCCATCCCTATAAAGCCGGGATATTGGATGGGATCGGACACCCCAGGGGAGGCAGACTTGGGAGAGCGCCTGGCTGTGGGGCCGTGGTGTGATGGGAGCTGCTTCCCGTGGGAAGCTGAGCCCCATCCGCAAGGACTGCTCCTTACTGCAGCTTTGCCAAAGGCACAGAGTGAGAGGTGAGCAGGGCAGAGGGAAACTGAGGCACAGGGGAGAGCCTTGTCCAAGCCATGGAGCAGCTTTGCTCCGCTTGGAAACCCAGAGGCACCGTTTCCTCCACGGCACGTGGATTCCTGCACCAGCCCCGTCTGCTGCTTCCCAAGGAGCTTGTGTTTGCCTGTGAGCAGGGATCTGGAAGAGGTTTCCTGAGGACAGCCTGGCTCCGGGGTGGAAGCGGTGCCTGCAGGATGCAGGATGTGCACAGCAGGGATAGGGGGAGCCCCTGGGCGCAGGTGGGGGAATGATGCTGCCCTGCTTTGGAGGGCAGCTTTGGGGGTTTCGTGGCATGCAGGAGCTGGTTTGATGGCCCTTCACCTCAGGAGATGGGATACAGGGAATCGGTGCCATAGTTAAAGGATAAAGGAATCCAGATGTGAGGGTTTGGGGGTGGGTGGGGTGGGAATGATGGGGAGGGAGCACTGCTCTGGATACATTTCCCTTCTCTTTTACACATGCAAAGAGCAGGCAAAAGGCACTTTCCATAATTCATTTTGGGATCAATGCTAATGGGATCCTGCCTCGTCAGGGGCCGACCCCTACAATAAAGTCTGATTTATTTAGGAAAGATTTTTGGGGGCCGTTTCCCATCTTAATGGGGGGAGCAGCAGCAGCGCCCCTCCGCCATGGGATGCGATTTGTAAGGGGCAGCCAAGCTCTGACCTGGTTTGCATCGATCAGCTCCGGCTGGGATTGACACCGGAGCAGCCCCAGCGCTTCACTGACCCAGCCTGGGTGCCTGTTGGCTCTCCCTAAAGGGGACAGCAAAGCCACATCCCCTGGGATGCAACAGGGATTCCACACTGGAAGAGCTGTGCCGAGGCTGCTCTGTGGTCCCCAGGGAGGCAGCAGCAGTGCAGGAGGTGCAGATGGGTTTGGTTCTGTTTTAGAGATAGAACATGGATATCAATCAGCTTTACATAAATACATGTATAAAATACAGAGATATCAACCGTAGATGGGATCGAGCTCTTATCCGTGTGTAGATCCTTGCTCCCATCTGCCCCTGGATGTTTTCAGCGCTTCCCCATGACTTCCATCCCCTCCTTCCTTTACCCTGTCCCATGGTATTGTTTCTTATGATTCCCTTCCATGCCACCCTGCCTTTGCTCCCCCTTCTCCTCCTTCCCTTCTGCTCCTGTCCCCGCTCCATCCCATCTCCATCCCCGCATCCCGCCTTGCGTTCCCAGCGCCGTCCCGCACAGGGAGCGCTTTGCAGGGTGCGGCCCCCATTTACGAGGCTCTAAGAAGCGATTTGTTTGCCCCGTGTTAACAGCGGTTCCTGGGTTCATGCAACACGCTTGAAAATACGATCTGTGACTTCCTCCCTGCCCACTCGCCACAATGGAGCCGGGGATTTATGGCTGTGGCCGTCGGATGCTCTCTGCCTGCCGGGGGCTCTGGGGTAGCAGTAACGCTCACAGCCCTTCCCCTGACAGCTCTGCTGCTTCCCTTCCCAGACGAGGAGCTCGATCCCCCCTTCCCAGAGGACAGCAAGGACCCAGGGAGCAGGCAGAGACAAGGTAAGAGCCCACCCTGCTTTGGGCAACTTTAAGGGATGCTTGGGGGGGGCTGAGTTCCGCTGCCTTTGAGCATCCTGGGGTGTGATGGAGGCTGTGAGGAGGATGACCAGGAGACCCTGAGGCTGGGCTGGGGGAGCTCTCCCCATCTTCTCCATGCTGTGGGCATGGGGGATGCTTCTCCTTTATGGACAGGACCCCATTGCTTTAGTGAGCTCTTGACGGAGGAGCCTCAGCATCCGTTCCCCTCTTGCCTGATGGAGGCTCTCCCATCCCTGTCCCTTGTCCCATCCCGGACCCCAGAGACGGAGCCAGCTCCCCCCATGCATCCCACTGGGGCAGAAACAACCTGGGGAGAGGGCAGGAAGCAAATCATGGCCCAGAGGAAGCTGCTGCAGGGCTGGATCTGGGAGCGGGAAGCCGGAAGGACACAAACAGAGGAGCCAGCAGCCCGGGAGCCGGCCATGGGCACCGGTTCCACCCCTGCTTCTTCCTTAAGGACCTGCGCTGCGGGGCCGGAGCGGAAGATCCGTTTCCTCCCCGCTCCCATCCCTGCTTCCTCCCGGCTCCGGAAAGCAGCTCCTGTGTCCAAGGAGCTGGGGCTGGGCTGGCCAGGGGCTTCCTGCTGCCCTGCTCGCTCCATCGCACGTGGAAACCATCCTGATGCCCAAGCCTGGCTTGGGGGAGCTTCCACCCCATCCTGATGCCCAAGCCTGGCTGGGGGGAGCTTCCACCCCATCCTGCTGCCCAAGCCTGGCTTGGGGGAGCTTCCCACCCATCCTGCTGCCCAAGCCTGGCAGGGCTGGGGATGCTCAGCCCCATGGGGATGCTCCATGAGCATCCCGCCTGTTGGGTGATGGAGAGCGGAGGGGTTCACTGGTGGATGCTGGGGGTAATGGGTGGCTAAAACAGCTTCACCCGTGCTTGTGCTCGCCTCAGTGCGCCCCAAGCATTGCCCAGCTGGTTCACCCCTCCCAGAGGACCCCAGTGCCCAACTTCCCAATGTTTCTGGAAAGCTGGATCCAACCTTTCCCTTTACCCATCCAACCCCTTTGGATACGTGTCAGGCAGTTGTCCCCAGCCTGGGAGGGTGCTCAGGCCTATTTCTGTTGAGGCCTTGGTAGCAAAGACAGGGATGAGTCCCAGCTGCTTGCAGAGACTGGAGCAAGGCTGATGTCCCCATTCCTCATGGATTTGTGGAGCCTGGTACCAGCACAAAACAACATCCCCATCTTCACAATCCATCCCTTGTGTCCATGCAGCTGCCTCAGGGCAGGGGAAGGGAAGCAGGAGGCGATGGGACCCTTGCTCCTTGCCTGTCCCAACTGCCCCATCCTCAGCGGGGAGTGGAGCCCGGCTCCATGCAGGCTGGTGCTGGAGGTGGTGATGAGCCTGCACCCCAAGGGCATCCCTCGGCTTTGGCACGACCCTGGCAGGCACTGGGACACCCTGCCCGTGCCCACCAGCATCCGCCTGCGGTGGTGATGGTTGGTGATGGTTAGAACCGGTGCAGCCACCGGCAGCCTGGGGATTGCTTTCAGCCCTGGGTTGGTTTGACACCAAACAACGTGTTTGGAAAGCCAGGCTGTATTCCAAGAGGGAAAGGTCATCACAGCCCCAGGAGCCCTGACCCGGGTGATGGGCACTCTGGTCCAAGGGCACCAAAGAGATGATGGGAGTCCTTGGGATGGGGGGGAGGGAAAGGACTGGTTCTTCATTCTGGCACCCGATGAGCATTTGGCTGATGGAAAACCATTGTTTCCCAGTTCGAGGAACCACAAGGATGCCCCGATGCTGGAGCAGCTTCAGGCTGCTGCTCCTGCCAAGACACTCATTCACTCTGCTCAAGGCTGCTTAATCCCAGGCATTGGATGGGCCTGGGGCTGCTGCTGTGGGTGCAGAGCACAATTCCTCTGCTTAGCAAAGCAAAGCCTCGCAGGCTGCTCCCTGTCACCCCCCATGGGCACAGCAATGGAACCCCTGTCATCAGGCTTCAGCATCAACAGGCTTCCCAAGGAAGGGGCTGGGATGGATGGAGCCTCTCCCAGAGCCTCTTGCTGGGGCTGCAGGGAAGATGATGCAGTTGTCACGTTTGGCTGGTTCTGTTAATGAGAAGACCCCTAAGAGCAGGCTCTCGTCCCACTTAGAGCAGTGTAAAGCAGTGAAATCACAGCTCTGCTCTGGACATGCAGTTCAGGGTCTTGATGTGTTTAAACATCACCTCGTCCCTGTGTAAGTGAGCAGAGTGAATGCAGGAGTCCTGCGATGGCTCATCTGCATCCAGCCCACATCCCGCATCCCACATCCTGCATCCCACCTTGCACCCAGCCTGGAGCTGGCAGGTCAGGAGGGTCGTGGCCATCCCCCATGCCCTACAGGGGCTGCAGAGCGCAGTCCCCCCTGGCCTGGCCCTGTCTTGAAGGAGCAAACCCGGAGCCAGGGTCCCTTTCCTGCCCTCAGGCTTTGCTCCAAGGAGCTGCTCCTGGTACCTGGCACCAAGATCTGGGCCGCTTTTGAAGCTGCAGCAGGGGATTAAGAGCGGAGCCGCGCTTCCATCGCGGGGCATCTCCCTCACCCAAGGCCATAAAGGCTGCCCTTTGGAGGCAGGGCTGGAGGGAAGGGCGAGAGCTTCCATGCAAACCTCCCCGGGGGCTGGAAAACGTTGTCCCTTTGTCCTGCCGTGTGCAGGTGCTCCTGCAAAGCTCTGCTTTACCAACAGCTCCTTCCTCTGCTCCTTGCTGAGGGGGGGAGATGCCTCCAAGGTCCTCTTGTTCCTTTGATGAGCAGGGAAGAGCGGATGCAGGAGGGGGAGGCACCTCCCCAGCATTCCCAGTGATGAGGGAGAACCGGGATAAGGTTGGCTCCAGCTTCCCAGCAGCATCCTCACCCCAGGCAAGCAGACCCATGGGTCCCGGCTGCACACCAGCACGGGAATGGGCACTTTTGGCCCTGGAAACCCCTTGTAGGAAGCTGTAGTTCCTATTTCAAGGCTCTTCCCCTCCCAGCAGTGACACAGAGGAGCTGCTGTGTGGGATCGCTGTCCTTAAATCCCTTTGCCAGCACATTAACAACGATGCTCAAGCATTACTGGTGCTTTTATGCCCCCCGCAGCAGCCTTTCCCCACCCTCATCTCACAGGGGACACCAGCAGGTCGGTGCCAAGCCACTGGCTTGCATCCCCATCCCAGGTTGTTCCCTGCATGGTGCTGGTGTCCTCACACCCTCCTCTAATGACCTTCGGTGTTAATGACCGAAGCTGCTGCTCGCCTCATCCTCCTGCTCGGAGAGTTCCTCCGCCTCCAGTTCATCACCTCTGGCTCCTGCACTTAGCACAAGCTGAAATAACTCAGTAGCTCCTACTCCTCCTATTCCCTTCCCAATCTTCTCCTCGCCACTGCGTGCTCCCCCTTTAATACTTTCCAAAGGATGCAGCTCTACTTTGGTGGGGTTTTTTTCTCCCAGCCTAAGTTCCCCAGGTCCCTAAGTCATTCCAGTGCCTCCCTGCTGTGCCATTATCCAGCTCTGTAATGTCCTCTTTCATATTTAGGTGATCAAATCTGGGCACAGCACTCCAGATGCACCCTTATCACTCAGTCCCTTAGACCATATTAGAAGCACTGCCTCCAACATGTGCTCAGTATGCGCTCTTTATGCTTCCTGGGCTTGGCTCAGCTGTGGAGAGCAGCACAGACCCCCTGCAAGGCTCCAGTTATCCATAGGGGTCACATCACGACGATGTCCGTGTCGTGACATTTGGGTTCACCCCCATGTTGGTGCTGAGCCAGCAGAGCAGTCCTGAGGCGTGAGCCAGGAACGTGCTGTAACCGTTGTCTTGTGTGCTTGGGACCTGGGAACGTGGGGGGTTGGGATGGGGTTTTTGGTGCCGGGAAGGATGTGTGGGATGCACTGGGACAAGCCGCTTCCCAGCCCGCAGACTGGGCAGAGCAGCTCAGTCTGGCATCAGGCACATCCAGACCTGAGCCTTCAGCTTGCGTTGTGCCCTAGGAGGTTTGGGACCTTCTCTGAGCTCCTGCAATGGGGGTGAAGGCGGAGATTTGCTCCCTGCTCTCCTCCCATCCCTGTTCCCACTCCGTTCAGTGCTGTTGGCTTCCTGAATGATCCCAGTTCCATTGCCTGCAATGCCCTCCTTGGTTTCTATCCTGAAGGCTGCAGCATCCTCCCTGCAACATCCATGTTAAAGAATGGTGTTCCCCTCCTGTGGCCTCTGGCACGGCAGGGACACTGCATTGCAGAGGTGGTGCTGGGGCCCTGTGTCCCCTTTGGACCAGGTTATGGATCTCCAGGGCTCAGTTTGAGCCTGTGGAGGAGATGAAGGACTTGGGAGAAGGGAAAGGCACCACCCCACAATCCCAGTATTTCCCCATACAATTCCCTGTCACCCTGACCTCTCTTTGCTTTTCCCAGAGGGTCCCTGGCAGGATTATGCCCATTACTACCGAGGCCTATGGGACTGCAGCAGCGAGCATCCCGACGAGCTCTCCTTCCACCGCGGAGACCTCATCTACATCCTCAGCAAGGTAAAGCATCCCCGTGCTCAGCGTGGGGCTCACCTGCAAGGTCAGGAGCTGATGGAACTGGTCCAAAGCAGAGTTCAGTGAGCAGCTCAGTGGAGGGGGGAGCGGGATCCCCCCCCCCAGGGCCACTGCTGCCCTCACACGTGGATTTGGGATGCCCTAAAGCAGGATGCTGCGTGCTCTCGCTGCCGTTTCCCATGGCAATGGGCTCCCTACGTGCTGTTGCTCAGGTAGCACAGGGGTAATTGAGTTGCTCAGCTGGGTGTGACCGGGGCTCCCTTCAGCAAGCACACGCAGGTGAATAACCTGTTTGCATCAGCGGGGGTGCTGTGACCCCCTCCTGCCCCGCTCAGCACCGCAGGGCTCTGTCCTGGCTCCCAGCCGGGTCCCACCGGACCACGGTGGCCTCGGTTTGTGACAGCCATGAATGGGGGCAGTTGGGTTTTCACAGCCTGGTTTGTGTTAAAGGGACCTCAAAGCTCGTCTGGCTCAAGCCCCAATGGGCAGGGACCCATTCCAGTGGGGCAGCTTGCTCCAACCTGGCCTTGAGCACTGCCAGGGATGGGGCAGCCACAGCTTCTCTGGGCACCCTGTGCCAGCGCCTCAGCACCCTCACAGGGAAGAGCTTCTGCCTAAGAGCTCAGCTCAGTCTCCTCTTGGGCAGGTTAAAGCCATTCCCCTTGGCCTGTCCCTACAGGCCCTTGTGAATCAGATTTGTTCTGGCATGTCCCTATATCCCCAGTGGGTGATCAGACACCGCAGTGATGGGCAGGGGAGTGGCAGCATCCCGCCTCTCCTTGGAGGTTTTGTCCATCAGAGCCCTTGGGAACGGACCTACAGTGTGGGTGCCCTTTGCTCTGAGCCATGCATTGCAGCAGCCCCATACCCAGCCTGGCCCCGCAACCCTGGCTGCAGCCAGCATGGGATGGATGCTTTTAGCTGGGATGTTGGAGGCCAGCTCCCGTGGGTCCCCTCGGCGGCAGCTGCATCCCTGGCAGCTTGGGCTTCACCATCCCGTTCTGAAAGGCCGAGAATTCCCAATCTGTGGATCTCAGAGCACTTTACAATGGCATTTAGTGACTTGCTGGCCCCCAGGATGGAGCTGACATGCTCTGGGCACTGAACCCACATCACCTCCTTTACCCAGGGGGTGACACCGGTGCCATCGCCGGTGCCCCGGTCCATCCCACTGACAGCAGAGCAGGTCGGGCCCCCCCGCTCCAGCCCTGCACCAGCTCGGGGACACAGCTTGGAGTCACGGCAGGGTTTTCGCTCTCTTCAGTGCCTCCAGATTGCGACTCTTGTGCTGGTTCCCTCACACGGAACCGATCGCTCCTGAGAGCTTTTCCCCCATCAATGGCTCTGCGCGATGGATGCTCACGGAACGGAGGCGGCGAGGGACGGGGAGGGGGGAAGGATGGAGGCAGAAAGGAAAGGGGGGGGGGAAGGTGTTTGAAAAGCCTGCTCATTCGGCTGCGTTTTAATTTCCTTTTCAATCTTGTCCCAATTAATTTCGCAGAATTAATCTCAGCGAAGCCAAGTCGGCAGCGCCGGGGCGGCCGCTTCAGCAGCGCGGCCGCTGCGGCTGCACATGAAATAGGAGCTAATATAAAACCCCATCTGGTGGGTTTGAAACGCTGCTGCTCGGGCCCTGTCTGACATTTCCAGCAGCAGCAGGGAAAAGTGGTTTGGGGGTTGGTGGACACCGGTAGATAGAAGGGACTTGGGGATGTGAGGGATGCTGCAGTGGAGGGATGCAAGGGAAGCATCGTCACTGCTGCATCCCTCCTTGGAGCGGTCCCTTTGGTGCTGGAGCCCCCCAGCCCCTTGCCACCAAGAGGCTTTGACTTTGAACCAGGGAATGCCACTGTCAGGGGCTTTTCTCATCATTCCCAAACCCAGGCTTGAGGCTCTTCATTGCACCCCAGTGCTGCCAGTGCTGCGTTGCTGCAGGGATAGTGGGAATACCAGGGCTGGGAGGGGGGTCACATCTGGCCAAGCTCTTTCCCCACCTCATCACCCTCCTTTGCAGGGACCCCAAACCACCATGACCCTGCTCAGTATCAGATGGGATAGTGCATGGGAGGCAATGAAGCTGGGGGGGAGGAAGCAGTGACCCCGGCACCGCATCCCTTTTGCCGGCATCGCGCCCCTTTCCCCTGGCTGAGTGATTTGTACGTTATGATAATGATTTGAATGCAGTGAGACTTCCTATTTTAAGTGGGCTTAGTTGGATGTGACAAGCAGGCCATAAAACCGGATAAGTTAATTCTCTCAATTGCTTTCAATGAAAGCAGGGGGGGAAATGGGGAGAGGGAAGGGGAGGGGGGGGGGAATATTCCCATACTCCGGACCCGGAGCGAAAGGTGTATGGTGACATCTAGTGGCATTTTGCATGGGTTTAGGGCCATCTCGCTTGTGGGGAGAGGCCATGGGCCCCCCCAATGCGCTGAACCTCTTGGGTGATGGAGCCAACGTGTGATGAGCCCAGCCGGGCTCAGCGCCCATCCTGGGGCCGTGGGTCTGCCCCCGGGGCTCGGCCGTGTTCCCATCCCATCAATAACCCCTGGGGGAGGGCAGTGGGGCTGGGGCTGGGGTCAGCTGGAAGGCAACGGTCAGCCACCGGTCAAATCCAAGCGAGGGCCGGCCCTGCTGCCCCCCCGGCGGGAAGCAATGGTCCAGAACGAGCCCTGGCAGCCTCATTCCTCCCAGGTAATTTGTATAAATGAGGGGACGTTGGCACAGGCGAGGACAAAAGGGAGGCCGAGCGCTGGCGGCAGCGCCGGAGGTGCCCCAGTGCCCCTCTGTTCCCAGTGCTGCAGCCTAAATCATGCCACATCCATGGGGAATCACCCTTGTGTCCCCATTGGTGCATGCCAGATTGTGCCCCATCCATGGGGATTCACCCTTGTGCCCCCAGTGCTGCATCCTAAATTGCATACCATACATTGGGACTCACCCATGCGTTCCCACTGCTTCATCCTAAATTGTGCCCCATCCATAGGGACTCATCCGTGTGTCCCCAGTGCTGCATCCCAGATTGTGTCCCATGCATGGGGATTCACCCGTGTGTTCCCAATGCTTCATCCTAAATTGTGCCCCATCCATAGGGACTCATCCATGTGTCTCCATTGCTGCATCCCAGATTGTGCTCCATGCATGGGGATTCACCCTTGTGTCCCCAGTGCTGCATCCTAAATTGTGCCCCATCCATTGGGACTCACCCATGTGTTCCCAGTGCTTCATCCTAAATTGCGTCCCATCCACTGGGACTCACCCGTGTGTCCCTATTGCTGCATCCCAGATTGTGCCCCATCCATGGGGACTCACCCATGTGTCCCCAGTGCTGCATCCTAAATTGCATCCCATCCACTGGGAGTCACCCATGTGTTCCCAGTGCTTCATCCTAAATTGTGCCAAATCCATTGGGACTCACCCAATGCCTCATTCCACACCGTGCACCAACCCCGCTGCTCTCACCCCCGCCAGCTCCCCTGCCCTGTGCAGTGGGCACTGATGGTCCCTTCCCCATGCTCACGGGACCCCAATACCACCCCAGTGCTCTTGGGGGGCTGTTGAAACAGTGCCCCCCAGCCCACGGGCTGGCCCATGGCTCCTTTGGGGGGGGGGGGTCAGGTTTAAAGCAGTCCCCGACCATTTATTTTGCCCTGAAATGCATAATAAATGCTGTTAAAGACTTTGGCTTTGACAGAGGTAATAATAAATTCCCAGTTAAAGACAGTGGTTTAATTCCTTATCCCCTCCAATACTGCGCAGAATAAACTATATTCATCACCGAGTAATTTTTTACCACATAAATCTTTAAAACTAACCATCGGAGGCTGTTGAGGCTGAAATATTGGGAATTTATGAGATATGCCCATGTAGGATTGGATTCCGAGGCTTCCATTTGAATATATTAGAGAGGAAATTTGTGTCTTTAAGTGTGACAATCCTTCCATTTTCCAAAGGCAGCTCCTCCAGAGTCAACTCTGCCTTTATGAGACAGAGATTTAGTAACGAGCCCCTTGGTAACCTGGTTTGGGGGGGGGGGGGAGCAGCTTTTGCCCTGGTTCAAATGGGTGCCAAAGAGAAAAATATTGAGAAATTCCTATAAAAGACTGAAAAAATCCGCTTTTTCTTCCCATCTTTAACAAATGGGAGCTGATTTCCCGGCTTCTTTCATAAATAGAAGTGGAAATTTCACTTGGGGTTGCGGCGAGGGGAAACACAGAAGCGGAGCCTCGGCGTTCAAACCATCCCTGCCCGGCCATAACTTCCCCAGGCTGCTGTTGGTTTATGGATTATCCACGTGGATATGGGGCTAATACAGCGGGCGGGTAGGTGGAAGTGAGCCGGTTTGATTTCAGGGGTGGTTAATGGGGACTAAAGGGGATGCGAGGATGAATCCGTGATTCCAAAACAGAGCAGAGGAGGATTAAATCCGGTCTCTGCCCCCTTGAAACTGGGGGTTTTGTGTTCCTGAGCCCCCTTGTTTTGCTTTGCTGATGTCGGACGCCAGCAGACAGCAGAAATCTGAGTTCATTAGGGAGATGGAGATAATTACAAGCCCATCTCCCAGTTCAGGGTAACATTTATGCCAATGGATGTGGTAACATTTAAAGGCGACCCAGTGCAAAATGTCACGTACGGTCTGGTTTCATTAGAGGCGGGTTAATAGAGGGGTGGAATTGAACTTCCCAGGCCTGCCTGTTAAGTAAGACATTCCCCTTTTGCCATAACTCCATCGCCACAGACCCCATCCCCGATGGATTCAAGCTGCCAGGGCTTCATCCCCTCAAATCACGAGTGGGAAGCGGCAATCACGGCAGCACCAAACCCTGCGGTCAAGGGAAGGAGCCGATCACACCCCATTAACCTCCAGCATCACCCCTTGGTGCTCTCCTCCACCAGCCGCTGGCGCATCCCGCTCCCCTCCCATCTCCTTTCCTCTGTTTCCCCCCCTCTTTTCCAAGCTGCTCCATCTGTAACTGAGCAAACATCTTGATTTTATGGCCTTTTGCTTTGTAACGCGGAGGGGAGGGGGGGAACGGAGGCGGCGGCGGCGGTGGGGGGGAAGTAGTGGAATGCCTAAGTAAGACTTTAATTCCAGATTCATTTACGCGGTGGCCATGAAGTTGTCACAAAGCATAATGCAGTATTTAATTAAAATAACACAAGTGCATCTCGCTGTGTCCCGGGGAAGCTGTCACCGAATCACAGCCGCCGCTGCCCGCCTTCCCTTTATGAGCCAGCGGCGTCGGGGCGACGGCTGAGGCTCAGGCTCTTCCCCTCCTCCCTGCCTTTCCCCACTGCGCTTCCCCCATGGATTCGGGCCCCTCGGTGTGATTTTGCCTGTGGAGGGGATCACAGCGCCCCGGCGCTGGCTCTTTTGGGGTGTTTGGGGCTGTGGGGTGATAGAGAAAGGGGCTGGGGCAGAGGGCTCCGGTGCCCCCCCGCTTCCCACCCTGGTTTGGGTGGGAAATGGACCCTCGCAGCAATCCCTGCGGAAAGGACGCGCGTTTCAAGGTCATCAGTTAATGAGGATCATAAATCCTACGGGAGGGATGAAGCCGCTCCGGGGCTGGCTGGGGCTGGGGTTTGCGCTCTGCGGAGCGGGTGCAAAGGAGAACCAGGGCGCTTTGGCACGTTCCCGGTGCGGGAAGTTCCCGGGAAGTCAAGGAGCCGTTTCCATTGCCATGACCCCTTTGCTGCTCACCATCCTTTAGCCACAGCCGCCCCCCGCTCCCCCCAGCCCCAGAAACCCGGATGAGTTCATTAATGAATGAAGGCGGGAGAGCGCTGTGACCTTTATGGGGAAGCAGCCGCTGTAAGGACACCTCGATAGCGCCCATCGCTGCTCCCATCCGCACCCTATGGCCGGGGGGAGCGGTAACGGGGCCAGGGCCGGGGCTTGGGGTCCCGCTGCCGCCGGTGCCGGTGCTCTCTTGTTCCGCCGACCCGCGCCTGACCCCGCTGGGGTCGCTCGGGAGCCGGTGGATGCGGCTGCCATGGCAACACGGGGATGCGCTGCCGGGCAACGCGAGCATCTCACACACACACACACACACACACACAGAGCATTCCCCCTTAGACACCCCCTGCATCCCGGAACCCACATCCCTCCCTGCAGCCCCGGAGCACCCTCCCCTGCACCCCACACATGCTGTGGGGTGATTTGGGGGTGGCAGCCCGGGAGGAGCAGGA
This sequence comes from Neopsephotus bourkii, assembly GCF_033783945.1. NCBI lineage: Eukaryota > Metazoa > Chordata > Aves > Psittaciformes > Psittacidae > Neopsephotus > Neopsephotus bourkii. The sequence goes on along the minus strand of NW_026902294.1, from coordinate 713,151 downwards.
CCCTCAGAGCCCCTCCAGCCTGATCCTGATCCAGGGATGGGGAATCTCCCACCCCCTGGGCTGCCAGTGCCCCAGCAGGAAGCATTTCTTAGGTCTGGTTTGAATCTCCCTATTTTCATTTAAAACCACTTTTCCCCCTTGTCCTATCACAACAGGCCCTGCTAGACCCCATCCCCATCTTTCTTACAACTCCCCCTTCTAAGTATTGGAAAGCCACATTTGGGGGGGGTCAGCCTTAGTGTGATGGGGAAACTGAGGCAGGAGCGGGATGCACCCGAGCTGGAGCACAACATTTGCAGGGGGCGGGGGGAGGCACCCGGGGGTGCTGTGCCCCAACACCCCCCTCAAGCTGTGGCTGTTTTGGGGTCTCCCCATCACCCAAGCATCCGTACCCGTTTTATATGTGAGCAGGATGGAGCTTTCTGGAGCAGGATGAGGCCCTTTGGAGAGGGGAATGGGGCTCTCTGGAGTGGGATAGGGCCCTCTGGAGCAGGATGGGGCTCTCTGGAGTGGGATAGGGCCCTCTGGATCAGGATAGGGCTCTCCAGAGTGGGATAGGGCCCTCTGGAGCAGGATGGGGCTCTCTGGAGTGGGATAGGGCCCTCTGGAGCAGGATGGGGCTCTCTGGAGTGGGATAGGGCCCTCTGGAGCAGGATGGGGCTCTCCAGAGTGGGATAGGGCCCTCTGGAGCAGGATGGGGCCCTCTGGAGCAGGATGGGGCTCTCTGGAGGGGGGGCTCACATCGGCCTCACGCACCAAGGGAGCACCAATAAAAGCCATTCTTCGGCAGTGATTTTTGCACCGTTCCAGCCCGTTTCCTCCCACCCACCCCTGCCCATCACCTCCCAGCACCGGCACGATCCCTTCCCTCCGCTTTTTTCACCCCCTTCCCTTTCCCCCTCCCTCTCCCCTGTCCGAGGGGCGCAGGAACCCCATTCCCTGGGAACCGCGCTCCACTAAAGCCCATCCCCAGCTCCCCCCCCGTGCACTCTCGATGAACCTGTGCTATTGCAGCAGCGGCCCCTCAAGTGCGGCGGGGAGGTGATTTAGGAGGATATTAAAGGCAACGTGGAGCTTCGGAGGCGCCACAGATGGGCAGAGCAGATGAAACGCTTCCGTCCCATTGCGCTCGCCTGCGGTGCCCGAGGCTCGGAGCCGTGGTCCGAGTGCACCGGAGCCCCTGCGCTGCATGGCACTGGGATTAACGCAGCCCTGCCCGTGCCGCTATTGTCTCCCAGCCCCTCCAGCTGCACCTTCTGGATGCGGTGCCATCATTCCCCATGGATGCGGTGCCATCATTCCCCATGGATGCGGTGCCATCATTCCCCTTAGATGTGGTAGCCTGTCGCTAGCTCAGCAGCAGCAGCATCTCAGGCCATGGTGCCTAGGGGTTGGTTGGGTTTAATCATAGAACCCCAGCCTGGGTTGGGTTGAAGGGATCTTAGAGCTCATCCAATTCCAACACAATAGGCAGGGATGCCTTGCACTGGAGCAGCTTGCTCCAAGCCTCATCCAGCCTGGCCTTGAGCACTGCCAGGGATGGGGCAGCCACAGCTTCTCTGGGTTCTGTGGCAATGCCTCACCACCGGAATAATGTCTTAATATCCCTATTTTTTTCCCTAGTATTTTTGGTATGTGGAGATCCTGATGGGATGCCACACATGGACCACAGTGGGATTGGGTACACAGACCCTGATGGGATGGGACTCTGCAGCACCCTGGCACAGGCACTGCAATGGGACAAGGGGAAGGAGCAGTGCCCCAGCCCCAGCCCCAGCCCCAGCTGAGGGTCCTCAGCTCCTCACAGCAGCTGGGAATTGACTCATTGGGAACAAGTGGGAATCATTGCTTCATATGGGGCTTTACCCTACAAAAGAGCAGTGTGATGGGGGCGGGCTGTGGCACAGGATGAGCATCACCCAGATTAACTCCCCTGTGCACCATCCTGGGTGAGATGCCAAGGAAATGGCATTCCCAGCCACATCCCTCGGCTGCCTCCCACTGAGGACCAGTTCCCCCTTGATTCCAGAGCTTGCTGCAGCGCCGGGCTGGGTTTTGAGGTAAGGAGATGTATAGCTGACCTGGTATAAAACTCCCTGGTGTCAGCCGACCCCTCGCGCTCCCACCATCCCTCATGCAGGAATCAGATGCCTCCATTTTCCTAACCATAATGTATGGCACACAAGCACTAATAATGGGGCCGAGCAATCATAAACCGATAAGTCCCTGACTGATTGGCTTTTCCTTCGGCATCCATCAAAGCATCATTGATCTCCTATGTGAAGGGGGGTGATGAATGGGCTTCCCGAAGCCCAGCGGGGTTGTTTATGAGGGAGTGCGGTGGCAAAGGAGAGCTTGGGAGCATCAGCAGAGGAAGGGAGCTTGTGCTGCTCTGTGGGGGGGTCGGAAGGGTGACTGGAGCTGTGGAGGCTGCACATCGAGGTGGGGGGACCTGAGGGGACAATTGGCTCCATCCCCACCTTTGGTGACTGGATATGGGGTGTCCTCCCCAATGGGGGCCCAGGGGCTCCACGTTCCCGCAGCATCATCTCTCGTGGGTGATGCTGGAGCAAGGGGGAGCAAGCAGGTTGTGGTGGTTGTGTTGTTTCCTTCCCCCCCCCCCCCTTTTCCTTCTCCCTTTGTCGATGGAGATGAGCACCATAAAGCCTTTTATGGCCCCGTGCACCAACCCACCATAAACACCCTGATGGTGGGCGATGATGGGAACGAGCGTCTGCACCAGGGAATGGAACAGGGAGAAGCGCTTCGAGGGGGCTTCATCCTTCTGGGGTAGAATCACAGCATTTGGGGAGCGGAGCAAGGCCATCGTGGCCCTATGGATGGCTGGGCTGGGAGGATGGGTGGTGGGGTGAGCCTCACATCCAGTTCCCTGTTCCATTCCAGCCTGGAAGGGGTTGCTCATCCCTGCTGTGCTTGTGAGGCTGGAGCAGAGCATTGGCTTTGCTCTGCCTCTTGAAATAGCCCAGGAGCTGGGGTAGCACCAGCACCCATGGGTGCAGCCTCCCAGCTCCTGCTGCCCTGATGGAGCTCCAGCATCCTTCTCCCTCCTCCGGGTGCACAGACCTCGCTGGAGCAGTTCCCCTCCCAACTAACGGCTTTTCAGCCCCGTCTGTACCATCCCAACCGAACGACTTCCCCCTCCCCACCTCGTCCGCGCAGGTCCTGCGCACAGAGGCCCCATTAACGTGTAATTAGGTAGATCCCAGCAAAACCAGCCTCAGATTCCCTCCCCTCCCTTTCCAACGCGGGCACCATCATGTAAATGGGAGCCGAGCTGAGGCTGCGCTGGGCTCTGCCTCGCTGTGCCAGCGCTCTCCTCGTTTTAATCGCTTAATAAAAATTAGCATAATTAAGGAACATCTGTAGGATGCAGCGCGGCGCAATTTGGCACTCGGAAACGAGGACTTGGCCGCCATTGCGGGGAGTTTAATGTTCTTTTAATTCTTCTTGGCACCGCGCACCGAAATCAGGGCTGGGAGGGAGCGGCGCGGCCCCGCCTGCCTCCCGTTTGCGTCTCCCTCCCCTGCTTCAGGAGCAGGCGAGGGGCCCGCCCGCCCTTCATCCCAGCGCACCTCGGAGGGGTCGGGCTGGGCCTTGCGGGGGTCCCCATCGATGCTGGGGTGCGTCTGGGCCCCTCTGCCCGCAGGTCTCCGGGCTGCAGCCGGTAGAGCCCAAGTTCCCCTGCGGGGTTTGCAGGATTCGCCCTTGCTGGCTGCTGGGATGGGGCTCGCATCCCTCCGTGCTGCTGGTTTTCCATGGAGGGGGTGAGTCAGTGCGGTTTGCATGGGGGGCCATGGGGAGCAGGGGGATCCCAGCCCCTTTCCTGGCTCCAGTGAGGGCAGCAGCATCTGGAAGCATCAGGAGCAAAATCCATCTCTGGGGACTCGATCCTGAGCAAAGCCCTTTTCTTCCTGCTGGGAAGCAGGGATGAGGTTGGAGACCCATTAAACGCCCCAGGCAGGCGCAGGGGCCGGAGCTCGTGTGGGACACGGGATGTGCTGCTGTGCACACCACTGTTAACATCCACCTCCTTTACATAGTACCTGAGTATCTCCTGTTCTGATGGCAGACTCCTCGGGCCTGTGTGTTCCAGCTCCTCTCACACACACATGGAGTGTGAAAAGCTTTTCCTGTTATGATTTGCCTCCCATATCTTCTGTCATGGAAGAACCTTGGGAAGGGGCACGTGAAGCAGGCACGGTCCGGCTGCAGAGAGCTCCAGGCTGGGACCTGGGCCATCCCAAGGGTTGACATCTGAAATGAGATCCCCCAATTCCCACCCCAGGGGGTGAACTGAATGCTGAGCTTCCAAGCCATGGACCTTGGGGTGAAGGTGGGGAACGGGGGGGGATGAAGGGTAGGAAGGGCAGTGATGGGTTTACCAGCGTGCCAGCACTGACCCCACTGTGTCCCCTCAGGAGTACAACGTGTACGGATGGTGGGTTGGAGAGCTCAACAACGCGGTCGGGATCGTCCCAAAGGATTACCTGGCAGCTGCCTATGACCTGGAGGAGCAATGAGGACCCATCAGCCCAGGTGAGGGGTGCGTCACAGAGGTGGCAGCTCTGTTCTGGGGTGCACCAGCATCCTCAGGGTGCTGAGCCTTGAGAGCTGTCTTTGGCTCCATCTCCTGGTCCCTGTTTTACATGGGAGCAGGTGAGCTCAGGAAAGCCATCTGTGGCTGAGGGACGATGCCTCCGTGCCCCATGGCCTTCCGTGGGTCTCAGATCCTTCAGACTCCATGGGGAGAACCGCGGTAGAACCCCAGCAGCCACCAGCGCTGACACCAACCCAAACCAGGCTGGGGCTCTGCGATGACTCAAACAAAACCCATTACGGGGGAATGTGGGAGATGGGGAAGCTGAAGGCAGGGTCAGGGCTGGGAAAGCGGATGGGGTCTGCAGCCAAGTCCTGGTACCCACCTGGGGCAGCGAGACCTCCACATTCACCCAGTCACATCCCAGCCTTGTCAGCCCCTCTGTGCCATGTCAATGACTCGGTGTCCCCTTCCCACCATCACCCCTGTCTCTCCCCTTCCCCAAATCCAGGTGCTTCTCTCTCCTTGACCATGCTGAGATACCACCGACACCGTCCCCATCACCCTACAGGCACCCGTTGCATGAAGAGACCCACGTCCCATCACTGGAGCCCTGCCTGTGGTACCCACAGCAGCGCCATCAGGGCACAGTGGGGCACGGGGGGTGGCACCCCACAATAAAGCCGTTTTCCTCTCCACGTTTGGCTGCTCCAGACTTTGCCGTGGGGCTGGAGCCGGAGCTGGGTGCAGACAGCGCCTTTTCACCCCCAGCCCCAGCTCTGAGCATCCCCAGGTGTGGTCCAGGCCCGTTGGGATCCCCACGGCTGAGGATTAACCCGGCGCATCCGGATCCTCCTCCTCCTCCCGCACTTGGCTGAAGGGCCGCTAGATGGCGGTAGGTACCTGCAGACCGCGGCCTTCCCGGGGAGGGTGCCCGAGCCCCCCGGGGCTGCACCGGAGCAGGAGCATCGCCCGCAGGGTGAGCCCGGGTACCGGCACCGGCGTGCGGGTGCTTGGATGGGGGGGGACCCGTTGGTGCCCGGTTCAGAACAGGCGGGGTTGTTGGACCTGGAGAAGAGAAGGCTCCTGAAGGGGAGACCAGAGAGCAGCTCCAGTGCCTAAAGGGGCTGCAGGGAGCCTGGAGAGGGGCTTGGGAGAAGGGATGTAGGGACAGGCCAAGGGGAATGGCTTGAACCTGCCCGAGGGGAGCCTGAGCTGAGCTCTTAGGCAGAAGCTCTTCCCTGTGAGGGTGCTGAGGCGCTGGCACAGGGTGCCCAGAGAAGCTGTGGCTGCCCCATCCCTGGCAGGGCTCAAGGCCAGGTTGGACACAGGGGCTTGGAGCAAGCTGCTCCAGTGGAAGGGGTCCCTGCCCGTGGCAGGGGTTGGAGCTGGAGGAGAAACTCTCTCTCAGCTCCGCGCTCACCCTCCCCTGTCTCCAGTATCCGTCTCCCCAGCATCATTCCCAGGAGTCCTTTGGGATCCTGGCAGGGAGGAACGGATGCTCTGGTGTAAAAGGGACGCGGCCCTGGCCCTGCCTGGCTGCATTCACCCCAGCCCAACACATGGGGAACGGCCCCCGGGGGCCTGATCCTGCCCCAGCTCCACCACCGGCATCGAGCGCTGAGCCCTTGCTGGGGATGGAGCTGGGGCCACAGGGGCGGAGCGGGGACGGGAGGAGGGCAGGACCCCCCGGCGCTGCAGCGGGGGGAGCTCTGCCCTTTGTGTGCAGCGGCGGCCGGGGGGGCTGCGCTGTCTGGAGCGCATGGCCCGGCTCCAAGGCCTTGCTGCGGCAGCAGGAGCAGTGCCAGGCAGCGAGGGCACGGGCAGGGGGGGCCATGGCCTCGCTGCTCCGGGTGGGGAGGGCTCTGCGTGCTCACCCCATCCCCCTGAGCCAGGGACCGAGCCGGCCCCATGCGTGGAGAGGGCACGGTCGTCCCCCCCGAGCCCTGCATGGGGCCACCAGGCAGGACCCGCAGCCCGGGGGGGTACCTATGAGCAGGGATGAGTGCTCCCCCCAGGGCCAGCTCTGCTCTGAGTCATTGCTTTCCCCATGGCTTTGCAGGGCTGATCAACCCCACTAAAGGTGGGGCTTTGAGAGGCAGCGGGGCTGCAGCCCTGAGGCGGGGAGATGGGCTCCGAGGGCCCTGTGAGGAGGCAGGAGAGGGGACGCAGCCCCCATGGGCTGCCCTGTCCAAACCCCCCTTCCAGCCAGCACTGGCTGGCTCCTGGTGAGGCATCAAGTGGAGGATGCAGCAGTTTCAGGCCATGCTCATGGAGCAGAGTACCAAGGGCAGGATACGGCCCTGCCTGAGGGCACATTGTCTGCATGAGGCTCTGCACAAGCAAAGGGCATGCGTGGCACAGGAGCGGGTCCATGGGCACATCTGGCCTCACAGCTGCACCATTTGGAGCTGCACAGCTCATGAATAACCATGAATATGCATGAGGGGCGCAGCCAATGGCTGCGGAGCGCCGGCAGCTGCCACCCTGTGCCATGAACTTCTCCTGACATTTGTTTTCCCAACCCTTCCTGGTCTTTGGGGGGGGGCGGGGGGTCAAGACCCCCCCAAAGCCAAGCCCAGCACCCCAAAACTCACCTCAGGGACCCCTCAGCCCTGCCTGGGCCCTGCCAGGGTTCTCGTTGCTGCCCAGGGCAGCTCAGCCCCATGGCGAGAGGTGCAATAACCCCCTCTGGTCCCTAGAGCCATGGCTCTGCACTGAGCCGGGCCTGGGCTCAGCTGGCTCTGCCCATGCAGCGAGGCCACCACGCAGCCAGTCCCTTCCACTTCATCTTTATTTCAAGTCAGAGCACGTCGGCTCTGCCTTCACCAGTGCTGAGAGGGGAGGAGGGAGGTGCAGGGGAGCACAGGGAGAGGCAATAGGAATAGCCAGAGCCCAAGTGCCGCTGGACACTGACTCTGAGGCAGTCTGCATGCTCCTGCTTTCCCAGCTAACTGGATCCTGGCTGGGAGGATGCCCTATGCCATCAGTGTGCAAGGAAGGAGTCTATGGAAGGGGCATCCCCTCAGAAGAGTGGGAGAGAAAAACCTCATCTCTGCTCATCCCAGTGCAGGCAACCTGCAGAGCGAGCTGTGCCAGGAGGCCACAGACACGGATCTGGATCTGCATCGCACATGTGGGCACCAGCCCCAGGAGCTGCACAGTGTGGCTGTTGCCGGGGACATGCAGCCTCCCCTGCCTGCAGTACTGAGGGGAACACAAGGGACTACACTGAAGAGCCCTCCCCTGCTCCACAAGGAAAACCCTTCCTCCATCATGCTGGATGTGAGCCAGAGCATCGCCCCCCGCCCCAGGCCAGGGACACCCCAAGAGCAGAGAGCCCCTGAGCCCTGCTGCTGCTCCCATCCGAGAGCAAAGGCCATGGGGAGAACAAACACAGGTTGCACTAAGCACTACATCTCCAAAGAGGAGAGCGACAGGAACGCACTGCCTGGGGACGTCAAGGACAGGCAAGAGCCATCAGGGAGAGAGCCCAAGTGCCTCCACCCTGCCCAGCCCTGGCTCGGCCGCAGTCCCTCTTCCAGCGAGGGCTGCAGGGCAGGGGGAGGTCTCCAGCGCCGGTTACTGCTCCTCACGCCCTGCTCCCAGCGGCTCTGCCGCCTCCTCCGGGCTGTCCGAGTGCGGCTCGTCCATGCCGAAGTCGCCCCAGTCCGGGAAGCTCTGCAAGCAGCTCGGCCCTTGAGGGCTCCCCAGGCCTGCACAGCTGGGAAGAGAGGAGGGGATGTGGATGTGGATGTGGGAATGACGCAGGGCTGAGGTGCCCGCCTGTCTCCAAGACAACGGCTGCCTCCCCTCCCCTCCCCGGCACAACCCCAGCTCCCAGCCGCTCGCCCTCGCACGCAAACCCCGAGCACAGCAGCAGAGGGGGAAGCTGCCAGCAGGCAGAGGCCGCCGGGGCTGCAGGCCCAAGGCATGGACAGAGCCACCCTGCCTGCGTACCCGCCCCTGGCCCTGCGCTGCTGCTCACCCCCAGAGCCCTTCCTGAAGCCAGAAGGGCTCTGTTCCAAGCAGGTCTCTCACTGGAGTCCAGACACCCCCCCTCCCCAAGGAGATGCCTGATTCATTCCCCAGCAGGCAGCAAGCACTGTGAAGCTCTGATGGGCACAAGGAACTGCAGAGCCCACTCGTGCTGCGAGGACAAAGGCAAGATGCACACAAAGCTTTGGAAGCCCCCAAAGGCTCCTCACTCTCCAGAGATTAAGGGAGGAAAGCAGCCAGAGATCTCAGCTTAAGGTCTGAGAGACTCAAGCTCTTTCCTTGCCCATGGCCAGGGCAGGTCACCCTCCTGGTGTGCAGCACAGGAGGCTGCTGGTGACAGCCCAGGATGCCCAGCTCCGATGGCCTAACCCGCAGGGATGCAGGGCTGGGGAACACATGCTCAATGCATCCCCTGACTGGGACAGGGAAACTCCAAACCATGCAGGGGGCTCCGGGCAGCTCCTTGGCTCGCTCCTGCCTTACCTGCCCTGCAGGTCCCCCCCCGGCAGCAGCGCGGGGCGGCTCTCCTCCTCCTGCACCCAGCCACAGTTGGACATGGCATAGTGCAGGATGGCTTCCGTCACCGTCTGTGAGCCCTGGCCTTGCACACACGCCTCTATCTCGGGCACCGAGAGCTGGCTCTGCAGGAAGAGGTGCAGGCGGCTGTCGGACAGGAGCACCACGTTCTGCACCACCCTGTGCACAGAGAGGAGGGCGGCTGAGGCAGGAGCACCATGGGGCGCCCACCCCGCCAAGGGGACCCAGCTCTGCTGTCAGCTCCCAGGCAGCATCCCTGAAGCCAGGCTGGAGCAGGGGGTCCTGTCCCCCCCTCCAGCCCTCACCAATGCAACACTCACTTCTCCAGGAACTGCTGCAGCCCCTGTCTCCGCTTCTCGATGAACTCATCCGTGCTGCCCACGAAGAAGGTGGATTTCCCGGGCAGCTCTGGGACAGGCCTGCAGGGACAGAGCAGAAGAACCAGATCACCCCAGTGCAAGGAGACACGGGGGGGCCCCAGGAGCTCAGCTATCCCATGTTAGTGCCTGGAGTTTCTATCCACATCTCCCTGAGTTCACGTGGGTCAATGGGAAACAGTGTCTGGCTGCAGGAAGGGGACAGGAGGGAGAACAAGGCACGGGCATGCTTACACCAAGCCAGCATTCTTCTGGAGCTGCCTCCTCAGCCACACGAATTCACGGTACCGGCGCCGCACACACGAGGTCTTGGCAGTGAAGGCCTTGCTGTTGGTCTGCAGAACAACCCCAAAACATGGGAATAAGCCACATGACATGGGATAATCCACGTGCTTGAGGTGCAGCAAAGCAGAGGAAGGCAGGAGCTTGCCTGCCCAGAGCTCAGGGACTAAGGGATCCCCTCAAAGCAATGGGGTTTGGAAGAACTCAAAGTGCCTTGAAAAGCTGAGCAGGCTCCAGGGGAGAAGCTGGGTCTCAGACCTGCACAGGAGGAGGGTGCTGAGGGCTCCCCCTTCCTGGCTCCTTCCATCCCTGCTCAGCACAGGCACCCATAGCCACACAAACCCAATCAGGAGCCTCACGACCCAGCTCTGGAGCTCACCCCTGGCCCACAGCCACAACTCACGTGGAGGAAGATCTTATAATCCACATAGGAATTCCAGGAGCCTTCATTCTGCACCCGAGGGTCCTGGACACGCACCGTGGTCAGCTCCTAAGGCACAAAGCACTGCCTGAGGGGGGGCACGGTCACCAGCTGCCCCTCAGACCCTGCCCAGCACCCAGCACCCCTCACCCCAGCCAGGAGCAGGGAGCCCAGGTCAGAAAGGTTCTTACTTCCTCTCGGTTCTCCAACATCCTAAAGGCAGAGCCCAGCGGGAAACATCTGGAGGGAGAAAGGAGAAGGTTTTAGGAAGCCAAGATCAACACAGGAGGGTCTCACAGGGACTCTGCACCTCCCAGCATTGTCCTATCCCATAGGAACCTCTCCAGCCCCCACGGCCACGCTCTCTGCCTGCTCCTCTCCCTTCAGTCACCACATCAAGAGGATGCATTCAAACCCCCAGCAAGGAGAGCATCCAGCTCCACCACTGTGTGCTCCTGCAGGACTTCCTGTTCTGCACCACCACCACAGTGCCAAGGCTTGGAGGAAACGGGGGGGAACAGCAAGATAAGCCCCACAGCCCCAAGAAAAGCACAATGCATCCAGTGAAAGCCTTTCAGAGAGGGTCCCCCCACCCCACAGACACCTTGTCTGCACACAGAGCAGGAACACTCGTCAGGGGGAGCTGGAAGACCAAACATATCCCATGGCCTGGCTTCACCTCGCCTGTGGGATGGGTTGGAGGCGGTTTTGGAGCCCCTGGGCTGAGGCAGCAGCACTTTGTGCTCACAGAGCAACCCTTCACCTGTTCCCCATTCCTGGAGCCGTGCCTTTTGGGCCATGGGAGCTGCCAAGTGCCAGGCAGCACTGGGGAGCCAGCCTTTATTTATACGCTCAGATGCGAAGCGAAGCTCTTGTGAAGACAGAGCTAATTTTAGCTGGGACACGGGGAGGGGCTGAGCCACAAACCACGCTGGAAAAATCCCGCTCCACCGGTTTGCAGGTGTTTTCCATAGGCCTTGGAGCCACCCCATCCCAGAGCACACAGAGCCTTCATGGCAGCAGAGGGGAGCTCGGGGATAGAGAGCAAAGAGAGCCCCGCTCCGAGCTGCCTCCCAGGAGCTGAACTCTGCTGGAGCTGGGTCAGGCCGCTGCTGTTCCCAATTGGAGCTGTATAGGGGGAGGGCGAGGGGAACCTCCCAAAATAACCCCCAGCCCACGCCGCAGCCCACGTGATGCTTCCCCTGGGGAAGGAGGGGAGCGCAGGAGCCAAATGTGACACGAGTGAGTCACTGCTCAGCACGGGAAGAGGGGGAGCTCCGGCCTCCCCCGTGCTGGGGGCTCCCAGGGAGACTCAGTCCAGCAGCAGGGCTCCACCATCCTCTTCCCTGGGGATGCTGCCGCCCATCCCGTTGCTTTTAGAGCTCCTTGCTTTGCGTAACAGCCCTGGTGAGATTACAAATGCAGGAGGGAGAAGAGGGAGCCACAGAAGTTGCCTAATGGCACAGGGGAGGGTTGCCAGGAGGAGGAATTCACTCTCCCAGCTATGGAAAGGGTGCTCTTAAGAACAGAGGGACCCACAGGGAGGAGGTGGCTCCCTGCAGGCAGCGAGGAGCAGGACAGGCGGGGATGAGAGTCTGAAGGCTCCCATCTTCTCCCTCTCCTTCCATGCAGAGTTGTACCAAGAAACGTGTAATCTTATTTATGCCTTATTTGGAGTTAATTGATCTTAACTTCATCAATCAACTTACACCCAGGGCAGGAGGCAGCTCCCAGGCAGCTTTAAGCAGTTGCACCAAATCCTCTTTCAGGGCTTTTACGTAAAGCCTCGCTCTAAGGGACCCTGAGATATGCGGTTGGGTCCGGTTTTATCTTCCACCCATCTGTGTTCCAGTGCTCCCGGGTTCAGGCTTTCAGGGTCTCACAGTGAGAAGAGGTGGAGGGCAGAGAGGCACATCCCATGGCCCTGCCCAGCACGGCTCCGGATGCAGGCCCCCGTGCTCACACTGCGGACAGAGAAAGTGACAGCTTTTATCTCTGCCCTGCTATCTGCTATCTTCCTGCTGACTCAGACACGGCCTTAACAGCAGCCTCCATCCCTCGGGATCAGCGGGACCTGCCTGGAACGCTCTCTCCCAACCAGCACGCACCAGTGGCAGCCCAGAGGCCCCACTCCAGCCCCATGCCCTGACGGGCGTCACGTCCATCTGTGCCCGCACATCTCTGCTCCAGGCGCCTTCCAGCCCCACGGGAGGCTCTGGATTTAGAGGAACGCCTGGCAGAGCTCCACTGCACAAAACCGGGAACGAGCCCCGTTTGTTGCTGCTTTTGCCCGTCACGCTCGGGCAGAGCCGCCCACAGCCGGCACCGGAGCGGCTCTACTGACGTCGTTTCCCCATTTGGGAAGGAAGGGGCCCCCCGTTAAGATGGGAGACCCAAACCCGGGCTCCGCTGCCCACCGGGGGGGGGCCCAGCCAGCCCACCGCCCCGACACCCGGCCCCTGGGACTAGTAACGGGGGGCCCGGGCCCAGCGCCCGTTCTCGGGGCCCGGCCCCGCCGCCTCCTCCCCGAGCGGGTCAAGGGCTCCCCGCCGGGGCCTGGGCGCTGCCTACGCGGGGCCCGGCCCCGCACCGAGCAGTAACGAACCGCCCCCCCCGGGAGGCCCCTCACCTCCTCTCGCAGGCCGCGGCCCCTTTAAGCAGCGCGGCAGCGCGGCGGCCTTATACCGCAGGCGGTGCTTCCCTCTTCCGGCGCGGGGTGTGCTGGGAGTTGTAGTTCACACGCTCCGAGCAGCGTGCGTCGGCAGCGCGGCGGGGAACTACACTTCCCATCGTGCACCGAGGCGGGGAGGAGAGAGGACTACGCCTTCCATAGTGCCTCGCGGCGGGCGCGGGTCGCGGCGCAGGCGCAGTGCGCACGGCGGGCACCGGGGCTGGCCGGGCTCTTTTGTTCGAGGGAGGCGGACGGAGCGCGGCCAGGCCCGCGGTGACACGGAGCGGGCCCTCCTGCAGCCCCTTCCCTCGGCGACGGTTGGCGGGGCTGTGCAAGGTGCGAGGCGGCCGCCGGCGGGGGGGGCGCGATGGGGGTCGGGGGGGGCTGAGGGGGGCCGGTGGGGGGGGGGGGGATAGTGGTGCTGTGGTAAAGGCGGCCGCTGTGAGGGGAACCGGCCGTTGGTGCGCGAGAGGGGGGGTGAGGGCGCTGAGATGCTGTTGGGGCCGTTAAAGGGGGGGGGGGTTTGGGGTGTGAGGAGTGGAAGGAGGGGGCTTGGGTAAGCGCTAATGGGGGTGCTGGTGGTGAGGAGCCCCTCAAAGCGGGGGACCCGAGGGGCTGGGCCCGGGGTTAAGCGGGGTGCTTGGAGAGGAAGATCTGAGGGGAGCCCCCGGGTCGGGGGCTTTGGACGGAGGAGGAGGATGAGGGCTGGTGCGGAGGGTCTGGGTTTAGGGGTGGAAGTGTTCTTTGGGAGCAGCATTCCGTGCGTGGGGAATGGGGCGCCTGGACGGGACGGGGCTTTAAGGAAGCACCGGAGGAGCCGCTGCTCCCTGCGGGAATGCGCCGGGAAGGAGGAGGAGGGCTCCGGGCTCCGGCCGCGGGGAGGGGAGGGGACGAGCGGCAGCTTTTGGCGGGGAGAATGAGCGGGAAGCGCTCCGCAGGCTGCGGGGGGCCAGGAACGGGATGGGGCTGATGCCGGCGGAGCGCCCCGGGGCCGGAAGGGGGGGGGGGGTGAGGTGGCGAAGGGGCGGTTGTGGCTGGAAGCGGGGGCATGCAGCAGGAGCTGGTGCTGGGTCAAGCCCTGCTCTCCCATAGCGCAGGGTGGGGGTCTGGGCAGCTCCTCCGGCTGCCTTTTGAGGTTTGGGAGCTGTGGGCCTCAATCCACACTCGGAATGGGAGTTGATAAAGCGGTTGGGGGGGGAAGAACAGGGCTTGCGGAAAGGGAAGGTGATGGAGCCAAAGGGGGTTCGTACCTGTGTGGAGGAGGAGGTGGAGGATGCGGAGCTGTCCCTGGAGCTGCTGAGAGGGCAGCAGTGGGCTTGGGCTCGGGGCTGTGGAGCTGGTGTGGAGGAGGTGGCAGGGGGCTGAATGGGGAGGACCCAGCGATGGGCAGTGCTCGCTGATGGGTTTGAAAGCAGCAAGCGTGTGTTGTCCCTATGAACTGAGGGATCAAAGTGGGAAGGGGTTTTCTGGCTGCCTGATTCCAGGAGTAAAGATCCCTATGCATTTGAGAGGGGAGGGTGTTTGTGGTGGGATAGAATCATGGAATGGTTTCTGTTGGAAGGGACCTGAAAGCTCATCCAGTTCCACAGGCAGGGACACCTTCCACTAGAGCAGCTTGCTCCAAGCCCCATCCCACGTGGCCTTGAACACTGCCAGGAATGGGGATGCTCAGGATGAAGGGATGCTCCATTGGTTGGTGACCCAGGCTTGGATTCCTATCAGTGCTTGAGATCCTGGTAATGGGAATGAGAATGAAGATGTGGCTGCTCCAGCCCCTGCCCAGTGCCAGGGAGAGGCAAAACCAACCAGGTCTGGGAGCGCAGGCAGGCAGTGCTGGGGAGATGCCCCTGGATGCGGCCCCAGTGTCCATAGGGATGAAGGCTGGAGGGGAAGGTGCTGCAGGGACCTGGGGCTGCTTGTGAGAGGAACACAGTGCGATGTCAGGGGCACTGGAAAACCAGGAATCCCACAGCACTTGGGGCAGTGCTTTTCCTACAAAAGGGAGGAGAAGAATGCAAATCCCTGCTCTCATTCCAGGAGCATTTATCTGATCTAGAGGAGCTCAGTGCTTGTGTCCGCCTGGGTCACATCATTCCTGGTGGTGTGATGGGATTTCTTCCCTCAGGTTCTGATTTTCATCCCTCCTGTTGTGCGTGTACTCGGAAATGCAGAGGTGCTTTGTCTGCTGGATTGTGAACTGAACTGGGAATGATGTGGCTGAACTGGAAGCTTGTGGCTTTGCTCTCAGCTCAAGGGCTGGAGCTTTCCCTCCAACTTCCCAGGCCTGTTTCCTTGCTCTTCCCAGGTTCTGGAGAGTGGAAGCCTTAAAGTGCTGCTTCCCACTTCAAAAGCAAGATCCCTGCTGCCTTTCCCTGGCGCGTGCGGGAGGCGCTTGGCGTGCTCGGGAGTCTTTATAGAGACGAGCGGTCGCAGCCAAGGAGGGAGGCAGGAGGAGGAAACGTTTTAGGTTTAAAGCTCCTGGAAGCGGAGCTGAGCCGTTGTTCATCCTTGAAGATGCAGCCAATGAGTCTGTGCGCAGTGAAACCTCAGAGCTTTCTTCTTAGCCTGCTCTTCCTTTGCCTTTCTGAACCTTCTTCCACTGCTGAGACCAGCACCAGGCATCCCAGGAGGGTGTGGGTAGAGCTTCCTGATCTTCCAAAGGCAGTGTCCTCCCCATGGGGCTGGGCTGTTCTCTTGGTACCAGCATCTGACCCACACTGCTCCCCTTTCCCCATTTCTGTGGCAGCACTGCCTTCAGCCGCTCTTTCTTCATGGCCTTTTACCAGAGGCTGAATCCTTTTCCAGTGGCTCAGGTCTGTCCTGGATCCTTTTCCCTTTAGCTGCACCGAAAAGTTACCCTTTCGGTGTCTCCCTGCTCTGTTTTCCTCTTCCCAAAGGCTTTCGGCTTTGCCTTGAGTGTCAGGGAAGAAGCAGGAAACGCAAACGGAAAGCTTTGGCATAGGCCCATCCTGAATTTGTCTTGAGATCTTATTTTTTCAGCATAAGCCAACTTTATTTCACACATCAAGTATAGAAGACTGAAGCTGAATTTTAGGCAGCATACAACTGATGAGATCTCTCTGAGGCAGGACTCACCCAGCCCTGAGTCCCATAGACATGAGTCTGCTCATGGCAGCACCATAGGAGCTGTCTGTCCTCCCTAAGAATGCCCAGGCAGAATGCATCAGCTTCATCCTGCACCTCTGGTGTGAGATGTGTGCGTTTGCAAGCTCTGGAGACGAGGGAGCAGAGCACGGGGTGAGTCTTCCCTGCACTGCCTTTCCAAAGAGATGGAACCCTCCCATCCCAAACCTCTCCCCCTTCCTCCAGGGACCAGAACCCAGCCAGTGCTTTGGGTGCTTTGTTTTGAACACCTCAGGCTGGAGGGTTTGGATGTTCCCGAGCACAGGAGGCTGAAATCCCTGTTCCACAGCAGCGTTCCTGATGTGGAGGGTCTGGGGAGCAGCTTTGCAGCTAAAGCCATGCACGAGTCTGTGCCCCCGGGGGGCCGAGTCCCTTTTCTCTTGCACTGAGCTGCGTGTTTGACTGCAGTGCAGCGAGAGGCCTGTGCAGCAGCTTCTCTCTGTGCTGGCTCCGTGCTTGCAGCAGCGCTGTGAGCTACAGCTCAGCCTTATCCCTAGGGATATCCCCTTATCCCTGTGGATATCCCCTTATCCCCTCTGGTTTGCAGGCTCCAGGGGCAGACCCACACATCATCCTGCTTGTGAGCAGGCAGCTCCGGTGCCTACATGGAGCAGGCATGAGGAGCCGCAGAGGCAGAGCAGGGCTCTGCATGGGGGTGATGCTGGTACTCTGGGGTGTAAGTGCCTCCAGTAGAACCAGGGCAGCGCCTGCTGGAAGGAGCAGGCCCTGAGTGAGTATCTGGAGGCCTTGCAAAGGTTGCTGCCTGCCAGATGCTTACACTCGGGTTGCTGCAGCCCTTCGCACTGGGGTATTGGTCCCTCCCCTTGGCAGGCTCTTTCTCACAGCTCTCCTGGCCTTGGATTTGCATCTTTTGCCACAATAAAATGCTGGATCTGGGCTATTGCATTGCTCTGTTGCCTCTCTTTATTTCCCTTTCCACACCTACCTTTCCTACACCACCTTGAGCTTCAGCAGCTCCCCTCTGAGCTCATCGGGGCCAGACTTTACCGTTCGTCTCTCTGATCCTGTGTTGCCTTCTTGGGAAGTTGCTCGAGTGGCCCAGGGATCCAGCCGAGCATCCTGAGGTGCCTTCAAAACAAGTCCATGTCCAAGCAGAAACCAGAGCACTTTCCACTGAAGTCATCATAGAATCCCAGCCTGGTTTGGGTTGGAAGGGACCTGAAAGCTCATTCAGCTTCAGGCCCCTGTGTCCAACCTGGCCTTGAGCACTGCCAGGGATGGGGCAGCCACAGCTTCCCTGGGCACCCTGTGCCAGCGCCTCAGCACCCTCACAGGGAAGAGCTTCTGCCTCATCTCAGTCTGAAGTCCCTTTGCCTGCAGCTGAATAGAAGTGGCTGCTGAGGGAGGGGGAGCCTGATTCACCCCTCAGGACTGTGCCAGGGTTTATTTGCAACAGCGTCTTCATGGGGACCTCCTCAGCTGGAGCACACTGCCCTGGCCCCTTCTCCATAGGGGAAGAATGGAGGGGAAGGAGGAAAGAGCTGCCTGAAGCATTCCTGACTGAAACAGCCCCTCTGGGCTTCATGCTGGCCATGGGTCCAAGCCTGATGTTGGTGCCAGGAGCTCGGCCTCCTCCTCAGCCACTCCACAGGCACCCGGAGCCTTCCTGCCTTGGGGCTGCCTCCGTCTGGTGCCTGGTTAAAGATGCTCTCAGTGCATTTCAGGAGCTGGGGAGGACAAAGCCTCTCTGCTGCATGTTCCTGTGTGGCTGCTCCAGTGGGATGTTGCCAGGTGGTTGGGTTTTCACCCCCTTGGGATGAGTTGGGCAATAAAACTTCATCCTGGCGCCGGGTGTCCTGTGGCATCGAATAAGGATCCAGGGGGGAATCACTGCCTGTCTGTGGGAGTACCCCCCCACGACCCCAGCTCTGGTCTGTACAGGGCAGGGAACTGCTTCAAAGGGGTTTAGTTTCCACCTTTGGCAGCCACTGGAGCTCCATCAGCACCACTCAACGCGTGCAGTAGCAGAATAAGCTCTGCCCTGCACCCTGCTTGGGTACCAGCCCCTCCTGGAGGCCACCAGTAAAAGCAAAGCACGGGAGATCTCCAGTGCTAAACATGAGCAGAAGGAGGAAAAGGGTTTTGATGCAGAGCCTGGGCTCAGTGAGCACCGAGCACCTCCTGATGCCAGCACCCACTGTGGCCTGGCCCTGCAGAGGGAAGATGGAAGATGTCTGTCTGGCAGCAAGCTGGTCCAAGCATAAGCACATCAATAGAGCTCCTGCTGAGCAGGGAGGTGCTGCTTCTCCCTCTGCACTCTTCCATGCTCCTCAGCTGCCTTCAAGCCCTGTCTATGGGGTAGCAGCAGAGATGGGGTGCTCTGGGGTGTGCTCTGCTCCCTCCCATCCTCTCTGCTGGGGCTTCTGCTGCTCTGAACTGGTAACTTTGGAGCCTATGGGCCTGGTTTGAAGCCTTCTCTGATACCCCAACAGCAGCATCTTGTGCCCCAGGGAGCTCATCCAGCTGCGCCCTGGGAGCTGGGGGTGCTGCTGAACCCTGGCATCTCCTTCAGCCAGTGTGGAGCTGCAGGTCTGGGCTGAGGCCGAAACCCAGCCCAGTTCACAAGGATATTTACTGGAACGGGTTCTGTTCTAGAAGGTTCGTGCTAAACCCGAGTGGCAAAACAAGAACGTTCCCAGGCAGGGAGCGTGTGACCCTTTGCTAGGCACAAACAGGGATTTTCCTGCATTGCATGGGAGTCCTGTTCCTCCGTGCAGCAGGGTGGGATCGGCAGGGGGGGGCTGACATGCAGGGCTGGGTTTGGGTGGTCTGGGCCCTGTTGAAAGTTTCATTCACATGGGGCTCTCTGTGACAGCGGAGATAACAGATGGGGAGACCTGGGCCCTCCTGCCCCTTTGGTTCGTATCAGTCAGTGCAGCTCCAGCGCGCTCGGTTCCTGGGGGCAGGGGCTGGTGATGAGATCAGGGTCTTCAGCCTAAAGACAAAACCCTTCCCAGATGCTCACTGGTGCCTTGGCTGCGGCGCTGGGACCTTCTGGTGTAGCTGGGAGCAGGCAAGAAATGGCTGGGGAGCGTTTGCAAGGAGCAGGGGTGCTCCTGGCAGGGCTGAGGCGGGCGCTGCCATCCCCAGCAGCAGCAGCAGGGACCGGCTGCCCCGCAGGGGCTCTCCCTGCTCCGAGCTGGGTTTCAGCGGGGAAGCGGGGCCTCTCTGTGGTTTCTGGCTCTCTCAAGTGCTTCCTTTCAGGCTGGGGAAGCGCCTGGGCTCTGGCAGGGGCTGCTGCTCCTCTGCAGTCCCCAGTGTGTGAGTGGGGAGCGGAGCTGCACCCAGAGCTGCCCCATCACATGTTACCTGCATCACTGCGGCCACTCCCCAGCAGCGCTGGATGTGCTGGCAGCCATCTGACTGCCCAAACAGCCCGGAAAGAGAGGGAAAAAGGCAAAAGAGTGTTTTGGGGTTGGTGACTTGGATGAATATCCCATGTGCACGTCCATGGAGCAGCAAGGAAGTGAACACAGGGAGCTGTGACGTGTATTTAACTTGGAGCAACTGTTTAGTATCTATCAGCAATATGCTGCTGTCTCCCTCCCACTGCCCCACAGCTCTGCAGATGCACTCTGCCACCGCAGGCAGGGGTGAACTAAGCTGAAGGGGAAGGAAGAGGAGAGGACAGGGTGAGGGGGACATGAGGGGCTCAGCAGGGGAAGGGCATGGTGTGGAGCAGTGGGGTGCTGCTTTGGGCAACACATGAAAGCAGTGAGTTCGAGCCATGGTGTGCTGAAAACAGGGACAGAACATGGGTGGAATCAGGGAGACCAAAAGGCCAAAGCTTCAGATGGAAAAGACTCCTGCTCAAACCTCCTTTTTGCCCTTTTGCCGTTTTGTTATCTGCTTTGGATGAACCTGTTTGCTCCAAAGCAGTGTTCCTGCTCGGTGCTTTGTCTCTGTGTACCCAGCGCTTTGGCTGCCTGGCAGAGGCAAACCTGACCTTGACCCTAACATGTTGGTTCCCTCTCCTCCCTTAGCAGCGTCGCCCATAAGCTGAAAAACTGGCCAGCACAATGGGAAAAAAACAGAACAAGAAGAAAGTGGAAGAGGTTTTAGAGGAAGAGGAGGAGGAGTATGTGGTGGAGAAGGTCCTGGATCGGCGAGTGGTGAAGGGCAAAGTGGAATACCTGCTCAAGTGGAAGGGCTTCTCGGAGTAAGTGCCTCCCTGCTGCTGCTGTGGGGTGGGTCTGGGCTGCTCCGCTGTGAGCATCTCCTCCTGGGCTGGAGGCTCAGTGTCCCTCTGCCTCTCCTTGGCTGGAAAGCAGAGCTAAGAGGCCAAGGGCAGCCCTAATGGTGAAAGCAGCAGTGCTAAATGCCTCAAGCTTTCATCAGGGTGCTGAGAGCATGGCCTGGGTGAGAAAGTCCCACAAACACGCGCTGGTGGGGCTTCCCCCTTAAACCTAGTGTGAAACAGGCACCCAGGGTAAATGAATGGCATTTCTCTCCTGAGAAGGGAAATAACTGCCCAGACCTCTGGCATCCCTGTCTGGATCAGGGCAGGCTCCTGCTTCCCAGGTCGAGGACACCCATATCCCCACTGCTGCTTCTCAGCATCTCCACTGGGTGACCGGGTGCCCAGGGCTTCTCTTGGCAGGGAAAGCTGCAGCAAGCAAGGACATAAAACTAAGCTGTTGTCTTGGGTTGCAGTGAAGATAACACATGGGAGCCAGAGGAGAACCTCGACTGCCCAGACCTCATTGCAGAGTTCCTTCAGTCCCAGAAAACAGCACATGAGAGCGAGAAGTCCGAGGGCAGCAAGCGCAAAGCGGAGTCTGACACAGAGGATAAAGGAGAGGAGAGCAAACCAAAGAAGAAGAAGGAGGAGGTGAGGCCCTGTGGGCTCCCCGTGCTCACCTCCCTACCCAGACACTTGGCAGTGGTGTCTGGGAGCTGGAGCAGCCACGCTCCAAAACCTCGCTCCAGCTGTTCTTAGTGACCTCAGAGCCAGTTCTAGCACTAAACTGAACCAAACGGGTTTAGAGCACCAGGTTCTCCTGAAGAGCAGCACAAGGGGGGAAACAGGAGGTAGGGGTTGCCTGTTTTCCCTTGAAGAGGGAGAACAGGATGGAGCAGAGAACCTCCTGCTTCAGGTGCTCGTAGCTGCTTGGGAATAGGGATGGTAAAAGGCTCTGCAGGCTGGGTTCATCCCAGGAGCTGCTGGGTCTTGGCCAGCACAAGAGTTTGACCAGCTTTGGATCCTCTGCTTTAGCTTCAGCAGCACACTTCCCCCTGGACCCAGCAGGACATCCACTCTCTGCAGCAGGTTTACTCCTGAGTGATCTCAGTTCCCTGCTGGCCTTAGACATTATTAACCATTATTAGTCATTGAGATGAGCTCTTAGGCAGAAGCTCTTCCCTGTGAGGGTGCTGAGGCGCTGGCACAGGGTGCCCGGAGAAGCTGTGGCTGCCCCATCCCTGGCAGTGTTGGACACAGGGGCTTGGAGCAAGCTGCTCCAGTGGAAGGGGTCCCTGCCCATAGCAGGATGTTGGAGCTGGAGGAGCTTTCAGGGCCCTTCCAACCCAAACCAGGCTGGGATTCCATGGTTCTGGTCTGCACATCTGAGCCAGCCTTTCCGAGCAGGCACCGGTGTCCCCTGGGGAGCAGAGGCAGGGCTGTGGCTGTCCCTGGGGGGTGCTGCAAGCGGCATCTCGTCTCTTTGCAGTCGGAGAAACCGCGAGGCTTTGCCCGAGGATTCGAGCCCGAGCGGATCATCGGTGCCACGGATTCCAGCGGGGAGCTCATGTTCCTGATGAAGTGGTGAGTGTGTCTTTGTGTCTGTCACTTCTTCACTTATTCTGTGCCAGAGAGGGAAGGACCTGCGCCTGGGGAGGCCCTGCTACCTGGCATGAAATCTCTGGCGATGGCGCCGCTGCCTGAGGTGACCCTCTGCGCTGAGGCTAACGTGGATGTGAAACGAGCAGGTAGGGCCCTTGGGGGTCGTGTGGCTCTTTAAGGTGTCCCCCCCCTGCAGCAGGCGCGAGCTTGGGGGAGAAAGAGGGGCACGGTGTCATGGCCCGGGAGAGGAGAGCCGTGGCAGCGAGCTGTAGTGACACAGGGCTTGTCGCTGGTGCAGGTGGGAGCCAACCCAGGCAGGCGGAGCTGCGGGAGCCCTTGGCTTTTGCACCGTGTCGGAAGTACGGAGTGGCAGGGGCAGGGCCGCAGCTTTCACTCGCCTTCTCCTTCCCCATCCCCGACAACGCAGCGCTCGACTCACGCCTCGGTTTCCCCTGGGCTCCCGTGCTGCTTCTCCCTGCTGTGGAGCCGCTCGGGAAGGGGGCGCTTGGATGCCCCGAGCACCTCGGGGACTCCCGTTTTCCTGCTGCTTCTTGAGTCCTCTCCGGTCTCCGTTCCTTCCGCCTCCCCCTCCGCAGCCCCCTAACTTGCACCTCTGCTCTGGCCTGTAGGAAGAACTCTGACGAGGCCGACCTGGTCCCTGCCAAGGAAGCCAACATCAAGTGCCCGCAGGTGGTGATCTCGTTCTATGAGGAGAGGTTGACATGGCATTCCTACCCCTCAGAGGACGATGACAAGAAAGAGGACAAGAACTAAGCCCTGGCACCCGCTCTGGCCAGCCTTTGTATAAAGATCTGAACTGTGGGTTTGAACAAGAGGGAGAGAACGCAGCTCTGCTCGGTTGGGAGCGTAGAGATGGCTGGAGAAGATGCCCTTTGAAGAGACCAGTATGGTTTCTGTGCCCTGCAGCTGCTCAACTGCTTTCTGCAGCTTCATGCTGTGTACAGATTCCAACCAGCCCAGCTCAATGTGTGTGGGGGGGGGGGGTTGGAAAGGAAGGGAAGAGAAGGGAAGGGCAGGGGGTGCTGGGGTGGGAATGAGGGGAGGAAGTGGGGTGCTTGTTTCAAAGCTGCCTATTTTGCAGCTTGGGGGAGAGGAAGCAAAGCCCCTTCCATGAAGGACTATCCCTGGTGGTGGGTGGGCTGGGGAAAGGGAGTGCAGATGGATACTGCTTTTTCTTCAAAGACCATCTCAGCAACCCACAGCCTTCTTCCCAATAGTGTTAACTCTGCATTTTTACGGCGTAGCATGTGTGTAGGTTTTTTGTTTTGTTTCCTTTTTTCTCTTGTTTCTTTTGCTATTTTACTGGTGTATTGGTTCAGGGGGATGGGGGGGAGGGGGGGGCGGGATGTGGGGAAACTGGTCTCTTGTTTAACTGGGGAGGGAGGGAGGCGAGGTCTGGTGACAATGTTCCAGATCGTTTCCAGCTCTTTTATAGAACCTGAATTCAGAACAGAGAAGAGGAATAAAGGCAGGGCTGGTGGGGCAGAGTGAGGGAGGCAGGGACACTGTGAATGTCCAGCTCTCTGGAGCCAGCATCCTCACTGCCCCCCCCCTGCAAGTGATGTGGAGAGGGAGGGAAAAAGGGAATGGGGGGGGGGAAACACTTGTGAAAATACAAACTTGTGATCCATTCGTATCGTCCTGCAGCAGAACTGCCACTGACACATGCATTGTATGGGGGGGGGGGGATTTTAACCCTTCAAAAGCCTTTCTACCCATCTTTCCATTACAAGGTGCTATTTCTCAGAACAGGGGAAGGGATGAGGGGGGAGCCTTCTACTTGTTCCAATAGCCAGCCCGCAGCATTGGGAACCTTCCCGTTGCGGGAGGGAGAGGGAATCAACAGCAGCACAAGCAAACAACCCAATTCCATTGTATCCCTGCCCGTGGCAGGGGGTTGGAACTAGATGATCCCACGGTCCTTTCCAACCCAAAGCACTCTGATGATGCTATATTCTCCCATGAGAAGCGATGCTGGGAGGAGGCCTCACCTTGGTGCTGGAGCTGGATGCGTGACCCCAAATCTTCCCCAGTCCTTGGGTTTGTTTCTTGTTTTGTCCTGTTTTTTTGGCAATCAGATTGATTATGAATTCTCATCTATTTAATGGCCGGAGTCCTGAGCCCCACCAGGCTCCTGGCACCTCCGGGGGGCGGGGGGTGGTTGGGGGGTGGGTATGTATCTAGATTTGCCTTGTACAAACCTTTTCTAAGAGCATGTGTTTAGGTTTCGTGAAGCCGTTGTTGACCTGTAAAGTCCGTGTTTGGAGTTGAAGCTCATCCCAAGCTCTGTCGGGTTGGGGTTTGTTGGGTTTTTCTGGTTGTTTTCGGGGGGTTTGGTTTTGTTTGTTTTGTTTTGTTTTTTTTTGTTGTTTTTTTTTGTTAATTTTTTGGTCTCAATAAAATTTTAGATTTATAATCCCGATTTTTCTCTTCTCTACCAGCTCTTTGTGCATGCGATGAGTGAGGAGGTGTAGAGCAGGCACACAGGGATGTGGCTGCGGCTCCCACCGAGCAGGGGGAGCACTGGTGCAGCCCAGGGCAGCCGCTGGCTCCCCATTGCAGCCGGAGCCTTGGAGCACCTGATCCCAGGTTCTGTTTATGTTGGCTTCCATCTGGAGAAGAGAAGTGTCCTAGAGGTTAGTGGATAGAGCCCGGTCTCACCCCTGGAGACAAGAGGATGAGTCGGGACCTCCTTTGACGCGCGTGTTCCTTAGCCAGGACCCGGCAGCAGAGGTGGGGTAAGTGACCTTCACTTCCATTCTCAGCCCAACTTCGTGCTTAGGGATGGGTTTCTAAAGCTCTGGCAGTGCTGCTGGTGGCCTCCCCTTTTGTTGCTGGTGTGGACTTGTTGGGGGCTGTAAGCTCCCACTTCTCGTGTGCAGTTCTACACAGAGCAGAGTGGGCCAAAGCATTCCTGAGAGCAGGATCCTGGCTCTTGCCCCAGGGGTCCTGGCATTCCCAGGGAGCAGGATGGAGCAGGGAGGCTTTGGTGGTGGTCAGAGCTGAGCAGGGGCTCCACCAGCCCCTCATGGACCCCTCAGGGCTGCAAAACCACGCAGCCCCTTGAACTCCAGGTGATTTGCAGCAGCTCAGCCTGTGCCCAGTGGGACGGTGAGATCTCTGCCCTGCCCCAGCAGAGGCAGCAATTAAACCTGCATTAATCACCGCCTGGAGAAGGGGAACGGCCACTTAATTGAGGCAGGGAAGGCTGCAGCTCCCCGGGGAGGCGCAGGGCCATCGATCGCAGCAGGTAGCTGGAGGATGCTCATTGCTGCAGCCCCCGGGTGGGCCTGTGGTCATACTGAGTGTGGGGGGCTCACGTGAGCTGCAGGCAGGCTCCAGATCCTGGGATACGGATCTGTGGCACCATGGGAGCGGGATGCATCAGCTCCTGAGGAACAGGCACTGGATGATTGTCTCCTGACCCCTGTGACGTGCGGAGTGCTCCATGGGGCAGGAAGGGGCAAAGGCAGCTCCTCCATCCCCAGCAGATGCTGAGGGCTCAGACAGCAGCAGGACCGTGGCTCCAAGGGCCCTGATGGTGGATGAGTGCTTCCTGCTTGCACTTGGTGCTGGGTTGGCAGCAGTGACAGTGCTGGGGCTGTGACCTCCTCACGTTGTCACCTTTCTACCACCATTCTAAAGCAGTCCTGGAGAAGTATCTGCAATAAGAGCCCCCAAGGCCAGGAGGAGAGGCAGGAAGCACCACAGAGGGTGGATTTTGATGCTTCGTGTTCCCCTTGCCTGAGCTGTTGCCATGTGTGGAGCTGGGCTGGCCTCAGCACTGACAGCAGGCGTGGATGGACTCTTCCAGTCCCATAAGGAGAGGTTTAATCCTCAGGAAAAGGATATTTTCCCCATTGGAACCCTGGTGGAAGGAAACTGGGGAGCTTTTGCTTCCTCTTCTGGCTGTGCCTGGCCTGGGGAGGTGCCTGATGCTGGTGGTCACACAGCTTCGGTGCCGTGTCTCACCCAGACACTAGTGCCAGGCTCTAGTGACTGCTCAGGACCTGCTCCATCATCATGCCACGAGATGGAAAACCCCACAGCACCTCCACCAGCCATGCAGGAAGGAGGTGGGTATGAAAGCCTTAGAGCAAGGCATCTCTTAACTAAAGCACATCCAGTGCTGGTGGGGTGCAGAGGCTGCTGCCTGGCACTGCAGTGATTCAGCACCAGCCCAAGGTCTCGCTGGTGCCGCAGCTCTTCCCAGGAGCAGTTTTCCAGCCCCATTTGGTTCATCCAGGCTGTGCTCGGTGTCCGTCTGCAGGGCCCGGGGGAGGCCGTTGGCAGCAGCCTGGCTTCAGAGCAGCCTGACCCCCTCCTCTGGTGCTGCAGGGTCTGGGCCTGCCCTTGAGCCCGGCTGGAGGCGAACCCAGCTCTGCCAAGGGAATGGGGCTGGGACCAAGGGCTGGAGGCAGCCCTGGGCGCGCAGCCAGAGCTTCCCACCAGCACCAGCCTGGCAGTGCCCCTCCGATGGCTCTGCTGCAGGATGAGGTGCTCCAAACCCGCATCCCTCGGCACAGGGATGGGTGAAGGGCTGGATGGGGCAGGAGCCAACCTGCAGAGCCCCATAGAAATACACTGGTGATGGAACAGCCCCTGGCTCTGGAACCAGCGCTGTGGTGTGCACTGGATGGAGCTGCAACAGAGAGGTTTGAGCTGCGTTGGTGGCGTTTGAACGCCCAACAGGACCCAGTGCTTGGCTCAAGGAGGAGGATGAGGCTGCACCAAGGCAGCTCTGACCTGCAGGGCCCAGCATCAAGCCCCTCAGGCCTTTGGGCAGCAGCAGCTTTGCTGGCTTCAGCTCCAGGACCCACAATGAGCTCCATGCACTGCAGGTTCAACCAGGACCACACTTCAAGGGCTGCTTTGGGAAGATGCTGTTGGGAAGGAAGGAAGGGAAGAGCAGAGGAACCTTCTCCCCTCCAAGCTGGTACCGACAGGCTGGGACGACAGCAATGCCCTGGAGCTACCATGGAGGAGGAGGACCTGCAGGAGGAGGCCCCGTTTCCTTTCTCTTTGAAGGCAGTGAAGAAAACCATGAAGCAAACACGCTAGTACAGTGAATAAGCCGGTTTATTTTCGTCCTGTGCTCACAACAATCTCTCCTCGTTCCCTGACAGGTCACAGAGCACTCAAAAGAAGAGTTTCTAAGAGGAAAAATAACTTAAAACATCCGCGCAGGGCCCCCTTCCAACCTCCCCGCACCCACAGCTCCACCTCTTGTGCTTCAGCTCATGCCCAAGTCCAGCCACTGAATCTCAAGGAGCGCTCCTGGGGCTGCAGCGAGCAGATCCCCACAACCCCCCCAGCCTGAGATCCGAGCACCTTCCCCATGGCCTCTCTCCTGCCTGCACCAGGCTTCCTTCCCTTGCGTTCCCAGCCCGAGTCCTCCCTCAGCCCGACCCGCACGCACAGGACTGGCTTGGCAAAGCCTTGCTGTTGGGTTTGGAAGCTTTGTTTCTGTCGGTTGCTGGTAAAGTCGGTCGGCTCCCAGCTGTGCTATACTGCAAATACAGCTTTGTAGGATCGCCTCCGTGGCGGAGACAGACAGTGATCAAGGCACTACCCCCACCCCCCTCCTGAAAACAAAGGAAGTCAGACCAACACCTAGGGACAGAAGAGAATCCTATAATGTGATCACACGGTTACACGGAATCTTTCGGTATGGCAAAGAGAACATTGAGCAGCTTTGAACGGTTGGGCTTCTCCCTTTGTATGTTTCTTTTACTCAACACAAGCACTCAAGACCCTATAGGGAAAACCAGGGCTGAAGCCCTAAGAAATCAAAGCGCGGTTACGGAACAGGAATCCTAACGGCTGTCTATAAGCTCTATGAGTGACGAGCCCACGGCTTGGGGGGGGGACAGGGAAGGGGTTCAACCCTCTGCTCCCCTTGTGCTGTGCACGGCCGTGCACTCGCCCAGCTCCCGGCCCTCGGATGGGAGACGACAGCGTTTGCATGCAGGCTGCTGCGTGTGCCGGACCAGCGCGGCGGCAGTGACATGCTCTGAGTGTGGTGATGGGGGGGGGACCCGGAGCACAGCGGTTCTGTTACCCCTCTCCAGTGCCCCCCTTCCCGAAAGCCCTCCACAGCTCCTCCACACGTACCCGGTTCTCCCTGTGAGCTTCCTCAAGCCTGGCAAGGGTTAATTGGAAGTCACAGCACGCGCGTTGCCATGTGTGCACCGGTCTGCTCTAGGAAGGGATGCTGGGTAAATCTGGAATTCAGTCGGATCGAGTCACACACACCGATGGCAAAAAGGGGTTGAGGGAAAGGAAAAACAAGGAAAAGAACCAAAACCAGAAAAAAAAATAAGGGAAAATAAAATAGGGAAAAATAATAATAAACCAACTACCTGAAATCACAGAACTTTGGAAGTTCAGAAAATGTCTCTCCTATCACTTGGTTTAAGTTCATTTGCTTAAATCTCTTTTTTGTTTCTCTTATTTAAAGCCAGTTCCTAACAGTAGTTTGTTTATCCGCCTCTGCCAAGCCCACCGCCAGTGCTGCCAGCTCGTGTCCTGCGCTCAAAGGATTCCAAAGCTGTGGAATTCCGGCGGCGGGCAGCCCCCAGCGCTCCGCCCGCAGGTCCCGCAGTGTCTCCCGCCGGCAGCAGTCCCCTTTGCTCGTGTGGGTTGGGTTGGTGTGGGTCGTGGTTTGAAGATAGGATCGGATAAGAAGGCATTGAAAGTTCCTCTAAGTACTTCCAGGCTCAGCCCTTCTCCAGTTCTCCCGGTTGAACGAGTGTCCCGCTCCTCCCGCGGCGCCCATCCCCTCACTTCCTCCGGTCCTTCTGTTTGCGGTCCTGGCGCCGCGCCGGCTGCTCGGCGGCGGCGCGCGGGATGAGGAGCACGCTGCCGTCGGTGCCGTACTGCAGCGCGTACTGGCTGGGCGAGTAGGGCTGCCCGTTCTCATCCCGCAGGCGGCCGAAGACCTCCTGGTAAAGGTTCTGCACTTTCTGCTTCATCTGGCGAATGGATTTAAGGAATTCCACTTTCTCCCTGAGCAGTTTGGACTTGTCCCGTTGCAAGTCCTCCACGTCCCGTTCCAAGTTGAGGATGGTGTCCAGCTTCCTCTTGCGGCAGTTCTGCGCAGCCATCTTGTTCTTGCCTCGCCTCCTGATGTCGCGGATGAGGCTGAGCTGAGCCTCGCTGAGCTGGTACTTGGAGAGGAGCTCGTTGAACTCCTCCACGGGCAGGTTGATGATCTTGTCGTTGGTGAAAGGGATCTTCATGGCACGGGCGCGATGCTCGTCCCTGCTCATCTGCTTGTCCAGGAACTCGGACGGTTTCTCCTTGCTGCTCTTCTTCCCGGTGCTGGGCAGTTTGGGCTCCTCGGGATCCAGGGCCCCCGGGGCCATGTTGTAGGTGTGGTTGTGGCCAACGTGCTCCAGGTAAGGCAGGTAGTGGAGCTGCGATGGGTCCTGGTAGCTCATGCGGCAGAACTTGCTGTACTCTGGCTGGTAGCCAACCGCCCCTTCCGCTTCTTCAAAGTCCACGTTTTCAGAGTCGGAGCTGTAGCCGACGGCTCCTTCCTCGGAAAACGAGGAGGAGGAGGAAGAGGACGAGGAGGAAGAAGAGGAGGAGGAGGAGGAGGCTTCGGAGCTGCTCAGAGAAGCAGGACTGTGGCCAGAATCCAGAGAAAGACCTGAGTCGGAGTCAAACTCCTCTTCCAGCTGCGAGGCCTGCACCGGGTTGAAGCCCTCCTCAATGGCCAAGTCCATCAGGCTGATCTCGTCCAGCATGGCTTCATCCAGGAGCCCCCCCAGCGGGTCGGGCAGCTCGGGGGCCGCTGTCTCATTGCCGGTGCCGTTGAGCTGCGGGGGGAAGAAGATGCCGCTCAGGTTGGTGGAGCCGAAGGTGCTGTTGAGGCCGGTGGAGTTGTCCGGCGCCAGCTGGAGCAGGGCTGAGCCGCCGGCCATGGAGGGGCTTTCGATCTCGGAGCTGAAGAGGGAGAAGTCCTGCGAGCAGCTACCCAGGGAGGCCTGATGCAGGCTGACGTTCTGGTTGATGGGAGTGTTGGGGGCGAGGCTGTAGTTGGAGGCCAGCAGGTCCCCGCTCGTGCCGTTGTACAGGGGCTCAGCGGCCGTGGTGTTCACTTCCATAGCCTGCAAGAGACACACGAGACGGGGCCGGTGAAGGCGCCGTGCGCCAAAGGCAGGGCAATGCTTCTGGATCTGCCAAACGAGCCCAATCCTGCGGGCTTGGCTGCGGGAAGGTGAATCCAGCACCACGCACACAATGTCACCGCGCACGTTGAGACAAGACCCAAAGCGCCACAGCCCAATGGTGCAGCAGCGAGCGGCCGCCCCATGAGCTCACCTGCATCTCCATGATGGACATGAGGTCCTGCCACTGCTGCTCCAGGTCGAAGGGCGACTCGGCCTCGGCGAGCAGGGGGGGGAGCAGGCCGGGCTGGCCGCCCGCGGGCCGGCTCTCGCCGGGCACGGCTTCGCTCAGGGTGGGCACATCCGCGGCTGGAAACTGAACCCCATGAGGCAAGAGTGAGGCCATGGATGGGGAGGGAAGGCAGCAGTCCCGAACCCCGCTTCACCCCTCCATGTGGGCAGTCAGTTCCCCTTTGTTCAGAGCAAACTGGGTGCAGTTATCCCTCTCTGCACCGATAGGAAGCAAGGACAGAAATGCTTAACTGTGACCTGCCTGGAGCCTCCCCTAAGCAGGCAAACCCCACTGACTGCTGGTCCTGCTGTCCGCATTGAGGGAGCCATGAGGAGCCGAGGACATCACCGCATCCACTCACCTCCGAATTGTCCCCAAACGGGAAGGTGGCCTCCAGCAGCCTAAGGCACTCCTCCAGGGACAGCGCTGTCTGATCCTCCGCACCGGGCACCTGCGGGTAACACAGTGCCAGCCCCAGGATGAGGGAGGTGATGGGGATGGTGGCGATGAGCAAGGAGCTCCTTCCAGCAGGGCTTTATTCCAGCGCATCCAAAAAGAGACAGAGGCCCCACCCAGTGGCTCCATCCTCCTGCTCCTGAGAGCGTCAGAGCGGAGCAGGGAATTGCTGCTCCCCTCCTGCCAGCGCAAGGACTCGGCTTGGCCACAAGGACCCGGTGCCCTCACCTTCCCTGCGGACCACGACCTGCGCCTTTCCCCCCCCCTTCTCCTGCAGCTCTTTCCACCCTTCCCATTGGAAAGCAGAGCCTCCCCCCCCCCCCCCGGCGGCCCCAGGGACCCGGCTGCGGGGCGTTACCTGCGCAGGGAACCTCTCCCCGGTCTCCCCATCAACTAAGAGGTTCCTGGCCAGGAGCTCTCTCCTCCAGCCGTCCCCATCGCTCAGCTCTTTGTCCACTTCGCTCTCCTTCTGCCGGTGGCTGTAGTCGAACACCTCTCGCCCGGCGCCCAGATCGATGTCCTGTCTCCACAGGATGTCAATCAAATCGATGTCCTGCAAGACAACCACCGCCAGCCCTTCAACCCCGGCCGGGAGCGTACACACACACCCGCACACACACACCCCCGCCGTTCCCCGTTCGCCTCCCGGGGGTCCCCACCGCTGCTTTGCGGCTCCTTCCCCTCCCCACCGCCCATGGACACCCGGTTGGGCCCGCCCGGGGCCGCCTCGCATCCATCCGCCCCTGGAGCCATCCCGGCCATTTGCATAAGGGGTGGGGTGCGCGGCAGGAAAATCCCCGCATTCCCACCCACCTGATGCAACCCCGGTACCGGGCCGCAGTGTGCGACCCCCCCCCATCACCCCCCCCCCACCGGTACCGGGCACCGCCAGCACCGCCGATGGAGCCCCCCCCCCCGGTACCTTTCTCATGTCCCCAGCTGCCGCCCGGGCCGCGGCTCGCACCGATCATGGTCCCCGGGGGAGCGGCGGGGGCAGGCGGCGGCGGGAGGCGGTGGCGCTCATGGCCGGCCCGGGGCGGCCGCGGGGGCTCGGCTCGGCGGGGCTGGGGCTGCGGCCGGGAGCGGGGCCGCTCCGCCCGCAGCTGCGGCACCGTCCCGGGCCCTGCGCTCTCCGGTACCGGGCCCGGTCCCGCCGCCCTGCCCGGGCCGGGCTGCGGCGCGCCCCGCCCGCCCCTCCCCCGCCGTTACCTTGGCTGCGGCGGCCGCCAAGCCCCGCCCACCCGCGCACCACGCCACGCCCCTTCTCCACCAATGAGCCGCTAAGACACGCCCCGTTCGCAAAGCCGCCGCCAATCCACGCCATCTGGGGACCACCGCCCTGACCAATCCCCAACGACGGGGGCTGACGCTTCAGCCAATCACCGCCCGCGCGGTGCACAGCCCTGGCGCTGCGGAGCCACCGCCCCCCCCCCGGGCCCGGCCTCGCCCTGCGCAGCACCGGAGGGGGGGGGGAGCGGGAAGCGCCTCCGGGGTGGGGGGTGGGAAACGGGGGTGACCTTGAACACCCCCACACCCCCCCCCGCACCGGGAGCCCCCCCCCTCGCCACCGGGACCGAGCCCAAGTGTAAGGGGATCCGGCGGGGGGGGGGCAAGCACCAGCTCATCACATGACCGCCGGTATTTATATCCCGGGGGTGTGGAGCCGGCCCCGGGAACCGGAGCATCCCCCTCCCCCCCACCCGGGCCTCCCCGCCCCCAATGCTGCAGAGGGAAGAGCCCGGGATGGCACGGGGATGGAGATGCAATAACCCCCATTTCCCCTCTTTGGGATGCAGTAACCCCTGTTCCCCCTCTTTGGGATGCAGTAACCCCCATTCCCCCTCTTTGGGATGCTCCAGTGGTGGCCAGGCAAGGGTTGGATTGATCCTAGAATAACTGGATTGACAATCAAATAATTAGATTGATAATGGAATCAGATTTATAATGGAATAATTAGATTGGCAACAGAATATTTAGGTAGACAATAGAATAATCAGATTTATCATTGAATGATCAGACTTCTAATAGAATCATTGGTAATAGAAGAATCAGATTTATAATGGAATAATTATCTTGAAAACAGAATAATCAGATTGATAAGAATCTTATTTCTATTGGAATAATTAGATTGATAATAGAATAATCAGATCAATAATAGAATTATTAGATCAATAATAGAATAATTAGATTGATATTTTTTTACTTATCCCTAAAAAACAGGGATATTCCCAGCAAGGTCGTGCCAGACCCAGGCAAGCCACAGTATTGTAAGCACTGGGAAAAAAGTCATGGAAAAATGGAAGCCCAAAGCTGCACCTCATCCTCATCATCATCCAGCACCTAAGAAAGGAAGGGAGGAACAGACCCTGCAGATGTCCCTGGAGGCTGCAGATGGCAGAGCTCACACGGTATTCCCGTTGGGAAGGATGGGAGCTGCTCGGGATGAAGACACCCCAATAACCACAGAGAAGCCTGCTGGGGGATGCTCGGAGCCAAATGCTTTGGAATGTCACACCGCATCCCAAGGGCAACGTGCCACTCGGTGGGAGCACGAGGACAAGGGGATGTCCTGCTGCTGGTGCCTGGTGCTGTGCCCCCAGCAGTGCCGCAACAACAGCCTCCCGGCTGGTCCCAGCCAGGGATATGGGGGGAAAAAGGAGATGGACCACAGAGGAGGAGCATGGAAGCCTCAGCACCGGGAATGGAGAAGGTGCAGCCCCAGACCCGCACCCTGCAGCACTGGGCTGTGTTTGCAGAGACCTATGGAGCCCCTGTGTCCAACCTGGCCTTGAGCACTGCCAGGGATGGGGCAGCCACAGCTTCTCTGGGCACCCTGTGCCAGCGCCTCAGCATCCTCACAGGGAAGAGCTTCTGCCTAAGAGCTCAGCTCCGTCTCCCCTTGGGCAGGTTCAAGCCATTTCCCTTGGCCTGTCCCTACATCCCTTGTCCCAAGCCCCTCTCCAGGTTTCCTGCAGCCCCTTGAGGCACTGGAGCTGCTCTCAGGTCTCCCCTTCAGGAGCCTTCTCTTCTCCAGGCTGCCCCAGCCCAGCTCTCTCAGCCTGGCTCCAGAGCAGAGCAAGAACAGCAAGCATCTAACACAGAAAGTGGGAGGCCTCTGGGAACCAGCAGCATTCCCAGCCTCAGACCCACGGCCTCCTCTCCAAAACCTGATCCCAGCTTCCCCATGCTCCAAGGACCTGATGCCATCAACCAAGATCACTGGAGTGGGGAAGGACAGCAGAGTCGTCCATGCAGGACCTCCACAAGGCATTTCCCAAGCAAAGGAATCTCCTCTCTCAATTAGCAGGGGGCCTGCAGCCCCCCAGGTGATCTCCCCTCACTGACACCCCCAAGGTCGACGGCTGCACACCCCCAGTGGGGTCTGATGGAATGGGATACCCAACGCTCCATCCCCACAACGCTCGCCCCTCAAAACCAGCCCTGTCCACACAGCAGCCACGTGCTCGAGCCCAACCGGGCCCTCAATGCAAGGGACCAGGGGCAGCACATCTGGAGCACAAGACACAAAGGGTCCCCCGCCATGAGACAAAGAGAACGGTGCCGGGAAGGGACGAGAGCAGCAGGTCCCGAGGCCCAGGCCCGCCCCACGAGGCTGTGCTCGGGCAGGGGAGGTTCTAAGCCAAGGCAGGAAGCGCTTTGCAGTTCACCTCTCCCCACCCACGTGTGATGAAAGCCCGGCCGTCACCAGGGGCACTGGAGGAGCTCCAGCACCCAGGAAGCCGCCTGCCCGCCCGCCCGGCCCCGGGAGGAGCTGTTACCCAACGCCCCTGTTTATTTCCCAGCCTCGTCCCATCGCTTTCGCAACACAAAGCCACGTGCAGAGGGCGAAACGCTGGCCCCAACCCTCTCCCCCTCGGTTTACTGTTGCTATCAGGCTGAGGAGAGGAGAAACAACAAGGAAAACCCACCCCATGTGTAACCCAGGCACCCCTAAATGCATCCTAACGGAGCATCCCAAGTGAGGACCCGCTGTTCCCAAGCACTAAACCCAACGTGCATCACGCTGCTCGCTCAGGTGGGTACCAAAGAGCAACACACACACCCCCACCCCTCCCAGCAGCCACAGAGGCTCCTGCCTACCTCTTTGGTCAGGTTGCCATTGACAGGGGCAGCCACCGCTCCCAGATCTTCCAGTTCCTCCCCAAAGCCTTGCTCAGCTCCGCTCTCCCTCACCCCGGCGTCGGGGCTGCTCCCATCCTGGAGGCCGCTGCCGTTCTCTAGGGCGATGCCGGCGCTGGGCTGAGCCCCAGCCACGGAGCTCTCGGCGTCTCTGTGCACCAGCCAGGCGCTGACTTCGGTGGTGGGCACCTGAAACCTGTCCAGGGCCCTCACCTGGTTGAGCAGCCTGCGGGCGGTGAAGTAATAGTCCAGGTCTACGCTCTTTGGGTGGATGCCATAACCGTCCAAGGTGTTCCTCAGGTTGTGAAACTGGGTCTGGGTGTAAGCGGAGCTCTGGCCAAGGATGATCTCCCGGAGCGGGGGGAGCTGCGAGGTCAGGTAGGTGTCCACGTCCACGCGCACGCCGATCAGGCTGAGCAGGATGGTGAACTGGATGAGGCCTTCGGTGAAGTATTTCTTCAGAGAAAGCATTTCTGGAGCAGGAGGGGGAGAAAGGAAGGAGAGGAAGGTTTGGGAATGAACAGAAAGGGCACCAAAAGCACGGCGCTGGCGCTGGCGCTGGCTGACTGCCCCACACACAACAGGTTGGGTGGCTTGGCCTTCGCCCTGCCCCGCTTTCACACCGACCGAGCAAAGCAGCGGCTTCGGTGCTCAGGATGGGAGCTTAAAGCACAGCCAAGGCTTTGGGTTCCGCACTTGGGTTTCCACTGACACTCGTGGAATGACGGCTCCAGAGCTCAAGCAGCACCAAACTCGGCCTCCCCCCGCCTTCTCCTCCCGGTACACGAGGACCCGGTCACTTACTGCCCAAACCCTCCACATCCAGCGGCTCCCCCCTGCTCCAGGCCGGGGGCTGCTCCCTCCTCCTCCGCCTCCTTTGTCCCTTCTCCCCGCCGCTCCTTGAAGGCGCCGCTTACGACCCAAAGGTCCCGCTCATGGAAGCTCCAAGCCCTGCTCCGCTTTCATCAGCAACTGAAACGGAACCGGAGAGCGCGCCCGGTAACGCACGGCGGAGGAGGCGGCTCCCTCCCTCCCTCGGACCCCGGCTCACGGCGGGGCCCCGCCGCTCGCCCCATTGTCCGCGCTTCCCCTCCCCGCGCTATTCTTAGCCCCGCGCGTCAGCTCCCCCCCCCCTCCCCTCCCGAGGCCTCCGGCCCCGCTCCGCCACCACCGGCACCAAAACATCCCCGCGCCGGGCCTGTCCCGGACCCACCGGGGGCAGCGCAGGGCCGGGTGCTGCCGAGCGAGCGGGGGGGGGTCCAAGCGCCGCCTTCCTCATAACCCCCCCCTCACCCCGCGGCCCCTTTAAGACCCCCTCCCTCCACCTCGTGACCCGCCCCCCCCCGCCGCTCCCCTTCCCCTCCGCTCCCCCCCCGGCCGCTACCCGCTCGGCGCCGGCCGCCACCGCGCTCCCGGTCCCGATCCCGGCCCCGCCGCCGGCCCCGCTCCCGCTCCCCGCCCTGGCCAACCACCGCCCCCTCCCGCCTCGCGCGGCGCCGCCGCCAATCGGCGCCCGTGAAGGGGAAGGCGGGAGGAAGCGGCGGACCAATGAAAGACGGAGGAGAGGCGTTGCTCCCGCCCTCGCCGGCCTGCGGGCAGGCGGGCTAAACTGCCAATTGGCGCAATGGGCCAATCGGTGACGAGAACAGAGCAAACGCGACCCGCCCCTGAGTGACAGCGCTTCTCATCCAATAGAAGCCTCCGCCGAGCGGCAGCGGCAGCAGCCAATGAGACGACGCGCAGGGCCCTTCCGCTTGAGTGGCAGCGGAATACACCAACCCCGGCGAGGCAGCAGCCCCGCCCCTTCGCCCCGCAGCCGTTGCCATGGCACCCGGCGCCCCAGGCCCTCAGCGAAGGGCGAGGCCCGCAGCCGCCATGGCGGAGGCCCCCCCCCACCTTCGGACACCTGCGGCGGGGCCGGGGCTCCCCGGGCCCTCTCGGCCGCCGGAAGCCCTGAGTCAAGGCCGGCCCCGGGGCGCCGCCGGGCCCCGCAGTGAGTCGGAGGCGGCGCTGGAGCGCGGCCCGGGCAGCGCCTGTGCGTGCCCCCCCGCAGCGCCCGGTTCCGTCGCTGGTCCCAGGGGCTCAGTGGCGGCTCCGGTTGGCAGCGCCCTGCGCTCGGAGCTGCCGGGAACGGGTTAATTCCATCCCCGGGAAGGGGCTCGGTGCCCCCGGGGTGCCGCTGCCTGGGGCTCCCGCTCGCAGCGCGCCCTGCGGGGTGTCAGTGGGGCTGCGCATTAGAGTCGTGCCCCATCGCAGGAACCCACGGGCGGGTTTGGCTTTGGGCAGTGAATGAGGCCCCGGCTCTCAGTGCCCTTTGGGGCAGTAACTGCCCAGCGGAGGGGAGCCGGGACCTGCCCCACGCCAGCTGGAACCAAGGCGCTGGGATCCGCAGGGAGAGCCGCGGCAGCGGAGGTGGCAGAACCATGGAATCATGGAGGAGCCCTTCAAGGCCATCCAGTCCAACCATTGCCCAGCACTGGAACCTAGCTCCGTCTAAACCTGCCCTGGAAGTTAAAGGTGCTGCGGGACCGGAGCCCATCCTCCCCTCTCCGGGGTGATCCCAATGGGAGCTGTTAAATAAGAACGCTGCAGTTCAACCCCATCACCTCTGAGCTGCTTATTTCTACCTTTCCCTATGGATCGGTGTGGCCCGAATCGATGCCGGCACCCACAGGGCAGAGCTGGCAGGGAAGGCAGGTAGGAGGTGAGGGCAGCCAAGCAGCACCACCCCTGCCTGCCATTCCTGCCCAACCCAGTCACCCTCTCCCTGCCCCAGGAACAAACAGGATGCCAGAGACAATAGTTCATCCCAAAGAGAACCCATGGAAAAGGAGCGTGGGCTCCAGCACGCAGCAGGGTGAGGTTTCCCACCCAGGGGTGCATTCCCAACGTGGCAGTGCCACCGGAGCCCCTTCATGCCAGCAGCAGGAATGCTCCAGAGCATCCACAAGCAGGAAAGGCACCGGAGCCTGCAAGCGCCCAGAGCCAAATGGAGCTTGCTTTGTCTCCCTGCCCGCAGCCACACCACCCACAGCCGGCCCTGGATCCCCCTGGATCCCGGGATCCCAACAAGGGGAGGGATGAGGGATGGGGGGGGGGGATGTTGCCAGCCCCGGTGCCCAACCTCCCCCTGCAACCCGAGCCCGGCCGCCCCTCGGGGGTTATTTTTAGTGTCCCCCCCCCGGGAACTGTTTGGCAGCGGCCCCGGCTCGGGCAGGCACCAGCCCTGGGGTGCCCGGTGCTGAGCTGGGGGGGGGGGGGTGCGGGGACCTCCCCATGGGAGAATTTGTCCCCCCCCCACCCGGGGTGAGGTTTGGCTTTGGGGGGGGGTCCCGTTCTCATCCCACCCCATTGGCCCCACCCGGTGCTGGTCGCAAAGGACGGGGCTGGAGATCAACACCACCCCCTCCCGGCGACCCCCGTTTCCCTCCGGTACTGGGGTGGGGACGGGACCAGGGCGGAGCGGGCCGGGGGGGGCGGGAACGGGAGCGGGGCGGGGGGGGACGGACAGGGGCGACGGGGACATGGAGCCTGCGGGGCCGGTACGGCCGGGACTGGGACCGGGATCGGGATCGGGACCGCGCAGCCTCCAATGGGAACTTCGCGTGGCCTCGGCGGGATAGGGAGGAACGGGGGGGGGAAGGGGAAGGAAAAGGTGGGAGGGGGAACGGAGGGGGAGAAAACGGGAAAACCACGGGGGGGGAACGGGAGGGGGAAAAAGCGGGGAGGGGGCAGAGGGACAGAGGGGGAGGAGACGGAGGGAGAGGGGAGGAATGGAAGAGGGAAAATGCGGAAAGAGAATGGGAAGGAATGGGGAGAACCGGGGGTAGGGAAGGAGCGGGGAGGGCCAAGGGAGCAGCGGGGTCCCCAACACCCGGAGCCGGGGGTGGCCGGGACTGAGCCCCCCCGGCCCCCAGGAGCCCTCCCTGTACACGGTGAAGGCTCTGCTCGTCCTGGACAGCCTCGGGCAGCGCCTCCTGGCCAAGGTGAAGCCCGACCCCCCCCCCCGTGCCTCAGTTTCCCCCCATTCACCCCCGCTCAGCACCAACCCCTGCCGGGCTGCGGAGGCCTCGGGGGGTCCTGGATGCGACCCTGGGGGTCCCGGCACAGGGCTGAACCCCTGCCCCCCCGCAGTACTATGACAGCACCTTCCCCACGGCCAAGGAGCAGTCGGCCTTCGAGAGGAGCATCTTCAGGCAGAGCCAGCGGGGAGGCGGTGAGCAGCGGGGGGGGGGCAGCAGCAGCCCCGGGGGGCTCTGACCCTGCTCTGTGTGCAGGTGAAGTGGCGACTCTGCAGGGGCTCACCGTGGTGTGCAGGAGCAGCGGAGACCTCTGCTTCTACGTGGTGGGGGGCGGAGAGGAGAATGAGGTAGGAACCACGGCCCCCCCATGGGCCCAGTGACACTCAGGGCACCCCCAGGGCACCCCCATGGCCTCAGTGACACCCAGGGCACCCCCAATGGCCTCAGTGACACCCAGGGCACCCCCATGGCACCCCCATGGCCTCAGTGACACCCAGGGCACCCCCATGGCACCCCCATGGCCTCAGTGACACCCAGGGCACCCCCATGGCCCCAGTGACACCCAGGGCACCCTCATGGCCTCAGTGACACCCAGGGCACCCCTATGGCCCTAGTGACACACAGAGACGCCCATGGTCCCAGTGACACCCGGGGCACCCCCATGGCCCCAGTGACACACAGAGACCCCCATGGCCCTAGTGACACACAGGGCACCCCTGTGGCCCCAGTGGCACGCAGGGCACCCCCATAGCCCCAGTGACACCCAGGACACCCCCATGGGCTCCCTAACAACCTGGTTCTCCCACAGCTGATGCTGTTGTCCGTGCTCACCTGCCTCCTCGACGCCCTCGGCCACCTCCTGCAGTGAGTCCCTGGAGCCACTGAGCTCCAAACGCACGGGGAAACTGAGGCAGGGCACCCCGGGATGAGGGGGTCGGCTGCCAGCACCTCACATGGGATCACCGGGAGCGGCTGCTCCAGCCTCCCACCCGCTCGCCCGCAGGAAGGAGGTGGAGAAGCGCCGGCTGCTGGCTAACATGGAGGGGACGTTCCTGGTGGTGGATGAGATCGTGGACAGGGGGTGAGCTCCTGCGGGGGGGGGGGGGTGCAGGGGCAGGGGGTCCCCTGGGTGCTGGGATGGTGCCAAGGGGGAGCCGGGCACCCCTCTTTGCCCCCAGCGCTGCAGCGTTTCCTCCAGCCCAGGGGCTTTGCCCAGGGAGGGAACTGAGGCACGGGGTGATGGAGCCCAGTGGAACCCAGCCGGGACTGGGGGATCCCGGTGGGATCGGCACCGCTCTGCTCCACAGGGTGATCCTGGAGAGTGACCCACAGCAAGTGATCCAGCGCCTGAGCCTGCGGGTGAGGGCGCCCGTCCCGCTCCATGGCCTTCCTCCTTCCTGCCTCCTTCCTGCACCCTCCTCACCCTCCTTCCCCCCTAGGTCCCAGAGCCAGCACCCTACGGCTTCGTCCTCTTTGACTACCTGTCAGGCAGCTCAGAGCAGAAGGGCTCAGGGAACAGCCACAAATGAGCAGCACTGAGGAGGTCAAACCCTTCCCTGTCCCCAGGGGATGGGCAGGGATTGGGGTCAGGGTCCCGATGGGTCTCCACAGGATGCTTCTCACAGCAGGGCACCCCATGGGTCCCCTTTGCCACAGCCAAAGCTGTTGGTCCCCTTCCCTCCTCCAGGTTGGTGCCTGAGCAGAGCGTGCCCCAGGTAAGTGCTAATGGGGGGGTTGCCCAGCTTCACCCCTTAGCAAGGAGATGGGGTGCAGCCCAGCACCCATAATTGCTTGGCATGAGGTGTTGCCCCCATTCCCAGCCAAGGGAACCCATGCATCTGGCTGGGAACGGCACCCCATGGTCAGCTTCACCCCATCCTTATCCCCAGGGTCTCGATCCTGCAGCTGCTCAAGGAGAACATGGTGCCGTCCCTATGGACATGACAGCTTCCCTTGGAGCGGCTCTTTGGAAAGGGGGGATCCCAGTGTCGGGCAGCAGGACACAGCATCCCCCACATCCAGGCCCCCCGTCTGCCTCCAGCACTGAGAACACCAAGGGAAAAATGATTCCCACCCGCTCCCAGCCACAAATAAAGCTTTGCTCCATGGTTCCACGGCCTCCCTCCATCAGCCCTGTCGGGCAGTGGGTCCCGGGGGTCACCCAGCAAGGCCGGGTGCTGGGGGGTCCTTTGCTCTTTGTGTTTCCTTTGGGGGCAGAAGGGACATTTTCAGGTTTTCCTGGGAAATTCCACTCTTTGCGGCTTCATTGTTTGAAACCGCTGCAGATCAACAGGGTCCTGAGCAGGGGGAAGGGAAAAGGGAAAGGAAAAGGGAAGAGAAGGGAAAAGGGAAGGGAAAAGGGAAGGGAAGAGAAAAGGGAAGGGAAAAGGAAAGGGAAGGGAAAATGGATGGGGAGGGAAAACGGAAGAGAAGGGAAGGGAAAAGGGATGGGAAGGAAAAACGGAAGGGAAAAGGGATGGGAAGGGAAAAGGAAAGGGAAGGGAAAAGGGATGGGAATGTCCCCATCCTGACCCCCGCCGCCGGCTCTTGCTCGAAGCTCCCTTGGCAAGGCGGTGGCCTCATTTGCATATCCCCGCCCCGCGCTGGGTACACGCCTTATATGGTGCATGACCACGCCTTTCCCCACCTTAGCCCCGCCCCTACCGGGCCTGCGTATCCCTTATCCTGCAGCGCCACCTGCGGGCGGGACTGGGGAGCGAGGGAGCCCCGGACAGGACCCTCCCCGTCACCTCCCACCCGCTTGGGACCCCCCCCAACCCCAGGGACCCCCCAGTTCTGTCACCCCCCCCCATCACAGGGACACCTCTCCCTTGGGACACGCCCCCACACCCCAGCCCCTCCTGCGGTCACCCCACACCACGTGGACCCCAAAGTGCCCTTTGTCTCTGCACCCCAACAGCTTCCCCACGGCCACCCCCTGCTCCCATGATCACTTCTTGGGTCACGCTGGGTACCAGTCAGTGGGTGCTGAGTGATTGTATTGGGCATCACTTGTGTTTATTGCTTTCTATTCCCCTTTTAGTTTCATATTCCCCTTATCGTTAGTGGTGGTAGCAGTGGCTTCGTATCGTACTTCAGTTATTGGACTGTTCTTAACCCATGGGATTCACATCCTTCCCCTTCTCCCCATCCCTTTAGGAGCGGTGCTGAGTCAAACGCAGCACCCATAGGTACCAGTGCTGGGGCTGCCCCATCTCCATCGCCCCAGGGCTGGCCCATGACAACGCTTCTCATCCTGAGCCTCCGGGTGCTGCGGCACCTTCAGGTCAGCGCACCCCGGCCCCCCCTGTACTGCCCCCGGGTGCAGGACACCTCCCCTCTGGCCACCACCGTGTCCAGCCCCAGGCGCCGCAGCTTCTCCACCAGGTTCAAGCTGAAGATGCTGCTCCGGGGCCGGGGTCCCTCCTGCCCCCCGGCCATGGGGAAGGGCCGGGGATGAGCACGGGGGATCCCTGGCACCGAGGGGAGGATGCCCCGGCCCAGGAGGAGCCTGACGAGTCCCACGGGGGTGCTGGTGGGGCGGGGGCTGCTGCAGTTCAGCCCCTCAAAGGGCCCACAAGAAGGCACGACCGC
The DNA here is from genome assembly GCF_033783945.1 of Neopsephotus bourkii. NCBI lineage: Eukaryota > Metazoa > Chordata > Aves > Psittaciformes > Psittacidae > Neopsephotus > Neopsephotus bourkii. The sequence goes on along the minus strand of NW_026902294.1, from coordinate 670,720 downwards.
GTTATAGAGACTGGAAGGGAAGAGACAGGAGAAGAGGGGGTCAGTGGGGGATGCTGCTGCGGGTATAGAACAGAGCAGGGCCCCCCTTTCCTCCGTGTTCATTCCCCTCCCAAACTTCGAGCTCGGGGTGACCCCAACCCTTGCACCATTGCCCAAGCACCGCAAAGCTCAAGGCACGGTGCTGGGGGGCTACAGCCGTGGTCCATTCCCTGCGAGCCGGGAGAGAATGGGCCGGGGCTGCTGCTGCTCCACAAGTGTTTTCCAAGCAGGCAGGGTCGTGTCCAGTGCCCTCCAGCTCCCACCGGCCCCCAGCCAGCCCCACAGGGGCTCATTAGCGCTAGAACACCGCTCATTAATGGAGGGGAACGGTCCTGGTGGATGCATCAATGCCAAGAGGAGGGAAGCCGCGTCCCGCACCGGGAGCAAAGCCGGCTCTGGCCCAAGGGTGCTCTTCCCATCAAAGGTGGGGGGGGGCTCCACAGCCCCAGGCACAAGCAGCCAGAGGTGGGAGCATCCCAAGCACCGAGCATCGCTCTGCGGGGGGCTCCCAGCACAGAGCAAGGAGGCAGAGGTGAGGAGCAGAGCGCTGGGGGGGGGTTACAGCGGTGCAGGCAGAGCAGGCGGTGGGGGGGCCCCACGCCTTACCTGGGTGTCACCGTGGTGAGCGCGGTGGTGGGGTGGAGGATGTGGCAGGTGGTGATGGTGAAGGTGGACGGGGTCTGGGGGAGGTTGCTAACAGAGAGGAACACTGGAAGGGACAGGAGACACGGGGTTAACGGGGAGGGGGGGCACGGCACAGGCAGGGGCGGGATGGGAGGAGCAAAGCTGAGGGTGAGGGCTCAGCTCCGGGGACAAGCAGGGACCGGAGCTGAAGCCTCTCCCGGCCGCGGGTTCAGCCAAGGGGGGTGGCCGCAGGCAGAGCATCCCCGCGGGGCGGGGTGGGCGCAGGACCGGAGCATCCCTGGGGGGGGCACGTCCCGTCCGCAGCCGCTCACCCCCGGGGCGCTCCTTGGCTTTGGCGGGGGTTGAGGTAGGGAGCAGCTGGAAGGAGCCGGTGTCCTCGTCGTCCTCCTCCAGGTCGTCGAGGCTGTAAACGTGCTCCTGGTCGATGTCCAAGCGCCGGAAGTCTTTGGTGAGCACCCCGGGACGGGGCACCAGGATCCCGCCCAGGTTGGGCCGTGCCAGCTGCTGCCAATGGTGCAGCGTCACCGAGCCTGGGGACGGGGGGGGGCACAGAGCTGAGCCATGGGGACCTCGCGGCACATCCAGCCCCGCAGCGCGGCCCCGCACCCCTCACCTTCCAGGGGCTTCACGATCTGCAGCTTGTCGGGCAGGTAGGAGAGGGAGCCGAGGGAGAAGCCGGAGCCGGCGGTGAGCTCCGAGCTCGCAGAGCGGTTGGTGCCGGTGGAGCCGATGCTGCCGCTGGGGCTGAGGAAGCCGCTGGAGCTGTCCCCGTCCCGCAGCCAGAGCTTGCGCTCCCGCTCCGCCTCCAGCGAGGAGCGCTCATCCCCGCGGCTCTGCTGCTGCACCGAGAGCCGCTGCACTGCGGCCTCCAGGTCCTGCCGGCCCGGTGCTGCCCGCGGCTCCGCTCCGGGGCCCTCGGCCCTGCCGGGGGCACAGCGTTAGGGGGTGCACGGCCATGGACCCACGCTGCACCCCGCAGCGCTCTGCCGGCCCCAGGCTTGCGGCATCGCTGCTCCATCAGCATCACACCGACACCCAGCACCCAGCCCGAGCCCCACCACCACCACGGCACTCACCGGGCACCCTCCGTGCCGGTGCGGGGGGTGCTGCTCCCCATGGAAGGGGCAGCGGAACACGGCTTGGAGCCCGGCGTGTTGTGGGGAGACTCGGAGCAAGACTTGGCTTTGGCCGCCTGGTTCACTGCTTTCACCGTCTCAAAGATGCGCCGGCAGCTCCTGCAGGCAGGGAGAGCAGGGATGGATCCTTGAGCCAAGCCCCACAGGGATCCCCCCCCACCACCAAGGGCCATGAGCCACCGATGCACTCACTTGTAGTCCGAGGAGGAGCTGTCCGCGCCCTTCCTCATCATCCCCTTGATCTCGGCTGCCAGCGAGTCCTGGACACCCGAGGGACCACGGGTGAGAGGGGAGAGCGGAGCCCCCCGCGCCCCCAGCCCCGGGTACCCCCTCAGCTCACCACGGGCAGCAGGCTGGCAGTGCTGTAGCGGCTGACGGTGCTGTTGGGCAGGCTGCGGCTCCGCAGGCTCTTCACCTCCTCCTGGGCCTCCTGCAGCATCCCCCCGCACTCCGTGTACTTCTCCTGCAAGTCCCGCAGCTGCGGGCACCGGCACCGCTCACACACGGCCCCGGTGGCGCCCGGGCAGGACGCGGGACCCCCCCCCCAGCTCTGGTCCGGGCTCACCTCCATCCGGAGCTGCTGCTGCACCTCCTTCGCCGCAGCCAAGTGCTGCTGGAGCTCCTCCACCTCGGCGCCGTACTGCGGGCAGGAGCGGGGGCTCAGGGACCTGCGCCCTGTGCGTGTCCCCCCCCCGTAGCCGGGCACTCACCGCACGGCACTTGTGCTGCAGGTCCACGACCTGCACCAGGAGCTGGCTGATCTCCTCCTGCTGCCGCGCCGTGTCCTCCGCCCTGCGGGCCAGCTCCTCCGAGAGCTGGGCTACCTGCTGGCTGGCCTCGGCTGCGGAGGGCAGGGGGAGCCATCACTGCCAGGGCCCCCCCTTCCCCAGCCCATGCAGCGGTGCTGGGCAGTGCCTGCAGCCCCCCCCCCCCCAACCCGAGCCCCCCAAAGCGCACGTACAGAACTGCTCCACGCAGTCGATCATCAGCTGCTGCTCCTGCTCCTCGTACCGACAGGTCTCGGTTGTGATGTTGGTGGCCTGGGGGAGAGGGTCGGAGGGTCTGAGCACCATGGGCAGGACCCGCAGGGAGTGGGGCAGGGGTGGGCACAGCAAAAGGTGCCCCCCAACCTCCATGCGAAGCTTCTGGTTCTCCTCCTCCAGGCCCTTGAGTTTCTGCTGCAGGGTCTCGTACTGGAAGTACTGCTGCAGGGACAGCGAGGGCTCCGGCCGCTGCAAGCTGGGGGCAGCAGAGAGGGCGCTGAGCACCGCAGAGCGGGCAGGATGGGGCTGCCACTGCCCCCAGCTCCCAGCAGGTATCTGCAGTGACCCAGCTCTGTGGGGCTGGACCCACGGCTGCTGTAGGAGGGGAAAGAGCAGCAGCCCCGGGGCTGTCCCAGGGATGGTGACGGCTCCCAGCCCAGTGCCCCAGTGCCAGCCCTGCGGTAGGGACCCGCACTCACGGTGCAGAGGAGCAGGAGATGGGCTCGCTCTCCTCCGTTGTCGTGGTGTAGAAGTGGAGCAGATCGTCCCGCATGGAAACCTCGTGGCGCAGCTGCGCGATCTGGGATGGGAGAGGGGCATCAGGGCACGGCCGTGGGGGCTGCACCCCCTCAGCCCCCAGGACCCCGGGGGCCGCTACCTCCTCCTTGGCCAGCTCCAGCTGCTCCTCCAGGAGCTCATTGCGCTCCGTCAGGCTCCGGTTCTGCTTCAGCAGGGACTGCCCGATGCGCGCCGCCAGCTCCAGGTCCCGCTCCTTCTGCAAAGGGCAGGTCCGGGTCAGCCCCAGCCCGGCCCCTGCTCTGCCCCCTTGTCCCCAGCCCGCATGGGGGTTCCCATGGCCGTACCTCATCCAGCAGGTTGGTGACAGCATCGATGTCGTGGTAGGTCTTGGTGATCCTGGCCACCCGCTCAGCGCACAGGACTGGGGGAGATGGGTGAAGGGTGACCCCAACGGCTCAGCGCTGTCCCCCCCGTCACCGCTTCCCATCAGCGACCCCCAGGGGTGCCCATAGGGGAACGCGGGGTCGCTGCTGCAGGTGGCACCAAGTAGCTCCACCAAAAAGGAGCTTTTATCTGCTTGGCAGCACCAGCCGTGATGCAGCGGGCAGAGATGCACAGGGATGCTCGCAGCCAGGTCAGCATCACGGGAAACGGGGTGCTCCCACCTCACCCCTGCTGCTTCTTGGGATGGCAAAGAAGGACGCTGAACCCCCCTGCTGCTCCCATAGTGCCAGCCCCGCCGCAGGGCACACAGATGGGAAGAGGCAGGCAGCAGAGATGGGATCGGAGCCGACACCTCCAGCAAGGGGCAGGCTGGAGCTGCGGTACAAACAGCAGCGGGTGGCACCACGCCGAGACGGGCCCGCAGGCAGCGTCCCCTCCAAGCTGTCCCCAGCTCCCTCCCCTTCAATCCCCCCCCCCCAAGGGCCAGCCCTGCCCTTGGTGCCTCAGTTTCCCCAGACCTCAGCCTGCATCCCCAGCCGCGCAGACAAAGCGGGTTAACGGGAAGCTCAGCCGCACAAATCCCATTACCCGGCCCCAGCTGGGGGGTGGGGGGTGCAGTGATGTGTGCGTTGTCACAGCAATGCCCCCCCCCAAGACCCATCCCCCGGTCCCCACTGCCCCGCAGCGCTGGTCCCCTGCACCCCAGCGGGCACATCCATGGGGAGAGGGGAGGGACAACCCCAGCTTCATCCCCCTCCCGCACCCCAACAGCAGCTGCGCCCTGCAGGGTCCCCAAGTGCACCTCGTCAGGCCCCGAGCCGTTAATTAGAAGTAATTAGAGCATGAGCATCGTTACGGTTTGAGCAGCGGCGGGCCCGGGGCAGACACAGGGGGCTGAGAGCTGCAAACGCGTAAACAGCGCCCCAGCGCCGGCCTCATCCAGCGGGATGCGGGGACCGGGGCGATGCGGGGACCCCATCCCATGGACGCACAGGGACCCCCATCCCGTGGGCACACACGGACCTGGCCGGGCCCCTATCCCCTATCCCCTCTGCAGCGCTGCAGGGGCTCAGAGCCCCGCTCCGGGTCCCAGCGCTGCGAGCGGGCCCTGCGCACCCCGCAGCGGGCCGGGAAAGGCACCGCCCGGCGGGGACCCCGCTCCGCTGCCCCCGGGCAGGGCCGGCCGGGGCCGCCCTCACCTTCCTCCAGCTCCCGGGCGATGGGGTCGGTGCCGCCGCCCCGCTCCGCGCTCCCGCTGCGCTCATCGTAGGCAGCGGGGCTGCTCCAGATCTCCATCGCGCTGCGCCCGCCCGTGCCCGCTGCGCCGCGCAGCCCGCCCCTATTTATGGCACCGTCCGGGCTGCGCGCACCTGACCGAGAGCGGGGCAGGGGGCGGAGCTGGAGGGGCCGGGGGGGGGGGCTGTGGCTGGGGCTGCCCTTCCCTGCCCGATCCCTTTGGATCGGGTCCCAGCGGCTCCTGCTCCCCCCCTGGGGACCCATCAGGACAATCCAGGGGTACCGGTGCGCTGGGTGATGTGTCCCTCCTCCCAGCCCCTATCCCATCGATGCGGGGGGGGCTGGGCACAGGGGTCCCCATGGATGTGGCTGTGGAGGGTTCCCTGGTCCCTTTGCAGGGCTGACTCCATGGGGTCATGCAGTTTCTGCCCCTTAGGAGGGGCGAGGGGAGGTTTTGGGTCCCTCATCCGAACCCCAGCCTGTGCAGGGCTGGGGTCCCCGGGTACCACAGCGCAGCCTTTGCCTGCCCAGCCCTGGGTGCTTCACCATCACCCACCCGCTCAGCACAGACCCCGCACGGTGCCCAGGGCAGTGCTGGGCCCTGCGGGGTCCCTGAGCTGGGAAAGGGTTTTTCCATCCATCAGCACCCCCCTACCCCGAGCACGGGCTGGCGCGACCCCTGGCCCTGTGCCCCACGCTGCGGCCCCCATTGCAGCCCCACAACCACGACCAGCGTGGAAGCAGGAGCTGAATAAATCATGGGCTGAATTATGGAGGAGCAGCCCGGCACGTACGCAGGCCTCAGGGGCGGGAGGGCGGTGGCGAGGGCCCCACAGCATCACAGCCCCACAGCATCACGGCCCCACGGCTCAGCGTGATGCTGGTAATGCCAACATACGCACGGCCTGCCCCAGTGCCAGTCCTCATTAGCACCAACCTCGGTGATGGGTCGATGAGGCTGGGGCTGGAGCTGCCCCTCCTCATCCCATGATGCCTTTTCCTGCCTCCTGGACTCCCACCCATCCCCTGCCCCAAAACGCGTCCTGCCATAACCCTGCTGCAGCTGGGGCCAGAGCCGGGCACCCTCAGCCCCAGCATCGCCCTCCTCACACCAGGGTCTCTCCCAGTGAGGGCAGGGACCCAGCAGCAGCCCAGGGCATGCACCCAGGGACCCCAAGGACACAGCAGGGTCTCCTGGCCAGGCAGGAGCTGCTTCCTCCTAATCCCCAGCGCCAGGATCGGCTCCTGGGGGCAGGTCCCTCGCGTCTGTGCGCAAGCAGCTTACAGGGGGCTATTTCTGACGGCAGCTTAAAGGTTTGGGTTAAGGGGATGAGGCAGGGCCAGCCCCCGCCACAGCGGTGCTGGAGCCAGAGAGAAACGTGACCCCCGGCCCATGGAGGCCCCCGCATCCTGCTCCCTGCCCCGTGGCACCTAAATGGGCTTTGGGGCTCAATCCCTCCATGGGTTGGGGGGTGCTGGTGTCTGGGGGGGGCTGCACCCGGCGGCACAGGGAGGGGAGCAGATGGATGGGGAATGCTGGAGCAAGGGCAGGGCACGACGGGGGGTTTATCCCCAGCTTGTTGCAGGCAGCGGCCTCAGCCCCATCTGTCTCCCACTGCCCCACATCCAGCCCCTCGCTCTAATCCCGTCCCCACCGCACGCAGGCCGGAGGCTGAAGTGAAGCAGAGATCAGTGCCCCACAGCCAACAGCGACCATGGGGGCATCGCCCCTGCCCCACCATGGGGGCTGTGTGTGCTCCCCCCCCCCCCCGGGCTTCTCATCCCCTTCAGCGGCTCGCAGCAGCGCTGGGGGCACCGGTGACCCCTCTGTCACCCGTGTCCCCCCCATGGCACAGCGAGGGGGGCGCGGGGCCGTGCAGGGGGTCCCGGGGTACCCGGAGCCTCTCCCCGAGCATCCGGTTCGGCTCAGCAGAAGCCGCTGCCGGAATTAGCGCGGGATGTTCCGGGTGAGGAAATCCCGCTCCGCAATCCCGTTATCCCGTTCCCGTTATCCCGTTAGCGGCGATCAGCGCCGGTGCCGCCCTGACCCCGCACTCACGGAAGTACCGCAGCGTCTCCTCCATCTGCCGGGGCGTGAGCGGGGCCGCGGGCCCCGGGGGGCCGGGGGGGGCTCGGAGCCAGTCCTCGTGGTCGTAGCCGAAGACGGTGTCGGCCCGCAGCGTGTAGCGGGGCAGCGGCTCCCGCAGGAGGCTGCTGAGCTCCACCTCGGGGACGTCGCCGCTGCACGGCTCTGGGAGCACCGGGCACGGCCTCAGCCGGGGGGGGGGCACCGGGAGCTCCCCAGAGACACTCGTGAAGGGACCCGGGATTGGGGGGCCCCCATAGGGTGGCAAACAGGGACCCCCCCGAGGTCCTAGCCCTAACCCCTCTCGCCCCCCCGTTCCCTCCGCGTTCCGCGGGCAGGGTCCTGCTGCCATCTCCTGGCCACGCTCTGCCCGGCAGAGCAGCGCTGGGTTCGTCAGGAGAAGGGATGCTGTGGGGGATGCTGTGGGGCGAGGGATGCCGGTGTGGGGTAAGGGATGCTGTGGGGAGAGGGATGCTGGTGTGGGGAGAGGGATGCCGTGGGGCAGGGCATGCTGGTGTGGGGTAAGCGATGCTGTGAGGAGAGGGATGCTGGTGTGGGGTGAGGGATGCCAGGAGGATGGCTCAGCTCTGGCCACAGATGGGGACAGGACAAAGGACCAGCCCGGAGCTGCCGCAGCTCCTCGTCCCCCTCACCCCACTCCCCACCACAACCCGGCTCTACCCACCAGTGATGGTCGCGGCATCGCAGCATCCGCCTGTGGATGTGGGGCTGGTGTGCGGCAGGGCAGTGACGGGGGAGCCCGGGCTGCGCTGGAGGTGGCCGGAGGGGGTCTCTGGTGGGACCGCGGTGTCCAGTTTGGCTGCTGTTACGTGGGGGGGGCCATGGGAGAAGCTCTTTGCACCCCGGCTCCCCGGAGCAGCACTGGCAGCAGAGTCCCTCCTGCAGCCCCTGCCTGCAGACAAGGAGCCGTTAGGGCGATGCTCTGGGGACCAGGGACACATCCTGAACCCCACGCTCCGAGTCCTGTCCCCAAGCACCCTGCCCGCTGGTCAAAGGCTCCCTATGGGCAGCATCTGCCCAACCGGCGCTTGTGGGGACCTGGACAGCGCGGCCAGGGCCGGGGGTCCCCCCATGGGGACAGGGGCAGCAGCCAGCACCAGGACAGGCCCCACTGCTGCTGAACACGGCACAGTTCCGGGATGGCGCCGGGTCATCGTACCTGCTCAGCTCCCTACGGGCACTCAGCACCAAAGCAAACACTTGGTGATGTCCGGATCAGCACCAGTGCCGGAGGGGGGGGAGGATGCTCCGAAGGGATGGGCCAGGAGCCTGCTCCCCTCCCCGGGCTCGCTTCCGGGGCCCTCCAGTGGTAGCGGGCGAGGGAAGGAGCCGCGGAGGTGCTCGGCAGCGGGCGGACGCACGGGAGCCTGCGGAGCCGCACCTCGGAGGGCAAAGTTCGGCTGCGAGCCCGCTCCCCGCCCGCTGCAGGATGCGCAGCCGGGACCCGCCGCGCTGCCCCGGGCAGGGCTGGGCAGCACCCGCGCCCGCCCCGGCCCGGCCATAAACGCATCACGGGGCAGGCCATAAACCAGCGCCTTCCTGCCCCCTCGGGCGCCCCGGTTCCGGCTGCAGCCGCTGCGGGCACCGCTCTGCCCGGCCGGGAGCCCCGTGCCCCATCCCCACCCCTGCTCCCCCCAGCAGGGCCGTGCCAGGGCATCGCTGTTGCCTCTGCAGCGCCCAAACCCTGCACAGCCGGGAGGCAGCAGGGACACGGCCCCAGTCTCTGCCCCCGGCACTGGAACCGTCAGACGCAGGTGGCTGGATCTGCCCAAGGAACAGATCCTTAGCCCCAAACCCCACTGCCCCCAGCGCAGGAAGGGACCCACCGTGCTGCGGTGCTGCCGCTGCCCGCTCTGCGGGGATGGAGCCCGGTGTGAGTCAGCGCGGGGCCGGCGCTGCCAGAGCCCTGCGCCTGCTCTTGGCCCCGCTCCTGCACTCACGGTGCCCAGGGAGAGCCGGGTCCGGACCCGTCCGAGCAGCTCCCATCGCACCCGGGACCTGCCCCATGGGAGCAGGGCGGTGGTGCCGGGGCAGCAGCGGGAGCAGCAGGGCCCGGGGCAGGGGGCAGGCACAGACCTGAGCCCGGTGCCCTCTGCCCGCTGCCACCGGGCGGCTCCTGCCCTGCACGGCCCTGCCCGTGCAGCCGCGGGTGGCTTCATCCCATGGCTGGGATGGGGCCGGTGCCTTCCTGCCCTGCCCCAGCCCAGGGGGGTCCCCAGGGGGGTCCTTGTGGAGCCCTCCTGAGCTGGGAGCATCCCTTGAAGTCACAGACACGGCCAGGACGTGGCTCCCGCAGTGCTGGATTCCCCCCCCCCCCCCCAGCAATGGGTCTCTCCATGCACCCAAGGCCATCGGGGTGGATCCTGCCCTGCTCATCCTGACGCTGCCCAAGTTCCCAGCTGCGATCCCCACCCCCGGGTGCTCTGTGCCTGTCACAGCCCTCACTGGGGCTGCCCGCACCGTGGGAAGCTCCCTGTGCCCAAGGGCTGTGTCCTCAGCTCCCTTCCCCCTGCAGGGATGCGCTCCGCGGCCTCAGCCTCTTCCGCAAAGCAGGAAAACCCTCCCCGCTCCCACGCTGACTTCCTGGTTCAGGCTCTGCGGAAGGTGGAGCACGGCCACATCCCGGCTCCTGCGGCCAACCCATCCCTGGGGATCCCGGTCCAGCCACAGGCCCCCAGCCGCTCACTCCGAGGGAGCTGGAATCCCAATGGAAAACCCCTTACAGGTGTCAGAGCCCCACCTGGGAGTGGGGCCATGGAGGTCTCAGCACCTGCCCCATTGAGAAGACGCTGGAGGTTGAGGGGCACATCCCTGGCCATGGCCCCGGTGCTGAGGATGCTGCAGGACCCGGTCCCTCCTGGGGCAGGCGCTCGGTCCTGCTCCCCCTGCACGGGGCCCGGTTCCTGTTGTCACTGCTCCAGCCCCTGTTCTGGCAGCGCCTCCCTGAGCCCGGCCTTGTCCCGAAGCTGCCTCCGGCCCCGCTGCCCTCCGGAAGCGCGCTCGGCTCTGCCCGGGAAGCAGCTGCCGTGCTCCTCATCCCTATGGCAGGGCCGGGGCAGGAAGCGCGGACGCATCCTGGCTGCACCGGGGCTGAGCTGAGCGCAGGATGATCCCTGAGCCATGGGACAGGGATGGAGCCGGCCCCGCTTCCCAGAGCGGCTCCTGCCGGGTCTGATCATGGCCAAGCAGAACCCTCCATGCCCTGCTGTGCCCTGCGCCGTGTCCACCTCCCAGCACGATCCCTCCTGGCACAGGAGACGCTTCCCATTGCTGAGCCAAGAGCATTTCCTCTGCCATCTGCTCCCGTGCTGGGCAGGAGGCAGCCCTGGCTGATGGAGGCGGTGCCACCCTTCACCTGCCCTCTCATCTGGCCCCATCCAGGCTCCGCTCCATCGCTCAGCGCAGCTCAATCCTGACCAGCACCTCAGTAAAGAGGAGATGCTGCTGATGCTGCCTAATGAGCACGAGTCTTAATTACAGGGAGGTTTCAGCTCCTGACAGAGCAGAGGTGCCTGGTGACGGGCATAGGGCTGCCAGAGGTGACCTGTGCCTTGCTGAGCATCATCCCCAGCCACCACCTCAGCCCTGGGCCAGGCAAAGCGGGTGCAAAGGCTGGAATGAGCTCCCACAAGGAGGGTGCTGGTCACCTGCAGCCTGGCCACCCCAATGGGGCTCGGGGGCAGAAGAACAGGCTCAGGGCACTGCAGGGCTGGGGGGTTATTTTATTCTTTGCTTTGGTCTATACAAAAACAACTTACAGAAATAATAAACTCTTCCATTCCTGCACCACGCTCCTGTAACCGTCCATCCCCTCCAGGGGAAGCGTTAAACCATCTAGAGCCTCTTTAGAACATGTGTTAGAGAAGAGGGGGGGACAGGAACACACCACTCACCAAAAAGAAGGGAAACAGGTTAAAATGTGCAACAGAGATCAGTAACAAGGACACGGTTCCTAATGCGGGATCACTCCTATACGGGTCCTGGGGGGGGGATAGGCAGGTACAGAGTCAGCTCCCCAACGGCTGGTGAGAAAGAGACATCCCAATGGCTAAACCGAAGGTCCTGGGACAGGGCACGCTTTGCTTTCAGCAAACAGGGTTGGCCTGATTTGAGTTTGGGTTCGCGGAGAGCAAAGGGTTTTCCCATGTTAGATTCCATCCCTTGAACACCAACACAGGAACAAGCAGCAGGGCGGGGGGGGGGGTGGTGGGGGTGGAAAGCACAAACTTAAAGGTGGCAAAAGCCATTGGCACCATATTAAAAATACAAAAGAAATCTCTAGTCATAGAAAAAGGACTATTGTGGCAACGGAAGGCGGCAGACGGGGCAGGGCTTGGGGGTCTTAAAGCTTCAGAAACAGTATCTTGGATGCTGGATGCGGCAGGAGGTGCGCAGAGAAGTCCCGGGGGAAAGGACCCTCTCCGCAGCCCCACAGCCAAGGAAAGACATCGAAAACCAAAGCCTCTGGTGGGAATGGAAAAGTTTTGTCTTCTCAGGCACTTCTGTCTCCCAAGTCCTTCTTGCAGATGCTCAGCCTGGGGCCACCCTCTTCTGTACGGAGAAAACACCTGCACGGGGCAGGGAGAGCTCCCATTACTGAGCTGAGAGGGGAACCGGGTGGACACCAAAGCCCATGAGACAACGGGGACCCCCCGGCCCTGCCATGCACAGGGCAGCGGTACCTGGTGCGGGGCTGCGGGGCGCGTTAGGCCAGCATGTGGTCAGCAAAGGGCGCTCGGACGCCGTCACTGTAGGCGTCCATGGGGTAGTCCCCATCCATGTCCATGTGCATGTCGATGGGGTCCAGGGGGATGTCACCCGAGTACATGGGGCGATAGCCGGGGTCCAGCTCTGCGGGAAGGGATGGAGCAACCTCAGTTCCCATCAGTGAAGGGCTTCTCCAAGCCCAGACCCCCTCCTGGTCCCCCTGCCCACAGCACCCACAATGGACACAAGTGCCACCGATGGCCCCAAGCGCCAGGGCCAGCATCCTGCTGAGCATCCCCAGCAGGCCAGGCTGGAGCTGTACCCGCAGCCACCCAAGAAAGGGTTTAGAACCAGCCTGGTTTGGTGAGAGGAGGCCAATGCCCCACCAGAGCACAGCCATAGGAAGAGCCGGTGCCACACTCACCATCCGAGTAGGGCTCGTTGATGGGGATCATGCTCTGAGCCTACAAGAGAAGGGGACGCAAGTGAAGGGGGAATCGCGTTCACGTGTGCCCAATGCCCAGCCCCATCCCAGGGAGCAGGATGAGCTCAGGACACAGCCCATCCACCCCACACCCCCTTTTCCAGTCGCTCCCATCCCAGGCTGGCTGCTGAAGGCAGGCAGGATTTGCCCATCCCGAGGGATAAAGGGCTCCCTGGGGGATGCTCACCGCCTCCCAGGCTGCGGGGTCGTGCTTGAAGAGGGAGTTGGTGAGCTCCACGGACACGCGCTTCCTGTAGTCGGGGTTCTTGTCCTCGGAGATGCGGAAGAGCACGGCCGCGGCGTAGGTGGCTGCAGGGCAAGGGCAGCAGCCTCAGCCCCCTGAGCACCGGGAGCTGCGGGGACACCTGGCAGCACAGAGCCCCCCGCACTCACCCGTCCCCTCGTTGCGGGAGTGCAGCAGCTCCATGAGGGGAGCCGAGGCCCCCTCGGCATCGATGGCATCCGCGGCCTCCTTGTCCTGCGCCAGCTCGCACAGCACCCCGGCCGCCACGCGCTGGATGTTCTCCACCGGCGAGTAGAGGAGCTGTCGGGGTTGGTGAGCACCATGAGGGGGAGCAGCAGCGGGCAGCTGCGTGCTCCTGATGCGCTCGGACAGCGAGCACCGGGGTGCCTGGGAGGGGACAAAGCGCAGCCCCGTGCCCCCCAGCCCCTGACCTGCACGAAGAGAGGGATGGTGTTGAGGCGGAAGATCTCCATGCGGTTCATGGGGTCCCGGGCCAGGATGTGCAGTGCCCCCGTGCATCCCTCCACGATCTCCTCCATCTTCACTCCGTCCTGCAGGGGACAAGTGCTCAGCCAGGGCCATGGAGCAGCCAGAGCTGAACCAGTGCCAGGGCACAAGGCGTGAGCCCCCCTCCCGGGATCGGTTGGTTTTGGGGGGGCAGAGGGGTCTCACCGTGTAGGGCTGCTGCGTGCCGGCGGCCACGTGCCGCTGGGCATCCTGGTGAGCCTTGACCAGCAGCTGGACCAGGCGCGGGATGACGGCGGCCTCCTGCAGCGGGGCATGGTTGGCCGGGCACAGGGCCAGGTTGCGGATCAGGCCTATGGTAGCCTGGAGGAGAGGAGAAGAGGGGGGGAGAGATGGATCTCAGCCGTGGATCAGGGCAGCGTGTGCTTCCCATGGGAACCCCCCAGCACGGAGCCTCCTCCTTGCTCATCCCACCCCATCCTCCTCCATGACTTCAGCTTCCTCCCACCGGGGCGAGTATTGATCCAACCCAGCAGCCAGCACGAGCCACTTCCTCCATCAGCTGCCATCAGGGATGCAGCTCACTGTGCTGCATGCACCCACCACCGCTCCCTGCACAGCACCAGCCACAGACCCCTCAGCACCGCATCCCACCACGGAGCGGCAGCCGGCGGCCAGCTCGAGCCCCTCACCTTGACCAGTGGCCACTGGTTGGGCTGGTTGAGGAGCTTGACGATGGCGGGGATGCCGTAGTTGAGCCGCACCGAGTTCTGCGCCATCTCGGCCTCGGGGTGCCGGCTGGTGAGGTGCCGCAGCGCGCACACGGCCGGCTCGGTGATGTCCTCCTTGTCGCCCGCCCGCAGGATGGTGTGGATCAGGGCTTCCACCCCGTTCGACTGCGTCACCAGGGTCTTGTTCTTGCTGTTGTTGCAGGTCAGGTTGGAGAGGGTGCCGGTGGCGCAGGTCAGCACGTTCACGTCGTCGGAGCTCAGCTGGTTCACCAGGATCTTGAGGACCCCGTCCAGGCCCTCCTGCGGGAGCAGGGATGTGAGGTTGGAGCAGCCTCCATAACGCAGGCTCTTGTCCAGGCTTGGGGAGCCGGAGCTGCCCCGCAGCACCCCATGCACTGCAGCAGGCAGTGATGGAGGAGATGCAGCGCTTGCACCCCCCGGTGCCCCGAGCTGCTTGCCCACGGTGCAGGCACAGTGAGCGGCCGGCGCTCCCGGCACGCGCTGCTCCACTTGGGAATTCAGTGTCTCCAGCACCGTTTCCCTGCTGGGAACTGCAAGCAATGCATCCCCTTCCCTGCTGGGAACCGCAAGCAATGCATCCCCTTCCCTGCTGGGAACCGCAAGCAATGCATCCCCTTCCCTGCTGGGAACCGCAAGCAATGCATCCCCTTCCCTGCTGGGAACCGCAAGCAATGCATCCCCTTCCCTGCTGGGAACCGCAAGCAATGCATCCCCTCCCCTGCTGGGAACTGCAAGCAATGCATCCCCTTCCCTGCTGGGAACTGCAAGCAATGCATCCCCTTCCCTGCTGGGAACTGCAAGCAATGCATCCCCTTCCCTGCTGGGAACTGCAAGCAATGCATCCCCTTCCCTGCTGGGAACTGCAAGCAATGCATCCCCTTCCCTGCTGGGAACCGCAAGCAATGCATCCCCGGGTGACCGGGTCCCAGCCCCGCCGCAGGCAGGGGCAGGAAGGAGTTAAAGGCACCAAATCCTCCCCCCTGCAGCAGAGCGGGGATGGTTCCCTGCCAGCACAAATAGTTTCCAGGCTGCATCAGGCTCTAATCTGCCCGGAGGAGCCCCAGCAGCTGGGGATCGCATCAGGAGGCAGCAATGGGCTGCGAGAGCAACCCCAGAGCAGGGCTCAGGGTCACCCCCACCCGGCTCCCCATGGGCACAGCCACCTCCACGGCAGCTCCATGTCCAAGGCAGGGCCAGCACCAGCCCTGGCGATGCCCCCCATGAAGCCTGTGATAAACTGGGGTGGCCTTGGCAGCAGCAGCCCCCAGACTGGGTGCTGGAGCACGGGGCAGGGTCCTGCACACTCACCTGCTTGGTGGCCACATCAGACAGGTTCCGCAGGGTCCAGAGGCAGTTCTGGACCAGCCTGGGGCTGGAGCTGGTGAGGTGCTTGCCCAGCGCCTGCATGCCGCCTGCCAGGGAGGAGACCCCAGCGTCAACACCCGAAGGACAAGGGGGAGGCAATGGGTTTGCATGGTGAGAGCAGCCCATAAATGATGCTCCCAGTGCATGATGCAGCCTCACTGCTTAGCAGAGGCTAAATGCAGCACAAGGAGACAGCTCCCAGGGAGCCAGGCCAGATCCTGCTGCAGGTGCCAGGGGGGCACCTCAGCAGCCATTCAGAGCATCACCCTGCCACCCCCCTCCTCCTGCCCCTCTTACCAGCCTCAACGATAGCAGGCTTGTTGCTGGGACACACCGAGAGCACCTTCAGCACCCGGCTCGTGGTCCAGAGCAGCTTCTCGTAGTTGTAGCTGCGCATGATCTGCACCAGGGCCTGGGGGCCTCCGTTGGCCAGGATTATCAGCTGCAAGACAAGCACCATGGGCAGGGTGTGCGGGACACGCGCGGCCATCACCCCCGGGGCCCTTTGCATCAGCCCGCAGGGAGCAAGGATGGGCAACCTCCTCCCTGCCTTCTGTAGGAGCCCACCTTGCTCTCCTGGTTGCCGTAGGCGAGGAGCTGAAGGCAGTCGGTGGTGATGGCCAGGAACTTGGGGTTGTTCTTGTTGAGCAGAGGGACCATCTTCTGCAAGCCGTCAGCCAGGCGCACGGCCATCTTGGCCCCCTCCTGGTACAGCAGCAGGTTGTGCAGGGTGGTGATGGCGTAGAAGAGGACCGACTCGACCGGGGAGCTGTAGGGAGCACCCCGGAGCCACGTCAGCTCAGCACAGCCCCGGCTCCCACCCAGCGCCCCCCTGCAGCGCCGGATGTGCCCCACGGCACCACGGGCAGGGACACGGAGGGAGCCCCATCCCTATGGACAATGCAATGGGGGGGGCTGCTCCCCTCCTCCTGCTGCCACACAGGCTCCAAATGCAGCAACCCCTGGGGCTCCCATAGGCTGACAGGTTCCAGGGCTCCCATTCCCCTGGTTCTGGTGCGAGCAGAAGGCAGCAGGAGCCCTCCCTTCCTCTACCCCCAGCCTAGGGGGGACCTTTTGTGCTCCCGAGCAGCAGCCTCCTACCTCAGCATCCTGACGAGGGCCGGGATGCCGCCGGACTTGAAGATGGAGAGCAGGCCCTCGCGGTGGTGCGAGAGGTTGTGCAGGATGCTGGTGGTGCAGCGCGCCGTGTCCAGGTCGCTGGTGCTCTGCATGGTGCGCACCACGGCCGCCACGATCTGCGGCGACTGCATGAGGGCACGGCGCGAGGCCTCCTTCTTGGAGAGCTGGTTCACGATCATGGCTGCTTTGCTCACAACCACCTGCGGGAGAGAAGCTGCTGGTGGGAAGGGTCCCGCTGCCGCCCATCACCGCAGGGACAGGAGGGATCCATGGGCAGTGTGGTGCTGGATGAAGACCGCTGGTTTTAACAGCGCTCAGCCACGCTGCTCCGGGAGCCACGCTGCAGAGCGCAGCACATGGAGGGGTATCTGCTGCAGGGATGGGCTGCAGCACCGAGAGCCGGTGTCTGCGCAAGGCCAGGGCAGGAGAGCTGCATCCGAGCAGCAAGGATGGGCTGTGAGATGCGGCTGCACGGAGCCAGGCTCCATCCTTCTGCGGGGATGCAGAGCTCTGCCAAGGAGCTCCATGAGGACGGGAGCTCATCTGTGCTGGGAGACCGGTGCCAGCCAAGCTGCTTCCTTACCGGGTCCTCATCGTTGAGCAGCTTGGTGAGCTCGGGGATGGCGCGCGTGGCCAGCTCGGCGTCGTCCTGGTAGTTGATGAGGTGCACGATGGCCGATTTCAGCATCTGCGAGGGCTCGGCCAGGCGCTGCACGTTGGTCTGCTGGCCCTCGAGCTGCGTGCTGAGCAGCAGCGAGCGGTCCTCCACCGTCTCCGGGTACATGGCGGCGCGGACGCGCTGCGCCCGGGTCATGGCCAGCTGAGCCTCCATGTCCGCTGCGGGGGGCAAGGAGGAGCAGCGTCAGAGCCGGGCGCTCCCCATCTCCATGCGCTGAGCACCAGCTTAGAGCAGCGTCGCCGCGAGGAGCTGGTGCTTCAAAGCGGGTGCAGATATGGCAGCACGGAGGGAACGCAGCGCTCCATGAGGCAGCGTGGGGAGGCACTCATCTCACAGGGCCCATTCATTAAGGAAATGAAGGATATTTACAACTTGGACAAGCTGGCACCGGGGATTAGGAGGAGGACACCCTTCCCTGTCACACTGCGATGAGAGTGACCTGTGCGGCAGTGATGCTGCAGCAGTATCCTCATCACTGCGGCATGGGTACCACTTGGCCCCCAGGGGTGCCGGTGACCAAACCTCCCATGGCCCAGCCCCACAGGGGGATTCATAGAGGCGAACAGAGCCCTCTTTTATGGGATAAAGCTGTGGGAAGCATCTCCTTTAGCTCCGGGGGCTGTGCCTCTGCCTGCTCTGCCCTCGCAGACAGGCCAAGCAGGCAGAGCTGGAGCACACAGCCTGGCAGCTCCCGCGTGGGCAGCAGAGCAGACGCCGATCGGATCCGTGGGCCGGGATCAGCTGTTCCCAGCTCCATTCCCAGCTCCATCCAAGCCGGATGTGCGCGCAGAGCTCAGCACCGCGGGCTGGCTGCGTGCCACCCCACAGCCCCAGCGCGGGGCAGGACAGCAGGCAGCAGCAGCTCCCGGGGTGTGGAAGGCGGCGTGGAGCAGTGCCCAGAATGAGCACGGCTCCCGGGGGAGGCGAAGGCAGGCAGGAGCTGAGCAGCCAAGGCTGCAGGCGTGCCCGGTCCCGCAGCCCCTACCTTGTGCTTGGCTCTGGTTCTGGCTCCCTCCCTGGCAGTAGCTGGTGGTGGTCGTCTTCTTGATGGTGTACTGCTTCCCATAGAGCTCCTCCTCGTCCCCGAGGCACTTGCTGCTGACCGAGGGCACCTGGGTGTTGACTCCGGAGTGGATGCCCGAGTCGTAGGTGTAGGTTTGCTGCCATTCGGTCACCTTGATGGGCTGCTCCATCATGTTCATCACCTCCATGGCTGCTCTGCGGGGCAGGCAGGGGAGGCGTGAGTCCGGCGGCAGCCCCCAGCCCCACGCAGCCCCGCAGATGCCAACCTGCCCCCCGCTGGGCGCCGGATGAAAGCAGCGCGGCGATGACGAACCCAGAGCTCAGCACTTTGCTGCTCGTGTTCAGACACGACCGCGCCTGGCGCAGCGTCAGCACCGCCCCGGCGGGGAAGGTGCGAGCGCAGGGACCCGCAGCCAGGACCCGGCTCCAGCCCCACCACTTGCACAGAGCGGCTTCAGAGCCAGGGGCTGGCGACGGCCACGCGGAGGAAGCAAAACCTCCTTAGAAGCCCTCTGGGATGCTCCTGAATCACCTAAAAACACCCAGGCGAAGCTCTCCTGCGGGCGCTCAGCACCACGGGTCCCGCGCTGTGCTGAGCACCACACCGTGGCGTCAGGGCACGGCAGCCCAGCGCATCCCAAACTCAGGACCAGGCTGCTTTCGAGCAGGGCTGCGCTTCCCTTCTCTTTCCTAAGGAGGATGGCTCCCGGAGGAGCCCCTGAGCTCACAGGCAGGCGGATGCTGCAGGGCTGTGAGTCACCAGCCCCACAGCCAGCCCCCGGCACGGCCAGGAGGGAGGGATGGGGTGCGGGGGACACACACACAGACGGCACCATCCAGCCCCACACCGGGATTCCTGCCCCTTCCTCCGGCGGCGCAAGGGTGGCGATGACTCAGAGTTTCAGAGGCGAGATAAGCTTGAAGGGAGCAGCTGCACCCGGCCGCGCTTCCCAACAGGCGTAATTACCACCTCCAGCAGCTCTGATTCATGCAGCAACCCGGACCGGGGCGGCCACGAGCCCCTGGATGCGCTCCAGACCCCGGGACCAGCCGGGCCGGTGCGGCTGCCTCGGGCCCTAGCGCCCAGCTTGGGGGTGGAAGGGGAAGGGGTTGAGCCCCCCCAGCAGCCCCCCGCCACCCGGCAGCTGAGTCAGGGCGTCGGGTGGCGGCCGGGGACGCGGCGGGCGTGGGGCGCGCGGTGGGGCACGGCAGGGCACGGCGCGCACGGGCTTGGCGCAGCTCGCCCCAGCGCTGCCGGCTGTTCCCAAGGAGCGGCCAAGCTCGCAGGGAAAAACCCCGGCCTGGCACAAACACTGGGGCCACATCCAACATCCCACCGTGAGAGCATCCCATATCCCACCGTGAGCACACCTTACATCCCACCGTGTGAGCATCCTGCATCCCACCGTGAGAGCATCCCACCGTGAGCACTGCATCCCACTGCAGGAATATCCTGCATCCCACCGTGTGAGCATCCCACTATGAGCACACCTTACATCCCACTGCGCGAGCATCCCGCATCCCACTGCAGGAGTATCCTGCATCCCACCATGTGAGCATCCCACCATGAGCACACCTTACATCCCACCGCACGAGCATCCTGCATCCCATCATGTGAGCATCCCATATCCCACTGTGAGCACACCTTACATCCCACTGCAGGAGCACCCTGCATCCCACTGCACGAGCATCCCGCATCCCACCGTATGAGCATCCCACCACGAGCACACCTTACATCCCACTGTATGAGCACCCTGCATCCCACCATGCGAGCATCCCACATTCCACTACTGAATTCTGTATCCAACCCTGCATCCCACCCTGTGGACAACCCCCATCCCACTGCTGCATTCTGCATCCCACCATGCGAGCACCTGCATCCCACCCTGTGAGCACCCCACATCCCACCATGCGACACCTTGCATCCCACCCTCCCAGCATCCTGCATCCCACTGATGCATTCTGCATCCCAACATGTGAGCACCCTGCATCCCACCCTGTGAGCATCCCGCATCCCACCATGGGCATCCCCAGCCACCTCCCCAGCACCGCTGCTGGGCCCTGCTCCTGCCAGTTCAGTGGTTTTGAGCTGTCAAGCAGCAATCAGAGCCTAAGAACTGCTCTGGCTTTAATGTGCTCTGCATTATGCATGCTCGCAAGGCAGCAGGAGCTGGACCCGCTAATGGAGGCCAGCCAGGGCAGATCATTCCCACGCAGGGTGTGGGCAGGAGCTGGGGTTCCCATTCAGTGCATGACGCCCGTGTCCGCTCCCCACCCTGTGCCAGAGCAGGGCTTGGCCAGGAGTGCCCCAGCACCACACACCCTGTGTGCATCCCAGAGCTGCTGCCTCGGCAGCTGGGAGAGCAAATCCTCCCATTGGAACGCCCTGGCCATGGGGGCACAGCCTCCAAACTACGGGGAAGCCAAAGGAAAGCACTGACAAGCCCTGCCCAAGGAAGGCCAGCGGGCAGGAGAGCGCACTGCTGGCACTGGTGGCCTTGGTGCTGCTGCCATCACAGGTCCCAGCCAGGCTGCCCTGAACAGGCTGGGCAAGGGGAGAGCAGAGCCAAGGGCTGGGAAGCTCCTGCAGCACTCAGCGGTGTCCAAGGACCCCGAGCATCCCCAGAGCCAGAGCAGGGACCCCCAGGCAGCAGGGAGCCAGCGCTGGAGTGGGGAGGCTGTGCCTGCACCACGGGTGCCTGCTGGCATCTGCTCCACAACACGCAGGCATTTGACAGGCTCTCAATTCTCCAAGCCTGCGTGAGCCCAGCTCAGGCACCGGCTCCTCGCTGCTCCCTGCATTATGCATGAGCCATCCCCCCCCCGCTGCACCACGAGGACATCAAACACCAGCAAAGCTCCTCCAAGCCCAGACACAAGCTCAGGTGCTGGGCTCCAGACACGGAGAGTGGGTCCAAGCTAATGAGCACCGGGTTAGAGGTGTCGGTGCCCTGCAACAGATGCAGAGGGGGCATAGGGTGGGTGCTGCACAGACAGGCACGATCCCTCCCCAGGAGGGACCATGGGCACCTCATTTAATGCAGTACCCATTGTTCCCCTTCAGCATCAGCAAGGCCAGTGGCACCTGAGGTGATGGGGCCAGGGGAGCAGCAAGCAGTGAGGTTTCCACTGAGCCAAGCATCCTCTGCTCATCACTCAGTGAGGGCCAGACACCCAGCATAAGCTTTGCCTCCATGCTCTGTCCTCAGGTGTCCTCCCTCCTCCTCCTCAGAGGGATCAGAGGATGCTTTTGGTGGTGAATGGATGCAGTGGGGCAGGGCCCCACAGACAGCAAAGGGGAGGGCAGCAGGGGGTGTTTGGGGTCCAGGGGAGAACACTTGCCCTGGAGGGGTCAGCCATGAGGCTGGGGGATGCTGGGCTGGGCTCTCAGTAGGACAAGTGCTGCTCTAACCTCCCTCATCCACAGGATGTTATTGGATGTTCTGGAGCACAGCAAGGGCAGAGCAACACCACCCAGCCCCAGCTGAGCCCCCCCAGCCTGCACAGAGCCAGGACTCAGCCCCAGGAACAGCGAGACCCCCCCAGGGACCAGCAAGGCAGATATGGGGCACCCCAAAGAGCAGGTCTGGGGGAGCATAGACCTCCAGCACCACGATGGGGACTGGGCCGAGCCGCTAAAGGGGCTTCAGCCACCCCCGTGCAGCAGAGCCAGGAGCAGGTTAATGCCTCTCCCACCACTTCCCGCAGGCAGGAATGCCAGCGAAGGCAGAGGAAGCTCCCAGGGCACCGGAGCCATCCGATGAGCACCCAGCAGCATCGTCCCTCCCAACACCGCCTGCCGAGGAAGGGTCTGGGAAGGCAGCCCCAGGCTGAGCCCCCCCGACCAGCAGCAGGGAGGCCACAAGCACTGCTTGGTGCAGGGAGAGCCACTGCCCAGGGACCTTGTGGGGAGCAGCAGCACCCCCCCAGGTGAGCAGATGGGGGGCACAGAGCAGGTTTGGGGGGGGGGGGGGTGAGATCACACCAGGCTGCCCAGCCCAGAGCATCCTTGCGCTCATTCTTCCCATGGAGCAGCGGAGCTGCAGTGACCCCCAAAGAGGCTCTGCCTGCAATTGGAGCCACTTCAGCTCTTAAGGAGAGGGAAGAGGCAGTGACAGCAACTCAACAAATGCAGTGTGAGAACAGAGCCGATTTTAGAAGCACTGGGGCTACAACGGGAGCGATCTCCGGTCCCCAGCACCCACTGGAGGCCTCCAAGGGACACGGTCCCTCTTCACCATCACCCCATCGCTAACGAAGCTCCTGCAGCAGACCCAGTACCGCACAAAAGCTGCGGTGGCTTTGAAGAGGATCCCTCACAGGAACACGCAGCGGGAGGAGGCAGAGAAAGGAGCTTTTCAGGAGCATCAATGTGAAGCGTTAGAGTCAGAGCCTGGCGACCACAAGCCCTTTCAATGGGGCTTTACAGTGAAGATAAGTGGGATTCAAAGGGGGAACAAGAGCAGTTTGAAGTTTAATGAGGAGGAGAGGGCAACAGGGGATCAGCGTCTTGTTGGAGACTGAGCTGACTGCAACGGCACGAGGCTGCCCTGTTCCTGCACACAAAGGAGCTGGTGGCCTTTGTGGCTGACAGAGGAACCAGCAGCTCTGGCCACCCCACCAGCTCTGCCAGCATCAGGCCCCTGAGGACAGGGATGGGCGGAAGCTGCTCTATAAACCTGTGCTCTTACCCCTGGTTATGCTTCACGTGCTCCTGAGGAGGTTAAGCTTGAGCAGAGCTCCTGCTCCCACCGTCCCGGGGGTACCCCAGCCCCTGGCAGCATCCCCAGCGGGACCCCCTCTGCTCGTGCTCTCCATCACAGCAGAGCCTGCTCCCTGCGCCCGCATCAACGGCTCCCGGCAGCCCTGGCACAGCCGAGCCCAGGCTGGAGTGTTCTGGCACTTCACACCACGAGGAGTTATCACCTATCACCCATTCGGAGAGCAGGCACAGCACCAGGCACGACAGCCACCGACCTGTGTGGGAGCTGCACCAAGGCACCATCTGCTGCACCACGGCCTGTGTGCGCTCCCCACACCGTGCCCCACTGCAGCCCAGCATCACCTCCCTGCCCCACATGCACTTCTGACCACTAGCATGGACCCAGCAGCCTTGGTGTGGGATCAGGTCCCCTTCTCTTGTGCTGCCTCTGCTCCCATGGGGCCAGCCCCACACCAGGGATCCCGTCCCAGGGAGGGTTTTCCATGGGCACAGATGTGCTGAAGACCCACAGCAGGGTCTCTGGCAGCCCCACATCTTCCCTCCCCACGTCCAACACTACCATCTGCAGAGGCATCAGGAAGACCCACACAGACACATCCCCTCCTAGTTCAAGCTTGCTGATCTCATTAGAAACACTGCCACTTGTCCATGGCAATTACCCACAATAGCTCCATCTGCATTCAAAGAAAAACACATAAACCCCATTATTTTGCTTTAAAGAGCACAAAGAACAAATCGTCCTTTAAGAACACGATAATTGCAGGCTTTAAATTTAGGCTTTGAGCCTCCCAGCCTGTTCCCAGCTCCAATCACCGCATCCAGAAACACTGGGGTTTTGCCACCTCGGCCCGGCGGAGCCGAGGCGGTGGCAGGGACCCGGCGCTTCCCTTCTCCATCCCATTGCATTCCACGTGTAAAGTTCAGAGGCTTCACAAGGAATTATCAGCAGCCGCCGTCAGCACCCGGCCTGTCGGAGCAAGTTACGGGTTTGTCACCGGGGCTCTGCCCGCGTCACAGCCATTACAACAGCGCTGGGGCAGCACCAGCGCGCTCTCCCACACGCCTGATGCAGCCGTTCCCGGCCCTGCTGGCAAAGGGCTTTGGGAGCCGAGTGGCCGAGGCGTGTGGAGGTGCCCTGGGGTCTGTCAGCAGCACAGGCCCCCAGGGCTGCCACGCTGGGAAGGGTATTTCAAGCCTCTCCCTTCAGAAACAGCTTCACCTCCCCTGCGTGCAGCCCTGGGGAAGCCGGGTTGAGGAGCTCTGCCCATTGAGGCACCTGCACAGCGCCAGACCCAGCCCAGTTTAAGCACAGGCATGGCTTAGGTCGAGTTTAAAGGGTTCTTTGGAGAGGGAACACCTCTGCCTCCACACCCCTGCTGGCCTCCAGTGCTTCAAACAGCATCCACAGGTAACAGGGGTAAACCCAACCCTCCCATCGCAGGGATCTGAGGCACCAGCACAGCCCCGGTGTCCTCCCGAGCTGCTTCCATCCGCACAGAGACCCACCAGGGACACCCCACAGTTCCAGGGGGCCGAGAGGCACCTCACAAGCCCCACACCCCCAGTCTAGGTGAGAAAGCACCACCAGAAAGGAAGGCAAAAGCTCGAGTCCAAAGCAGCCTGAGCTGTTTTAACAGACATTAAATGTCCTTTTAAGTTGTGTTAATTAGAAGCCAGTCTCATTTAAAGCTCTCAGACGAGCAGCAGCCTGGGTACAGATGCTGCAATTAAAGCCTTGCAAGCTCTCTGCAAAGCACCTCCCGGCCTGCGGATGGGCCCAGGGCAGCTCCGCTCCCGGGGGCTCCCCATCCGCACCCGGCTCTGAGCGCTGGAAGCGCGAGGGGAAGCCAGATCCCATGGAGCGCTCCCACACCAAGCCACAGCCTCGAAGGGAAAGCAGCATCCCGGGAACAGCCCCAGCCGAGAGCCGCGCAGCTGCACCCGCCTGCCCCATAGAGCAGGATTCCAATGGGGAAACAAAGGGGACAGTTAATGGGATTAGGGCAGCACCGAGTATGACACTGAACCACAGCACCGGGACCAGGGGAATGATCCTCCAAGGTCGCCGGCCGCAGCCAAGCCATGGCAGTGCCACCACGGCTGAGCACCGGGCACGGTGCCTGGGTCACTCCGTGCCCAGCCCCGGCAGAACCCCCCCAGCCGCCGGGCTCGGCCCCACCGGGATGCAGGCGCTTCCTGGAGCCGGCAAGGACGCCCCACCTCGCCCAGACAATAGGCTGAGAACGCCATTGTCTGGAAGCCAGGGCCCTGCCGTGGCCGCCCCACCTTCCCATAGCACCCCATTAGCCCCTATCCCCCCGAGTGCAGGGGACCCACATCTCCCGCAGGAGCCGACCCCTGAGGAGGGGAAACCACCGCTCGGCCACTGGTGCGGGGAGCCTTGTTCATTCCTACCCCGACAGCCAACTTTGAGCCAAATTAGCAGTAAAATGGGGTTTTCATGACACTTTACAGAAAGCCTCCAAAGCCATGAGCGATTACAGGGTTCAGACGTGCAGAGGCAGCTCCATGGGGTGCCCAGCGCACCGCCCAGGTGACATTGACACAACACCCCCAAGGGCATCACAAGGGACCCTAAAGCCTCCCCGGCCCCGTTACCGGCTGGGCCGGACCCGAGTGCGGGGCCAGGAGCGGAGCCGCGGGCGCAGCGCCCGCCCCGGCTGCGGTGACAGCTCCCGGCCCCGCTCCAGTCCCGCGGTACCCGGGGGGGGGAGATGCTTTGCCCCCGGCACCAGCCAGCCCCACGGCAGAAGGCGCCGGGGCTGGCAGCGGCACCAGCGCCAAAGCCAGGACGTGTGGGGCTGGAGCAGGAGGTGCGGCGGCTGCTGGGGATGGACCCAGCTGGGTCATGGTCCCCTCCACACGGGGATGGAGGCAGGAAACGGCCACCAAGGCCATGGGGCTTGCCCGACGTGCTAAGGGGGGGGAATGCTGTGGCCTGGTGAGAGTGGGGGCAGCCGCCACCTTCCCACCCGTGCGGGGACAACGCCAACACAGGACCGGGGCCTCTCGGCAAGGGCTCCCCCTCCTCTCCCGGCACCGAGGTCCAAGCTGCCCGCAGCCTGCACCGGGCGGCTCCCCGCGCCTTTCACCGTTCCCCTCTCCTCTGCGAACCCGATTCACGAAGCCAACGCGAGGAGAGGGCGCGCTCCTCTCCCAGCCCCACACGGGGCTCACCCCCGCCGGTTCACCCTGAGGGCTCCACCGGGACCCCCCTCCGGGCTCCGCTGATCCCGGGCCACCGACCCCTGCTCCGGGCAGCGCCGGGCACCGCAGGGCTCCGGGGCGGACCCGGCAGCGCGGCCACCACCGAGGAGCGGGGCCCAGGACAGAGCCCGCGGGGCCTCGCCCCGGGGACCCGCCCGACCGGATCCGCGCAGGCTGCGCCCGCCCCGGCCGCACGCACACGGGACCGGCGGAACTCGCGGCTCCGCTGCGGTGGGGGTGGGGGGCCACCGACGGACCTGACCCGGGCAGCGGGGCCGAGCCGCGACCCCCGACCCGGGCACCCGGCCCCTCCTCCGGCCCCGCACGGCGGAACCCGCTCAGCCCCGGCCCGGGACAACCCCGGCGCTGCCCGGTCCCGTCCTCCCCGCGGTGTCGTCGTCCCCCGATCCCGATCCCGATCCCGATCCCGGTCCCGATCCCGGTCCCGGTCCCGGTCCCGGTCCCGGTCCCCGCTCACCTGCGCGCGCGCGACCCCTGCGCGAGCTCTGCCGCCCGCCCCGCTCCGGCCCGAACAAAAGCCGAGCAGCGCCCGCGCCAGCCCCGCCCTGCCTCGCCCCGCCCCAAGCCCCGCCCCTCACGGCGTTTCCGCGTTCCTACTGGGCATCCGACACGCCCGTCAACAGCGCCCTCCCCTGGCCACGCCCCCCGCCGGACGTGTTTATCCGCTCCCTATTGGCGGGGGCGCGGGCGCCCCGCCTGTAGCCGGCAGGTGATTGGGCAGCGGGGCGGGAATCACCTGGGTGACGTCACTGGGCGCGGCGAGGCACGTGCAAGGGGGGCGCGGGGACCCCCCTATGCGGGGATACCCCCGTCCCAGGTCCCCCCAAGCCTCCAGCATCTCCCTGCGGGCTCCAACGGGGCAGGGCCGCGGTCAGAGTCCGCTCCGGCCCCGCGGCCCCCCTGGGGTCCCCCCCCCAGTCCCGGCCTGCCCCGGCCCCGGCGCAGCCAGGCCATGGTGGCTCCATGTGGGTGCCGCTGCTCCACGCGTGGCGGTGGCATCGCTGTGTGCCCGGGTGGGTTAACAACAGAGCAGGGCCTGGCCCCGGAGCATCGCCCGCGCAGGGAACCCGAGGCAGGAGCCGGGCAGGGACTGCAAGAGGCGCTGGGGAAGGGCTGGGGCGCTGACAGTGCCCTGCGTCACCCGGCCCTGGCCAGACTGGTCCAGCCGGGTGCTGCTGCCGCGTCCCGGCTCACCCGGCTCCGCGCCGGCCCCAGGCCAAGCCTCGTCACCCCGAGTCAGGAGTGAGCGCCCAGCAGCAGGGCAGGGCCCAGCCCATGGTGGGGATCGTCCAGCCGCCAGCCCCCAGAGCTGGGGACGCATCCTGCACCGCCAGCACCAGCCCTGAGCGGGTCCGTGCTGCAGCTGCCTGCCAGCGCTGACTCAGTTGGGAAATCGCAGCTCTGAAGGGAGGTGAGAGACTGAGCTTCCACCGCCCCTGCAAGGAACTGGGATCTCATCCCTGGGTGCAGAGCTGGGGAGCCAGAGCACAGCGAGAGCCCCTCCAGCACGGGGAGGAAAGTGGCACAGCACACAGCATGGCACGGCACAGCACACAGCATGGCACGGCATGGCACACAGCATGGCACGCTGAGATGACAGCCAAAACACTCATTATGTTCCCTTGGTCAAGGTCAGGGGAGTCAGGGAAGCGCAGTGCTGCCTGTATGGTGCTAACCCATGGAGTACTGCAGGCTCAGTATTCCCCCAGTATAACCCAGTACACTGCAGGCTCAGTATCCCCCCAGTATAACCTAGCACACTGCGGGCTCAGTGTCTCTCCAGTATAACCCAGCACACTTCTGTCTCAGTATCCCTCCAATATAACCCATTACACTGCAGGCTCAGTATCCCCCCTGTATAACCCAGTACACTGCAGGCCCTGCATCCCACCTTCATCCCCTGCTCGTGCCCCTGCATCCCACCCCTTGCACTCCACGGGGGACAGTGACTGCGACCACAGCTCCAACTGCTGCTGGGTCACACCAGTCACTCACTACCGGGAGCACTGAACCCACTGGTGCAGGGGGGGAGCAGGAAGGGGCCCCAGGACACCCGGCCTGGGACTCTGAGCGGCTTCACCCGGTGCCAGCAGAGGAGCAAGGAACCGTGCCCCACAACGTGAGCCGAGGGCCGCGGTGCCCAGGAGCGGGGCGGAGCAGGGCGGAGGCTGGTTGGGAGCATCGAGCCTTTGGCCCCTGGGCCGAGCCCCAGCTCCGCTCCCACCGGTGACGAACCCCGCTCCTCCCCGTCCAGGCACAGCCCTGCCCTGCGCTGCCCCCCACCGCTGCCCCGAGCCCTGCCGTGGGTCTGGGGGCTCAGCCCCATCCCTGCTCCCAGCGCGGAGCTGGGAAAGCCCTGGGAAATGGGAGCTGCGGGGCCGGGCAGGGCGGGTCCTGGCAGCCTCCCCGCCACCCCCTTCCTTCCATTCCATTCCCTGCCCTGCCCTGCCCTGCCCCGGGGCCAACGCCGTGATTCAGCCTCTCGGTTTCAGTCCTCGCAGCCAACAGCTTCCATGGGAGCAGGAACGCGCCCCGGTGCTGCCCCGCTCCCCGTGCCTGGGGCACGCACGGGCCCGCAGCCCCTGGAGCGGCTCCGAAACAGGCCCCAAACCGCCCGGCGGGAAGGGGGCACCCCCCAACCCCCCCCAGGCACCCTGGGACAGAGGCAGGGGCCGCGCTGCACCCTCCGGCCCAGCCGCAGCACCAGTGACCAGTGTCGGGGTGATGCAACCCCAAAGCAAGCAGCAGGTGATGCACATCACCCCCCCAGACACCCATCCCGCCCCCTGCAGCCCCCCCAGCCCCATTCACACGTTCCCATCGCGGTCCCAATGTGGTCAGGACCCTCCCAAGCCCCACACGAGGCTGGTGGCTCCCATGGCCCCCAAGCCACACAAGGATCCCTGTGGGGTCTCCCTTACTTGATGGGGGCATCCAGTCCCCCAGCCTGTCCCTGCCCATGGCATAGCCCAGCCCCAGGGAGCCCCCCTGAGGCAGCCATGGAAAGACTGGTCCAGACTTTATTCAAAGTAAATATTTAGGGATAAAAAGCGCCCGTGCAGGTCGGGAAGTATTAAATTAATGGAGCTTGAGGCTACGGAGGGCTGGTGGGGGGAGAACTCAAGGCACACGCAGGGCACGGGCGATGCGGCCTCGCCAGGCACCATGGGGACACCAGCACACTGGGATCCCCATCCCATCACCGGGACATGGGGTCCAAAGGGACCCTGGGAGGAGCCCTGAGATG
Source organism: Neopsephotus bourkii (assembly GCF_033783945.1). Lineage (NCBI taxonomy): Eukaryota > Metazoa > Chordata > Aves > Psittaciformes > Psittacidae > Neopsephotus > Neopsephotus bourkii. The sequence goes on along the minus strand of NW_026902294.1, from coordinate 641,533 downwards.
GGGCAGCACCGTGCATTGCTCCCGGAGCAGGGCAGCCCCTTGAGACAACGTGGTCAGTCCTGGCACAGTGTCCCCAGGCCCTGGGAAGGATCTGATGGACACAGGGACCCCGGTGCTGTGGGGCACCACCAGGCTCCTGGGGACAAGGGTGGCCCGGGGGGAGCTCGAGGGCAGGCAGGAAGGTTCAGCGGTGCCGATGCTCCATCGACAGGCAGGGGGCTGTGCTCAGCACAGGGATGCCCGGGTGGCAGAGGCAGCGCTGCCGCAGGGCTCTGGGCAGGATCAGCCCTTCCCTGCAAGGCCAAGGTTTCTGCGTGGGGGCTGTCAGGAGCCCAGCACCATCCAGCTCTGGTGCCCCTTCACCTGGCTCATGACAGGGTCTCTGCAAACATGGAGGGCTCAGTGGCATCGGGGAGCAGCCCCCCCTGCCCCACGGCATGACCCCTTGTCCCAGCATCACAAACCTTGGTCAGCTTTGTCCCCTTTGGTCCTGGGCTCCTGCCACCACTCAGCGAAGAAGCCTTCCTCGTAGTCACCTTCACCCTCGAACTCACCATCAGAGGGCAGGTCCCGCACCTCCAGCCCCTCATCCCCATCCACCTCCATCTGCAGCATGGGGTGGGCAGGGGGAGGCATTGGATCAGCCCCCTCGGCCTGAGTAAAAGCCCTGCCCTGGGGTACCCACAGCACCCACCCGCACCCCAAAGCGTGGCCATCATTTACCTCGTCATCAGCCTGCAGGTACTGCCTGGCGAAGTCCAGCATCATCTTCTGGGTGGCCGTCTGGTTGTGGTAGCGCACGGCTTCCTGGGCACAGGATGGAGCGAGGCCTGGATCAGCCCCTGTGTCCCCACCGGAGCCATGGGACATGGGGCTCAGGGGTGGGGGGGGTCCTCACCGGCCGCGGCTCGAAGTCCTCCTCGCGCAGGCGCCAGCGCTCGCGGTGGAAGCGGTAATAAACCAGGTTCTGCTGCATCACGGTGTCCCCCGGGTCGAAGAGCATGTAGCTGGCGACGCTGCGCACCGCATCCTGCACATCGTTCACTGCGGGGAGCAGCGCCCGGAGCCGGTGACACCCAGCCCAGGCACCCGCAGCGCCCCGGCCTCCCCCCGTCACTCACACTTGTAGTAGGCGAACTGCAGGTAGTGGTACATGGTGGCCACAAACTTCTCCACGAAGTAGCCCCCCACGTTGGGGGTGAGCTCGGTCTCGCAGTCCACCTTGCACTGCAGCACGCTCACAAAGTGGTCTGGGGTGGGGGGGTGAAGTGTTAGGTTCTGCCCCCCATTGCCTCCCCAGCCCGGTCCCAGCCCCTGTCCCCCAGCCCCATAGGGGCTCACCTGCAATAGCGGGGTAGAAGTCCTTGAAGTCCTGCAGCTCGTAGGCTCCCTCGCAGCCGGCCAGGCAGTCCTCGTACGCCCGGTAGTACTGAGCCAGCGCCTGCTCCATGTCGGCCGCGCTGCTCCGGAAGTCGCCGTTGTTGTAGAGCTTCACCGACCGCACGAATATCGGCTGCGGAGGCGAGGGACCGGGGCTCAGCGGGAGAAGGATGCTCCCAAAGGGCTTGGCAGGACCAAGAGACCCACTCCTAACCCCATGGCCCTCCTCACCTCGTAGGGCTGAGCCTCCAGGTCCACCAGGTATTCATCCACATCCAGCATCGTCCGGTAATAGTTGAGGTACCTCAAGGTCATCTCGTGCTTGGGGTTCTTCTGCAGGAAGGTGTGGGCAGCGGACACGGCCTTCTCGATCTTATTTGACTGGGGAGGGAGGAAGAGGCAGGGTGGGGACAGGTGAACCCCTCAGGAACCCCGCATCCACGGGGTGCGGGTTGGATCCATGCATCCCGGGAGAGCCTCCTGCTCCCAGCTGCTTTACAAGCACTGGGATGGGAGCTTCAGGGGAGTGAGACTGGGGGGTGAAGGAGCCATCAATGAGATGGGTTTGGGCCAGAGCGAGCAAGAGGAAAAGGCATTAAGAATCTAGGGCAGGCTGTCCCCTGCCACTGCCAGCCCTGAGCACTAAACCAGGATCCACAGCTCAGCACCGTGCCTGGGGAGGGGAGAGGCCCCCACCAGAGAGCTTGGGCAGGGTCACCCGGGCCCATGCATCCAAAACCTCCCTCCACGTCTGCACCGTGAGCCCAGGCAAGGGCTTCTCCATGCAGGAGCATCCAGACGCGTCCTGCAGCAACCACAGTGGCTCTGGTCCTGCCAGCTCAGGCTCCTTGGCTCCGCAGCCGAGCCCTGCTGTCCCAACACCCTGCCTGGCCAGGGGGACACCGGCAGACCAGGGGGACACAAGGTGGAGTGGGGGGGATGCAACCACAGGGACCCATTCCCAGGCACTCTCCTCATGTCCTGATGCATCCCAGATGATGCTGACGTGCGGAGGCACAGGGGCAGGATGGAGGAGCCAAGGGGGGGATGCCAGGTGAGGGGTGCAGGACAGGAAAGCAAATGACAGCAGGGTGCAGGATAGAAGGGAACGGGGTTCAGGGGGTGCAGGCTGGGGGTGTAGGGTGGGGGATGCAGGATGGGGGTGTCAAAGGGGAGGACAAGGGGTGCAGGAGATGAGTGTGCAGAGCTGGGGGGATGCAGGGGGGCACAGACCAGGGCAGCGCAGGATGGAGGCACAGGACTCTCCCCCCCTTCCCTCTTCCTTCCCACCAGCCGCATTGCGCGGCATTTGCGCGCCCCGGCTCACCTTGAAGAGCGCGTAGTGCAGGTACTGGTAGGGCAGGCGGCGCTGGAAGTCGCGCAGGGTCTGCGCGGGCGGGTAGCGCAGCTGGAACACGGGCAGGTCGCGCTTGCAGGCGCGCAGGCAGCCTGCGCGGCGCAGCAGCCGCCCGAAGAGCTGCATCTCCCGCTCCCACTCGCGAGCCGCGGGGTCCCCATCGGCGGGGGGCTCCTCGGCGGGGCCCGGCTCCGCGCAGCGCCGGTGGCAATGCGCTTCGCTGTCGCGCAGCAGCCGGTGCAGGCGCAGGCTCGCCTCCAGCTCCCGGGCGCTCTCTGCCCACTGCGCACCCGCGTACTGCTCCAGCGCCCGCGCGTAGGCTCGCTGCAGCGGCTCCAGCGCATCCGCAGGGAACCCGCGCACGCTGTACTCCTCGTACTGCGCCGCGCACGGCCACGGCCCCGCCGCCGCCACCAGCAGCAGCGCCAGCGCCGCGCCGCCCATCCCCGCCGCCTCCGCCGCCGCGCACTGCCCGCGCAGCGCCGCGCATCGCTCCGCGCAGGGGGGCGGGCGGCGGGGAAGGGGCGGTGCGCGGCGGGCGCACAGGGTCTTAGTGCGGCTCTGCGCGGCCGGCGCAGCGCAACACGGGGGGTGCTCGGTGCTCCGATGTGTTCCCTCCCGCACCCTGCGCTGTCGCGGGGTGAAAGGGGTCACTCTGCGCCCCTCACTGCGGGCTCCGGGACCCCGGGGATGTGCTCGGTGCTGCCCTGTGGAGCGGGATGTGCTGCGTGTGCCCTGCGCTGCAGCTCAGAGCATCCCGCACCCTGTGCTGGACCCCGGAGCACCCCGCGGTGCTGGGCTGTGCCCAACCCGTGCACTGGCCCCATCCCGGTTCTGGCCTTGCTGGTGGCTGGTGCCAAGCTGGTGGCCACAGACCCTGTGCCGTGCCAGCCCCTAGCACTGCACCGAGCCAGCCTTGGCATGGCCACGCTGGCCCCAGCCCAAGCCCGGCTGGCCAGTGGCACTGAGGGATGTCACAGCGTGGGGCAGGAGCCAGGACACGGCTGAGGCTTCTTCCTGCTCCCACAAGCCCCACAGGATGCAGGCCGGGCCCCGCGTGCACCCTGAGCCCCGGCTCCAAGGGGGTGCTTGAGGTTTTGTCCTCACTCGGGGTGCTGCCCCTCGGAGAACCCGGGTTTTGGTTCGGCTTGGCTTGAATTCCCATTTGGGACTTACCAAGGGCTCTTATTACGGTGCCCATCACGGTTTGGGGAGGTGGGGATGCAGGCGCAACGCGTACGGGTGCGTTTGGTGCTGCTCCTCTCTGGGAAAGGCTTTTGCGGGGGTATTTTTAACCATCAGCACCCAATGAAAGCAGATTGAGGAGCAGGGGGTGTTATTAAAACACTGAATCCCCCGGATTCCCTCTGCCAGGGGACTGAGCAGCAGCAGCCGGAGCCGGGGGCAGCAGCGCTGGGACCCGGCACAAACTCGCTTCCAAGCAGCTCCCGTTGGGCTCTGCCTTTGCGGAAAAGAAAGGAAAACACAAAAAGGAGAGGAAAAAAAAAACCCTGAGCCCAACCCCTCCTGCGGGAGCTGCCCTGGGGCTTCCCCTGGGGCTCCCCAGCGCTGCCCGCTCTGTGGAGTCGCCCCGGTGATGCCGTGTGCGGGGGGCCGGGACTGGCGCTGGGCTCGCGGCTGAGGAAGCGGCAGGCCCGGACACGTGTACAGAAATTCCGGGCAGGAATCCCACGGGAAGGGGCGGCCGAGAGGAGCAGGCCCCGTCCCTCCGCCTCCCGCTGCCTTTCCGCCGGCTGCAGCCTCCCAGCGCCATGGCCCCCGGCAGCTTCTTCCTCCTCCTCCTCCTCCTCCTCCTCCTCAGCATCCTGGGGGCGCCGGGGCTGGGCGACCCCGGCCCGCTGGAAGACGTGGTGATAGACAGATACTACATCCCCAAGATCTGCCTGCGGGAGGCCCAGATGGGGGATTTCATTCGCTACCACTACAATGGGACCTTTAAAGATGGCCAAAAGTTTGACTCCAGGTATAGCCCTCGGCTCCCCATCACTGCATGCGGTGCCGAGGGGGGACCCCTGCATGCCTTGCGTCCCCAAGGGGCAGCAGGGGAGGGACGGGCTCCGGGCAGCCCCATGCTTGGACCCCAAGGAAGGCTTTTGGTGGGTGCTGGGGGCGAGGGCAGGGAGCCCGCGGGTCCCGCTGTGCCCCATGAAGCAGCAGCCCCTGCGCATCGGTGCCTGCACGCCCTCAGCCCCAGGCATGGGCAGGATCGGTCCCTGAGGGACGCATTTTGCGCTCAGGACATGCATGTGCATGGGCAGGGGCAGGGGCAGGGAAGCGCTGGAAGCCCTTTGAAACGTGGCAGCAGTGAAACCCGGTCATTACCTAAGAGGCTTTGCTCCGGCCGGACTTGGTTTCCCTCAGCCTGGGCACCGGTCCTGCTCTGCTCCCAGTGGCTGCCGAACAGTTTGTGTCGGTGCAGTCCCTGCTCTGCAGCACCGGGAGCAAGGGGAGAATGAGGGACACAACCAAAGGGCAGAGACAGAGGGTGCAGGAGCAAAAGCTTTCCACACAGACGCGTTGAAGGGGAAAGCAAAGGATGCTGCTCCGGTTTCATGTGTCCTTAGTGGGAGCATGAACGGGGGAGAAGGTAACCGAGTGATGCACTTCACCTTCTGCTGTGCGCACCCCGAATGCACTGGGAGCCTGGGGACATTCCCTGCTAAAGGAACTCCTTGTCTTGACTGCAGGGTGGCAGCACCAGCTGCACATGGGAGGGGACGGAGCGTTCACTTTATCCTGACCGGCCCCAGTTGCTTCTTGCGGTATTTTCAGGTTTACAAATAAAGCCAGATTTGCAGTGGAAGGATGAGGCCCGGGCTCTTTCCATCCCTCCTTGCTCCATAGAGCTCCAAACGTGCTGTATGCAGAGGGGTTTGGAAGTGGCACAAAGGCCTGGAGCTGCCGCATCCACCTCCATGGATGAGGATGGTGTCGAAGGGTTTGGTACCAGTGGGAAGCATCACTCCCTCCTTTGCACCCAGAGGGTCCCATCTGCCCAGGGCGCTGGGTGCGCAGGTCAGGGTGCCGCTCCATCACAGGCAGTGCAGGATTGAGCCCATCAGCATCAATGGCTTTGGCTGCAGGCTCTGCAGCAGCGCAGGGACCCAGCACGAGGCTGCCCCATGTTCGCATGGTTGGGGTCCCGATCCACCCCAAACCCTGGGTGCTGAGCACTCGGCTCCCCCAGCACCAGCAGCACCGGGGGCTTCGCTCTGTCCCGCACCCCTGATGGCTCCATCCCTTCACCCAGCTATGACCGAGGGGCCACGGTGGCCGGCGTGGTGGGTGTCGGGCGCCTCATCACGGGCATGGACCGGGGGCTGCAGGGCATGTGCGTCAACGAGCGGCGTCACCTCATCGTGCCCCCCCACCTCGGCTACGGCAGCATCGGCGTGGGTATGTGGGGCTGGGGGGGCTGCGTAGGCTTTGCTGGGAGCAGGGTCCTGACCTAAGCTGCTCTGTCCTCGCTGCTGCCCCTTTAGCGGGGCTGATCCCCCCAGACGCCACCTTGTACTTCGATGTGGTCATGCTGGACATCTGGAACAAGAAGGACAAGGTGCAGGTCACCCCCTTGTCCAGACCCCTGCACTGCAACCGCACCGTGCAGAGCTCGGACTTCGTGCGCTACCACTACAACGGCACGCTGCTGGACGGCACCCCCTTCGACTCCAGGTACGGGCCACCGGGATGCTGCAGGTGGATGCAGGCTCTGCCCTGGGGATGGGGGCACTGGGAGGACAGGGACCAGCGGATGCTGGGCATGGGGGCTCACGCTGCGTCCCGGCCAGAGCAGCCTCCCCTTGTGCTTTCCATCCCTGCATCCCGGCAGGGCCGGTGCAGCTCCGTGATCCCAAACCAGCTTCCCACATGGCACCGCTCAGGCCTGGAGCCGTCCCCACTCTTATTCCTCCCCACCAGCTACAGCAAGAACAGCACCTATGACACCTACGTGGGCACGGGCTGGCTGATCAAGGGCATGGACCAGGGGCTGCTGGGGATGTGTGCTGGGGAGAAGAGGAGCATCATCATCCCGCCGTTCCTCGCCTATGGGGAGAAGGGCTATGGTGGGTCGGGCATCGCCCCATTCCCTCCGCCCCCTGTGCACCAGGCCCGGGGTGGGGGCTGATCCGTGTTCCCTCCTCAGGGTCCGTGATCCCGCCGCAGGCGTCGCTGGTGTTCAGCGTGCTGCTGGTGGACTTCCACAACCCCAAGGACGGGGTGTCCCTGCAGCACCTCGAGGTGCCCGAGCCCTGCAAGCGCCGCGCTGCGAGCGGGGACTTCGTCCGCTACCACTACAATGGGACATTGATGGACGGGACGCTCTTTGACTCCAGGTGTGGGGAGGGAAGTGGGTCCATCCCCGTGCTCAGCAGCATGGAAAGGCTGGAGAACTGCTGGGGGAGGTGGAGGAGAGGGGCACAGAACAGGCTGCAAAGGACAATCCCTGTTTGCTGCCGAGGGTTTGGCTCCTGGGGAGCGGAGCAGGGGCTGGGACAAGGGGTGTGGGAGCAGGGCTGAGATCACCCCAGGCTCTGCTCCTGTCCCTGCAGCTACTCCCGCAACCACACATACAACACCTACATCGGGAAGGGCTACATCATCCCCGGCATGGACCAGGGCCTGCAGGGGGTCTGCATGGGGGAGAGGCGGCGCGTGGTCATCCCCCCACACCTGGCCTATGGGGAGAACGGAGCAGGTAAAGCGCCGGGTCCAGCTCCACGCGCTGCAGCATCCCCTCCTTCAGCCCTGCGCATCCCACACCATGGGGAAAGCTCGGAGCAAGTGGGACCACCACCATCCCCAGGGCTCTGGGTGTTGTGGGCAGTGGAAGGGTTGGCACCAACACGTGCTGAGGGATGGGTGCCCCATGGGGAGATGCAGGAAGGGCTTTACCGTGGCGCTCCCGCAGCTCTCCTCATCCTCCCCTTCCAGGGAACAAGATTCCCGGCTCAGCCGTGCTCATCTTCGACGTCCACATCATTGACTTCCACAACCCCGAGGACCCGGTGGAGATGGAGACCTTGTACCGGCCCGAGGGCTGCAACCTCACCACCCGCCCGCGGGACTTCATCCGCTACCACTACAACTGCTCCCTGCTGGACGGCACCAGGCTCTTCTCCTCGTGCGTGCTGGGACGCATCCTGCCGGGGCTGGGCTGGGGCGAGGACAGGCACCGGTGCAGCAGCCCCACGCCATGGGGCAGCACGGGGGGTTTGGGGGCACAGCGGGATGGGGACCAAGGGGTCTCCTCTGTGCCCGCTGCAGCCACGACTACGAGAAGCCGCAGGAGGTGACCCTGGGCACCAACAAAGTGATCGAGGGCTTGAACAGGGGCCTCCTGGACATGTGCGCAGGGGAGCGGAGGGTGCTCATCGTCCCCCCGCACCTGGGACACGGCGAGAGCGGAGGTAGGGAGCTTCCTTTCCCCCATCGCCCCGTGGGTGCTGGAGGCTTTCGCCCATCGGGGTCCTCTGTGGGGTTTTCCAGCCCGGGGGGTGCCGGGCAGCGCCGTGCTCCGCTTCGAGGTGGAGCTGATGTCCATGGAGGAGGGCGTTCCCGAGGGATACCTCTTCATCTGGCACGGGGAGCCCCCGGCCGGCCTCTACGAGCAGATGGACCTCAACAAGGACGGGGAAATCCCGGCTGAGGAGGTGAGGGAGGGCCCCGAGTGCCCCCGGTGATGGGGGCGGGAGGACACCGGGGACCCCACCACAGGGAGCAGCATCCCAGGGATGCCAGACCCGGGAGTGAAGCAGCTTCCCCCCTGTCCCCGCTGCAGTTCTCCACCTTCATCAAGAGCCAGGTGGTGGAAGGGAAGGGGCGGCTCATGCCCGGCTCCGACCCGGACAAAGTCATCGCCGACATGTTCAGGAACCAGGACCGCAACCAGGACGGGAGGATCAGCCCCGAGGAGCTGAAGCTGAAGTCGGATGAGGACCAGGAGAAGATCCACGAGGAGCTCTGAGGAGCAGCTCCTGCTCTCCCTGCACACAGGACATCCTGGCCATGTCCTGGCCGGTCCCCCCCTCCTCAGGAACCTGCCCCTGCCCTTCCCCAGCCCCTCCAGGGGGGAGCATTTGGGGGTTCTCCCCCCATTCATTAACTGAGGGGCTTTGGCTGCTCCTTTGGGCAGGAAAACACCAACCCCCAGCAAATAAACCCAGGCAGGAAGGTAGGAAACACCCCCACGGGGTCTGCATCCACCCCAGGGACAGCAGCGCCTGCATCCCCATCCCCTTGCGCCCTGCCCGTGGTACCTCTGCTGTGGAGCCAGACCCTGGAGCCCTTCCCTGCTGATAAACCCCACTCTGCCCCTCTGCTCCCAGCTCCCCATAGGGCAGCAGCATCCCCATCCCCATCTCCTTCCTCCCCAGCCAGTGACTGCTCCCTGTGCTGCACCCTGGAAGGGGCTCAGGTCCCAGGCAAAACCCCAAGGTCCCGCAGGCATTTGCTGCTCCAGAAAACCCAGCACCCCCCAAGGCAGCAGGGACCTGGCAAAGCCCTTGTTTGCCTTTGGGAGCAGGAAACCAGAAACAGCCCTTAGGGAGCAGCATCCTCCCTGCCTGCACCCTCCCTGCCCCGCAGCAACGGCCCTCACAGATGAGAGGAATCAGCCCAAAACTGCCTCTGAAAGTGTCTTGCAGGTCAAAGAGAAGCAAGAAGAGAAAAGAGCAACGGGTCCCCGAGAGCCCCCCAGCCACTGCTGCCTGCCACCAAATAAATCACCTCTACTGGTTTCCAAGGAGTTTGCTCTGTGCCAGGTTACTTTGCCATGGAACATTCCTCATGCAGGGGGGCTCCATGCTCCAGCACTGCTGGGTCAGGCAGGATTGGAACCAAACCTCCACTCCTGGGATGCTCCAGCACAGGGGGATGATGCTGCAGTGCCCAGTGGCTCCATCCCGGATGGGGATACCCATGGGAGCAGAGATGCAGCAGCCCTGGCGCTGAGAGCTGAAATGGAGCAAGAGGACCAGCAGGGCCGGGAGCTGCAGGGTGTCCATAGGGCACATGGGGTGGGTGATGCTACCCCTGGAGCTCAGCCAAGCACTTGGAAGCCCAGAGACAAAAGAGACTCGTTTTCATAGGGAGGAAATTAAACCACTTCCATCTGTCCTCGAACTATAGCAAATGATCTCCACTTCTGTGCTTGACCACTGCAGCGAGTGCAGAGCATCTCTACCTGAGACATAAAAGGGGTTGTCCGAGTGGGATGAAGCCTGAATAGGATGAAGTGTGGGTGGGATATGCAGTCCAAGTGGGATGAAGCCTCAATAGGATGAAATCTGGGTGGGATATGCAGTCCAAGTGGGATGAAGCCTCAATAGGATGAAATCTGGGTGGGATATGCAGTCCAAGTGGGATGAAGCCTCAATAGGATGAAATCTGGGTGGGATATGCAGTCCAAGTGGGATGAAGCCTCAATAGGATGAAATCTGGGTGGGATATGCAGTCCAAGTGGGATGAAGCCTCAATAGGATGAAATCTGGGTGGGATATGCAGTCCAAGTGGGATGAAGCCTCAATAGGATGAAATCTGGGTGGGATATGCAGTCCAAGTGGGATGAAGCCTCAATAGGATGAAATCTGGGTGGGATATGCAGTCCAAGTGGGATGAAGCCTCAATAGGATGAAATCTGGGTGGGATATGCAGTCCAAGTGGGATGAAGCCTCAATAGGATGAAGTCTGGGTGGGATATGCAGTCTGAATGGGATGAAGCCTGAATAGGATGAAGTCTGGGTGGGATATGCAGTCCAAGTGGGATGAAGCCTCAACAGGATGAAGTCTGGGTGGGATATGCAGTCTGAATGGGCTGAAGCCTGAGTGGGAAGCAGCAGATGATGTGGGGTGGAGTGGAACAGCTTCCTCCACCTCCAGGGCTGCCCAGAGGGGGTGAGTGAGGTTGGGATGTGCAAAGGGGCAGGAGCCTGCCCGGCGTCAGGATGTAGGTGCCAGATGAACTCCAGCTTTGCCCGGGGCAGGACACCTGGAGCCTTCCCAGCTCACGTCTCCGTAAGGATATAGCGGAGGATCCCGTTGGCCACATCCAGCGTCTCGTCTCTCTCCAGCACGATGTCGTAGGCATCCAGGTACTTCCCCCTCCGCTCTTCCACCTGCAGCAATGGGATGGAGCAGGGAGGACTGAGAATGAAGCTGCTGCACCCACAGCACCTCCCAATGCTACCACAGAGAGGGGTAAGGGACCACAGCGATGATGCCCCCCCAGTCACTGGGGCAGCTCCTCTTTAGGGCTCTCTTAAGGATGACAGGGGATCAAGGAACTGCTTCTCACTCCCACCTTGTCATTGAGGAAGCCAATCTTGAGGATGTTCTCCACGCTGGGAACGCCGTCTGCCATGGTCAGGTCACCCAGGGAGTCCCCCAGCAGGATGATGCTCGTCCTGGTGCTCAGCTGCTGGAAGTACTCCGTGCCCTGCAGGACGCTGTTGTTCTTGTTGTAGGTGTGGATGAGAGGTCCCTTGAAGCGCCTGAGGACTCCCTGTGCAAACAGGACAAACCCCTCCATGTGCCTCAGCTCCCTTCCTGGAATGGGGATGCTCCCAGGGCACCGGCCCTCATCTCCGGGGTACCCCAAGGAAACCCAGCAGCCCTGGAACACGGAGGTGTCCCCAGCAGTCAGCTCCATCCACAGGGATCAAACAGGCAGCTCTGAACCCAGCGGTGCCTTGAAGCACACCGCAGCCCTCGGTCCCAGCTGGGGCCTCCTCTCCGCATCCCCACACACACGACACAGAAACTCACGTCCCCATCAAAGTCCATGTAGTTGGAGACCACGCTGATGTTCGCGTGGAAGACGCTGGCCTGACGGAGGATCTCCTCAAGGACGTCCCCGACGCCAGCGGAGAAGATGAGCAGGGGCACGCTGTACTTATGCAGCTGATCAAACAATTCCTTGAATCCATCCCTGGAGCAGAGGTGCCCGTTACAGGGTATCCCATTCCCCCCGGTGTAACAGCCCCGGGATGCCAGGACATGATTTCCATGCAGAAGGAGAACTTGGGCTCAGGCAAGCCCGGAGGAACAGAGCTATCTCTCCTCTGGGACTGGCAGCATCTTCAAACCAAGCCAGTTTTAGGACCATCCCCAGCAAGGTCAGCTTTAACAGCAAGAGTTAGCACAACGGCTCTGTGCTGTGGGTAACATCTGATGCTGAGCCAAGCGCCTGGATAATGCCCAGCACTGGGGAGGGGAGCTGCCCCTGTACCCTACCTGCTGCCGGTGCCTGCAGCCCGTACCTGAGCATCACTCCCGACTCCCTGACGATCTGGGCTATGTCCCCCTTCCGGATGTTCTGCTGTGTCAGGAGCTCATGGACCCTGCTCCACCTGGGGAAAGGCAGAGGAAGGAGCTTCCCAAAGCACCCTTTGGGCCAGGAAGGCTCCCAGCAGTGCCACCGAGCCCAGGGGCACCTCGAGCCTGTGTCCTGTACAACTCGGGCACAAGCAGCTGTCGGGACAAGGCAAAGCTAGTCCCATCCAAGCACTCACCACTCCACCATGAGGGGCCCTTTCTCTTCCATGGTGCGGTTGGGATCGATTTCAATGGGATAGTAATAGTGCAGCAGATCCTTCAGCTGGCGGTGGAGAGATGGGAAAGAGCGGAGTGAACGCCCTGCTTGAAGAGACTGAGCAGCAGCGAGCAGGCAAATGAAAACCTCCCTTCGGAACTTCTCCTTCCATCGGCAGTGGCTGAGGCACAGCCTGGACACAGCCGGCAGGGCTGCCACAGGAGCCACTGCAGCCCCCTGATGATGGGTGACAGGCACACAGCCCACAGCACCGAGCCGCAGCAGGCACCCACCTTCTTCCTGCCGTCCTCGCTGATAACGCGGCTGTCGTTGAGGATATCTGCAAGGACAGTAAGAAACCGGTGCTGCAGCCCAGCAGCACCCGAAGGCTTCCCAAGGGGCAGCTCCCCTGCAGCCCCAGCCCCGGCTCTTCCCAAAGGCGAGCCCTGTGTGGCACGGTGCAGATCCCAGGCGCCATGAGAGCAGCACCGGTGCTGGTGGGGATACAGCGAGGAGGAGAAGCAGCTTCTGCAGGGAGCTCTGGGCTGCCCAAGGACAGGAGAGGAGCAGGCGGGCTCGGCAGAGGTGGGAGGAGGCCAACGGGAGCAATGGAGCCCGAGAGCACAAACACAGGGACCAAACAGCAGCAGCGCCAAGGGCTCGGACTCACTGTGTGAGGTGGGGCAGCGCCGGCCGTTGCACCCGAACCTGCTCAGGGTCATGTCGAAGTCAGAAATGACCTGGGGGGGTGAGAGGAGGCCGGAGCGGTTTGAGGAGCCAGCGCGCTCTGCCCCGGCCGAGTCAGCCAAGGCGCTGCGAGGGTGCAAGGTCCGGAGCAGGGTGCAGACCACAGCGGCCATGGACGAGGATGCTCCTGCCTCCGTGTGGCTGCCAGCCCCATCACCCTCCCGCCCTAGGGTGTGTGTCAGCACCAAACGCCTCCATCCTGCTCACACCGCCGTGGGCAGAAGGGGGTATTTGGGCATCCGGTCATACTCGTACCGTGCATTAACAGGGAAGGAAAGGGCCCATCCAGGGAGAGCCGCCCCCAGGTCCTGCCTCTCCCCTGGGGCTTCTCCATCTGCGCAGCGTGGGGACGGTGCTCCCGGTACCCGGTTGGGCGCGGAGCACCCCAACCCCTCACCGCGCTCCCCCCCCCCCGCCCCGGGGCCGGTACCTGCAGTCTGCTCGCCCCCTGCTCCTTGAGGGACCGGATGATCCCGGCCGCACGCTCCGGGTGCCGGATGCGGACCGTGGCGTTCTCCAGCTCGGGCACCTGCGGGCAGAAACCGCGCTGCGGTGCCCGGGCCCCAGCGGGGCTCCCGGGACTGCGGTGCCCTCCAGCCCCCGCCGGGCCCCGCTCCCGCAGCTCCCCTCCCGCCATCGCTGCGCTCCGGGCACCGCCGGGCCCACCCGCGCCGGAGCCGCGCAACCGCGGGGAGGAGCCGGGGCCGGGCCGGGGCGTGCGGAGCCGTTGGGGGCGAGGCGGGGCCGGAGCCGGAGGCGGCGCATGCGCAGCAGCGCCGTGCGGGGCAGAACGCGGGAAGAGGGAAGGGAAGGGAAGGGGCAAAAACCGCAGCAGGGCCCAGGGCAGCGAGGAACGAACGGGCTGGACTCAGAGCCCGCCCCGGCAGGAGCCCGGCACCCGGAATGGTTCGGGTTGAAGGGAGCTTGAGCCGCATCCAGCTCCAACCCCTGCCACGGGTAGGGACCCATTCCACTGGAGCAGCTTGCTCCAAGCCCCTGTGTCCAACACTGCCAGGGATGGGGCAGCCATTTCCCTCCGAGAGCTGTTTCCTGGTACACCCAGACACGATGACAAGCAGCCGGCAATGAGCTACAGCAGGATGGGGATCCCTGTGCCCCACATCCCCTCCTCAGCCCCAGGCAGCTCTTTCCACCCCTCCAAAGGCAGCAGCAGACCCAGCACTTGTGGCTCCATCACTGACATGAGCTAACCTGGGCCTCAGCTTCCTCCTGCATGAGCTGGTTCAGGGGCACTGCAGCAGCCATCGGTGCCTGCACCTGGGGAGCTTTATCCCCATGCAGAATGGCATGAAGGGGCTGCAGGGGAACCTTGAGGCCCTTCCTCCTCAGCCATCAATGGGGCCTGGTCCAGCACAGCCTGGGCTATGGGGCAGCCATGGATCAGGGGCTGGAGGGGCCAGGACCCTGTTCCCAGGTGCTGCTGCCCAGGTCCCCTGAGCTTGTGATGTCATAATGGAGCATGTTCTATAACCAGCGGGCAGAGCTGATGTTGGGGAGACAAAGCCAAACGCCCCGAGAGAGGCACCTCTCCTGGCCTCAGGCTTCACCATGGGAAACAGGTTGTCGTCCACCTGGGGAAACAGCTCACACATGGACAGGAAGATGAGTGCCACGGCTTGTGCCATCTTCAATGAGCTTTGTCTCGAGGGGAAACTCTCTGATGTGATCATCAGCGTGGATGGCATTGAATTTAATGCTCACAAGAGCATCCTCTGCAGCTGCAGTCCCTATTTCAGGTGGGTCAGAGGGGATGGGTGGCATTGCCTAGCCTGGGTCAGGCCGCCCTGGTGCTTCCATCACTGATGAAACATGGATAAAACCCCACGGCCTCCCAGCATGGCTACTGCTGGTACCCAAACGGGTGCCCAGGGGATAATGGGCAGGGTTTAACCCAGCAAAGCTGGCTTTGCCTCCAGCACTGCTTTGGTTTTCCAGGGCTTTGTTCGCCAGCAGCTGGAACAGGGCCGAGAAGACGGTGTACAAAATCCCCGGGATTTCACCCGAAATGATGAGGCTCATTATCGAGTACGCCTACACCCAGACCGTTGACATCACCACCGAGAACGTGGAAAACCTGCTCATCGCCGCAGACCAGTTCAACGTCATGGGCATCGTCCGGCTGTGCTGCGAGTTCCTCGAGTCCCAGCTCTGCTTTGAGAACTGCATTGGCATCTACAGGCTGACAGAGTACTACTACTGCCCCGAGCTGCAGGAAGCAGCCTTCCTGTTCATCCTCCAGCACTTCGAGGCCGTCGCCAAGGTCTCCGAGGAGTTCCTGGAGCTCTCCGTCAGTGACCTGAAGAACATCATTGAGAAGGACGAGCTCAACGCGAGGGAAGAGGATGCCGTGTTCAAGGCTATCGTCAAGTGGATTGACCACGACCCCCGGAACCGGCGGCACCACATCGCCGAGCTGCTGAGCAAGGTCGGTGCTGACGCAGGCTCTGCAGGGCCACAGCCGCGCCGCTCCTCTTGGCAGGCTGGGGGAAGCTCCCGTTCACAGCCTCGGGCTCTTGAAGACCCTGCGCTGGGCCCGTTTCCTCGCGTTCAGCTGCTTGTAGCAGCCGGGAGGGACCAAAGTTCACAGGGGACGTTATCTCTGCACATGCAGAGCCTCTGTTTGTGCATGAGCCACGCAAACAGCAGCAGGCATTGGGGCAGTTTGAGTCTGCAAAACAGGGGAGCCTCGTGCCAAAGCAGCAGCAGGCTCCCCGCCATGAAATCAAGCGATTTACCCCTGCACCCCCCTTTCTGGACTAGCTATAAGCGACACATTGAGTTCTCTGGCTCTCTTACAGCAAAACCATCGAGCATAGCAGCTCTCCCGCATGGACACCATGGGGATTCTGCCCCTAACCCCCCCTTTTCTGTGCTTTCCAGGTTCGACTGGCGTTGATGCAAGCGGAATTCTTCATGAATGAGGTCAAAACGCAGGAGTACGTGGCGGAAAGCCAGGACTGCCGAGGCCTCATCATGGACACGCTGACGGAGATGGACCACCTCAACAGGCACGGGCCCTCTTACCCGGCCTCCACCAGCCCGCTCAGCCGGCCTCGCCTGCCCTACACCGTCCTGTTTGCTGTCGGGGGCTGGAACGGGGACGTCCCCACCAACGCCATGGAGACGTACGACGTGCGGGCGGACAAATGGATGAACGTGACAAGCGAGCAAGGGAGCCCCATCGCCTCCCACGGCACGGTCTATTTGAAAGGCTTCATCTACGTCGTAGGCGGCTTCGATGGCATGCAATTCTTGAACAGCGTCAAGAGGTTCGACCCCCTGCGGAAGACATGGCACCAGGTCGCGCCCATGCACTCGCGCCGCTGCTACGTCAGTGTCGCCATCCTCGACGGCTTCATCTACGCCATGGGGGGGTTCGACGGCCACACGCGCCTCAACACGGCCGAGCGGTACGAGCCCGAGACGAACCAGTGGACGCTGGTCACCCCCATGGAGGAGCAGAGGAGCGATGCCAGTGCCACCACGCTGCATGAGAAGGTAAAGGCCACGTTACCGGGGAGCGGGTCGGGTTGGGGTGAGGAACCAACCACGTGCGCAGCATCACACACAGGGCCTGTCCTTTCACATGGCCCCACAGTGAGCACTTGCAGCCAGAACCCCTTGGTGAGCAGCAGCTCAGAGAGGGGATTCTTCCCCTCGGCTGTGCTCTGGGAGATCCCCCCTGCAGCCCTGATCCAGCACTAGAAGGATGTGGAGCTGCTGGAGTGGGTCCAGAGGAGGCCATGGGGATGCTGCGAGGGCTGGAGCAGCTCTGCCCTGGAGCCAGGCTGAGAGAGCTGGGCTGGGGCAGCCTGGAGAAGAGAAGGCTCCTGAAGGGGAGACCTGAGAGCAGCTCCAGTGCCTAAAGGGGCTGCAGGAAACCTGGAGGGGGGCTTGGGACAAGGGATGGAGGCACAGGTCAAGAGGAATGGCTTGAACCTGCCCGAGGGCCTGTCTGCCTCATGCAGTTAGGGAAAGAAAAGGGTCAAAATCCTGCTGGCCTGAAGAACACACTGTGCTTGTACTCGTTCAAAGCCAGGATGCCAGCCCCATTCCCACTGAAAACCAAACCAACCTCCCCCTATAAAACCCATCCAGCCACATCATTCGTTTTCCCTTCGTGTCCTCCTACCAGCAGTACAACTGCCCTGCTCACCCTCTGCCTTCCTCCCCTGCTCAGGTGTACATATGTGGTGGCTTCAATGGCTACACGTACCTGGACACTGCGGAAGTGTACAACGCCAGCACAGGGCAGTGGAGCTTCATAGCGCCCATGAGCAGCAGCAGAAGCGGACTACGAGTCATCGCGTACCGAAACGAGGTGTATGCGGTAAGGGAGGCCGGTGCCTCTGCCCTCGCAGCCCCCAGCACGTGTAATACTCACCCTTTGCTGATCTGCATCTCCTGGACTTCAATGCTGGCCTTTTGCTTTGAAGTGAGATGTAGGGAAGGAAGGAAGGAACAGAATCATGGAATGGGTTGGGTTGGAAGGGCCCTTAAAGCTCACCCAGCTCTGTCCTCCTGCCATGGACACAGACCCCTTCCACTGGAGCAGCTTGGCCAAGCCCCTGCATCCAAGCTGGCCTTGAACACTGCCAGGGATGGGGCAGCCACAGCTCCTCTGGGCACCCTGTGCCAGCACCTCAGCACCCTCACAGGGAAGAGCTTCTGCTTTAGGTCCAACCTGAACTTCCCTTGGTTCAGTTTGAACCCATGGGAGCCTCCTGAGAACATCGTCACCTGCACGCTTCTGGTTCTGAGCAATGTACAGGCTATTTTTAAGCATCTACAGCAAATCAATGAGTTTCGGCTGCTGCCAACAGGTTCAGCAGCACAGAGGCCTCGCTCGGTCCCATTCACCCCAGCCATATACTGCATTTAAACCCTGTAAAGTGTGAAATCTGACAGCTGCACAAAATACTTTTGGATGTTTCAGGAGGAACAAGGGAGCAGCCTGCAATGAGCACACGTTTTGAGATGCCACGCTCTCAGCAATGCTCAGCTGAGCTCGGCGAGGCAGGGCCACTTCCCCTTGTGCAGGAAGCTCTTCCTTGCAAGGGTGGTGAGGCACTGGAATGGGTTACCCAAAGAAGTGGTGAATGCTCCATCCCTGGCAGTGTTCAAGGCCAGGTTGGACAGAGCCTTGGGCAACACACGTGAGGTGTCCTTGTCCATAGCAGGGGGCTGGAACGCAATGATTTTAAGGTCCTTTCCACCCCAAACTGCTCTGTGATTCTGTAACTCTATGTAATGACCCAGCTGGCTGAGCAGGTGAGGAAGAGCCAGGTTCAACTCCGTGCCCTTGGCATTCACAGGTAGGAGGATGTGATGGAGTGAACCGGCTCCGCAGCGTGGAAGCGTACAACCCTGTCAACGACACCTGGCACGCGGTCCCCCCCATGTTCAACCCTCGCAGCAACTTCGGCATCGAGGTGGTGGAGGACTTCTTGTACGTGGTTGGGGGCTTCAACGGCTATAGGACGATTCCCACAGCAGAGCGCTACGATGAAAAGGCCAACGAGTGGCACAACATCAAGGACATGAACATATTCCACAGTTCTCTGAGCTGCTGCGTGGTGCCAGGCCTCTCCAACATCAGGGACTACGTTGCCAAGCGAGACAGCACGGTGGACAACCCTTCAAATGAAGTCAGGTTCACTTCTTCAAGCAGCAGCCTGCCTGTATAAACAGCTCCGTGCAGCAAATAAAGCCCTCTGAGCAGCAAGTGAATGTACTGACTTCTGTTCTAAACCAGATCAATAAAATTATAAAGGCCATAAGGAAGAATTAATCGTAGAATCATAGAATAGTTTGGGTTGGAAAGGACCTTAAGATCTTCAGGTTTCCATCCCCCCCTGCCATGGGCAGGGACACCTCGCTCTAAACCATATCACCCAAGGCCTTGTCCAACCTGGCCTTGAACACTGCCAGGGATGGAGCATTCACAACCTCCCTGGGCACCCATTCCAGTGCCTCACTGCCCTCACAGGAAAGAACTTCCTCCTCAGATCCAATCTAAACTTCCCCTGTTTCAGTTTTAACCCATTACCCCTTGTCCTATCACTACAGTCCCTAATGAAGAGTCCACCCCCGGCATCCCTAGAGGCCCCCTTCAGACACTGGAAGCTGCTCTGAGGTCTCCACGCAGCCTTCTCTTCTCCAGGCTGAAGAGCCCCAACTTTCTCAGCCTATCTTCATATGTCCCCTGAGCATCCTTGTGGCCCTCCTCCTTTTAATATTTAAAGCTTTCCTTCTATGGCACCGCAAAACGTGTGCATCGGCCCCGACCTCTGCAGCAACTGAGATAGTGAAAAGTACAACAAAGGATGCTAGAGAAATAAAGGGTTTACTAATTCACTTCTTACAATAAACTTTAGTACAGTGTATTTAAGGTAAAGAACGTGACAGTAGGGTTTGTGTCAAACCTAGACGCACACACACTACGTTACCTTACTGGAAGCCAGTGCAGGCGTGCTGCTCCCCAGGCACTCATGGAAGTCTACATTAACACAGGAGAGCACCGCTGCCGTGATCCACGGTGACACGCACCTATGAGGAGCATCTGACTATTAATGGTCTTTCTAACACCTCGTTAGTTCCACACTTCACATTCATGTTAGTAACAGGATTAGATCCTCAAGAGCACCTGGTTTAGCAGACTTCCACTTCAGGACTGACAACTGGAGATATGATTTACACCCTGCATAACGTGGACACAGCTGGCAATAAATCTAAGCCATACACCCCTTACTTGAAGCTTGCTTTTTTAAGCCCACTGAGAGTTACAACGTACTGTGAACTAGGTTGTGTTAAACAGAACCCAAAGGGTTGCAATGCTTTGTGACTCAGTCTGTCAGTAGAGATCAGTGGATTCCCTGACACACAAGTTGAGCCAACAGTTCCCATGTTAACACTGACTGTGATGGAGAAAAGATGGTATTGAAAATAGTACTGCAGAACGCTTGGCCTGGCTATTCATAACGCATGCTAAAAAGTTGGCATGTCTTCATTACAAACCCAGCATACTAACAGAGCATTCAGGTAGTTAGAAAACACTATGTACACACGTGGCACCTAGAAATTACTACACTGACTGCCGAGTGTGAGGCAGGATGTGTCCTACTCCACTGATGCTCTGAGCAGGAAGACAGGACATGAAACATGCATTTTGTGGCACATATTCAGTACAGGTGGAGGAGTGTGATTGTCATGAGGAGGAGGGAACACTCCTCCCAGTGCTCTTTTACATTAGTAAAGCCAGAAGTTGGCCTTCCAATACTTACTGCATACACACTAGGATCTTGCTGACATGGAACGGGCCACTATAGACACACTGAAAGAACCTCCAGGCTTCTGCTTCTAGGATCGTTTTATCGACAGGCAGCAAGCTACGGCAGTCAGGGGCCACAGAGGAGCTGTTGTGAGCCTCACAGGTTAGTGGGCTACAACACAGAGCCAATAATGCAGCTCTTCCAAACACCTACATGTGATACAACGGGTAGTTAGAGCTGTCAGTTAAAACCCATGTGTAATGCAATTGGTCCATTTAAAGTCAAGGTTAAAAGACCCCAAGACAAACCCAATGACTTTAAAAACCCATACAACTGGCATAGCAAGAGTCTGAGCAAGTGCAACTGTGCCCCTCACTCACCATGCAGACACAGCACACAGGTAACAGGGCGTCACGTAGGGAATCACGGCTGGCATTCCCGTGCTCTGGATGCTAAAGCTCTTTTGACACTGTCTTGGAGTGGAATGTTTTTAGTAAACTATGGAGCCTGTGTGTTAGCCAAAAGTTCTCATGGTTAAATGCAGTATCAGTTTTGCTTTGAAAAAGAATGACTGCAGTTAAGTTTGTTCTTGTATCGAATTTGGTCACATGCTGCCACATGTCACACAGTATCACAGTAGGTTAGAGATTGGAAGGGACCTCAAAAGCTCATCTAGTCCAATCCCCCTGCCGGAGCAGGAACACCTAGATAAGGTTACACAGGAACGTGTCCAGGCGGGTCTTGAATGTCTCCAAAGAAGGAGATTCCACAACCTCCCTGGGCAGCCTGTTCCAGTGTTCCGTCACCCTCACTGAGAAGAAGTTTCTTCTCAGGTTTAAGTGGAACCTCTTGTGCTCCAATTTGTACCCATTACCCCTTGTCCTTTCATTGTTTGCCACTGAGAAGAGCCTGGCTCCATCCTCGTGACACTCCCCCTTTATATATTTATATACACTAATAAGGTCACCCCTCAATCTCCTCTTCTCCAAACTATAGAGACCCAGCTCCCTCAGTCTTTCCTCATAAGGGAGATGCTCCACTCCCTTAATCATCTTAGTTGCCCTGCGCTGGACTCTCTCCAGCAGGTCCCTGTCCTTTTTAAACTGAGGGGCCCAGAACTGGACACAATATTCCAGATGAGGTCTCACCAGGGCAGAGTAGAGGGGAAGGAGGACCTCTCTCGACCTACTAACCACCCCCCTTCTAATACACCCCAGGATGCCATTGGCCTTCTTGGCCACAAGGGCACAGTGTCGGCTCATGGTCACCCTGTCGTCCACCAGGACCCCCAGGTCCCTCTCCCCTGCACTGCTCTCTAACAGGTCGTTCCCCAGCCTATACTGGAACCTGGGGTTGTTCCTGCCCAGATGCAGGACTCTACACTTTCCCTTGTTATATTTCATCAAGCTATTCCCCGCCCAGCTCTCCAGCCTGTCCAGGTCCCTCTGGATGGCAGCACAGCCTTCTGGCGTGTCGGCCACCCCTCCCAGCTTAGTGTCATCAGCAAACTTGCTGATAGTACACTCAATTCCCTCATCTAAATCGTTGATGAATATATTAAATAATACTGGTCCCAGTACCGACCCTTGAGGCACTCCACTAGATACAGGCCTCCAACTAGACTCCGCCCCATAGACTACAACTCTCTGGCTTCTCTCCTTCAGCCAGTTCACAGTCCACCTCACTACCCGATCATCCAGACCACACTTCCTCAATTTAGCTGTGAGGATGCTGTGGGAGACCGTGTCAAACGCTTTGCTGAAGTCGAGGTAGACCACATCCACCGCTCTACCATCATCCATCCACCGTGTTATTTCCTCATAAAAGGCTACAAGATTGGTCAAGCACGACTTCCCCTTGGTGAAGCCATGTTGACTGCCCCTCATAACCCTCTTATCCTTGATATGCCTTAAGATGGCAACAAGGATAAGGTGTTCCATCACTTTCCCAGGAACGGAGGTGAGGCTAACCGGTCTATAGTTACCCGGGTCCTCCTGTCAAACTATTCAGTTCATCTTCCACCAGAAATAACCTTGGGATTTCTCCCTATATATTGTCCATGTTAACTGACAGACCACAAGAGGGCTTTGACAGGGCTGGTCTGATATACGCCATCCTTCAGCTGCTTGTCAAACCCCTACAACCAAGTCAGCGGGGAGAGCACAAAAACTTTTCTCTGTTGTTTCTGTGCAAAGTCTGGTGAAGTACCTTGAAATCACCTCCTACAAAGTAAAGTTAAATCAGCAGATTTAGTTCCAGTTCTTAAACTACTCAAGCCAAACCTGCAAGAGCTCATGGGCCAAACTCCACAGAGTAAGCCCTTGCTCACAGGCTGATTTGGTAACGGTCACTTCTGGACATCAGCCTTAAACCTGAGCAAGCGTTACCTACTTGTTCTCTTAGGCCAGCATCATACAATTTCATCTGCCCTAACAATCCGACAGGCAAAGAAAATACAACAGAGTTACTACAGGTGACTAAATTGAGACAAACTGCTAGGATGTTCAACTTCTTTTTGTTTAACCAAGGCTACAAGACAAGTTATTGATTTCCAAAGTGGCAACTGCAAAGCAGAGCAGAAAGGGCTGTAGACATCAGAGAGACCGTGACACACTGTGTGGTTGAAAGACTTACCCAGTGTTTCAGCTCTGATCTAGGTTGGTGCTGAATTGGGAAATGGGAAGTATCAGCTCAGAAAGCTAAACAGTTCAAACAAAACAAAACAAAAAGCCAAACTGTTTTAGAAGTTCTTTTGCAAAGAAGTTGCCCACAACAAAACCACCAGAAAACCATGGTAAGAACCAAAGACAGTAAATACATTCTCCAGCAAGGTTTGTCTAGACAAATTCTGGAACACCCTGCGTACTCCTCCCTTTCCCCTCCCTAAGATCCTGAGTTAGGCTGCATGTGAACGCCTGGAACATTCAAATGGAGGGAAGGATGGGGAAGAAATGAAGGGAGGAAGGATGCATTCAATCTGGCAGTAACCTCAACCGTGCTGGAGCTCTTGAGATCAGGAAGGAGGAGTGTTTGGTGGGACAGTAACCATTTACTCTGAAGGAAATCTTCCCTTTCTGTTCCTTGGAGCACAGCAGGAAGTGAACCAGAGCCAGTCAGGGCACTGGTTTATGTAAAACCCCCTTGGCACACCGAAAGGTATTGAAATCAGCTTCAATCTTCCCACCACACTAAGTGGGGAAATCCAGCTGTTGAGACACTACGAAAACTCAAGTGTCTTGCTTCAAGAGGACACTACTTGTGGATTTGTGACGGACCCTGCAGCACAGGAGAGAGGGTACCGAAGGCAAAGAGATCTGATTGTCAAAGACAGACTGGAAACAGGCTCACGGAGGTTCTTCTGATCACCTTTTCACTAGGCTTAAAAGGTGTACAACACATGAGGAAGGGTCTACAACCAGCTCTGTAATAGTGCAGCAGATCCTTCAGCTGGCGGTGGAGAGATGGGAAAGAGCGGAGTGAACGCCCTGCTTCCAGGGAGAGCCGCCCCCAGGTCCTGCCTCTCCCCTGGGGCTTCTCCACCTGCGCAGCGTGGGGACGGTGCTCCCGGTACCCGGTTGGGCGCGGAGCACCCCAACCCCTCACCGCGCTCCCCCCCCCCCGCCCCGGGGCCGGTACCTGCAGTCTGCTCGCCCCCTGCTCCTTGAGGGACCGGATGATCCCGGCCGCACGCTCCGGGTGCCGGATGCGGACCGTGGCGTTCTCCAGCTCGGGCACCTGCGGGCAGAAACCGCGCTGCGGTGCCCGGGCCCCAGCGGGGCTCCCGGGGCTGCGGTGCCCTCCAGCCCCCGCCGGGCCCCGCTCCCGCAGCTCCCCTCCCGCCATCGCTGCGCTCCGGGCACCGCCGGGCCCACCCGCGCCGGAGCCGCGCAACCGCGGGGAGGAGCCGGGGCCGGGCCGGGGCGTGCGGAGCCGTTGGGGGCGAGGCGGGGCCGGAGCCGGAGGCGGCGCATGCGCAGCAGCGCCGTGCGGGGCAGAACGCGGGAAGAGGGAAGGGAAGGGAAGGGGCAAAAACCGCAGCAGGGCCCAGGGCAGCGAGGAACGAACGGGCTGGACTCAGAGCCCGCCCCGGCAGGAGCCCGGCACCCGGAATGGTTCGGGTTGAAGGGAGCTTGAGCCGCATCCAGCTCCAACCCCTGCCACGGGTAGGGACCCATTCCACTGGAGCAGCTTGCTCCAAGCCCCTGTGTCCAACACTGCCAGGGATGGGGCAGCCAGTTGCCTCCGAGAGCTGTTTCCTGGTACACCCAGACACGATGACAAGCAGCCGGCAATGAGCTACAGCAGGATGGGGATCCCTGTGCCCCACATCCCCTCCTCAGCCCCAGGCAGCTCTTTCCACCCCTCCAAAGGCAGCAGCAGACCCAGCACTTGTGGCTCCATCACTGACATGAGCTAACCTGGGCCTCAGCTTCCTCCTGCATGAGCTGGTTCAGGGGCACTGCAGCAGCCATCGGTGCCTGCACCTGGGGAGCTTTATCCCCATGCAGAATGGCATGAAGGGGCTGCAGGGGAACCTTGAGGCCCTTCCTCCTCAGCCATCAATGGGGCCTGGTCCAGCACAGCCTGGGCTATGGGGCAGCCATGGATCAGGGGCTGGAGGGGCCAGGACCCTGTTCCCAGGTGCTGCTGCCCAGGTCCCCTGAGCTTGTGATGTCATAATGGAGCATGTTCTATAACCAGCGGGCAGAGCTGATGTTGGGGAGACAAAGCCAAACGCCCCGAGAGAGGCAACTCTCCTGGCCTCAGGCTTCACCATGGGAAACAGGTTGTCGTCCACCTGGGGAAACAGCTCACACATGGACAGGAAGATGAGTGCCATGGCTTGTGCCATCTTCAATGAGCTTTGTCTCGAGGGGAAACTCTCTGATGTGATCATCAGTGTGGATGGCATTGAATTTAATGCTCACAAGAGCATCCTCTGCAGCTGCAGTCCCTATTTCAGGTGGGTCAGAGGGGATGGGTGGCATTGCCTAGCCTGGGTCAGGCCGCCCTGGTGCTTCCATCACTGATGAAACATGGATAAAACCCCACGGCCCCCCAGCATGGCTACTGCTGGTACCCAAACGGGTGCCCAGGGGATAACGGGCAGGGTTTAACCCAGCAAAGCTGGGTTTGCCTCCAGCACTGCTTTGGTTTTCCAGGGCTTTGTTCGCCAGCAGCTGGAACAGGGCCGAGAAGACGGTGTACAAAATCCCCGGGATTTCACCCGAAATGATGAGGCTCATTATCGAGTACGCCTACACCCAGACCGTTGACATCACCACCGAGAACGTGGAAAACCTGCTCATCGCCGCAGACCAGTTCAACGTCATGGGCATCGTCCGGCTGTGCTGCGAGCTCCTCGAGTCCCAGCTCTGCTTTGAGAACTGCATTGGCATCTACAGGCTGACGAGGGAGCTTTTACTGCTACTCCCCGAGCTGCAGGAAGCAGCCTTCCTGCTCATCCTCCAGCACTTCGAGGCCGTCGCCGAGGTTCTTTCTCCGAGGAGTTCCTGGAGCTCTCCGTCAGTGACCTGAAGAACATCATTGAGAAGGACGGAGGGCTCGCGCGAAGAGGATGCCGTGTTCAAGGCTATCGTCAAGTGGATTGACCACGACCCCCGGAACCGGCGGCACCACATCGCCGAGCTGCTGAGTTGCTGTTCTGTGGCAAGGCTCTGCAGGGCCGCAGCCGCGCCGCTCCTCTTGGCAGGCTGGGGGAAGCTCCCTTTCACAGCCTCGGGCTCTTGAAGACCCTGCGCTGGGCCCGTTTCCTCGCGTTCAGCTGCTTGTAGCAGCCAGGAGGGACCAAAGTTCACAGGGGACGTTATCTCTGCACATGCAGAGCCTCTATTTGTGCATGAGCCACGCAAACAGCAGCAGGCATTAGGGCAGTTTGAGTCTGCAAAGAGGAGAGCCTCGTGCCAAAGCAGCAGCAGGCTCCCCACCATGAAATCAAGCGATTTACCCCTGCACCCCCCTTTCTGGACTAGCTATAAGCGACACATTGAGTTCTCTGGCTCTCTTACAGCAAAACCATCGAGCACGGTGGCTCTCCCGCATGGACACCATAGGAATTCTGCCCCTAACCCCCCCTTTCTGTGCTTTCCTGGTTCGACTGCCATTGATGCAAGCGTAATTCTTCATGAACGAGGTCAAAACGCAGGAGGGTCCGTGACGAGAGCCAAACTGCCGAGGCCTCATCATGGACACGCTGACGGAGATGGACCACCTCAACAGGCACGGGCCCTCTTACCCGGCCTCCACCAGCCCGCTCAGCCGGCCTCGCCTGCCCTACACCGTCCTGTTTGCTGTCGGGGGCTGGAACAGGGACGTCCCCACCAACGCCATGGAGACGTACGACGTGCGGGCGGACAAGTGGATGAACGTGACAAGCGAGCAAGGGAGCCCCATCGCCTCCCACGGCACGGTCTATTTGAAAGGCTTCATCTACGTCGTAGGCGGCTTCGACGGCATGCAATTCTTGAACAGCGTCAAGAGGTTCGACCCCCTGCGGAAGACATGGCACCAGGTCGCGCCCATGCACTCGCGCCGCTGCTACGTCAGCGTCGCCGTCCTCGACGGCTTCATCTACGCCATGGGGGGGTTCGACGGCCACACGCGCCTCAACACGGCCGAGCGGTACGAGCCCGAGACGAACCAGTGGACGCTGGTCACCCCCATGGAGGAGCAGAGGAGCGATGCCAGTGCCACCACGCTGCATGACAAGGTAAAGGCCACGTTACCGGGGAGCGGGTCGGGTTGGGGTGAGGAACCAAGCACGTGCGCAGCATCACACACAGGGCCTGTCCTTTCACATGGCCCCACAGTGAGCACTTGCAGCCAGAACCCCTTGGTGAGCAGCAGCTCAGAGAGGGGATTCTTCCCCTCGGCTGTGCTCTGGGAGATCCCCCCTGCAGCTCTGATCCAGCACTAGAAGGATGTGGAGCTGCTGGAGTGGGTCCAGAGGAGGCCATGGGGATGCTGTGAGGGCTGGAGCAGCTCTGCCCTGAGCCAGGCTGAGAGAGCTGGGGTGGGGCAGCCTGGAGAAGAGAAGGCTCCTGAAGGGGAGACCTGAGAGCAGCTCCAGTGCCTAAAGGGGCTGCAGGAAAGCTGGAGAGGGGCTTGGGACAAGGGATGGAGGCACAGGTCAAGAGGAATGGCTTGAACCTGCCCGAGGGCCTGTCTGCCTCATGCAGTTAGGGAAATAAAAGGGTCAAAATCCTGCTGGCCTGAAGAACACACTGTGCTTGTACTCGTTCAAAGCCAGGATGCCAGCCCCATTCCCACTGAAAACCAAACCAACCTCCCCCTATAAAACCCATCCAGCCACATCATTCGTTTTCCCTTCGTGTCCTCCTACCAGCAGTACAACTGCCCTGCTCACCCTCTGCCTTCCTCCCCTGCTCAGGTGTACATATGTGGTGGCTTCAATGGCTACATGTACCTGGACACTGCGGAAGTGTACAACGCCAGCACAGGGCAGTGGAGCTTCATAGCGCCCATGAGCAGCAGCAGAAGCGGACTAGGAGTCATCGCGTACCGAAACGAGGTGTATGCGGTAAGGGAGGCCGGTGCCTCTGCCCTCGCAGCCCCCAGCACGTGTAATACTCACCCTTTGCTGATCTGCATCTCCTGGACTTCAATGCTGGCCTTTTACTTTGAAGTGAGATGTAGGGAAGGAAGGAAGGAACAGAATCATGGAATGGGTTGGGTTGGAAGGGCCCTTAAAGCTCACCCAGCTCTGTCCTCCTGCCATGGACACAGACCCCTTCCACTGGAGCAGCTTGGCCAAGCCCCTGCGTCCAAGCTGGCCTTGAACACTGCCAGGGATGGGGCAGCCACAGCTCCTCTGGGCACCCTGTGCCAGCACCTCAGCACCCTCACAGGGAAGAGCTTCTGCTTTAGGTCCAACCTGAACTTCCCTTGGTTCAGTTTGAACCCATGGGAGCCTCCTGAGAACATCGTCACCTGCACGCTTCTGGTTCTGAGCAATGTACAGGCTATTTTTAAGCATCTACAGCAAATCAATGAGTTTCGGCTGCTGCCAACAGGTTCAGCAGCACAGAGGCCTCGCTCGGTCCCATTCACCCCAGCCATATACTGCATTTAAACCCTGTAAAGTGTGAAATCTGACAGCTGCACAAAATACTTTTGGATGTTTCAGGAGGAACAAGGGAGCAGCCTGCAATGAGCACACGTTTTGAGATGCCACGCTCTCAGCAATGCTCAGCTGAGCTCGGCGAGGCAGGGCCACTTCCCCTTGTGCAGGAAGTTCTTCCTTGCGAGGGTGGTGAGGCACTGGAATGGGTTACCCAAAGAAGTGGTGAATGCTCCATCCCTGGCAGTGTTCAAGGCCAGGTTGGACAGAGCCTTGGGCAACACGCGTGAGGTGTCCTTGTCCATAGCAGGGAGCTGGAACGCAATGATTTTAAGGTCCTTTCCACCCCAAACTGCTCTGTGATTCTGTAACTCTATGTAATGACCCAGCTGGCTGAGCAGGTGAGGAAGAGCCAGGTTCAACTCCGTGCCCTTGGCATTCACAGGTAGGAGGATTTGATGGAGTGAACCGGCTCCGCAGCGTGGAAGCGTACAACCCTGTCAACGACACCTGGCACGCGGTCCCCCCCATGTTCAACCCTCGCAGCAACTTCGGCATCGAGGTGGTGGAGGACTTCTTGTACGTGGTTGGGGGCTTCAACGGCTATAGGACGATTCCCACAGCAGAGCGCTACGATGAAAAGGCCAACGAGTGGCACAACATCAAGGAGAGAGAGAGAGAGAGAGAGAGGAGGAGAAAGAAGGGAGAGAAGAAGAAGAAATGAACATGAAGGACGTTCTCTGAGCTGCTGCGTGGTGCCAGGCCTCTCCAACATCAGGGACTACGTGCCGGCAGGGAGCTGGACAACCCTCAAAATGAAATCAGGTCACTGTCTTCAAAGCAGCAGCCTGCCTGTATAAACAGCTCCGTGCAGCAAATAAAGCCCTCTGAGCAGCAAGTGAATGTACTGACTTCTGTTCTAAACCAGATCAATAAAATTATAAAGGCCATAAGGAAGAATTAATCGTAGAATCATAGAATAGTTTGGGTTGGCCAGACCTTCAAGTCTTTTCAGTTTCCATCCCCCCTGCCATGGGCAGGGACACCTCGCTCTAAACCATATCACCCAAGGCCTTGTCCAACCTGGCCTTGAACACTGCCAGGGATGGAGCATTCACAACCTCCCTGGGCACCCATTCCAGTGCCTCACTGCCCTCACAGGAAAGAATTTCCTCCTTAGATCCAATCTAAACTTCCCCTGTTTCAGTTTTAACCCATTACCCCTTGTCCTATCACTACAGTCCCTAATGAAGAGTCCACCCCCGGCATCCCTAGAGGCCCCCTTCAGACACTGGAAGCTGCTCTGAGGTCTCCACGCAGCCTTCTCTTCTCCAGGCTGAAGAGCCCCAACTTTCTCAGCCTATCTTCATATGTCCCCTGAGCATCCTTGTGGCCCTCCTCCTTTTAATATTTAAAGCTTTCCTTCTATGGCACCGCAAAACGTGTGCATCGGCCCCGACCTCTGCAGCAACTGAGATAGTGAAAAGTACAACAAAGGATGCTAGAGAAATAAAGGGTTTACTAATTCACTTCTTACAATAAACTTTAGTACAGTGTATTTAAGGTAAAGAACGTGACAGTAGGGTTTGTGTCAAACCTAGACGCACACACACTACGTTACCTTACTGGAAGCCAGTGCAGGCGTGCTGCTCCCCAGGCACTCATGGAAGTCTACATTAACACAGGAGAGCACCGCTGCCGTGATCCACGGTGACACGCACCTATGAGGAGCATCTGACTATTAATGGTCTTTCTAACACCTCGTTAGTTCCACACTTCACATTCATGTTAGTAACAGGATTAGATCCTCAAGAGCACCTGGTTTAGCAGACTTCCACTTCAGGACTGACAACTGGAGATATGATTTACACCCTGCATAACGTGGACACAGCTGGCAATAAATCTAAGCCATACACCCCTTACTTGAAGCTTGCTTTTTTAAGCCCACTGAGAGTTACAACGTACTGTGAACTAGGTTGTGTTAAACAGAACCCAAAGGGTTGCAATGCTTTGTGACTCAGTCTGTCAGTAGAGATCAGTGGATTCCCTGACACACAAGTTGAGCCAACAGTTCCCATGTTAACACTGACTGTGATGGAGAAAAGATGGTATTGAAAATAGTACTGCAGAACGCTTGGCCTGGCTATTCATAACGCATGCTAAAAAGTTGGCATGTCTTCATTACAAACCCAGCATACTAACAGAGCATTCAGGTAGTTAGAAAACACTATGTACACACGTGGCACCTAGAAATTACTACACTGACTGCCGAGTGTGAGGCAGGATGTGTCCTACTCCACTGATGCTCTGAGCAGGAAGACAGGACATGAAACATGCATTTTGTGGCACATATTCAGTACAGGTGGAGATTGATGCTCATGAGGAGGAGGGAACACTCCTCCCAGTGCTCTTTTACATTAGTAAAGCCAGAAGTTGGCCTTCCAATACTTACTGCATACACACTTGGGTCTTTGCTGACATGGAACGGGCCACTATAGACACACTGAAAGAACCTCCAGGCTTCTGCTTCTAGGATCGTTTTATCGACAGGCAGCAAGCTACGGCAGTCAGGGGCCACAGAGGAGCTGTTGTGAGCCTCACAGGTTAGTGGGCTACAACACAGAGCCAATAATGCAGCTCTTCCAAACACCTACATGTGATACAATGGGTAGTTAGAGCTGTCAGTTAAAACCCATGTGTAATGCAATTGGTCCATTTAAAGTCAAGGTTAAAAGACCCCAAGACAAACCCAATGACTTTAAAAACCCATACAACTGGCATAGCAAGAGTCTGAGCAAGTGCAACTGTGCCCCTCACTCACCATGCAGACACAGCACACAGGTACAGGGCGTCACGTAGGGAATCACGGCTGGCATTCCCGTGCTCTGGATGCTAAAGCTCTTTTGACACTGTCTTGGAGTGGAATGTTTTTAGTAAACTATGGAGCCTGTGTGTTAGCCAAAAGTTCTCATGGTTAAATGCAGTATCAGTTTTGCTTTGAAAAAGAATGACTGCAGTTAAGTTTGTTCTTGTATCGAATTTGGTCACATGCTGCCACATGTCAAACTATTCAGTTCATCTTCCACCAGAAATAACCTTGGGATTTCTCCCTATATATTGTCCATATTAACTGACAGACCACAAGAGGGCTTTGACAGGGCTGGTCTCATATACGCCATCCTTCAGCTGCTTGTCAAACCCCTACAACCAAGTCAGCGGGGAGAGCACAAAAACTTTTCTCTGTTGTTTCTGTGCAAAGTCTGGTGAAGTACCTTGAAATCACCTCCTACAAAGTAAAGTTAAATCAGCAGATTTAGTTCCAGTTCTTAAACTACTCAAGCCAAACCTGCAAGAGCTCATGGGCCAAACTCCACAGAGTAAGCCCTTGCTCACAGGCTGATTTGGTAACGGTCACTTCTGGACATCAGCCTTAAACCTGAGCAAGCGTTACCTACTTGTTCTCTTAGGCCGGCATCATACAATTTCATCTGCCCTAACAATCCGACAGGCAAAGAAAATACAACAGAGTTACTACAGGTGACTAAATTGAGACAAACTGCTAGGATGTTCAACTTCTTTTTGTTTAACCAAGGCTACAAGACAAGTTATTGATTTCCAAAGTGGCAACTGCAAAGCAGAGCAGAAAGGGCTGTAGACATCAGAGAGACCGTGACACACTGTGTGGTTGAAAGACTTACCCAGTGTTTCAGCTCTGATCTAGGTTGGTGCTGAATTGGGAAATGGGAAGTATCAGCTCAGAAAGCTAAACAGTTCAAACAAAACAAAACAAAAAGCCAAACTGTTTTAGAAGTTCTTTTGCAAAGAAGTTGCCCACAACAAAACCACCAGAAAACCATGGTAAGAACCAAAGACAGTAAATACATTCTCCAGCAAGGTTTGTCTAGACAAATTCTGGAACACCCTGCATACTCCTCCCTTTCCCCTCCCTAAGATCCTGAGTTAGGCTGCATGTGAACGCCTGGAACATTCAAATGGAGGGAAGGATGGGGAAGAAATGAAGGGAGGAAGGATGCATTCAATCTGGCAGTAACCTCAACCGTGCTGGAGCTCTTGAGATCAGGAAGGAGGAGTGTTTGGTGGGACAGTAACCATTTACTCTGAAGGAAATCTTCCCTTTCTGTTCCTTGGAGCACAGCAGGAAGTGAACCAGAGCCAGTCAGGGCACTGGTTTATGTAAAACCCCCTTGGCACACCGAAAGGTATTGAAATCAGCTTCAATCTTCCCACCACACTAAGTGGGGAAATCCAGCTGTTGAGACACTACGAAAACTCAAGTGTCTTGCTTCAAGAGGACACTACTTGTGGATTTGTGACGGACCCTGCAGCACAGGAGAGAGGGTACCGAAGGCAAAGAGATCTGATTGTCAAAGACAGACTGGAAACAGGCTCACGGAGGTTCTTCTGATCACCTTTTCACTAGGCTTAAAAGGTGTACAACACATGAGGAAGGGTCTACAACCAGCTCTGGTTTCAGGCCGTTACTGTGAAATACCCTCCTTCTTACTACTCTACACTGACAGCAGGAACCAGTCCGTGCTGGCGGGTGGTACTTTGTTGGGTTTCACTCCTTTTCTCAGGCTGATGTTGAGCCCAGTTCCTAACGAAGCTGTCAAACACAAAGCATCTTCTTTACTGCCTTGAGCTCTCTGCTCTGGCAAGTGCCTTGTGTTCTACCAACCATCCATTCACAAGCAAACGCTGCAGCCTCTCTACAACAGACAGATACAAAATACGGAGTACACATAGAACCATCCTGCAGTAAGTTGATAAGGAAAGATTGTGCTTTTGTTTTCATACACAGATGTAACTAGTGTACTTGCCTCCAGCGTGGCAAAGCAAAGTATACTAACACAAACCGCATGTGAAGTTTAGTCATTGAGGAGGAGAGACTCAAAGGAATGTCAATAGATAAGTGCAAATAAAAGAGGAGAGGTGCTTTCAAGCACATACAAATGTAACCACTGACTTATTACAACAGGGATCTTTGATTTTCAAAATACAACTGTTGGAGCCTAACTCCAAAGAAGTCCTTGAAAACAAAGATCCCAAGACAGAAGTAACAGACATAATGTTCCTGGGGATACCTCACAGCCCGATACAGGCCACGGCTTCTCCCTGGGCACCACTGAGTAATACTGTTGGATTCACATAGCTCCTCAATTCCCATCCATCCTCCATTTCTCAGCTTCTTAATACTCAGTACATAAAAGATGCTGGCTTTATGCATCAAACTAAACCAACACCCTCATGTCTTATAAAGACATCTCCAGCCTAACAAGACACTACTTCCGAGACTCATCAGGAGGGATGTTCCATGAGCTAGCACTCTATCTGTGAGCGGGGGATCCTCCGCAAGCTCAGGGAGTGTCGGTGTATTTCCTGCATCTGCCTTTCCTGCATTTGCCTTATTCTGTCCTTTTGCCACATGAGATTTTGTGGCATAGGGTACCTCTGCGTGCCCTGCAAGCACCTGAAGGGAATCCTCACGTGGCAGGCTGCTGCTCTGCACCGGGGCTGAGGCATAGGAGGCAAAAGCATCCAGCGCTTTCTCTCCGCACAGTACCGATAGGCCTCCTTCCTGTACTGCTTGTCAGTATCATCACTGTTTTTCCACCCCCCAATGATAAAAACATCATCTTTATAATAACAAATAGCTGCTCCTTCAATGCTAAGCACCTCTGGGGGTAAGCTTTCAAGTATTTCATCTGAGGCCCTGCCAGAGATCTTTACCTTGGCCTCCTCATTATCTATAGGGTAACTCTTGGGGCAGCACGATGCTGTGTGGTAAAAGTTCGTGTTAGCCACGGACATCTGAAAAGAGCAATAGTTATCAATGAGAGGCAGGGACTCCACGTCCTGCCACTGCCTCGTGTCAGCATCGTATCTGATAATGACTGCCCTCAGCCCATCTTCGCTATCCCTGTCAACCGGGGTTCGAGCAGCGACATAAATGAAACGGTCTTCTACAGAAACAGCTTTGACATCCCGAAGGATCTTGGGGGCTGACTCCAGGTTAAGCCATTTGTCTTGCTCAGGGTTATAAACGGACACATCTTTAAAGCCAGGGATGAAATTGCCATGCCCACCAATACTGTACAAGCTGCCCTTCACTTCAGTAAGGCCAAAGGAATGCTTTCTGGTTAGCAGGTTGGAGACTTGCTCCCAGACATTCCTGTTTGGATTGTACCTTTCTACAGTCTTGGCAAACCCTGGTTCCATGGAGCCAGCCACATACACGTACGACTCTGTCACAGCAACCGCGTGCCCATCCAGGTGGTTATGGACGTGGGGTAAGTTTACCCACCTATCTTCATCGATGAAATACCCCACGCACTCACTCAAGTAATCCCCTCCCTCCGACACACCACCAATGACCATAATGACATCCATGTTCTGCCCGAACCGCGGCAGCAACGCTACCGGACAAGCAGAATGCTGCAAGTTACCAGGCTGCAAGTTCTCAGACCTCAAGGCATGGCTCTCCACGGCTTCAGCCACCAGTTTAACACAGGCCTCGTTGCTCACCACCAGCCTTTCCGGCTTGACGTGGCGCGTAAGGTAAGTGGGCTTCATCTGGGACAACCTGAGCAGTTTAAAGAGATCTTCAAAGTACCTCTCTCTTTCCTCGGGGCTCTTCTGCACCCACCTCAGCACGGTCTCAAAGAGGACTTCTTCAGAGTCCACCGTGATCTCCGAGTCCGAGAGCCAGTCCCTGACCAGGTGGAAGGGCAGCGTGTAGAACTCCTCGTCCTGGATGACCCTGTAGAAGTTCCTCCTGATCATGTCCTGCGCTTTGAGGGCCAGCTGGTTCAGGGAGTACATGTGCGCCAGGCTGTGAACCGCCACGCAGTTGGAGAGGTTCAGCTTCTTCTTCAGGAACTCCCCGCAGAATTCCTTCAACCGGGTCAGGAGGAACCTGCAGCGCAAACGCACACGGGTGATGCCGGCCCCGGCCCCGCGCCCTGCCCGCTGCCCGGCCCCGCTCACCTGTCCGCCATCTCCAGCACCTCATGCACGTTCCCGGGGCTGACGCGGATGGTGCCGGTGTACATGAACCCGATGATGGCCTCCACCGTGTCGGGGTCGGGGCCGCCCTCCGAGCTCCACTTCTGCAGCTCCACGCGGCCCGAGCGCGACTCGGTGAAGCCGCCCGACAGCAGCGGGGTGAAGTACTCGGTGGCGGCGGCCAGCACGGAGCGGTGCGCCCGGTACTCGCGGGCCGGGCCGGGCCGCCCGCCGCCGAACGCCAGGGTGATGTCGCAGTAGAGGCCGTGGCGGCGCTGCTCGTTCTGCCGCCACGCCAGGTCGGAGCAGTGCGCGGGGCACCCGAACTCCTCCGCCTCGGC
Source organism: Neopsephotus bourkii (assembly GCF_033783945.1). Lineage (NCBI taxonomy): Eukaryota > Metazoa > Chordata > Aves > Psittaciformes > Psittacidae > Neopsephotus > Neopsephotus bourkii. Next base: position 605,739 of record NW_026902294.1, on the reverse strand, counting down.
CTCCACCTCCCCCCCGCCGCCGGGCCGAGGGGCCCCGCTCTCCGCTACCGCCGGCGGCCCCGGGCCCGGCTGCGGCTGAGGGGAGGCCGCGGCCGCCGCCATCTTGTCCGACATGGTGGGGTGCGGGCAATGCGCCTGCGCTGCCAGCCTGAAGTGCGCGGCACTGCCCCCTGGCGGCTGGGGGGGGGGGGGTGCCCCCGCCGCAGGTAAAACGGTGGCGGGGTTGGCCCCAGCGCGGCTTCCCCTCAGCGCGGGTCGGCACCGGGAGCAGCCCGGAGCGGGAGGCACCGGCTCCATCACCCCCCTGAGAGCTCCTCAGGGCGAGCTGAGGGCCTGACCCGGCCCCGGTGGCTCTCCCGGTGTAGGACCCGGTGTGACAGCAGCCAGAGCCGGAGGCAGCGCCCAGGCACTGGGCAGGAGGGAGGCCCTGGGGCTCCTTCCCACCCTGTACAGCTACCAAGGGCCGGGAACACGCACACAGGGCTTGGCAGAACCTGGAGGGGGCCTTTCCTTTATTCCCCTCCTTCAGGCCAAGCTGCAGGGCAGGGATTTAAGGAGGAATTAACTCCCTCCCCCCAAAGGGCACTGTTGGTGTGGAGCTGATTTCTTGTTTCCTAGACAACGTGTGTATCCCCCCATGCCTCCTAACTAGGACATGGAACCATGGAGTGGTTTGGGTTGGAAAGGGCCTTAAGGTCATCGTTCCAACCCCCTCCCACCTCACACTAAACCAGGCTACCCATGGCTCCAAGCTTGAGCACTGCCAGGGATGGGGCAGCCACAGCTTCTCTGGGCACCCTGTGCCAGCGCCTCAGCACCCTCACAGGGAGGAGCTTCTGCTTTAGGTCCAACCTGAACTTCCCCTGGTTCAGTTTGACCCCATCACCCCTTGTCCTGTTGATACAGTCCCTAATGAAGGTCCCTCCGCAGCATCCTTGTACCCCCTTCAGACACTGGAAGCTGCTCTGAGGTCTCCACGCAGCTTCTCTCCTCCAGGCTGAACAGCCCCAGTGTTCCCAGCCTGGCTCCATACGGGAGCTGCTCCAGACTCTGAGCATCCTCATGGCCCCCTCTGGACTTGTTCCAAGCCCTACTGATGTTGAGGACACCAGAACCGCACCCAGTGCTGCAAGGGGAGTATCACAAGAGCAGAGTAGTCCTGTCCTGTCACGCTCCTTTTGATGCAGCCCAGGACAGGGGTGGTTTCTGGCTGGGTCATGTTCAGTTTCTCACTGATCAACAGCCCCAAGTCCTCCTCAGGCTGCTCTGAATCTCTTCTCTGCCCACGCCATAGCTGTGCCTGGGACTGCCCCTTCCCTGAGGGAAGAACTGGTTGGAGGTAGCAACCATTACCCCCTCTTTAAACCCCACTTTCTAGGAGCCGGAAGTGGAAGAAGAGTAACTGAGTAGTGTATCCTTTATTTGAGTTGGGTTACAATACACAGAGGCATAGGACAGTAAAGTTATCACTGAGATGAGTTGGGATCTGCAGCTCCCGTGAGTGAGAAGCCATCGCCCAGCACTCGTATAGTACAGGAGAAGCTGTTTGCATAAATACAGACACCGGCACACGGGGGGGTTCACAGTTTTAACAGCGGTATGTTACAACTTTACACGTTAAATTACTACACCCGAGGTCGAGTAACATGGATTACACATCAGCGGTGGTCCCACCAGGCAGGATACAGGGAGACGGAGGTGAGAACACTGTAAAGGGTTGAAGAACAGCCAAGAACAAAGAGAGGCCAAAGTCACGGCTGATGGGAAGGGTGGGAAGCTTCCCCTCCATCAGGAACAGTTACAGATGGGTACCACACTAACAGATCTGCCTATGAGCAAACTCCCCCCCACATCCCTTAAAGTCTTCTCTGGAGATTAATGAAACAGGAAGAAAAGGGTGAGAGACAGTATTAAATACAGCAGGTAACAGATGGCATATCACAACTTTTGGTTTTTATTAGAGTAAGGTTCTAGTTAGAAAACAGTTGCTTCGCACAGCTGGACCAGGCAGCTCAATGTCTATGTACCAATGGCCTTTAGCCAGCAAAGTCCCATTCGTGGCTGACCTCTGTGCAGGCTGCTGTGGTCTTCAAGTGCCATTCTGAGGCAAGAGTACAGGCTCTCACATGGTCATGTGCTCGGGTAGAACATAGGATATGTCATCCCACGGGTGACGGTACAGACCCTGCTTCAACCGCTTCTGATCCAGGTAGTGTCCTAAACCAGAAGCAGTTTGGGTTATAACGGTGCTGTTGCTCCGCCTTGTCTTATTCTGCCTAGAAAGAGCTTTGGTTCCTGGCTTCCTACAAGGAGTATTGGGCATCCCTCACTAGGATGGAAGGGGTGGGAACGTGGCAAACTTACCAATGAATCCCATGCTCCTGCCTAGTACAAAGATGCCATTAAGAGCTCCTATATCAATATATTCATCTGCTTCTTCCCTGCAAAAGAGAAGAAATTAAATAGTTGCTCACAATGATCTAGTTAAGGAATCAATCTTAGCAAGGCTATGAGTCTCCTCTAGAGGCAGTAGCAACACTGAGTTCATGTGGAAGCTTCCTCCCCAAGTCCAGGCTATGCTCCCTTCACAACGTCCCAAAACCCTGGCCCCACATGAGCTGGCGGGACAGCTCTCATTGTTTTTACAGGGCCATGATCCATGAGAAACAGCCCCCACCAGACTTACCTCGTGAAAGAGCCACAATTCCTGAGTACATCAACAAAGGCAACTCCAATAAAGCCGTCTACATTCAGAATAAGGTTTGGTTTCTGCAGGAAACAAGAACACAGCCCAACAAAGATGTTAACAGTGGTGGATGATGTTCACCAGGCAACTTCCATCCTCAAGGGCAATTCGGGGCTTGTGGACACACAAGCCTAGTGATAGACAAGGCCATACTTAATGTGAGCAATGGAAAACCAGCCCCAAACAATGGGCCTGTGTTTGGTTCAAACCACAGGGATGATCTGCCCCAGCCCATCACACGTGCTACTTCTGCCTCAGCTTTAAAGGCAGCCCTTCCAGTGTGGCCAACACCAGGAATGGGTTCTGGTTTCATTCAGTGTTTTCCTCCTGTCCTAACAAATGCCTTCAGCCTTACCAAGCTGTAGTTGCACTTGGCCTCAAGTCTGCCATAGAACAACCATATGGGACACTGCAATTCTAATGCAGTATTTCCTGGAGGGAGGAAAACAGTAGCACATTTCACCTTGGAAGTTGTAATCTTCTCTACTTCAAGTGCGTAGTCCAGCAGCGGGGTGGCCGGGAAGTGCTGCTTCACGTAGTCTTTGAGAATCTGAACTCTCATGTCTGGGTTATTTATCTGCAGGTTAAACACACATGACAGTCACTCACGTTGCCTCTCGCACAGACACTTGCCATAAGCTTTGCTGTTTGTAGGTTGAAGAGAATTTGGTCAACAAGTGCCTCAAAAGTTGCTGCTTTTCTTTCCTCTGTTTCTTTTCTCCCCCACCCTCCCACTAAAAAGCCCTCCAGCTTGTAAGGATGCACTTCTCTTACTGATTTGACTCTGTGTCCAATGCCCATGATCAGCTTCCCTTCTTTCTTCATCTTATTCACAAACTCCATAGGGATAATGCCACTGTCGAAGGCTTTACTGAACATTTTAGCTGCAGCATCCAGTGCTCCACCAAACCGGTCACCCTGGGTGCAACACACAAAGGGAATTACAGCAAAAGACTCGCCAGTTAAGGAACAAAACAAGCCCAAGCTTATCTTCCCCATCTGCCCTGCCTATCGCTGTGGCACGCACAACATTCCCATTAGGCACGCAGCTGAGATAAAGCATCTGTTGCAGGCAACACATCTCCACTAGAGACAAGCGTGGGGGAAACGCAAGCTGCAGTTTTGCTTCACATTTTCACTTGTCAGTCTTGGAAGAGACTCAGCAACCACACAGGGACCACGCTGGAAACAGTTTGGCCTCTACAGAACATTTCTAGGCTCAAGTGACAGACATCAAAATAGCTTGCTTACTAGAAAAATGGGCTAGAAGTCAACAGAAACTCAGAGTGTAAGTGAACAGACACTGCCTGGCCACGGCTCTGCACTAATCTTAAATTAACAGTAATAAAACCTAAGTGGAATAGTAAGTAATGATGCTCATCTGCTGGGTATTAGGCACTTACGATAGTAAGAAGGCCTGAAGTGAGACTTGAGACAAGATCCTTTCCAGCTCTTGCACAGACGATGGTGTTGTGGGCTCCAGACACAGCAGGGCCATGGTCTGCTGTTACCATCAGGCACATCTCAATGAACTGGCAGGCATACCTGGGTAACCTGAGCGAGAGAGGGACTGGGGTCATTTACTGTGAAGAAAACTAAGTAACAAGACATTTGGTGTTACTGGATAGTGGCTTTTGGTATAGGTGTATGCTTGAAAGAAACAGAGCAGAGAAAAGGAGCTGCAGGGTCTCAACACCCATCAGCCTTGAGATGCTGACATGGTGACAGAAGAGGGAACAGAGAGGGCATTTCTAGTGATCCTATCTCCACAAAGGAATCCTTGAGTTACAGTTTTTGCTTAAAAGTCTAATAATACCCAAGAAACACTTGAAGCCAAAGGATCCGAGAGGTTTCCCCCAAGCTGCCTCACCTCCTCTGAAACCAGAGCAGGCCCAGCACCCCTCCAATGCCCATCTCTTCTTTGAAGACCTCAGTGATCGGCATCCCAGCATAGATCAGTTCCTGGCCTCTCTCATCACAGATGCTTGTCATGAAGGAGGCTGGTTTGCGAATCAGACCCAGCTCCTGGAATTGCAGCATAAAGATGGGATTTTAAACAAGCCCCATTAGGAGCAAGGGGCAGGAGGAGGCAGAGTGGTCAAACAACAATGCCTCGAGCTTGCCCTCAGAGCAGCCTCCACAGCCCAGAGCCAGTGTAGCCACTGAGTTCGCAAGTAACACTATGAAGTGTGAGAGATAACCCCAAGGCAACACCATTATTGCCATGAGCATCCAGACTCACAGCAGACAGCTTGTTGGCTTCTAAGGAACCAAAAAGCAGGTAAAACAACACAGCTCACCCTTGCCCAGGAGTAGTCCATTGGCACAGTTGGAGGAGGCACTTCCTCAGCTGGTTCAATCACTCTTTTAGCCACAAGATCCTGGTAGACAGACCTAGGGAAAGAATCCTGGTATTAAGCTCCTTTTTAAGATATACAAGTGAAGTGGTCTTAATCTGGACCTTAAAACCCCATAATGGATAGAAGCTGCTTTCCTTGAGCAGGAATATATTACTTTATCAGGCTCGAATCAGTGCCCCAGCAGTTTCTGTCCCCTGGTGAAGGTGTCCTGGTCGTGTCACTTACTGAATGACCTCTCCCAGCTCATCAAAACTCCGGGGTACAAAGACTCCAGCTTCTTTTAAGGCCTGATTCTTTGCCACAGCAGTTTCAGAAGCCTGGTTGGCACAAGCTCCTGCGTGGCCAAACTGCACCTACAAGCAAGAGAGGAGACAGCAGTGAGGAATGCACTCGTTCATCTGCACAGAGTAAGACAGAATCAAGAACTGACTGGGAAACGGTGACAGCGCAATTCCAGTGACTGCACATCTGCCCTCCTGGGCTAACACAACTCTTGGTCACACTACAGTCAGCACTGCAATATGCAGGATGTTTTCTGATCTGGAATCACTCCAGGACGTCCACTGAGGCTCTGCCTCTGAATTCCCCACTCCCCACAGCTGCTTGCCTTGCATCATTCCCATTCCACTCCAGAAGCAGGTGGCTGTTAGAACCTGTTGCATGCCCTGGGGTCTTTGGGCTCCCTTTAGAAGCAGACCCCAGCAGAACAGAAAGCTTTTACCATTTGTATTTATTAACTTCTGTTAACATATGCATGCTCCTGGCAATTCTGGGAGGTTTAAGCCCAGTGAGAGGTTGGTGTATTTTCTTCTTGTCATGGATATAGACTTATTTTATGCTTTTGCCCCCCTATTTGCACATACCTCTGAAGAAAACATGGTGGCACAAGTACCGATACACCAGCACACCACGGGCTTGGTGATACGACCTTCTTTAATACCCCTGCAGATCTTGTACTCTTCTGTGCCTCCAATCTGCAGAAAGAGAGCGGAGCTGGCTCAGAACTGCATCGTTACAGCAACCAGCTCCAAGATTCACATGAAAACATTAATTAGATTCTTTTTCCTCTCCTGTTTCATTGAATAACAACTGAAGTCTCAAAACTAAACCTCTATTGGACTGGATTGGTAGAGGAACCTGTGCTTGTCTGTGGAATACATTCAATTTCTCTGAACTAAAGCAGCATGAAATAAGAATTGGGCTATTCAAGAACAGCCTGAAGAGCTGCCCCTGACCTGTAGCTGTTATTTAGCATCCTGGCAGCCAGGGGAGCTGCTCCCACAACAGAACACAGGGATGCTGCCCAGGTAAGAGTGAACTGATCTCACTCACCTCTCCAAGCACTACGATCATTTTCACTCCTGGAGTATCCTGGTAACGCAAGACATGATCCATGAAAGTTGAACCAGGATATCTGTGCAGAACAAGGAGGGGGGAAATGGCAGAACTTGGATTTGTTTCATGAACTTGTCTGAAAGAGCTAAAATTAACACCGACCTGCCCTTCCTCCTCCAAACCACTAAGTTCTTCTGTTGACTGACTTAACAGATCCTGCCTTTGTTGAAGCCAGAGTCCTACCTGTCTCCTCCAATGGCCACCCCTTCATAGACCCCATCAGTGGTTCGGGAAATGATGTTGTTGAGCTCATTGGACATCCCTCCTGACCGTGAAACATAAGCCACGCTGCCGGGGCGGTACAGTTTGGATGCCAAGATATTATCCAGCATGCCTCCTGTGTTGCCTATTTTAAAGCAACCTGGTTTGATGCCACCAACCTGCAAGAAAATGAGAGATGGAAAAAGCCATCTGAGCCCTCAAAGAGTTTACACAAACCATGGAAGACATTAATGTGACCTTCAAATGAGAAACTAACATGCACTTGATGTGACTGAGGCCAAAATGGGTTGTAGGAGATACTTAATGCTTCAGAGCAAGATGACCTGAAGGTTAAGACAGATAAAGAAGGGGAAAAACAGGCCCCCAGTACTTACAGTTGCAGGCCCAATGATGGTGACTCCTTTTTTATCAGCTGTCTTGATCAGTTTGCGTGTCAGGGCCTCTGGAATGCCCTCGGCAATGATGGCGATGGTGCGGATCTGCAGCAAGGTAAAGAAACCCATTGGTACCCCCAGGCATCACCAACCTGAGGGACTGCAGGACAGAGAAGGCAAAGAGCTGCTTGCAGGGCAGGACCAGCCTCTTGTCTGGCCTCTGGGTGAGTGCACCCTCGACTGGCAAGGCGCAGTCTGCTGAGATCACACTATTCAGAGAGCTCTTTTCTCCCCCTTGCGCAGCAGAGCAGCACTATGTCTTAACCAACCCAGAGTAATAAATAGTAATAAAATAGCCCAATTCTTAACCAACCCAACTCCTGACCATGAGGTGCCAAGTTCCTCTTACACAAACTGCCAGTCCAGCATTAGATTTTGCTCTGCAACTCCATTGGAAATCCTCCTTGGAACCTGTCCGGAGCTGGAATCCAGGTATTTATCTGCCAACTTGGACACCCAAGACAATTTGCTAATGCTGTACTGGTTTCAGAAATAGCGGTACCCTGCTGACAAGAGCTTCCTTTACTTGGGCTTCTCCTAGACCCCTCGCTCACCTGCGGATAATTCATGGTTTCAACAGTGCTGTCATAAGCAGAGCGCAGAGAGGCAAAGTTGATGAGAACATCAACCTCCGGGTGCTTCCTCATGGCATCTGACATGTTCTTGTACACTGGGATCAGGATTTCCTTGTGGCCCCAGTAGAACTTCTGCCTGTGGTCGCCACTGTGGAGGAGAAAGCAAAAAAGCCCTGACCTTAAGGCTACTGGAAGGCCAACAGGATACAGTGCATGCAGACAGAGAGGTTTACCAACCCCAGCTCTGACACCAAGACTGACTGTAAGACACTCACTAGCAAGTGAGGGCATATGGGAAGGGACCATACTAACAGCAGAAGGATCTTCAGAGTATAGAACAGAGCAGCATATGGAAGGAGACGGGCTAATGGGGACAGAGGCATCCAGCAAGATGAATAAGCTCTCCCACAGTGAGGTTACCAGAGCCTCAAGTCTACTCCAAGCTGGAAGACAGAATGAGGCACAGAAAGAGTAATGAATGAGATGCATGCAAAGCTGCATTATTGGGCTGGAACAAATACCAGGCTGGGGGAAGAGGAAATCAGTATCTGGGGTGAAGAACCAGGACAGCAAATCAAGGGCCAGTCAGCTCTCCAGCTCTGCTACAGCGAGACTTTGCCCACCCTGCCCCTCAGACACCAAAGGATGCACCTAGGAAAGCTTCCCTGTAGGTCTTGTCTTTTATAGGTGGGTGCTCGTTGAAGTCTGCTCTGTTCAGTCACTCAGGAGTGTAGGCTGTACACTCTATTCCCACACTGGTACATTTGTAACAGAACATTCCAGGTTTTGCCAGCCTGGCTTCCTCCAAAAGGTCAGGCTGAACCAGTAATTGTAGGCAGCCTTGAGCTTTTAATCCCTATTGCTTTTTCTCTGCTGAATGACCATAACCCCGCAAGGGGTTGCACTCAGCTCTAGCTGTGGCTGAGCCTGCACTCGCTTTTAGTACCCTGGGGTTGGCACTAGCTGAGAAGTTACTGCAGAGCTGCAATCATCATCAGAGCTGCTTCACTGTCAAGAGGCAGAATCCTCTGCGGGACAGCGGCTGATGAGACACGAGCTCTCCTGGGTGCCTGTGAACACCGCAGCAATGAGACACCGCCTCCCTCTGCCTGGGCTCCCAGCAGAGCCCTGCCACTCCTTTCCTTCTCACTGCTTGCTGTTTGACAGGGACCCCCCCCAAACCAGCCTGCGCACGCAGGGCTCTGCAGGCTCCTCCTGATGGCAGTTTCAAATACCCAAGAGCCTCTCTCACCCCACTGAGCCGTGAGGATAAGGCAAAAGAGGGTGAATAGCACAAGAGAACTCTATGCCTCTGAAGGAGCCACATGCATCCTGCCTCCTAAGGAACTTCTGCCACTGTAGGGGACAGTGTGAGCTGAGGCTCCTAAAGAAAGCCCAGCTCATCATGCCTGCCTTGCTTGCTGAGTGAAGGAACAGAATGTGGAGACCCCCTGAAGGAACAGAAAGTGGGACTTCATTTAGGTAGCTGACATTAAGCTGTTTCAACAGAGCAGCCTGAGGCTCAGTGGGTGAGGGAAATGGGAAGCAGTCTGCAAAGCCAACGTGATGGTGGGAGGGAGCAGGGGAGAAGGTGTTAAAGCAGAGATGCAGGCTAGGCCAGAGCTACACCAAAGAACTGCAGACTGGGAAAGGGGGAACCGAACAGAAGGATTTGAGGGAAGCAGAGAAAGAGTGAACACAGGGTACTTACGTGAAGGGATAAACCATGGCAGCAACTGAAGGCTCATCCCGGGAGCAAATATAATCGAAGTCCAGCATCCCTTGCACAGCCCGTGTCTGCATCCCCCAAATGATGGCTTTGGTGTGGCGGCTGAACAGGGTTGTAGCTTTCCCTGCTCAGAGAGATGGGGAAAACCACACATGTTCAAAGAGTCCACTTGCGCAAGACAAAGCTCCAAATTCACCAGGTGCCTTCCCTCCTCCTGCACTGCAGATGGGGTAGCCACAGTGTCCAAACTAAGGCAGAAACTGCAGATGAAGCAGCATCCCCCTCGCCAGGATTCCAAACACAACAGTCAGGTTCTGGGTTTCAGGAGATGGGCAAATGCTTTATCATGAGTTAAATAATCAGTGATTTATTGCTTGAGGTATGGCCTACAGGAGGTTTGCCCCCCCGTGTTTGTCAGGGCACCACAGTGGGATGATAGGAAATAGAAAAGCAGTGAATGGGGGGGACAGAGAAAGCAAAGGAGCTCTCAGGACTCAGCTCTTGGTTTCTGGGTTTTTCTGGATGATCAAACACAAACCTGACAGCTCCAGGAGTTCACAAATGGAAACCCAAGCAGCCCAAGATGTGGCTTCAGGGCACAGTCACAGAAAGGCAACAGCTCAGTCAGTGAGGATGGCCTGTCTGCTTATGTCCACCCCTTATCACAACAGAATGGTGAGTTCCTCCCTTTGACTCCAGGCAGGGCTCGTACTAAACCCTTTAGGAACTCGGAGCTGATCCTGCTGCTGCAGCCAGCTCGGTCTACAGCTGATTTCTTCTTGGCTTTGACCCAAAGGTAAACAGCATTAGGGATTAAACAGGATCCTGTTCCTTGGCCTTTAACAAGAGACCAGCCCCTGCTCTCCACCCCTACACACTGCAGGCACTGCCACAGCGCTTGGTATGAGAAGACTGAAAGACTCCTGCGAGGAGGTGACAAGAGAATTGACAGGAACAGGGAAGCACAGGTCCAGAAAGGCCTTGCTCCTTGAGACCACACAAGGAATCAATCTGAGCATTCCCCTTCTACTGCCCCTCCTCGTAGGACAGGGGAGAGAGCCTGAAATCCCACCTTGATCCCAATCCAGCAGTTAATTTCCATACAGCACAGAGCTCAGAGTGCTTCAAGTCCCCAGGAAGTGACAAGGCAACAAGAACATTTAGTTCTGTGCCCTTCAAGGCTCAGCAGCACAGCACTTGCACTATTCTGTTCCCCTTTGAAACACAACCCCAGTTACTAGGCCTGGTAAGCGGTTCCTTCTCTTTGAAGGCAAAGGGGACAGAGGTTTTCACAGTGTGCCTGGATTTATCTGGGGAGGGAGAGAAGGGAAGAGAAATCAGAGTTTATTTCAACCTGTTCCTGTCTCCTCCTGAAACAAGCCTTTGCACCACCAAGGGATACGCTGAGGAAGAGATGAAAAGCTCACGTGGTGGTAACTGAATGTGCTGGGCAGGAGTGGGGAGCAGACAACACTGCAACCTACTGCAGAGGACAAACAGCAACAGAACCAGGAACTAAAACCGGCTGCCAGCGAGGGCAGGCACACTGAGCCCATCACACAGCTCCTACCTGAACCACAGCTCCAAGCTGGGACTGAGTCTGTTAAAGAGAGAATCACTCCTGCAGCCACACAACAGAGCTGGCTGCTGCCAGGCCTGCAGCACTCCAGCCTTTGGGATCTGCTTGTGTTAAAGCCAAGCAGGCTGGAGCCCTCTCCGCTGCCTCCTGGAATAACCACACATCCAATGTGCCTTTTGCCATCCAGAGAAGCTTTGCTCATCCCAGCACAACCACTGAAGCTCTGTGCACTGCAGCTCCATGGGGCTCACATTCCCAGTTGTCTGAGGAATTGCTCATGCCAAACTGTGTGCCCAGTGATCAGGAGGAGCAGAAGTGCGTTTTGTGATGTGTTTCACCACAATTAGATGTGGATCTTGGTGGCATCCTGTCACAGTGATGTAAATGGAGCCAGCATTGCCTCATGTTCAAACGAGGAGGACCAGGACGTTATCCCATTCTGTCCCTGCCCCATTCTGCTGTTGTTTTATCCCTATACAACATGCTCTTACTCAATAAAGCTTCCAAAAACGAACAAAAAGCTGCCCAAGCTCTTGCATATCACCACGTTAGAGAAGCGTCCTACAGACATCAGTAAAAAACACCCCAAACAAGCCCAAAACCTGAAAAATAAGGACAAATTCCCCCCCGAAAACCACACAACACAGCACACAGCAGCCTCTGACCCTGGATGTCACAACTGAACTGACTGCAGAGTGTTTATCCAGGAAGCTGCAGCATGTACCAAAAAGGACTTTGTTAATACCTCCACCATTCCAGCAGCATCCCATGGGAACACCCCCATGTATTTAATTAGGAAACAGGCCTCAGTTGAGCAACCACAGCACAGACAGTTACATAAAGGGACACAGGGAAGTGGGAGTTCTCAAACTGTGCTGTTCCCTTCAAAGGAGCACTCAGGATCAAGGCAACTCTGACTCACCTTGTGCATGAGCTAATGGCACAGCAAGTGACAACGCTCTAAAGCACTTAACTAAATCCAGCATGAAGACAGACGGGTACCACAGCATCAGTCTAGTCCACATCCTGTCTTTGGGAGAGGAGAACTGCTCACAGTTGTTTCCAATGCTGGACTTACCAAGAGGTGCTGCTGGTTTTGCCTTCTTAGCTGGAGCAATATCATCTGGTCTGGACTCCGAGAAAGAAGCTGTTCTGCTCGTTGCTGGAGTCTGAAAGATTCAGAAGCCACATAAGGGACAGGGTGCCAGGTAAGACCTGGAGCATGCAGAAGATGGGCACTTTGGCCACGGAGCATGCAGGAAATGACCACTTCGGCTATGCCAGTCTATAAAGCAAGTTCTTTCTGAGATAGGACCATTTCAGTGCAGTGAGGGAAACCTCCTCACTGACCAAATCCTCAGCAGATGCAGCAGTCATGTTGCTGCTTTTGAGGGGTCACGTTTCCTGTATGAGGGAGGTGAACACTGTGAGGACCCCTCCTGATAAACCATGCGGGCAGAGGCACTTTAGGTCTCCTAGAGCTTAGTGCAAATACAGCGGTGGCCAGGATCTATCTCCAAGCTGCTCAGCCTTCACAGAATCCCAGAATCCCAAGGGCTGGAAGGGACCTCAAAAGATCACCTAGTCCAGCCCCCCTGCAAGAGCAGGGTAACCCAGAGTACATCACACAGGAACTTATCCAGGCGGGCCCTGAATATCTCCAACATAGGAGACTCCACAACCCCCCTGGGCCACCTCTTCCAGTGCTCTGTCCTTCGGGAAGCTGCCTTCAGGAGTGGAAGGGACTCACCGAAGGGCTGCCGCTGGCGTTGAGGAGGAAGTTGGCAGTGTGGGCTGCAGCAGGAGGCTGGTTGGGGATCGGCCGGTGGCCAAGGGCCATGCCCACAATCGCAGTCATGTGAGTCTCCGTGCCAAAGACATGGATGGGGATCCCAGTGGTCTTCCCTGTGTATGCATATGAGAACAGTCAGCTTTGGTGGGGGGGAAGGAACAACAGGAGCTTCTGGCAAAATAAAGCATTTAAGTGTGAAAGGGCTCAGCAGGAAGCAGGTGGAAGAAACAAGATGCAAGAATGAAACTCGGGAAGTGGCTGATCCTTACCCACTTCTCCCATCACACGTAATCCTTCCTGGTAGTTCGGGCCTCCTCTTCGCACAAAGATCCTCACCTCATGCTCTTTCAGAGGACCCTGGTAATCCTTAATGGCTCTCACGATGCCCTAAGAGAAACACATAGGAGGGGTGAACTGGGCAGGCAACGCTGACCCTGTCCCATCAGCTCAGGACCTCCTGGAAGAGACGTGCCACCAGCCTCAGCACAGAGCTCAGGGGCCATCACTGGGATGTGCTGACACTTCCCCATAGTCACTCACTTTAAAGGTGGCTGCCACGTTGGTGAAGTTGGCGATGCTGCCGCCGATGATCAGGATCTTTCCTGAGGGAAGAAACATGCACCTGTAACACTGGTTTAGGCACATTGAGTGCTCTCTGTCCTGAGCTGCTTCGTGATCCTGCAGTGAAACACTGCTGCAGTTTACACTGGCCAATAGTTCACAGTAAGCTGGGCTTAAACAGAGCCTGGAAGGTGAGAGCTTTGTACCAAGCAAGAACTTTGACTCTTCTGAGGCACATTTTGCTCTTTGCTACACTGAAAATTACAAGTTCTGCCTCAGAAACCCAGCACCATTCACTCAGAAGGCAGCACTACATTAAAAGCTCTGCCAGGGAGGTCCAAGCATGGAATAGCCCAGATTTGGTCAGATTTTCCCAGCTTCGGAATTGCAGCAGCTCCCTTACCTTCAGGGTGCTTCTCTCGAGTCATGAGGGAGAGAATAGTCTTGGCGTAGTCATAGGTCTGTTGCTCACTGGGGGCTCCAGAGTATTCCCCATAGTTGGCCAGTTCATTCACACCCCCCAGGTCACAAATGGTGTCACTGTGACAAAAGTTATTTAAAGAGCTATAATTAGAGGCACTATAGAGAACTTAATAAAGCATTGTGTGCAATTCCTGGGGAAGTGGGATCATGCTGTCTGCTGAAGACAAAGCTGCGCTTGGTGCCAGGCAGGATTAATCTCGTTACTTCCTAGATAGGATGGAAACTCGGTGACTACCACAGCAATGACAGTACCATAAACAGCTTCCAGCTTCTGCCTTCCCAAGACAGGAAGAAATTGTATCTCAGCCTCCCAGAATTAAACTCCCTAAGGGACACATGCTGCTAAGAAATGTGCACAGCACCTTCACTGCAAAGAGGTCCCAAGCAGCGATGGCACTGGGAGGGGAGGGAGCACTTTAGCAGAGGCTCCCTTCCAGAGGCTGAATCAGTTTCTTCCAGCAGTGTAAATCCCCCCTCTGGCCTCTGGAAACCTCATTCTGTTACCTGTAAACCACTGAGGCACCACCACCAGCCACCATGGTCCAGATCCTGCCTTTGGGGTTGAGAATAGTGAGTTTCAAGCTGGCTCCACTCTTCGCATCCAGGTCAGCAATGTAGGCTTCCTGCAAGCAGAGCAGAACAGTTTAACCTCCCTTCCCTGCATCCTCCTTTCCCAAACCAGAGGGTTTCCAGTGCTGGGCCCATTCGGATATAGAGCCCCCACATCTCCTGTCAGCTACAGCTGAGGGGAGAGCAGAACCACAAACACCATTGTGGTAAGGGACAGAGAGCCAGGGTCATCTCTTGGGGGCCAGGGCTGGTTTGTCTCCAGTGTTCTTCCAGGTAGAACACGGAATGAGACTGGATGTAGAGAGCTTGCACCATTCTCTGTGACAAACTCAAAGGGGACGAACCTGAGCAGAAACTCCGAGGTTTCTCCATTCCACATCACAGACATAGAACCAAATGCCTCTGAACTGACAAGTCTTGTTCTGACCTTGTCTGCAGGCTGAGGCCAGAGGAAGGTTAAACCTCAGCACACCCATGGCTACACACTGGCTGTGCTGCAGCCAAGAATGTCATCACCGAGTGCACCGCAATCTGGCTCAAGAGTGTCCCTGTATCACAGTGGGTTTGCCTCTTGAGAAGCACTTCATTGGGAGCTCATTACAGTCCTCAGCAGAGACACTGCCATAACAACCTTCACAGTGATTTGCAGAGGGATGATTCAGAGACAAACACTGAACTAATCCTTTTAAGAGCAAATTGAGTTAAGAGTTGGCATCCAGCAAGCTACAGGGAGAGAAAGAGCTAAATGGATTTCCTGGCCACGTTACAAAAACCTTCCCCAAGTGAAGCATAATTATAATTATCAAAATTAAAAAGCCAGGACAGAAATCCTTTTGGAGACAGCAGAAGTCACTTGGGATGAGTAACAGGGCAGTTAAGGAGAGAGCTCCACTTCCAACAGTTGTGGTAGCCCACAGTAAAGGGGTTTGGGCCAGAGCGGGCTGGTACTTGCCTCAGGATAGGCTTCCCTGCCAAAGGGAGGGGGGAACTCCACGTCCCCCCATTTCACTTTGCAGATGTAGTCAGCAGTCGCGTCGATCTTCGCAGCCAAGTCGAGGATGTAGACACCGTCACTGGTCACCACTGCGTTTGAGGACACACACCACTGTGGGCTCGGGTTGTACAGAGAGATTTACCCCTAAAACCCGCCACCCTACAGAGAGCACTACAAAAAGCAGGTGGCCTCTGTTCCCCTTCTTACAGCACTCAGTTTGCTGTATGCACCAAACCCAACAAGTTCCCTTCAGCATTAAGCAGTGCCTGTGGTCATAGAGCAGGCCCTGGTTCAGGGTCTGTTTTGTTTGGATCCAACCCAGCAATTTTTATGTACTTCAGATTTAACACCCCCTTCAATGGAGTTTTTCATTTCCACCAGGAATTTAGATAAGAGAACACCTATAAGCAGTGCTTGGTTTGATTTATTCAGCCCCAGACACATCCCAGCCACTTTTGTACTTCTTTTGCATATGCCACTTGGAACTGTTGCAAACTACACAAGGATAAAGTACCCATTTCAGTGGTTTAGAACAGAAAGTCCTGTGCCCCAAAACGTCTGTTACCTAATGGATTGATCTCGAGGTATGTGAAATATAGATCTTCATAAAGGTTGAACAGGCCACAGATGAAGCTAGCCAAGATGCTGTAAAAAAACGTAACACAAGCTCATTAAAGCAGCCAAATACAAAGCACAGCCTGCTCTGCCTCATTTATATGAGTGGCAATCTGCAAATCTACTCCCTATCAATCTCTTCCGTTCCCATTCATCTTGTCTGGAAGAAGGCCAGGTGATGACTCAAGGAGAGGAGGACCTCAATGACTCATCTTAATTACACTCCACCAAACTCTGCTGAGAGCACAGTGCTCGACTGCCAGAGATGCTCGGTCCAGACAGAAATGCATCACTGTCCCACTGGCACCTACACGTCTTGGTCAGAATTAAGCTTCCTTAGCTGGGAACAGGACAAGGCAGCGGTCAGCTACGTTGGTGACAGGCTTCTTGAGCCTCTCAGAGCTGAACAATGCCTTCAGTTACTACATTGTGTTTGGAAAAACCATGACTTATATTAAGATAACTAATAGGCAAGGGCTAAAGCATCTCATTAAAGGAGATGCAGAAGGCTTTGACATCTACAGATAAGCTTGCAGTAAGCAGAGGAACAGCAAGAGAATTCCTTCTTAAACCAAGCCAGAGCAAGAGAGGGCACATTTTGGAATTAGCAATCAGAACCACATCTTATCACCACTTCTTCTAAACAGAAACCTCTTCCATGCTGGAAGGATCAGGATTCAATACAAGCCTCCAGCACTGCAGAGGTCAGGCGCTGAGAAGTGCTCCTGCCAAGGGAAGGCTCCAAGCACTGTGAACACTTGTGTTGAGTTTACAAGCAGCTCGGATCAGGTCAAAGAACCTGGATTTAGGATGCATGGCATATACTTGAGAGCAGCAGGGAGGGCAGGAGAACAAGCTTTAGGGTGAAGCAGAACAAAGGGCTGCTGGACTGAAATAGAGGAGCTTCTGGCTGGCCATGCCTGGGACTGGGCATCTTGTACTTACTCCTTTTTATTGGCTGGTGCATGCTGCAGGAGATATTTCTTGACATCTGATTCACTGAGCTTTTCATCCACCGCCACAAGCAACTTCTGAGCTTTGGCATCAACGTCTCCCACATCCACACCCCCTTCGTGGTGGAAGAGCACATAGTCTCCTTCACGGGCAGCGTATATGCACACATAGAACTCTTCCTCCTGCACCACAGACCCAGCACAAGCATTAGCAAGTCACACTCAGAGAAGACCTCAAAGAAGAGGCTTTTGTGTTGGTGTTAGGGAAGGGGCAGCTGGGCACAGCATGGAGCAGCCCAGACACCCCCCCTAGGGAGTGCAGCAGGGCCCAGAGAGCTTCATCCTGGTGAGAAGTGCCAGGGACAACATGTTCCATTCCTGGAGACAACTGCTCCTGGCTGGCACATCCCAAGGGCAGCCCCACTATCTGTAACCTCCTCCCAGCCAACGTGATTGTGTGCTCCGACCACACACAGACACCATCAGCTCACAGCACACTCCCAAGCTCCTGCTTTCTCTGCTGTATCATCCATCTAAGCTGCATCAAAGAGATTACCAAGCACTTTTCAATGCTTTCTTTGGTACACTGACCTGTTTGTGAGGCACGAAGGGTTCAATCAGGAAGTTCTTGAGGATTCCCTTAGCATTAGCAATCTGCAGGCAGAAAACAAGACAGACACCAGTAAACCCTTGTCCAGTTTCCATAGTCACAGCAGCATAAGGCAAGCCTTGAGAATTAACCAGAACTGCTCTGAAATCACTTCCTTCCAATCACCCTCTGCTGGGTTTCGTAGGGAACTGGACTATTGGAATTATACTGGAATGGCTGCTCTTCATCTCCTGTCCCAGAGACAGCAGCCTCATAGAGCACTGCTCAGTGCAGCATCAACTGCAATGGCTGCAGGTGCTGCTTGGAGTTCTGGAAGAATTACTCCTGAGCTCCACGGGGAGCAGCAGGAGCAGTGGTGTCAGTGAGCATGGAAGAGTAAGGGAGCTCTTGAAGCCCCTTCCTGCAGCTGGGACGGCAGGCGTTTCATTATCAACACCAGTGCAGCGTCACTCCCAGGAGAAGAAATATTCCAAGGCAGCACTGCATGAAAGTGAGCACTTGAAGTAACTCTCAGTCATCAGCCAGAACCCACTGGCTGGCTGCAGTAAGAGGACAGTTTCAGGACAGATTTTCCCCTTGTCTTGTTAAATCTGCCTTGGGGATTCAAAGCAGGCAGCTCTGCCAAGGACACACTGCATGTGAGCTATCAGCTGCTGACTCCCAAAGGGAAGCAGCTTTCCAAATGGTGCCAGTCCCACCACACAGGCCCTGCATTGGGGATGGGTACAGGGAGCATTGAGCTGTGCTCCCTGTTTAGGCCTGGCATTTACCAGCAGGGACTTCACACAGTTTCTCACTTGCTTTGGCATCAGCCTAACACGGATTTTAAACCACAATAAGCAAGAGAAGAGCTGTGCACCAGCTCCTATCTCACAAGCAGGCAGAGAAGACAGAACAAGAGTCCTCTGGCTCTGTGGCTGAGGTGGCACTCACCGTGGTTTCCTGGCCCAGGCGCTGTTTGAGCCAAACCTTCACCTGCTCCAGAGTGAGGTTAATCCCAACCAGTCCGAGCTTCCCACGTCTCTTGATGAGCTGATCTGGCTTCACCACCAAACGCTACAACAACATTGTGCAAGGGAGATGAAACCAAGGCAGCGTTAGAGAGTGAAACCTCCTGGAATTCTGTACAGCAAACAGCCTTGACAAATGCCTTTCATCTCCTGCAAGCCCTTTCAGAAGCACTGCTGAGACCTTCCTGCAATCCACTTGTGCACTGGAGCATGGCACACTGAATTGCTTAGCATAGGGCTGCCATCAGTCAGTCAAGGACTGTGAAGCATCCATGTTCTCCCAGCCAATGACTTCATGTAATTAATCACTGGTAAGAAGCCAGCCCGGACAACAAATAAAGAGAGCTTTGGGTATGGGTTTTTTCTATAGGAAGTGCACAGCCATGAAACACAAAGAGATAGAAAACAACTTGTGTAGAAAAACCAGAGAGCAAGTTTTCCATGACATTCTGCTTGGACGCAGGAAAGCTGAGCAGAACCCTACCTGAAGAGGAAGGCTAGTGGAGAAAGCACCCCGATTTCAGAAAGTGAGGCTTTGGGAATGGGGACTGGCATCCCGAGGGCCTCTGGCTTTGTCTGAATTACTCTCATTTGCCCTGTTATTAGCAGGGTTTTGTTGGCAGCTCCCTCTGCTCATGTATTCCACAGGCCTTAAAGGAATGTGACAATCAGGCCCCCAGATCCGCCTTGGAGCAGGGCTTGTTTCTTCATCAGTGTTGCAAATGAGCGTGTCAGAGCAGCGGCAGCGACCGGTCCTTCCGGAAAGATCCGGAGCTCAGGACCTGCTGCAGCACGATGGGAGCAGCTCGGGGGGGCTGCAGGCACCGCTGCAGGGCAAGTCCCATCCTCACCTCGCTCAGAAGCCAGGGGTGGTCCTGGGTGAGGCGGGCCCAGTCCGTGGCTGGGGTGACCCGGGCATACTTGAAGCGGTTCTGGATGGCAGAGGACGTGCAGATGTACTTGTACAGGAACTCCTTCCCCGTCTGCTCGGAGATGGCTTTGGCCGACATGGCTGCCTAGTCTGAACTGGGGGAATAAAACACAGCAATCGGGAACAGAGCCCGTGGAGAACTCCCAGTCACACAGCTCAATGCAAAAGCAAAGCAAACATAGAGCTGGGGCTGTGTCTGCCCACCATAAATGAGGCTGTAAAACTCACCTGCTAAGCAAGAACTATTCCTGTTCCTTACAGCTTCCACCCCATCCCACTGCTCTGAGCACTGGTTTGGTCCAGCCTTGCCCAGCTCCGAGCATCCCAAGTATGAACTAACTCATCTCAACCCACAGAGCACCCGGGGTTGCTGCTGTGGGATGCAGGTAACACCCCTACAGCATCTAGATCAGTACCAGGGAGTGACACGCAGCAGGAGAGGAAAACCCTCCCCCTCCCACTTGTTTTCCTATGGCATGCCACATTTCCAGTCTGAGCTTGGCTGCAGGCAACCCAGCAACCCCCCACGTCTTCTTCTACAGGGAAAAGAAACTGGGGCCACTATCAGCAAAACCAGAGCACTGGTTTGCCCATCACTCTTTTGTTTCCGAATCCACCTTTCCTGGAAGCAGGCTCACCCCCTGCAGAGCAAGATGCTCAAGACCCTTTCCTGGCGATGGCGTTTTCCTCTCAGAGTTTTCTGCACTGACATCTCAAGGCTGTAACTTTCCAATGGGCAGCAAGTCACGGGGGCCCAAGATGCATTTATATTTAGGAGCAGCAACCACTTATGTAAAGGAACCCTTCATCCCAATGAACCTGTCTGCGTGCGTCAAGCATCAGAACGGCGTCAGCTAGAGGTCAACAGGCGATTTGGGCTGGTGTGAGGGCTCAGGCTGCTGACAGAGCAGTGCTCGTGCTGCATTCTGAGTGCCTGGAGGTCGAGTCACTGCTGCCCGAGCCCAGCACGGACACCAAACACACTTCGGGATGGTTTCTGCAGGCACCAACGCAGCAAAGAGCAGCCCTGTTTGCACCTGAAGACGTGAAGTCTCTGAATGGCTCAGTAACAGACTGTAACTGCCCATTCCAGCAAGAAACACATCCCAAACTGACACCCATAGAGGGGAAATGGCTCAAAAACCCCTCAGTTATTTCTTGTGCTACCTTCTGGGTAATAACCATTAGCAATCAACTGGGTTATTCATCCTATAAGGAAGCACAGAACACGCCAGGCAATAACCAGCTACCTTTATAAAAAGACCTTTTATTCCCCTTAAAGAAAGAGGTTTGGTTGGTCCCGGTCCCACTCCCACCCCAGACACACACAACAGTTACTGAGCAGAAAGGAGCAGGAGGAGGCTGACTGTGTTCTCTGGGTACCTCTAGAATGGCAGAGGTTGGGTTAAGCAAGTGCTGCTATTGAAAGCTGTTCATTAGGCTTAGGAACCAGCAGTCAGATCTGGGGCTAACAACTTTCCAAAAGCAACTCCAGTGGTAAAACAGAAAAGGAGAAGCTACAGAAAGGGTAAAAGGTGTTCAACCCCCATGTTCCTGCTTCCAGGAAAGCATGGTTAAGTGCAACTCCAACACGATTGCGGCGCAGCTTCCAACTGAACCCGTTTCAAAACATCAGGCAGCCTTTCGGAGGCACCCCATCTTTCTTCATAGCATCAAACCCCATCCCTGTCACCATAAACACTTGCACCTAATATTCAGCCTGCTAAACATAACCTCACTTTGATTTCATCACCCTGGTGCCCAAGCCCCACAGGCTAAGGAGAGGGCTATGACAGCCTAAAGGAGACCAAGCACGTGTTGAGTGTCCGGCTCTGCAAAGCCGGCCTGGTTTGTGTTGGAAAGGACCCTAAAGCTCCTCCAGCTCCAACCCCTGCCACGGGCAGGGACCCCTTCCACTGGAGCAGCTTGCTCCAAGCCCCTGTGTCCAACCTGGCCTTGAACACTGCCAGGGATGAGGCAGCCACAGCTTCTCTGGGTATCCTCCCAGGGAAGAGCTTCTTCCTGCCTCTCTCTCTCCTTCCCTTCTCCCTTTTACCCCCTTTACCACCGTGCTGCTGAGTTAGCTCCACTGGCTCTCCAAGAGGCATTCCTAAAGATACATGTCCAGAGATGCCGTGGGAATAGAGCTGTCTCAGAAAACCACTGAGTTACGGCAAGTCCCCGGGCTATGAGCACCAGTAACTCCAGCAGCAATCCAGAGCTGCCATTGCAAACTCCTCATTGCAGAAGATGGAGACTAAGGCAAGGATTTAACTCATGGCAAGGATTTACACACAGCTGTGGGGGATCTACAGTCGGGGAAGGGGAAACACTGGGTACCAGTGGATTAACGTCCATCGTTCAGGAGCTGCGAGGCTGATGCTGCAGCCCCTGAGGGAGGCTGCAGTTCTGGCTGCGAGCTAAGCATGGACATCAATGCTGGAGAAACACTGATCTCCTCTTGGGTGTTAAACCACCACAGCTCCCAAAGACAGGAGGAGGTGCAAAGCACGCCCCAGGCTCAAGGGGAAGCCACCCACAGCAGGTAAGTGGTGGTGACACAGAGGGACCGGTGTCGCACGGGTGGCAGGCACAGCTTCCTGTGCTTATGGAGCAACTGGGCACTTGCTCCATAAAGTCCTGTTGACAACTGCAGTTCTCTGCCCATCTTTGCCCTGTGAAGGCCATGAAACTGGATGAGCACCAGTTGTGTTGTAATCTGGATTAAACCCCAAAGATCAGCAGAGTTGCTTGGGCTCCTGCACCTTTACTGGCAGGGAAGCTGCAGGTTTACTGCTAGAAACCAACTTGAGTTTGCTGCATCTGGCTAAGAAGCATCTCAAGTGGGTTTGCTGCATCAATCCTCTGCTAATTGTGGATCAGCTTCAGGGCACCATTCCAAAACAGCTTTTTTCCTTAATTATCAGGCAGTGTCTGTGCATGAGATAATCCTGTTGACAAGGCTGATGCCGGGCTCTGACCAAAGCTTTATTCAATGGTCAGTCAGGCACAGAAGACTTCCCAAAGCTGCACAAGTGCCTGGATGCTGGGCAGAGCTGTAAGAAAGCAAACACAGAACAGAAAACCCAACCAGCCCTACCTGCAGGCATGCACAGACACATCCCCTGCCCACAGACATGCTGCTGCCTTGCCTCCACAGCTGGGCACACACATCCCACAGTAAATCACCTGTACTGTAGCGCTGAACACTTTCCATCCCGATTTCTGCTTTCAAGCAGTGCTACTTCCGAGAGCAAATCCTGCTCCCAGGTTACCTGAAGCTATTTATGTTGCCTGCCAGGAAGCTGGAATACCCTTGGCTTTCAAAGCCCTTCAAATGCATCAGCTGCCTGATCTACAGCAGGCTAAAGGCCAGTCCCAGAGGAAACGTGTCACATTTCACTGCAGCAGAATCAGACGGAGAAAGGGGAACAGCAAACCTATTCCTTAACCTGACACAGAGCCAGGCTCAGTAGCTTTCATTCCTCCAGGGTGACACAGAGCCCCTGCACAACACCGCAACTCTTCAGCCCACCCTCGGATTGAAACAGCAGAGCTGATGCCATGCCAGTGCCCAAGCTGGAATCGGCTGCAACTGCAGGGAGCCGGACCCAGGACATGGCTCAGGTCTTACTAAAACCAGCCCTGCAAAATGAAGACATCAGTGGGAACAGGAGTGACGTACACGGGATTGCTCAAAGCCGAGGGGCACGGCGGCGCTCCCCACGGCACCGCTGCCAAGCTCCTGCTCGCAGGAGCTTTGCTGGCCTTGGCCACCACCTTCTGCTGCTCCCCTCGTTGCTGGCCCGGTTTCATCACCTCCTTTGTTGCAATAGCAGTACTGGGGTAAAGAGAGAAAACCCAGAGGATGAGTACACTAAATAACAAGATCCTTGTGTCGGCAAGAGCAGCAGGAGTGAGGCTGTTCCACCTGTGTCTGCCTGTGGTGCACCAGAACAGCTCCTGAGCATTAGGGAGTCATTAATCAGCCCCCTCGCTCGGTTTTTCCACTGTTCCAACCCTGCTTTTCCCAGGCAACAAACAGCACAAAACAATTGCTTGGGTCTGCTGAGCCGTGGAGCTAAAAGATCAGCAGGAAAACATAAACCCCCATCTGGCATCAGCAATCCCCAGCTATGTGCTGGCGCAGGTCCCTCATCAGCCAGGGAGACAGGAGCAGAGCAGCTCCATCACCTCCTGCAGGCTCCAGGAAGCAGCCTCTCTGCAGCTTCCCAGGGATGAGGGTGCTCATGTGTCCTGGGTAGTCTGATGTTCAGTCATGCCCAGCACCCGCAATGCCAACCAACACTGCTGACAGCAATGGATGCACATCTGAAGGAATAGAGGGGATGCGGAGGAAAACCGAGCTCCTTTCTCTGTACCAAATACGAGCTCTAGGGTAATGTCCTCTTCTACTGCTGCTCTCCAGCCTTTAAAGCATTTCCCACAGTATGTGCCACGAAGTTGTCAGTTAAAATGCAACTCTTGAGCAAAGGAAATGTGCTTCAGACACAAGAAGTGAAGGATAAGAGCAGGTTAAGAGCCCTCCTGAACAGGCGCTGTGCACCCACCGTCAGTCTAATAAGTGATCACTGACCTCCATGAATGATTTGTGCTCACTTACCAAGGCCCTAAACCAAACAGCTTCCCTGTAACACCGAGGCTCTAAACCAAACAGCTTCCCTGTAACACATCAGAGAGCATCATCCATACCCATGGATTCAAAAAGCATTTCAGCCTTCACTAACGAGTCCAGAGCACAGAACCAGATCGGATCACATCTGAGGGCTCAGAATCCCTGTCACACACGTGCAAAACTAAAACTATGCTTGGGGAAACCAACTTGAGTGTACTGGCAAACAAAAGACAGCTCAATGGTGGCACGCCAGACAAGGATTAAAGAGCTGGATGCTGAGCTGACTGTGACACAACCAATACACGTGCCCCAAGACTTAGTGATGAGCTGAAGGGAAAACCCAGAGGCAGCATCCCTGACAGCAGAACAAGGTAAAGCCTCCTCAGCTCCCAGAGCTCAGACGATGTGGCACCACTTAGCCCAATGCAGCCTGCCCTGCGAGGGGACACAAGGCAGACATTGCTTTGGTTTATGCTTCTTTAAACCCTTTTAGGACTCAGAGGTAGCCTGAGCATCACCGGGTTGTGCTCACACTTAGATACAGCTCGGTACCAGCCCCAGCCATGCACGAGCAATGCTTTTGTTGGGAGAAAAGGACTCCCTCTCCAGCAAGGGCTTCACACCCTCTCTCCTAAGAGCTCTGTCAACAACCCCACACCGCACAGCAACCGCCCCTCGCATCCCAGGTCATTTATTAACACAGTTCCAGATGAGCCAGCACGGTCAGGCCACAGCAGCGTGAAAGTTACGTCAGCTCCCCCCTGCAAACACACGGGTTTGCCAGAGGGCTCTGCAGGAGAGGCCCTGCAAACACCACGGGTCAAGATACCTGGGTGCTGGGCATTAGGAAACGCCTGGCACTGCTGCAGAGTGATGCAAGGGGGGAGCTGAGGCAGCAGGTGCTGAGCAGCTGGTGCTGGAGGAGGCTCCCTGCAGACACGGGACCCCCGACAGCGGAACAGCAGCCGTGGAAGGAGCGGACTGTGAGCAGGGGCGAGCCTGGCTAAAAGAGAGCAGCCAACGGGTGCCAAACACCTGCATAAGCAGCCAGCGCCGGCACAGGGAATCCTGCCTTTGGAGCCCACCTTGTTCTGCAGCTTTAGGGAAGGCCCTTGATGAGTTTATTCCTTAAATCCCTGCTCTGTGCTGGGTGGCTGGGCAGGATCCCCAGCCAGGCTCCCCTTGGCGTCAGGTCCCACCTCAGGCAGAGCAGTGGTGCTGCCGGAGCAGCTCCATGCGTGCAAATGAAGCCTGGAATGTGGAAAACTCCACAGGGCTGGAATTACAGCATCAGGCAGCAGAACTGAAACCACTGAGCTCCAAACGCAGGTCGGGAAACAAATCAAACAGAGATATCTACAAAACACAGTCAGGATGCACTTAAGCTTCCAGCCTGCAGACAAAAAACAGAGAGAGGAGAAGCCTGTAGGAAAGGGAGGGGAGTCCAAAGCAGCGGGAGACAGCAACAAGGGAATGGGGAAGCACCATGGAGCAGCTCCGGGGAACCAGAGGGGCACGGGTTCACCCCCGCCGGTCCGGACCGAGCACCGGGGCTACCGCCGAGGGAAGGGCACTGGGGAAGAGGCCTCGCCGGGCGAAGGGAACCGACGCGCAGAGCACAGACCCGGCTCCTCTACACGAGTCCCCCCCGGTAAGCCCCGCGCTGCGCCCACCGCAAAGGGACCGGGACCTCACCGGGCACCGCCTCCTCCCCTCCCGCTGATTTGGAAACCGCGGCTGAATGGCGGCGGCCTCCAGCGGGGCTCCGGACAGGGCCCGCACCGGGACGTTCCGTTCCGTTCCGCCCCGCAAACCATCTCCTTGAGCCGCACCGCACCCCGTCCCGCAGCCTGCGGCCCAGCTCCCGGGACCCGACCACCGCGCGGCAAGCGCGACCGGTAACGCAGCCCCGAGGGTGGGGGGGGGCGCCGCGAGGGGCGCGCAGGCACCGCCCGATCCCCGTGCCGAGGCCCCACCGGCACTCACCGGACGCCGCTCGCCCGCGCTGGCCCCGCGCCGCTGCCGCCGCCTTTTGTTCGCTGCGGCGCGGCGGAGCCTCCCCGGCCCATCGGCCTACGGGCGCCGCCGCTTCCCATTGGCTGCCGCCGCCGTCACATGTGCCTTGCCTGAGCGGCGGCCCCGCGCCCATTGGCTGCCGAGGGTGGGGCGCGGCCGCGCGGCCTTGTGGGAGTCGTAGTTCCGCCCCTCTCTCGCCCCGCCCGCCGCGCCGTGAACCCGCGGTGAGGGGTGGGGGGCAGCGGGACACCCTCGATGACGTCACGCGGGAGCACGGGGGCGCGTGCCCGCGCCTGCCCCCCCCCAGGGGACGGGACTGGGACAGGGACCGGGATCGGGGCCGCGCCCGGTGCTCCCGCTCCCGCCCGGCACCGGCGGAGCAGCCTCCCACGGGTGTGTTGTAACCGCGGGGGCAGGCGCAGCCCCGGGGGTGCCCGCGGCCCCGGCTGAGCCGCAGCGGTGACCGCCCCAGCGCCGTGTGCGATCAGCGACCAGAGCAGTGCAGGCAGGGACTGGGGCCGGGTCAGGCACACTGCGGAGGGGAGCAGGACGTGGCTCCGGGCTCCCGGCTGCCCCGTTCTCCACCGGGCCCCTACCAGCAGACATCAGACCTCTGCCTGCCAGAACCGCTCATCCCGTGTTCATCGCCACTGTCACAACCTCTGACTAAAGCAGCATCAGCAGCGCCAAGGGGAGGCACCGGCGCGGCCCTCGACGAGAGCCGGTGGCCTTGCTCCAGAGGGCAGGTCAGTGGTGACGTTGTCACCAGGCTGGAGCACGGGTCTGGGGCAGCCACCACGCAGGACAGACAAGGATGCTCCTGCCCACCTCAGGGAGAGCGTCTCACCCTTGGCGGCACCACTGGGGAAAGACTCCATGGCAAACAGTTACTGAAGCTTACACTCTGCCGAGCTCCCTGGTGATGGGGGCATCACGCTGGCCTCTCACCCCAGGGCTCCCTCCCCTGCAGCCACGGAGTGAGGATGGGCTGTGTCATTCCTGAGCTGTGTCCAAACCCAGCATTGGCACTGATTTTCCCTGCAGTGACGTTAAATCTGACAGGTTTGGAGCACGACGGACACACCACGCCACACTGAGTCACTTGGCAGGGACAAACTGCTTCAATCATTCATCTTGGCAGTGTCTTAGCCAAGGCCAGAATGAAGTCACTGATAGGAGGGAACCATCGGCATCTCCCTTTCATCCCTCGCGCCTGTCCCGCATGGGATGCTGCCGGGATGAGGCAGTACCAGCGCATCCCCAAATGCACCCAATTTCCCTATGGGAAACCGGTTTTACCGAGGGTCCGTGTTCCCACCTCCGGGGCGGAGCTTTGGAACCCCGGGTGCAGGGACCAGCCCCCAGCGGACACCGGCTCCTCCGCGCCCGGGCGGGCTGGGCCAGGAGCCACGGCGAGCACCAACCGGGACCGGGAGCTCCACGCGGGAACTGCTGCCGGGGCGCGGGAAAGCTCCCGGGGCGCGCCACGGCTACGTCACGGCCTGGGCGGGGCTTAGCGCCGCGCCGGAAGTCGGGCGGTTGCCGGGCAGCGGTTGCCAAGCGACGGCGGCGGCAGCGGCCTGGCCATGGAGGCGGAGGCGGTGCCGGTCGGGACCTCCCCCAGCTTCATGACCGAGGGCTCGCTGCTGCTGCGGCGTGGGGAGTACGGCAAGGCCCTGGTCTGCTTCAACAACGTGAGCGCAGGGGGGGCCGGGGAGGCGGCTTGAACCTGCCCGAGGGGAGCTTGAGCTGAGCTCTTAGGCAGAAGCTCTTCCCTGGGAGGGTGCTGAGGTGCTGGCACAGGGTGCCCAGAGAAGCTGTGGCTGCCCCATCCCTGGCAGTGCTCAAGGCCAGGTTGGACACAGGGGCTTGGAGCAAGCTGCTCCAGTGGAAGGGGTCCCTGCCCGTGGCAGGGGTTGGAGCTGGAGGAGCTTTAAGGTCCCTTCAACCCAAACCAGGCTGGGATGCCATGAAGGGAAGCATCCTCAATAGCATCTGGAGGTGAGGACACAAAGGGAGGTGGCAGATGAGCCGCACTGGGGCCGCAGCACCCATGGGCAGATGCAGCAGCAGCAGAGGGGACGTGTGAGCATCAAGGGAATCTGTGGGTTCATCCTCATCCATCATCAAGGCCCGTGCTGGGACGGAGCAGGCTGCATCCTGTGCTCATCCATTGATGCTGGATGCTGGATCCCTGCTGTGTTGCAGGCGCTGAAGCTGCGAGGTGGTGACAGGGAGTGCCTGGCTGCGCGCTCCAAGTGCTTCCTGCGCCTGGGGGACACGGACAATGCCCTGAAAGACGCTGAAGCCTCTCTCCACAATGACCAAACCTTCTCCAAGGTAAAGAGCAGGAAGGGGGAAAAGCCGGGGATCCAGTCACTAACACAGCCCTGCCGGGGTTACTGCTTCCAGGGAAGTGGAGGTGCTTGGAGACAACTGAATTCCAGGGCTGGATTTGAGCGGAGGCTGGCTGGGACAGTGCAGGGCGGTCAATGGGAAGTGAACCGGGCTCTCTGAAGCTCTTCCCACCCCGTTTTTCACTTGTTGCTTGTTTCCCAATGGCACTTTAGGGGCTGTACCAAAAGGCAGAGGCGCTGTACACCATGGGCAACTTCGAGTTCGCGTTGGTCTTTTACCATCGCGGCTACCGGCTGCGGCCGGAGCTGCACAAGTTCAAGCTGGGCATCGAGAAATCCGAGGAAGCCATCATGAACTGCATCGGAGGTGAGGGCTCCAGGCTGGGGGGGCAGTGGGGCCACGTCAGCTCTGCGAGGCACCCATGGACCCTGCAGCCGGAACCTCTCTGCCTTCATGTGCCCAGTGGTCACTGAGATGAAACCAGGGAGCACCAAGAAGTGCACAGCTCAGATCCTGTTTAATTCTAATTCTATGCCTGATCATATATATTAGATATAATATATATTTTTATATATGAATTATATTAAAATTTTTATATATTATATATATGAAGATAATATAAATTTACATAAAATCTATTTAATATATGATATTTAATTTAATATAAAGTTAGTATATTTAATATACTATAATATAATTAATATATATAATATATATGAATGGGGATAGAAATATAATATTATATTTATTTTAATATATGAATTATATTATATTAAATATTTTATATATTATATGTATGAATATATGTGAATATAATTAATATATATTTATATTAACTATAGTGTTTAAAATATATTTAATACAATATATTTATATAATATAATTCATATATACTATATATAATTATATAATAGATATAATAAATATATAGTTAATATATTGATATTCACATATATGAATATATATATGAATAAAGATATAATGTATATTATATACCTGTTCTAATAACTCCAATTATAAAAGTAAATGATGACACTGATTTAATTGTCCAAAGTCACCATCAAAACCCAGGTAAGATGTATCAAAGCAGCTCCTCTACTTGCAGTGCTGCTGATTACAGATCCCATTGGGAAATCTTTATCCCGATATTCCAAGTTTGTAATGGAATTTGCCATGCTACCTGAGACTTCCCTTCCCGAGATCCTGACTTCCCTCCAGCTCCCATTGCGTAAGTCCAGTGAAACTGTTGACTCTTGCAATGGAGCAACCACTTTCTTAACTCCTGGCTTGGATCCTAGACTGGAGTCCTGCAGGAAAGGCCAAGGACCAGGGGATGTTCAAAGCAAACCTGTCCCTTTTCCCTTAGTTTTCCTTCCTCTCACGCACTGATGAGCATGGGCAGAGCGTGCTCCAGCTCTCAGGCATGCAGCCACCCTGCAGGGAAATGAATGGATGAGAGCCCAAGAGGAGATAGCCCTGGATGCAGGGCGAATGGAAACGCTGCCGTTTGATCTGGCTGTATAAATAGTTGGGAAATGTGCACACATGAACAGGGCACATCCCCAGAACTGCTTTGCTGGGTGCATTCAGAACCTCCAGCCTTCCGTGACACACGTGGACACACGCTGCTGCCTCTGGCCCCACTGCCCTGCTGCAGGTCAGGCTCTTCCCTTCCTTCCAACCAGGCCAAGCCAGAGCTGCTTTCACTCTTCCCTCCAGTGCCTGAGCAGCAGCACGGGTGTTGCAGTGAAAATGGGAGTTGCTCTGGACCACTGTACTTAGAGCTTTAAGCATGAGCCGTAAGCCCTCAGAAGAACCTGCCATCCTTTTCCTTCCTCTGCTTCCCTGCAGTAGGAAAACCCCCCTGGTGCCATGAGAAAGCAGTAATTAAAACCCCAAGAGGAGCTGCACCTCTGAGCTGTATACCCTGCTTGCAGACCACGGATCTCATGTGAAAGGATTAGTAGAAGGCTTTCTTTCAAACAGGACATGATAGGCTCGGCACATTTATGGTCATTTTGATTCCTAAAGCCTCTGCACTGCTGGTCTTGAGCACTAACCAGTGTTTTCTCTGTACTTGCAGCTCCATCCTCAGTTAAACTGAAGAATAAAGGGAACCTGTGCTTCACAAGCAAGCAGGCAGAGGTATGGCCTGAAGAGCTCTTGCTTTAGGGGCCAACTGGAGCTATTATAACACTGGTGCTTTCTGAAATAGGCATTAGGGGATTACTAGTTTCTGCAGCAAGGTGGACTAGGCTGGTCTCTGAGCACTGGAAGCACAATGAGCCCTCACGAGAGCATTTATGCACCTGATTTTAATGCAGCTCTTGCTCAAGCTACACAGAATGTGAAGGAGGAGGCAGAAGGGCAGGAAAGAGCAGCCACAGAGGAGCAGAGCATCCTCTGCCAGCCCCACCATGGCTGCTGGGTGTTGCTGCTCACCCATCACAGGCTAATGAGTAACAGCAGCGAGGTCGGAGCCAGGGTACCTTTGCCTCCACTGTTTGCTTTGGGTTTCCTGATGTTTAAGGTTTGATAATGGGCACTTTCCCCCTTACTTCACCCTGGGGGGATACATGGAGGCAGTGCCCTGCTCCTCCAGGATGCCACTTTTCCCTTTGAAAGCAGTGCAGGGGATGCTCACTGCCTCCTCCAGCGGGAATCATGGGTCCTCAGTGCTTAAAACAGTTACAAAGGGGCCTAAGGAATAGCCCTACAATTCCTGGGATTTTGAATGTGAAACTTTAAAAGCCCTGGCTCTTACAGCCTCTGTTTCTTTGTGGATAACTGGACCTGCCTTGCCCACCGCCTTCATAGAACCCATGAATCCCAGGAGGGATGGGATCTCAAGGATCACCTGGTCCAGCCTTTCTAGGCCCTAGATGAGGTGCCCCAGCTCCCTGTCCTCCCACAGCACTTGCTCTTATGATGCTCCCTCCTGCTCTTGGAGTGAGGGAGCACAACTGGGGGCAAAGCTGCAGTTGTTCAGCACCAGAGCAATCGGTGATGCTGATTGCTGCTTTTAGTTAAAGACTATGCTGGTTTATATGGAGTGTAATGAGAATCCTGCTAAGCCCAGTGCTCCCCACTCACCTCTCCCAACTGCCTTTATTGTTCCTTGCTGTAGTGCAACCAGAAAGTCCCAATCAAAGTGGCAAAGAATCCAAAATGGACAAAGAACCAGAAGGCTGTGAGGAACCCAAGGACGGAGCGAGAGCTGCTTGGAGAGCTCTATGCTGACAAGGCCTACCTGGAAAAGCTGCTCAATGACAAAGGTCTATCTCCATTGTAGTTAACTAAATGCTCCTTCGAAGCAGGCTCTTTTTTCACCCTTCTTTTATATCCCTGTGGCTGCTCTTCCTTGTTTGTATCAGAGCTCAGACAGAGCTTGTGGTGGTTGTGAGAGAGGCAGGTATCTTTGGAGCTGGATCCTAACTCTGAGCATGTTTCCTTCCCTGTTAAATGGGAGGCTTTTATAACCAAGAGTAAATCAAGCCCAAGCAATCTGTGCTGATGAAATCCAAAGCAGAAACAGCATTGTTACAAGTAACTTCTGTCATCATGACTCATGATGAATTCCACGACAGGGGGTGGGAACGCCAGCACTAGCTCACTAAAGCACATGGAACGGGAATGGCAAGGGAGCCTTCCCTCCTAAGTACACCCCTTCTGAGGAGCACCAAGGGTTCCTAGGACCCTCTGTCAGAGCAGGAAAACTGCAGCCTCCTCCATCCCTCACATTAACACTCCCCTGGGTTCCTGTCTCCTTTCAGATCTGATGGAGAGCAGCACACAGCAGGGGATCAAGGTAAAGGACCTGGTTTTGGGGGGCATTTCCTACCTGGAGACCCGCAGCGAGTTCTGGCAGCAGCAGAAGCCAATTTATGCCCGGGTGAGGGAGCGCAAGCTCCGGCAGCAAAGGTGGACCCGGGACAAGAGGCAGAAAGCTCTGGAGGTTGGCAGACACATTGAGAAGACCATGGAGGACATTGACATGTGTGGGTATCCTGGCTGGAAGCAGTAAGGAAATGATGGTGGGCACATGGGATTATTTGCTGTAGTAATCACAGTAGATGCAGACCAACAGAAGCAGTGCAAACACGAGCAGGCCGTTTGGGGCAGGATTTGCTGTTGGATTCTTCACCTTTCCCAATGCTTTCTTCGATCCACAATCCTGGAGTTTTTTTCCTATACTTCCTGCTCTGAAGGAAGGAGAACTCAGCCCCCCCTGGGCTCTTTCTCTTGCCCTCTGCTACCTATTTACAACCCAAGGAGGATCATTTACTTGTTCCCTTCTTTTAAGCTATCACAGTGAGGAGGGTGGCAAAACCCCTGCAGCCTCATTCCCACAGCACTGCAGGTCAGCTGGGTACAGGAAGCAGAGCTCACCAGGGATGTGCAAGGGGCTAATGTGGGGGATAAACCCCAGAGTGTTGGAGCTAGAACTTCACCTCCAAGAGCAGGCTGCTCTGCTACAACTGTGAGCTCTCAAACCTTCAGACAAGCAGCTTTACTTCAGCATGGGATGTTGTCAGTAATTCCCCATCCCTGGCAGTGCTCAAGGCCAGGTGGGATGGGGCTTGGAGCAAGCTGCTCCAGTGGAAGGAGCTGGGTGAGCTTTAAGGTCCCTGGGATTCTATGATTTCCCCTTACTTGCTGTGATCCCCAGTAGTGCAGTTTCCCAGGGCAATAGTGACTGAACAGTGAGGAGCCCTAACCCATCCCAAGGTTTGCCTGGGGCTAATCCATCTGCACTCAGCCTCACCCACCCAGCACCACCACGTCCACCCAGCAGCATTAAACCTCCCTCTTTCTCTCCAGTGCTGAGCAGTGACTCCCCTGAAGAAAGCTGCAAGAAAGCCAAGCGTCTACTAAGAAAGGTACAAGGGTGGTCAGAGGATGAGCTTCCCAACAGGAAGGAGCTGATGGCAGACCTCTACAGCCGCATTGGGAAAGCGCAGTTAGAGATGGGCCAGATGGAGGCAGCCCTGCAGAGCCACAGCATGGATCTGGAGCTGGCCAGGCAGCAGTAAGTGCTGGGTTCAGGCGGGTGGGAAAAGAGGGAAGTAGCTCTATTAAGGTGTTATAGCATCAGGTCATGGAATTCTCACCTGGAGGTGTAACAGGACAACGCGTTCAGCCTGTGCCCAAGGATTTCTTATCGTCGCTGTTTAAAAAGAAAGAGCCTGAAGCAGGTCTTTAAAGGCACATCTCAGCACCTGCTGAAGCAAAGCAAGAGGGAGCACAAGCCCCACTCTTAGCTCTGTAGGATGCGTTTCCTTCCCAGGCTCTAACCTGCTCAAGTCTTCCGCTGCGTTTGCTCTTAGAAGCATTTGCATTCAAACCTTGCTGCATTCATCCCGGAGGAGCAGTCCCCTGCCCACAGAGAGCAACTCCAGCTAAAACGGAAGGGAGCAAGGCGTAGCCTGAAGCTTTCCTCAGAGCTTTGCCTGCCGTGATTTGGGGGCTCCTTTTGCCAGGCCTGCGAAGGGCTTGCAGCAGCTGCTTAGCGTTTTCACATGGTTTATGTGGTTCAGGTGCTTTTAGAGCCATGGGAAGCGATGGTGAAGGAGAACCCGCAGCAGGGGGGGTCGCCCTCTGGTGGCTGCCTCCGGCAGTGGGCACAGAGGAGATGCTCCCAGCGGGGCACATCCCTCCTCTCCCTCAGCTCTTCCCTGTAAGGAGAGGGCAGGCGGCTCAGGCCACTCTGGAGATGGGGACAGGGACTGCTTGAGGTCCTCAGGCTACATCTTTACAGAAGGAGCTGCCTCCGGCGTGGGGCAAAGGCTCATTGAGAGCAGAGCAAGTCTGGAGCCCCATTGCTGACACACGTTTGGGGTCTTCCCTTTCCTCCTGGCCAGAAAGAATCTGTCAGTGTTAAGGACCCAGGGCCTCTGTGGGGCCCACAAGGCAACAAAGAGGACGGCCAGATTCACAGCAACAAATCCCCACAGAACCTGAGGACAAACCTAAACCCTTTCCCTGCGTGTTATGGGCTGCCAGGAGAGAAAATCACAACCCAGCCTTCAGTTCATGGCTTCCAGTCTGGCCTCGCTCCTTTGCTTCTCAACACGTAGCCTGAGGTGCTGTTGAGCCCCAAAGCGAGTGTGAGGCTGAGGGAAGCACGGACTGTACCAGGAACAAGCCTCTGCCACAATGATTTCTTTCTCTTTCCAATGCAGTGATCTGCCAGATGCTGTATCCAGAGCCCTCGGGAACATTGGCAGGGTTTATGCCAGCACCAGGAGATTCCAGCCCGCTATCGACGCGTACGTAACACTAGGGACAAGGGAAGGCACCAGCTTGTGCTCTGCATTACACAGAGGGTGTATTTCAGGTTATCTATCCCCGCTGCTCAAGGGGGAGCTGTGGGATGTTCGTACCCACAGTACCTGAAATCCTTTAGTTATAACAGGAAGGGTTGCAATAACCACACCTGGGGAGATGCACTCACCTCTGCCCTGCTTCCTCCCTGCTTGCAGATGGGAGAAGAAGATTCCAATGGTGAAATCCAACCTGGAGAAGGCCTGGCTGTTCCATGAAATTGGCCGATGTTACCTTGAGCTGGACAAGGCAAAAGCAGCCCAAAGTTATGGGCAGAAGTCCCTGCAAGCAGCAGATGAAGAGGGAGATGCTGAGTGGCAGCTCAATGCTATGGTCCTCGTGGCACAAGCACAAGGTAGAGGCCTTAGTACCAATGGGAACTGTTCAGATCAAGGCATCTTGGAGACCTGCTTGATCCACCAGTGGTGTTCTCTTGGTCTGGGGTTAAAACAGATGTTTGCATTTGTCTGTTACAGGGAGGTTAAAGGATTACCGGCCTGCAATCCTGATCTTTGAGAAGGCACTCAACAAGGCAACACTTCTTCATGATGAAGCTGCTCAGGAGGCCATCCTCACTGTAAGTGGGTTCTTGCAGAGGAGAGGAGCTTGGGGCAGCATCCGCCAGTTAGCTCTAACTAACTAGTGTCTGGTGTGCTGTGAACTGAGGAAGTATCCCTGCACAGCCAGTGTGTCCAGAGGGAACATCCCTGCACAGCCAATGTGTCCAAGGGAACATCCCTGCACAGCCAATGTGTCCAGAGGGAACATCCCTGCACAGCCAATGTGTCCAGAGGGAACATCCCTGCACAGCCAATGTGTCCAGAGGGAACATCCCTGCACAGCCAATGTGTCCAGAGGGAACATCCCTGCACAGCCAGTGTGTCCAGAGGGAACATCCCTGCACAGCCAATGTGTCCAAGGGAACATCCCTGCACAGCCAATGTGTGTCCAGAGGGAACATCCAAAATGTCCCAGAGAAGCCCCTCTGCACCAAAGCACGGTCCCAGCACAGCACTCACCTCCCCATTGATCCCTTCTGGATGCTGGGAGCTCGGGCAGAGCCTCTTCTCCTGCCAGGGGAAAACCAGTAGTGGAGAGAGATGGACT
The DNA here is from genome assembly GCF_033783945.1 of Neopsephotus bourkii. NCBI lineage: Eukaryota > Metazoa > Chordata > Aves > Psittaciformes > Psittacidae > Neopsephotus > Neopsephotus bourkii. Next base: position 569,739 of record NW_026902294.1, on the reverse strand, counting down.
GGTCAGGGGAGGAGACCTTCGTGAAGGAACAGGTAGCGACCACTGCAGGGAGCTCTGTGGTAGGAAAGCACCGTGTGATGCCAGCAGAGAGCAGGATACAGGAGGAGTGTGGTGTGTAACTGCCTTTCTAGGGCCTTTCTTAACGACCTGCATCCCTTCCAGGCTTTGGAAGAGGTGAGCAAAAGCTTCATGGAGCAGCTGAGAGCCAGCGAAGACCCAGCAAGAGCTCCGAGCCTCCGAGGTACCTGCCCTTGGCACCTCTGCGCCCCATAAGCACACGCATTCTCCACCTCCCTTCCCCGAAGCACGGGAGCGAAGCTCCCCATTCCCAGGGAGCAGACACCCGCGCCCCCGGCCCTACCGCATCCTCTGCGCTAGCCCGGAGCAGCCGGAATGCGCGGGTGAGCGCGCAGGTACCGCGGCTCCGGTTCCTGGCTCAAAGCGGCGTTTTCCTCCCCAGAGGACCCCAGCAGCGAGAACACCGAAACCGACAGCTTCGAGGAAGACGCGGAAGGAGCGGCCGGGGCCGGAGCGCAACCGGGGGCCACTGAGCGGGACGGGGAGGAAGGCGCGACACGGGGACAATAAACATTGGCCGGTGACGGTGTCGCGATAGCGCTGCAAACAGAGCCCCCTCGTGTCCGCTCTGTCCCTCCCGTGTCCGCTCCGTCCCTCCCCGCTCCCCCCGCGCATGCTCGGCCGCAGCGGGGAGGGGTCCCCCGGTGCTATGAAAGGGGCTGCGGGGGGGGGGTGCCCGGTCCAGAGCCGCTGTCCCGCCGCGCCGCTCCGCACCGGCGGCCGCTGCCCTCACCATGGTAAGTGCGGGAGCGCGGCTGCTGCGGGGCGCGTTCCCGAGGGGAGGCAGCGGCGGCGCGGACACGAGGTCGATGGGACCCGGCGGGGTGCGGGAGGGACCGGGGGGGGGGGGGGTCGCAGCCGGACCCCGCGGCTCCATCGCGGGCTCCCCGAGCCCCCTCGGCCGCTCGGAGCAGCCGAGCCCCGGCCCCGCGGGGGCTGAATGGGGGGGATTGTCCGGCTGCAGCCCGGCGTGGGGCTCTGTGGGGCCATTGTCCGCCCGGCCCGGCCGTGAAGGCTCCATTCTCCTCCGCGCTGGCCCCCGAACAATGGGGCCGGAGCGAGGTTTTCCATTATTGTTCCTTTGTTTGCGGCTCTGAAAAGCGGCCTCAGTCCTGCCCCGCGGGCAGCTGCGGGCGCAGGGGACACGCACCAGCTCCCGGAGCCGCCTCAAGCATTTGCTGCCTCCTGGAGCCCCCCAGTCCATGGGGAAGGGGCCCAGGAGCGATGCTTGGTGCTCGCTCTTCTCGGAGACCCATTCATGGAGCTCCCTGTGCAGGCACAGCTGCTGCCCTGCACCTGGGACTCTGTCCTGGTCCCCATCCCAGCGTGCTGGGGAAAGCAGGGACCGCTCCGTGCTCTGCAATGGGAGATGGGGCAGTGAGCTGGAATCGCTGGGTTTTGATAACAGCTCCCCTCTGCAAACAGGGGAGCGGGCAGAGCACAGAGGTTGGGGATCAAACCCCTCCGTGTTTGCATCAAAGGCAAAACTGAACCCTTCAGCACCTCGGGTCTGGTTTTTGGGCTGGTGGGGGGAGATGGAGGGGTCCCAGCGCCGCTAAAAGCAGCGGCTGCCCCATTGCTGCCAGTGAGCGGGCACGGCTGGAGAAGTTCGTCCCCTCGTCCCCCCCCGTTTCCTCCCATTCCCACGTTCTCCCAGACCCCGCTGGGAGTGAAGCCCGGGTCCCAGTTCCAGGCGCTGCCGGCAGCGCTGCTCGCTCGCTCCAGGCGCTGGTTTCACTTTCGTGTTCCTGCCCCGGCCGCTGAGCGCGGGTTTGCCGTTACCGGAAGCATTTTCAGCTGCTCCTCACCGCGAGAGAGCCCAGATCCCCTCCGCTGAGGCAGCCGGGGGCTGCAGTGCACAGAACGGGGCAGCTCTCACCGTGCGAGAGCATCCTCAGCCCCGGGACCAGCTTCTGCCTTGGGGACGATTCCCTTTGGGTCGGCTGAAAGGCTGGGACTGCAGCAGCCGCCACAGCGCGCTGGGACTTGAGGTTCCTGCTCTCAAGGCAAGTTCCCCTCCGCACGCTCAGGTTTAGAGGGCCCAGAGGGAAGCTCTGATGCTCGGAGCTGCAGCTCCACCACAGCATGGGCGAAACCTCCCCTTCCCGGTCGCTCCGGAGCAGGGACCGGTCCTGGGTCCTGCTGCGAGGGGGGAGTTAAGCTGCAGGGGTAGCGCATCCCCATCACACCGTCATGGGGTCGGTAACTTGCACCTCTCTCCTTGTCGCATTCCAGAACAGAGGCTTCTCCAAGAAGAGTCACCCATTCCTGCCCAAGCTGTTTAGGAAAATGTCGACTCAGTCAGCCAAAGAAAGACCCGAAAGTTTGCACTTCCCCTTCCTGGACGATGAAGACACCATCGCCACGCTCAAAGAGTCCAAAACCTTCTTCATCCTCCGAGGCCTGCCCGGCAGCGGGAAGTCCACGCTGGCCCACGCTATCCAAGACCGGTACAAGGATGCCTGCAAGGTGATCTCGGTCGATGGCTATAAAATCACTCCTTCCGTTCGAAGCGCCATTCCCGAAGAGTATTCCAAGGTGGACGAGGATCTAGTTGACTATTGCAAACGCGACATCAGCGTTATCGTTTTGGATGACACCCACCACGAGAGGGAACGACTGGACCAGCTCTTTGATATTGCTGACAAATACCGGTACAAAGTCATCTTCGCCGAGCCCAAAACCCCGTGGCGACAGGATTGCTCGCAGCTGAAGGAGAAGAACCAATGGAAACTGTCAGTGGAAGAGCTGAAGAAGATGAAGCCGAGCCTGGAGAAGGAATTCCTGCCCATGTATTTTGGGTGGTTTCTGAGCAAAAGAAGCTCGGAGATCCTGCGCAAGGCTGGCCAGGCCTTCTTGGATGAGCTTGCAAGTCTCAAAGCCTTCAAAAAGGAGAGTAAATACTGTACGTATAGAAGCGTCTCACCCAGTTCTAACTGGTGGCAGAATGTTAGCACTTGGCAAGTGGAATGCATCCACAGGGCTTCCGAGGTGGATTTCTAGTTAGAGTAAGGAGCAAGGCCAGGCTATGAGGTACTAACCCCTAGTTCACAAAGGGCTTTTGGAAGTTCGGTCCCACCTTGTGGGAGCTGGGTCCGGCACCAGCATCGGGGGCCTGGGCACGGCCCCAGCTGGATGGGTGAGAGCAGAACCAACGTGGAGCCAGGGAGCGAAGGGAAGGATGGAGCCGGCTGTCCCCTGAGGGGTCTGACAGGGGCAGCGTTGGCCTGAGCCCGAGGATGTGCAGAAGCCTCTGTTTTGTGGTCCCATGCATCAGGGTACGGGGGGGGGAGTTCATTTCCCCACCTGCTCCTTTGCAGCATTGAGATAAACCAGGAGGGCAGGTTCTGGGCTATTGCTGGCGTTGCTGGGGCTCTCACAGTAACATCGCTTCCCCCCCGTCTGCAGTTGCTTCCGCTATCGAAGACCCCAAAATCAAACTCGCCCTCACCAGCTACTTCGTGAAGAGGCCGCCCGGGGTCCTGCACTGCACCACCAAGTACACCGAGTTCGGGAAGGCAGCCGGGGCCGAGGAGTACGCGCAGCAGGAGGTGAGCAACCGGTCCCCTGGTGGCCCCAGGAGCTGTGGGGTGGGCTGGGGACACGGCCTGAGCTGAGGCCCAGTATGGGCACAGCGGCAGCTGGAACTGGAGGATGTTAAGGTCCTTTCCAGCTCTATTCTATGAGTGCATCCCTGTGCAATAGAGAAGTTGGAGGAGATGGGGACTGTTTCCCATGGCAGGGGGGTTGCAAGTAGATCACCTTAAGGTCCTTTCCAACCCTAACTATTCCAGGATTCTAAGATTTCCTGTATGCTTCCAGAAAGCCCATTCCTGCAGCATCTCCAACAGCTTGCTTTGGGTGATGATGAACTGCTAAAGGATTTGAAACCCAATAAACCCAAGTTAAATACTGGAATGTGGGAGGGAACAAGACGCAGCCAGCTCCAAATTCATGGAGCAGGGACTCGGGCCATGGGAACTTGGAGTTGCCCATGGTATTTCCAATAGGTCCCTGTGATCAGCCAGGCCCCCAAGCACAGGGCTGCAACCCCCTTGCCTGCAGGCAGCTGAGGCCGTGCTCTGCTTCCGTCCCTGTTCCCCCAGGCTGTGAAGGCTTCGTACGGCAAAGGCTTCACCTTGTCCATCTCGGCCCTGTTCCTCACGACAAAAACTGTGGGTGCTCGCGTGGAGCTGAGCGAGCAGCAGCTGCTGCTGTGGCCGGGGGATGCCGACAAGATCCTGCCCACCGACAGCCTCCCGAAGGGCAGCCGGGCCCACATCACCCTCGGCTGCGCCAACGGCGTCGAGGCCGTGCAGACGGGGCTGGATCTGCTGGAGTTCGTGAAGCTGGAAAAGGCAGGGAACAAAGGGGAAGAAGTGGGGGAGATTGGAGGAGGGAAACTGCTGTATTTTGATAACGGGATGTGGATGCTCACCCTCTCGAAAAAGATCGATGTGAAGGCGATATTCTCGGGGTACTACGGAAAAGGGAAACTCGTGCCAACGCAGAGCACCAACAAACGGGGCTCCGCTTTTAGCTCCTGCACCATCATCTAGGAGCGTGGGGAGGGCGCCTCGTTTGCTTGGCTTTAAAAGGCAAGTAACTCCTGTAACCTTTAAATGTGGAAAGAGAAATAATGCTACCTTTACTAAAGCCCTTTTGCCAGCCCCTGGGTGAAGCCTCTCTGCAGAGGTAACCGGCCTCTGAACAAGGACGAAAACAAGCACCAAAGCAAAGCTGCCCCATAACCACTGCCGGCGGCTGAAGGGCTGCTGAGGGTATTTAACACAAGTGTGCTCTGCTTGTTTTCCTCCTCAGAGGAAGAGCCCCCATGGTCTCTTGTAACTTCCCTATGAACCACAATCGTTTGATCCTTACCTGTCAGCACCCCAAAGCCTGCACAGACGGGGCTGACGCCAAGCGACACAACCGCCCCTTGGCTCCCCTTCATCTGCAGCCCAGGGCCCGACCCCACTCATTCCGGTACCCGAGGCCTGGGTACAACCCTGCAGGACCCTGGTGCAGGTCCCTTCTGCGTGGCAGTTACTGAGCCCAGGCTGCAGGAGGGGGCACATGGCCCAGGGGGGCCGCCAGCCATGCTCTGCCCAACTCCTGTCTGTGCCCATGTCCCTTCACCGCAGGGGAGGGATGCGCTGGCGAGCGACAAGGAAAGGACCTTGGCAGGCGGTGTCTTAAAGGCCCCTGCGATGCAGTGAAAGGGAAGCACCAGGAGAGGTGCTCAGATCCTGCAGCTTCCCTTCACCCATCGGAGCGGGCGGGAGCAAGCACTGTCCCTGTCCTTATCCTGTAGGGAACAATCCTGCCTCGGCAGGGAGCGGAAGAGATGAACTCGAGTCTTTTCCATCTTTGATAGAAACTAAAATCGTGTCTGAAGTACAGCAGAGTACTTCATGCAAGATTTTCCTACTTTCGCTAATGCACTTGAATGTTAAGAGGTAGGATGGCAGTAACATCGTAATCTAGGACGTAAGCAGAGGCACTGTAACTGCCTAACTCAAGGCTGCTCAAACCTAAACCGCTGGCTGGAAACACAGAAGTTAATGGTCAAGCACTCCTGTTCCGAAGCCTCTTCTATGGGAGCTTCTGGTTTTGCTCCATTGCCGGTCGGTCGGTGGCTACGCGGTCACTAACACAAAGCTCGACTAACGCACTTCAGGCCAGGCCACCAGTTTAAACTCCCGCTATGGCTCCGTGAACTGGTACTGGGATTAACCCTGTGCTAACACGTGTACATACTCACCGTGTGTTGGACAAGCCCGTGCTGGGCTGGGGAGGAGCCGTTCCGGGGGCTGCAGCGCGGGGCGCACCGAGGCCGTTCCGGGGGCTGCCCAACGCTGCCGGGCAGGAGGCGTTTCTCCTCCGAGGGTTCAATGCGGAGCAAGCGCCGCTTGCCCAGGGAAGCCGACCCGATCCTGCTGCTTCAGAAAGAGGGAGGAGGGTCAATCCCCACTGCCACGTAAACCGAGGGGACAGAAACACCCCCCCCGCGCCCACCCTCCTCCCCGGGCCCCGGGTCCAGCTTTGGGCCTTCCCACCAGGAATCCCACGCGGGTCTGTTCCACCTGACCGTGCTGAAGGCCTTTCCCCGCGCGGGAGCTCGCTGGCCCCTCTCCTCCCCCAGGGCCCAGCACCCCTGTGCACTCTCTTTGCCTGTCCAAGAACAGCAGCGCGACTGTCGTCAGTTCAGGTTTTATTAGTTTGTACATCATATACAGTTTATAATAAAGTAAACCGATTGCATATGGTTCTGCTGCAGGCTGCGACATTCTTCATAGAAACACGTCAGGATGGATTAGGCCTAATGAAGTAAACAACAAACATTCACATTGGTTCACCATTCACATCCTAGAAAGGTGGGGTCTGGAGGGACAGCGCCCGTCCCGCTGCGAAGCCCGGCTTGGAGAGGCCGCTGCGGTTGGCAAAGCGATGGGGACAGCGGTTGCTCCATGCAATAATTCCCTTTCCTCCCATGGGAAAGGTGAAGGTATTTACACTGAGGTAAACATTCCGAATTTGGGGTCAGATAAACACTGCAGCAGGGGCCAGCGTCCTCTCCAAGGCGGCTTCGCATCGGTGCCTGCTTCAGTCCTGCCTGCTCCTGAAGCCGTTACAACAAAGCGGATACGCATGCAGGGAGGTGCTGGTCACTGGCTTGCCCTCCATCCCTCCAGCGGTGCTTCCCGTGGTCCTCTGGAGCCTGAGCTGTGCAGGGAAAGCGGGCGCAGGATGTGCCCCAGCTGCTGCCCCAGCTTGAGCTCAGCCCCGCTGCCATGGGGATGCTGCCTGCCCCTTGGGAGCTGGGATGTGCACCAGAGCGAAGCCTTGCCTCGCACGGCTCAAAGGGGAAGGGATAATCCTGGCCCTGACCTGGCCCCGAGGCCATGGTGTTCCACAGCATCTTCCCATACAGGGGTGGCTCCAGCAGCCAGGGATGCTGCACGGGAGCAGCCTCCAGCCCAGGGGTCACAGAACGGCTGCAGCAGCCACACTGGACCCCAGCGCTGCTCCCAGGGGCCTGGGCAAGCGAGACACCGGAGGTGCCCATTCCCTAGGGAAGGGGTGGGGAGGGTACAAGGCACAAATTGAACGGGGATGGAGACCATCCGCTTGAACGTGACTCTCCCACTGACAGAGGGAGTGATTGTGGAAGCAGAGCCAAGCACGGTGTGGTCCATGCTTTGGTCGTTCAGCTTGGGCAGTGCGCAGCCTGTTTCCATGTTGGAAACGAGACCAGAGCACAGCAGCTTCCCTCGGTATCCCTTCAGATACAGCCAGGCAAGGGACTTGCAGCATCCCATGGACAGCACCGCTGTTGTCCCTAAACGTTCTTTAGCATCTCTTTTGCCTCTTAACTTGCATTTACAGAACAGTCGCACACCTTTAGCACTGCGGATCCAGCTTTAGAGCAACACCTCAGAGCTCACAGACAATCCCATGGACCTTCCTATGTAGCCTAAGATGTGGTTGAAACCACAAAGACCCTGTTCAGGCAGGCAGCCAGAAGCACCTCAGCCATTACAGCTGATTCAAGTCCAGGTTCAGAGTATCTGGCCAGGGCTCCCAATACTCAAAGATGCTGCCTCAGCATCAGGCTTGTAAATCCACCCAAGGAAAACCACCCCAGGCCTTGTGCTCTGGAGCCTGACCATTGCATGTGCAAGTATCTCCCTTGCCACGGAGCAGGCTCTTTGGGTGTCCTTCAGGGGTAAGCATTAAGGCTCTGCCATTGCACCAAACAAGAAGCCTTTCAGGAACTACAGGAAAACCCTTCCCACTGAAAGGCAGGGCTTTGCCATGGGTTTCTTCCACTGCCTAAGCTCTCACCATCCCAAAAGGAGCAGTGCTTCTGAACGCATCCTGCTGCACTTGTGCCTCAAGGGTACCACCTACAGCAACGCCTCCTACCCCTCTCATGAGCTCTTTATCGCTCTCGAAGCAGCACGGGCAGAGCATCACCTGAAGACGATCTCTGTGTTCAATGATCTCTGTGGCAAACGCCTGCATCTGGTAGCTCCCATTTAGCGAGCAGCTAAAACAGCAGCACAAAGGCTCCACAAAACACAAGCCATGAGTAAGAGCACGACTCCCAAGGGTGAAAGGCAACAGCTTCTCCTGTGTCCCGGCCGGGCTCCAAAGCCACGGCACCGACACCTCCAGGCCCCCGTCCCGAGGTGCCAGAGGCACCGGACACCTTCCCTGTGACACACGTATTAATGCTCCTCAGGAGAGCCTTGGCACTCACCACAGGGATATTTAACAACATTAAATCATGCATTCCTGTACAGTGAGGAAGATCTGCTGTATACAGAGAACCATTCCACTCCGGGCCTCCAAGCAACAGCCTCGGTCAGGGTTTGGAGGGCAGGAGGAAGCCTCTCATCACCAGGGGGAGGGAGAATAAGAGTAAAACCCACTGACAAATGCAGACACATCACTGCATGGTGAGAGAAGCCCCAGCTGTACAGTAACATCAATACACACAGGACAAGACACGATGAACCCGGACTGCCACTAAAATAAGTCCCGTGAACTCTGAGTGACCAGTGCCATGAGGACTGGAGAAGGATCAGTATGCATAGACTGGTATTTCAGTTCCCCAGATCGTTACCCTGTCAGAGTCTGAGATGCCAGGACCTTATTTTGCCCTCAGTGCAATCCGGATCAGTCCATCACCTTACACTGGTGTGGAGGAGGTTACAACAGACACCGGAGAGTCTGGTTTTGGGAACACTACACAACATCAGCTACGTTAAAAGCTGACTTTGGAGCGAGTTATAAAATACTTGCTTTATTCTGCAGTACTAGAATTGAAGCCCTTAAATCTTCCCTCTCTGAAAGCAGATTGTCAAGAGGTCTGACCCAACACCAGCACAGGACCGCAGGAGGCGGCGCCGGCAGCACCACCACACTATTGCCATGTTGGAAGCAAAGAGAACTCGCACTGCAGCCTAGCAACTGCCACTGGCTAGGAGGAGTGCAGCCCTCGAGAGGGAGGAAGACAAAGATGTCAGCATTCAAAGTGATCGTTTCAGGCAATGAACTCATTGCGATTGTTGTTCCTGCAGGAAGAAGTGAAATCAGGTGAACAGCCCTTTCCTCAGCCACACAACATCCCATCCTCCCCATGCTACCGCAGGTTGGCTCAAGCACCCTAAATACAATGCCGCCGATGCTCAGCCCTTCTCACTGGTGTTACCGACACATTTCTCCTCTCAAACCCCATTTCTGAGCAAGCCAGCCCAGAGCTTGGTCAGCCAAAACCCCGCACTGCGCTCCAGAACCACCCTGCAGCCAGCACCATGCTTGAGCAAAGCACCAACCCACAAAGGCTCTTCGTGTGCTAGAGGAAGGGGAAGACCTCTCCTGGCTGATCCCACTGCAACAACTCCAGCAGGGAATGAACCAGTGTTGGCTTCACTGGCAGCAGCACCAAACCAACCCCACTGCCAGCTCAAGCGGAGCAGGCGCGTGGCTCCAGCCCTGTCCCAGTGTTGTGCGAGGGAAGCAAGCAGCAGCCTGTCAGCCCAGAGCCTGACCCTGCGTTTTCCTGCTTCTTTGGGCTAGTCAATGACTCCCAGTTGCAAACTGCTTGCCCAGTTGAAGGTATTTGTACCGTCCCAGTAAACACGAGGAGAGCACGCTGCTGTGCGTGCACGGGAACCGCCTGCAGTCAGGAGCCTGAATGGGAGAGCATCAGTACCCGAAATCAAACATCAAGCTCCATAAAATCAAGTTTCAGCACAAATATCAAATGTTCAAGTGGATTCATGAGAAAAGAATAAAATGAAGTAAAAAGCACAGAAATTCAGCCCAAATTCAACGTTCCCTTGAACAGGACGACTCGCGAGAGTGGAAACACAAAGCCCTTCATTCCAGCTGCGTCACAGGCAATTCTCACATAAGCTGCTCTTTTCAATCCAAAAAAGCATTTCTCGGATACAAAACCATTCAGCTCACACGTTAGCATTTCAGTTAATGCCCCAATGTACCATCCTGATTGAACCATGGCAAATCCCCCCCCAAAAACAAAGAGAAAGGACAGGGAAACGGCGATTGTATGAAACCCGATTGAATCTTGGCAATATCTTCAGGAGGTTAAGATAACTTTACAAGTTACTACAGCCCCTGGCCATGCTGCCATCCTGCACTTCAGAGCCAACTGACATAGGAGCTTTCTTCAGTCTCTTTCAAGATTCCAGGAGGACTTGGGGGATATCCTCTGCTCCTAAGGAGCAGGAACAGTCCAAAGGTAGGGGCCAGCGTGGAGGGACCAAGAGATTCAAAGCTTTATTTTTCTTTCTCTTTTTTAATAAAGTTAACAGTAAAACAGAAGTCACAAGCCTTCCCCTCCCCGAGCTGGTTTCCTCTTCACACAAAAGCACACAAAACAGAGGTCTCCAACCGAGAAAATGAAACTGCTCTAAGTACAATGAGACATGACGAAGGAAAGGAGTCTAAGTATGTCCGTGTTCAAGGTTAAAAGAAGCAGATCAGGTATGTGTGGTTTGGTTTGGGGGGTTTTTTTAGCCAAATTGGAAAAAGAAATTTCCAGGCCCAGAAGCTGAAAAAGAAAATTGCAGATATTAGCTCCGAGGTACTTTGAGGTGTAAAAGTCACATTCTCTTTTAAAACAGCACAGGGAAACTCAGCCATCCCATCAAGCCATCTGCGTACTCACGTGTCCATAGCTGAGAACGCTGCCACCTACCTTCAAAACTGAAGCCACCTGGCCCACCAAAGAAGGCCTTGAAGATGTTATTTGCATCAAAGTCTACGGGGAAGAGAAGGAAGTTGTGAGCAGAAGTGAAACAGGCCGCTACAGCTTTCATAGCACACAAACCACCATACACTGAGGGCCCACAGAGCATGTTATGGACAGAAAGCCAAAACCAACCAGCCTGCTCTGAGCACTGACTAGTAGAAAACAGGCATTTGGAGCAGCTCTGCCATTCAGATGCTTTTGAAGACTAATCTGAGCCACTTCATAGTATTATTACAACTTGGAGGTTTGCTTTACGGGAGAAGGCAGCCTTCAAATGCTCCCATCTTTCTAAAGGCTGCCGTGGTAGAACACCGTAAGGAACACCTACCTCCCATGTTCAATCCATCCTCTTCTAGGTCCTGGCCGCTGTCATAGCGAGCCTTCTTCTTGGGATCTGACAGGATGGTAAAGGCTTCTCCAACCTCCTTAAACTTCTTCTCCTCTTCCTTCTGTACTTCTGCACTTGCCCCGCTGTGTCGGTCTAAGGATACAAAAGCAAGTAGGAAAGCAGCTTTTAGTTTCTAGTGTAAATGGAAACCACTGCACATTCCTAGCCATGCCACGTGTATTTCAGAGCTGTTGTGGGATCAGAACTCCTCTTTGTCCAGAAATCCCCTCTCTCCTATTTATTCCTGCCTCTGAGTGATAGTTGTGCAGGGCACATGTAGGGAGCAAGGGATCACTAACCCCTGCTCTAAGAACAGGCTGTTTGTGGATACCTGGATGATGCATTAGTGCTCTTTTCCTGTAAGCCTTCTTGATCTCATCCTCAGAGGCATTTTTGTCCACCCCAAGGATTTTGTAGTAGTCTTTCCGTTTGCTCTTCTTCAGTTCCACCTGTGCGTTCTTTAGAAGCTGTTTGTGTTCTAGAAGGAAGCACAATGCCAAAGGAAAGCGACTTTAGTGGCAAGAACAATCTCCTGCTTTAAAAGCAGCTCAAGATGAACATGTTGAGGCGACCTGGGCTGAAGGATTCAAGTGCCACAAGTAAGCAACCTGCTTGGAATGAGTCATGAATCTGATTAAAGCTTCACTGTCCACTGAAGGCTGTTTCCAACTGCAGGGAAATGCCTCCGTGCTATTAAATCAGTCCCAGACACAACCACCAGCACTAAGGTTACTCTGTCTGCATCATTTCGGGCTACTCAAAAAGCAAGGTGACAGTAAAGAACAAGAACCACAGGCAGCTATTCTGAATCTGGGGCACTGCTTCAGCTACAGGGTAAATTATCTTCATACTGGAAGAGAAACCAGGTTGTGAACCAGGCATTTCAGAGTGGTTCTGAGAGCTCCTCCAGCAGTGCCCTGCTGGGGCAAAAGGCTGCAAATCAGAGTATCACGTAGGGAAAAAAGGCAGACAAAATCACCACCACCAAAAAAAGGCAGATAAGGGGAATGTACGCTCGCAGAAAGAATGCCAATACACTCACCTTTTGTTTTTTCTGTCTGATAAACCTTTTCATAGTCTCTTACAGCATCTTCGTATTGTTCTGTGTCCATGTAACTGTGGAAAGAAACACGGGTGGCCAAGGTGCACTTCCCCAGGGAATATCAAAAGGGGGTTCAGGTACAAGCTCTCTGGCTGGATATGAATTAAGGAAAAGCAGTGCACTGGGCTGCAGAAAGAGCAGAACCCCCAAGGGGTCACTGCTCAACTGCCTGGAAGCCCAGACACGTGCTATTAGTGGGCAATCCTGGCCCAGGAACCTGCAGCCTCATTTGGCAGCACAGGTTCTGCTGTACCAATCTGATCCTCACTTGACCCAGCTGCAGGAACTGAAAGCAGCCAGCAAGATTCCAAGGGAGCTGGTGCAGAGCTGTACAGTAGCAGTGCTGGTTGGAAGTGACAGTCCTGGCACCTCAGAGGGATGGGTGCCTGTCTGTTGGAACTGCAGCCTCACTCACGTATTAACCACTTACTGTCATTTAGCAGTTACTGATGTGGAGCTTGGGGTTGTACACTACAACGAATGCACAACTGGAAGGCTGCAGCAGCAGTTTCAGTTCATTTATAAGCCAGGCAGCTTCGCCACAGAGTGAGAAATGAGTGATGAGGAAAGCAGCAAATACACCCATAGTCAGAACAGAGCTCTGGCTGCTTCCCTGGCTGGTGCCAACTTACAAAGGGAGACACACAGACCTGAACTGCCTCTGCACAACCCCCTCAGCCTCGCTGCACGACACTGCAGTATTATCTAGGGCTGGACTCTGCACAGTCCCAGCTGATTTCTCCTTGGCATCCCATTTCAGAACGTGCTCTGTTGGAAGTGGGGAGCAGCTCTGCCAGGGGAAGAGCTCTCACCCACAGCAGCCCTTCTGGAAAAGGCTCTCTGGGACTGAACGTCTTATGTTAGTCTAGAAACAGGCTTTAGAACTAATCCTGCCTAAACACAGCAATCAATAGGCAGTGCCAGATCCATGCAGGCAGAACAGGCTACACAGGGCTTCCCCTGCCAGCAGAAGGAAGAGGAATAAATTCAGTACTCCTTAAGACAGAACCTTTTATCCAGTTAAGCTTCAGATTTGCTACCCCTGCACTCAGGGCTGTGGGGAGGAGGTCCCTACCCACAAACATGCTCAGCATGTCCATCACAAAGCTCTACTTACCATTGTGCTCTCCTCAAGTATGCTTTGATATACGTGTCATCCAGTTTCACTGCGTTCGTGCAGTCATCTATTGCTTCTTCAAGTTTCCTAAGCTACAATGGCAGACAGAAGTTCAGTGAATCCCCACCAGAACCAACGCTGCTGAGCAGCATCATGACTTCAGGCAAACGAAAGGTGGAAAGAATCTTGGAAAACCTCACTCCTTTGTGTGTCTGCATCTAGGAAATTTTTCCCAACCCCCCAGAACACAGAGCTGTTGTTCCCTAGGGAAAGATTAGCAGCTTAGCTAATGAAATGGTGGAATTATGTGGTGGTGCTCTGGGTCTTCCTGAGAATGATCCCAAACCAACTGCTTCTGTGTCCAAACTGACTGCCACACGGAAAAGAAACTTGAAAACATTTCAAGGATTTCTGGTTAAAGCACTGTTTGCTTTCAGACACAGCCATGCAAAGGAGCCATTCCTTCTGCCTCCAGCTCAGCCCCCTCCCCAGCTCTGGACACCAGCCTCTGGCTCCTGACCCGGCTGGGGTGCTGAAAAGCCTCCTGGGTAGAGCAGGCACCGACACAAGAGACAGCTGAGGAAGAAACGTGCCTAGAGAAATGCAAGGGGGGGAACTGGAAGCACTGTCACATGTCTGACTGCTTCACTGGACAGCGCAGAGCTAAAATGCAGCAGCAAACCTGGGGAAAAAGGAGTGCCCAGGGTTTTTAAATTGGGTCTCATTGGTTTAGATCAAAACCCCAAGAAAGACAGGATGACCTACAAGAAAAAGAGCTATCTCCTCATTACTGGGAAGGAAACAAATACAGATCCTTTCTGCTGATTAAGATAAGGCTAAACTATGTTCCTCCTCTCCCTCCCACTCTGTGCATCCCAACTATTGGAGTTTTGTTTCTTTGGGAGTCAGCTCCGTTGGCTGTTTGGAACAGACCCAATCGTTGTGCAAGCACAAAAACCTGAACCACTGCCCACAGCACTAGAAAGGTCCTGCTGCCCAGCAGCCAGAGAAGCCCATGCTTTCCACAAGAACTGATCTGCAACTTATGCACCACCTGGCAGGGAACACAATGAGAGCCCCGCCAGGGGACTGCTTCTTACCTTTGAATTAACCGTCCCCCGGTTGCAGTACAGTTTGGCATTTGTTTTTATATTATTGGGATCTATCCCCAGTGCCTCTGTGTACAGTTCATATGCTAGTTTGTAGTTTCCATCTTTGAATGCTTTATTCCCATCTTCTTTCTTCGCTTTAAGTGCTTTGGCATTCTGAAAAGAAACACACCCTGGTTAAGGACATTGGGAAACTGGCTCGGGGGGGACCAAGCACCTCATTTTGCTGGGTGAGGGTCCTCAAAATGTAATGGTTTTAATTTGGTTTCAGGCACCACTGCAGGATACAAGGTCTCAGCCCTGCTACAGCAGCTTGACAAGCTGCAAGTGTTCTGCCTTTCCCCCCCAAGAGAAGTGCTAAGGAACAGTCAGTGCCAGTCACAGGCACTCTCAAGGGCTGCCTCATTTTTAAGATGAGAATGTGACAATGAAGTAAATTTATGGATTAAAAAAAGGAAAGAGGAACCTCAGATTTAGTCAAAGAGCTACAACAGAGGAGCAATGTGAAAGGAGCAGTGTTCAAACACAAGTCAACCTGCGGGCACCAAGTTCTTCTAGAATACAGTGAGTTTTACTGTTGCTCTCTCTGATCAAGGAACAAAGAGTGAAAGGGAGGCAGCCTTCAAAGTGTCAGAGTCTTCTGAGAAGGAGCTTCTAGCAACTCAGTTTTACCTAAAGCAGCAGCTGCTTGGCTTTGGGAAGGACACGTTACTTGCTACTGGAGCTCTGGGGAATGACAATGTTGAGGGAGGGAGAAGGGATTGATCCAGCAGAACCAAATGAGGTGTGAGGGTGAGAAAAAAGAAACCCCTGGTAATTCTGCAGCCCCATCCCCAGTGGCCAGGACTCACACGGCAGGCAAGACATGCTTTCTCGTGGTCAGGAGCCATTCGGAGAGCCTGGACAAAGAACTGCACTGCCTTCTCAATACAGTCCTCATAATACAGGCACAGGCCCCGCACATAGAGAGCGTCCGCGTTCGTCGAGTCCATCCGTAAGATGTCACTGCAACAGACACATGGCAAAGTGAAATGTTTCCCTATTCCAGTTTCCTTCTGCCCTCCAAAAGCCCTCTTCTTCCACTGAGATACTCAGTTACTTTATCAAGTCTGTGGCACAGACGTGCAGTAAGTCTGGTTCAAGCAGCACTGCTGGTTATTAAGAGTCTAAATGCAGGTAAGATGAGCTTTAAAGAGCATAAACCCATGCTCTCTTCTTCCTCATCACAATTTGCATTAAGGACTCTGTTTCCATATTGCCTCATTCATTCCAGGCTGCAGTCAGGACTCCCCACCAGCTGTAACTCCAACTCCAGCCCTCGAGACACTCACCTTGCTACAGACTGTGCCTCTGGGTAGCGACCCAGTAGCGCCAAACACTCAGCCTTGAGGATTTTGAACCGGTGACAAGCAGGAGCAAACTCCAAAGCACGATCCATGCAAAACACAACCTGGTGTGGGGAAAAAGACACACAAACGTGAGCAAAGCAAACAGCCCAAAGCCTAATTGGAAAGGCTGCACCATCAGCACCACTGAGATTTCATGTTTGCCTCTACCCAGGAAGGAAACCATGCAAACATCCCTTTCTTCTGCTGCTGGAGACTCACATGCAGGTGTTTTACCTTTTAAAGGGCTTTGGGTACAAAGGTCCGGGGCACCTATGTTACTGTCACAGAGCACTACAAAGAAGATGCAAGGGACACCTGTAGAAGGTCCATCCCTGTAACTCTTCTGAAACTGCAGGCCCTACAGGAGGAGCCAAGGCAGACAATTCTGCCCCTGTCTCCTGCATCATAAAGACACGGGGGAAGGACACAAATGCAATCAACTGAGAGACTTTGGGCTGGACAAAACACAAAGTACAGTGAAAGGCCCTCATCTTCACTGCTCTGCCTGCAACGGGCAGGGTGATCTAATGGGTCTTTTCCATCTCTGCCTTGCTGGTGGGGACATCTGCACGAGAAGAGGGTCATTGTTCCAGCAAGGTTCATCTGCTTGCCCGGCCGTGACATCACGAGTGCCGGCGCTGGGAAGCACTGGGCTCCAGACTGCAGCTTCTGGGCGAGGAAGGAGCAGGAGCAGCTCTCCAGAAACAAAGCTGACATTTCATGCAAGCCTCCCCACTGAAGGGGCACAGGGGAGGTGAAGGGGCAGATGCAAAAGCCCAGAATATGCAACCCAAGCAGGGCAACTCCTACACATCAAGCTCAGGTTGACCTGACATCCAATCTGTGCCTCATAACCAGGGGATACAAAGGTGGCATTGACCCTTCCACAATCTTGACAGCTTAGCCTAAGAATCAGTGACCTGAACTATGAGCTTAATGTGCCTGACAATCTCCTTTCTGGGCCAAACTTGGACCTTATATGCATCCACTGAATAGAAACAGTTGGTCAAGAAGTCAGTTTGGTGCCTTTCAGATTTCATGCTGTCATTTCTTACTGTATCAGGCCAGTATCAGTGCATCCTGTTGCAGCCTTTGGGAAGAAAGATTTGGAAGCAGCAGTGAGAATGCCCCAGGCAGATGTGCATTCCCCCTTAGTGACCCTCCCTAGAACACTGCCACACAACAGCCTTGGGTATGCACTTTAATTGAAGAGCTGAGAAAGAAGAATCTTGAACATGCACCTTAGGAGCAAAGCACCATCAAATGCTGCTGCTGACAACACCTGTATCAGGAGCTCCTGTAGGAGGCCTACAAGGCTGCTGGGGAGGGAATCTTCATCAGGGCCTGGAGCAATAGGACAAGGGATGATGGGTTTAAACTAAAACAGGGGAACTTCAGGTTAGATACAAGGAAGTTCTCTACTGTGAGGGTGCTGAGGCACTGGAATGGGTTGCCCAGGGAGGTTGTGAATGCTTCATCCCTGGCAGTGTTCAAGGCCACGTTGGACAGAGCCTTGGGTGACATGGTCTAGGGTGAGGTGTCCCTGCCAATGGCAGGGGGTTGGAACTGGATGATCTTCATTTCCTTTCCAACCCAAAGCAGTTTGTGATTCTAGATTCTATAAACAGCTCATTTGTGGCTCCACTCACCCTGCAAAGCAAACAGTAACAGAGCCATTTTCAGAGCTATGACACAGTTCACAAGACAGCCCTGCTTCAACAGCAGATGTTGTACAGCACCTCCCATGAGGGCCCAGCTAATGCTAGGCAGGGAAATCAGACATGCACGTGCCTGAACCAGACAGATAAGACACAGAAACAATGGAGTCAAGCTCACCTTCCTGAAATCCCGTTTCTCAAAGTCCACCTCAGCTATTTTCTCATACTCCAGCACAGTAGTGGCGTTCTTCAGCTGAAAGACAGGAGAACACAGCAAGTGTTGCAGGACAGTCACTGCTCCGAAACGCCACCAAGCAGCATTTAAGCACTGACCCTTAAGCACAATCCCTAAACTATCAGAGCAGAAAGTACTGCAGACCATGGAACAGATTTATGGCAATACTTCTGTCAACATTAAAATCAGTTTGAAATCAAGTGACCTAACTGGCAGCCCAGGAAAATGTACCCCTGTGAATGAGATACAGAAATGGCAGCAGCCTTCTATCATAAGCCCCTAACATAAGGATGTGGAGCTGCTGGAGTGAGTCCAGAGGCCAGGAAGATGCTGCAAGGGCTGAAGCAGGCTGAGAGAGCTGGGCCGAGTCAGCCTGGAGAAGGCTCCTTAAAGGGAGACCTTAGAGCAGCTCCCAGTGCTGTGCTTGCACGCTGCACACTGGAAACAAAAGGCTGACCAGTTCAATCCATTCCCTCTGACAGCCCCATTGACTGGGAATATTTAAACCTTAAGGACCTCTCACCTCCTGCTGTGCCTGGGAATTCTTATGATCCAGTTCTAAAACTCGTTGAAAGCAGCGGCTGGCAGCCATGGCATTCCCTAGGGAAAGATGGCACTTCCCTTCCCGTAGATGGCCCTGAGGAGAGTTAAAAGGGAGTTGCAATAGGTGGAGGCAAGGGTATTGAGACAGGAGTAAGAAGTCTGATGTTCTCCACGTACCCTTACAAAGGTATCATCCAGTCTGACAGACTGCTGAGCATCTCCCAGTGCTTCTCGGAATCGCCCCAGCATCATGAGTGTGGCAGCTCTGTTGCCATAATAACTGGCATTATTGGGACAGGTATCTGGAGGAGGTGTAAAAGCACTCGCTGTTAGTGTCATGCAAGCAGCTAAGCAACTTGTAGAACATCTTAAAAAGCCCTGGTTGCATTAAAAACTCACCCAATCCTCCCTGTTTTAAAACACCACCAGACTGGCTTAAGATGACCCATGATGGTCCAGCAGTTGTTCTGAGCAGCAAGGCATAAAACTACTGCTCCCCACACCATACACAGGAGTTAACTCCTGCAGAACGAAAGCAAGTGGTGTTCAGCCTGGCAGCACTGCTCACCCTGAGTTAGGGGGAAAGCTGGCCTGGTTTCCTGTTAGCAACATCTTGGCTGAAGGAGAAACCAAGAACTGCTGCAGTCACCCATGCTGGCACCGACCTGCACTCCCCCCAGTGAAACTGCCCAGGCAAAGAGCCTGCACCCAGCATGTGCTGTGAGAAACCCTGCTGCTTTGTCTGCACTCAACAACCAGCTTTGAGTTTTCAACGTGGTACTCAGCAAAGGTTTCTATTCCCAACTATTCTCACCTATGGCTTTCGTGTAATAGTTGTACGCTTCGTTGTAATCCTTCTTGGCGTAGTACGCGTTTCCTTGTTCCTTGAACGACTCTGCTTCTCTGAAAGGAAGCAAAACACCACGTTTGGGGAGGAACTGAGCACCAGGACAGATTCTGACCATGACTGAGCATTTGATCCCCAAGCAACCTTGTTCAAAATGCTTGTAGCTGGTTGCTGCGAGGTCTCCTCTGTAAACCCTGTGCATGAGAAACCACACACACCCCATCCAGCTGCCTCTCATCCTTCTTCACTTCACCAGGGCCATGAGCAGGGGTACTCAGGGGTGTTACCCTGGCCAATACTACAGGGGCACTGGCTTCCAAGAGCCCAGCAAAACTCCCCAGTACATGGTTAATGAAAGCAGCCTGCTCCTGTCAGGTGCTGCACAAGCTCAGCACTCACTGAAGTCAAGGAACAGAGCACTACTTATCTTTCAGTAGTCCCACATGCTTAAGAAACAGGGCCAAGAACAATTTCTACATTCAAAAGACAGCTAAATCAAAGAGAAAGAAGGGTGCAGCCTCAAGCAGAAGCTTGGCACTGCCTTGGCAACAGGTCCAGAAATAGTCCTCGCACTCGAGAGCAAGCATTTGCAGAGACAGCTTAGGACATTTAAAAACACACAACATATGGTTTAAAGCAGCATCCCTTAAACTCCTGAAAGCAAAGTTTCTCCTGAAGGAAATGAAACCCTTCCTTCTCCTCTTCCATTCACCTTCACCCTTTCAGAGAAGCAGTCCCAGAGGGCACTTATACCATGATGGTGTAGCTTAACTCAGCTTCACTGAATTAACCTCAGTGATTTAGTTCACTCGCTTCCCTCCCTGCACTGTTCAACACATAAAAACTGTGAGGCCGACCCGAAAGCAGCAGCACCCCGCTCTAGATTCGCATCCTGCTGTTGGGACTTCACTGCTGCAGCCCAGACACAGACACTGTTTGTCCCCTCTCGGTAGCACTCGCACAAGCAGGCAGCGCAGGAGCTGCGGCGGGGAGGAGGCACCCACCACTGAAGGCGAGCAATGTTCAGCAAGCCCACTAGGGAGAGAACAAAGGGAGTTGTGTTGAGAGGAGTTCAGCTGTTTTTCACCTCGCTCAGCCTTGCCATTGGCCATTCCCACACAGCTGCCTCATGCACGGGGTTGTTTTCAGGGAGCCAGCGCGGCCTTGCCAGCTGGCGAACAATGGACACAGGAGCTGCTCCTCACCTTCAGTTTGAACCTTTGCTGTCAGCTACAGCCCAGCAAGGGACCAGACACAGCCCTGCTGGAGCTCTGCTCTGCCAGATAGAGGGGAGAGCACACAGCGTGTGGCTGGGGGTGTTTGGAGCCTGGGTCCCATCCCTCTGAGCTGGGAGCTGCTGAACCTCCATCCACCCTCACCAAGGCAGGTGCCTGCTCTGCAGCCGTCCTCAGAGCCAGCACCCAGCAGCTCCCCGCAGGATCTACAAGGGACAAGTGCTCTGCAGGATTAGAAATGTGCCCAAACACAACCCCCTTTTTCCAGTGTTACCCATCAAACATTCAAAATACAGCAGAAAAACCAATCAGGGGTGCTGCAATTCCAGAGCCTTGGCAGGAAGTGCTTGAAAGAGAACTTTATTTTGTTTCTGTAATCATAAATGGAAAGAAAAAACCACAGATCCTATTAAAAGTCCCTTCCCTCAGAAGCTCTCTGTTGTGTAATGCACAGAATGGTGAACAGTACTAATGGCAGAAGTGATCTGCAACCTGCTTAGCACAGCAGCCCCCGATTCGCAAGTCTTTTAGCAATTTTACCTGTCATGTTCTGAGGAAGCATCGTTTAATAGAGAGCTAAAGGGCTGGGTGCCAGAGCATCCTGTCTGCCAACAGACTGCTGGGAAGAGCTGGGAAAATGGGAGAAACAAATAGATACATGGAAAAGCAGCTCTCACAAAGCACTGGTGTTCTGAGATGCTGGAGAAAACACGCAGATACACACCAATTACTGCTTTCTGGTCAGCCTTATTGGTTTGTTGTCCTTTTAATACAGACTGATGTGTCAACAGTCACAGTGCCTCAGGTAACACAAGAAGAAAGGAAGTCCACAGGTATTTCTATTGCTCACATGGCTGAAAGCTCAATGGTGACACAAGGCTGTGAAGGAGAAAGCTAACTGCCTTTAAAGCACAGAGGCAAAGCCAGTAGCTGGAAATGGCAGGCTATGGTCTGAGATCCCAGACCCAGAACAGAAGCATCTCTCCCCACTTGTGCTCCACTGACATAGAAAGCACACAGAGAAAACAGTTCTTGTTTACCACGGCCTCTGGCTCCAACAACAGCAAATGCAGATCTCCTGATATCACTGGTAATTGTTTCAATCCAAACAGATGCTGCAGCCTGAATGAGATCATTCTGCATCTCACACTGATGTAGGCTGCATTCCCCACTTGCTACTTTTGAAACCGAGGAAGAATCGTGCTTTGCTATAAATAGGCCCCAGGCTGAATGGATGGCTTTGTGATGGGACCTCAGTGTCTTCTCAGGGCCTCTCCATGCTGGACGCAGAGGACAGGGAAGGGATGCACCAAGGATCTTGGGAAGAAGCTGGTCTTTCACTGCCGGTGCGTAGCACGGGCGCACAAGGAGGGAAGTGTTTGGAGGAGTTTGCTCCCTGCGAGCTGCTCAACTGTTTTCTCCTCTGTTCTAACACTTGTCAGGACCCCAGCCCCTGTCACCTTGAGGAGCTGCTGCCAGCCGAGCACCCACTGCACAATCCCAGTGCTCCCAGGAGGGCGCAGCGGAGGAGCTCGCTGCCTGCCTGCAGGGAGAAGGAACCATCCCAAGGTTCCTTCTATTCCCTGTGCCCTGCTGCAAGCTCAGCCCCTGCTCGCTCCAGCAGAGCCGAGCTGGGAGCTGCAGCCATCCCGCGCACCACTGACACAACCCCACGGTTGCCTCCTCCTCCCCACAGCTCCCACACGCGGCCCCCGCTCCAGCGCTGCTCCTGGTTTCTGCCCCTCCTTGCTCCAGCTCCCAATGAGACACACGCAGCCGTACCCTGCAGTGCACCCAACTGCTGTCATCAGAACCCAGGGGGGGATCTGCACTAACACACCTCCCGGGTCCAGGTGTGCACAGGCACATGCTCAAAGTAATGCCCCCAGCCCCAGGAACCCAGCGCTGAAGCAGGAGGCAGACTTACTCTCTCCCGACCTTCACTCCTACTTCGTTTCCTGCTTCCATTATGAAACAGTGACAAAACCCCCTAAAATAGCTAGGATTTAAGGAAGGCTTCAAAATCCTGTCCTGGCCAAGCAATCTTTTTGGGGATGCTCTGACAAAAGGCACACACCTGCTTTTTCTAAGCGATTCTCTCAGAGGCTTGAATAGGATATGATGCTTTTACCCAGCATTTTGGGGGTTGGAATCCAGGCCAGATTCTCAGCTGTCAGATGTTCCTCAGCTGCTGGGGGTAAAATAAGTTTGATGATCTCAATAGGGTTTACAGCAGGCAGATGTCTGAAGCTTAAAATTAGCTGTCAGATTTGCCACTGGACACACGATCCCTCCCTTCTTGCAGGACTCAGAAGAGGAGCCAAACACTACACAGGCCACAGTGATACACACAGGATGTTTTTCCTTCCGTGCTTTAAAGGCCATTCCTCCAGGTTAGGCTTTACACTCTTAAGTGAGGATTCAGAGCAAAGGGAATATAACTCAATAGATAGGCAGATAGCGAGGTAGATAGAATCTCCCATCAGCAGTGTTTGTGGTTTCTGCCTCTGGTGCAAAAACCAACATAAAAATCACATACAACATCCAGTGTGATCACCCTCTGCAGCACAGCAGGATGCTGACCCTGGTGCAGCAGAGCCCGAGCTGCTGCACAGCACAGATTGCTCTGCACATCAGCACCCCCAACTGCACAAGGAGTGGGTTTACCACTGGCTGCAACAGAGGAATGAAAACGTGGATGCCTACTCACAGGCAGGGAAACCTTCAGCCTGTACATGCGAACATGTGCATGGAGAGTCTAAAAGCCCATCCTGTCCTCTACACACACCCCAGAACACCCCCAGTACCAGAGGACAAACTCAAACAGGGAAGACCAAAAGCCACAAGAACCAAAACATGCCACAAGGAACCAAAGGACTGAAGCAAACCTCTGCCTGCAGCTGTGAGAAGAGCCAGAGGAGCTCCAGCTTCACACAACCACTTCAATCCCAGCGCTCAGGATGAACCGAATTCACAGCCACAGCCTCACCATTTCTGGCAGGGGCACTCCAGAGCATT
This sequence comes from Neopsephotus bourkii, assembly GCF_033783945.1. Lineage (NCBI taxonomy): Eukaryota > Metazoa > Chordata > Aves > Psittaciformes > Psittacidae > Neopsephotus > Neopsephotus bourkii. The sequence goes on along the minus strand of NW_026902294.1, from coordinate 546,235 downwards.
TGTGAAACCCCATGGAAGGGTCTGGAATCAGCTGGAGATTGCTGTTTTCCACAGGGGTCTAAATTAAGGATGAGATGGTAAACCAACTGCATCCACAATATGCTTCACCCTAAAGAAGCATGGCTCATGGTAAAGAAAAAGGCTGGAATTGTAGGTACTGTAGGTAAGTATTTCAGACTGTCTAAAGCAACCACCTAATTCAGAGTATTCAAATACTGCAAATCCACGGGCACGCAAACAATGAATGTGCAGCTTCTGCTCCTTGTATTATCATAAGATCATAAAGCAATTACGTCTTAGTAAAAGAGGCTGGGTTTACAGCCTGGGAAACTCAAGTTCCTGTTGACAAGTGGCATGGGAATAGTGGAACCTTCTCCGGGCTATCCCATAACAACCCTTACCCACCAGCAATGCATTTACAGCCAACCCACCCCCTGTGAATGCAGGGTATGGACAGGGCCAGGCTGCAGCTCTTCTTATGCAAAATAGCCTTGGTAAGACTCCTGCTCCTCACCAACACCTGAAAACCTCCAACACCTGCCAACCTGACTGACCCAAAGCCTCGAAGCCTTCTTGACTTCTGCACCATTTACTCTGCGTGGCAAGCTTCATGCTCATTGCTTTATTAAAGGTACCTGTGGTTTCCTACCGAGGCATCAACACAGCTGAAGGCTGCAGCTACAGCACCGTAAAGGCAACGGTCTGGGCAGATCATTTCATAATGGCATTTTCCAAGTGGCTGGAGGCATTTCTCCTGCATCCTCCAGTGCTGAGGAAGGAGAAGAGCCAGCCTGAAGCACGCACATCCGACAGGATCCGGCACTGCCAGGAGGATGACAAGGAAGTTCTCCCTGGCAAAACCCCAGCATCACAGGGAAAAACTGTGCCCATGGGTTAGAACCTTTACCATCCATTTAACAAGGTGACTTTTTGGGGGTGGCGCAGCCCCGCTCATCAGCACTGAGAGCACCGTTACCCAGCAGATAAAATTAACCCAGTTACATCAACCCTGTTCCATAAGGACCCCCACAATGTACCAGCAGCAGCCAATAATTACCCTGTGACCACACGCTATTCCTGTACCTTCAACAACCTGTGAGTGAGCTGTCTGGCACGGTTCAGCTGCTGCAGGGCACCAGTTACAACCACTCAGCAACACAGCTCTCCACTTGGGCTCATTTAGTGATTTGGATTAACCCCCCGAGAAGGGAACTGTGCATTTACACAAAGGCCTCAAGTGAAGTAACTGTGTCATGCTGTACTGTAATGCCTAAACAAAAGCACAGGGCACAGAAGCCCTTGGTGCTGACTTGCAGCAATGATTCAGGAAAGGTTTTCACCTCGTTTTGCTGGGGTTTACAGAGCACAGGCACATCCCAGAGGCTGCACTAAACCAGTGTGCGTCTGTGCATGCCCGTTAATGCAGAGCCTGTTTGAGATGGTTTATAGACATCAGGCACCTAATTAAGCCTCCAACTACTCTCCTTAGTACAGTGACTGTATCACCCTCGTTTACCTGAGATCAATTGAGCCACAGAAGTAAGAAACTGATGTAAGACAGGAAGGACTAAAGTGGAGGTGAGGTTTGAGGCTCAGGACCCCAAGAAGACCTGCCCTGGCTGGCAGAAAGGCATGAGATAAGATACTGAGATTAGATGCAAGGAAGAAGCTCTTTACTATGAGGGTGCTGAGGCCCTGGAACAGGTTACCCAAGGAAGTGGTAAATGCCCCATCCCTGGCAGTGCTCAAGGCCAGGCTGGACAGAGCCTTGGGTGAGATGGTTTGGTGTGAGGTGTTCCTGCCTGTGGCAGGGGTTGGAAGTGGATGATCTTAAGGTCTTTTCCTGAAGGTTGGCTGTGCAAGGCCTACACTTTCTGAGCCACCAGAAAGAATAACTGGAAGTAGAATATTCATTTGCTACCCACGCGTTTCTCTTTTAGCAAGATAAAGGAGTAATATCCCAACAACAACAGAGGAAGTGCTGGGAAGGCACCTAACTAAAGCACTGCGTGGTAACAACTGCAAACTACAGCACCAGCTTTAGGATGCCAGGAAAAGGCCAGCTGTGTGAGACCGTGCTCCTCAGTGCTGAACCTTCCCTCAGAGCAGGGCAAGGACCCAGCGCTGCCCATGAATCCTGCTCGGCCTGGTCCAAGGAGATCATCCCACTCACGACTGGTTTCCTGTGCCCATCGCTTCTGCAGTGGAGCTTGGGAAGGAGGGAGGAAGGAAGGAAGGGCAACACTAGAGGTCACTCCCAGGAGTAAAAATCCCCAAAGATGGTTTTACCATTCCAGACGCTGCGTTTAAATAGCCCAGGGCAAGGAATGAGCTGCCCATCACCAGGGCTTTCCCAGCTTTACAGCCCAAGCAATTTGTCTGTGTTCCAGGTAGGACATCCAGGTGCCTCTTCAGCACCATCTCATTTAACTCCTCAGAATGACATCACCAGGAAGCAGCTCCTGCCCGGCCGTAAACCTCCAAGTGCTGACAGTAACCTCAGGCCACCAATATATGCTTGTGCAAACGCTGCTCCTCAGAGGCCACTTTCCGTTCTGTTTCATCCTTTCAGCTCCATCAACGGGCTCATTTTCTAGAGCAGTGGCCTCCCTTTGTACAGAAATAGCTCTCTCCTCCCCAGTTCCCCAGGAGATAACCAACTGCCTGCACGAGATGCTGCAGAACCAGGCATGGACCTTCCCCCCTCACTGCCTGTGGAGGCTGCGACACCGCTGGGAACCGGCTGCCTTGCTCGAGAGGGAAGGTTGGGATCCCAGCACCGCTGGGCTCAGCGCCTGCTGCCCACTCGCCTGCCCAAGGGGCACCAGGCCACGCTGCTGGCGCTTGAAGGAGCGCTTGCATTGTGGTGATGGGCTCAAAGCAGGGCTCTGCCCGGTCACCTGCAACCGGGATCTCCCCCTTACCCCCAGCGAGAGTGAGAACTGCTGTGTGTGGATTCCGAACGGTACCAGGGGCAAGAGAACAGGGTATGATGGAGCTTGAAGCTTCTTCCCTCCTCCTCCTCCTCCTCCTTAGCAATGGGACAAAGCCCTCTCCGGAGCGGCTCCGGACAGGAAGATGTCAGCTGCATTTCTAGGATCCCCGAGCTCCGGCTCCAGCCCAGAGACACGTCCTAACCCCGGCGCACACCGGCCCCAGGAGCTCGCAGAAGGGAGGCGCAGCCGAGCCCCCCAAAGCCAACCCTCGCCCTGCAGCGTGCGCCGGGGCCCAGCCCCGGGCTGGAGCGGCCATCGGCTCCCTGCGAGCCCCGGGGAGCGGCCTTTGCCCCGGGGTCCGCGGGGCAGGCACCGGCCGCATCCCCGAGCCCCGCTGCCACTGCCCCCTCCGTGGAGGAGGCCGCAGGGACCCGGTGCGCTCCCTGCCCCGTGCGGGAAGGGCTCCCCGCGCCCAGGCCCCGGGCCCCGCCGCCCCGGCCCTCACCCGCTCCCCGCAGCCCGGGGCCACCCCCGGCTCCCCTGAGCCGTGCCGGGAGCACGGACCCCGGGACCCCGGCGCCCCGCGGCCTCAGCTCTACCTGCGAGTCTCCTCCTCGCTCTCGGGCTCGCCGGGTCCCTCGGGCGCCGCCATGATCACATCGCACTCGGCCACCGCCGCCATCTTACCGCCGGGCCGGGCTGCGACTGGCGGCGGCGCGGGGGCGGCCGCTGCGCCGGAAGGGGCGGGGTTTGGGCGCAGAACGGCTGCGGCGCGGAGCGGGGCCGCGCGCCGGGCCCCCGCAGGTCCGCCCGCCCGCATGGGGGCGCTGTAGCCCTGCCCGGTCTCTCTGGGCCCCTTCCGCCGCCGCCTGACGGACGACTGCTCCGGCCGCGCCCGGCGGCCCCGTAGGCCCCGGCCCGGCCCAGGAGCGCCCGGCCCCACAGGCCGGCAGTGCCGGGGAGGCGGCATGGGGAAGAGCTGCAAGGTGGTTGTGTGCGGGCAGGCCTCGGTAGGGAAAACCTCCATCCTGGAGCAGCTCCTGTACGGGAACCATGTGGTTGGTGAGTCCGCGGGGAGCGGGCGCGATCGGGCGGGGCCCGGCCCCCGGCTTCGGCGGAGGGGGGCACCGGGAGGTGTCGGGGCTGCTCCCCATGGCCCCCGCCCGCTTCCCCGGCAGGCTCCGAGATGATCGAGACCCAGGAGGACATCTACGTGGGCTCCATTGAGACAGACCGCGGGGTGCGGGAGCAGGTCCGCTTCTATGACACGCGGGGCCTGCGGGACGGGCTGGAGCTGCCCAAGCACTGCTTCTCCTGCACGGACGGCTACGTGCTGGTGTACAGCACGGACAGCAAGGAGTCCTTCAAGCGAGTGGAGCTGCTCAAGAAGGAGATCGACAAGTGCAAAGACAAGAAGGAGGTGAGCGCCCCGCGGGCTGCGGGGTGGGATCCCCTGCCCGTGCTAACTGCCTCCCCCAGGGGCTTGACACGCGGATTGACTCCACAACTCGTTCGAGTTGTACAGTAGGGATGCTTTATCCAGCGCTGAGGCGCATGGGGGTTGCTCCTTCAAAAGCAATGCGCGCCCTTCCTTTGCCACTCGGTTCATTTATATTACATATAATGATTACCTAAACATGGTAGGCTTCACACCTAATACATATGCAAAACCTATTCCCGTCTAGGGTTAAAACTAGTTTTCTGGCATTCGTCCCATTGATGCACCTGTGCAGTGCCTCCTGGTGGTGGTAATTAGGGGGCCGTCAGGATGAAGGCCTGTAGCTCCTCTTCATCACCACGAGTAACCTCTTCCCTTCATGCAGACTCAATGGGGTTTCGGTTCCTACCCAAACCTCAGGTCTGGTACAAGCCAGTTTTATGTATCTTAAAGCAGAAACGTGTCAAGTTTGCAAATTTTGTTACTCTGGCTATCTTTTGTGCCTTTTCTTTCTAAACATACTATTTAAACAAGAATGTCTTAAGTATTAAGCTATGAATCTTATCTGCTACAATTCTGCCTAGCAGCTGTAACTCCTGCAATTCTGCTTCACCATTCTAGCAACTTTTGACTCCTATGGTTCTGCTTCACCAAGCACAGACAGTGCTTAAGCAAGCAGGCACAATGTTAACTCTTTATTTCCCGGTATCAGACTCTCCTTCTCTCCTGCTTGTCACAGGGACAGGGTCCCTGGGCTCAGGCTGCTGGCCTGGGATGCTTCTGAGGGTACCAGCGCTCAACAGGGCCTTCTGCTTTGGGCTGGTTTGAGACACAGAGCCCCCAACAGGAGGGGAAGCTGCCAGGTGGGAAATGTGGTTGAAAGGACCTTGGCATGGAGCAGGGATGAACTGCAGGGCCTGGCAGCGAGGGTCTCCAGGGCAGAGCCAGGCAGCACCATTCAGCTCTGCCTTTGGTGCCTGCAGGGATTGTTCTCACCCTTTTTGAACAGGTCACCATCGTGGTGCTGGGCAACAAGTGCGACCTGCAGGAGCAGCGCCGTGTGGACCATGACACAGCCCAGCACTGGGCCAAGGGCGAGAAGGTGAAGCTGTGGGAGGTGTCTGTGGCCGACCGGCGCACGCTGATCGAGCCCTTCATCTACCTGGCCAGTAAGATGACGCAGCCACAAAGCAAGTCTGCTTTTCCCCTGAGCCGCAAGAACAAGGGCAGTGGGTCCATGGATGGCTGAGCCTTGTTTTCCCTTCTCTTCCACTGCCACCTCCTCTCCTTCATCCCCTTCTTCCCTTGCACATACCTGCTGCTGAGCCTGCTTGGTGTCACAGAGCCTGCAGCAAGCACAGTGGCACAAGGAACATGCATCCCAGGGCTGGGGATGGCCTTCGAGGATGAGAGAGGAGCCATCTCCCTGCACTGGGACAGGGCCTGCTCTCTGCACATCCCTCCCGTGCAGGTGTTGGAGGCGGCACAGGAAAGCCAGGCTTCACGGAGGGATGCTCCATGGGTACCATAGGCTGCTGATGGAGCAGAGCACGGGCTGGCCGGCAGGTGGGGATCGCAGCCGGCCTGAGGACGCAATCCCCTCCCTTGAGAGGCTCTGGTTTGTTTTACTGATACCATGCGAGAAGAGCCCGTTTGCTGGCCCTGCCTCCGGCTCCACCCCAGCCAGCTCTGTGGTGTTCCCCGGCAGATCGCCACTTACCCGTCAGTGCCCACTGCTCCTCTACATGCAGGACTATTCAGGCATCCTGCCCAGTGGGTGCCCAGTGCAGGGCAAGATGCTGTTCCCGATGGCAGGGTGCTCACATCCACCACGCTGCATGCTGAGTGCAGGCTCAGTCATGACCTTGGCAAAGCTGGGACTGTGCTTTGCCTGCACACCTTGGTGCTTGGGGCTCTCACTGCCCATCCCTCACGGTGCTCACTCACCTCAGAACCACCACAAGACAAGGCAAAGGGGGCCTGGTCCTGCCCAGCAACACGTGTTCCCTTCAGCAAGCGTGGATGGAGGGAAACACCAGTGACAGGAGCATGCTGGCTTGTCTGTACTTGTTCCTTTTATTGACTGAGTAACACAATAAAGCCATGAGCTTCAGTTATCAAAATATTTTCCTTTTTTTCCCCAACAGTTATAGTACATCAAAAAAATATACAATGAACATTACAGGAGGGGTACTGGCCAAGTCCCTAGAGTCTGCTTATTCCATTTTGGGGAGGGGGGGGGCTTTGTTTGAATCAAAACTGTTCACATCACTCCAAGGTTATGTACAGAGGGGCACACGGTATCGAGCGCTATGGACTATGCCCTACAACCTAGTACAGCATATGCTAAGTCAAAGGCAGTAAATGCTTTGGATAGCACAGGAGCAGGGGGTTGGGGACACGGTAGAAGGGGGGGGTTCTCATTGCAGTATTATTGTTATTAGAAGGAATGGCTTTCAAGGGTTAAAGTGCCAAGTAGAGGAGTGTATCAGGACTCCACTGATGGGGGGTGACTGAGCAGCCGCTGCTGGCTCCAGCACAGGCCTCTTAGAGAACAAAACGGAGGGGAACGACCCCCCCCCCCCCAGTGTCCAATGGCTCCTGCAGGCTGGAGCGGGGCTGCTCCCAGCTCCTGAGGCTGGAGGGCACCGGTGGGGCCGCGCTGTCCCCCTGTGCTGCAGCCAGGGCTGATGGGGACCAGCCCGGGGCGGAGCACAGGGAGGTGAGCAGGGGAGGGCTGGAGCCACGGCCTGCTTGGCACTGCGATGTGGTGGGAGCCGTGTCCTCCCTCCTGTCCTGCGGGCTGCACGTGTCCCCTGGGCTGTGCGACCACCTCCTGTCCCTGCCAGGGCCTCTGCTGCTGGAGCCTTCCTCGAGCCACATCTCCCATCACCACTGAAGAGCTCGTGGTTGTCTCTACCCTCAGCCTCCCATTCAAGCTCGCTCTTCCCTGGTGCCCTCTCCGCTCTCCTCCTCCTCTGGCGTGGAGAGTTGTCCTGAGCAGATGAACCCATACCCAGGGGCTCCCTCGTGCTCCTGTCCTCCGTGGCAGGGTGCAGTGGCACCAGGGCTCAGTGCTGCCCATGGCAGATGCAGGTGCACAGCTCCGTGCTCCCTGTGCAGGTTTCCTGCCCTCGTGCGAAGCTCCAGCTCTGGGCAGCAGAAGCATTTCAGCCCCTTGAGTTCCCCGTTGGCTGGTTCCCATTGCCAGGACCCGTCCTGAGCATCAGTGGAGGAAAGATCCTGAAATCCACACATTGCTCCTGGCCAAGGCGTCGGATGTACTTCCCGTGCGTGTGGGTTCCCCGGTGCACAAACCCACCTGCCCCTTCCCATGGGGCCACAGCAGAGACCGGAGCCATCACCCTGGGCCAGGGCACGGAGAGGGAATCACCTGCACGGAGCTGCATCGCGGTGGCTCTGCTCTGGGTGCACAGTCAGCATCAGCACCAAGGTAAACGCAGAGCGAGGGCGAGCTGCTCCCCTGGATTGCATAGATCGGGTGGGCTTCACTCCAGCCTCGGGGCTGTTGGGGTTGCAACTTTCCTGCATATTTCCATTTGCAGCAGCGTGCTGGGAACCCGGAGCTGCGGGTCCAGCTCCAAACCACATCACTGCTGGCCTTTGTGAGCACAGTGAAAAGCAGAGCTACGGCTTCAGGGTCCCTCCAGAGCCCAGATTCCTGCAGGCTACGATGGGAGCATCACCGCTGCCGCCTGCTCCTTTGTACCTGATTGTCCGGGCTGCTGGGGACAGCTTGGGATTTGGGAATCATCCGCAACTCCCTGGAAGCTCCTAATGGGAACGGGGTTGGAAGGCAGCAGCGTTGCCTTTCACTGGAGAACCAAAAGTGCTTTAGGGACATTCACTCAGCCTCACAGCATCTCCCGGGAGGTAGGGGCAGGGCTGTCCCCCGCGGCTGGGACAGAGGCAAAGAGCTGGTGCTGAGCACAGGGACCCGCACACGCTCTGTGCTTCCCGGGGCCGGGCAATGTGCTTTCCAAGGGATGAGGTGCCGGCCCTGGGCATCAGCTATTGCTCTTGGAGTGAAGATAACGGGCGGTGGAGCCGGTGCCCGCCACAGCGATGGCTCTTTGGCTGGTGGGATGTGGACTTTGGGGTGTAGGAGGCTGGTGGGCATCACAGAGCCCCCCCAACCAGCACAGGCAAGTGGGGGCTGGTGAGGGCACAGCCAGCCCTGCCCGAGGGGGGAAACTGCCAACTTCCCACTTGCGCTGGGCTGTTTCATCCAGTAAGAGCTGGGCTGAGGCTCCCCTCGCAGCTCCCTTCCTGCCGGGCTGCCCAGAGGGATGCTCCTTGCCCCGGGGACCGTCCGGCTGCTCCTCTTCCAGCCTGGTAACTGGGAGGGGATGAACAAGAAGCCAGCGAACCCCTTGGCCACGCAATGGTCCCGGTGACCGGGGCACCCTCCTCTCCTGTGCTCAGCCTCGGGAGGGGCTCCTCTGTTGTGCGCCTGCACGGGCAGGGGAGCGGCGGGGACGCGCGGCGGGGCTGGCTGGGCTCTGCCGCTGGAAGCGAAGGAGAAGCCGGGGTTGGTGCCTACGACTACGTTTTCCCAGCAGCTGGAAGAGCCCCGGCCCCGCAGCGGCGGCTCTCAGTAGGGTGCGAAGACGATGGGGCCCGGCGTGGGGCGGACGGGGGCCGGCGGCGTGCGGAAAAGGGCTGGTCCGAGGAGCGGCGCCTGGAAGAGCGCGGTGGCAGCCGCCGGGCGCAGCGCCAGGGGCCCGGGCATGGCGCAGACGGCGGCCGCGGCCAGCGGGCTCGGCAGGAAGCGCGTTGCCAGCGTCTTGGTGAGGTGCTTCTGCAGCGCCAGCTTGGACTGCGGGCAGGGAGCGCACACCGTGAGCCCCCCCCCGCACCCTGCCCACCGCGGCTCGGTCTCTGCGCTGAACGCAGCCCCTGTCCCTGTCCCTGCTCCATCCCAAGGCTCCGGCCCTTTGGCTCGGCTGCTCCTGGGTCAGAGCACACGGGGATGCTCCAGTTGTGACCCAGGGCAGGTCCCCAGCCCCATCCACTGCAGCTTTCAGCTCGGTCTCTGCAGTGAACACAGCCCCTCTCCCTGCTCCATCCCACGGCTCCGGCCCTTTGGCTCTGCTGCTCCTGGGTCCGAGCACAGAGGGATGCTCCAGTTGTGACCCAGGAGAGGTTCCTAGCCCCATCCACTGCAGCGAACACAGCCCCTGTCCCTGCTCCATCCCACGGCTCCGGCCGCTCCTGGGTCAGAGCACACGGGGATGCTCCAGTTGTGACGCTGGGAAAGCCCCCAACCCCATCCCGCTGGCTCAGAGACCTGCCCTGGCCTTTGCCCATTCTGGGCTCTTCCCTGCATCAGTGCCCTGACTTCTGCTAAGCTCTGGATCCGCACAAGCAAACACTTGGGCTTGCTTTAACTAAGCTGTGCCAGTGCCCAGCCAGGATCCATGAAACAGGGGGAAAAACACAAGTGCTGCTGCCAGAGGGCTCCCAAGCTATTCCCGAGCTTTCCTTTTCCTGAAGACCTTTCCCACCACTAGAGCCCGCCCTCCCCAGGGGAGCAGCTTAGATGCGCTCATGGGAACTTGAGGCTTCAGGAAAAGCAGCCCCTGTGTCCCTTATTGCAAGCGATGGCAACCGATGGTTCGGAGAGCAAACCAAGCAGGTCACTGCAGGGAGACAGGTACCTTGAGAATACTCACTGCGAGGGCAGCGTTCTTCTGCAGCTTGTTATAGGGGCTGTACTTGGGCTTGGGCGGCTTCCCCGCCAGTCTGTCTTTGTGCCTCCGGCTGCTCATGTGCTGGGAAAGGGAAACAACCGGATCACCCAGAGCCAGGATGAGGGCGGGCCCATGGCACTGCATGGGACCCATGGGGGATGCCCATCACCTTGCAGGCAACAGTGAGGAACCCACCCCTGAGCCCTGCGGTCTGCACCCTGCACCCGGTGTCCCCGCATTCCCATGGGAAAGGCTCACCCAGGCCTGGCATCCTCACCTGTTTGAGCTGTGTCTCCGAGTTGACGTAGATCTCGCACACTTGGCACTGGAACGCCTTGTTCTGGATGTTGATGCTGCCCTTGTTCCCGATCCGCTTGGACTTGTGCGCTGCCCGGGAGAGGAGCTTGCCTCGGCCTCGCCGCATCTGCGCGCCGTGACCCTCCAGCATGGACTTGTGCTTGGCACCTGGGCGGCAGAGGGGACACTGGGCAAACCAACCCTGCCCTGGCAAACCAACCCGAGTGCCCCATGGGTGCCCCCCACCCAACCCACCCACCCCACAGCGCTGCGCCCTCCGGAGGGACCCCAGTCCTGCCCCCCCCAACCTATCCCCAGCAGCACCTGCAGGCAGAGGGCCTGGACTCGTGCTGGGGATGCAGCCGCCCATTCCTGGATCCACATCCAGCTGCGCTCCGCAGGCAGCCCAGAGCTGCTCCGCTTCCCAGAGACCCCCCTCCAATGCAGCCCTTTGGAGAAGCTGCTCTGTGAGCGTGTGCTGGAGCCTGGCGCCCGGCCCCGGGCGTTAGCACAGGCTGGAGCTGTCACCCCCTGCGCTGCAGCATCTGAGCTGTGCCCAAGGTCACAGCGGATCCGGCTGCAGAGCCAGGAATAGCTCAGCGGGGTGATGGGAAGTGGGGAAGGAGGGACCTGAGCTCCCCACACGCCATGGACAGGGTGCCCTGTCCTGGGAATGGCAGCAAAGGGATGTGTAATTCAAGCCTCTGCTAATTCATTCCATTTCTCAAGGCGTTAAGCAAGGAGCCGGGTGCATGGGATGGGCGCGGAGCGGCTCAGCCCTGAAAACTGCTTCTTTGCTTGTTCTTTCCCCAAATCAGCTCCCGAATTCGTAACTGGAGCTGACAGAAGCAAAAGGGCACGGCTGCAGCTCAGCCGCGGCGTGTCCTGAGCTGACCCCAGTGCTCGGCGCCGCTGCCGTGCACAGGGAGGCCATGGGAACTGGTCCCCACTTTGTGTGATCTGGGGACAGGAGGCTCTTCCCTTTACAGCTGTGGTGCCCCCCCCACCTTGGGTAGCATCCTCCGGGGAAAGGGGGGAGCTGGGAGCTGGCACCAGAGACCCCATTGGGGTTACTGCCTCCCATCACTGCCCCAGGGCGGGCCTGGGCATCCCCAAACTTCAGGGGGTCCCTGTAAGCCCAGGAGCCATCGCTTGCTGCTGGGCTCTGAAGCATGTTTGGATTCCCAAGGGGCTTCTCAAACCGACCATGAACCCAAAGCGTTATGGATTATCCTGGGTCTGGAAGCGGCACTGGCACTCCAGTTCCCATCAGCCTAAAGCCAGGCTGCAATGGAATATAAAGCAGCCTCCAATCACTTGATTAAACCTCTCTGAAAATGCCTTTAATTGAGAGCCGTGAACAATAAGAGAGCGTTTGACCTTGCTGCAACTCACCCCATGAGCCACCACCGCACGGGTAAACCACCACCGCTTCTCTTTGCAAGCGCCTTCATTGACCCTTCCTAACTGAAGCAGCGTTCATTAACCCGCAAGGCTGCGTGGTGACGGGGGCCAGGATGGAGCTGGGGTCCCCCCGCACGCGGGCGATGCCCTTACCGGTGGTGTGAGCCTCCAGCTGGGACAGGGAGTTGACGGTCACCTTGCACGTGGGGCAGTACAGGTGCTGTTTGCTCTTCTTGCCCTCCTTCTCGCTCTCGGGGCCAGAGCTGCCGCTGCTGCTGCTGCCTGACTCCGCTGCCTGCACCTCGGTGCCCGGGGAGGTCACGCTCGTGGTGTCCGAGGTGGCCTCCGACAGCTCTGAGGCCGGGGGGGAGCCCAATGGGGCGATGCTGGCGGGCAGCTCCGACGGCGACTCCTCGGTGCTGGGTGTCAGCCCCAGGGAGCTGCACTCACCCTCCGGCTCCTGCAGCCCGTTGGCTTGGGCTGGGGAGGGAGAAGGGGAAAAGGGAGATGATGGGCAGGAAGGGAAGTGCTCTGTGCCCCAATGGGTTTTCCATGTTTCAGAGAGCATCCCTGTCCTCCCAGAACCACCTCAGGCACCATCTGCTCATTCACCCCTCTCAAGGATGGCTCTTCCCAAGGTCTCTCCTGTTACTGCTTTTATGTGGCAGCCAGGCTCAGCACAGGACCCTGGGTGCAGGGGGAATGCGGCTCTCACCAGCCCCATCCCTGCCCTAGGGATGTGCGAGCCCTCATCAGGGCACAGGCAGGGAATGGTCTCTCCTGCAGCATCCAAAACACCTCCCACAGACACCAAATCAGGGGGGGAGCACCCCCAGGGCCACGAGCTGCTGGGGCTCCAGGGATGCATTCCCCATGAGCTGTCCCCAGGCCAGGGATGCCAGCAGAGCACAAAAGCTCCTTTATCAACGCTCGTGGTGGCGTTTGTGCCGCACTGATGCCCACGTACCCGTGGTGCCGGGCTCCCTGCTGCCCTCGGGGCTGGGGGACAAATCAGCCACCGCAGCCCCCGGCACCTTCTGCTTGTTCTTCATGGCCTCGATGGCTTTCAGCCTCCGCGCGTGCTTGTGGCCCTTGTAGTGGGCTTCTGCCTGGTTCTGGGAGGGAGAGAGGAGAGGAGAGGGACACATCAGGACACGCAGACTGATGCTGGGATGCGTTCCCACCTCCCCTTGGTGACATCCACAGGGGTGTTCTCCACCCGGTGTAAGCACACAAGCACTGGGGCCGAGGCATCGTTTTGCGGATGCATCGCGCGGCACAGAGAAGGATGCGGTGGAACGCGTCCGGCCACTTGTAAAAGCACAATTGATGCCTTCAGACACATCCAGTGAGCTGCTGGCTGTAAAAATAAACCAAGAAAGTAGGCTGGGGGGTAGGGGGGGCCGTGTCTCCCATTGGACCCCAGCGGGTGCCTGACGAGGGGGGGGCCGTGTCTCCCATTGGACCCCAGCGGGTGTCTGACACGCGATGCGCAGTCACGGCCTCCTCTGGTGCATCGTGAAGCACACACCGATGCGCTCGTGCCTGCACCGAGCTGATAAAAACCAGCACAAAGGAAAATCCCCCAAACCACTTGCATCCTCTGCAGGCGGGGACAATGCAGCACTGTCCCCACAGAGCCCCGCTCCAGCTCCTGGTGGGATGTAAATGCAGGATGAATGAGACCCCTGAACCGCTGAGCAGCATGCATTCATTGGCACAGCATCCTCGGAGGCCGCTGGGGCTTCCCATGCAGGGTGGGAAGAAGCATCCCCTTCCCTGCCCCCATGGCTTTCCAAGGGCTGGGAATGGTGTCAGGGATGCGCTGGGTACATGGGAAAGCGAAAGGCCCATCCAAGCATGGGGCCTCATTAGCAAACACAATGAACCTTCAGCAGATGCGGGGTTGGGGCTGCAGCTGAAGTGGGTCACTGGCACCATGCAGGAACCCCAGTGGAGCGTGAGGGTCCTTGGGGGGACATCCCTCCATCCTCCCTGTTGTCATGCTCATGGGAGCAGATGGGTTTACACCAGCACAAGCAGAGCCAGCCCAGATGAAGGGCTCTGAGCTGCTGCCCATGCAAAGGAGGCTTTTGCTGTTCCAGCCCCATCCCTCTCCTGCTGGCTCTGAGCAGAGAGCTCCCTTGCAAACCTCTTCATCAGTTTCCCCACAAACGATCAGCTGTGCTCAATTCATTACCACAGGGATCAATGGATGCTTCCTTCCTCCCCTCTACAAGGTGGTTGATTTACTTGGCTGCGATTTAAAACCCAAACCCCCTGCCACAGCAGAGCTCTGGGGAGCCAAGGCTTGCGTTCAGCTCCCAGGGACCAGACGTGACTTGCAGGGGCTGATAAAGCAGCTTAAGCACAAACACTGAGGCCAAGGCAGGAGGGGACAAAACGACACGGGGCAGAAAGAGCCAGCAAGGCAAAGAGGGGAGCGCCTGGGCCCATGGGATGGGGATGTTAGCAGGCAGAGCCCCAAGGAGCTCCCGCACCATGGGATGCTCCCGCACCATGGGATGCTCCCGCACCATGGGATGCTCCCGCACCATGGGATGCTCCTGCGGGTACCACTTACCGCAGAGTTGAAGCGCAGGTGGCAGATGTTGCAGGAGATGAACTGCTTCTTCTTGAGTGGTGCGGGCATGCCGAATGTGTGGCTGATCACCGCCTTCTGCACCGGGTCCATCTGCAAGGGAGCGAAGGCACAGGGTGCATGGGTGCCATGCAGTGATGGCCACCCCAGTACAGTGAACTGGTGATGCCCTGTGCCATAAACACCAGCAGAGCTCCCCTTCGGAGTGTCCTTTCTAAACCATCCCTGCATAAACCCAACCTGCAGGGACCCAACGCCTGCTGTGGCCTGGTGGGGGGATGAGGCTGCTGCAGGGGCACAGGCTGCAGCCTCCCCGAGCTCCCCTGCGTGTCCCCCCTTCCCCTCTCCCCATCACAGACACTGGTGTCATGGGTGGCAGATTACTGAGCCCTTGGTTGCTGCCCTTGAGCTGCCATTGAAGGAGCAGAAATCACTGAAAGAGGGGGCAGAGGTGATCAAGGAATCCTCCACGTGCCCATCCCCAGGGAGCTGAATGTCCCTGTGCAAAGCTGAAGGCACAAGCAGAGCCACGGGTGCATGGTCCTTGCCCATGGGCAATGCAAACACAGGGGCCAGGGCAGGAGGGACAAGGAACCCACAGCCACGGGTGCTGTTTGCCCACTGCACCGTGCCCTGCTCCCGCTGGGGTGTGCGCTTTGCCTGCTCTCAAACGGAACCGCAAGGCTGCTGCAGGCCTGGTACCCCATGGGGCAGGAGCGCAGGTACCCGACACGAGCCGCGGCATCCCCATGCAGGGGCTGCAGGCAAGGCGGATGCGTGCAGGCTGATGAGCTGCTGACAGCCCCTGGCTCTCCTGCCCCTCGCCAGGGCTCGGCCTCATTCCTCAGCCCCGGCAGCAAACTTGCTCCGAAAGCCATGATTGTTTCAACCCCAGTGCAGTTACTGGGGGGGGGGGATAAGAATAACCTCTTTGTCTGAGCGGGGCTCTAATCTACAATGCAATTATTGTTCCCCTGTGCTGCGGCACAGGGAGATTATCTTATCGGAGTGCTGCTGTCAGCAGGGCCCGGGGTTTTCAGGCGATCGGGTTTCTCTGCAGAGCTATTTCGCTGCTCAGACAGGTGCATCCGTCTTCGAGGCACATGCCTGGACAACGGAGCCATTATCGAGACCCCAAATTCCTTTCCAGGAGTGAGCGGAATGGTAAAAGCCGGTGATTAATGAAGCGCCTCTTTGCCATGGAATTCCACTCACTTGTCTGGCATAGAAATGAAGAGGCGTTTGGGGTTCGGCGGAGACAGATGGCAAAGATGCTGCTCCGCACCCCTGACGACAACCACTGACGTGTGCTGCAGGCAGCATCCCTGCGCTGCCCGGCTGCAGGCAGACACGGGGGCTTGTGTTCAAGAGAAACACCACCTCTTCCACCCAAAGAGAAGGGAAATGGCTCTGACCAGGGCCTGGCTGGGTCCTGGAGCCCCTCTGCCCCCTGAGCAGAGGAGGATGCAGACGGTGAGGAGGGTGCAACTGGAACTGTCCTGGTCTGAACCTGCCAATGGAGCCACCAGCACCAAGGCCATGACTGAGCAACTCCAGGGGCTGCACTGCCCAGTGCACCCAAAACCTGGCTCCTCGGCCCAGCCCCGTGCATCCCAGCCAAGGGCGGCTGGTGAGCATCACTGCTCCCGCTGCCCCAAAGAGAACACAAGCTCCGTGTCCTCAGAAGCTTTTGGGAGCACATGGGGGCTTGAACAACCCCTTGCCACGGCCGCTCTCTGCCCCATCACACACACTGTGCTTTGCCAGGAGCATCCCACCGGGCTCCATCCTGCACACAGCACCAAGAGCATCCCAAGCTCGGGTACCAACCTATGCCTCTCTCCCAGTGAAAACACAAACATAACATCAGCTTCTCCCCACATGTGCACTCACTGCAGCGCCAGATCCCAGCTCTGCCCAGGCCGGTGAGGGTTGTGCCACAGCCAGATCGGCTCCAGCTCTTCCTGCCTTCTCCAACAGATCTGTCCCGACAGCAGAGGTAGGCTCTGGGCACTGCACACTTGGAGAAGGGAGATCTCAGCTTTGTGGTCAGTTCCCATTGACTCACAGGACTTTATTTATCCCTGGATGTTCTTAGGGATATAAATAGAGCTCCCTGCACTGAGCTCCCTGCTGGCACTGAGGTCAGAAACGCAGCATCGCTTCAGATCGTGTCTCCTGTCGAGGCTCTGCCACGCGCTTGGGACCTTTGTGACATCCCAAGAGCTGCAAAGGACCTTTTGGGCAAGAAACGCGCCTTCTGCCCTGCGGTGGGGTTTGGGTTTCCTGCTGTCGTTGCTTTAAGTGGCAGGAGAGCTCGGCCTGGAAAGGTTTCATTTGCTGCAGAGTAAAACATCTGCTGGGTTCATGTGAGCCTTGTGACCTGCTCCAAGTGCAAAGTGTTCTGCTGGGCAGCTGCAAACTGCTCCTGCTCTGCAAGGCAGTGCCAAATCCTGCATGGTAGGGCTGAATCCTGCACGGCATCACGAAATCCTGCATGGCAGCACCAAATCTGCACGGCATCCCTGAATCCTGCACGGCATCCCTGAAACCTGCATGGCACCGCTAAATCCTGCACAGCATCCCTGAATCCTGCACAGAATCACCGAATCCTGCACGGCATCACCAAATCCTGCATGGCATCCCTGAATCCTGCACGACATCGCCAAATCCTGCACGGCATCGCCAAATCGTGCACAGCATCACTGAATCCTGCACAGAATCACCGAATCCTGCACGGCATCACCAAATCCTGCACGACATCACTGAATCCTGCACAGAATCACCGAATCCTTGCTGGGTGAGCAAAGGCAAACCCACTGATATCCTCTTACAGCACCTCAGATACAGCAGCTCACCCAAACTGTGCCATCCCCTGACCGATGCCCCCTCCCAAATCGCCCCTGAGGCTCAGCTGCCCAATGGAGCCTTTGACCTGGCATCAGCAGAGAACCGAGGACCGCAGGGATGCTCCTGCCCCTCCAGCACAGCCACAGCCCCAAGGGCAGCTCCCACCTTGGGGACCAGCCTGGCTTCACGCAGGTAGCATCACCCAACCTGACACCCCCAGCACCTCATCCCGGGGTCCCCACTGAGCACAGCAGCAGCACAACAGGGCCGTGCATGAGGTTCATTTCCCAAAGGAGCAGGTTCCTGAAGCAGCCCAGCCCTAGAGAACACGCACCAGGGGCAGGCAGGAGCCCTGGAGAACAAAGAGCAGGGGCTGGTTGAGCTCAGCTGCTGAGTCCAGTGAGTGCAGAAAGAGCCCAAAGAGCAGCACCTGAACGGCATCAGAAACCCCCGACCAGGGGGTTAGCACAGGGGAGGGACAGGCCAGAGCTGGGGTTTGAAAGAGGCTCAGAGGAATCGGGTGTCTGAATCCCGTTCAACAGCAATGGGAAGCCTGGACTTCATTTCTGTGCTCGCCTTTGAAGATCTCAGTGATAATTTGCACCTTCTGAGCATGTTTAATCCCAAAGCCACTTACAAGAGGCCAGGGAAGGAGCATCCACCAAACCCAGGAACAGCCACCCCACTGCTGCAGTGGAACAGCAGGACAGGGACCCAAACCAAGGCAAGAGAGGGGCTCCTAGGGCAGATCCCATCCTTCCCATAAGGAAGAGTGCCAGGAGGGTGGCACCAAGCAAGGAAAGCACTATTTCACCCCTGAGATGCTGTTGTACATCCTTGGCCACATCCATGTCAGTTTAGACGTCAACCAGAACATCACTAGGGCCACACTGAAGGGCATAACCCAAGCACGGGGTCCAGTAGTTTGAGGTTGGGGACCTTGAGCCCAGATGGGTGGTGGGAAAAGACCCACAGCACCCAGGCTACCCCACATCCGCAGCCACACAGCAGCAGCCTTGTGCCTTCATACACCTCTCTCTTTCTTTCCTTCCTTCCTTATTTTCAGCTAACAAACTGCTCTCCAGCGCTCCTTCATTGCTACTGGTTCCAGCAACAAAACTGAATTGGTCATGGTTAAAACCGTGTTACCTCGAGGGGGGGCACGGGACACTCACCGTGTTGAAGTTGGGGAAGAGGTTGAGCGGTGACGTCCCGTTGAGCCTCAAGGTCAGAAAGTGCTTGATGTCCAAGGGGGGATGGAGGGGACGGCCGGGGATAGGCAACGATGCTAAGAGGGGGCTGCTGTGTCCGGAGGGACCTGGGGAGGCAGAGGGGAAAGAGCAGCGTTAGCGGTGGTGCAGCTGGGGGGGGGCCATGAGGCCCTGGACCCCCCAGAGGTGAAGGTCCCAGCCCTGGCCATGTTCTCCCTTTTGGGCTCAGAACCAGCATCCCGGTTCCAGCAGAACGCCTGCGTGTGAGGGTGAGATGTGCACCGCTGGGAGGGAGGGGAGGCCACGCAGTGGGGACCTGTCCCAGCCTGCTCCCATCCCAGTGCTTCCTCCCGTTCCGCAGCCCAAGGGCAGTGGTTTCCCACTTGGACTGATCCATCCTGCGGGAAAGCAGCCTCTGACCCGTGGGGGGCCCAGGCTGGGCTCCTGTGCCCATGCCCGGCTCTGAGAGGGGAGAACGTGAAAACACACAATGGAAAGAGTAAAATCCAATGAAGACGAGAAGATTTCACGCTGCTGGGAGCCAGGAACGCTCGGTCACATCTCGCACGGCTTCCCTCCTCCTCCACCCACTGCAACAAGGGCAACGGGCTTCTGAGGACCCCTACTTTCTGATTCTGGTTCTCTCTCAGCTCAGGGGCAGCGCTGGAGCCCAGCAGCATCCCAGCCCCTTGCCCGCAGCAGTGCCTCGAGGGTCAGTGCTCCCACACCAGGAGCCGCAATCCCCAGCCCCCACCGGCTGTGCAGGATGAGGCCCCCGCTCCGCAGCGCCTTGGAGCTGCTTCCCCGCTGGGATTTGCTCCAAGCAGGAGCCGAGCCCCAGCTCTGAAACGCAAAGGGCAGAAGCTACCCTGGATGTGAGCAGCGGGCGCTCGCCCCTGGGCAGCTCCGACCTCCTTCTGGGAGAGCGCACACGGCTCCGGAGCGGCCCCGGGTCAGGCCTCACTCCAGGGAAAATTCCCCTTGCGCTCCATGAGGCGTGCGCTGATCGCGTTAATTCCAGAGCCGCCCAGGAGGGGAATCTGTGAAACTGCTCGCAAACAGAGACGGGAAAGCAGAGCGGCAGCGGCAGGGAGGGAGCCGGGGCAGAACTGGGGCCGGGAAACAGCATCTCTGCACCAAAGCACCCGAGACGGCAGAGCCGGCCTCAGGGATGCTCCGGGGCCCAGGGATGCTCAGCCCCAAGGATGCTCTGGACCCAGGGATGCTCCAGCCCCAGGGATGCTCCGGCCCCAGGGATGCTCCAGGTCCCAGGGATGCTCTGGGCCTAGGGATGCTCCAGCCCCCAGGGATGCTCTGGGTCCAGGAATGCGCTGGGCCCAGGGATGCTCAAGCAGCAGCTGCAATGGAGGCATCTTGGGGTGGAGGGTTGGGGTGTTCCCCCTCCACCTTCCTCAGCACGCCTTGCACTGACTGCACCAGCCTCAGAAAGACACATATATATGTAATATAACATGTATATAATATACAACATGTATATATATGATATATATTGCATTTACCCCTTGGAGGATCAAGAGGGCGGGTGAATGCCTCCACCCCTATCAACAGCAACCGAATAAAGGGGGGCTGTAGCTCAGCCAGTGCCACCATGCCAATAGTAAAACCTGGCTGCTGACCCACAGCCAAGGGCTTTGCTCCTTAGGAGCTGGGAGTGGTGGGGCACACGTGCAGTCACTGCCCACCAACACGGTCAGGATGAGGTACACCAGCACCTCTGGTGCATCCTTGAGCACCAGAGTGAACATTAGCCATATTCCTGCAGTCCAGGGGTAAAATAAGGCATTAGGAGAGAACCCAGAGACCCCAGAAGGGGGCAGGACCTTTCCCTCCTGGTTCTGCCACTGGAGTAAACAAGACCCAGGGAGCAGGAGAAGGGCTGAAAGCCTCCATAGCATCAGCGTGTTCAGGCACCCGCCAGGACGCGATGCTCTTGAGGCACCTCCCCAAGGTTACGGGGCAGCAGCGCTGCGGCTCCTGCCTTACCTTTGCTGCAGGGCAGATTCCGCCAGCAGCTGCGGGCTGTATTTTTAGGTATTAATTAGATGCTGAATTAAGGGATTTGCTCTGGGGACGGTGGCAGGGCCACCAGGTCTGTATAGGATGACACGACCTTACCCGAGGTGAAGGGCATGGCCCCAGCAGCGTGGGCTTCTGCCAGTGAATGGCATCCCCGGATGCTCGGAGTGCAGCTCCAGCGTGGGGCCATCCTCTGCCCTTTTCCTTCCCCGTGTGCACAGGATGCTCTTGGGGCTCCATGGTGAGCATTGAAAGGCTGGTGTACAGAGGGGAGTGAAGGAGCTCTGTGCTCCCAGCACCTCATGGACCACAGGGAGAGGGCATGTTCTTAACTGAGACCCCAAACCACACAGCATCACCTCTGTGCTGCCACATCCTCTATCTGCTGCTCAGGCCACAGCCACCAGCTCAGCCCCTTCCCAGCCCTCTGAAGCTCAGCCCAGTTCCCATCCTGCTGGTACACACTCCCAGAGGGGTCCCTTGCAATGGAAGCTCTGTTTCAGTCCATCATTTAACCCAGCCCACCCAGGACCGTGCCTGGCTGCTGTACCCAGCCCCTCTTCACCCCCCACACACGCCTGCAGCATCATCTCCCAGGCTGCCTGCGAGCAGATCAGAGCCACTGTTGTGCTCCAGCCCCACGTACGTGTGAACCTCCAAGAAGCAGCAGCGACAACGCAGGGTGTTTTTGTACCAACACGAGCATCTGCCAAGGACCCATCTCCGCAGACGCCGGCTGCCTCCAAAGAGCATCTGGTGCGGAGTCTGCCTGGGACAGATGGAGACAGGCGTGCGGTATTCCCATGGAAGCAGCCTGGCTCCCTCCCTGGCTGTTGGTGTTCTCAGGGCATTTTGGTGGCGTCTCGCATTCCTTACCCAGGGCATTAAAGCTTTTGTCTCTGGCCAAGAACGGGGCTGGATTCACTCAGCTCTTTCCAGGTGACTCCGGGAAACACGTGTGAGCTCCCGACACCAAAGGCTGCCATCAGGAGAGGAGCAACCCTCGCTCCCAACGCTGCACCACAGCAGCCCCAGCGCTGCACAGGGTCCAGATCAGTAATGAATACATTAATCTACATTATATTATATTAATGATGAATCTATAACTTAATATATATTCATAACATATTAATAAATAGATTGCAGCGTGCTGGACTCCCAGAGCAACCAGACCCAGCAAACCCAACCTGGACCTCAGCACCCACGGCCAGCCCTGGAGACGGCGATGCTGCTGCTGCCCCAGCACAGGGGGTTTGCTCCAAGCAGCACCTGCAGCAGGACCACGCTCCCTGGGAACATAAGGGCAGTGCGAGCATCACCCTGCTAAATCCTGTTTCCAGCTCGTGACAGCCACAGGCTCCCCCTCTCCATGCACAGAAGACAGAAAGCAGCAAAACCCCCCTTGCCAAGCAAGGGCACGCCAAGAATCACATACCCCAGACTGAGGGATGCTGGTGAGCCAGCCGCTCTCACCCAAACACACTCACCATCAAACCAGCATCTCCTCCCTGCGGATCAGCTGAAGGACACGGGCTCTGGGCCATCAGCAGTCACCTGCTGCCAGCCCCAAGGACAGAATTCCAGCTTTCCCTGCCTCCACCACAGGCACAGGGCACAGTGTGCCCATGGGAGCCTGCGGGACCCCCCCAGACACCCCACCCAGCATGGGTGTCCTACAGCGTGGTACCCCTGGGTCAGACAGACAGCAAACCACCCCCGAGGGCAATGGGGACTGTCAGTGTTAGGGACAATGGGGTCAAATCCTGCTGGACATGGACCTGCGCCTGCAGCACAGGGAACTTACCCAGGGAAGGAGAGGAGCTGAATCCCATGGGAGGACCCGGCCCCCGGATTGAACCAAGTGATGCTCGAGGCTGCTTGCAGTGGCTTTACTGCAGATTGAAACCAGTGAGAAGAGACCCCTCTCACCCACCCAACAGAGCTGCAGAAGCCATTCCTCCCCAGGTAAAACCAGAGAGGCCCCATAGCAACACCCGGACACACCACGCACGGCACCAGACCCCAGTGGCAGAGCAGGCCCGGCCCACTGCAGGGTGAAGGCAATGATCAGAAGGTACAACACAAGCTAAATGGCTCAGGTCTGCCCCAAAAAGCAGATGTTAACAGACTCTTTGGGTTTAGATCGCTCAGAGGGCAAAGGGAATGCAGGTACCTGATGACACTCTGGAAAGGCTGAGAATTCGCTGTTTGGTTTTGGATCCTTGCTTGTCATTTATTCCGACATGGCAAAAGAAAAGTCCTTTTAGAGCTCTTTGCACTTTCAGCACTAGGAAAATTCAGATAGACCTTTTTAATATAGATATTTATATATATTTATGTATATATATACACACATACACATATATACACAAGGATGCATTTCAAAGTTACTATTTCCTCGGTGATTACAAGATCATTCCCTACATCTCCTGCTCTTGAAACGATCATGACTTGATGCCACTGCTAAAAATACTTTGTGCTGTGCGCGAGGAATGCCAACACGCACCGCCAGGCATTCCAGGCTGGAACGCTGCTCTTGCCTTTTCTGCATCATTCTCCAGGCTCCAAACCAACAAAAAGCAGGCAGTTTTGCAGAGGATTAAGTCTAAGCTGCCGGGTGTCATTGTGCAAAGGCAACGTGACATTTGAGCTCACGAGAAGGCTTGCCTCCATCTCCCGAAACGAAAAGGATGACAAATCCTCATGGACCTCAGCAGTTTGGGGTTTCAGGTGGCTCCAAGGTTTCAAACTCGGCGTTTGGGGGATGAGGGAGATGTGGGACCGGCAGGAAGGATCCTGTTTCCTCTTTGCAGCACGGAGCAGGTCACCATCCAGCGATGGGGAAGGGCAGCACCAAGGCAGTGCCCATGGGACCCGGCTCCCCTCACTTCACCTGCGCCACGATGAAGCCGGGCTCCCTCGCGCTCTCGTAGTACTCAATGGCCAAGGCGAAGTCGAACTCGCTGCTGGCTGGCCCGTCGATGGCAATCTTCATGAGGTCCGAGAGCCCCTCGTCCTTCCCGCGCCGCGCCCGCCCGCGCTGCAGCAGCTCCCGGCCCCGGTTGATCTTCTCGGCCAGGACGGAGCCCAACGGCAGGGCCAGGGCGATGGCTGCGAGCACGGCAAAGTCCGGGAAGAGCTCGTGCATCTCGGAGCTGCTGTAGACCAGCTTGACACAGAGGTCCTTGAAGGAGAGCTGGCTGAGGCTGAAGACGATCCGCTTGAAGAGGGGGAAGTCGCTCAGGGCTCTTTCACTCACCACCACCCGGGAGTAAGCCTGCAGGAGGAAGTTGAGTTCGCTGACCCCATAGGTGCCAATGTCCTCCAAAGACTGGGGGTAGCACTTGGGGTTGAAGATGGCCGAGAAGGAGCTGATGGCCTCCAGGATGCTGCTGGGGAAGCGGTCCAGCAGGTTGCCCCGGACGCTCTCCAGGTAGCTCTCCTTCAGGCGCTCAAAGTGCTTGAGATGCGCCTTGGAGCAGTTGGCCAGCTCCACACCCTTGTAGTAGAGGCGGCTCTCACCCTCCCGGTCATCCCGGGGATGCTCATTCATCTCGTTGAGGAACTCCTGCAGGTGCTGGCCGCTGGTGCTCTTCTGGGCTTGCAGGGTGGTGGCCGTGGTGGAGACGATGGGCTTCAGGATGGAGAGGTCAAAGTCCTCGATCTGGAAGAAGCGCCTGAGTTTCTGGAAGATGGGGAGGACATCCAGGAGGATCTTGGTGAAGGCCACAAACTGGAACTTCTTGAGCTCTTCGCAGAGACCGTGGGCCACGGGGGACCTCTCCGCCTCGCTCTCCAGCAGCAGCACCAGCGTGGGCCATGAGGAATCAATGGCTTCCACAGCTGGGAATATCGAAGTCCAGTGGACGGCTCTGGGGCTCCCAAGGTCTATCTCGCAGAGCTCCAGGACGCTCCGCAGCTCCTGCAGACCATTGCCTTCCCCCCTGAAGCTGGAGTAGAGCCTGTACACAGCATCCACAGTGGTCTCGTACTTCTGGAGGTACTCGATGCTGCTGATGCTGTCGGCCGGCAGCAGGGAGCTCCCGTGGGACAAGCAGTGCATCTCCATGAGGAGCGGGCAGAGGGAGGTGAGCGCGGTGCCGGCCCCGCTCAGCCGCTCGGCCACCAGCGAGGCGCTGTCGGCGCGGAGCCATGTCAGCTTCATGGTGGGGATGCCGAAGGAGCGCATCACCTCGGCCACCTTGCCCGCCACCGGCGAGGCCCCCCCGGCGGGCAGCTCGAAGCTGCCCAGGAAGGTGGCGGAGGTCTGCCCGCTGCAGGGGGACACGGTGGTGGTGAACACGGCGAGGCTGCGCTGCTCCAGGACGTCCACTCTCTCGTCCAGCACCAGCCCCACGAACGGCGAGGCTTTGATCCGGTGCCTGTCCTCGGTGTGCAGGACTTTGGCAATCGCTGCCTGAGCCCGTTAAGAGATGTACAGGGACCGAGAGAAAGAGAAACACAAATGAGCTTGAGCAGCCGGCGGGAGATGCGCGGCACCCGGGCTCCTGCCCTCAGTGGCCCCCAAAGCGGTCCCGTGGCTCCTGTAGCACCGAACACCCCATGGGCAGCACCAACGCTGACAACCGCCACCTCCATCCAAACTTGAGCAGTTACATTCGTGCTCTACAAGCCTGGGAGCAGCAGGAAAACCCTGCAGCAGCTTTTCCTCCCCTCCTCAGTTTTCCCCATTGCAGGCAAACAGCCCGGTTTGAAGGGGACACTGCCTCGGTGTGTGTAAACGCTGCGAGTAGCACTTGAGGCTGAGAAATCTAATTACTGGGTTTGGTCTATCCACAGCAAAATACGTCTCTTTAGAGACCTAAAAGGGCTGGAAAATGGCCAAGACTCACTAAAAAATTAATTTGATTTGAACAGGCATGAACCGCTTGTGAAATTAAGAAAATCCTTTCTGAACTCTCCAGCTCCTTGATCGTTCTGATCACTCGGTTTAGGGCAACAGAGGAAAAACCCACAGTGCTCGTGCGCTAATTGAGCTCCTGAGCCTTCATCCTTCAAGCAGCCTGGCAGGCTCCGAGAGGAAAGGATGCTCCTGGACTCCCTGAGACAGACCCGTGACCATGAGGCTCAAGCTCCTTCCATAGAGCCCATCACCTTCTGGTTTGCCAGATGAGGGAATGATGCTGAGAAAGTGCCACCTTGATATTTAATGAGGAGGAACTTCCAGTCTCCACTGCAACTCCTGGAGAAGAGCAGCATCTCCCAGCCCCCCCATGGGATACAGCACAGCCTGGAACAGCCTGGTTTGTGGTCCCAAACTTATCATGGATGTGCCCTGGTGCCATGGGGCACATTTACCTGGGCAAGGACCAGGATGGAGATCTGCCCATCAGCAAACACAGTCAACTCTGCTGTGCCTGCCTGGCCTCCTGCCACTGCTCCCACTTCCAGCCCTCCTGGGCCCCCATCTCCAGGAGGATCCAGTGACCCCACTGCAAAGTCAGGGCACCCAACCCATGCTGCTGAGTGCGGTGGGTGCAGGTGGCCACAAGGCACCGTCTGCCCTGAAGCAGCATGAAGTACACAATCACCGAATCATAGGGATGGAGCATTCACCACTTCTCTGGGTACCCTGTGCCAGCACCTTGACTTCTTCCTTACATCTGACCTGAATCCCCCCTGTTTCAGTCTGAACCCATCACCCCTTCTCCTATCACTGACAAAGAGCCCCTCTCTGCACCGGCGGAGCCCCGGCCATACACACCTGCATCTCCCTGGCGCAGCCGGCGTGGTAGAACTGGCTGTGCTCAGAGGCCAGCAGCGCCTGGCACAGGTTGAACTTCTGCAGGTCGAGCAGGGAGGAGCACTGCTCCCGCGGGACGTCCTCCTTCGCCATCCAGTAGACGGTGGCGAGCACGGCCACCTTCGCCGGGTTCACCTCCGCCTTGAGGACCGGGCGCAGCTCCGGGGGCACGCGGCCCTCGAAAGCCGACTGCTCGCGGTTGACGGCCAGCGCCTGGCGGTGCGCGCCCGACATGACGTGCCGCAGCAGCGCGTGGCGCTGGAAGTTGTCCGTGCCCACGGTAAAGGCGTTCTCGGCTTTACCGTGCTTGTTCTTCACCAGCGCCTGCCGACACTCTAGGCAAAACATGAGTTTCCGCTCATAGTCAAACTCCAGCCAGGTAAATTCCTCCTTCCAGTGCTCATTGAAATAGCGCTTACACTTTTTATTGGAATTGGAAGTTTCCCCAGCTGGCTTTTTCCCTGGAGGCACCATACTGCTGGGGCTGGGAAATCAAACGCTACAGATGAACTGAACCGTGCCTTGGAGGAGCAGCCTCTACATTTAATTCTAGTAAGAAGGTCTATTACAACTCTCCTGGTCCGACTGGAGACGAAAGAGACACAAGGGAAAGGGATTAGGGCCCTGCAAACCTCAGCCTGCGCTCATCGCTTATTCCTGGCTGCTAGGGGTGCCACTGGGAGCTCGCGGTGTCAGCGGTGGCACTGGCACCTCGCACGCTCTGCATGACCACGGGGACACCCAACCACGCTCCCCATCACGCCAGGCCTCCGCGCTGCTGCTGATGCTCCTCAAAACAAGCGTTCACCCCCACAAAGGGCAGCACCCGCTGCTGACAGCAAGTGCCAGAGCCCTGGAGCTGCACGAGGGTGACTTGGACACCAGCAGAAACCCATGCTCGCGGGTGTTCTCATTCCTCCTTTGCTTGTCCCTACCCCACAAACTGCCCGAGTCACATCTGGTGGCAGCAGGGCCATGCCAGCACAATCACTGCCCTGGACCCACTCCAGCCAGGGCTCCAAACACCTCCTAGAGCCCAGAGGCTGAAAGCACTTACATACTGAAAGCAGGCAGCTGCAGTATTTATGCATCCACTTAAGTCCCTCCCTATACTCAAGCCCCTCTCAGTCCAGTCCTTGCATTCCTCCATGAACTGGATTGAAAACCAACACTGAACCTTGATAAAAGCGGTGGGAAGAGGAAGAGGAGGAACCCAGCGGAGGGTGGGGAAGGGGAGAACCAAAACAGAGGGAAACGGAGGCAAACAAGAGCAGCACAGGGCAGAGCATGGCTGAGAAGCTCAGGAGGAACTTGGGGTTTGTCCCAAGAATAAGCCCCAAGAGCCAGAGCTGCTCTCACAGCCCCTTGGGAAGGGGAACCCCTCCTGACTGAGGTGTCAGAGCTGCCAACTCCCATCCCCATGGAGCAGGGGCTCCCCTCGGGCTGCCCTGGGCACTGCAGCCAGCCCAGGTCACAGTCGGGCTTTGCTAACCCAAAACTCAGCTGTAACCACAGTCGGCAGCAAAAGCTTCCGAGGAAGCAGAGAGAACCCCCAGGCCACGGCCCTGATGGGGGTTTCTTCCTCCCCCAGGGAGCACAGGACTCCCAAGGCTCACAGCAGGCACACGGGTTCTCTCTGCATTCTGCTCTTGCTCTGGTTAACATGGGTTTGTTTGCTTCCCATGCCGCAGCACGGTGCGGCCAGGAGCACCCAGGGAACGATTCCCACTGCTCCCAACAAAGCTGCCTCCATCTCCTTGCCCATCCCAGCGCCGCCGAGCACCGGCCGGAGCAGCGTGGCCTCGGAAGCACGTTAATTGGGAGCTGCAATGGGCTTGCAACGAGAGCCAAAGCCCAGCCCCGTCCTGCTGAATGCTTCCCCTGCACTTGCCAGCACCCATCAGACATTCCCCAGGGACACGGGCTCTGCAGGGCTGGGATTGCAGCAGTGCTCCTGCTGTGCCCCAAGAGCTTGGGGCTCACCCCAGCTGCAGGCACAACCTCACTCATGGCTCGTGAGCCCAACCTGCCTCAGCCCCACTACCCCGATCCCTGCACGGGGCAGGCATTGAGCTCAGTGTCCCCTTGCATGGCTCGGGGGGGGGTGGGCTGATTCCCCCATTCCCTCCCTGTCACAGACCCCATTCACTCCCAAACCTGTCCCTACCTACCCCAGCACCGGCTCCAACAAAACCTTGGGAAGGAAACCCCCCAAACAGCACTGAGGGTCTGTGGGGAGAGCTGGGGATGGAGCATCCCTGCCCTCAGCATCCACTGCGCACCAGCACCAGTGCTGCCTCCTTCACTGCACCGCGCGCATCGCTCCCGGCTGGCCATGGGGAGCAGCAGCAGCGCAGGAGGGGGTGACACCAGGTACCCCCCATCCCGCTGGTCCCCACGCAGGGCACAGCATCGCCTGCGGGGAAGTTGGGGCAGGACCAGGATTCACTTGCAGGAGGACGAGCTCTCATCAGCCCTCACCTAACGCGCGACCCCGGCCCCCAGCCCCGCGCAGCCAGCCCTCTCCCTGCATACGTACCATGTAAAGGCTGCCATAAGCTTTGGGGTGAGGGGGGGGCTCGCAAACTTCCCAGGTTTGGGGTTCTTAAATAGGAAAACCCCAAACGAACCCTAATTTACAAAGCCCAGCCCCGACCCAACAGCGCGAAGCCAACGGGACAACAACGCATCCGAGCGGCATCCGCAGGCAGCGAACAAAGCCTCGGCGGCCGCCGCCGCGCTCACGGGCGCACGGGAGCTGCCATCTTGCTGCGGGGACTCTCTGGCTCCGCCGGTGCTCCCGGCAGCCCACGGCGGCAGTGGCCACTAGCGGTGACCGGGGATGGGGAAGGCCGGGGCTTGGCCCTGGGGATGCGCTGGATGCGGTGGCCGGGGGAGCTGGGGAGGATGCGCCCTGTGCGTACCCCCCTGTTGGGACCCCATCCCTTGGGATCCAAGGAGGACAAAGGCGATGGGACCCCCCGCACACGCAGCAGGATGCGCTGCAATAGCGTTTGCATCAGCCGGGATGGGTGCCCCAGGGGTTTGGCAGAGCCAGGACCAGAAAAGCAGGTCCTGGCTCTAGCCACTGGTGATGGGCTTTGGCAAAATCCAGGTTCGAGCCCCTGGGGACCACCACAGTGGGACACGGACCCAACCTCTGCTCAAACCGCATTTAACAGCGCTGCTGGTCCAGAGCTGTGAGCCTGGCACCCGCTCCTCACACTGGGGCTCCCCACTGAGCCTTGCGGCTCCTCTCGTGCCAAACAAAACTCCTTTTAGCAGTAAACGCAGTGAAATTTAGAGCCCCTCAACTACGCCGCCCCTGCTTCCCCCGAAGCCGGCTCCTGAGCACACCAGAATCCCACAGGATGGGGACACCCCCCCTGCTCCCCAGCCTGGACACGGTGCCCGGCGCTGGGGGATGCTCCCGCTGCAGAGCTGCGGCCCCACGGTAAGAGCCGGGATTAGGGGCTCCATTGTACCTGGCTCAGGCTGGCTCCGCACCAGGGAGGGGATGGGGCCCCCAAGTGAATTCCTCTGTTTAGGCTCCCCCGCATGTCCCGAGGCTCTTCCTGTGCTCAGGACATTCCTGCCCTGCACCTCAGCCCAGGGTTAATGCTAACAGGAGCTGGGTGAAACCAGAGACGGGGCTCCCAGGGCTGAAAATATGCACTATTTATTCTTGTGCTAATGCAGGCGAGAAAAGGGGACTTAGGCTTTTTAATGAGTTTTCAGGCTGGAGGCTGCCCCATCCCCTCTTTCCCAGCATCCGGAGCAGGATTGCCGGGAGAGGCACCCAAACGCAGAGCAGAGGGATGGGGAGCACCAAGGACCCCCATCCAAGTCCTGGAAAACAGGGGGACTTGGCAAAAGCACTCCCCACCCTATTTCACCACACCAGGTACACTTGTTATCAGGAGCCAAAGGGAGCCAGGCAGGGAAACAAAAGAAGCAACAGGGACCAGGCAGGAACCAAAACCCCCACCGGGTAAATCAACTACAGCAGCACCCAGCTCCTCACCCAGCACGGCCACAACCCCAGGGACCCTGCCCTGGGGCTCCCAACATCCACCTTCCCACTGGGAGCCTACAGGGATGTGGGGCAGTGCTTGCAGGACGCCCCTGCCGAGCACCCCTGCCCTCACATCCCCGCAGGATGCCGGCCGTCATTCCCAAAGGAACCGACACGGGAACGCTGCCGTTGGCCCCCGGGCTGCAACAGAGGCCGGGCTGGCTCCATCGGGGCTATTTTCCCTTCGGTGCCAGGCGGGCGGGCAGGTGCCCGGCAGCACGAGCGCATTCATCATCAGCGCGGCTGCTGCCATGAGCCACACTTTCCATTTGAACCAAACCGGGCACGGAGCATCCAACGGCGCTGCCAAAGGGAAGGATCCTGGCACCCCCCCCCCCCTTCCCATGCTCCAGCCCCACGGCCGCGTTCCCGAGGGTTTGTCATTGTGCCTACAAGAAGCTGAACAGGAGAGACTGAAATCCCAGCCACGTTATCCCAAGGGTATTAAATCCTTGGATTTTGGTCGCCTTCTCTGCTTTGAGCCACCTTAGCCTCCGGGGAACGATCTCACTTTTCCAACAGGGAAGAGCAGTTCCTGGTGCTCCGGAGCTGCAAACCCCAGCGAGCCCCATCCCCTCACAGCACCCAGCTCCAGCGGCCACCCTCCTGCCACCCATCACACAAGGTCAGCGCTGCACAGGGGCTCTGGTTCGGGGGGGGGCAGCGGAGCGGGGACTATGGGGTGCTGCTGAAGAAGGAGCCCCCCCCCATCACTTCCAGCTTGCAGGACGCAGTCTCCCTCCTCCCTCCCCTTGTCACAACCTTCTGCTGCGTGACTCGAGCTGGCAGGGATCAGCCCTGAAACCAACTCAAACGACATCTGCAAACTCCGGGGCATGGCCACAGACAGGGCGCCTTGGCCAGGCGGGGGGGGGGGTGTGGGGTGTGTGTGTGCAGTGCTTATTTTGTCCGTCCGTCCGTCCCCCCCCCCCAAGCCACCCCGGCTCCAGGCTGATGCTCTTCCGAGCAGAGACAGGGGCAGTGCTCCCCTCACAAGGCAGCAAAACCTTTTTGTCAAGGATCAAGAGCAGAAGACAAGGAGATTTCCCTCCCTCCCCATTGATCCTGGTTCTCAAAGGGCACCTCCGCTGCATCCAGCACCCCAGGAGCTGCCCCAAGCAGCTGCACCCTGCACAACCGATGCACTAAAACCATGTCCAAGGGGCAAAACTGGATGGAGGTCTTGCTCTATCCAGCCTCTTTTCCTCCCCCATGTCCACAAGCATCCAGCCCACTTCTCCTTGGATCTTAATTCCCAGATCTCCCCCTTTAGCAATGAGCAGCCGTCCAGTACCCATCCAGCCTCAACCCTTCAGTATCCCCTGCATCCTGCCGGGACCGGTACCAAGGACCTCGGCAGGGAGCTGAGCTCATCCTGACCTGGGGGCAGAAGCAGGAAGGAGGCAGCGAGTATTGGACTGATTCGGGCTCTGCTCCCCCAAAACCCTGCCCTCCCATCATCACCACCTCCTCTGCGGTGGTGGGGGACAGGTCCCGCTCCCTGCTCCCAGCACTGTTTCCTGGGAGCTCAGCATCCATCGCGTTTGTGCTGCCAGCTCAGACGTGCACAGACCCCCCTGCCCTGGCCCAGGCTGCTCCTGCCAGGGTCGGACGATGACAACACATCTGTCATTATATTTTAATTAGGTTTTTCTTTCCTACCGCTGGTATTTCATTGTCATTTCCGCCACTCCCACCCAGGCCATGCCAACAGCATCACTTCGGAGCAGAGGGGACACCGCAGCCCACTCCTGCACCCATGTGCTGCATGCCCAGCCCCTGCGGTCATCGGGGCTCTGGGACATGAGGTGGGTGCTGGAAGGGACCCCCAAAGCCCCGGTGCCAGCAGCAGAAGCTTCAGCCAAGTCCAGGTTTGTTTAAAGCCCCGTTTGCCGCTTGTTACTCCAGGTGAGGCATCATTACAAACCATCTCAAAAGTAGATGGTGAATGATACCCCTGGCCAGTGCTGTGACATTTTCTAACCCACATCATACTGGAGGTCAAGATTAGATGACAGCTTGGTCTAAAAATACTCCGAAGGGGAGGCTGAGGCTGTCGGAGTAGCTCAGAGCCCCCGCTGGGCGAGCTCAGGGTTGGAGCCAGGAGACTGATGCTCTCCCCAGGCCATTCCTTGGTGCCAGCCCCCAGCAATAAAACCAGTGCTGCACGTACAGGGAAACCCACCCAGAGCAACCCCAGTCTCACCACCCGATGGGGGAGCCCCAAACCAAACCCAGTGTGAGTGGGGACAGGCTCCCTTCCCCATTCACCCCCACAGCGGCAGAGAGGAGCCTCATTAAGCAGCCAGTTAACAGGAGCAAACCCAGAGCAGCACCAGGGCCCGGGCACGGTCCCAGCACCGAGCGGAGCCCCGGGTTCCCATTTGGTTCTTAAGGGGTGTTTGAATCACAGCGGGAGGAGGACGCGGAGCACTCACAGGGAGCAGGCACAGACAAACACCTTCCAACCACCTCGTTTCTCTACCCAGGGCGCCGCGGCTGCGGCACAGAGATCACCAGCGAGAGCCCGGTTCAGAGCTGAAGCTTTAGCGGCTTTGCCACATTTCAGACATATTTGAGACCACAAAGCTAAAACCAATGCCGGGTTGGGGTTATTTTAGCTGCTGGTCTCCGGGTTCTTTGTTTTTAAACCTGCTTTGCCTGACGAGTATCCCAGCTGAACCCCGAGCAGCACCACCCGCTCCAGAGGTACAGCGAAAGGCAGCTCGCAGAGGAAAGGCTGTTTCAAACTGTTAGGACAATCCAAGTGATCCCAGGAGCCAGCCGAGGGGCAAGGCTGGAGGAAGGGCAGAGCGGGCACCCCGGAGGAGCCCCATCCGCCGTGCCAGCCCCGGACCGAGAAGTCCACACCAGTGAGAGGGCACTCGGTTTACCCCCAGTGCCTGGAGGCATGCAGGCACGCACATGCTCACACGTACGTGCACCCCACATCACTTGGACATGCATGGAGAGAACCAGCACCGCTGCCCGCAGGGACCCAGCACACCGGGAATAAACGCACCGAAATGCCCAGCCCTGGCTCTGTGCATGGAACTGCTCCTAGCTCAGCGCCACGCTCCATCTGCGGCCACAGCCCAGCGAGCCCACTGCAGCGAGGCACCGACAGCACCCCCAAACCCCCCTCCAACACCCGCTTCCCCCCACAGAGGCGCTGCCGGCCGCACGCCCCCCCCCCCCCAAAACCATCCAAGCATTCCCATCACGGGTGCAGCAGGAACACGAGCTGGAGCTGACACCCGAACAAAGAGCAAGGGCAAGAGGAAGCCCTGCCAGCCCGCGACCTTTTTCTGCCTCTTTTTGCAGCCCTGGATAAAAAAATCGATGCGATGCAGTGATTGAAACTCAGCTTGAGCCCCGCAAGTCATGAGGATGTGCAGGCTGGAGCCGAGGAACGGGCTGCGTGTGCGCCGGGGCTGGAGGGACCATTTTGTTGATGCAAATAAAAA
The DNA here is from genome assembly GCF_033783945.1 of Neopsephotus bourkii. Taxonomy (NCBI): domain Eukaryota; kingdom Metazoa; phylum Chordata; class Aves; order Psittaciformes; family Psittacidae; genus Neopsephotus; species Neopsephotus bourkii. The sequence goes on along the minus strand of NW_026902294.1, from coordinate 512,440 downwards.
AGAACCAGCTCTTTAAATGGGTTTTCGGGCAGGGAACGGCAGCGACCCGGTTTGCTTAGGAAGAAGGAAACCTCACGAGGGTGGTTTGGGGTAGGGAGCCCTGATGGGAGTGGGATGGGGACCCCGCAGGTGAATCACGGTTTATGTTGGATGCTGCTCAGCCCCTCGCTCCGAGCCCGGGTTCCTCCAGCCCCACGCGTTCCTGGAGCTCTTCCCCACTAAAGAACCCACCTCAATTTTTCACTATTAAGTCTGTGGTCAAAATTGCAACGGGATGGAAAGACACCCCCGCCCCCACCTCACCTCCCTCTTCCCCATGACCTCAGCCGAGCTACCCCGGACAGAAGAAACAACCAGCTGCATTTTCTCCCTTAAAACACAACTCGCGCCGTGATTTATCGCCTTCTGCCCAAGCTCAAGTAACTCGGTGGAAGCCGCTGCTCGCAGGAGCGCTCGGACGAGCTCCGGAGCATCCCATACCCGGGACAGGAGCACGGCGAGCTCCCGGACCCCCGCCCCGACAAACCGCGCTCCCCCCGGCCCAGGGGTGACCCCGCTCCCCCCCCAGCTACCCCGGAGGGGGGAAGTTGCGCTTCACCCACCTAGAAGCATTTTGGATCCGGCTGCGTCCCCTCGGCGCTGCTGCTGCTGCCTCCCGCTCTCCCGGCTGGGTGCGGGCAGGGCGGGCAGAGCTGCGGGCAGGGCAGGACTCGCCCGCAGCCCCCGCCCAGCCGCGCACCCCCCACCCAATGAACAGGTTAAAGCCGCCGGGCGGTGCGAGCCCCTCACCCGCGCGTCCGGCCCCGCCTTGGCCCGAGCCCGAGCGCAAAAGCCGCCGGAGGTGCCGGGTATTGAGATGGAAATGGAGGGGAGCGGGGGGAGGGGGGACCGGCACCCCCCCCACCCCCCCAGGCACAGAAGGGGTGCTCCGGGCTGGAGGAGGGAGCCTACAAGCGGGGGCACAGGAGCCCCCCCCCAAGGAGATGGTTTTGGGGCCCCAAGCTCGGTCTCCCCGCTTGGGGACTGGGGGGAGGGGGGGGGCGCAGCGGCACCGACCCTCTGGGGGAGCTGCTCCCCAGAAATCCCATCGTTGCAGGCACACGGTGGTGGGATGAGGCTGAGCCAAGCATCCCCCTGACAGGCATCACCCCAGAGTGCCCGGGAAGCCCAGCACATCCCACGCTGCTGCCATGCTTCCCTCACTCCAGTCCCTAGTGCACCCCTCGGCTTTCGGGGTTCAGGCCCAAGAGCAGCAGTGTGAGAGGAGGCTCCCAACTTGACTGCATGGTGCCCCTTGAAGAGGGAAAAGCTGCCTGTGAAAGGGGGAAACAATTGTCTCCCCCCTCCAAAAGGGAGACGGGGAAAACAGGCAGGGATTTCAGTACTTCCCTTTAGTCAGACAACACAAGGAGCCCGGCAGAACCTCTCTCCTTCAGCAGAGCAAAACCAAAGCCGTAAACCACGAGATGCCAAATCACCTCCCCAGGCACTGCAGCTGGACCAGGTGCTTCTGGGGTAGATTCCAGCCTTTCGGGGCTCTGAAAAGCACCCAAAGCCTTTGGGCCTGCCTGCATGGTGCTGAGGACCGGGGCATCCATGGGTCCTTCTCCCAGTACCCACTGGGCAGCACCAGGCATACATTCAGGTGATGCTCTCAGGGCCCTGAGCAGCAGCCACTGGTTTAGCCCCAGCACTCACTAATCTGTGGTCAACATCTGGACCCGTGCTGCCTGGTACTGGCCTCCCCAGGCTATTTAAACCCCATATTAATATGTTCAATGGCATCAGCAATGTGGCATTACCACAAGCAGAAGAGAGGCAGAGGTATCAAGACCAGGAGGAGCAGGGGGCTGACAACCACCATGGGGCTCTTCTTTTCCCTACAACAGCCACAAACCATTGGCAAGTTTGCCATCTCTCAACTTCCAGCCCCACTGGCAAGGACCAGCCAGACCAATGCACAGCCTGAACCTCCCACTGCATCCTCCATCCATCCTCAGTCAGCCTGGCCCTGACCAGCCAGTGACAAGGGTTAAGGGTGGTCTTGGCAGTGCTGGTGTAATGGTTGGACTTGATGATCTTAAAGCTCTTTTCCAACCCAGCTGGTTCTATGGCCCATTGGGGCTGGAGCTGAGAGGGGTCGAGCTGGCGTGACCGGGAGGGGTGGGAATGAGGAATGGCAGCGTGGGACTGTGGTTTATGGCGGAGCTTTGAGGCCAGCTGGAGCAGAGGCTAATTGCAGGTACTGATTACAGACCCCGGCCGTTAACGCCTCCTGCCCAGCCCCAGCGCATCCCTGGAATTTCCCGGCCATGCAGCGTGGGTCCGGCTGGTGCATAACTTTCTATATTTGTATGTGGACCCCAGCACTGGCACATGGCAGCGACACAAACCCTCCCACCAGGCCCAGACCCCATCACCCTCCCTACTGGGGGGCATCACCAGCCACCCCATACCCAGGCAGCAAATCCCACAACCACTGCTTCCACAACATCCTCTACTGCTGAGCATCTTCACTGCTGCAAAGGGCACCTGGGGCCGTGACAAACGGCTTCACCATCCCTCTGTGACACCGTGGGAGGCATGAAAAGAAACTCAATCAAAGCCACGGGCATCGCTGTGTCAGATGCTACAACCCCCCCCCCCGCAATCACTGCTTCTCAGTGCAGGGCCCCCATGGCTGAGCAATGGAGGCAGTGGTGGTGAAACCAGAGGTGTCTCGGCACCAGGGCCTGCCCCGGCACAGCCACAGCCCCCGGCAGCCCACAGCTCATCATGAACCTCTCGGGAGAGGCAAGTCCCAACCACGCAGTCAGAGGGGGAGCGTTCCCTGTGCCTGTGCTGAGCCGGGCTTGCTGGGGCAGGTCTGCTCGAGCTGTGCCTGCAGCAGCAGCTCAATGGGAAGAGGAGGGAAGGAGCTGGGAGGGTGCTTGGGAAGCAGAGTGGGTCTCCGACCCATCAGGCTCAGTCTGGGCACGGGCTGTCCCTAACGCCACCAATTCATTGGGCTCTTTGTGAGGACAGGCTTGGGGAACCACAACAGTGATTACCCTGAAGCCTAATGAGGGCAGTGTTAAACTCTGCACCGGCCGAGTGTAAAGGGCCCATGGTTTAACCACCAGAACCACTGAGAGATGACCAGGACTGGCTCTGCCCAACCTTAGACTCCAAAGCCTGGCAAACCAGGAGCAGAACTGGGCAATGAACACATCAGTGAACAAGGGAGACAGAGGGATCAAACCCATCAGGAAGCTGCCCCCCCCGCCCATCCCAGCCGAGCCCTCCAGCGTCTTTCTGGCTGACTTTGTTCACCGAGGATTTAGGCTATAATTTGGGGGTGAAAGATGCCAGATAGGATCAGGACGGATACACCTGCAGGAACCGGATTGGTTTTCCTCTCCTCTGAAACTTGAGCCCATAGAAGCAGAGGCTGAGGCGCGGAGCAGCCGCCAGCAGCGCATCCCCGCCGGGCTGGGAAGGAAGGTGCTGACCTTTCCTGCTCCCGAGTTTGCTCTGGATTAAGATAACACATTTAAAGGCTAAATCCTCCCCCCGGGGGGTTCCCGCACAAAGAGATGGGGTTTTGTGGCTCACATTCCACACACCCCCCATAATGAACAGACCCCGGCCCGCGGGCAGCTGCCCACCCCAATGGGATCAGAGCATCCCGATGTTTTAGTTCATTCTTCCTGGAGGTTTCTGCTTTTATCCACCTGGAAGGATGCGTTTGGCTGTGGCGATGGGGGGACATGCACCCCCCAGGAATCAGTGGTTTAACCTCAGTTTTCCCCACAAAGGGAAGGTCTGGTATCATCGTGTTCCAAAGAGCCACGGTAACATCCAAACACCTCTGCTTTCCTTCCCTGTGCCACTTTAATCTTTGCTGTTTCAGAGGAACGATATCGCCCTTTCATCATGCGCGAAGCTGCAGCTTTAAACTGTGATGGAACCTCCTTCATCAAGGGCCGTTTTGTGGCAGGGGGAGGTGTTAAAACACCATTTCCTCCTCCTTTTAGTAAAGATCCACCTCAAAAAAACCCGCAGCTTAAAGCGGTTTCAATATGTGTGATCAGCATTCTGACCCTTCAGCAGCACAGCCATTGGTGCTGCCCCGGTGTCACTGCTGAGAGCAGCTGCCACATCCCCAGGCCTGGGATGTCAAACAGGGGCTGCTCCATCCCTCAGCGAAGAGCCCCAAGGACGTGCAAGTGCTTGAATAAAGGAGCAGAGCCAGCACCTCCCGCGCTCATCCTCCTGCCCAGGGACATGTCTAATTACAAAGGCATCCAGGCCAGGTCTGCAAATAGGGCGGAGAAACGGGATGACCTAAAAATGTTTAATTATCGGGGAAAGAGATGGAAATTACACCTGGAAATAGCTTCAGAGAGCATCATTTTCCCATCTCATTTCAGAGGGGCCCCTCTAGCAGAACCAGGGCACAGGATTTCGCCTGCAACCACACTTCAAGCGCCCAAAGAAAACCTTTGCGCAACACCGAGACCTTCTCTCTGACACGGCAACGGCAGCATAAATGAAAGCATTCCTCCTAAACCCATGGCTGTGGAAAATACCAAAGGTGAACGGGAGCAGCGTTTGCTTTTGGAAGACAGCAACAACTCCAAGGCAAGAGCGGGGAGGGAAACCTGATTTACGCAGGTAAATGCAGCCCAGCTCCAACCGAGGGTAACTGCCTCCCATGTGCTGGAAGCAGAGGGTCAGGTTGAGGGAGCTGAGTATCCCAGCATGGACCCACCTCTGGGGCTCCGTGTCCCCTTTGCCCAATAGCCAGAACCCGGTTGTCTCCCTGTTATGGCACCACGGGGTTATAAAGAGGAGAGATCACCCTGGGAAAGACAGCATAAAGCATGACGAGGGCAGATCAGCTCTTCACAGAAAATCTTCTATTGCTTACGACTTACTGTCTGGGAACATAAACCAGTTTAACCAGCCGGCCCTAAATCACAGTGACAGCTTTACACTACCCACAAACCTCTGCTCGCCCTCATCCAGCTCAGCCCAACCTCCCCTTTCCACAGCCACCCAGTTTTAAGCCCTCATTCCCCCCCTTCCTCCAGCAGAGAAGCACACACATAGGATGGAGCAGTGAACCCAAGGCACAGCAGGGCCCGGAAGGGATGAGCTGCATTCCCAGCCTCGCTGCTCATGGAGATCCTGGACAAGTCCCCCTTCCCAGTCCCCATCCATCCCTTCAGCCCCAACGGTCTTTGGTATGGACATCGCATGCACAGCCCGCGGCTTGCCCAGCACCTCTAATCCATGCTGATGGGAGCAGGATGCTGCAGGATGCTTCCCCTCTCCCACAGCGGAGCAGGGCAGTGGCTGCCCTTGTCACTGGCAACAGCACTGAGGTCCTGCGCATCCTCACCTCTCCATAGGGACATTTAAGGAGTGAAACGTTCCATCAAGCAGGGCGCTAACAGGCAGAGCCCTGCTCACAGGCAGCTGATGCTTTTAGCATCTTCCCCCCCCCCCCCCCCATAATAAATCCCAGGCTTTTCCTCTTCCAAATCTGCTGAGCCGATGCTACATGGGAAACTGTGAAATATTCCATGGCCGCATGTTCCCCGTTGCTCTTAATCCACTTCTAATTAAGATCACGTGTGACGCAGCCCTGAGCTAAGTGGCCATAAAATGCTATTGTGGCAACTTGATAGCAAACCAAATGGAAGGAAATCATAGCAAAATCCAAGATTAAGGATGATGGGCTCACAAAATACAGCGCTTAAAACCAACATGAGGCAATTTCCTCCTGATGTGAGGAGGAAACATCGCCGCCAGCAGCATCCTCTGGGCACAGCTCAGCCTCTGCAGGCAGCGCGGAGCAGGGACCACTGCTGCTCCACATGGATCTGACTCATATGCACTGCACAGAATTCACACACAATCCCATAGGGAACAGACCAAACCACCCCAGAGCACCCCCTGGACACCCCAGGCTGTGATTCAAGCCAATGACTTCCCAAGCCTCCTGAGCAGCTCATCCCTGGCATCAGTAGCTCCCACAGCAGAGGAGACACATGGGAATACAGTGCTGGCTGCTGCATCTTCCCAGAATTCAAAGGACTAAACCCCTTTATCCCAGAAACAATCCCAGCCTTTTGATGAGGGGGATTTTAAAAGGAAGGAAGGAGCAGGGGCTGGAAGCATCACCAGGAATTGGCCTGGCACCTTATCAAGGGAGGAATTGGCTGCACAGGACCAGGTGTTGGACTAAAGCTCCCTGCTCCCTGCGTGATGCTGCATCCTCAGCTGATGACCACTGCACCCTTCCCAAGAAGCACCTCGTGAAGGTCAGAGCAGCTTCACACCACGGAGACAATCTGGGGACTGGCCCAGGACCAAAAGCCAGCCTCCAGCATCAGTGTGCAGCCACCAGCGAGGTCCCCCCTTCAGAATGACCCTGTCCCTCCCATCACCCATTCATTCATCACCCTGACCTATGCATCCTCCCTATCCTCTGACATGGGTCCAGGTCCTCAGACCCCCTCATTTCCACTCAATACATTGAGAAGCTGCAGCTTCCCACTCTCCCCTGCCATGGTCAAGACCCCCATGGCCCAGGCACCAGCCCTCCTAAAGGTTAGGTTTGATTCAGATCAGCTTCATTTGTTATCTTTTGGCCTCATCTGCTCTTTAAGACAAACCCCTCCTGCACACACAGCCAGAGCATCAGCCCTGACCTCCTCCTCTCTCTGAGCATCACACACCAGCAGGTGCAAGCAGAGCCCGGGAGCTTCTCTGCAGCAACCTTTGGCCAAGAGTTGAATTTCAGCTGAAGTTACTGATTTAATACAATCGGTGATGAGTTCTGATGCAGCTCTGACTCCATGAGAAGCCAAGGAGCTGGGCTTTGCATGGAGAGAGCAACAGAATGGGATATTGCCAGAGGAGCAGTCTTCCCCAGGTCAATGGGCTGGCACAAGGCTAATGTGCCATGAGGAGGGTTTGGGCTCACACGGAGCCCACAGGCCCTTTCCCTCCCTCCCAAAATAGCCCTGTTTTTGGCATAACAAGAGCGTTTAGTGGAATGGAACCAATGTCCCCTTTCCCCACCCAAACGGCCTGTTCAAACCCACCAGCTCCCCCCATGCCAGGGCTCTGCTTTCCCTAGGGATGCTCCGAGCGGCTTCAGGACTCATTTACCCACAGGGTTATCCCAGCCCAGCCCAGGGCACTGATGGAGGAGCCGTTCAATGGGAGCAGACTCCCCCCCAGCACCCTGCACCCACTCTGTCACAGGCAGGGGCTCGGCTGGCACCCCCCTGTGCAGCACAAGAGCCCCGGCTCCCAGAGGAGCGCAGGTTCCCCTGGGGTCCCCGCGTCCCCTCTGCCGCAGAGCCAGCGATGCCGGAGCTGTCAGCGCGATTTCTCTGCTCATCTCAGAGCGTTCCGCCCTGCAGACACGCACAGACACGGCCCGGCTCCAACAGGGAACCGGAATCGACCCCTTTGAGAGGAGCCCTGAGCTCGGGGCTGCGCTGCCGCGGAGCGGGGATGGCACCAGGCAGCCCTGGGGAGGGAGCAGGGAGCAGAGGAGGAGCTCCTGACATGGATTAGCACCGGGACACAGCCGGATCCGGGTGGTCCGGGAGAAGCAGCTTGAGGTGGGCTCTGGACGGAGCATCCCTCCCACCATCCCCAGCCAAGGGGCATGAGCTGCTGTCGGCTCGCATCTGCCAGGAAACCAGCAGGCTCCTGCTCCAAAGGAGATCACTTCCTACTGGTTCCAGTGCAATGGGAGCTGACAGGGACATGGACTAGGGCAGCAGGAGAGCACGAGCTGCTCCTCCCACCCCAGGGCTGGTTTGGGACACATCGGAATGGCCGTATTTGGGAGCACTCAACAGTGAAAGGGTAAATTAAATGCTCCAGCTCAGCCCACCCTGCAACGGGCAGCCCTTGAGATGGTCCAGAAGGAAAAAGGGAAGCAGCAAACCCATCCCATGCCCTCTGCCAGCACATAAGAAGCACTGGAGGCTGAGCCAGTTTTGGGGTATTGCAGCTCTCTGCGCTCATTCAGTACCAAAACAGAGGGGTCCAACCCCTGCTGTGGGAGCACGAGGATACCAAGAACAAACCGAGCTCACCTGGGCACCCTTGAAAGCCCCAGGCAGTAACTGAATCATTCTTGACCCAGTTGGATTTGAACCGGCATCTGCAACACGAAAGCATCTTTCATCTGTGGACATCCCCTACCCAATAGCTGCAATTCAACACGAGACAACAGCGATCTGTGATTTCATGGCAAGAGAACGCCTCACGAACAATGATTTGGTTTTAAGTTGGGGTCTTTCTGGCATCGAGCTAATAAATGGTAATGATAGTGATTATCACATCTGTTTGCCAGCTCAGCTCTCCACAGCCTTGCTCCACGGAACGCCAGCGATTGCAGCCTCTGCAGAAATCACTGATCAGAGAAGCCGGAGGGGAAGGGGGAAGATGGAGCTGTGAAAAGCTGCCTTTGATGTAGCTGGGATGTCAGCATGAGACAGAGATTCCCGCTCCGAGGAACATCCCAGCTTTGTCTGACTCCATTATTTCATTTAATCCCTTGTCTTGACAAACTCCCCTGCTCCTCCCAAGGCTCCCCAGCGCTGATGTGGTACCAGGGTCCATGCACCCTGCCCTCACCATGGTTGTGCTGGGCTGAGCTGGGACAGGAGCTGCCTGACAAGGGGTGACTGCACCCACGGCCGCAGGCAGGTTCACTTGCTCAGCACCCAAAGGTGCTGGTTTGGCCAGCAAAGGGCTCCAAGAGGAGTGTGATGGAGCAGAGCCCCCCAGCACCAAGCACCCACCACCTCTGCCATCACGCTGCAGCCCTGGAGCACAGACTTCCCCAGTGCTTGTCCTTTGCTCTCTTGGTGAGGCTGGAAGGGCATCAGTGGGTGGTTGGACTTGAGGGGGGTTCAGCCCCTCTCCCAGCACAGGTGACATGGGGCTGAGTGGCACCGAGCACCCACAGTGCCAGCGGCAGGCATCACATCAGGCAGTTCCCAGCCCCAGTGTATGATCCATGGCCAAGTTCCCAGCCTCCAGCTCACACCTCCAGGAAAGGTGGCTCGTGACAGCGCTGGAAATGACACGTTTACAGCCAAAAGCACTGGGAGAAGGTCAGTGCCAGGCTGCGGTGAGAGCAGCAACCAGCACCGTGTCCCCACCGCCGCGGGGAGCAGGCACCGGCTGCTATTCCCCTACATAAGCAAATCCCAGCCCTGCACGAGCAGAAGCCAAGCTTCACCTTGGACACAGAAGCAAAGCGTGCGGGAGGCTGACAGAGCCCCAGGTGCTGGCAGAGGCCAGGGCAATGCAGCAACACAAGGAGCACGCCTGCACGCTCCGAGAGTCTTTGGCTTGGTTGGAAACGCATCCCTGGACAGAGGCACCGCCGGGTCCAGGGGGGGAATCTGGAAGCTGCAGGCTGGAATTTATGAGCCCTGTTCCCATTAAAATAGCAGGCAATATTTCCAGCTGTCAGGCAGCGATGATGAACAAGCCCAGCTCCTTTGCATATTCCAAGCCTTGCTCAGTTGAAGCCACCACCAGCGAGGGCAGGGTCTGGCAGGCAGATGACCACTGCCATGCTCGGAATGCGGCTCCAGCTTGCCCAGTCTGCAGCAGGAGCAGGCTGATCCCCCGGGCTCTGCCAAGGCCAGGGCAGCGCAGGCAGGGCCCTGGCACCAGCCCCAGGGCCCAGCTCCCACCCTCGGGGTCTGCTGGGGACGAGCATCTCCTGCCCGGCCAGGAGCCAGGTCCTGCCTTTGAGGAAGTTCAGTGCCCAGCAGGATGGAAGGTGCTGGAGGGGAGCTGGGGTCCCGAAGCCACCAGGGAGCACAGACACGATGGCACCAGCACCAAGCACAGCCACCACGGTACCAGAGAGCATCAGCGTGTGTGTGGGGCACGGTGCTTGTTAACCAGGGTAGGACCCAGGATGCAGCTACTACACATTGAAGGGCTGCAAACAAACATTTCCTGACGAAACCAGGGCCTCCAACCCCTTCCTGCTCTTCCTGTGGCAAGGGCAATGGGGTGCAGGGGCCAGCGCCCAACACCCCAATTTACAGGATCCCAGCACATTCCTGCCCTTTCCCTCTCAACTTCTCAGCATCCTCACACCAGATAAAGGCACCAATCAGCTACAGAGTGCCTCAGAGGCTGCAGCTCATTAATCCAACTTGTAATTAGTCTGGAAGGGAAGGAGGGCAGTCACCAAGCTGCCACCCAGTGCTGCTCCAAGGGGGCTGCACCCAGACCTGCAGCCAGCCGCACCCTCCCTCAGGATGAGCCTGAGGCAATGGACAGCAACTCCACCAACAAGAATGGAAACTGCCCCAACTCACAGCATCCATGGGCCTTAAAGCATCCTGTCATTGAGACAACAACGGCCAAACTCAGCATAGTTACAGGAGACCCGCATGGCAAGAGGCTGCAGGGGTGGGTCAAGGTGGTACCCAGAAAGCAGAGAGCAGAAACCCAGAATCCAACAGCAACTCCACACGGATGTGCTCATCCCGGCTGCACAAGTCACCTATGGAAACCCAAGATGCTCACCAAGACATCGAGTACCAGCAACTGCCCTTGCACATGGATGGGACCCCAGGTGTCTATCCATGGGCTTCCAGGCCCTAAAACCACTCAAAGACCAGCAGCGGGGTGGGCAAGCCCCCATTGTTCAGGCAGACCAACAAGAGACAGATGCCGAGGGCACAACGCAGCATTCCCGAGCATCCCACGAATGCAGCCCAGAGCAAGGGCAGCCTTTGGGGCAACCTCAACCTCAAGGCTGGGCTCCTCCTACCTTGTGCTGCCGGCATCTTGCCCTTGTTGAGCTGCTTGAGGCGCTTCTGGTGGGATTTGCCGTTGTAGTGGATCTGCGCCTGCGCGGCCGAGTTGAGCTGGATGTTGCAGACCTCGCACAGCGTGAACGATTGGTGCTTCTTCTCCCGCTTCATGCGCTGCTCGGGCTGGCCCGGGGGGCAGCTCCCGGCCTCCAGCGCCTGCACCCCGCTCTCGGGGCTGTGCGAGGGGCTCAGGGGTCGCTTCATGCCTGCGGGAGGAAGGACAGACCCGCCGTGAGCACAGAGGGATGGGAACAGGGGCCAGCACGGGCTGCGCACTGCGGGGTGCCTGAGCTGGGGGGACCTCCCTGAGCATCTGCATCACTGCAACGGATTGCACTAAGGCAGATGACATGAGCAGCAGCACTCCCAGGAGGTCGGTGCTGGAGCAGGGAATAACCCGTTTGTTCCAAGTTTCTAGCACCAGAGGACACTCCTTGTGTCAAAGTCTTTCTGTTCACTCCTGGACATCACCGTAGGTCGGCCCGAGACAGAGCTGGGATGGCAACCACCTCTGCTGGCAAGAAACTCAATAGGAGGGACTTAGGTGCTGCTTTGTCCCCCCCAGCCCATCCCCACTGTGGATGCAAGCACTCTCCCCTGTGTTAGGTGGGTGCCTGTGCTGAATGCGGGGCTCTGCAGCCCCAGACCCACACAGGGATGCCCTTCCCCACAGAGGGGCTGGGGTCAGCCAGTGACACCGCCCCTGTGGCCCTTGCCTTGCAGACACCCTGTCCCTGCTGCCCAGGGACATCCAGAACAGCCTCGGAGAGGCGCGAAGGTCACCCGAGCGCTGTGATCCAGTTACCACCTTGGAGCTGGCAGCTGCTGCTTACACACACACAGAGGCACGCGGCACCCAGACACCCCGAGGGGCCAGGAGTGGGGCATTGGGGTGGCTGTGGGTGGCCAGACAGGCCCCAGACGTGTCCCTGGCATCCTCAGGAAGGATGCGCAGGCCCTGCTCGGGCATTAGGGACCAAACCAGAGGCTCTGGTCATGCAATGCACAGCATCACCCCGGACACCTCACCCAGCAGCCTCGGGTACCACCCATCACAACCTGAGCCCCCCAGGAAGCAACCCCGGCTCCCACAGGCGCCCTGCGGAGGGGCTCAGCGCACCCAGCACCCATCCTGCTGCAGAACGGAGCTCTCGGGGGGGCCGAAAGCCACCGGGCTCAGCCCAGGACCCGCACCCGGCCCCTGCAGCCCCGGCCGCGGCCCCGCGGGGGCGCAGAGGCTCCGCGCCCGTTCCCACGCGTGGGTCCCGCGGCCACCGGGCCGGCCCCGCTCCGAGCACCGGGACCACGGCGCGGGGGGAGCGGCTCTGGGGGCTGCGGGTCCTTCCCTTCCCTTCCCACCTACCCCGAGCGCGGCGGTCCCGGTGCACTCCGAGGCTCCAGCGCCGCCTCGCTCATCCCAGCCCCGGAGGTGACAACGAGCGGCTCCTCCGTGGTTATATTTAGCAAAACGCACGGGAAGGATTTTCCATGAGCTGTTAATTGAGACGGAGGCAGAAGCCGGGACCTGCAGCGCTGGAGGGGCCCGGAGCCAGCCCAGCGGCACCCTGCGGTCCCACCACCCCACAGCAGCGCTTGCCCCATCTCCTGAAGGGATTCACATCACCCTTGCCCAAGGAGGGCGCTCGCATGTGAGGAGGGAGCAGGACCCACAACCAACCCCCAAGAGTCCCTTCCAGTCTAAATCACTCCACGATGGGCCCAAAATGTTAACAATGACCCCCTAAACTCGTGCATCACCGGATAAAATACAAAGCAGCAAAACTAAAAGAAGTTTTCCATTAAAATTAAGTAAATTCGCTTTTCGGCAGAAGGATTTGGGAGCCTGGACTCTGCATGAAGCCCTCTGGTACCTGTTAACCCTGGAGCCCTCGGGATGCTTCCTGAAGCTCCAGCTTCACTTCTCAATGAAAACAGAAGGAAATGCACTTCCCTTGTGCTGGAAACAAGCAATTAAAAGCCATGAAATGCTCAATTTCCCCCCTACATTTTAATTCCAAAGCCCAGCTGATGCTGTTGAGATGAACCTTCCCGAGCTCAGCACACTCGGGGCTGGCACAGCGGCAGGATGGAGCCATCCTTCACAGGGAGCAATGAGCTGGGCAGAAACGCCCCATCCAACACACCACATCACCATGGTCCTTCCCCAAAACTCACAGCGATCGATGCCTGGTGGCACTCAATGGGCAGGAGCCCTGCGGGACCCCAGAGAGGGCCTTTACCAGAATAACCATTAGCAGAGCAGCTGGAAAGCAGATCCGGGAGGTGATGAGCACTGGGAATGTGAAACAGAGCCCGGGGACGCAGCGGGACATGTGGAGCGCTGGTGGGGACAGGCCAGTGGAGGCAGGTCCCCGGCTGCCCTTGGCATCCTCCCCCTCCCCGGGTATTTATAAAGCAATCGCATCCCGGGATGCAGAGCTAAAATTGGAACATTATGTGGACAAAGCATCCCAAAAGTCTCCCCCATCCCATGAAGAGGAACTGCTGCTGCTTTGATTCGGCAGCAGCTCCCGTTGCAGCGTCTCAAGGGCCTGTCCTGATGGCACGCTCGTCTCATTCACTTGGTTTCTGCTGCTCCTGTTCTGCTTCTCAGGTGTCAGGCACATGGATGGGGCCGGACCAGCCACAGCACGTGTGGCAGCACACGGCTCCCTGACCAATACCTCCTATGGGGCAGGTTTGGCCTTTTCGAAACACTGAGGATCTTTTGGGGGGCTGTTACCCTTCACTGTGCCCCTGTGAAGGGTAAGTGACCCCACACCGACCCTCCCAAGGGGACTCAAGTGCTCCGAGTCAAAGCCAGCACAAAGCACAGGGTCACCACAGCCCACCCCAGGGCTGATGAAGCCAAGCATTTATCTTCCCCATGGAGCAACCCTGTGCTTTGGGGGTCTTCCCAAAGGGCTTCCATTGGGGTAGCAGTGGGCTGAGCTGCCCCTTGCCCATCAGCCCCAATAGCCCCATGATGCCCATCCACCTGCACTATTTGCTGCCCTTTGCTCGGAGGCCCCGCCACCGGCCTAAAGGGGTGAAAGGCTCCTGCTGGGTGTGAAAAGCTCATGACAGATGTCCAGATCTCTCTGAAATAAAAGAAGGTCACAGCAGCTTCGGTGTCGCAGCACTGGGGAGCGCTGCACCAAAGCACCCAGCTCCCACCACAGCACAGCCAGGACATGCTGCCCACCGGCACCCAGTGCAGCCCCTAGCCCCACACACCCTGCAGACACACACAGCCCAGCCCAGGGCTGCAGCGCTCCCATCTCCGTGTCCAAGGGACATTCCCCTGCTCATTCTCACTGCTTTTATTGATTGTGATCACTTGGAATAAGAACTGGATTGTGGGATTGCTGTCCCCTCATCCCTGTCACTCCCAGCATAGAAGCCTAGAATCAGCCAGCTTGGAAAAGACCTTTAAGATCACCAAGTTCAACCTTTATCCCAGCACTGCCACATCCACCACTAAACCACGTCACTGAGGGGCATCCTGTGCTTCAGTTCCCAAATGCAAACCAAGCTCAGCTGAAGTCCAGAGGAGGGCATGGAGCAGCTCTGCCCTGGAGCCAGGCTGAGAGAGCTGGGCTGGGGCAGCCTGGAGAGGAGAAGGCTCCTGAAGGGGAGACCTGAGAGCAGCTCCAGTGCCTAAAGGGGCTGCAGGAAACCTGGAGGGGGGCTTGGGACAAGGGCCTGTAGGGACAGGCCAAGGGGAATGGCTTGAACCTGCCCGAGGGGAGACTGAGCTGAGCTCTTAGGCAGAAGCTCTTCCCTGTGAGGGTGCTGAGGCGCTGGCACAGGGTGCCCAGAGAAGCTGTGGCTGCCCCATCCCTGGCAGTGCTCAAGGCCAGGTTGGACACAGGGGCTTGGAGCAAGCTGCTCCAGTGGAAGGGGTCCCTGCCCGTGGCAGGGGTTGGAGCTGGAGGAGCTTTAAGTTCCCTTCCAACCAACCCATTCCATGATTCTATGACTTCCCACGCAGGATGCAGGCACTGCAGAGCAGCTCTGTGCCCACACACCACATCACCACACTGAGCATCCCTCACTCCTGCAGCAAGGCATGGTCACATCACAGTGACCGGAACGGTGCCCATGCCACAGTTGGCCACCTTGTGCTGGGTGGCTCTGCCAGGAGCTTGCAGGCAACAGCAGCCTCTGAGACCAGCCAGGAGGAGCAAGGGGGTTAGTGCAGGCGATGCCAGCGGCCATCTGCAGCCTGCTGACACATTTATGCACCCTCAGCATGCAAAGGAGGAGCTGGAGCTCAGGACATGTGGCAGAGGTCTCACAGCCACCCTCCCTCCATGCTGGGCCCCCCCAAACCTCCAAAGAGCTGCTTTTTAGCCCAGGAAATAGATCCCACCCAGAAAAGCACAGAGCAAAGGCATGAGCTAAGTCACCAGGACAGCAGGGTTCTAAGTTACAAAACCCCAAAGAGTGAGGGGGTTTGATGGCCGTTGGGTTCTTTGCCTCAATTCTGACACTCCAGATAACCTGAGGATGGACCAAACCTGGGCGCAGGGAGCGTGGTTAAACACAGCCCAGCCAGAGGTGTCCGTGCTGATGGAGCTATTCCTGGGGGTGTTCCCCCAGTACCACCCTCTTGGCTCCCTCCTGCTGCTGGCACTGACCCGTACCCCATCCCGAGGGTCTTTTATTGGGCCTGAACACAAAGACCCAACAGGCAGGACCACAGCCTCCACTCAGGTAAAACCACCTTCACCACAGAGCTGAACTGGCATCAAAACTGCTGACCTGAAGATCTGTCCCATTCGTCACTGTGGAACCAGGGAAGCTACAACCTGAACCTGAACTTCAGAGGGACTTGCTAAGAGAGCAAGAAACCTAAACCCAGGCAATCTGATGGGGGTTCACATGATTCCATAACTGAATCTGTTTTCCTCAGCTCTGTTTGAGCGCAGTAGGAAATCAAAGCCACACAAGTAGAAGATTTAGTATGAAAATCACCAGCAGCTGCCACAAAACTCCCTTAAACCCCTCGAGCAACGCACTCATTTGAAGGAGCCGCAGGAAAGCCAGTAAACGCCACAGCCCCAGGCCCGAGTGCACCTGGAATCACTGCACCTCATCCCGGCCGTGCTCTGAACCTTCCCAATGGAACTCGCTGTTAGAGCTGGCAGCACGGCCCCGTTAAAAGCGCCTTGAACGAGCAAATGAGCCAAGAGCTCTCCCCAGCTCGGGGCAGGCTCTGAGCGGAGGAGCCGCTTGAGCTCTGGAGGAGCTCCGTGATCGCATCACAACCGCACGCAGGGGCCAGGCAGGGATGTGCACCGGGGACCAAGCAACCCTCCCGAGCCCCCACGGAGCTCCATGGGGCGCAGAGGAGCCCGGCGGTTGGGGGGCAGCACCATCCCTGCTCGCATAGAGCAGCTTCCAGCCCCCCCACCCCGGCCGGGTCCAGGCCAGAGCAATGGCGAGAGGCAGCGGCCGGTGCCTCCGCAGGGACGCTCTTACCTGGCACCGGGAGCGCCGAGCTCTGCCCTTGGCCACCACCGCGCCGGCTCCTGCCCGTGTGCGGGGCTCAGCGCGCCCGGGCGCTCCTACACCCGGAGCGCTTCCAACGCGGGTCTCATGTTTCAAGGAGCGCTTCAAGAGCGGGGCGATCGCCGCTCACTCAGCCTCAGCAGCAGCCTGCGGCAGGGAGCCGGCAGCCCCGGCAGCCCCGAGCGGGCGCCGCTGGCAGGAGGCAGCGCTGGAGGAGCCAAGAGCGGGCTCTGCTGATGGCCAAGGGGATGGGGCAGCTCCTGTGGGCACACCCAGAGCATTCCCCGTGCGGATCCATACGGAAACTGGCGGAGGGATGCAAATGCAACCAGCCCGGGCGGCAGCGAGCACAGGGATGCTCTGCCCCCGGGATGAAAGGCACCCGCTGGACCCTACAGCATCACAAGATGCGGACACAGGCACACCACAGACTGAGGGCCCTGGCCATGCCTGTTTCGCTTTCAGCATTTCATGATGTGCCATCAAATCAGACCCCTTCTGCCCTGTCCCCCCAGTCCCAGCATATGCTCCACTAACGCCAGAGTGAGGCACATTTGGGAATCAGTCCATAAACCAGAGCAAGGATTAACGTGAGCCAGCCCTCCCACAGAGCTCAGGACCTCAGGCTGGCTCATGGCACAGGGACCAGGGCACTCAGACCAACCTCAGACCACGGGGCTGAGCCCTCCAAATGCCCAGGCTGGCTCTTACCCTCCGATGCCCCCTGAGACCCCCTCAGCCCCACTCCCACACTGAAGGGCAATGGGGACATCCTGCAGCACCAGGGACAGACAGAGAGCAGCGCACAGACACAGCAGTGCTGCTGTGCCCGTCCTCTGGCACATCAGAGATCACTGACACGGCAGGGACGTGTCCCCTGAATCAGCAGATCTGAGCCCGGCTCCCAAACCGCCAGGACAGCGAAAACCCGAACTGACGGAGAGGCCGTGGAGGGAACAAGGCTGCAGAGAACATGCCCCAGGAAGCAAAGCCTGGGAAGCGCCTCGTAGCTCCCATCCCAAGGTGCTGCAATCCCGGAGCTTCCAACGCCGCGTCAGCAACGTGGTAATGAATCAGCTCCAGCAGGGACCAAACAGGGGTAATGAGACATGGGCTCTGTCCTTTGAGGGTGATAAATGAGGTGGTGAGCACGCTGCCCTGGGCACATGCCACAGCCAGGTCCTGTGTCCCCCCCCAGGGGCTCCCAGTAGCAGTAGGGAACAAAGCAAAGCAAACACGGGCAGGCGCTCATCATCCCAATGGATCCCAAGATCCTTCAGGTTTCTTGGGATCAGCACAAAAAACCAGGGGAGAGGCACCTATGGCAAACCCGCAGCGGGACAAGGCTGCGCCTGCCCTGGGTGCAGCCACCCATGCACCAAACCCGCTCCCAGCAATCCCTCACACGATGCCAAAACTCAAGGAGGGCACAAAGCAGTGGCAGAGCACCAGGGCCGAGCTGCTCCTGGGCATCACCGCGGGCACAGGGAGGAGCTGCCGAGGTGGGGATGTGCAGCGTGACAGCAGGGAAGGACTAAACCAGGCAGCTTTGCCGAGCTATGGGGAGGCAGGGGCATGTGCCCCGTGCTCTGACGGTGTCAGACACCACCAGCCGTGCCGCTCACCCCTTAAAATAGACCCGAGCAGCGCAACCTGATGCAGCTTTGGCCGAGCTGCTCCTCCTCCTGCTCGTGACAAACGGGGGGGGGGGGGGTTGTTTCCAACCCCCCCACCCCAGAATCAAACCCAGGCACCATGTGTAATGTGGCAGCATCTCCTGTGGCACAAAGCTGGCTTCTGGCACCCCAGCAGAGCCCCAACCCTCCTGGCACCCATGGATGGGGTGACACCACACGTGGGTTTGCTATTGAGGTCCCTGCATGCACCGTCCCTCGTGTGCTGCTGGAGGCATACCTTGCCCTGATCCCAACCCTGCCCTCACCACAATTTCCTCTTGGACAACACCAGGCAGGAACCACATCATGGCACAGGGAGGGCTCTGAGCCCCAGCAGCACCTCCGGCCCCCTCGCTGAAGCTGCACAACCAAGCTCCTGGAGAAGACGATTTGCCACACGTGCAGGACTCAGATGATCACATCTGACATCAAACATCCCCATTCAGAGAGCAGCAGCCAGCGCTGCTCCCACTGTGGCTGAATGCCCTTAGAGCTGTGAGGGCAGAGCTGGGGGACAGTGACGAGCTGGGGGCACAGCACAGACCTGCAGTGAATGCAGCATCCAGCGCCCTCACACCCACATCTGCATCAGGAGCTTTGGGGGCAGAAAGGGGCTTTTGAGCATGGCTGTGGATAGCTGCTGGCTGACACAGGAGACCTCCAATTTAAGCCGGGGCTCTTGCAGGCTACTGTATTACAGCCTAAATTAAATATTTCATAGTGCTAAGCAAGTGACATTTGAAATGCAGTCATTGCAGGGGTATCAAATAAAGATATTTGCAACAGGAGCTGTTTAAATCCATGTAGCACTTTGGGTCAGTCCATCAAAGTAAGCCCAGTGCTTTATTAAAATTCAAGTCACCAAACACCCAATCTGGAGGAGGCCCCAGAGCCCCTGCAGGGGGTCAGTAAATAAGTAAATGCCGACCATGAAGCACAGCTCTGGAAGCTGTTTTCATTAAGAAGTTAAGGCTGGCAGGACACTTTGCATTACTTCTGCCTTCTGAACCTCCCATGACCATATGCCACGGGTATTTTAACCACCGGGATCAAAACACCCCTGTCCTGACAGCGGCTCTCCCTGCTGTCACTCAGGAGAGCTTTAGCTCCAGAGGGAGCTGCACCAAACACCACAGAAGCCAAAGCAATTTCACCACAGGCCCGGACCCCCCAGAATGAAACAGCACATCAGGACCTACCAGAGCATCACACGGGCCAGGCTGGAGGAGGGCAAATGGACCCCTGTATGGGGATGGATACCAGGATACAGGGCCACTGAGCAGGATACTCCTCCCAAACCCCTACAGCTCTGCCCTTCCCCTTCTTATAGCCCTCCCAAACTGATCCCAGCTGGAGCTGCCCTGTGGCTCCCACCCCACAGCTGTGAACACTGAGGTTCCCCAGAGCAGGGAGGAGAAAAGCGGAGGAGGCCTATAGGGATGCTGGGGAGGGACTCTTCATTAGGGACTGTAATGACAGGACAAGGGGTGATGGGTTAAAACTGAAACAGGGGAAGTTTATACTGGATATAAGGAGGAAATTCTTTCCTGTGAGGGTGCTGAGGCACTGGAATGGGTGCCCAGGGAGGTTGTGAATGCTCCATCCCTGGCAGTGTTCAAGGCCAGGTTGAACAGAGCCTTGGGTGATATGGTTCAGAGCGAGGTGTCCCTGCCCATGGCAGGGGGTTGGAACTGGAGGATCTTAAGGTCCTTCCCAACCCAACTATTCTATGATTCTAAAACACACACACCCCCCCCCCCCCCCAGCCCCAAATCAAACCTGTTGTCAGGCAGGTCTCTCCAATAGGTGTGACAGGAATCACTGCGAGGTTGTTCAGTTCTGACCTGAGTTACTTCCCTACTGAAGCATGAAAACACCCTAAAAACGAGAGTTTGTCACAATACACCAAACCCACTGCCAGTAAGGTCCCTGTGAAAGTGCTTGGAAAGTTAAAGGCTGGAGAAGGATTTTCTGCATTAGTCACAGCAGACGGGACACAGAGTGCAGGCAGCAGGATCGCACTTGAGGACGGTGATGATGGATCAAGGGTAAATAAGGGGAGGACAGGGCTCAGCGGGAACGAAAGGTTCCCTGAGTGCTGCGGCACTGGGGCTGCTGCCAGGTCTACCCTGCACATGGAGGCAAGGGATGGAGCTGGGCTTCCCCTGGCGAGGAGCTGCCTGAGCAGCACGCTCTGGCCCAGATCTGCAGCGCTTGTCGTGGAGCTGAAGTTCCCCAAGCTCCTGAAAGAGCTTGGAAAGGCGCCTCCAGCTGGGAGCAGGTGACAAGTCAAAAGGAGCCCGAATTTATTGTTTGCTTCGGATTTTGAGTGGGAGGAAGGAAAATGGGGCGAGCCATGATTTTTTAATGCCTGCGCTTGGCAGTTCCATATTTAACGTGACAGCATCCCTTTAAGAGCACGGGAAAGGGAATAAATTGGCAAAGCAATTTGCTTTCAGGCCAGCCTGACAATTCCCTGCACAAACACTTTGCTGCAGCCTCGGTTGAGCCGCAGCGACCGGCTAAATCTTAAGAGTTTAAGGATGCTCCACTGGTTGATGAGCCCATCTGCTAACACTGGAAGAGGTAATTGATCCCGGAGATGGTCCAGAGAAAGAGTGGAAGAAATAATTCATTGTGAGACGATGAGGAGACGCGTTGTCATGTTATCACGCTGACAGCCCCACAACACAAACAGGGATGCTTGTTACAGAGCCTGAGCCCAGCATGATCAAAAGGATTTCTCCATTTGGGGTGGGAGGGATGAAAGAGAAGAGAAAGGAAGAAAGGAGCAGGAGAGCAAATCAAAGCCTGTGCTTAGCATGGCTTAGGAAAGAAGCTTGGGAGGAAGGCTTCCTCAGAGCAACTGGGTCTGAGGCGGGCGGGGAGGATGCGTCTGAGGAAGGCAATGGAACTGGATGGATGGAACGATGGAACTGGAGCTGCGGGAGGAGAAGGGACAGGAACCAGGGTTCAAAACCATCCCTCGCTCTGCATCAGCCCCAGCCTCATGCCTGGGCTAGAGAGGAGCCTCACAGCCAGCATTTAGCTATGGGAATGCCCCATCTGCAGATTCCTGTTTGGAACCCTTTATTCGCTATGGCAATGTTGAGGTGTCACCAAACCCCTCCAGAGCTCCCTCCGGCAGCAGGGGCCAGGCGAGCAGTCACATTCAGCCCATCACCACCAATGGGGCACACGTTGGCTTGTGGGAGCGCCTGGGGTCCTTCCAGTCATCGAACCCAAACAGCCTCAAGCCCACAGCCCAGGGACCCCAAGAGCAATGGGGGTCCAAGGGTCCCATCACAGGGCCACAGCAGCAGGAGCTGCGCTGCAGAAGAGCTGGCTCCCAGCCTCAGTTCATCCTCAGCCACTGACTGGCCTGTGAACCGCTGGGAAGCCGTCTCTGACAGGCAGGGAAATTAAACAGGACAGATGATAATTAATTGTCCATGTCTTTCAGTGTCTCCTGGATATGGACTAATGAAGTTCTGTGCTGCTTGCTGGCTAGAGGACAGAAGGAAAAGAGTTTTAGAGCTTGGGTTTAATCAGTTCAGTGCTAAGCGTGGCCTCATTTCATCACCTCCTCCCTGTATCCTGGTTTGAGCTCTCCCGTATCTCCAGACTCACTCCTGGCTTTGCAGTACCGGGATGCTGCTGCGGGAACCCAGTCCCTGCAGCGTGAGCACCCTGAGCTATGGCAGAGGCCACTGTGCCGGGAGAGCAGCGCGTGTGCCCAGTTAAACCCAGGGACCTTTGCTCTGAGGAGGGCAGAAGGCAGCGAGTGTTGGCAGCGCGGGAGGCAGCTCGAGTGTTTGGGCAGCACCGTCAGTGGGATGTAACAAGCGGCTCAGCTCCCCTGCTCCAAAGGAATTCCTACAGGGACTCGTGAAAAGTTGCTTGTTTCCCAGCCATGGAAAACACACGGACAGGGGCTGGGCGCACAGAGCCCTGCGGGGTACGTGCTGCAGATGGGTCATGGCACAGGGGGCTCCAGGGGGGTTTGTAGCAGCACAAGGTCAGGGCCCACCTCAGGCTCGGCTGGTGCTGGCGGAGGGACCGGTGATGGGATGTGCCCTCGCACTCCATGAAATCCTGCCCATCTCCTTTCCCACTTCAGCCCTGGGTGCTCTGGGTCCCAAAGGGGACAAGGAGCCCACCACTGCCTCACAGCCAGGACAGCGCTCAAGCAGCTCCAGCATCCTCAGGGTGCTGGGGGTGCCCACAGAAGCCTCGCTCAGCCCCATACAAGCCACAGCACCAGGCTCCTGCCTCCCTCCTGCGTTAGCATTGAAGGGGAAAGATCTTCCTCCTCCCTCCTCTGCCTCCCACGCTGCGTGGCACATGTGGCACTGGATCGCTGCAGCACTGTCACTGCATGGTGCCTGATGCAGAGGGCTGGCAGGGCTGGGCAGCTGATGAACCATGGCTGGAGGAGAGGCCGGTTCTTCCCCATGGGCATTCCCAGGGCAGAGCTTGGGAGCTGCCGCTCCTCCAGTGGCCCGTGTCCAGCACTGCCCGCCAGCAAATTCCAGGCAATGGGAAACACGGTGGCAAGGTGGCCTGGGCAGAGGTGCTGGCAAGGCCACCTCATAGGATGCACAACGCAGCCCATCCATGCCAAGGGCCTCAGCGTGTCCATGGGTGGCACAGTGCCACCATCACAGACGGGACTGCTGGAAGCAGCCAAGGCACGGTCCTGCGGCTGCCTCTGGACCATGCTGCCCAACAGGAACCCCAGCAGCCAGCTAGCCCATCATCAGAGCTGCTCCCAGGTGGATGGGGGAGCCAGAGGGGCAGAGGAGGTCAGGGAAAGGGCTCCTCGCTTCGCCCCCTGCACACATGCCCTGCACTGGCTTAGCCCTGTGGCCCTGCCCAGATGCTCACTAAGCCAGGAGCACCACACAGCATGCCAGCCCTGTGCCATGCATCCCTCCCCGTGCCATGCATCAATCCCCATGCCATGAATCCAATCCCATGCCATGCAGCCAGCCTTGTGCCATGCGTCCAGCCATGTGCCTTGCAGCCATCCCAATGTCATGCAGCTATCCCCATGCCATGCATTCAGCCCCATGCTGTGCATCCATCCCCATGCCGTGCAGCCAGCCCTGTGCCATGCAGCCAGCCCTGCAGTGCCCGTGCCCCATGCCCACCCCACCAAGCCCAGCACTGGCCCAGCACCGACCACGGCCACGCAGAGCCCTGGCACATGGGGATGCGAGCGGAGGACAGCAGCGAAAGGCTCGTCTCTGCTGGCAGCTGGCGAGAGCTGGAGGCGTTGCTGCTATGAAAACATGCGAGGGCTGCGTCTGAAAACATTGCGAGGAGCCAGCGACATAAATAGGCCCTTTATGGCTCCTTCCTGCTCTGAGACAGGCCCTTTCACAGGCGCTTGGCTCTGGCACGGTGGTTACTCGGCTAAAAGAGCCTCTCGTGTTGGACACGGGGAGGCTCGGGACTGTCTGGGATGGGGAGGATGCTGGTGTGGGGCAGGTCAGAGCACAGCGGCGATGGGGACAGCCTGGTCCAGCACTGGGCCAGATGTGCAGCAGAGATGCCACATGGTACCCAGCCACGAGCATCCTGTGCCTGCCCTCCCACTGAGGCTGGGGGGGGCTGCAGGACCAGAGACCCACTGAGCCAGCCGGTCCTGTCCAGCCCAGGCAGCACCGCACCAGCAGATTAAGGGCCCATCCATGGCCCAATCCTGCGCTGTTTCACACCAAACCCAGAGAGGCCCCTGCCCCACACACACAGACCGAGATTTGCAGACTCGGGGCTGCCCCCAGCTCCTTTCTTGCCTGCAGCAATCACACCCCCGCAAAGAGCCAACCTCTTCCTGGGATGGAGCAGCTGATGCCACGCTCCCACAGGCTCCCTGGAAGCGGGGCTGTGCATGGAGCTATTTCTGGCTGGAAGCTCCAGCAATGTGACACCCACCAGGCCCCCCCCAGCAGAGCATCCCTCTGCCAGCATCCATCCCTCTGTTTGCAGCTGCAAACTTATGGACACCTGAGCCATAACCCCTCTTCCTCATCCAGGATGCCCTGGGGCAGATGGCATTGCAAAGGGTGCTGTGGCCCACAGCAGAAGGTGCCTGCTGGTACTGGGTAAGAGGGGGAGCAGGAGGGGATGGAGCATCCCCACGCTGGAGCATCTTCGCTTTCCCAAGTCCCAGGATCTCAGATGTGCCTCCACTGTGCTCACCCAACCACAGCTCCAACCCCCAGCACCCCTTCCCGAGCAGGGGTGCTCCCACCACGCCAGCACCCCACGGAGAAGCAGCTCATCCTCAAGCAGGAGCCACGATGCCCATGGAGAGGGGCAGAGAATGGGATGCAGTGACCCGCGCTGCCATGGGACAAGGGCAAGGCCTCCATGGGGAGCATCCCTCGCAGGCGGGCGCAATTCATCAAAGGTTTCATTAGGAATCATCCCTAATTGAGCTGCTCCGGCGGCTGCAGAGCCTCAGGATCCAGCTGGTGTCAGCAGCAGCAGCAGCTCTTCCTTTTGGCCACATCCATTTAACGTCATGACAAGCCCGTTTGTGCCCCCTCAGCAGCCAACGTCCCCCCGCGCGCGGGAGCTGGTGACTAAAGCAGCGGTGAGTGATTAGTGACTCAGCGGATAATTTTGCTCATCTCGGGGCTTTTTTTAGCGCGGGGCGGACGGAGCTCGAGCAGCAGAACCCTCCCCTGGCCCTGCCAGCGCTGCCACCCGTGTCCAGCACCGGGCATCCCCCCTGCGCAGGGCGGCGAGTGCAGCGCTTGGTGCGGTTCTGCCCTGGAAAACAGGGGGGAGAGATCAGGCAGCGCTGCCAAGGGCTTTGCCTTGTCTTAATTCTGCCTTTGATTGCTTCCTTTATGACCCGGGGAAAGGAACGGGGAATGCTGCAGCTCTGCTTAGGGGGAGGCGCAGGCAGCGCTCGCTGCTTGGTTCACGCCACGCTGGAGCTCCCCCGGCAGCAGCTTTTGTCAAGAGCAAAGCACTAAGCTCATGTCTTAGCAGTAACTGCTGTTGGAAACCCCGGGTGCCGGCTTGAATTAACAAGCTCTCAGAGCTGGGATTCTGCTGCGCAACGAGCGGGGACAACCCCTGCCCATGCCACCAGCAGCAGCAGTGCGGGGACACCGGCCTGCCCTGGCAGCACCAGGGAGCCCAAGGGCCGCATCCCAGCAGGATGGGGATGGACACAGGGATGCATCCGGAATTGCTCGTCCTCACAGCACATCACAGCCACAGCCATCCAAGCACTAAAGCCTGACATAGAGAGAGCTGGGCCCAGCCCCAGGTGGCTCCGTGCCTGGTGGTGTCAGCACCCGAGGCTGACATCCTTGTACCACCACTGCATCTCCACTGATCCCCCTCCATCCCAGCACTGCCACCTCTCCAGCACAGGGCCACTGGCCCTGCACCAGTGCGACCAGTGCCAGTCACTCCCATCACCTCTGGGGAGTTGCTGGAGCTCATGGCAGTCACCCAGCATGAAATGGGGTTGGACCCACAGCCCCAAAGCAGCCCTCGGGGGTGGCAGTGCCAGGGATGATGGATGGGGAATTGCAGCCTCCCTAAAGCAGCTTCGTTTTCACTTTCTCTTTAATGATTTCCCAGCTGCTTTCCCATTTCAGCTGATAACGGGACTTCAGCATCTATCTCTGTTTGAGAGCTGCTTGCCTTGTTCAAGCTGAAGAAAATCAATTCCCCTCTCACTTAAGTCTTTCCAAGACAGATGAACTGAAGATCGCGCCTGCCTGAGCAAAATATTTATTCAGTCTGAGGATGGATTTACTTCTGAACCTTCTATAAATACAGCCAAGGGCCCCGGTTTAATCCCTACGCAGAAGATCTTACTTCATCCTCCCTTTTCCAGTGCCTTGTCAGCAGGTGAAGGAGGCAGAAATCCTGGCCCCTGCCTTGACATTGGGCAGAGGGCTCTGGGAGTGCCCATGGATTGTCCTACAGTGGTATGGGGCTTGGTGCTCCTGATGAAAGAGACCTGGGGCAGTGCTGCCCTGACCCCGCAGACCAGCAGGGGGCTGCTGTTATCTCCATCACTTATCTCCATCCCTTCACATCCAGTGTTATCTCCATGGCTTCACATCCAGTGTTATCTCCACCACTTCACATCCAGTGTTATCTCCATCACTTCACATCCAGTGTTATCTCCATCACTTCACATCCAGTGTTATCTCCACACTTCACATCCAGTGTTATCTCCATGGCTTCACATCCAGTGTTATCTCCATCACTTCACATCCAGTGTTATCTCCATGGCTTCACATCCAGTGTTATCTCCATCACTTCACATCCAGTGTTATCTCCATCACTTCACATCCAGTGTTATCTCCATCGCTTCACATCCAGTGTTATCTCCACCACTTCACATCCAGTGTTATCCCCATCACTCCACATCCAATGTTTTCTCCATCACTTCACATCCGGTGTTATCTCCACCACTTCACATCCAGTGTTATCTCCATCACTTCACATCCAGTGTTATCTCCATCACTTCACATCCAGTGTTATCTCCACACTTCACATCCAGTGTTATCTCCATCACTTCACATCCAGTGTTATCACCATCACTCCACATCCAATGTTTTCTCCATCACTTCACATCCGGTGTTACCTCCATCACTCCACATCCAGTGTTATCTCCATGGCTTCACATCCATTGTTATCTC
Source organism: Neopsephotus bourkii (assembly GCF_033783945.1). NCBI lineage: Eukaryota > Metazoa > Chordata > Aves > Psittaciformes > Psittacidae > Neopsephotus > Neopsephotus bourkii. Next base: position 485,698 of record NW_026902294.1, on the reverse strand, counting down.
CACCACTTCACATCCAGTGTTATCTCCACCACTTCACATCCAGTGTTATCACCATCACTTCACATCCAGTGTTACCTCCATCACTCCACATCCAGTGCTATCTCCGCCACTTCACATCCAGTGTTATCTCCATCGCTTCACATCCAGTGTTATCACCATCACTCCACATCCAATGTTTTCTCCATCACTTCACATCCGGTGTTACCTCCATCACTCCACATCCAGTGTTATCTCCATGGCTTCACATCCATTGTTATCTCCACCACTTCACATCCAGTGTTATCTCCACCACTTCACATCCAGTGTTATCACCATCACTTCGCATCCAGTGTTACCTCCATCACTCCACATCCAGTGCTATCTCCACCACTCCACATCCAGTGTTATCTCCATCACTTCACATCCAGTGTTATCTCCATTGCTTCACATCCAGTGTTATCTCCAGCTGGAGCTGCAGAGGAGTCAGGCTCCCTGCAACTGGTGGGAGAAGAGCAAGCTGCTTCATCCAGCAGCAGCGACTGGTCCCTGGATCACTGGGGGGGATTGTGCCTTCTGCCAGCATCTCCCCCGTGCAGCCATCGCCTTCCTCGGCAAAGAGGATTTGCCCAAGTCCTTCGTAGTGGAAAAGCTCCTCCGAGGGCACAGCATGCCCTGTACCACGACTGGCTTGCTCATTCGTCACACTCATTACATTGCTCTGCTGCCTGTTGGCTAATCGCCTCCCCTGGAAACCGGAGAGGACAGGACTTTGACATTGAGCTGTGAAACCTCAAGGCCAGGGGCTTGGAGCAAGCTGCTCTAGTGGAAGGTGTCCCTGCCCATGGCAGGGGGTTGGGACTGGATGAGCTTTAAGGTCCCTTCATCCCAAACCAGGCTGGGATGCTATGGTTCTATGAAGACTTGCTGCCTGAGGTGCCCAGCGGGTGAGCCAGGGGCTGGAAACACAGTGGCTGCTGCCGTGTCCCTCCCTGCCCCACCAGTCACAGCCCCACGGAGCACAGAGAGCCCCAGTGAGCCCAGCACCACATTCACGGGGCGGCAGCGCTGCCCTTCCCGCACTCTGCGCCTTCCGGAGCACGCATTAATCCGGGCACGCTTTAATCCGCTCAAGCCCTTTCATAACAGCGCTGAAAAATAAGCCTGGAGAGTTCCTAATACTGCTCCCAACCTCGGAGCTGGGTTATTTATAGGCTCTGCCCTTGCGTGCGATGGAAGCGATGGGCAGGACTCTGCTGCCGGGGGGGCAGGAGCCAGGTCTTGTCCCCCCATCCTGCTCCGTGGCACCCCCGGCTCCTGCCTGCTCCGGAACAAGCTTCCCTTGTGCGGGATTTTGATGGGATTCTTCCCTGAAGCTGTTTCAGGGCTCCTCAGAGGGAGCTCCAGGCCCCAGCGCACAGACGGGCTCTGTGCTGAGGTGCTTCAAAGGGATGCAAAGCAGCAGCGCTCCTGACCAAGATCAACAGCGGCACTGGGATGGATCCGTCCCCTACAGCATGGGGCCAGGGCAGGGCAAGGGGAGCAGATTACAAACAAGAACAGCAAATGGGACAAAACCCCCAAAACCCCCAAAATCCAGCATGGAGGAGCCAGCCCCATTGGGCTGCAGGTGTTCCTCTTCCCAAAACCAACCATCCCAGCGCCATCAGCATCCCCAGTGGGAGCATCGCATCCTCTGTGCCAGCCCTGGCACCCAGAGCAGGCTTCTTGGTTTTAAAGATAGCAATTCCCAGGAACCATTCCTCTTTTTCCTGTCTCTGTGACCTGCAGAGCAGGCAAGGAAGGTGCAGCAGCAGCAGCGATGGTGCTGGATGAGGGAGCAGCACAAAGCCTTCAGTTATTTCTCCATTAATATGGTAGGAATTCTGGCAGAAAATCCATCCCTAGGAATTAGAGCCTGGATTCACCGGGAATTACTGAAGCAGAGCCATGTGGGGACCAAATGCCAAAGCTCTGCTCAGTGTTGCCGGGAGCAGAAAGCTTGAATGCGTTGAGACCAGGAATCCCTGTGGATGCTGCACCTCACTCACGCAGCCAGGATGACCTGTCCAGCTCCATCCCTCTACCATAAGCCAAGTGGGTCGGGGTCCCACGCTGGAGCACTGGTTTCCAGTAGCCACCATTGGTGGCCATTGGCATCACTGCCACATGTCCCTGGGCTTGGTAGGATCCAGGGAGCCCCTGCCAGGGCAGCAACACCAGCAAGGCCCAGGTCCCTGGTGCCACATCCCTCCTGCTCCAACACATAAAGGCAAAAACTCACCCCTAAAGGCTCCTGGCCTTTGCCCCATGGTTCCACAACGATGTGACCCCCTGCTCCTGCCCAATGGGCTGCAGTGCGCTCCCCAGCTCAAAGGCAGCTGAGGTCTTAAAGCACTGGGAGCTGAAAGGAAGCTGAGAAGCAGCCTCCGCAAGCAGCCTTGCACTGACAAAACCCACCCCACATCCAACAGCTCCTTCATCCGCTGCTGGAGCCAGCGGCCAGACGTCAGAGCCAGAAATACCCCAACTGGAAACCAAGTGCCTGGCACAGCCTGGCCTCAGAGCCAAGCAGAGCAGACCCTGGGTTGGTTTAATCCTGCCGGGGTCAGCCCTGCTGGCCCAAGGAGCCCAGCACCTTGCACAGGGATGCTTGGCACCCTGGCATCAGCTGCTGCTGCCTTCACAGAGGCTGGCGCAGCGGGAGCAGCTCCGGTCCTCAGGCAGAGCCAGGCAGGGGTTAGGACTCAACCTCAGGACGTTTCCCCTTGCAATTACCAAGTGATTTTTGTTATCAGCTCATTAAAATAATCTCCATAATGAGGGCAGGGAAAATCACGACTCGGGAGCATTCCTGATCCAGAGCATCCCCAATCTCTTTGGTCTGTGTTGAGGGCCGAGCTGCTGCCCCAGCCCAGCAGCCCTGACTCAGCTCAGGCTCACCCCAGCCGGGTCCTGCAGCCCCAAGGGCTTCAAACCCCAAGGGAAGGGCTCGGTGGCCCCATGGAGCTGCCACCAGCCCCTGGGTACTCATTCTGGGGAAAGGCTGTGACGTTGCAGGGGGAAAAGTGGTGGGGTTGAGGGAAAAGCCCTGACTCCATCCATAAATGACCCCTCTGAGAGCAGGAGGATGCTCCCCTGCCTGCAGCCCCTGTGAAGAAGCCCCATAGCCCCAGCCAGGCCATAGAAGAACATCAAGAGCATCCTAACACCTCCAAAAGACACAGCCCTGCCCCCATGGCGTGCCACAGGAACACCAGGCGAGCATCCCATGGGAAACCAAGGACCCTTCCTGCACGTCCTGTGCCAGAGCAGCTCCAGGTTCCCTTTTACAGCCTGTACTTGTTGTGGTTCTACTTAAAACCGAGCCCTTGTTACCATGCAGCCGCAGCCTGGATTTCCTTGAGAGCCCAGATACAGCCCTTGATGGGCTTCCTGACACATAAATTACAGCACGATTTCAGAGGCATTCTCAGACTACGAAACAGCCTTTGTACATCATGATACTGTCTGTAAATTGACAAACAGACCCTCCTGGGCTCCGGTACCCTGCCCCGGGCACACGGCTTTGCAGTTTTATTCTCCCCAGCAATGATTAAAGGGCTGCAGAACCACAGGCTCTGGGATCAGAACAAACAGCAGCCCCAATGGAGCGGGGAAACAAGAGAAGCAGCTTGATGGGACGTGTTACTCAGAGAAGGGCTCTCTGCTCCTCTGATGTTTCAGTCTCGCACGTGTCGGAGATTGCCCCGTGCTTCCAGCCCTGGAAATTCAACAGTGTCAAGCAACCCGATTAACATGTTCAGTGCTTGACTTTGAGAGCCTCTGTGCAAAGGTCCCTGTTTGTTCAGCAGCAGGCTGACAGTGCACTTGTAGGAAGACGTAGATCAGCCCAGAAATGCCAGATAAAAGCCAGTGCAAGAGGAACATCTGCAGGGACACAGCAAATCACAGGCCCAACACCAGGGTTCCTTTGCAGCCACTGGATGATGCTCAAGGATGCTGGGACTGTGCTTGGGGAGTGGTTTTGTGGGATGGCCACAGCCGGGTGAGCTCCTGGAACCACTGTGCTGGGGTTTTACTCCAGGCTCCATTGGGAACATTGGCCCCAGCACTGACCCTGGGGGATACACAGCAGGAGGTTGCAGGGGGATGTGCTGGGGCTGGCAGACCCGAGCAGGACTCTATGAGTCGGTCTGACCACATGAGGCAGACTCACCCCACACACACGTTAGCACCAGCCTGGCTCTGAACTCCACACATAGCAGGAGAGGTTCTCCCCAACAGAGTCACCCTGGCACCTACCGAGGGACCAGCTCCTCCTGTCCCCATGGAGCTCTCCAGCCAAGAAGCCAACGCGGGGCTGGATGCTCCATTGGAAAACACCTGCAGCCACTTCAAACACCCCCAAGTCCACAGGGGTAGGTTTGATTTTGTGTTGGGTGATAGAGCCTCGTTTATTCTCAGGCAGTCACATCCAGCAGCACTGCCCATTGATGCTGTTTCCAGGCCCCCACATGCAGGCACAGCAGCTCCCACAGACCGCCCCAGCTCTCCGCTCAGACACCCCTCACAACGATGGTGATGAGGATGACTTTAACACGGTGATGAAGATGACTTTTGCTCAGTGCTGAGCGCGCGATGCCTGCTCCTGCCTTGTGTCCCATTGGGAATGCCAAGGGCAGGGGTGCTGCCGGCTTGCACAGGACTCACGGGCACATCCAGCCCTCACAGGAGCAGGCAGCTCGAGCAGCAGCGGCCACAGCACCGGTTTTGATCCCCTTCAAACCAGTGAGCTAACCCCTAACCCATGAATTAACACAGAAGCCCCTTCCAGGCTCTGGGAGTGCAAAGCTGCGCCCGGGACCTCCTTACCTTCATGCAGAGTCATGCCCAGCTGCAAGGTTTGCCCCTGAAAACACGGAGCAGCCGCACGTGCCAGGCAGTGCAGATCCCATCCGAGAAGTTGGTTTCCCACATGCACATCCAGTGCGATGGGAGCTCGCAGCCCTGCCCCTGCCATCAAGGGCAGGCACAGGCACGTCCTGTTCGCCAGGACCGCCGTGCTCGCTCCAGCCCTACCCCACCCCGTGCACAACTCCTGAGCAACAGCTCGCTGCTGCTCCAAGTGCAGAGCAAAGCGCCTTGGGGAGCGGAGGGAAGAGCGGGCGGTGCGCAGGGTGAGGATGCTGCCTCTGGATCCATGTTGACTCCTGATCCGTGCATGCCAGGCGAAGGGCACCGGGCTGCAGCCACCCCAAGACACAGCCCTCGCTGCCCCAGTCACCAACAGAAAGTGCTTTCGGGAGGCTTCAATCAAAAGTCCTTTTCTTCCAAAGCCACAGACCGCTTGTGGAGGCAGCCAGGGAGCCTCAGCTCCATTTCTAACACAAACCTCCCCGTGCCTGCACCAAGGCAAGGGACGTGAGCAGCCGTGGGGGGCCCTGCTGCAGGGCTGTGGGACACGCCGGGTGCATGGTGCACCCCAACACCCTCAGCAGCCCGGTGGGGCCCCGGCGAGGCCCACGGCCACGGTCGCAACCTGGCAAACACCGCAGGCCCGTGGGGAGCACACGCTGTGCACCCCGGTGGCGCAGGCACCTTGGGGCCACCAGCACCGGCCGCGCACCCACGGGGGTCCCGACCAGCGTGGGAAGGACAATGGGGCCTCGTCGAAGTTCGTCCCAAGAAGTTTCCTTCCTGCCCCGACACCTCCCGGGGGGGCGGGGGGAGGCAGCGGGACCGGCCTCCCCCGCCCCGGTGCTCGGCGCTGCGCAGCCGGGACCCGAGCATCCCCCGAGCGGGTACCGGGCCCTTCTCCCTGCTCCGCGGGCACCCCCCCTCCAAGAGCATCCCTCCCCTCCCGACAACTTCGCTGCTGCCGCAACTCTCCCGGCCCCGCGGTGCTCGCTGGAGGAGCGGCGGTACCGAGGCCCCCCCCGGACCCCCCCGCGCCGCCCGCCCTACCTGCCCAGCCGCCCGGCTCCGCCGCCGTTTGCAGCATCCTCCCGCCGGCTGCTCGCTCCCGGCTCGGCGAGCGCGCTCCCGGGAGGAGGAGGAGGAAGAGGAGGAGGAAGGGGGGGATGAAGGCAGCGCGCGCGTCGCCGCGTTTCCCACACACACACACACACACTCCCCCTCCAGCGCCGTGCGCCCGTTCGGGGTGGGAGGGGGGAACCGCGGCGGCGCGCACCGAGGCTGAGCGGGGTCCCGGGGGGGGGGGGAACACGGTGGGGACAGGACGGACCCGCCTTGTACCCCCTTGGTACCGCGTGCCCCGGCCGAGGCAGGGCTGCTGCCGGAGGGGGGACCCCGCAGAGCCACCCCAGGCCGTTCCCAGGGGGTTGGGGCAGGGGGTGTCAGTGAGGGTGACCCAGCGGGGCTGGGAGGGAGGGAAGCCCCACTTTCAGGGCACAGAGATGCCCAGTGCCATCAGCCCCACACAGCACCGGGGGTCAGGCCTCAGTGCTGCAGGGACGAGGGACCCCAGTCCCGTATCCCCAGCAGCATCTTAGCTGCTCTAGGACAAGTGGGGCAGCCCCGTGGGGACCACAGAGCTAAGCGTGGCCATGGTACCCATGCAGATGGTGGGATAACACCTCGCATCCTGCCCAGCTGCTTCAAAAAAGGCTGGAGGAGCCCAGCAGCTCCAGGAGGAGGAGATAGAGCAGAAGGGGATGGAGTGAGGGAGCTGCAGGGAGATGCTCTTCACTCTTAAGTCATTGCAGCTGGAGCACGAGGCACCCGCCAGGCAAAGGCTCCTTTGCTGACACGGCTTGTGCTAAGATCAACATTTTCCTGAGTGCAAAAGCATGTGCTAGCACCAGCCTGGTTATTAATATTTCAGCAGCTCCCAGAACCTTTAAGCAAGGCCACACAGCACTGACATAGAAAAGCAGGAATAGAAGGCCCCTGCTCCCCCCAGCCCCCAGGAACAGTCTGTCTAGACACATTATATAAGCACATTTTGCCCTCCTCCAGGACAGCTCGCAGAGGATCCCAAAGCCCTTCTCACAACTGCTCATGGAGCTCTGTGCACAGGAGCTGCTCTGCACAGCTCCAGGGACCCCAGCTCCAGGGATCCCAGCTCTGGGAGCTCTTTCCCATTTGCTGCCTCCACTGAAAAGGGGAATTGATGCCAGGATGAAGGTGTTTGATCAGCCCCATGAGGTCCCTGGCAGAGGAGGGGGGGCTGCTGGAAGTGGGGACAGGCTGGGAAGCCCAAACATTGCTCTGGGCTCTGCGGAGCCCATGGAGGACCACGGCTGTGGGAGAGCCCCAGCTCCCACAGTGGGGAAGCCAGGAGCAGGGACCAAGCTTCAGGCTCCCCTCCAGCAGCTACTCCTGGGTCTGCAGACCTCAGCACACAAGGGGATGGGGCCCAGCAGCACTGGGTTATGCCTGGCCATACCAAAAACCCCTTCCCTCTCTGCCACCGGAGCCAGGGTCAGGTTCCAAAGCACAGCCTCAGCTCTCACCATCAATTACTTTGGGCTTTAAGAATCCTTTCTCCAACGCCTGTCTTTGCCGTGCCATCCGATTTTCACAACCTAGTGTGTTTTTTTCCCCTCCCTATAAATAATTACAGGCACTCTAATGGATCTCAAACCTTGCATTACCTTCACTGTCAGGAGCTTGGCTATTGCAGCGATCCCTTCCTCTCCAAGGAGCAGAGGTAGGGCTGCAGCTCCTTCACTGACTTTTTAAATGTCCATTAACCCTTACGCCCTCATCCTGCCTCCACCACATCATAAGGTGCCCATGCTCCCCGCTTCCAGGAATGGGATGAGGCCTCGTGCCCAACCCACGCCTCCCAGTGTTCCAGCACTTGGGAGCACGGAGGAGTCGCTCCCCTCCCGCAGGCAGCCGCTCGTATTGCTCGCAGCCCAGTGCAGTGTTTCCTCTTGCCACCTTTCCCATCTCCCACAGTTTTCATGGTACATTTGGCAAGCCTCCACACAGGCATCGCTTGAATCCAACCCAGCTTCTGTGCCCATTCCCGCCTGTCCCCGGGAAGGGACCAACCCAGTGATGCTTCGCAGGAGCTCTGGGTCTGCCCGGCTCCACCTCCCTACCAGCAAACAGGTTCTGTGACCCCAGTCCTTGCAGAGATGTTTTCCCTACCACCGAATCCATGCTCTGCTCCTGGTTTCCCACACAACCCGGCCCAGCCCTGCCTGCTCCCATCTCCTTCCCACACAGACCCAGGCTCAGCCGGCTCAACACGAGCTCCAGCTGTCAGTAAAGCTGTTTCCCCATCCAGGCACAAAGTCAGGGCAAGGCAATTCAGCGATACCCATCTCAGCAGCGCTGCCCAGCTCAGCCCTGTCCTTGGCCTTAGTTCAGCTTCTCCCTGATACTGTTTGTGCCCAGGCCAACAGAAACTTGTCCTTAAACCTTGCAGTTTGCTGCAGACGTTTCTGACCACGGAGACAATCTCTGACCAAAGAGGAGGTCGCCTCCTGCTGCGCTGCAGGGAAGCGCTGCGGGACAGATGAGCAGAAGGAACAGCACAGCCACAGCCTCCACCTCGCTGCAGTTGCTCACAAAGTTTCTCCCACGCCGTGCTCATTTCTGGCCAGCAGCTTTTGCATTTGACAGAGGAGAACCGAGCCTAGGAGGGAACAAACACTGGCGAGGCTGAAGCTTCACCCTCCCTCGCGCCTGTGGGGTTCAGCACCTCCACACTCAGTGCATAAGAAGTCTGACAGTTAACCCAGCGCTCTACACCCATGGATGTGCTGTCACCCCCCAGCAGCTCGGAGCACCCTTCGCTGGGAGCACCCCACACTGGCACTGCTGGGTACCAAAGCCCATGGGAGGTGGGTGGCACATCCCGGATGGTGCCCCTTAGCCTGGGAAGGGTGGCTCAGCCCCGGCATGGCTTTCCAGGAAGCCTGGCTGGCTCCTCGGCTGCTGTGCCAAGCTGCTGGGGCAGCTGCCGCGGCTGCTCCACAGCTGCTGAGCCTCTAATTGCTCATTGAGTCATCCGTGATGTTTTGGGGGAAAGCGGCTCTGTCAGGGAATTAAAAACTTTTCAAAGGCCCATAAAGATTTCATAAGTGTTTCAGATCCAGATCAATGGGGGATCGTGTCTTTACAGCCAGGAGAAGGGGGAAGGTGATGGGGAGACAGGCAGCAGAGCATCAGCAGCCACAACCAGTTAAAGAAGGTGGGCAGCACCAGCCTGTGGGAAGTTAACAGAATCCCAGAGCAGTTGGGGTTGGAAGGGAGCTTAAAGCTCATCCTATCCCAACCACTGCCATGGGCAGGGACCCCTTCCACTGGAGCAGCTTGCTCCCAGCCCCTGTGTCCAACCTGGCCTTGAGCACTGCCAGGGATGGGGCAGCCACAGCTTCTCTGGGCAATCAGCAGATTACCTGGCTCTGGCCAGATGTGGGATTAGACCCACATCAGCCAACACCCACATCTGAAGCCAGGGACAAAGGTCTGTGCTCTGCAAGAGCTATAAAAATGGGATCAGCTTTTCCGTTGATAAGCCCTTTCCACATGAGCAGACAGGTTCTAACCGGGCTCTTCTGCGAGGAAGGGTCCTCACCGCATCAGTGAGCACCAGGGGCATGTGCTTGGGAGATCAGCCCCTGGTCCAGCAGCACCTTCCTGCTGCTAAGGGGGGGTCAGTGACCTCTCTGTGTGTCTGTCCCCATGCCTGACAGCAGCGGCTGCGCATCTGCCACTGAGCTCTGGCTCCAGCAGCAGGTCCCCGAGGGCAGTGACCCCAGCAGGGTGGGTGCCTGTTTCACCACAACCCTCACACCACCATGGGGGGGGGGTGGTTGGGAGCAAAGGCAAGGATGAAAACCTCAAAGGCATCTCAGGTGGTACCAAACCCGTACGCACGAGAGATTCCCACCTTGAGCCCACAGAAGCACACACGAGCAAAGCCTTCGGAAGGCAAAAGACAGAAAGAACGTGCTCTCCATCAGGGAAATACAGGGAGCTGGAGCCCACCCTTTACCCTGGGGAACTTTGGATGCTCACAGCAGCCCACGCTCCACAGCTCAGTCCTGGTACCGCTTGCCCTGTGCTGGCACCGGCTCCCTGCAGAAAGAGGCACCAATAACTCATCATTAGTGGGGAGACCTCGGTTATTTTATGGCCGTTGTTCTCCCCTTCCTCTCGTGACTTTTAATTAAAATCTACCCAAGGAAGATAACTCGTCCCTCTGCATAATTGCAGGGAGTAAATTTTATTATATGGAAAAGTGGCTTTAATTTTTAATAGCCTTATTCTTAAGGAAGAGCAACACTTTGAAGGGAGCCGTGAGCCCTGGTAATATTATCAAAGGCAAGAAGAGGAGCAAAGATGAGTTTCTTGCATGCTCCCTATAAAACTCTTATTTAGGGGAGTTTTGTGCTTCCTCCTAATGAGAGATGAACCGCAGCTTGCTGTAGGAGGAAAATTAAAATGAAACTGATAAGAGGCCCAGCCTCTAGCTCCTGACTTACCTCCCAATTATAACTGAAAGCTCACAGGCATTCCAGAGATGGGACTTGATGTCTACATTAATTATAAATAAATTATCTACACTTAATGTTTAAATGAAATTCCAGATAAGGCTTTATATTTAGAAGAGGATTGCATCAGTGCATAAATATTTATGCAAAGAGCCTGCATCAGCTGCGGCTCCTCCGCTGTGACGCTGGAGCGGAGCCGAGCGGGGACCCCGGTGCTGAGCCCATGGTGCTGGGAGGGATCTGTGCTGGGGGGAGGCTGCTTGCACTGCCCCTCGCTGCTGGTTCCTGAAGGCTCCTCCTGCATTGAGGCTCAGGAAGCATCACCAACGCCAGCAGTCTCCATCCCACTGAAAGAGCTCACCAGCTCCATCCCAGCACCAGAACCAGCAGTCTCCATCCCACTGAAAGAGCCCACCAGCTCCATCCCAGCACCAGAACCAGCAGTCTCCATCCCATTGAAAGAGCCCACCAGCTCCATCCCAGCACCAGAACCAGCAGTCTCCACCCCATTGAAAGACCTCACCAGCTCCATCCCAGCACCAGAACCAGCAGTCTCCACCCCATTGAAAGAGCCCACCAGCTCCATCCCAGCAGCAGAACCAGCAGTCTCCATCCCACTGAAAGAGCCCACCAGCTCCATCCCAGCACCAGAACCAGCAGTCTCCATCCCACTGAAAGAGCCCACCAGCTCCATCCCAGCACCAGAACCAGCAGTCTCCATCCCACTGAAAGAGCTCACCAGCTCCATCCCAGCACCAGAACTGGCCAAATCCCCCCAGAACAAACCTGGTTCTCTTCCTTCCTTCCCCCCAGACAACCCCAGGAACCATCAAGCTCCATCAGCCCCACCCAGCTCATCTTTAAAGCCTCAGTCCTGGGTGGGGGAGGCTGATTGACCCCACCTGAGTGGGAGCTCAACTGCTCTGCCTGCCCCACTGCCTGCACTGCAGGGAGCTGCCAGCTCCCCCTTTCCCAGTAGGTAAATGGCAGCATAGTGAAAAGCTGTGAGTTGCTCACCACATCCCAGTATTAACCCCAACCACTTTATCCACATGGACAGTATGGTTTACAATGCAAAAGAAACGCTATTTTCCATCATGCCCTTTTCCTGCTGTCCCAGACCAACCCCTGCCTGCTCCCACCAGCACCCTGAGCCCTCAGTCCTGACATCAAGAGGCTGCTTTGGAGGTTTTCCGTCCCCAGCAGCACGAAGGGGACCTCATCCATGCCACAGCGTTTTTCACAGCTTCACCACAGCTGCTGCAGGGTTTTACAGCTCACACAGGCCTGGCTCGGGCTTACAGGGGGATATATTTTATGCTTTAGTGCAGGCAGGGTGGAAGAGGAGCAGGGTGACAGGTCCCAGCCCAAAAGTGAGATGTAAAACAGTAAAAGGGAATAAATACAAGATGATGGAACTCATTCAGCACCAGCCGCTTGTGAGCAGTTCACTGAGGTCCAGGCAGGATCCAGCATCCTGAGCTGAGTGGGACATCACCCCAGGGACACAGGGAGCCCCTGCCAGCAGCCAGCTGATGGGAAGCCTGAAGGGAGAAGCCTTCTCCCTGCAGCTGCGTGTTCCCAGCTTGGAGCTGCTCATGGCATCAGAAATCTGGGATGCAGCAGCTTTGCAGGGCCCTGAATGCGTTTGTCCTATTTCTTCCTGATTCTGGCTTGAGCCTCGGATGCTCCCAGCCCAGTGCACCCCCTCCAGTGTGTGCCAGCCCCCCATGTGTGCGCCAGTCCCTCACATGTATGCCAGCCCCACTATGCTATGTGTGCCAGCCCGCCCCACGTGTGCCAGCCCCACATGTGTGTGCCAGCCCCACGTTTTCTTACTGCATGTCCCTGCTCACTGATGCTGCTGTTTGCTCCCCACTGCCTGTGCCAGGAAGCTCCGTGCCACAGCCCGCAAGCAGTGCCAGGCAGTGGGGACACAGCTGATGCCACACAGAGAAACAGCACATCAGGGTCTGAGCCCTCCTGCCTCTGCCATGTTCAGCCCTCCTGCCAAATGCTGCCATGGCCACACAGAGGTGAGCATCCCAGCAAGGAGAGAGCATCCCAGCAAGGAGAGAGCATCCTGGCCAGGGCAGAGCATCCCAACCAGGGCAGAGCATCCCAACCAGGGCAGAGCATCCTGGCCAGGGTAGAGCATCCTGGCCAGAACAGAGCATCCCAGCCAGGACAAAGTATACCAACCAGAGCAGAGTACCCTGACCAGGGCAGAGTATACCAACCAGGGCAGAGCACCCTGAGCAGGGCAGAGCATCCTGGCCAGAACAGAGCACACAGTCCTGACCCATCACCACGGGCTGGGCAGGCAGAGCCTGGCACAGTTGCCCCAGGAGTGGCAGCAGGGTCACCTTTGGTATCACAGCACTGCACAGTCCTTGTTCTGCAATGGGAGCGGTATCTCATTTCTTCCTCAATTAGCTCCTGATTATCAGTGTCCCAGGGCCCCTTTCCAGTCTCTGTTTAATGCACCATTAATAATTCATTTCTCAGATAGCAGGAACGCAGCGCGAGGTTAGGGCTTTGTGACTAATAAGTACCGGAGTAACCCTCATCTCCAAGGGACAAATGAAGGGAACAAAAATAAAGTGGGAGAATCACAGCTAATATGTTTTGTGGCCTTTAATCAAACGCTGGGTAAAGGGTTTGATTACTCAGGTGAAGAACACCCGGGCACGTTGCTCCTCATCAGCCACAGGCTGCTGGGCTCCCATGGCTGCACTGGCACCGGCATCTTCCCACTGCCTCCCATGGCAGCAGAGAGGGAAACTGAGGCATCACTCAAGTGGTCACCAGGCCTGCTGAGGTTTAGCTGGAGGCTGGATCTTTCCTCAAGCTGGCGAGGGGCAGAGCCCGCTGGCAGCTGCACATGGAGCGTGACGGGTTTCTGACAGATCCCATTATAAAGCTGGGTCTCAGCAGAATCGCAAGCTGAGATTTAGCGCATGAAACGTTGTTTGGGAATTTTCCAATATTGCCTCTTGTGCCGTGGGCCCCGGGCTGTGCCAGCACCCACTGAGTGCTGCATCCCTTCCCTTCCCCGTGTCCTGGTGATGCACAACCCAAATGCAGGCCCTCATGCCTCTCCCACCCCCGTTTTGTGCCACCTGCAGTGGCATCACCCATGCCAGGGAGCATTTTTAGCCTAAGCAGAATGAAACTGCGGTGATTGTATTTCCTGCCTCCCCGCTTGGGGCAGGAGGGGAATTGTTTGATGCTAATCCCCATGTTTCATCCACTGGCAACCCGACTTGCTCACATCGAGACAACTCCCAAGGGAATCAGATGGGCAGCCGCTGGCTGTGGGGCGGATGGGGCTGAGCAAGATGGGGACGTCCCTGCACGCTTTGCGGGGTGCCACACTCCTGGCAGTGGGAAGAGGAGGTTCTGGTTGCCAGGATCGAGTTCCTCCAGGATGAGCAGTTCTCAGCAGGCTGGCATTTCCCCTGGTACAGAACGGGAGGCTCCAGCTGTCCCAGCAAAGGTCACCCCTGGGGCTGACGCGCTCGGCAGAGACACCACGCGACAACAAGAGCTTCAGATGTGCCTGGGAAGCAAAATCCAGGCCCTCATCCTGCTGCTGTAGGAGCTGCATCCAGGTGGGACCAGAGCCACGGGGGCAGGATGGACTCCCCCGGGGTCAGAACCCCCAGCCCCGGGTACCTGCAGTCCACCCGGGGCATCACCGGAGAGGGAAGCGCAGGGATCCTGCTTTGGCTGCTCCGCACCCTCCTTGCTGCAGGCCTGGACTTCATTTCGAGTTTCAGTCTGTCTGACTTTATCTTCAAGCCCTCAGTCTTATTACCCCTGCGTTAAAGAGCCCTTTAATACCCGGCAGTTTTCTCCCTGGGAAGGCACTTGCGCGCTGTAATCAAGCCACATCTCAGGCTACTTTTCGATAAGCTAAACAGATTGAGTTCTAAGTCTCTGCTAAACACCCAGCCTCGGGAAAGGGCCAATCCATGCTGCTGCCAAGCCGAGCGGAGCCGGAGGCTTTCTCAGCTGGTGCATGGAAAGGTGAATTGCTGCTTCCCGATGCACTGGCAATAAATGAAATGGAAGGTATAAAAATAAGTCGTTGCATTGCCCTCGCTCTGGTCTGTGAGCACACGGCTGCCAGAGCCTAAGGGTGCTGCTGGGGCTGTGCCCGTCCCCACACCATCGCCTGCATCCCACTTTTGCCAGCCAAAGCCACTGCAGGAGCTGTTTGCTGTGGGACCGATGGTGCCTGGCTCCACTTACAGGCAGGGAGTTATGACGGCCGGGAACATAAGTGCCTCAGGGAGCTGAGATAAGCAAAGATGTTCCAAGCCACAGACTTGGATCCAGAGGCTGTTGGCAGGGGGTATCTTAGTGTGTAAGAACCGGTCCAGCAGCCCTCTCTAATGCCTGGCTGAGGACAGGGCAATTGGAGTGATGGAGTGGGGCTTCAGCCTGGTTTGAGCACAGAAGCCACACCAGTGCTGCCAGGACATCTGCCATGCTCCATGGGTCACAGCCACACTGTACCATGGGGAAGGGAGCAGGCTGGCACAGGGCAGAGGGACCCCAAGCCAGAGGTCTGACCCATGGCAGGGGGACGAGTGGTGCAAAGCAAAGACACTGCTAAGTGCATGGAGGGAGCCTGCTGGGAGCAGGCTGGGGGTGTGCTTGGGCAGCCCCATGACCTGCAGACCTCATCAGACACAGAATTCCAGCCTCCTGGAGTCCCTGTGCCTCTGAAAGCGGGTTATCAGTGCACTCCAGACCTGAGCGATGCAGGGGAGATGGGAATGGCTGATGAGAGGGGAGCAACCACCGCTGCCTCTGCCTGGGCTGAGGGATGCAGGGACAGCGTGCTCGGAGGAGGTGGATTAATGGGGTCACAGGGATGCTCATCCCAGCACCCTCACACAGCCTGGGGACTCGGCCAGCTCTGAAGGGCACCAGCTCCAAAGGACACCAGCTCCAAAGGACACCAGCTCTGAAGGACACCAGCTCTGAAGGACACCAGCTCTGAAGGACACCAGCTCCGAAGGACACCAGCTCTGAAGGACACCAGCTCTGAAGGACACCAGCTCTGAAGGATGCTGGCTCTGAAGGACACCAGCTCTGAAGGATGCTGGCTCTGAAGGACAGCAGCCAAGGTCACAGCAGCGATCGCTGCAGCTCAGCTGCTCCCTGCTGCCAGGCCCAAGGTGACCGAGCTCCTGGGAAGCAGAAGCCAGATGGGGCTGGCATCGAAGCAGAGATGCACAGGGAGGAACAAGCAGAGGCTGGATGCAAACACGCTTGCAAGACCTGCAGAGCCCCACAGAGTGCTGCTCTCCCAGCCCTGCATCCCCTGGGGTCAGGGGCACCCTCTCACAACGGGTGAGTTTGGATCAACGTTGCAGAAATGCTGGGTTTGAGCAACCAGATCTGGGGTTTTTCACCAAATCCACCCAGGCTGGGGAAGAGCTCGCACCACCCAGAGCTGCAGGCACCCATCAGGTTAACGCACAGCCTGGATTCTCCGTGCACAAATCAGGGCAATTGGAGTTTAGCAAAACGATCTGGGGTCCCTGCAGGAGGGATTCTGCCTGGGGAGAGGCAGGAGAGGCCATCTCAGCCCATAGAGAGCTACAAATAACTCAAACGGCCTCATTACCCACTTTCTGGTGAACGGGAGGTTGGTTTCATGCTTCCCCCGGGGCTACCACCGCCTGAAACTGGGCTAAGCCCCATTACGGGCAGGAGCCGCAACTCTGCTCCAGGCTCCTCGTCCTTCCTGCAGGGATGGGCGCGGTGCTGCGGGGCCCTTGCAAGGGTCCTGCATCGAGAGGGGACCGGTTCTGGGCACGGATCCCACCCGGGCATCCCGGTGCGGCTGCGCCCATGGGGACCGGTGGAAAGGGTCCCCGCTGGGAGCACCCACGGACCGCGGCCCCCGGAGCAGGAGGTGCCCGGGCCGGCACCGGCCCCTCGGGGAAGGGGCGCGCACGGAGCGGCGGCACCGGCTGAGCCTCCCCCGGCAGCACCCCCGGCATCGCCCTCACCCCGTGGCCGGGCCGGGGCTTCCCTCTAGCGACCGCCGGCGGGAGAGCATCGCGGGGAACGCGGAACCAGGGCCCCTCCCGGTCCCGATCCGGGTCGGGCTGAGCTCAGGCTCAGCCCCAGCAGCGCTTTCATTCGGGAAGCTCTTCCCTGTGAGGGTGCTGAGGCGCTGGCACAGGGTGCCCAGAGAAGCTGTGGCTGCCCCATCCCTGGCAGTGCTCAAGGCCAGGTTGGACACAGGGGCTTGGAGCAAGCTGCTCCAGTGGAAGGGGTCCCTGCCCGTGGCAGGGGTTGGAGCTGGAGGAGCTTTAAGGTCCCTCCCAGCCCAAACCAGGCTGCGGTTCTATGATTTCTGCCTGAAGGTCAAGTCCACCCGCGGCTCTGGCTGTGATCCCACAGGGCTGAGCCTTGTCCTGGGGCCCTGGAAGGTTCAGTCCTCAGGAGGGTGCAGTGGGTCCGCAGGGAGGGACAGGATGGGGGCAGCCCCACACAGGCGCCTTCCTGCGATCCCCTGAGCTGGCAGCATGGGGGGATCTGTTTGTCCACCCGACAATGGGGTGGTCCCACAGGGACCTGCCTGCGCACAGCGAGCTCTCACGAGGAGCGAAGCTGCCAACTCTTCCCTTGCACCAGCTCACACACATCTTTAATGAGAACCATCAGATTCACAGAGCAGGCTGGAGGCTGCCAGAGCAATGCTGGGCCACGTCCCTGGCAGGGTCGTGGAGACAGCCCCAGAGCCTGACAGTGCAGGGGGCAGGAGGGGAAGGCAGCAGCATGGAGAGCAGCCAGCAGCAGGCAGGGAAGGCTTTGGGAGCTTTCCCATCTCAGGGTCCCATCCGTCCTGTGTGGGCACAGCAAAGTCTCCTCCTGCAGTCACAGGCTCCAGCAAAGGGATGTGCTGCAGTGGCTCGGTCCAGTGAGGAAAAGAGGAGCAAGCCATGGCTTGGGATGGAGACTCCAGTGCCAAAGGTGACGGGAAAGGGAGCAGAGCCGGTGCTAGAAGGACTGTCCATGGGTGTCGGTGCAGTACTCCAGGTAATCAAACTCCTTGATGGGGAATGTCACAGCGCTCCATTTCTTGTACCTCCTCTTCCCAGCTGGTGTCTCTATCACAAAGTTCTTGATGCAGACGATGGGCAGCTTCACCTCCCGGTAGAGCATCTCCATTCCCCAGTCCTGTGTGGGCAGGGAGAGGACCGTCACACGGCCGGCAGTGGGGTACATCCCCTTTGGTGACAACGGCCCATGCCCCCATCCCACGTGTGCAGCACACACATCACACAGGAATGTGCAGAAGGGACCCTCAGCTCCATTCCTCAGCCAGGAACTGGGGCACAAGCCCGGCCCCTGCTGCCCCACCAGCTCCATGGTACTGCAGCACTCACCTGGCTGCACCCAGCACATGCGATGCGGCAGCCCGGCTCCCAGTCTTTGAAAGCCCTCTGGAACTGGATTTTCCCTGAGGAAACTCTGTAGTGCAACCTGCAAGGAAAGGACTGGAAGATAGGCTCAGGACAATGGTCCAGGGGACAGGAACAGGCAGCCACATGCGCTCTGAACCCCTCCTGGACCGGTGTCCCCAAGACAGAGCTGGCAGCAGGGTCCTGTCCATCCTGGACGGGGGGAGCAGCAGCTCATCCCTACCAGCAGCCAGCTCCTACCCAAAGCTGGGGTTGATGTTAACGTGGTGTATGCCCTCCACGGTGCGGATGTCGCTGCCGCGGCACACCGCCACGCCGCAGTTGATGCAGTAAAGGTGAACGGTGTCCGGGTCGTGCTGCTGCTGCCTCTCGCTGATCCTGGCCTCCTTCATCAGCCAGCTGGCAACGGCAGCCTGCTGCAGCTCCCTGATCTGCAGAGGACAGGGGAGGGTCAGCGCGGGGCTATGGGCACAGGCAGCAAGAGACACGGCTGCAGGCTGACACAGCATCCTGGAGAGCAGGGCAGGATGGGCAGACACTGCTCCATGCACCTCACCCTGCCACATCCCAAGGGAAGAGCAGGACACCAAAACCAGAGCACAGGGAGCTGTGGGCAAGCAGCAGACACAGGCAGGAGCTGCCTGTCCCTCCTGGTGCTCAGGGCAGCGCCCAGCACGCACCTTGAGGCGGTATTCCTGCTCCGGCATGGCTTGCACCGCTCTGATGGCCCTCTCCATCAGCTCCACGAGCTCCTCATTGAGCAGCTCGCGGGAGACCTCTCTGCTGTTGGCTTTGGCAAGGACAAAGTAGACGCTGTTCTCAGCACGGGCACGGCCCCGAGCCTGCAATAGAAGGGCAAGATACAGGGGGGGACATGGCTGGGCCTCCCCTTACCCCCCCCATGTCCTCCCAAGGGGCCGAGTAGAGCATCCATAGGGAGCCCACGCGGGTACCTGCATCATGGCGATCTCATTGGTCATCAGCCCGTAGCGGACCACGATGTTGCACTCGGGGATATCCAGGCCCTCCTCGGCCACGCTGGTCGAGAAGAGCAGGTTGAGGGCTCCGTTGCGGAACATCTGGATCACATCCTGCTGCTCATGCTGGGGGGAGACCGTGGTGCTGCTTCAGCAGCTGCGCGGGGGCTCCGAGCCGCAGCAGCACCCGCAGCGTGCAGAGGGGTCGGTCCCATCCTTCCCCCCCCCTGCTCACCTGCGTCATGGGCCTGGTCTGGCTGCTGCAGCCGGCGCCGGTGAGGACGGCAGCGCGGATGTGCGGCCCGCAGAGCGTGGCCGTGTCCTGCAGCCAGCCGAGCAGGCTGTGCGCGCTCTGACGGGTCCTGGTGAACACGATGCCGCGAGAAGCACCCAGGGGCTGGAAGTGCTCCCGCAGGATCTCCTCCAGCTTGTCCAGCCTGGGGTTCTGATAGCGCCGGTCCCCAGCAAGCGCCTGCAGGGTCGCCCTGTTCTCTGTTCGGGGGAGGAAGGCATTAGGGGGTGCTCCCCAACCCCAAATGCAGCAATCGACCCCCTCCAAACCCCTCCGTCACCCTCGAACGTGGCACTGAGGAACCGCTCGGTGGGGTCCTTCATGTCCTTCTGGGTGTCATAGAACTGCTGGAGGCACTGGAAGGCGTCGAGCATCCGCACCGTGTCGTTGATCAGCAAAGCATCGTTGTACTTGCGCAGATGCAGGGCGCACACCCGCGTCCGGCGGCAAAGCCTCTCTGCCGCTGGGGAGGGCCGGGCACCGCAGTCACAGCCTGGCCCTGTGCCACCGGCCCTGCCCCACCTCACCTGCATCACCTCACCTCTGTTCTCCAGCTCCACGATGCGCTGCTCATAAACCTGCGTGCCAAAGTCCTGCGGCAGGCTGGGAATCCCCATGTACTGCTGGATCTGCTCCATCACTGCCTTCAGCCGCTCACCAAAGGGGTCCTGAAGGCAGAGAGGGGCTCAGGACCAGAGGAACTGGGAAGGCTGCTCCTGTGGGCAGCCTCGGAGCACAGCCTGGGGTTAGGAGCTGATTGCATGGCACCCCTACCCCAAAGCTCTGGGTTAATGGGTTCCTCACCCTGCCCTGAGCTAAGCGGATGCAGGGACACCGTCCCGGTGCTCAGCACCCCTCACCTGTGCTCTCTCCTGGCACAGGTCATACTGCTTCCTGGGCTGCGGGACGTGGCTCTGCACTTGCTGCACCTCCTCCTGCACCGATGTGATTGTCTCCGTGTCCAGGTTGGCGCAGAGCTGCGGGATCGAGACCCTGCTTCCAGCCCTGAGCCCACAGCCCAGGGCGATGCAGCACCCCAGCAGCTTTGGGGATACCCTCCCCAGGGCCTGCACACCAAGTTATCAACTCCCACCCAAGGAACACCCGCTGCAGCCCAGGGGAAGCTGTGCCGGGGCTGCTGCACCCCATCTTGACGCAGGACCTACCTGCAGGATGTGCTGCACAGCCCCCTCAAAGGAGGTTGCCCCCCCAGTGCCAGGCGATGCCGTCAGACCCAGGACCTGCGGCAGGTCCTGCTGCCCGCCGAGCTTGCGCTGGAGGTAATCCATCATGATCTTGTTGTAGACGGCTTCCTTGTGCGTGTGGTGGCACTCGTCGATGACCAGCAGCGAGAGCTCTGCGCCGGGCAAAGGCAGGGATTGGGGTGAGCGGAGCAGCAGCCAGGGGGCAGCGGTGGAGGCTGAGGCAGGGCGGTCGCAGCGGGGTGCAAGGCTCCAGCACCCACCCGTCAGCTCCAGGCGCGCATCCTCCTGGGTGCTGACCAGCGCGTTGTGCAGGATCTGGGCCGTGCAGATGACCACATCGCTCTGCCTCGCCACGCTGGCGAAGAACACCTTGTGGCTGTTGTCCCCGCTGACGGCCCTCACCCTGAACGCGTCCTGCAGCACCTGGAACTCCTTCTTGGCGTGCTGCTCCACCAAGTGCACCTGCACCCGCGACACCCGGCTCAGCCCCGGCCCGTGGGTAGCACTGGGCAGAGGGGAGCGGGTCCGGGATGGGGAGGGGGGGTACGGGTACCTTGTTCACCAGCACCGCCACCCTCCCGCCCCGTCGGCTCTCCAGGTGCCGCCGGCAGACGTGCACGGCAGCGCGGGTCTTGCCGGCGCCCGTGGGCAGCCACACGATGCAGTTGCGGCCGGCAAGGGCCGGCGCCACCGCGGCCCGCTGGTACCCGCGCAGCTCCATGGAGCCGCCGCTCGGAAGGAGCCCCCGGAGCCCTCCCCCAAGCCGCGCCACCGGCACCGGGCTGAGCTGAACAGAAACCGAAACCGAGCGCTGCTCTCCCAGCCGCGTCCGCCCCCTCCCCCCCTCCCAGTTCGCTTTCTCCACCCTGGGTTGGCCCCGTCGGGCTCCCCTCCCCCCCCCATCAGCCGCGGCTCTGGGCCTGCACAAGGACGTTTATTTAAAAAACCCAAATCAAAACAAACCAAAAGTCACGGGGGGGGGGGGGGGGGGCAGCACCAGCACCCAGCCAGTGATGAGGACACAAGGGACAAGGCAGCAGGGGAGCAAGCCACGGGGGGGGGGACAGCAGACGGATGGAGGACAACCCACTGCTGGGCAGCAAGAGGGGATGGGAGCAGGAACTGACCCCCATGCCGGGACACACACACACACAGCAGACCCGGGCTGCCAGAACCCAACACACCAGTGGGCAGCAGAAGCAGACAGGGAGGGGGCTGTAGACACTGCAGCTGAGGCCCTGTCTGGAGCAGAGGCAGGGGAAGAGCTGACAGAGGCAGAAGGAGCTGGGCGGGGCAAGGACAGAACATCCCCTCACAGCAGGACCCTGGAGCACAAGCAGCATCTCTGCCTGCAGGCCAAGGCGGGCAGGGCTGAGCCCCACCATACATTCAACAAGACGGGCAGGGGGTGCCTGTGCGTGGCCAGGAACAGAAACCCAAAGCACTTGTGTGCCCCTGCCCTGTGGAGGAGAGCCAAGGCAGCAGAAGGCACGGCCCTGGGGAGGAGGGAAGCACCAGTGCCAGGAAGCAGGAACTCAGCACTGCCCCTGCCCGAGCCTTTGAGAGGCAGCAGCTTGGGGATACAAGCCCCTGATGCCCCAAGGGAAGACCACTCACAGCACCAAAACCTCCAGAAGCCCCTGCCCGCAGCACAGGGCTGGGTCCCCACAGGCAGCCCTGTCCCTCCCATGGGGAGCCGGTGCCCAAGGGGGGTCGGGGCCAGCTCCCCTACTTGTCGATGAGCCCCCCTTCCTTGAGCTTGAAGTAGAAGAACTTCTCAAGGGTGTTGGCACACTTGCAGTAGTCGCTGTCGGGCGGGTTGTACTCGCGGCAGTTGGTGATGATGCGCTGCAGGTCCGCAATGAACAGCTTCTTAGTGACGTAGTAGCGGTTCTTCAGGCGCTCGGTCATGGTCTTCAGGTCTGGGAGTGGGGAAGTGTCAGGTCGCCCAAACCCCTGCAGACCCCAGCCATGGAGCCGGACACCAACCCCGAGTCCCGACTCACCCCCCTCTTTTCTGCACTGTTCTGGGCCTCCCATTGCCCCTGTGATGATGCTCCAGCATGGACCACACAATGGAAGGGGTCCAGCCCTCCCTCCACCATCCCACCTGGGACTCTGGGCACAGCCCCCTACCAATGGGGAAGCGGATGATCTCGTAGTAGTCCGGCGCCTCCGACTTCTTCACCGGCTCCATGAAGGGCCACGCACTGGGGTGGGTCTGGAGATAGGGCAGAAGGAAAGGTCCAGCAGCGAGCGCAGGCAGCCCCTGCCTGCTCCAGCACATGGGGGTCCTGCTCCCTGCAGGCCTGGTTCACCCCATCTGCCCCCTGAGGGCACAGCCCAGGACAGCCTGGCTCTGGAGCACAGGGTCCCCTCCTGCCCGCACCTTGATCTGAGCCAGGAGGTTCTTGAGGGTGTTGTAGAGCTGGTCCGGATCCTTCAGCTCCTTCCTGCAGGACAAAACCAGAGCCCAGGGTGGGCGGTCTCACTCCATCCCAGCACTCCCAGCTCCCCATCCCAGCACAGGAGTGAGGAGCAGCCTGAGCCAAGCCCCACAGCCCAGCACTCACCCCTTCTCCTTCCCCAGCGGTTTCCATCCTGTTTCTCCTGGAAGACAAGCGTCAGCATCACCCCATCCTCCCCACACCCGCAGGCAGGGCAGGACAGAGCCCTCCTGCCCCAGCCCATCCCTACCAGACACGGGCAGGACTCACGGATGCCGGGGACGCTCTCAATGGGGATCTGCCGCACGCCCTCCTTGAAGCAGGTCAGACCAGGGTAGACCTTGCGGATCTGCGCTTGCTTCCTCTCGATCAGCTTCTTGATGATCTGCAGGGGGAAAGGGGCAGGTTCAAGGGATGGATGCCGAGGGCCAGCACCTCTCCCCTGCCTGCTGGATGTACCTCCTTCTGCTTCTTGATGATGTGGGAGAGCTCTGTGTAGGGGATGCGGGGATTCAGCTCACACTCCATCAGGGTCGCTCCCTCATAGTCCTTGATATAGCCCAGGTAGCGGCTCTTGGGGACCTTGATGTCCTTGGAAAAGCCCTAGGAGAGAACAGGCAAATGAGGGGGGAGGTTGCAGGGCAGGAGGGCCGGGGGAAGCCACCTCAAGGGGGGAGCTCACCTGCTTCTTGAAGTAGCCGATGGCATACTCATCTGCATAGGTGAGGAAGTAGAGGATGTTGTGCTTGATGTGGTACTCCTTCAGGTGGTTCATCAGGTGGGTTCCGTAGCCCTGGGGAAGAGAGAAGGACCCCCTCCATTAGACGGGACACACACAGCCCCCTCCCAGCCATGGACACAGGCCACTGGAAGATGTTCCAGAGCAATCCCTGCTGCTCAGGACTGGCCAGTGCTGAGGGGGGTCTGGCTAGCTGAGGGTCTGCAACACCCCTGGGCTCTAACAGCGACAGTGACAGCACGCTGGGACCCACCACCCCATAGGGCTGCCGGGGACCCCCATGCTGTGCCCATCAAATGCCTCCCCGCTCCCACCTTCACTTGCTCGTTGGATGTGACAGCACAGAAGACGATCTCCGTGAAGCCCTGGGTGGGGAACATGCGGAAGCAGATCCCGCCGATCACCCGCCCATCCTTGATCAGCGCCAGGGTCTTGTGCTTCCTGTGGGCAGCACGGCCGAGGGTGAGAGGGGATCCCCAATGCCAGCCCTCTCCCCAAGCCCCCCCCCAGCCACGCACGGGTCAAAGACGAGGCGAGTGATGTACTCCTTGGGCATGCGGGGCAGCTGGTGCGAGAAGACGTTCTGCAGCCCCACCAGCCACATCAGGATCTTCTTGTTGGACTTCTGCGAGAGCGAGTTGCCGATGACGTGGAACTCGATGATGCCGCGGCGCTCCTCCAGCCGCGCCGTCTCGTCCCGCGCCGCATTCGCCGACAGCAGGCTGGTCTGGGGGGGGGGTATGGGGAGGGTCACTGGCTCCACCGCCCTCTCCATAGGGAGAGCCTGAGCCCCTCATCATCCCCCAGCCTGTACCTCAGGGCCCAGCATGGCAGCGGGGTCCGTGATGGTCAGCATGACCTCGTTCACCAGCTCCATAGGGATGTCGCCCATGACACGGATGCGCTTGGCATCTTCCAGTGTCAGGCTCTCGGGCAGCTTCCGCTTCTCCCCTGCAGCACAGAGCAGAGGGCATGTCCAGCACGAGGAGGGACCAAGGGAGGTCCCTGCTTGCACTGGTCATACCTGGCAGGGGCTCTGGGGCGCTGGAGTCCATGCTCGCAGCAGAGCTGCTGTTGCTGAGCTTCTTGCTGAAGAGCGGAGCAGTGGGCACGGCCACGGTGCTGACCGCGGCTGGAAGAGACCAATGATGCCCATGAGCACCAGAACTCATCACACCCTCGTCCCTGTGTCCTACAGCCCCTGAGCAGGGACGGCTGCTCCCCGATACCTGGGCGAGAAACCATCTGAGCCCCTTCGGCAGCCGGCACGGTGAAATCAGCCTCCCAAATGGGAGAGTTCTCACCGTAGATCTCCTCCTCCAGCATGGACAGGAACCTGGCAGGGAGCAGGGCATCGGCTGCGCTCAGTGTGCGAGGAGGAGACCCTCCCCTGCAGCACCACAGCCATCCCTGCATCGGGCACCTACTTGGGGAAGTGGGTGAGGATCAGCGTCCGCTTCTCCGGCACCAGCTTGTCCTTCTCCACCCGGAACTTCTCCAGCAGCTGCCGGCGGGTGACCGTGAAGATGGATTTGAGGAGGCTGCGCCCGAAAACGTGCGTGGTCTCATAGCGGGGAAGGCTGTCGCAGCTCTGCGGCACGTGGCAGTAGCACAGCCACCTAGGAGACAGGAACACGCTCCAGGATCAGGGCTGGGACCAGCATCCCCGGAGCCCTGCATCCCTCCTGGGACAACACTGCTGAAAGCAGGGATGAGAAGAGCAGGAGCCTGGGGGGTCATGGATGATGGGATCTGGAAGCAGGGTCCCACTGGATGCCTGCTCTCCAAATGGACCAACAAGCCAGGAGAGCAGGGAGAGGCGACAACGCCAGGACCAGGGCTCAGCCCCGTGCAGGGAGGAAGGAGAAGGAGGCTCAGCCCCTCTCCCACTTTCACCTTGTGTAGTTGACCTTGTAGGTGGCCACATCGTCATTCTGTGAGCGCTGCCGGAACTGGGATGGAGTCTCCAGCTTCCAGTAGTTGAGGCAGAGCAGGAACATCTTGGAGAGCTCGTACATGGTCTGCCGCTCCTTGGGCGGCAAGTGGCTGAACTTATACTGGACGAAGTTGAGGACTCCCTGGGAGAGGAAGGGGGGGTGATGGAAGGGCACTGGGTGCTGCACCCAACCCTTCGTGCTGCCACCCAGAGGGACCAGGCCGTGCAAGAGCAGCAAACCACAGGACCAGCCCCCAGTGCAAGTCCCCCTCACCTGCTCAATGTTTGGTTTCTCAAAGGGGGGGCTCCCCAGGGACCCCTCGACCACAGGCTGGCTCATCTGCAGGATGCACTTCCGCAGGAGCTGCGGGGACACCACAGGACACGGTTACTAAAGCCCCAGGAACAGCTCCTCCTCCCATGATGCCCGCTTCTTCTCCAGAAACCTCCCCCCCCAGGGGAATTCAAGGCCGGGAGCAGTCATTCCCAGCCCAGGGTCAGTATTTCAGGTCCTGGAGGGACACCCACAGCCAGACCGCAGCTCCCCAGCAACGCCAAGGGACCCCTGCCCAAGCCCCTCCATGAGCAGTGCCCAGCCCCACACACACCTTGAACAGGTAGAAATAGACCTGCTTGGTGTCCGTGTCCTCCTCCTTGTGCACTGACATGAAGAGGTTTTCCACATCCACCACCATGCCCAGCAGCCGGTTGATCTCCTCCTCCGAGACGTTCTCCAGGTG
This sequence comes from Neopsephotus bourkii, assembly GCF_033783945.1. Taxonomy (NCBI): domain Eukaryota; kingdom Metazoa; phylum Chordata; class Aves; order Psittaciformes; family Psittacidae; genus Neopsephotus; species Neopsephotus bourkii. The sequence goes on along the minus strand of NW_026902294.1, from coordinate 459,454 downwards.
GGACACGTGGTCTGCTGTGGTGAGAGTGGGATGGGGGGGGTCAGCACTGCTCCCCCTGCACTGGGGGGGGTCCCAGCACCCCATGGGGGGTGTCGTTACCCAGCGCATGGCTGCAGCTCCGGCACGGCTCGCTCAGGTTGGTCACCGGCTGCTGCAGGTCCATGCGGGGGGCGGTGGGAGGGTTGGGGTTCTTCCAGCCATTGCACTTGCAGGCGTCGTTGGCCTGGGATGAAGGACAAGGAGGAGCCATCACAGAGCGGCCACACGACTCCCCCTGCAAAGCTTCCTCCACCCACCCCTGTTCACCCACCCCAGCTCTCCTCAGCACCCACCCTGCAGGACCCAGCACCTGAACACCCTCTCCCAACTGCCCCCTGTGCAGCCCAGCATCCCGCAGCACCTTCCCATGGATGTCCTGGCAGTTCCCTTACACAACTCAGCACCCTCCTCCTGCACCCCCTACCCATGCATGGCCCAGGACCCTCCTCCTGCACCCCATGCACATCCTTGCACCCTTCCTCCTGCATCCCCCCCATGCACATCCCCGCGCCCCATCCTGCATCCCATGCACATCCCCGCACCCTCACCCCTGCACCCCCTACCCATGCATGGCCCAGCACCCTCCTCCTGCACCCCATGCACATCCTTGTACCCTCCCTCCTGCATCCCCCCCACCCTGCATCCCATGCACATCCCCGCACCCTCACCCCTGCACCCTCCACCCATGCACATCCCAGCGCTCTCCTCCTGCACCCCATGCACATCCTTCCCCCTCCTGCATGCCCCCCCATGCACATCCCAGCGCCCCCTCCTGCATCCCATGCACATCCCCGCACCCTCCACCCATGCATGGCCCAGCGCCCTCCTCCTGCACCCCATGCACATCCTTGCACCCTCCCTCCTGCATGCCCCCCCATGCACATCCCCGCGCCCCATCCTGCATCCCTCCGCGCATCCCCTCGCCCCTGCACCCCCCACGCCTCCCCCCGTTGCACCGCGCCCCGGTGCCGCTCTCCGCACCTTGCAGGCCGAGAACACCCCCAGCTTCTCCAGCTTCTTGCCGCGGGGGAACCCGCGCACCTGCGCCTTGCGCTGGCTCGCCCGCTGCTGCTGGCTCAGCCCGGGCCGCGCCGGGTCGCTGGACCCCGCCGCTCCTCCTCCCGCCGCCGCCGCCCCGCTCCCAGCCCCACCGCTCCCCGCTGCCGCCGTTGCCCCCGGGCCCGGCGGGGGCCGCCCGGGCTGCGCGGCCTCTGGCTCCGCCATGCCGGGCCCGGCGTGCGCTCCGCGCTCACTGCGCCTGCGCGCAGGGCACGCCGGGATCCGTAGTCCGCCGCTGCGCGGGCGGAGGGAGGGGGGAGGGGGGCAGTGGATCCGGTGCTTCCGGGGCCGGTTCACGGCGTCCGCAGCCCCGCGCCGGGGCTGAGCTCCTCGGGCGCTCTGTGGGCAGCTGGAACCGGACACGGAGGACCGGGAACCGGGCCCGGCGGGGACCAATCACCCAGAGAGCCCCCCCCGGGGCGAGGCCAGCGGAGCGGGGCCATCGCTACCCGGAGGAGCATCCCCTCCGGTAACCGGTACCGTGCCCGGTCCAGCCGTGCTAGGGGTTCACCGCGCCCTCCGCAGACTCCTCCAAATATAGAGCGTGGCCCCGCCCCCTCAGTCATATGTGGTATGATGCCCCGCCCCCTAGCCCTGGAGCGCCATGTAAACACGGGGGTGTGGCTGCAGCTCCTCGCCCCGCCTCCTTGGCCCGATATGGAGTGTGGCCCCTCCTCCAGGCGTACATATATGGAGTGGAACCGCCCCCGCCTGCCCATTTATGGGAGGCCACGGCCATGCCGCTAAGGGGCGTGGCTTGGCGGCGGGCCGAGCCGCGAAAGAGCCGGCGGAGCCTGGAAGGTGCCAGCAGGCGCGGGGCACGGTGAAGGGCAGCCGAGGCCGAACGGGAACGCCACGGAACGGCCGCGAAGATGCGGGTCTGGTACCCAGAGGGTGCCCGCGGGGTGCCCAGCGCTGTGCGTGGCTGCAGCCCCTCCATCGCCCTCCTCTGCCGAGGCAGGGATGGGGAGAGGTGCCAGAGCCGTGCCCTGCGCCAGCACCGTCTGATGCCCCGGCTGCCGTCCCGCTGCAGGGCAGAGCCGGGAGCGGTGCAAAGGACACAGAAATCGCGCACATAAAAGTCACGAATATTTATTAAATATCAAAAATCCACACGGTTTGGGCAGAGCCCCCCTGGCCGCTGCCCTGCGGCCAAAGACTGCCCCGGCAGCCGGGCTCAGCCCGGCCCCATTCTTTTCCCCATCACGCCTTGGCCCTCTCATCCCCATCGTCGGTGTTGGCTGTCGACTGCGCCACCGCCGGCCCCATCTGGATGGGCACGTTCCTCTCCGGAGCAGCCGGCAGCGCCAGCCTGGGGGCCTCGATGCGGAGCTGCCCCTCCTTGGACAGGGAGCACGTCAGCGCCTCGACGTCCACCTCCTCGGGCACATCCCACTCCCGCTTCAGCACCTCGTACTTGTAGGAGAAGGAGCCCTTCTCGTCCGTGCTCTGCGTCTCCTTCTGCCCCACCAGCACCACCTTCCTGCCCACCACCTTCACCGACAGCTGCTCGGGGGTGAAGTCCTTCACGTCCTGGCAGACGGAGAAGCCCTCCCCGGAGCCCTGGGTCAGGGCTGCACTGGTGCTGGGGGCTCGGTCCGCGGCGATGCCGATCCGGCTGGCGCTGCTCCCGCTGGTCAGGTACTGCTCGAAGCTGCTCATGAACTCCCGAGCCCTCTCCATCTCCAGCCGCAGCTCTCGCTCCAGCTCCGCGAAGAGGGTGCCTGGATGTGGCCAGAGGGTGCGGACGGGTCCCAGCCACGGGAACAGCGTGCTGGAGGTGGGCGGCATGAAGTGCAAGCGGCAAAGCATCTCCGGTGTGTGCTGCGGCTCTGCTCTGTGCAGCGGCTGTCGCGGTGCTGGGCTGCAGCCGGGAGCAGCGGGTTTTATCCTCCCCTGCCCGGGGGTGTGCCCCTTCCAGAACGCTCTCTCCCCACGCACCCTCCTGGAGCCATCGCCTATTTTTGAGAGGCTGATTATCCAGCAGCCAAAATAGCAGCGCCCGCTCCCGGGGCCGAGTCACACGCCGCAAATAGGGAGCTGCGGTCACTGCGGGGAGCTCGGGTTTCTGCAGAGCCACCGTGATACAGCAGCACCCCGGGAGCGGGGGGTGAGCAAAGCCCGGCCACGAGCCCCTGCAGGGGGCCTCAGCGGGGACAGTCCCACCCCAGCTCAATGCGTTCCTACATCACCCGCTGCCTCTCGCATGTTCCAGAACCCCCCCCCCCCGCAGGGCCGCCCCCGGTCCTGTCCCTGCCCTGCAGCACCCGCCCAGGGAGGGGCCCAGGACCCATTCCTGGTCTCGCCTGGGGTCCCCCAAAGCACCTGAGGGTCCTGCGATGGGGTGGGAGGGGGAAAGAGGGGCTCCCCTGCCCGCAGATTGAGGGGTATCAGGGCACAGAGGAGGGGGCAGAAGGCAGGGAGGAGAGGAGCCCGGCCCCGCACCCTGCCTGGGAAGCTGGAAAGGCCACAGATTTTTGGCAGGGGCGGCTCAGGCATCCCGTTTGGAGGCTGAGGTGATGCTGCTAATTATAAGCCAGGAGAGCAGAGCCGCAAGACTAAGGGCAAAGGTATGCTGGGCGCGACGTCAGCGCTGCCTCTCCTCGTGGATGAGTAAGAAGAATGAACTGGAACGGGCTGGAAAGAGCTGAGCCCTTCTCCCGAGGATGATGTGATTTTTCGGGATGAGGCCACGCCCCCCCGGGAAGGGAAATAAAAGCTGCGAGCGGCAGAGCCGGGGCAGAGCGCTCGCAGCCCACTGAAGAGGGGACAACAGCGACAACAGCGACAGCAGCGGCAGCAGCGGCAGCAGCAGCAGCAGCAGCAGCAGCAGCAGCAGCAGCAGCAGCAGCAATAACAGCAGCGATGCTTTGCCGAATGCATCTCGCACCATTCGCCTCCAGCGCCCTGGCCAGCCAGCTGGGCACCGTGAGGACCCTCTGGCCCCACGCAGAGACCATCTTCACCGAGCTGCAGCAGGAGATGGAGAAAGCTCGGGAGTTCATGAGCAGCTTCGAGCAGCTCCTGAGCAGCCAAGGAGCCAACGCCATGGAGCGAGCCCAGCGCTCCAGCACTGCCCTGGCCCCGAGCTCCGGAGACGGCTTCTCCATCTGCCAGGACGTGAAGAACTTCACCCCCGAGCAGCTGTCGGTGAAGATGGTGGGCAGGAAGGTGGTGCTGGTGGGGCAGAAGGAGACGCAGAACGTCGATGAGAAGGGCTCCTTCTCCTACAAGTACGAGGTGCTGAAGCGGGAGTGGGACGTGCCTGAGGAGGTGGACGTCGAGGCGCTGACGTGCTCCCTGTCCAAGGAGGGGCAGCTCCGCATCGAGGCCCCCCGGCTGGCGCTGCCGGCTGCTCCGGAGAGGAACGTGCCCATCCAGGTCAGCACCGCAGCCCCGCAGCCCGGAGCAGCCGCCCAGGACGGAGCCGCCACCAAAGCCCAGGCATAACGGGAGGGAGCCGATGGCCCGCGGCAGGACCAGAGCGAGTGCCGGGCGTGAGCCCGGACAAGCTCCATCAGTGATGTCAGTTTTCATTACACTGGAATGCTTTTGTATCCAATAAAACACTTTTGCATGGAACGTGCTTGTGCTCTCTTGGTGTTGGGTGATGGGGAGGCTGGGTCCCGATCTGAGCTCTTAGTGCCAGCGGAGCTGGGCATACAGAGAGGGAAGAACCCCTCATGCTGCCTCGTGGCAGCACAAAATGGGACCGGCCTAGGGGAGGGAAGGGACCTGCAAGCACCAGGCTGCTCGTGGTGGGGTTGGCAGGAATCCCCCAGGCAGAAAGAAGGGGACCCCACTCACCTGAGCCACAGCTCTCCTAGGAGCAGGCTCCTTCACTCCCTCTTCATGCCACTGCCAGCATCAGCTCTATAGCTCCTTGCTCCCTGGACGATGCTACTGAATGGGGACCACCACTTTGAACAGCCTGGCTGGGTATTGGGTATCCCCACTATACCAAGTTCCCCCCCCCAACTTGGAAAGGGGCTGCTGGAGCCGCTGCCGCAATCCCAGCATCAGGGAAGGCAAATCCCAAATGCAGGCAGTGCATAAACAGCCCGCTCAGGCCTGGGCAGGCAGCAGGTATGCACACACGCAGGCACGCCTGTTTGTGCTAAAGCCGCTCTGAGCTCACACAGCCCTTCCCTATGGCAGCGGAGCATCAAGCGAGGAAGCTCTGTGACCTTCTCCAGGTCCCTCGCACACACCCAGGCAGCAGCCAGACCCCATCACAGAGATGGAGGCTTAGAAATGAAGCCCCAGGAACCAAGGGAAAGGAGCCAGCAGGTGGCAACAGCACCGCACGAGGTGTCCATGGGACGGTTCCCAGTTGGGACTGGGGAATCTCTTCTCCAAGAGGCCCACCTAGCTCTTTGCTGCCTTGGGAAACCAGCAGCACCAGTCCAAACCCTGCTGGAAGCAAGGATACTTCGGATGCGTCCCCCGGGGCCGGGGGGGGGGAGTTCCTCTGGCAGAGAAAGGAGCCTGTGCTCAGGCTTCCAGGTATCAGGAATTCAGTCACCGAGTTCCTCCAGACCCTTCCTGCTTGCAGGGTTTTAAGGAAAGCCAGCAGGAGCCAAAGGCACCAAGCCCTTGGCCAGAGCATGAAGCCCCCATTGAGCTGAGGCTGCTCACAGCCAGCTCCATTCCCAGGTACCCCAGAGAGCTTCCAGAGGCCCCAGGGCTGGGCAGGCACTTGGGCTACAGCAGAGCTCCAGAGGCCACCCTGCGGACAGGGAGAGGCAGCGAGCTCCAGCTCCAGCCCATCACGACCTTCCCCCTCTGCCAAGGGGATGAGCTGTCTTCCCCCCTGACTCCAGGTCTCCCTCATGGGGGTCCACGCAGCAGTGGCAGGAGAGCAGCATCTTCCAAGGTCTCATCCCAACACAGAGGTGGTCCCTGCTCAGGGACAGCATCCCCGAGCCCCTCCACCGGGCAGCAGAGCTCCTCCACACACTGCTCCCCACCTCTTCCCAACTTGCACCGTAGCTTCCCTATAGAGGTACCAGGCAATGAGTAATCCCCCCTGTTTGCCTCCAGCACAGGGCAGGCTCCTGCAGCCCCATGGTAAGGAGGTTGTGCTGCTCCATGGAGCTGCTGATGCAGGAATGGACACAGCCCACTCCTCCCTGCCAGGAAGGCCTCCCTATAGGTGAGCAGGGTGTTTTACACACTCCCCCGAAGCCCAGCACAAGCGTTAGGTTCCGCTCCCCTCCTGTTCGAGCTGATTAAGAAACACGAACATTGGTGATTGGGATAAGGTTTATAAAAATCTTGGTTTAATCACACAAAACTGAAGATTGTGATGAAGACTAAGTCGACAGTTCCTCTTAAATACCAGTGTGCATAAGACATTGCATTAGGCACTAGGCAGCAGCCAACATCAGTTAGAGTCTGGCAACAGAAGCCATTTTAATACCTCCCTTCATACTGTGTGGAATTACAGCCTTTCGCAATACATCACTATCCGAGGCTTCCCACCCCACCTCTGTACAGCCGTCACCCCTGTGGATTCAGAGCAGGGTTAACAACATCAGTGGCATCACAACCATCAAAAAAAGGACAATTTTCTATACAAGACTTTCGTTTCTTTTGCACAAGTTGCAACAGAATTAGTGCATTGTGACAGAACCGGAGATAGAAAAGAGGAGTTGGCATGCTGGAGTCCAACACAAAGAAAGACAACAGGCAGCTCGTTGGATGTACTATATTAACAAGATACTGACTGGTTACATGAAGAAACATACAATACAAAATACAGAAGAAACCAGTTTCGCTTCCCTCTGCCCCACCCCAGAATACTCATCGTGGATTTGGTCAATAAGTGGCTGAAGAGCCAGAGTTTGTCACTCTAATGCTACAGTTTAGTGGTTGTTCTAGGCATATCATACCGGGATTAGCCTCAGCTTTTACATACACATGAGCTGAAACAAGGCTGTCTAGTCTCAATATCCCTTTGTTTCCAATAGTGAACTACAGTACAGTGGGACCTGGGTGCCATGGGCCTCCCCTGCAGGAAGGCTGGGCAGGCACCAGGTCGTGCATCCACCACCACCAGGAAGAGGGAAGAGCAGAAGTTCATATATTAAAAAAGTGACTTAAGACTTAGAATTGAATTAGTATTTGTACAGAAAGGTGCAGGTGGAGGAACTCCCTCCAGCCTATGATCAGAAAGGGATGGAGAAATCACAGCAGCCCCGGGCAGCAGCCGCTCTACGGTTAAGTGCGATTGTTAGCGTGGATTCCAGTCACGTCATTCCAGGGCTCCGGCAGCGGGGCCGCCTGCTCAGTTGCTGCAGCACTGGCTCCTGCTGGGCTGACTGCTCTCCTGGAGGTCAACCACCCGGTTCCGGCCCGCGCCGCCCGCCGCCGTCTGGGGTTCGGTTTTTGGCAGTTTCTTGGCTGGAAGGAAACCAGGGGTGAGGTGGCTCCGGTGCTGAGGCCAAACCCCCCCCCCCAACCCGGCTCAGCCCCATCCTCTGCAGCAGATTGGGACTGGGCACTGGCAGCAGCAGGAGGGCAGGAAACAAACCCATTCAACCCCCCTCCTTCCCTGCTTAACACCCAGATACTGGGAGAGGGAAGAACCTTTTGGCAAAGGCTCCAGCCATTCAGAGATCTGACCACTACAAGCTGGTCCTCTCCAGCCAGAGCCTCCAACCCAGCAGGGATGGGAGCCCCCATGGTGTCCATTGGGCTGCAGTGCTGGTGGCTCAGAGCTACCCCGGTCACCCCGCAGCACACACGCTGTTACCTATTGCCATGAAGATTTCATTCACATTCATCGCTGTCTTCGCAGATGTCTCCATGAACAGCAAGCTGTTGTCATCTGCGTATGTCTGTGCATCCTACAGACAATCACATCGGAGTGGTAAAGGCACCCTGCCAACAGGAGGCCCAAGCAGGCTTCACATGCTTCACTTGCTGGCAAACTAACCACTAAAGGAACTGTGTCTCACTCCAGGCCATTCCCCCCCCCCCCAGCACCCTGATCCTGCCTGGGGAGACACACACGACCGTGCTGCATGGCCAACATCCCAACAGCCTGGCTGGGGAACAGCAGAGCAGGCTGCTTGTGAGCCCCTTGAGCCCAGTGTGCACACAGCCTGCCCTGAGCAGCACACCACCTTGGACTTTGGTTAGGTGGGGGAAACAGAGCCTGTCAATGCACCACCAGCCAGCCTGTGCAGAGGTCTGAGATAAGAGCTTCTCCTCCAAGGTTTGTTTCAGACAAAGTAAGAGCTCCAAAGAGCACAAGCTGGGAACAGTTCTTCACTTGTCTTGTACCTAAAAGATGCTGTTTCATACCCTGCTGAAGGCAGCCCTGGATGAATAAGGCACCAGGAGAAACTGAAGACAGAAGCTTGTGCTCTGTGGGCCTTATTCTCTACATTCGAACTATTACCAACAAGAGCTACAAGTACAAACTGTTACCAACAAGAGGAGCACACAGGAAAGGCAGGCTGCAGCTCACTTCAGGTGGCATCCTGGGGTCCTCAGCAGCATTAAACCTTGACTTCCACTCTCCCTCAAAGCATTGTGCACATAGCCACCCTCTCCCCCACTTAAGCAAACAGCTGCTTCCCTGACTTGCTTGGGTAACAACTGATCTGGATTCCCACTCACCTGGAAGTCCACAGCTCTCTTGGTAGCAAGGTCTGCCTTGTTTCCTGCTAGTGCAATTACAATATTTGGGCTAGCCTGTCTCTGCAACTCTTTCACCCAGTTCTTGGCTCGTACAAATGTGTCCTGGAAGCAAACAGGAGGCAGCAGTCAGGAAGGGCAGCCTCTTATTAATCCACAGTGAAGATATGATTAGAACAAGTCTTTCCTGTAAGGAGTTTTCTGCCTCTACAGCACTTTGTAGCAGGATCCTTTATCAGCTTAGACTGCCTTGGTCACAAGTGAGGAAGAGGCCATGAGCAGTTTTCAGACAGTCAGCACCTACAGGCAGGCATCTGCAGGGACTCTGAACCCAGCCCCTCTCCAGGGAACTGAGAAGCATCAGCTGCAAGCACAGCCACCTCCTCCCAGCAGAGACCCCCAGCCCTGCCCAGTACTCACTGTGTTAGTGATGTCGTAGACAACGATGGCTGCCTGGGCCCCCCGGTAGTACATGGGTGCCAGGCTGTGGTACCGCTCCTGTCCTGCTGTATCCCAGATTTCAAACTTCACCGTTGTGTCATCCAAGCAGACCGTCTGTGTTAGGAAGGCAGCTGAAAGAGAAGGTGCATGTCTGCCTCAGCTCCTCCTGGAGAGCCCTGCAGCAGGAGCCAGGGCTTGCAGCAGTTCTGCTTTGGCAGCAGGAGCCCCAGACAGGGGCCAGGGCAGAGCTGCTTGCTGTGAAGTCACAGCTCTGCCGTATCATCTGCTCCTTGCACACAGGAGCCCAAGAGCCACCCCCGAGCCGACAGGAAGGTGGCCCCCAGAGCCTGGGCAGCAGCCAGCCGTGGGAGCAGCAGCACTGCCAGTCGCTTCCCCAGCAGCCGCCTCACACATCACCCAGTGCAGCTGCATCCCCACCAGGATTAGCTTTGGAGAGCACCAGAGTGCCAAAGCACTGAAGTCAGCTCAGTTACACTGTACTCCCCAGTTTAGTAACTGCTGATTTTCTTGTTCCAGCAAGTGTAATACCCTGTGGTACACCCAGGAGAAAAGCAACCAGCCCTAGATACAGATTGAAGAACAGCAGAATGCCCACATGACCCTCTGCAGCAGAGCATTAAGCCCTGCTTGCCCATAAGCTATAGTTACAGCTCTACTTACTCTCTTCATGGGTTACTAGAGCAATAAATGAAGCCTTTTCTCAGTACATACCTCCTAATACCACTGCCCAGAGACCCAGGTTTTGACTGACCTTTGATTGGTGACACCGTGCTAATGATGTCAAGCTCAAGAACTAGACCTGCAAGAGCTGTGGAAGTAGTTAAGCGTATCAGGCTAGAAACAGCCCCCAAATCCCAGGTCATGCTCTGAAAAGATAATTAAGGGCTATAAACCAAGCTGAAGGCATCAGTTCTAATTAGAAGCAGGAATTCAAGCTCTGGAAGTGAAGACACCTCAGAGGCAGAGCACTCGGTTGCCATAGCATTATCCTCTGCTGTGCTGATCTCCACACTAACAAACAAAACTGTCAACTGAGAGGTAAAGCACTGCCTGCCTGATATTGACAGCAAAAGCCTCAGCCCAGCAGCCATCAGCACTTCTGATGCCCTTGGAGCACATCCATGAGGCATCTCTGAGCTGCAGGCACCTGGCATCAGCCTCACCTCCGATTGTGCTCTCCTGGTACTCGTGGAACTGCCCCTTGACGAAGCGCAGGACGAGGCTGGACTTCCCCACCGCCGACTCCCCCAGCAGCACAAGCTTGAACTGGCAGATTTTGTTCCCTGCTGCTGGGCCATTCGGTCGAGCAGCTCCACCTCGCCCTGCCATGGTGGCCGAAGCGCAGGAGTGCCGAGAGTTAAGGGATGCTGCAGGTTCTGTGCTGGGATCCACCTGGAGGCAGGCTGCAACTGGAAGAGGAAGGCAGAGTGAGGGACACAGGCATGGACCAGCCGTACCAGTTCTAGAGGGTGGGTTTGACCTGCAGCCACCATCAGCACAGGCACATGGTGCCTGCTTCCCATGGGGGAAAGCTATGAGCTGCAGCAGCACAGCACCACTGCCAGTCAGCAGCTCCTTCAGCAGCATCCCAGGTCTCCCGAGCCTCCTTGGAGAAGGGATGTTGACAACACAACCTTCCCTCCCCACCACCTCCGCTGTGTGTGCCTGTTGCCTCACCTTGCTGGGGTGAGGCAGGTAAAGCGCAGCCAGCACACCAATTGCTGTTATTAGAGCTGCATCTATTGGAGCAACAATTACTCAGTTCATAGAGGTAACTGAGGTTGACCTTTAGCTCCTTCCTCCTCTCCTGAATTCACAAGGCAGCAGCTCCAGACTACCAATGCAGTACAGTGGTGTTCAAGTGCCACACGTAAGCAGGCATGGGAAGCAGTGCTGCCTGTCAGTCCTTCAGGTCACGAGGCATTCAAAGGCAGTCTCTATAGGTAGGCTGTAGTTTAGAGGCACTCACCCCAAGCCATTAAATACTGCACCTTAGAGCAGAAGGAAGGCAGAAGCACAAAACCATCACAAGAACAGCAAGACAAGCTGGTTTTCATCCATAGTAACCACAAGTGAAGCCTCAATGCCTTCCCAAGCACTCAGCTCAACTGCACCCAGCAGAGAACAGCAGTACTTTGAGTGCAGTTACACAGATTTAGGCATATTTCCTGTACTCATCACAACTCCCACTTCCTGTCAGTGATAAATGCTACAACTGATTGCATCTGCTCTGCATTGCCTCTTTCCCTTCAGCTCTCATAACCCAAGCTTCTGGTTGACAGACAACTGCAGAGTCCCCCAGAAGACAATTTCTCCTCATTCTAAGTGTACCCCCAAAGTCACTCTGGGTGTGCTCTGAGTACATTCAGCATCTATCCACAAATAAAAGCTTAAAGCAGCTTGAAACAGGCCTGAACTGGAACAGCACATCCAGTGAACAAGGCTCAGGGCTGCCTCGATACCAAAGGAGAGTTTCCAATACCTGCTTTCCAGGGCTAAGCCTGCCCAGTTGTGAGGTTCAGTTCCATAGTTTGACAGGAAACATACAGCCACTTCAGTCAGAGCCCATCCAGAGGGACAGCCCATTCGTGCCATGGGCTGGAGGACCTCTTCAGCATTCAAAACACAAAAGCACTTGCACATCCCGTGACCTAGAGACACTGAACCTCAAATTGGTTTGAGCAGGAGGCAAGGCAGAAACCTGCTTTAGCCAGTACCGTTCACTGAAGCCAGAATGGTACCAGGAGGAGCAACATCAGTGCAGCAAGATGCTTCAGGAACCAAAGCTGTGAAGAAGCCACTGCTTTGAGTGACCTGTCCACTCCTGGGTTAAGTCAGTGAAGAACACTGCTTTCATAGGATGAGAAAGCTCAATAGGAAGCAAATTTGCAACTTGTTTTGCTGGGCAGTGAGGAAGCAGCACTTTGCAGCTCTGGCTGCCACCAGGTTCAAAAGCATCATTCCCACCTTTGAGTTCCTCCTCTAAGCAGAGTTTGCCAGGGACTAGCTTTTGCTTGTTTAACCTTGCACTCCTTTCGCAGGGCAGTCTATCAGCCCTGCTGCTGTTTCAGACTAACGCTCGGCACAGTAAATGCCACGTGAATCATGCCTCTGCCCAGCTATGACCTCCTGAAACACGATAGGGGTGATTCCCAGAGCAAAACAAGGAAGTGAGCTCGGTGACATCCTCAAGTCTGACCACGACCTATATTTCACACATCTCGATTCGTGTCTCCATCTGGGTGTGCTACAGCAGCCCAAACAGAATTAGGCAAACGTGTCTGCATGGCCAGGTCATTGTGGAGAGCTGCTGACAAGGGCAAGCAGCAAAGCAACCAGAGACTTGGGACACTTTTAGTTCTGGAGAACCCGATCATCCCCTAAAGGTGGTTTGAGGTCCATGACTTCAATCCACGAGATGCTGCCAGACCTTCAGGATGGTTTGGGTGGAACTGACGCAGTTCAGATGACCCAAACTGCTCCCTGGGGGTCTCGGGCTAAGCACATCCATGAGAGCAGGACAAGCAGCTCAGCATTCCTGCTGATGTCCACAGGAAGATCCCCAGGAGAACACGAGGCCATGCTCGAGCCACAGGTCAGCCAGGCCAAAATAACTACAGGGCCACTGTGCTGAGGGGTGGAAGTGGCTGAAGGTGCAGCTTGTCCCAGGAAGGTGATGCTGCTCTGTTTGCCCTATACCTGCCTCCTGCACACGCAGGAGCTCTGCAGCACACGGGCAGAAGTCCCAGCTTTGTTACTGTGAACTCTGGGCACAGTCTCTTGGTTGGTTGGTTCAGTTTCGATGCCTGATGCTGTCCAGAACTCCAAGCCTATCACTTCCATGGTTTATGCACCTCTCAGCACTTCCCCGTCTGACAGGATCTGGTGCACTCCATGAATACTGAGCCCAGGGATTAGAGAGCCCTGAATGAGAAGGCACTGCTGCACTCCCAGCCTCCCCCAGAGCAAGGCAGCTCTCCAGAGCTGTTGGCATGCTTGAGAACAGCACAAGAACCCCACTCTCCACAGCACAGCTCCTGTCAGATCCCCAAGTTAACCCCTGTGCCAGGCAAGTGCTTTACAAGACCCTCTACACAGGAGAGCTGCAGCAAGTTACAGAACCTGATGCCTCTGCCCTGTGTTCACCCAGCAGCAAGGACTCCTCTGAAAGCTGGTGAGAGTTAGAAACCCAATCCTGAAGAATGCAGTAACCCAAGAGGGCTGCTTCTGCTCTGAGCTATGCAAGAGGCCATTTCACCAGGGATTTGTTGGCTTAGAATCAAGATCCTCAAGACAAAAGCCCCACTGAAGTATTTATCTTGTTAAATAGCTGACAGTGTTACATGAATTCCTTGGCAAAGGAAGCCCTGAAGTTACTGAGTGGTTTTGCTTCACCTCACACCGAATGGGCAGCCGGCCATCACCAGCAGGAAGCTTGTGCTACCTTACTCCCACCCAGAGCGAGTCAGCTTTAGGACCCTGATTCACAAGCAGCTTCCAGGAGCAGGGCCAGCAGCAAGAGCGAGACCCACTAGAACACCACAGACTCCCCTAGCCCGGATGAGCACAGCACAAGGTGCCAACCGGAGCATCCAACACTGTGAGAGCCAGACCCAGCTCTTAGAGATGAGATGAGCCAGGAAACACATTTGATGACCCCCGTCCCTCAGCCCCATAAAGTCTGATCAGTTTTAATACTTCATCTTTGTACAGCCAACATGCACTTCCCTCCATAAACAAAAGGCTCAGTCTCTGGATCAGCAGGGCTGTAACCTGGAGCTTCAGTAGCAGCTCTGAACTGGGAACCAGTCACTGCAGTTGTCAGGAGCTGCACTACAGCCTTAAAGTGCAGATTCACAGACCTAAATCAGCTCGGTCACAATTCTTCTAAAGAGTCTCATGGCCAAACCTCCTAAATACTTGGGCAAACGCATTTTACTTTAGAGGTAAATAGGATTTACATTGACAAAAAGTTAAATGACTTTTAGTTGGTAGCTACAGCCCTGAACAAGAGTAGCAAGATCTGTAATCCCAGCTCCTTCCCGTGCTTCTGGTACACACATCTGCTCCTGACACCTGCACAGCCACAGCCCCCAAAGCAGCCCCAGCAGCTCTTCCAAAACAACTCTATCTGAGCCTTCAAGGCCACGAGGCTGCAGCCACCACTCAGCTCAGCAAGGGGCTGCATGCAGGGAGCCTGCAGGATGGCACCGCAGGCGCTTCTTGAACTGTGATCATCTGGAGTCCAGGTCAGCTCTGAACACAGTCATACACAGAAAGGGACTGCTCAGTTTAAAGCACATTTGCTAGATGCCACCTGAAAGCAAAGCCACGAACACCCATGTATCCTCCAGAGCTGATCTGACTCTTTGGAAGATGACAGCCTACATGACTGTGTCAAGATGTGCAGCACTTGGGTGAAAGGGCGTTATCAAGCTCCCTCAAGCCTTCTTCTAGCCACTTTAACCCCATTCACATCCCCTCAGGAGGGTGTTAAGTAGTTATTCTTTACCAGGAATTCTTGAAAACACACAGTGGGGTACAAAGGCATTCCACTTCCTGATTCTGCCTTGGAGCTACAGGTTTTTAATGCTCAGACAGTTGACTAGGTATCAGCAGCAACAGTTATTAGCACGTTGGTCACAGTGGCAGCACAAGGAAGTTCCAAGTCTAACCTAGAAGGGGGGTTAATTCTGCAGAAGAGCATGACTAACTGCTTTTAAAACTGCTGTTACTGTCCTCTTAGATCACCACAGCTGAACAGAGAAACAGAGAGTGGAGTCAGGCCTAGGTACTTCTGGTTATCCTTGACACTGCAAAGACTTGGGCCCATGGCACAGCAGATGAGGCCGAAGGAGGAACTCATGAGCACAGCCTGGACCTGCTGCAAACAGAACAAAAGCACCAAGAGTTTAATTGTGCAGGCAAGGGTATTTGAACCCCTGCTCCTGAAACCTCCCCTTGCTCAGCATGCCCTCAAAATACCGTTCAGTAACACAGAAATCCAGCAATGTGTGCCTTTAGATAACACCCACGCTTCTGGGAACAAGAAGGCAAGATCATTGACACCACAAAGCACAAAACTGCCGTCTTCCCTGCAAGAGAATCAGTGACCTTCATAATATCTTTTCCAGACTTGCCCCTGGCAGCTCCTTATTTGGAGCTCTACCAAATAAAAGCAAACATTAAACCCAGGGGTTTCTTTTCTGTTTATGTAGAGCTACTCCAGCAGCTCATTCCTGGGCTCCAGGGGAGGAGAGGGCTCCTCTCAGGATGGAGATGAAGCTTTATTCTGCCCCAGCACTGTCCCTCTCGGGAAGGTTCACTGTCTCTGGCTAGCACTTGGGAGTGTTTTCATCGTGTTACTCTGACAACTTCACAGAACTTGCATAAGAGGACTTCAAACTTCATACCCCAAGGGAAGGAAAGAGCTGACTCCACCATTTCTATGTTCTACCCTGTTTCAAGTATGCTGACCGAAATACTCTGGGCTACACCCACTTCATTAGAAGCGTTCCCATTTCATTTCCTCTGTCTGAAAGCACTTGGCATTCTTTCCCCCTCCTTCTTCAGGGAGATGCCCTGACCACCTACCCACTAAACACGCAGCACTTGAAGCCAGGATCAAGAGCTGATGACCAGCAGGGCCTAGAGCAGTTCTCAAGCTGATCCCTCTTCAGAAGCAGAAGAGCTTTGCTGTGATGAAGGTAATTCCACCTCTCATCCCAACAATTAAGTTTGGCCGAGCACGCGAGGCATGAATACATCACTAGACAGTTTTGTTTCAGACACTGCCCAACTCCTTATGGGCTTCACTCATAAAGCAAAAGGGACTAAACCATTTAGGTTCCTAAACCTAGACAAGTGCTGTATTTTACTCTATTTGCATCCACACAGCAAGCCAGCCTCCCCCTCGCTGCTCTGTAGTAACTTAACCCTTCTGCAGGAGTCCCATCTCATCTTGCTCCACCACCTGAAGGGTACCAACCGCTGAACAGCCTCGAGGGACCAACATTGCCTGTCACTACCTTAAACCCAATGTTGTCTCAATCAGCCTGGAGCATCTTAGGGGGAAGATCACCTTTAAAGGTAGATTCGTTTGCTATGAAGGCAGTTGACTGGTTGGGCATACTGTTGAGCCCCAAGTGTGAGATTATTCCAGCACTGAGACCCACTTACTGAATCTAAGCTTCGCTTTTCTTCCCCTTATGGGTCTATATAGGCTCATGCTTTACCTGCTCACCTCAAGAACGCATTTAAGATGAGCATTGGTTTGCAGCTGCCTACACACACTATTCTGAATCCTTCAGCCTCTTCAGTCCCGTTTCTTTCACTTTGTTAAGCAGTTCAGCTGAGAGAAAACCACAGAAAACTTTTGGAGTCAAGGCAGTAGTGAATATTAATGGCTATTCCCAGAAAGTTCACTCAGCACAGCATGCTAAGCCAACATGAATCAGAAGCCTCTTCCTTTTTTTGGTCTCAACCAAGCATCAGAGTCCTGCCATCAGCACAGGCTCAGGAGTCCAAACCCAGCACACAGCAGATCTGATGTCACCCTCTAAGCAGGGCAGCTCAAGTATGCGTTGACCCACCACACAAAAAGCTAAGAATAGGAGATGCAAGTTGTTCCACATCGGCCTTAAAATAGTACCTGGCATAGCTGCTTCCCTCCGATTTCCTTACGCTTGGAAGCAGTCAAGGTCAGAGCTGCCCCAGCCACACACAAAAGCAGCACGCTAAAGGTCAGCTGAGCTGGGGTCAGCGCTGTGCTCGGGCTCGCCGGCAGCCCAGTTTACAGCAAGTGTCCCAGTTTGCTGCCAGGGAGCAGCTCCTCTCAGCTCCCACCCAGCCCCAGGAGCTACAGCAGCACCTCAAGCCCGGCCAGGTTGGAGCACCTCCCGCAGGATTTAGCCCCACAGACCCAGTGCCCCCTTACAACCGGCACTGCTGGCCGCTGGAGGGTCACGCACTGCTCCCGGCACAGGTCTCCCACTGCGCTGAGGATCCCAGGACACCCTTGCTCCCCAGCACATCCGCGTCTCCTTCCAGGCGAGCCACAAAACTTCCTTGCCGGCTTTTTGCCCTGCTTGAGAGGCTGCAGCACCGCGGATTTCACTTCACGAGTGCCTCTTACAGGGAGGCAGGGGCTGTGCTTGCCACCAGCAGCAATCCGGAACGGTCCCCGTTCCACCGGAACCTACTTCCAGCAGATTAAGCCACAGCCTTCATGCAGGCGGCTCTGCCCGGCCTCTCAGACCCCCGGAGCTCCTACTGCCACCTCAGCCCCTCACCGGGTACGCCGCAGCACTGCACCACCGCCATCCTCACAGGGCCGCACGCTCCATCTCACCTCCAAACAGCCACCGCCGCCCGAGACACAAAGGGGATCGGAACGGGCCACATCGGCCCCGTTGCGCACCGCGCACGGAACCGGTCCTGCTCCGGGAGGGCCCCCAATGCAGACGCGACGCTTCCCCCCCGTCCGACGCGGCTCCTCCCGCCCAGCGCAGAGCCGTTACCGGTAACGGCTGCGGCCGCTCCCCCGCCTCGCCTGCACACGGCGCGGGACCGGCGGGCGGGGACCGGAGCTCTGCTCCGAGCAGCCTCAAAGGCCGCAGCCTCAAAGGCCGCAGCCTCCCAGGCCGGCCCCCGCCACCTCCCTCCACGGTCCCGGGGGAGGGCCCTACCCCGCGGCCGCACTCACCGCCCGGAGCGCCGCTCCCCGCCGCAGGTGAGTCTCGCAGGCCCCGGCCCTCACTTCCGCCTTTAACCGTTCCGCTTCCGGATCCGCCCACCCCTTCCGCTCCCTGCCCTGCAGCCCATTGGTAGCAGGAGCTGCCAATCACCCTCCTCCCGTCCCGTTCCGGTAGCTCCGCCCCATCGCTTTACGTCAGCCGGGCGGCAGGGCGTCACGCCGGTGCCGCGGGGGGCGCTGGGAGATGTAGTCCGGCGGGGCCGGGCTGGGCCGGGCAGAGACGGAGCAGGAGCGGGGTGGAAAAATAGAGACTTTATTGAGAGCAGGCGGGGCGGGAGCGGCGGGACCCCCCCTCCCCCCCCGGGACCCCCGCACCGGGCACCCGCGGGCACGGAGTCCAAACCCGGATCAGAACCGTGCTGGTGCCGGGCCGCGGCCAGCGCCGCATCCCGGGGTGCTCCCGTGGGAGCGGGCGGGAGCTGCGCGGTGACCGGGTCAGAGAGAGCGGGACCGCTGCGAAGGGGTCCCCATGGCGAGGTCCCCCCCGCCGCCACCCCGGAGCCCGCGGGGTCAGTGGGAGCTGGAGGAGCCGGAGCGGGGCTGAGGGTGGATGCGGGCCCGGCCCCCGGCCGAGCAGCCGGGGAAGGAGTGGGCAAAGCGGGGCGGCAGCGCGAAGGGCGGCGAGTCCGGAGTGCGGCGGGGCTCAGGGCTGGGGGGTTCCCCCCGCGGCGGGCACGGCCCCAGCCAGGGATGCGCAGCGGGGCTGGCACCAGCGTGGGCCGAGCGGCTGCGGACGGGGCAGCGTATGGCCGGGGGGCTGGCGCAGGGGGAGCTGCGGGAGCTGGGGGCAGCGGGGGGCGGAGAAGGGGGCACCGGGGGCGATAGGGGCCGAGGGGCTGCAGGGGGCAGGCGGTAGGGGCAGGCGGGGGGCTGCGGGGTGCCCAGGCGGCTCTGGAGCAGCTCCATCATGCGCTGCAGCTCCCGGCTGAGGTGGGAAACCTCCTGGTTGAGGTGGTTGATCTGCAAGGGGAGGGAGAGCCGTGAGCGCCGGTGGAAGCTCCCCCCGGTGCGTTCGGGACTGTGCCTCTGGCCCCCAGCGCACCTCCTGGTTGAGCCTCATGATGTTCTGCTTTATCTCCTCTGCTTCCAGCGCCAGGGCTGGGCTGCACGCATTGGTCCCTGCAGGGAAAGACATTTCCAGTGGTGGCAGAGAGCTCACTCAGCCCCCCAGCCCCACGGCCTTGCCTGGCACCGCGGGAGGTACCTGAGCTAGGGGAGTCCCTCCCCGTCCTCGGCAGCGGACGGTCCACGTTGAAGCAGAAGGTTTGCGGCTCCGACGGCCTCCCGTTGTCTTCAATGCCATCCACAACTCTAGGGCAGGAATAGGGTGAGGGTTGAGCCTCGTCACCCCCTCGCCCCTCTGCCACCATCCCCAGCGGCACAAACCCGCAGCAGGGCACGTCCCAGCCTTTACCTGGGGCTGAGCTCCGGGGGGCCGCAGGTGTGCAGGGAGGGGATGAGGAGCTTGGGCGGCCTCCGGCCCGCGCTGCCCTCCTGCTCCCGCCGGCACTGCGGAGAGGGGCTGCGGCCCCGGCTGCAGCGCCGCAGGGCTGAGACCTGGCACAGCTCATCGCCCAGGAGGCTGCCGGGGGAGCCGCGCCGGGCCGGGCTGCTCAGCTGCGGCAGCAGCAGCTTGCGGCGGGCGGTGGTGGCGGGGGAGCGCTGCAAGACCTCGTCCGGCTCCTCCTCGTCCTCCAGGACGGAGGGAAGGGGCTTCCCCGTGGCGGCACCGCTCTCCGGACGAGGCTGCGGGTGGGTGCAGGGGGGGAGTCAGGGCTGGTGCCAACCCGGCCCCGGCCTCCTCCCTCCCGCTCCGGGCGCAGCACAGACCTGCGGAGCCTTCGGCAGCCGCGGGGACCGGGAGTAGCGGCAGAGCCCCTGTGGGGAGAGCAGACGGCACCGGTTCAGCGGCACACGGGACCCCCGCACGGCCCTGCGGGGGCCGGCTGCAGGCAGACAGCGCCGGGCGTGTGCCCCGCTCCCCGACTCAGCATTCAGCCCTGCCGGCCTCTCTGTGCCCCCCGGACAGTCAAACCTCCCCCAGCACCAGCCCCACAGCCTCTCGCCTGCTCTCCTTTCTCTGCTGCTGTCACGACACTGATGAACTGCCCAACCTCGGCCTGTGTATCCCAAGGCTGCACCCTAAATCCCATCAGAGCATCAGCTCCCGTGGGAGCCGGGCTCCGTTTGCATCCTCCACCCTTGGATTATTTATCCCTCTCCCTGGTGATAGATGTGCTGGGGTTTTGGCTACCTAGGATCTAGACCCGCTGCTCCACCTCTGCAGGGCCTGGGGCTGTGGGTACCGCTCGGTGCCAGCGCAGAGACGGGGGAGGAGAAGCTCTGCAGAGCTATTTCTGCAGCAGAACATCTCGGAGCCGGCAGCGTGACTAAACCCACACCCCCTGGCGCTGCCTCCTGCGCACCGGGGGGGCTGTGCCCCGCTGCCTGTCCCGCAGTGACCCCCGGTCCTCTCCATCCTCATTTCCAAGCCTTCAATCCACCTCCTGCTCTGCACATGCTCTGGTTTCCAGTTCCCCAGGGTTACACCAGGACAGGACGTACCTGCATGGCCGCAGGGAGGGAGGACACGCACCTACCTCCATCTCGCTGCCCTCCCGCAGGTTGAAGGTCAGGTCCTGGTGGATGTCGGCCGTGAACTTGCTGGCATACTCGGGGTAGAGCTGCAGCACCTCGCAGAGCCCCCGCAGCCCGATGTGCTGCAGGTCGCAGTAAGTCAGCGCCTTCACATCTGCGTTGGTCTTGATCACCCGGTCGGTGCTGCACAGGTCGGCTCCTATCAAATCCCCTTTGCCTGCAGGAGGGCACCGGGGTGGGCTGGCAGCGTGAGCCCCGGACCCCTCACCCGGCCGGGCAGCAGAAGGGGACGGGGGGAGCATCCGCGCCGCCTGCCCTCACCCAGGATGGCCAGAACCACGTTGTCCTTCAGCACCTCGAGGGAGCCAGAGCAGACGAAGTAGTTGGCCTGCAGAGCGTCGCCCTGGCGCAGCAGGTACTCCCCGGGGGCGCAGAACGAGGTCTTGATGTGGAGCGAGAGGGAGCGGAGGCAGCCGCGGCTCGCGGTCTCAAACACGGGCAGCTGCAGGATGTCCTTGTGGAGGTGCATGGCCACGTCCGCACGCAGCTCGTCGGGGAAGTTGTGCAGTAGCTGGGGGGAGCGGGGCCGGGTGCTGGGTGCGGGTGGCAGGAGCAGCCCCCCATCACCCTGCAGGGCACAGGTCCCACTGCAGTGCAGAGCATCGCCCCACTGGCAAACATGGTGCAGTGACGAGCTGCCCCTGCTGCGTGGGTCTGTCCCACTCCCTGTGCTGGCAGGAACCTGCCCCACAGCTGGCGCACAGCTCTGGTCCCTCCAGCACGGACGTGTGCACATCTGCACACGCTTGCACACACGTACATACACACACACTGGCACTCTCATAGCTGGCCCTGCCAGCCCCTGGAGAGGGGCTGGACCAGCCCAGCCGATATCTTATACCTCGTTGGCATCAATGCCGTTGTTCACCGACCAGGTGGTCTGGAAGTACTCCAGCATCCGCTGCTTGAGCTGCTGGGGCAGGTGGTGGACACGGATGAAGTCCTTGAGGTCCTTCATGCGGGTGTGATAGAGCGAGCGGCGCGAGTACATGCGCTGGATGATGGCCGTGACGTTGCCGAAGACCACGGCGTGCATCAGTGCTGGGGACCAAGAGGGCAGCATCAGACCCACTGAGGGGCCTCAAGCATAGGCTGGGCTCTGCCCTGCCAGCAGTGTGGGGCTGAGGGGTGCAGCACAGGGGGCTTCTCCCCTACCTCCAGCCCCAGGGCTGTCCTACAGCCCTCATGTGTTCATCGCCTCCCCACAGTGCCCTGCCCAGGTTTCTGCTGCACCCACTGCTCCAGCTTGGGGGGGGTGAAGCCCCCCAAGTGCTGCCCCGCTCCCCTCCTCACCCCCAATGAGCATGGTGCAGATGGAGAAGATCTTCTCAGCATCGGTGTTGGCGCAGACATTGCCGAAGCCCACGCTGGTCAGGCTGCTGAGGGTGAAGTAGAGGGAGGCGATGTAGGCGCTGCGGATGGAGGGGCCCCCCAGTGAGCTGTTGATGTAGGGAGCCTCCAGCCTCTTGCCCAGCTCATGGAGCCAGCCTACCAAGCACAGCCAGGGGTTAGCACCAGCGCAGCCCCTGCCGCTGCCCCAGCCTGAGCATGCCCCCGTCCCCTGCAGCCCCTCACCGATGTCCCAGGTCTGGGGGTCGTTGCTCTCCATCTCCTTGCGCCCGATGACGTACCAGATGCAGGCCATCCAGTGGGCCAGCAGCGCGAACATGGACATGAGCAGCGTGAGCACCATGGCGCTGTACTGCGAGTAGCGGTCCAGCTTCTGCAGCAGCCGCAGCAGCCGCAGCAGCCGCACCGTCTTGAGCAGGTGAACCAGCGAGGTCTGGAGAGGGAGCGGGGCAGGCGCTCAGGCAGGGTGCGAAGAGACCCATTCACCCCCCAGCAGGGACCCTTCAGCCCCCCCCCCGAGCTGTCAGGAGGGTCGTGGGCTCTGGGGCCAGATGGGATGAGCATGTCCCCTGCAGCCTCCCACCACCGAACCGTCCTGCAGAATCTGGGGTGATGGAGAGGGGCAGAGAGGGGAGGCATTGCAAGTGCCCCTCATTGCAATGGGGTGTGTGCCAGTGCACAAGGGTTTTGCACATGGACATGGAGCTGCTCTGAATCCCACGCAGAGCACAGGCGTGTAGGGTGCTGGGTGCAGGCCGGGTGCCTGCCTGCAGCTCCTTCAGAGGTGCCTCAGCAGTTACTGTGGTTTGTGGCATCCTCTGGTTAAATCGGGATATGTGGGAGGTTTCCCGCTATATCCATCACTGCTTCCCCTCGCTGCCCGCGCTGCTCTCGCATCCCTGCGGAAGGGGCTGCCTCCCACCGGTGCTGCCGGTGGCACTCACCACGGTCACATTGAAGATGTAGAGCAGATCGAAGGGCAGAGCAGCAATCAGGTCCACGAAGAACCAGGTGGCCACGTAATGGATGCAGATGGAGCGGGGCTCGTACACCACCTGCCCTGACCGGCTCACGTACGTGGTCCGGAAGTTCAGGATGATGTCTGCACCGGGAGCAGGACCGGTCCTCACTGCGCTGCCACCACCAGCCCGGGGTCCACAGCCAGCCTAGGGCCCACTCCCAGGCTGCTCAGCACCAGCAGTGGGGGCAAAGCACCAGCTCCCCTCCACATCACCCCACAACTCTGCTCCTCCACCCTGCCCAGCCATGTCCCCCATCCCAAACGGGTGCTCAGCCCCAGCATGGACCTACCCAGGATGAAGAGCATCTCCACAGCGATGTCACTGACAATGGTGCTGCGGGCAGCCGAGAGGTTCTCCTCTGTGCCCGTGAAGCAGACGTTGTAGGGCACGGTGATGGCCACGTAGAAGGTGGCCAGCAGGATCAGCCAGTCCCAGAGGGCCTTGAAGATGCTGTAGTGGAGCAGGATGAAGCGGGACTTCTGCACTGCGGCCACTTTGTACTCGGGGATGGACAGCTTGTTCTCAAACACGTTCTGGGGGAGCAAGTGGCAGGGTGGCACATAGTGGTGCACGAGGAGTAGAGGTCACTGCGGTGTCCCCCCCGTCCTGATGTCAGGGTGATGGACACACCTCTCCAACGGGGCACATGGGCTGCTCTGAGGTCACCCTCAAAGATGGGCACAGAACACCCGGTTATGGCATATACAGGAGCGTGAGGCTAATGCTATTAACAATAATCCACCAGCACTGCCAGCTGCTGCCCAGAGCATCCCAGGTGCCGATTCAGATGCTGGGGCAGACCCCCCCTATGTCCCCACTGGGGACAGCGGGAGCCTGGTAACGGTGCCCCCCGGGGCTGCGCTTCCCGACAGCAGCCGTGCGAGGAGAGGCAGGGCCCTGTGGGAGCTGCCGCAGGCTCCGCGCTCCCCTCCCAACCGATGCCAACGAACCCCATTTGCAGCCTGGACCGGGGGTGGCTGCTGGACGTGATCGGCACCTCGGTGCTGGGCAGGCCAGCGGGGGGCAGGCATGGGAACAGGCTGGTGCCAGGATTGCAGCAGCATCACCAGCCTGCCCCGGAGGCACCGGCTGCAGCTGAGGGGTTCCCCCAGGTCCTTACACGGTTGATTTTCATCTCGCTGCGGTCCCTCCGGGCAAACTGGCTGCTGAGGCGGTGCAGCACGGTCCGGCCCTGCCTGCGCGCTGCCCGCAGGTGAGAGCTCCCGGGCCTCTTGCTCCTCTGCTTCTCTGCAGCACACAAGGCACGCTGGGTTAGTGGCTGCGGCACTGCCGGTGCAGCAGGGCAGTGGCTGCTTTGGGTCCCCTCCCTGCACAGCTGAACAGAGGCAGGCAGGACCCATCAGGGAACTGGGAGCCCCTTTGCCACTTGCCCACTGTGCTCATCCCTCCCCATCCCACCTCCACGGCTCACCCTCCTTCTTGTCCCCCCCGTGGCTCCTGCCCCGGCTCTCTGTGATGTCCTTGAAGGAGAAGAGGAAGAGCACCACCTCCCCCTTCTCGTTCTTGATGGGCATGATGTCCAGCAGGCACCAGAAGGCAGCTCCTGCGTGGAGAAGAGGGGTGCTGAAGGCACGACAACCCCCCTGCCCCTGGGGACACGTCCATCCGGAGCCGCGGGCAGGGTCCCAGTGCCGTGCACCACTCACCACCCTTCTTGTAGAAGCAGACCTCGGTCTGGTACTCCTGCCTGCCGTCCAGCACCTTCTCGATGCGCTGCAGCACGGGCTCGCTGGTCTCGGCCCCGTAGAGGAACCGGCAGCTGCAGTTCTTCTGCATGACCTCGGTGCGGGCGAAGCCGGTGAGGTCGCAGAAGCCGTCGGAGCAGTAGACGATGGGGAAGCCGCAGCGGACCTGCGCGTTGGCCAGGATGAAGTTGCTGTCTGCAAGGAGAAGCAGCTGCCCCTGAGGGCTCGGCGCCACCCTGGGGGCACAAAGGGCAGCTCAGCCCTGTCGCACCCCCATGGGGCCCTCTGGGAAGCGGAGCCGGGTCTGTGGCTGCTGCCTGCACCCGGAGCTCGCTTGTTCCCTGCCTTGTGGCCTCTGAAGCCCGCCCCAGCCCCATGCACTGGGGTCCTGGCGCCCAGATCCAGCTCCCGGCTCCCATTGCCGGCCGGTTCCTGTCTCCCCCTCACCATCTGCTGCTCCCACCTCCCTCCAGGCCTCCGGCAGCTTAGCAGGAGCCGTGGCAAACCCAGCCGGGCACTGGCAGCCCTGGGGCACTGGGCTGTGATGCTGCGACCTCCAGCCCACCAAGAGCAGGGCAGAGAAGCCCAGAGCCTGGGGTGAGGCCGTGGCCCACACTGGGTGACCTTGGCCCACAAGGGGAGATGGCCTCATGCTAAAAGGGTGCCAGGGAAGCGGGGAGTATGGCTGGCATGGAACACCCCTGCACCCGGTGATGGCAGACCAGGGTGTCTCCAGACCCAGTACAGTCTCCAGTTCATGGATCCTCAGCCCAGCACCCCTGTGCCCCACAGTGCAGGCACCCGGAGTGGGCAGACATGGTCTGACCCCTCTCACAGTGAAGGAGAGAGCCCTTGGAAGTGCATGGCATGCATAGGGCAGGGCAGGGCAGGGAGTGCAGGGGCAGAGGAGGCTGCAGAAGGAGGGGATGCAGCTGCAGGCAGCCCTGGTGCCATGGGGGTGCAGCAGGGCCACCACAGCACAGCTCAGCCCGGGATTAGCTTGGGGAAGCAAAAATAGCTCGAAGCTGTGACTAAGGCCAGATTTTGGCTCTGGGGAACCAGGATTACGGCGTTGTCCAGGATGTGTTATTAGAAGAGGAAAAAAAGGGCTTGCATTTGGGAGCAGCTCTGCTGAGCAGGGGGATGCGGCACTGGGGGGTCAGCAGCCCCCATCACAGTGACCAGCTCGCACAGATGGGTACCCTCAGAGCCAGCGGGCCTGGGAGAGGCAGGGTTAACTCACCCGGGTATCAGTGGCTAAAGCCCCTCTCCATGGCAGATAAAGCCGATAAGAGTCACATCAAACCAGCAAAGCCTGACGCTATTTAAAAGTGCCTGGAAGGTGGCAGCCAGATGGGGATGCTGCTGGGGGCAAATCCCATCTCCCCGGGGCAAATTCCCAGGGCTTTGCACTGCTTGGGGTGCTGCAGGCAGCTCCCCTGGGGACCCTGCTCCTCAGAGAGCCAGATCCAGCCCTGGGAAGCCTCAGCCCTGCGGAGATACAGTCACAGCATCACCAGCACAAGGCAGATGTAGCTCTACCCTGGCACCTCTGGGCACAGCAGGGGAAGGTTCAGAGGCTGCTGCCTGTCATTGTGGTCTCAAAGGGAACATCCCAAATGAGAGCTCCTAAAGCCAAATGACACCCTGTGTCCTCTGGGATGCTGCACATCACGCCAGGCCGGGAGCCAGCCAAAACATGTTCCAGGGCTGCTCCTGGAGCCCCGATGCTGTGGGAGAGGATACAGGCTCCGGTGCCAGGCTCATACTGGTCCCTCCCAGCGAGGTGGGACAGGGCCAGCCCCGCAGGCAGCTGGTCCAGGAGACCCCTGCTCCAGGAGATACGGGGGAAGCCTGGGGTCAGCCCTGAACGTGGCCTGTCCCCGGGTGACTGCATGGTGACAGCGGTGCCGGGAGCTGGCACGTGGCACGCCGGCATGATCCCCTCCACAGCATGCCAGGGGTTTAATCCATCCTGGCCACAGCACATGGACATGGATCCAGAGGGGAACCCAGCTCCGGGGGTGCACCAACAGCACCTCCAGCCGTGCAAAGTGACCCCGAAAGGGACGATGTCCCCCCCAAACACAGCTCCTTGGCATCCACCTTTCCAGGGACATAACCCCAAACCAGTGGGCGCGATGCTAACGGGGTGGTGGCCCGTGCAGCACTGGGGGTCCCCGAGGGCCCCTCCATGTGTCGCAGAGGTGACAGCCACTGGCTGTGCCCCACGGCAGCCCCACAGCTCCAGGGAGCCGGGGGGCAGAACCCTGACCCCCGATCCCCGTGGGGTCAGCCAGAACCCACGAACCCGCCCCGGGACCCGCCACCACAAAGCTGGGTTCGGGGGGCTCCGGGGCAGCCGGGATGGGACGGGACCAGCAAGGACCCCAACGGGACGCCCGACCCGCCCCGGGGTCCCTACGGCCCCTCCCGTCGAGCCCGGCCTCTGTCCCTGGTGCTGAGCGCTGCCGCGGGACCGGCAGCGGGGAGAGCACCGGAGACTGCCCGAGGTGCGGCGGGTCCCGGAGCACCGAGCACGGATGCGGGGGTACTGAAACACCGAGCACAGATGCGGGGGTAACGAAACACCGAGCACAGATGCGGGGGGCCCGGAGCACCGAGCATAGATGCGGGGGTACCGAAACACCGAGCACAGATGCGGGGGGCCCGGAGCACCGAGCTGTGCGGGGTACGAACCCGAGCACGGACACCGGGGGGTACCGCAGCAACGGACACGGGCTCCCCGGGACAGTGCAGAGCACAGGGCCGGCCGCGACCCCCCGAGCCCCGTCCCTCCCCGCTCCCCGCCGCCCCGGCCCTACGTGTGCCATCGAAGCGGGTGGCGATGGTGTCCAGGAACGTGTTCTGCGGCGCCAGCAGCCCCTTCATCACCGGCATGGTCCCGCGGGGCTGCGGCCGCAGGATCGGGCTCCGCTGCCGCCCCCGGGCCCCTCCGCAGGTGCGGTCCCGGCTCCGCGGGTTGATCTCGGCTCGGCTCGGCCCGGCCCGGGGCTCCCGCCCCGCCCCCGCCCCGCCCCGGGCTCTGCGCGCCGCCGGCACCGGGAGGGGCCTCGGCACCGGCACCCGCCCGCGGGCAGGTGGCTCCGACCTGCGCCGCCCCCCCACCGGCACCGGGGGCACAGGGGGCACCGGGGGGCACCGGGGGGCACCGGGAGGCACCGGGGGGCACCGGGGGGCACCGGCCCTGCCGGGCCCACGGAGGCTGCGGAAGGGGCAGGACGGGAGGCACCAGCATCACCCCCGCTGCTTATGGCTGAGCCCGGGGGCTGCAGGGCAAGGCCGGGTCCTGAGGGGCACCCGGGGGTGACAGGACCCAGCCGCAGCCTCCCCAGGCCCCTGCGCAGGGACGGGGTGGTGGGGACCAGGCGCGTGTGCCCACGAGGCTCCCTGGTGCTGTGGGGGGGATGCTCCGAGCCCTCATGGGGGCTTCACAAACACCCCTCAGCTCCCAGGCAGCCGGGTCTTGGCTCTGTTCATTGCAGTTCTGGTCCTGCTGGGACCCAGCCCCACGTACCCCTCCCATCCCCTCCCCAGAGAGAAGGCAGAGCCAGGTAACATCGGGCTATCATTTATTGTAAAAGGCCGGCGGTGCCTGCAGTGCCCTGAGCAGGCTGGGCCAGGCCAGGAGGAGGTATGTCAAAGTGCTATTTACACCGAGCTCCAGGCGTGTGTCCCTGGGTCTGCCCCCCATGGGTCCTCGCTCTGTTCCCGCTGCCCCCACCCCTCTCAATAAAAGCTCTTAGCAGCTCCCTGGGCCTGGCTCTTGCTCAGGTCCTTCCCCGAGTGTCCCTGGCACTGGTCCCTGGGGCTGGTGTCAGTGCCTGCACCCATGGGGCAGCCCGGTGCATCGTGGCAGGCGGTGCCAGGGCGCTCCCCACGCTTGCCCATGGTGAGGATGCCCGCGGCGTGGTTGCCGGAGCTGTGCAGCAGGCGGTAGAGCCGGCTCTGGAATGCCGGGGGGACACTCTTCCTCTTGCCCAGCGTGAGGATGCCGGCGGCGTGGTTGCCCATGCCGTGCAGGAGGTCATAGATGTGGCAGGAGCAGGTCTTCTGCCGGCAGCACTCGGGCAGACTCTGCCGGGCAGCAGCCAGGGAGCAGAGCAGGAGCAGGAGCAAGAGGCAGGCAGCTCTCTGGAGCTGCTGGAGCAATGGGCAGCATTAGTGCAGGGCAGCAGCAGCGCTGCCGTGCCCACCGGTGCCAGCCCCATCTGCCCTGGTGACTGTGGTGCTGCTGCGGGGTCCCAGCCCCATGGCCAGTGCACAGCAGCAAAATCCCACCCCCCCCCCCCCCCCAGCCCCAGCACCCATGGACCCCAAGCACACTGTGACCAGCAGCCCAATGTGGGTGCCCTCACCAGCACAAGGCAGCCGCAGCAAACACCCTCCCCTTGCTGCCGAGTGCCAGAGCACCCACACTTGGCACCACAGGCACCAACACATCCAGCTCCCTCCTGAGGAGCCCAAGCAGAGCTGAGCCCCCCAAGTGGCCACTGGCCACAGCTGGGGAGCCCCAGGGAGGAGCCATGAGCCAAGCCCCCTCGCACCCCCAGCCCCACATCCCAACCTGCCCCCATCGCTGCCCTCCTGGACCCATAGGCTGCAACACCCCACCCCACCTTGGTGTTGGGCACCTCCATCCTTCCTGGGGTCTTCAGGCGGCCGAGCAGCGCTGGGGCATGTCCTGCTGGGCAGCCAGGAGCACAGCGCCCTGTGCCACCGCCACAGCTGCCGCTTTATAGGCCCCGGCACAATAGTGATGCCAAAAATACCGCCGGGGCAGGCGGCTGCGGCCGGTCTCTGGGAGACACGGGCCCGTAGCCCGGAGACCGCCCAGGCCTTTCCCCTCATTTGCAGCTCCTCATTGTGCGGGTGCTCAGCGGCCATCGCGCTGCCGGGGCGCCTGGCTCTAATGAGGCCATAATTGCCCATGGGCCCCATGGCTGGGCAGGCACAAAGGGGCCGAAGGGCAGCGCTGGGCTGCTCCTGACAGCAGCAGCAGTGCAAGGGTCTGCTCCTTGGGTCCCCATTAGGCTAATTAGCTTCCTGAATTAACGGGTGCCGGGCAGCTGCACGGCTCCTTGATGTGGGGAGTCATCACTCCAAGCACGGCTGGTGATGGGGTAGCAATGGTGCCACCCTTCATCCCCTTCAGTAACCCCATCCCACCTCAGCCCTGCACCAGGCATCCGGAGGGAGCAGCAGGGTCTCACACTCTTTATAACACTCCACAGCCCCAGTCCGACCCCAGACCGCCCCCTGCACATTGCTTGTGCCAGGAGCCCCTTCTCCCTAGGGAATAAACCCTGATGTTTCCCTGATGCCAGAAGCCACAACTCCTGCCTGGGCCCATCCTTGGGCTGCTGAAGGCAAAACCCATGGCCCTGGATGGGGCAGAAGCCCAGCTCCAGGCTGTAACACAAGAGGAGTCTGGCCCGGCAGGCTGGGGGTCCACACACACATAGGGGTTTCAGCACCCCTGCTGGCTCTGCAGCAGGGCCCTCGCTCTGGAAGTGGATGGAGGGATGGATGAGGCCCCGGGAACTCAGGCCAGGGAGAGAGCTGGAGCAGGCCCATCCCTCCGCAGCCTCCCCCTTGGCCCCACCGCAGCCCCTCGGCACGGCAGAGCACAGCCCCACACGCGTCCCTCCACGCACAGAGCCTGCCCGCACGCAGCTGCCCGTCTATGGGCAGGATGTGGCTCCCTGGTCCCGGGCCCTGCAGCCGGGGAGTGCTCAGTCCGGGCCCCCGAGCCCCAGGCCGGGGTCAGCAGGATGCCGCTTCACCGCCTCCTTCTGTCTCCGGGATGGGCTCCAACGGGGCGCGCAGCCGGGAGGGCTCCGGCGAGGCCGAGCCGTTCCTGCCGATGCCGCAGGACTGTCCCGCGTTGTGGATCTGCCACAGGTTGTCCAGCGCCTCGGCCTTGGCGTGCTTGAGGAGGTCAGCCTGGCCCTGCCGGGGAGAGGCCATCACCGGGCCTGCCCCACTCCTGCTCCCCGGACCCCGGCTGCGGAGCATGGGGTGCCCCATCAGCCACCCCTATGAGCAGGCACCCCCTGGACCCCCCGAGCGGGTCCGTGCCATCGCCATCGCTCCCGGAGCATCCTCGGGGTTCGGGTGAGCGTGGGTGAGCGGGGGCCCGCGGGGCCGCGCAGCCCTGGCCCCTCACCTTCAGCACTGTGATGTTCCAAGCGAAGCTCTCCAGCGCCTTCTGCAGCTTGCGGCCCCGCAGCCCCTCCTTGGCTTCGATGCGGTGCAGCTCCTTGTGGAAGTCCATTCCTGCACACACGGGAGCGGTGCTGAGCGGGGACGGGGACTCCCTTCTCCCGCCTCAGGGATGCAGGACGGCGGCTCCGCATTGTCCCTGCAGCCGGAGCCCCCCCCCGGCACCGCGCTCGGCCCCAGCCCCGCGGGGTTCTGGGCTCCGGCTCCTCCACGCCGCGGCTCCCCGGGGGGCTCAGTGCGGGGCTGCCCCCGCCGTGCTCCGCGTGACGTCCCCGTGAGCGGTGCCGCATTCACCGCCCTGACGCAGCACCGGCTCCGGGCCCACGCGAGGCTCCCCCGCAGCCCGTTCACCCACGGGCTGTCACTCACACCCCCCCCCCCCGCACCGCACCCGGCACCCGCCGCCGGGCACTGCAGGGGCAGAAGCGGGGGCAGGCAGCGCCTGGCACGGGATGGGGCTGCAGCCCCCAAAGCGCTCTCTGCCCCACGACACCCCCAGCGCCACAGGAGCCCACCCGGCCCCGCACCCAGCCCGTGCCCCCCCAGCGCTGGCAGCGGCGGCAGAGCCCAAAGCCGAGAGCTCGGGATGGTTTCCGGCTGCGGCGCAGGCAGGGAACGAACAGAGCTGCCGGCAGCAAGGCTGGGACCGGCCTGGGGGGGCCCGGGCAGGCCCGGGGGGGGGGGGAGCCGGGGCAGGCAGCGGCAGCACCTGCCTGTGTGGGTTCACCCACGTGTTTTGGGAGTCCTAGCACTCCGTTGCCGCTCCTGCCATCAGCCCCGGTCTGTTCTTTCTGGTGCTAATTTTATTGCGGCGGTTGGCAGATAATGACTCTTCCCTGCTTCCTCATCAGCCTCCTCTGCTCGCCTCCCCCTCCCCGCTCCCTCCCGCACAGCCCCTGCAGCCCACCCACTCAGCACCCTGCCCCGGCGTGGCCCCAAGCACCCCGACGGCACCCAGCACCGCGCAGGATCCCACAACCACACCGTGCTGCCGGAACACGGGAAAACCAGAGGCAGGCTCAGAGGCACCAGAGCCAGGAATCCCTGTCCCGTGCCTGACCATGAACGCGTGGCCATGCCCGTGCCCAGGTCCAGATCTTGGTGCCGGAGCCACCGAACCGAGCCCTGCAGGGATGTGCCCAGGCCTGTGGCACGGAGCAGCACCAGGGTTAGAGGTGCCCCAGGACCCACCTGCCTGCTGTGCCTGCATGAGCTTGCTGTACACCGCGTCGGCCGACTCGATCAGCGTCCGGCTGGTCTGGATCATCTGGGGAGAGGGGTGCTGTGAGGAGCGGGTGGGGAGAAGGGGCTCGGGCAGGGGCTGCCCCTTGCCTCAGCACGGAGCTCGGGGTCGGGCTCTCCTCACCCAGCAGTGCACAGGGTGACGCTGCCTGGAGGGCAAGCAGGGCCCCTCCAACACAAAGGAAGGAAACGGCTCTGCCTGCAGCTGTTAATGGGGTTTCTCCCACCAGGCAGGACCGCAGGACTCCCCATGAGCAGGGGACAGGGGCTGCTGGATCCCAGGGCTCGGACTGAGCTGGGTCAACCTGCACCTCAACAAGGGTCCTGCATGGGCAGCCCCCAGCAGCCTCCCTGTGCACCGTGATGGGCGCAGTGAGTCAGGGTGCCCTGTCCTGCTTGTCCTGGTGCCCCCAGCCCTGCAGAGCATCCCCATAAGGAGTCAAGCCCCGGTGGGACACGGCACTTACCGTCTCGTAGGCGGTGAGGACCTTGCGCAGCAGGTCCGGGATGGGGCCCTGGGCCTCCATG
The DNA here is from genome assembly GCF_033783945.1 of Neopsephotus bourkii. Classification (NCBI taxonomy): domain Eukaryota; kingdom Metazoa; phylum Chordata; class Aves; order Psittaciformes; family Psittacidae; genus Neopsephotus; species Neopsephotus bourkii. Next base: position 426,740 of record NW_026902294.1, on the reverse strand, counting down.
GGGGGGTACTTCTCTGCCAGGTTGAGGGTGACACTGGGCGAGTTGTCACTGTGCAGCAGCCACGTGGCCACCGTCAGGATGCACTGCTTCATGTTGGCGGCAGGCGTCAGACCACACAGCTCCTTGAAGGAGACCAGGGCATTCTGCGGGTAGAGACCAGCGTCAGGGGCTCTGCCAGGGAGGGAATGTCCCCATTCTCCCAGCTCTCTGCTCCACATGAGGCCGCTCACCCACATCCCCCAGGAAGAAGGGGGATCCCCATGCTCCCCACTGCTCACAGGCTAGCCCCATCCTCCCCGAGGTCCCCGGTGCCCCTGCGTGGTCCATACCTGCACGTTCTCCCGCAGGTCGGTGGCCTCCCGCAGAGGCTGGGTCGCCGTCCGGAACACCTCGTCGATGGCCTTAATGCCGGTGGCTTTGGTGAACGTGTACTCCCGCACCCGGCGTCCCCGGCGCCCCGACAACCCCCGCCGGTGCCCCTTGCCCCCGCCGCGGCGGTCGGTGATGGCCACGTGCACGAAGAGGGTGGCGTGGGGCAGAGGTTCCCCAGTGAGAGACTGGAGCGGGACGTGGCGGTAGCCAGGCTGCAGGCACTCGAAGGGGATGGTGTACTGGGCGATGAACTCATCCCCGATGTAGTCATCATCCAGCACGACAAAGCGCAGGACAGCCAGCTCCGGCAGGTTGATCTGGAACTCCAGGCTCTCGTCAAAGATGGGGTTGTCCCCGCTCTGCAGGGCCGTCTTGGTGCGGTGCTCGGCGCAGTCGGCTGGGATGCCGTGGATCTCAGCGCAGACGTAGGGCTCCACCACCTCCCCCTTGGCCCCCGAGCCCTTGGGCTTGGGCAGGTTCTGCCCACTGATGACCTTGAGGTGGAGGAGCTGTGCGGGCACCCCAGGCAAGGAGTCCTTGGCATTGGCACTGAAGTAGGAGACCTCCTCCCGCATGATGGCGGGGCGCAGGACGTAGCCGCAGGCGCCGTTCTGCCGGAACCAGCCCGCGTTCAGGTCCATCATGAGCCCCGGCGTCTGGTAGTTCATGGCCACCATCTGGCAGCCGCACTTCCAGAAGTCCTGCGGGTTCATGTTGCTGGCGTCGATGCGCATGGGGCTGGGGTAGACGCGTGACAGGAACCGTTTGTTGTAGCTCACCAGCTCGGCCGGGCACTCGTTGGCGAAGCGTCCCGCCTCCACCTCGCTGAAGGAGCACATCTCCCAGTAGCGCTGCCCGCGCCGCGAGCTCTCGAAGTCCTGGAAGGGGACGGCCTGGCACAGGCTCACCAGCTCCGAGAGCTCGCGGCTGAGGCGCAGGCGCCGGGGGCCCCCCATGTCCGGCACCTCCCGCTCCTCCTGTCCCAGCCGCCGCGCCAGCTCCCGGCCTTCCTCCTCGTCCGACACCTCCCCTTCGCTGTCCTCGCAGCCGGGAGGCAGCTTCTTGCCCTTGATGAGGATGCGGCCCTTGAGCTGCTCCGGCGAGGGCAGGTAGGAGGCAGCGGGGTTGGGGGGCTCCAGGTACAGCTTCTCGCCCAGCGTCTTGCGCAGGCACTGCGCGGCCAGGCGCTGCTGGGGTGCCGAGCACCGCACCACCAGGCAGAGGATGAGCGGGTAGGCAGAGGCGGTGAAGGCGTGCTGGTCGATCAGCCCCACCACGGCGCGGAAGGGCACGCAGGAGGCGGCCGAGGGGCTGGTGTAGACCACGGGCTCGCCCTCGGGGCCGTCCCACAGCACCAGCTCGATGCTGCGGCAGCCCAAGCCCAGGGCGCTGATGTAGCCGCTGATGTCTGAGCGGCCCCAGAAGTTGTCCTCCAGCAGGCAGGCGCTGTGGGCAGAGCTGATGTAGTAGTGGGAGAGGGGCTGGGCCATGTCCTGGCACACCTTGCGGTGCTGAGGGTCGAAGATGGAGCAGTCAGCAGAGAGCAGGTAGCGTGTGAAGCCATCGATGGCCAGGTAGCCCTTCTCCTGGCCCTCCTTGGAGGGCTCGTACTTGCCAACTATCTCCAAGCACTTCTCCTCCGTCACTCCCTCCATGCCTTGCTCCACCTCCAGGAACATGAGCAGGTCCTTCAGACCCAGGTACTCCTTGTTGCTGGAGAACTGCACCAGCAGGAAGAAGATCTCGGGCCGGGTGCAGAGCTCACAGTACGCCTCCACAAAGAGGTCACAGGGCACCTCGGCACCGGGACGCTCGCTGGCCTTCTGCAGCTCCTTGAACTTCAGCTCGATGGTGGAGGTCTTCATGCCGGGGTTGAGCGCCTTGATGAGCTGCACGGCGCGGGATACAGGGATGCGGCCAGACTTCTCCAGGTCGGCGAGGTCGAAGACAGAGGAGATCCAGGACGTCCGGAGGCTGGGGTGGCCGGTCCCGGGCGCCTCGGGGGTGTGCTTCCCATAGGACACCAGGTACCGGAGCCCCATCACCCAGGCGCTCACCACATCAGCCGAACTGGCCACCAGGTCCAGGGATTCGTAGTTGTCTCCATAGATGATGGAGAAGGCGCACTCGTCCGGGAACTGGTCGGAGAGGCCATTGCTGCGCAGGACAGGCGTCTTCTTGCCCACGCGCACCTCTTTGACTGACTTGATCTCGATCTTGGCCTTCTCTGAGTCCTTCTTGGAGGGCTCCCAGCGCACAGAGCGCATGTCAGCATCCAGCACGAAGAAGCGGCTGTACATGCGCGAGTTGGAGCGCACCTTCTTCAGCTCACAGCCCTCCAGCATGAAGGAGATGCAGGCGGCCGTGCTGTTGATCTTGCGGTCGTTGGGCATGGTGCTGAAGGACACCGTCTTCTTCTTCTGCGGCGGCCGCTGCCGGGACACATCCTGCCACGGTGGGAGAAGGGGACAGAGCCATCAGCGATGGGGCAGGCAGTGTGTGCCCCACCACCTTCTCCCCACCCCAGCCCCAATGCACAGCACAGCATCCCAGGGTGCCCCAGGGCACCCCACTGCCACATGAAGCCCAAGTCTGCCCCAGTCCAACCCAATCCCTGGAGGCTGGGAGCCGGCTCCAGCCCTGGCCTCCCCCATAGCTCACTGCCTGGTTTATTTTAACTCTGCTTTCCTTCCTTCCTTCCTGCTCCCAGCCCCGAGCCGGATCCGTCCCCACTGCTCACTCACCCCCAGAGGCACGGCCGCACGCAGGCAGCCTGGCACAGTCAAGTGCCTGCAGGAGCAGTCCATGCCCACAGCATCCCCATCCCTGCACTGGGGCTCCCCCCATGGCCCCTCACACCTTCCCCTGCACTCCAGGGACCGGCCACAGGCACCACGGCAGTGAGCTGCAAGGATGTGTGGAGTGCCCCTTGGTGATGCACCCACATTGCTGCCCTGGGAACCCCCATTAGGCCCCCCACTGCATCTGCTGGGGAGCCCTGCAGGACACCAGTCACCACCAATGCCACTCGCTGTGGACAAGTGTGGTCCATGGCCCCATCCCACAGAGCTGGTGATGCTGCTGCCCTTACCCCCATGCCAGCCCTGCTGCTCAGCAGGGAAAGGGACCCTGCTGCCAAAGGGTTGGAGAGGGTAGGGAATGGGGGGGGGAACAGCAGGGCTGGGAGCATATTATGGGATAGATTTCATTAAGTAGCGCAGTAGGAGGAGATTTAATCCACTTCCTCAAGATTATGGTGAGTCACCTCTAATCTGGTGGTGTCTCCAGCAGGGGCAGGTCCTGCCCAGCTGTCCAGGTTGGGGGTGATGGGATGTCCCCTTCCGGCACCCTGAGAGCTTCAAACAGGAGCGGATGGGCAGCCTGGGTGAGCACATCCCCATGCCTGACCCCAAAGGATATGACTCTGCCCCAGTCCACAGCCCAAGGGCAATCAGGACGGGGCATGCAGGCACCCAGCCAGTTCCCCAGGGATGCCCGGGACACATCCCAAGGGAAGGGGAAAACCAGCCCTAGCCCTTGGCCCCACATTAGAGGCAGCTGGATCCTGGTCACACCACCAGCCAGCCCCATGGGGAAGGACTCCTGACACTTCCTGCGAGCAGCGCCCTGAGCACCCACTGCCGGCAGCTCCACCACCCTCGAGGGGTGATGTGAGCACTGCAAACGGCTCCATCCTGCCCCGCAGCTCCGGTACCCGCTGCTCGCCCCAGCACACACCAACCCCCCCCACACACACACCCCCCCCGGGCGGCTCCGCACCAGGCCCAGAGCCGAAAACAGGAAATCCATCCGGAAAGGAAACACGGGCGGGGGGACCGCTGCACCCAGCGCCGGGACCTGCCTCCCGCTGCACCCACCGCAGGGCAGCACCCATCTTCCCAGCCTGGGAAGGGGAGCCGGTGCCTCCTGCAGTGCACTGGGCTTTTCACCCCTACCTACCTGGGGACCAGCAGGGAAAAGCTGCTGATCCCAGGCAGCCCCTTATACAGGAGGGCTTCAACCCTGGGGATACCCCACTGAGTGCTCTGTGAGGCGCAGCAGCAGCGCAGGCAGCCAGGCCTCACAGCACAAGGTGATACCAGCAGCAGCACAGGCAGGAGGACGAGGCACCCACGGGAGCAAGGAGCATCCCTGGTGACAGGGCAGGTTTCTGCAGGAGCAGGGCATCCCGCTCACTGTGCCACTGCCGCACACACGGCACCTCCACAGCCCAGCTCTGTGGCACCAACCACGACGCCAATGGCAAGTGTGGGCATCGAGGTGGGCACGTCTCAACCCGGCTGCCTGCGCTCTGCCCGGCTCTGCTGCATGTGCTGAGCACCTCTTCAACCTCCTGCAATGGGTGCCCTGGCAAGTGCAGCAGCCTCATCCTGGCTGCCATGTGACGGCCGTTGTCACTGGCCACACAACCCGCTCCCAAGCACAGGGATGGGAAGACCCCCCCTTGCCTGCTCTGTGTCCCCCCCACAGCAGATCATGACAGCAGGAGACAGAGGAACCGAAAGCCTTCGGGGCTGTGGTGTCTCAGCCTGACCGTGGGTTCGCTGTCCAGCCAGGAGAGCAGGATCCCTCTCCTGGCCATGGGGACGGAGCTGCTCCCCAGCCTGGCCATGACATCGCTCCCCCACAACAAGCTTCCCCAGATCCCACCTCTTCCCGCTGCCCCCTTCCCGGGCTGGGGTGCAGGCAGCAGCAGCATCCGGCAGCACCGGAGCAGAGGCAGTGGGAGGCCAGGCACAGGCAGGGCTTTTCTATCACCGTTTGTTCCGCGCCAAGAAGGAGCGAGTGACACATCCACTCCCCGCGGCACCAGCTGCCGCTACCCAGTAGGGGCCGAAGAGCCGGAGCTCGGCACAGAGGGACCGTGCAGCTCCTGGGGCTGGGCGGGATGGGGAGGGGGCATAGGGAACACGCCAGTGGGGCGCTGGGGAAGGGTCACCTCCTGCAGCAGGGTGGAACTGATCCAGTATTCCCCATTCCCGCTCCAGCATCTTCACCGCAGCTCCAGCCCCCTTCACTTCCAGCCTGGGAAGAAAGCAGGGAGCAGGTCCTACAGGCAGGGGATGGGGATGCTGCATGGAGCAGCCCTGCCGCCTGGCACAGCCAGGGCCGGGCTGCCCCTGCCCCAGCACAGCCGGTGCCTCTCGCTTTCAGATTCACTCCTCCAGCCTCTTCTGGAAATCCCAAAACATAACAGCGCCGTCAGCTCTTCCCACTCGTGCCTCCCCTCCATCCGGCAGCCCCTGCCCTGCCTGCAGCTCAGCTCTGCCCATCGCTCCAAGCGCCTGGCACCAGGCCCCCTCCCTGCTCCGCAGCCCCTGCACCAGCACCACGGGGGAGCAGTGGGCGCAACCCCTGACTCCCACCCACCACCGTGGGAAGCTGCCACAGACCCCACAGTGCAGGAACAGCCTCAGCATCCCCCAGGGATGTGGGCTTGGGCAGCTGCTCCCCAGGTCCTGCTGGGGCTGGTTGGAGCCCAGACCTGTCAGGGGTCCCCATGGACCCTCTCCCCAGCTGCTGTGCAGGGCTGGTGCGAGCTGCTCCCTCCCACACCGAGGGGTCTCAGCCCGTGGTGATGGAGGGGCTGGCAGAGGACCCCTGCTCCTGCTGTGCTGGGGAAGCAGCAGAACCACTGCCTCCAAACAGGTGGGGGCAGGAGGAGCACGGCGTGGACCCTCCAGCACCAGGGCAGGATCAGGCCCCGGATGGGCTTGTTGATGCCTGATGGATCAGCAGATGCTGGGAACGCCGTCCGGGTTTGACCTCCCGCAGCAGCGCTGGCCCTGGGCCACCCGACCTTCACGTGAGGCCAAATCCCACGGTGACGCACGGCAGTGACGGGGATGTGCCCAGCCCGGGAGCAAGCAAGAGCATCAACCTCAGCCTGCAGCACCCACGGCTGATCCCTGGGCAGGAAGCAGCAGCATGCGGCCCCAGGAGGACAGGGAGACCCTGCTTGGGTTCCCAAGGAAACCGGGCACAGACCCACGCCGGCACTGGCCTGTGGCTGCATGGAAGCACCAGGAGGTCTCTCGAGTGTCACTGCATGGGGCACAGCCCGGCTGGGACACGGGGTCCCTCCAGGTGCCCTGAGGAGGGACAAATGGCTCTGCTCAAAGAACCAGGGCCCAGGGGGCAGAAGAGCGGGGCTGTGCCGGCCCCACAGGAACAGCCCCCACACCGGGTATTAATAGCACCGGAGCAATCCCAGCTTTAAATAGGCTGCCAGGAGTGGGGAGGCGGGTCTCGGGCAGACAAGACCTATTGTGTTGGTGAGCACCGCCGGCAGAAGCACAATTAGGGGGGCTCACTGAGGAAAACACGCATGTGGCCCCCTGCCCACCAGACCCCCAGAGACCCTCCGGGGCCCAGAACCCTTGCCCAGCCACAGTACGGCTCTGGGGAGGTGTGGAGAGCAGGTCGGGCGCTGGCCAGGCTGGGCCCAGGGCTCAGCATCTTTGCAGGAGCGAGAATGGGAAAGCAGAAGGTGCTCGGGAGCCAGGCTCAGGCATCTCCTCACCAGCACCCATGGGTGCCTGAGCAGGACAGGGCGATGCTGCGGTGCAGCAGGAGCAGTGTGGCTATTCGGGAACCCATGGGCTCAGCAGTGGCTGGACAGGACAACCCAGGGGCACACAGAGACAGGCCTGGTCGAGCAGTACGCAAAGCCCGAGCCAGGCTTTGCCCTTGGGGACCCGGGTGCCAGGAAGGGCAAGGGGACGTGAGGCAGCCCTGGCACGATCAGCGCCAGTGAGCCCGGTGTCCCCGGTGCCGCAGGCGGGGGCAATCACCAGGCGCTGATGCGGGGCTGCAGCTCCACAAACCGGGGGCGGGGGGTTCAGCGGGCACGGGCAGCGCCGTGGGCAGGCAGGGCCGGTACCCGCGGCTCCGGGGTCCGCGGCACCCCGGGGGGCACTGCTCGGTGCCCCGAGCGCTGCGCAGGTGCCGGGGGGGGGGGGTGGATCCCGGTGCGGGGAGGGGCGGGAGGGGCCGGCGCGGGGCTCTCACCTTCATGATACTGGCCCGGGGCGCGGCAGGCGCGGGGCTCCGCTCTGCTGAGTCCTCGCGGCTGCTGCTGCCCGAGCCCGACCCGGGGCTGCCGCCGCCGCCGCCGCAGGGCCCGTTGGGCAGCGGCGGGGCTGGGCGCGGCGAGCCCGGCGGCGGGGGGGGGGCCCGGGGCCCCTCCGCCATCCCCCGCGGCCTCAGGGCAGCGGCCGCCGCGGGGCCCCGGGCGCCCCCGCAGCCTGCGCCCGCCGCCGCCGCCGCTGCGGGCTCAGTGGCGGAGCGGGCGGGAGGCGGCGCCGCCGGGAGGAGGGGACGGGCCGAGGGCGGGGACGCGGACGGGGATGGCGCCCTCCCCCCGCCCCCCCCCGGGCTGCAGTGTCTGGGAACGGGGCTGGGGCACCGGGTACCGAGCATCATCCCCCAACACCGGCCTCCGCCCAGTACCGCAGCTTCCGGGCCCGGCGGCTGCCCCATCCCGGTGGGACCGCGGCCAAGCCCGCACTCGGCACCCACAGGGAACCGCACCCCGCAGCCTTGGTACCTGCAGCCGGCACCCGAAACACGCTGCACCCCGCAGCCCGGCACTCATACTGACCTTGCACCCAAACCCACCCTGCAGCCTCCAGCGGGGTCAGTGCCTCGGGCACCGGGTGGAGCCCCGGCCCAGCACAGCTCTCCCGGGCAGGGGGTCGGGGCTTTTCCCAGGGGCCGCGTCCCTGCGGGGCCTCCGGGGCGGTTTATGCTGACCCTGGATGCCAGCACCTGCGTGGGGAGCGTGGCACAGGCAGCAAGACCAGCACCGTCGGGCTCTCTCGGTTGGATGCTGTCTCACAGGTCTCTGCTGGCTCAGGGCTGTCCAAGAACCCCCCTCCATGCCCGGCTTTGCCCCCCACCTCCATCCAGCCACCACCCACCACTCCCCTTTAAATCCCAGCCCGTTCCCAATTGTCCAATGGAAAATTATTGAGGTGCAGGATACATAGAGAAAAAAATCGAGTCCAGCTAGAGAACATAGTGAGAATTGTCACAAGGTAAATCGTTCTAGTTGGCATAGTTTTAAGAAAAACAGCCTAGAAGAACATGACACAGGGATAAGGAGTATCTGGGAACCGCAGGGGTCCAGGATGGGCTGCAGGTAAACTAACTGATAAGTAGGAGGACAGGAGGATTATTGTGTCTCTGGTGCTAACGAACCAATTAAAGTGGTATGAGCATCTACTGCGCGTGCTTCAGAGGCTGCCAGAAGTGATGAAGATTGTTGGAAGAAGTAACCGACCCTCAGAGACCAGCACCACAATTGTGTACGCATGGGGGGAACTGCCTGGAAAGGGATGTAATCTGTATGTAGCCTCATGAATATGTATGTATGCCCAGGGACTATGAAAGGACGGCTTGTGTGGCACTGGGGACACCCGTTAGGAGGAGCTCTCCCCGCGTCTCCCGGCGCCGCAATAAAGAATACCTTCTTGTCAGCTTGACAACTTGGTTGGCGAGTTTGTTCCTGGAGTTTTATCCGAACCACCTGAGACATCTGCTTTTGCCCCAGGGCTTTCCAACCCTTTCTGAGGGCTCCTGAAGCTAGGCACCCTGGAGCGGAGAGGAGCCATGGGGATATGGAAGGAGTTCTCCTGTGAGCTGTCACCATCCAGCCTGGCCTTGGCATGGGCAGCCCCATCTTCTCAGGGATAATGTTGAGTTCATTCAGTTTAACAAGGGGACATCAAGTTAGGGTGTCCTGGGCCATGCCAGCCCCTTGCAGGCCAGCTGCTGGTTCCCCATCCAAATCCCATCAGGCACCGGAGCACCATGTCCCCACTCAGTGGCACCTCTGGGGGTTTGGGTCCTCAAGGTGAGTCTGTCCCCAAGCTGCATCCCCATTCCACCTCAGCACAGGTCCAATGGGGCTTTAAGATGCTTATGGTATAGCCAGGGGAGGTCTTGGCTTGAAAGCAACCTTAGGTGGACCAGGAGGCCCAGGACTCTCCAGCCTGCAGGGAAGGGGCACTCAAGAACAAATGCTGTTTTTCCAGTAAGGCAGCACAGGAGTGAGCATCGCAACGGGTGTGACGAGCTGGTTTGGCAGAACATTCCTTAACCTCCCACTGACCCCTCCCAGCACCCGGGTGATGCTGGGTTCGTGGGACACCACTCACTGACCTCTCTGGGAGGGACCGTTTGCTCTTTACCTTGGGAAGTTAATTAACTTCAGGTCTCTCTCCTGCATCAATTGCATTTCTTGTACCCTCCAGCGGGTGTTTGTTTCCTTTTAATCTCTCTTCTTCTTAGATATATATGTATTTTCCATTGCATTTAGTTTTACCTTGCCCTCCAGGCTCTGTCCTGCATCTTCTGCCTACCAACAGATGGAAGCAGCAGCTGGAAAGACGAATTCCCAGCTTTTCTGTGTAGGTTTTCTTGGAGGTCTCTGCCTGCCTGGCTTTCCCCTCCCAGCCTGGGGCAGGTTTCCTTCCATGGCAGGGCTTAAGAAGCATTAAAAGCCTTCAAAGATCAAGCCCATGATTATGATTCTGGGGAGGAATCACTCCAGCCACCCCAGCGTATGAACGATGGGGTGGCAAAGCCGAGCTGGATTCCTCCTGGCTTACCCACTGCAATAGTAAAGGTGGTTGGCTGCTGTTTAATCCATCCTGACCTCATCCCTGGCAGATGAGGATCCCTAGCAGACCTGGGTTTGGTACCCGGTGGTGTGACAGCAGGAAAGAAAAGGGCTGAGTGAAGGCAAAACAGGGCAAAGCTACGGATGAAGGGGATGGGGCAGGCAGGTGGGGCATCGGTTCTGCCCTAAAGCACTGGGATATTCTCTTTTCCTTAAAAAAGCCAACAACACACCATCAAACAACTGAACCACTTAAAGGGTAAAAGTGGATTTAGGGATAGGCCAGAGTCCTTTTTCATGGAGAAAAAGTGAAGTGGGTCTCATTGCATCACTGTGGTCTTAAATCCTCAGGGAGGGGCCTGGGGACTTCTCACTGAAGTGCTTTAGCAGATCTCCAGCCCTTCCAAAAGCTTTCTTGTTCTGTTCCACCCTCCCAAAAGCTTTTCCCCCAGCCTGGCAGTGATGGGAACAGGCTCCTAGGGCAGCACGGGGCCCCTCTCATTCCCTGCTCCCTGCAGGCTGCTCCAGGCAGATCGGCTTCTCCTTCGCCAAGCCCAAGCTCTGCGCCTTCTCCGGTCTCTACTATTGAGACAGCTGCCACCGGGACGAGGAGACAGTGATTCCCTCACGCCTCATCCACAACTGGGACCTGGCAAAGCGAGGGGTGAGTCTGGGCTCAGTCAGTGCACGGAGCAGGGAAGTGCTCCTGCCTCTGCCTGCGCTTCCTGAAGGTCCCTGTGAATGTTCCCAGCAGCAGCAGAGGTGGAGGTGTCCACCTTAGACCTTCCTCCGAGCCTCCTGGGCTGCTCCTGGGCGCGTGCCCACCTCTTGCCTCCCTCTGCCCCAGGTTTGCCAGCAGGCATTCAAGTTCCTCAGCCAGATCCGTAACCAGCCGCTGATCGACCTGAAGTTGGTCAACGAGAGCCTCTACGAGCACGTGGAGAGGATGGGACGGATCCTGCGAAGCAGGGAGCAGCTGAAGCTGCTGGGGGATTATCTCATCATGTGCCGCAGCGGGGCCCTGAAGGAGCTGAGCAAGCGGTGAGGTCCCTCTCTGGGTGATGTTCCTCCTGTATCCCCCTCTTTGCACCCCGATGGTGCCCCTTATCCCTCCCTGTTGGAGCAGGGAGCCAAGGCATGGGCTGGATTTTAGCTCCATGTCGTCTGCTCTAAGGAGTTCTCCATCTGTTGACACATTGAGATGTGACTCAGGAAACACCTTCCTGAGAGAGCTGCTTCTGGTTGGACAGGAAACACCTGCGAAAACAGATGAGATACTGATTTTCTTTTCTTTTTGCCCCCTTTAAAATGCTCTCACACGATTCCCAGCAGCAGGATTTGGGATGTGGGGCACGATGTGAACATCTGTGGTGATAGTCTTCAAGAGTCTGCATCATCCAGGCTTCTCCTTGTTCCAAAGCTTATTGGAGATGTGGTGGAAACCATCTACCTCCCTGCTCTCTTCTTTTGCAGGCTTGATCACAGGCACTACCTCTTGGAGTATCCCCACAAATACAGCGTCGCTGACCTGAGGCAGGTGAGAGCTCTGTGTGGTCACAGGGGTTTTGCTGGTGAAAACATCCCAGGTTTTCCTCATGGAGATGCTGCACTGAGCATGGTGCTTCTCCAGCTCTGAGAGCTACAGAGATGACACAGGGATGAATTGTTTCACCTCTGTTTAAGCCAACATTGCTGTTAGCACCCCTCCAAACAAACCTGTATCTGCTGCAAATAATGTTGGAGGTGATGGGCAGTTGGGTTTTGCACTGATTCCCAGCCGTGGGTGCTGCTCTCAGCTCTCTCTGGGCTCCCATTGCAACCCAGACACATGGGGTATGGGTTGTTTCTGGAGCTTGTCTTCCCGTGGCAGCACAAAGGATGGATGTGACATGGGGTTTGTGTGGTGCAAACCCACCAGGAGACACTGCACGAGTGCCTGAGCAGTCTCTGCTCCACAGATAGCTGATGGTGTCTTTGAGACCTTTCTGCAGTCTCTGCTCCAGTTCGCTTCTCACCACGTCTACAACTGTGACCTGTGCACCCAGCGCGGCTTCATCTGCCAGCTCTGCAACAGCAGCGACATCATCTTCCCCTTTGAGTTTGACACTACCACCAGGTCAGTGACACCCCTATCACCCCTCCCTGCTGCAAGGGCACCCCCGAGCTTGTGCCCTGCCTGCTCCCAGGAGCCCGGACCATCGCTGGAGCCCTTTTAGGGACACAGTCTCAGAGTGGCCTAGAAATAGCTCTGAGCTGGTTGTATATCGTCATGGTACCCATGCCCTTGTGGTACCCATCAGCCCCAAGATGATCTGAACCTAAACAGGGCTGTTTGGGGCAGGAGAAGACCATCCTCACAGAGCCAACGTGTCACCAAGTGAGGTGGTTTTGCAGATTGAACATGGCAGAGCCACCCAGCACCTTGCTCTCAGCATGCAAAAGCAGGCTTGAAGGGACCTTAAAGCTCCTCCAGCTCCAACCCCTGCCACGGGCAGGGACCCCTTCCACTGGAGCAGCTTGCTCCAAGCCCCTGTGTCCAACCTGGCCTTGAGCACTGCCAGGGATGGGGCAGCCACAGCTTCTCTGGGCACCCTGTGCCAGCGCCTCAGCACCCTCACAGGGAAGAGCTTCTGCCTAAGAGCTCAGCTCAGTCTCCCCTCGGGCAGGTTAAACCCCCTCTGCCTACAGTGGGGTTCAGAAGGGGTTCTGCTGGGCAGAAGTTAGGATCAGAAGGGGGGGGTTATCCCACTGTCAGGGTTTTCCTAAAGACATAATACCAAACCCTTCCAGCCCAGGAACCTGATCCACTGTAAGTGGAGAGAGAGCCACACTCAGTGGTTATTCGGGAATGAGTATAATCCTGACAGAGAAGTTTCACAGGCTGAGGCTTTCCGCGTGGTCTTGCTTTGCCTGGCAGTAACATCCAGGACCTGCAGAAGATACCAACAAAACCAGGGTCTGCGGGCACCCCATGCATTAAATGGTTGCAAATATTGCCAGGGTGCCTGAGCAGGATTGAATCGTGCTTGTCACCAAGGACAGCATCCCCATGGGAACGGTTTTCCCTTAGGAAAGGAGCCCAGGGGCCCTGGCAGGAGCAGCTCTGCCGGCAGCGGGCAGACTCTCAGGACTCACTCCAGTCAGAACCCCAGTGTCTGCAGAACGTGCACCAGCCCCTCGAGCCCTGGCGGGAGGCAGCCCTGGCCCCACAATACAATGGGGAGGGCTCTGAAGAGGAGGACTCTTCTGAGGAGTATGAGACATCCCGCTTGGAAACACTGTGAGTGCAGGGGCCGGGTCCCACCGCCAGCAGATCCCAGGGGTCTGCGTGGGGAGCGAACCCAGCACCACAGAGCTGTCCACTGGGACACTGGGGGTGAGGGGAGGTTTCCCAGAGCCGCAGCAGAGACTGAAGCAGACCCCTGACGTGTTTCTGTGTTCCGCCTGGGCTGGAGTCGCTGCCCCGGGTGGCGATGCTGAGTGTTTGTGCACACCTCTGTTCTTTAGCAAGCTGTCCAACGACACGGCCTGCTGCCTCTGCCAGCACAAGCACAGCACCGAGACCCCGTGCAGGACCCTCAGCTTCGACTGCACGAGCGTGTGCAGCACCAGTGCTCCCCGCTGCGGTAACTGCCCCACGGCCCTGCCCGTGCCCCCAGCCAGAGCGAACCCTCTGAGCCTGCGTCTGCCAGAAAGCTGCTTGTCCCTCATGTGCTCTCGCTGTGTTACAGCTCCCCTGGCAGAGACACCAGGGCCCCTGACGGGAGCCGTGCCAGCCAGGAAGGGGAAGAGCAGCTCCACGTTGGAGATCCGGCCCAAGGAGCCCTCGCTCAGGGAGCAGAGAACAGTCACGCTCACGGTTGTCCTGAGCCTGAGCAGCCCCGATGCGTCGGCACCTTCCCCTCAGCAGCTCTCGAGCCAGGAGAGCGGCACCGCCAAGGAGCTGGTGCGGATGCTGCAGAGCGTTCAGCACAGGGGCTGGAGCAGCTCCACTGACACCGGGAGGTTCTATTTTCTAGCAGAGGGGCTCGTGGCACAGCTCAAGACCAAGCTGCACAAGCCCGTGAGCATCCTGACGGTGAAAAGCCCCAGCACAGCCCAACCAGCGCAGAGCGACGAGGGGCAGGAGATGCCAGCAGGGCAGGGAGGAAGAGCCACAGGCTGGGAACAGCGTGAGCCTGGCCCATACTTGACCCGGGCAGAATCCATCCTTTGGGAAGCAGCCCGGAGGGTGGACATCAGTGACATCCTGCCTGTCTCCGGCCACCAGCGAGCACGTCCTGCAGCACAGCTCCCTCCATCAAACCCAACAGAGGCCCTGCATCTGACCCAGGCTGGTTGGAGTCACAGCCACTCCAATGCCCTCCAACAAACCAACACGGCTCATGGGATGGAGGATGAGGAGGGGGCAGAAGTCCCGCAGGAAGCACCAGCTCCAGCTCTGGACTCTGCTGGCACCGGCAAGGAGCAGAAGCTGAAGGGCAGGGACAGGACAGCGGGCAGCAAGGGTGCAGAGGAAGAGCTCCCAGCAGCAGAGGGTGGAGCAGAGCAGAAACTGAGCAGTCTCCAGCGTTTCTTCTATGCTCTGCTGGCTGACAACAGCCCCCCTGCTGCCAGCAGCGCTCCAGAGGCCACGGCTGCAGCAGAGCGTTCCCCTCGGGGCGGGAGCCCACCCAGCGCCCCTGCAAGCACCACCACGCACGGGCAGCACAAGGAGCAGGAACCGCCTGTCCCAACAGCACCCGGCAGCTCCAGCGACCCGGGCAGCGTGGCCACACCAGGAGCCCTCTTTGACTCCTTGCCCAGCCGCCACCGGCACCCACTGGTGCCAGACCGAGCCCTGCACGAGTTCACTGAGAGCGTGGCTCGAGCCCTGCGTGGGGACTGTGGCCTGCCCCAGTTCCAGCTGGCCTGCACCAGCATGCTCTCGGGGCTGGAGCTGCTCCTGAAGCTGCTGAGCGAGAGGCAGCGCGACCCGGAGCCCTCGGACCTCCTGGAGCAGTGTGTGCGGGAGGAGGATGCCGGCACCTCGCATCCCCGTGCCCAGCCCAAGGCCATGGACAGGGAGTCTGCAGAGATGGTACGAGAGAGCAGGGCACTGCTGCGTGTGTGTGCACAGTGGGAATGGAGGGGGCCTCCTTTTCCTCTCCTCTCCAGCCTAATGCGCCCTCCTTTTCTCCCAGCAGATGGCCAAGCCCACCTCTGGTCGCACGTGGCTGCTGGCGCTCTCGATGTCCGCCATCATCACATCTATTACAATTCTGGTGGTGTGCTGCGTCAAGGTGAGCCAAGGACTCATGTGGCAGAGCGCTGCCAGCCAAGCCCTGGGGCTGGGTGCTCCCACAGTGCTCATGGGCCCCGGGTGCTGCTGCGGATGCCTGTGGATGTGCTGGGGAGCACAGGAGATGTTCTCCCAGGCTTGAGCTCGTTGTGCTACCCGCACCCTGGGGCTCGGAGGGGTTCAGAGCTGCTGGGAGCAGCTTGTCCTGGCTCCTGCCAGGGTCTGTCCCCAGCTCTGCTGGGCAGCTTCCCAGCAAGCAGCTCCTTCCTTGAGCAGGGCTGCGGCCCCCTCTCATCACAGCCTCTGCCATCAGCCCTTCCCGGGCTCTATCCCGCAGTCCCTCACCCCAAGCATCCCCTCCCCAGCTCCTGTCCTGGCCTTGCTCTGCTGCAATGCCCGCTGCTTCCAGCCATGCTGCAGTGCCCCTGCTCCCTGCCCTGAGCCCATACCCAGCCCTTCTGCATGGTGCTGTGGCTCTGGTGGCTCGGGGCACCATCGTGCTCACAGTGTTTGAACCTCCCTTTGGGGCCCTTCTCCTCCAAAGAGACAAATGAGCTTTCATGTCTTTAGAGGCCATCGTGCGTGTTGCAGGCAGCGGTTGAAGGGCAGGGGGACCCTGCAGAGAAAGGCAGACATCAGCAAGGCTGAGATGAGGAGTTCTGGGTCATTCCAGAGGCAGGGAGCAGCTGGGAGCTGGGCAGGGAGGCATGGGGGGGCTCTTCCTGAAGGCGTGCCTGCTGACACAGCCTTGCACGGGTGTAGAAGGGGCTGGGCTGGAGGAAGAACCTTCCGGCTCCCCGTGCTGCAGTGTTCCAGGAGGAACCCCCGCGGTCTGAGTCTCTGTCTCTCCGTCACCAGGTCTGCGCCAAGAAACCTGCCGAGGATTCCCAAGGCAGCAGCACATGGTGCCTGCGCCTGCGACGGTAACTCCTGCCCTGCCCCAACAGGCTCTGCTCCGGCAGCGCCCAGCCCTGCCCAGTGCCCCCCCGTCTCCTCCAGCACCAGAGGAGCTCATCCTTGGCTTCTCGTCCCCTTTCTCCCGCTTGTCTCCAGGCGCTTTCAGGACCTGCGGCCCAAGGGGTGCAGAAGGAGCAAGGACGTGGCCAGGGACGAGGAAGAGGTAAGGGCAGGAGCAGGCCCCAGCTCCTCCCGTCTGCCCGCTCCCTGCCCCGTGCCTGCATCTCACCGCTCCAACCCCTGCCCTCCCAGCCCTCTCAGGAGTCGGTAAAGTCCGAAACCCACTGGGTGCAGCACGCGCTCCAGCACCTCAAGGCCTGTCAGGAGCCGGCCCTGGGCTCACGCTACGATGGGGAGAGCTCTGAAGAGGAGGACTCTTCTGAGGAGTATAAGACAATGTAAGTGTGATGGTGGCGATGCCAGCACCCGAGTTCAGCTCTTGGGCCATGTAGGAGCTCATGAGACTCTCCTTGGATGCTGTTTCCTTTCTGTTGTTTTCTTGGCCGCTGTTTCCTGGTTTATTATGTACTTGCTGTTCTGCCAGTGCTGCTATGTCCTCGCTCTCATTTCAGCGCGGTGAGCATCGGATCCCAAACACTCCCTGCCATACAGCCAGTGGATTGAAATTTGGCCTCTGGCTCCTGAGTGCCCAAGATCTGGAGCAACGGTCCCTGCCATTGGAGCAGGATGCTGCAGGCCCCTGGCTGCTCAGGACATCCCACATATAAAATACGAACTTACTCCTCTAAAGAAGATAAGGTTTTATTGAGGGAAAAAGTCAATAAAGCAAAAGCAACAGCGCAGGGCGCATACCCATAGCGAGACGTGCAAGTGATGAGTATTTGTTCCGGGTTTATTTGCTTTCACTATTGCATTAGTCACATACAGATTCATAATTCCCGCGTGTAGGCGGGGAATATTACAACTAGCTCCAGGAACTTATTATCCTAAGTCTCCTCCTCTTGGCGTCTGCACACTGCTCTCCATTGATTGTATGCAGGGGTCTTGGGGATGAAGTAAGCAGTCTTCCTCACCGTGTACTTTTCACCCCTGGCACAGCTGGGCGCTGCAGCAGTCACACAACTAGCTGAAACCAGCCATATCTGTAATTCTCCTGATAACTAGCAAAGATTTAAAACAGTGTGACCTTTCTGCAACATTTATTGCAGGACGGGCAGACAAGGAGTATCCCAAACTAGCAGATGTTTGGGAGGCATTCAGGTTTGGGGGCAGGTGCACAGCACCTTGAGTTTTCGCTTCTTTTTTAATGTTTTTCCACATATCAGTGGGTTGGGGGGTAGAGGTCGGGTTCTTTATCAGGGTCCATCGGTCCAGGATCAAAAGGGTCGTCTTCGCCTGGCTCATTTGCTGTCGCAGCCTGCCGGCCGATATCTTCTTGATGATCAGTGCACGTGGGAGGGTCTGTGAGCACTGGGAAAGCTTGCGCCTCACGACAGCCAGTGCCAGCATCAGGCGGGAATAGATGTGGCTCAGTTTCTGGGCCTACTGGCCATGGGTCGAGAGGGTCCGAAGTGGTGTTTGTTGGGACAGGAGGGGCTGATGGTGCTCATGCCTCCTGCACCATCCTGTCAAGTGCCTCGTAGACTGAGCGCCATACAGCCAGCAATTTGGGGGCCGCCGCATCATCCCTTGTGGCTGCACCCCAGAGGCAGGCCCCAGTCTTGTCGCATATTCCCTTCTGATAAATATTAGTTGATGTCGCCTCAGGGGCATGGGTCGAGACCCCTACTAGCAAGTCTTTCAGTCTGTCTTCATTCACAGTAACCCCTTTCTTCTCTAAGAATTCTGCTAGTGCTCTGAACACCGATTTGTGCTCGGGGGATACTGAGTTTCCCATGTTCCCGTTCCCAGCCAGTTAACCTCAGTCAGGTATCGGTTAACTGCTGCAGCTCTGTCGGGGTTCAGCTGGGCATGCTCACCGGTCACTGAGTCATGGCTCTCCGCTACATGCCTCTTCGGGCGCTATTTGTGAGGACGGATGTCACAGACCCAGAGGTAGAGTACGAGCTGGATCCAGATCCAGCCCCAATTCCAGCTTGTACTCTACCTCTGGGTCCATGCCTTCCATCCTCACACATGAGGATGCTGATTGCAGCTCTTTGAGCTGATCCATCAGGAGAACAGAAGGCATGCTTTAGTTTTATATTCTCTCCTCTTGTTATTCCCCTTGCTGTTCTTACTAAAAGCAGTGTTGCAATCGAGTTATTTAACTGATCTTATCTCAACCAGCGGGGGTTTATGTGCTTCCAGTTCTCCCCATCCCAGCTCCCAAGGGGCTCCATGACACAGGCTCAGGACATCAAAGTTATTGTTTATGGGGCAAAAAGAGGGAAATCCCATCAGCTGCAGGCACTGTCCATCCCTTCACAGCTTGTATTTTTTTCTCCCTGTAAAAGTTAATTCATGAATCACAGAATCCCAGACTGGTTTGACTTGGAAGGAATCTTAAAGCTCATCCAGTTCCAACCACTGCCACGGGCAAGGACCCCTTCCACTGGAGCAGCTTGCTCCAAGCCCCTGTGTCCAGCCTGGCCTTGAACACTGCCAGGATTGGGGCAGCCACAGCTTCTCTGGGCACCCTGTGCCAGCGCCTCAGCACCCTCACAGGGAGCAGCTTATTCCTTATATCCAAACTGAATTTCCCTTGTTTAAACCCATCACCCCTTGTCCTATTGCTGCAGTCCCTGATGAAGAGCCCCTCTCCATCATCCTTGTACCCCCCTTCAGTGCTGGAAGTCCATCAGGACTAGGAGCTGTTGCATGAAGAAGGGGGGGAAGGAAATAAACTCCAAGCAGTGGCACTTACAGAGTAAATAGCCAACTCTCCAGCCACTCTCTGCGCTATTTCCTGATTCCAGTCCCAGAGCACCAAAACCAATGCAGTGGAATCTCTGCGCTCCTCAGGACAATCCCCCTTCTCCCAAGGCAAACTCTGTAAGAGCGGCCAAATCTGGGATGAAGGCACTGCAGGACACCCTGAACATTAGTTCTGTTGCCAACTTCTCCCTGATGACATCGATGGCCTTGGTCGGCGCTGTTCTCTTCCCTGTCTGGGGCCACTCAGCCTCAGTTCATTCCATCATTACCCACTGAAAACGAGACCGTTCTGAACCTTGCTGGGTATTTACAGAGATTCTCCTGGAGTCAACTTCGATCTTCCTGCTGCAGCTCCAGCATCACCTGCACATCACATGTGCACAGCATGATCTGCACGGGTGTGCACAGCATGACTGCACGAGTGTGCACAGCACAATCTGCACTTGTGGTATGATACAATGCTCCCTCTGGTGTTGTAAATGATCTATGATAGATTACGAAGATGGGGAAAGGAATGAAATTAAGCACCAAGTAGAAATGGGGACTATTTCAAACAGACTTTTGATGGCAATGGTAATATATAAAATGTTGCAAAAGAATTTGAAAAAGGACAGAAAAAGGGGGGAATTTGAGAGAAAGGGGCACAAAATCACAAAATGGAAGATAGAAACCTTTAGAATTAGTTTTAAGTAATGCTGTTTGATGGCTTTGTAACAGTAGCAATGGAAAATTACTGAGGTACAGGATACATAGAGAAAAAAATCGAGTCCAGCTAGAGAACATAGTGAGAATTGTCACAAGGTAAATCGTTCTAGTTGGCATAGTTTTAAGAAAAACAGCCTAGAAGAACATGACACAGGGATAAGGAGTATCTGGGAACCGCAGGGGTCCAGGATGGGCTGCAGGTAAACTAACTGATAAGTAGGAGGACAGGAGGATTATTTATTGTGTCTCTGGTGCTAACGAACCAATTAAAGTGGTATGAGCATCTACTGCGCGTGCTTCAAAGGCTGCCAGAAGTGATGAAGATTGTTGGAAGAAGTAACCGACCCTCAGAGACCAGCACCACAATTGTGTACGCATGGGGGGAACTGCCTGGAAAATGATGTAATCTGTATGTAGCCTCATGAATATGTATGTATGCCCAGGGACTATGAAAGGACGGCTTGTGTGGCACTGGGGACACCCGTTAGGAGGGGCTCTCCCCGCGTCTCCCGGCGCCGCAATAAAGAATACCTTCTTGTCAGCTTGACAACTTGGTTGGCCAGTTTGTTCCTGGAGTTTTCTCCGAATCAACACGTGTGTACATGTGCTGACACCTGTGTACATGTGCTGACACCTGTGTACATGTGCTGACACCTGTGTACACGTGCGTACATGTGCTGACACGTGTGTACATGCACTGACACGTGTGTCCATGTGCTGACACCTGTGTACATGTGCTGACACCTGTGTACACGTGTGTCCATGTGCTGACACCTGTGTACATGTGCTGACACCTGTGTACACGTGTGTACATGTGCTGACACGTGTGTACATGTGCTGACACGTGTGTCCATGTGCTGACACCTGTGTACATGTGCTGACACCTGTGTACACGTGTGTACATGTGCTGACACGTGTGTACATGTGCTGACACGTGTGTACATGTGCTGACACGTGTGTACATGGGCTTACACGTGTGTCCATGTGCTGACACCTGTGTACATGTGCTGACACGTGTGTCTTACGTGCGTGACACGTGTGTACATGTGCTGAACGTGTGTCCATGTGCTGACACCTGTGTACATGTGCTGACACCTGTGTACACGTGTGTACATGTGCTGACACGTGTGTACATGTGCTGACACGTGTGTCCATGTGCTGACACGTGTGTACATGTGCTGACACCTGTGTACACGTGTGTACATGTGCTGACACGTGTGTCCATGTGCTGACACCTGTGTACATGTGCTGACACCTGTGTACACGTGTGTACATGTGCTGACACGTGTGTACATGTGCTGACACCTGTGTACATGTGCTGACACGTGTGTACATGCGCTGACACGTGTGTACATGTGCTGACACCTGTGTACATGCGCTGACACGTGTGTACATGTGCTGACACGTGTGTACATGTGCTGACACGTGTGTACATGCGCTGACACGTGTTTACATGTGCTGACACGTGTGTACATGCGCTGACACGTGTGTACATGGGCTTACACGTGTGTACATGGGCTGACACGTGTGTACATGTGCTGACACGTGTGTACATGCGCTGACACGTGTGTACATGCGCTGACACGTGTGTACATGTGCTGACACGTGTGTACATGTGCTGACACCTGTGTACATGCGCTGACACGTGTGTACATGCGCTGACACGTGTGTACATGCGCTGACACGTGTGTACATGTGCTGACACGTGTGTACATGTGCTGACACGTGTGTACATGCGCTGACACCTGTGTACATGTGCTGACACGTGTGTACATGCGCTGACACGTGTGTACATGCGCTGACACGTGTGTACATGTGCTTACACGTGTGTACATGTGCTGACACGTGTGTACATGCGCTGACACGTGTGTACATGCGCTGACACGTGTGTACATGCGCTGACACGTGTGTACATGCGCTGACACGTGTGTACATGTGCTGACACCTGTGTACATGCGCTGACACGTGTGTACATGCGCTGACACGTGTGTACATGTGCTGACACCTGTGTACATGTGCTGACACCTGTGTACATGCGCTGACACGTGTGTACATGCGCTGACACCTGTGTACATGCGCTGACACGTGTGTACATGCGCTGACACGTGTGTACATGCGCTGACACGTGTGTACATGTGCTGACACCTGTGTACATGCGCTTACACGTGTGCAGGCGCCTGTACGCGCTCGCGCAGAGCTCGGCGCGCCCGTGCTCGGGGACTCACCCCGTCTGCGCGGTGACGTCAGGAGGGGCGGGGCGTGCGCTCTCCCGGCGAGGCCGGTACTTCCGGGTGCCGCGGCGGAGGCGCGGAGCCGGTGAGCGGGGCTCGGGGCGGGCGGGGTCCGGGGGGCAGCAGGGACACGGAGGGCGGGGGGAGCAGGCAGGGGTGCAGGGGTCCGTGGAGCCTGATCCGTGCGTGCCCCCCCAGGCGTGGTTCGGCCAGGCCCCACACGCATGGGGCAGCCCTGCCCTGCCGGCAGCGTCAGCCCCACGCTGAGCCCCCCACGGTGCGGGGCGCCCACGCTGTGGGTCAGGTGCTCCTTTGCAGGGGGGGCCGGGGGCGTTGATGATGGCTGCTCCTCGGCTCGCTCCCTCCAGTGCTGACACCAGGAACCTCTCCGCGTGGTTCCTCCCCACAGACCTGATCCCGGAGATCCCAGCGCCAGGGGGGTCCCTCCCGCTTCCTCTGGGTTCTTGTTCACGGCGTTCCCAATAAATCGCTCTTTCTCACTTAAAACGAGCAGCTTCAAACAAGCTCCAGGTGGTTCTTGTGTCCAGCAGCAGAGGGGTTAAACACCCGGTTCTTGTTGCTTCCAGAGAGCCCCGGCTCCGCCGTCGAGGGATGCGAGTTCCCAGCGTGTCCAATGGCCACAGGACCAACCGGGAAGCGCCAGCAGCGGGCACCCCGAGCCGCGCAGCAGCCGGGGATATAACCCCGGGAGCACCGTGCAGCAGCGCGCCTCACCCTTGCCTGGCGGCTCTGGCGGCTGCGGCGCTGGGGAAGCTCAGCCCCAGCCTCCCGCGGCCCCCGGGGCCTGGCGCAGGAGCCGGCAGCAGCCGGGCACAAATCCCCGTTCCCCCGTGTCTGAGGCACCAAATCCTGCCCTTGGCGGCAGCGCCGGGGGCTCAGCGGCTGCTTTTCCTCCCCGGCTGCTCCTGTCCGTGGTGCCGCGGGGCGACAGCTTGTTGGGGTTCATCGGCAGAGACCCTTCTCCGTCCACCATCAGGTTGGTCAGCAGCAGGGAGATGCTGCTGTGGGGAAGTGGGTGGTGTGTCGGTCCCCATCCCTCGCACAGTGCCAGCATTCCAGTGCTGGGAATCACGGCTGGGTGCAGAGGAGGAGCTGAGGTTGGACTGAGAGGGTCCCGCCGCTGCTCTGAGCCTGCCCTGGCCCTCGCTGGATGATATCCAAGAGGTTTTATCCCACAGCAAGGCAATGCCCTGTCTGTGCCCGCTGCTCATCCAGCTCCCAGGCTGCTCCTGCTTGGAGTCAGCTCGTATTTAAGCGTGGCTGGGTGTGCGTGGGCTCAGGAGGGGAAGGCAGAAGCTGGGTGGGAGGAGAGGATTGTCCCAGTCCTGGCCCTTGGACTCAGGATGCCATCCAATCCCTTGTTGCCCGGGGCAGAGGGTGACTGGTGCAGTTCTCGTGCTTGGAAAATGACTGGCTCCGCGTCCAGGCCTTGAGTCACTGGCTCCTGCCGTCGTGGGCTGGTGTTTTCCACTGGCAGAGCACGAGCACTGACCTGCTGCTTATTTATAGCTCAGTGTTGTGGGGACTGCGAGGAGCCAGGCCAGCGGGGCCTCTGCCTCTCCTGACACAAGGCTTCATTCCAGCAAAGCCCTCCCAAAGGACCGGGCTGCTGGGAGCAGCTCTGCTCTCGCTCCAGTGCCTCTGCTCCCCGGTAGGTTGAACCGCTCCGGTTTGCTGCTGGTTTCTCTTGGCTTCACTTGAGCTGTTGGCTCTGCCTGCACAGCCTCCGGGGTGGTGACTGCTGGGAAGGGACGTGGGGCTTTTCCTGCTGTAGCTCTGCTTGCTGGGCATTGGCACATCCAACCCATCCCTTTTCCGTCCCACATCACCAGGAGCAGCCGGGGCTTTCCAGGGTGTGCTGGAAGTGCTCTGGAGCACTCCAGTTGTGGCGCCAGCACTGCTGGTGCCATTCCCTGTGTCCCATCAGCCTTGTGATGGCTGAAATCCCCCTCAGAGCTGGTTCCTCGCCCTTGTTATTCAGGAAAATGCTGTCCCAGCGGGAGCAGTGCCGTGTGGATTCGCGATGCTGGGACAAACTGGTTGGACTGGTAGTGGTGGGAGTGGAGAGTCCCATGGTGAAGGCGGTGGGTGTTAGGAAAACCACAAATGGTTTGGGTTGGAAGGACCTTAAAGCTCATCCAGTCACTTGGGTGTCCCCTGAAGCCCCAGCAGCTCCTTGAGCCCCCGAGCAGGGGTCCCACTCCTGTAACCGCTGTGCTCCCCATTCCTGTGTCGCAACCCAAAGAGAGGAAATCTCATGATGAGTCCTGGTGAAAAGTTTCCTTTCATCAGAGCTTGTCTGCGAGCTCCGGGAGCATGGGGGAGCCGTCCGGGTTTGTCCCCACAGAGCTCTTGACCGGCCGGTGCGGGGCATGCGCTGCGGCTGCCTTCGGGTCCGGCTGTGGCCCTGTGGGAGCTGCTCTGCAGTTGTGTTTGTGCCCTGGTTCGACCGCTCCTGGGGCAGGTTGAGGCTTCAGCCCCAATGTGGGGAAAGCTTCAGGCCCGATGTGTTGCCTTGGAAACAGCAGTGTCACTTCCACGGGACACCGGGAAGTGTCGATGTGACAGCCAGACCCTGCGGTGAACTGCTGGGCACCTCCTTCTGCATTTGGGTGG
Organism: Neopsephotus bourkii; assembly: GCF_033783945.1. Taxonomy (NCBI): domain Eukaryota; kingdom Metazoa; phylum Chordata; class Aves; order Psittaciformes; family Psittacidae; genus Neopsephotus; species Neopsephotus bourkii. Next base: position 402,073 of record NW_026902294.1, on the reverse strand, counting down.
CAACGGGCTCCAAGTGAAGGGAGTCAATTCCTTCTGCAACCTCGCACACCCTCAGAACGCTGCAGGGTGCCAGAGCACCCCTTGGACCCTGTTCAGCCCCAGAACACGCTGTATTGGAGCAAGGATGCAGCCGTGCACCCAGCACCTCACTGACACCGCCGTGCTTTGCTCATAGGGCCTCCAGGCACAGCTTGGGTTTGCTCTGAAGAGCAGGGCAGGGCTCCAGAAGGCAGAAGTCAAAGGTCCCTTGTCTGCTGTCACCCTGGAGCGTGGCTCTGGTTCTGCCATGGTTTCCCGGGAAGACACTGGTTTTGTTCTCTTTCCCACCAAACCCAGCTGCAGCAGAGCAGCCCTTGGGAATGGGGTGATCTTGGGGCTCATCTGCTTCTGAATGGAGTGACTGAAACCTGATGGGGAGCCTGCATCTTTCCTTCCTTCCTTCCTATCTTCCCTGACAGCCCTGTGCTGTGGGATGAGCACCTGGGCACCTCCAAGGGGGTCATAGAATCCCAGCCTGGTTTGAGGTGGAAGGGACCTCGAAGCTCACCCAGCTCCAACCCCTGCCACAGGCAGGGACCCCTTCCACTGGAGCAGCTTGCTGCAAGCCCCTGTGTCCAACCTGGCCTTGAGCACTGCCAGGGATGGGGCAGCCACAGCTTCTCTGGGCACCCTGTGCCAGCGCCTCAGCACCCTTGATCTCACGCTGGGTCCATCCCCACTGGCTTCAGCAGTAGCATTGGTCTCACGAGTTGAGAGAGCTGAGCTGCCCTCACCTCTGCCCGGGGTCTGCCGGGCAGTGACCGCCTCTGTCCAGGCCACCTTCGTGCCATTCCCATGGTTTAAGTGCTGTCATACAGGCCCAGTTGCTAAGTGCCTGGTTTGGTTCCCTTGGTGGCGCCTGCTCATTGCAGGAGGTGTAGAAACAGAAGGAAAACCATAGCCCTGTGTGCATCACTGCTTGCGTGACTGCCCTGGCGTCTCCCCCAGGTTGAGGGCTGCCTGCAGGCAGCTTCCAGGGGCTAATTTACTCCCTCTTGGTCTCTTGGCTATGCTCTGTTTTGCCTGACCCCTGCTGGTGGGGGGAGCGTGGTGTGCTTCAGTGTGGCTGGAAGCGGGTCGGTCCCAGCAGCATCCTGGCTGTGAGCGCTTGCAAAACGCCTCGGTGCGGGATCCGTGCCTCTTGTGGGGCAGGTGAGGGAGGTGTCAGCCAGAGGGGTGCTCAAACGTTCCTGCTCCCTGTCCCAAAGGTGACATGTGAAGGCAGCGCCCAGCACGAGGAGCGGCAGCAGCTGAGATGCATTCGAGCCACACTGATGACCCCAAGGAAGCCATACAGGTGAGTGAGGCACCCCGGTGCGCCCAAACAGCTCCAGTTCCTCCCCAGTGAGACTCCAGTTACCAGCAGGGTTGTGGTGGGACCTGTGGGTGCTGCCAGCTGGGGTTGGGATGGGTTCTATGGGCAAAGATGGCTCCTGCTTTGCAGGAGAGAGGATCCGTGGTGGTTTCTCTGGTGGGAGGGTCAAAGGAATCGGGCAGCCAGGAGTTAAACCCCACCAGGCTCCACCTTGGGCTTTGCTCCTCGTGGCAGGACCCAGCGCGGGCTGGGGCTGGTGCTCAGCACTGGTGCCAGGGGAAGCAGCGTTGCTGCCATTTCCTTCCCAGCTCTGGGAGCCTGAACACGTCAGGAGCCAAGCACAAAGCCCGCGGTTCTCCCGGTGCTCCCTTCACCCCGGGCAGGGTCAGTTCCTGCGTGGCAGATGAGATCAGTGGCACTCTTTAACCCTGGGAGCCCGCGGTCGCTGCCTGCAGGAGGCTGGCTGGTGCTGGCGGCAGAGCGGGGGGTGCCTGGCAAACAGCCCCGCTCCAAGGGGTGTCCCCGAGGCGAGCAGGGACAAGGTGCATGTTCTGGCTGTTCTCCTTGAGCTACAGCTGCTGGGAAAGCAACAGATACCCTGGGCTGGGTTTGTGCAGCCAAGCCAGGCTCGAGTCACAGCTCTGCCCTGGCCCAGGCGCATGGAATGCTGCGGGGGGGGTGTTGAAACGGGGGTTGGTGGTGGGATCCTGGCTGCATGCGCAGTGGTTGCCAAATGCCTGCGGGGAATTGCAACTGCCCTTTGCAGTGAGGTTGCCTGAGAGCCCCGGGCTCAGCTGCGCTGGCTGAGGATCCTCTCCGCCAGCATCACACTGTGGAGCTCCCTGCGTGTGCTCCGGCTGGCGCGAGACGGGCAGGCAGAGCTGCTGGGAGGGACAGTTCCCATGGCCCAGCTTCAGAGCCTGGCTGAAGGCAGCAGCTAAACCCCAGCCATCTTTCCAGAAGCATCTCTCAGGGCTGGGAGGGGGAGTCCCCAGTAACACCAGGGGGTTGATGGGCATAGCCAAGCTGCTCAGAGCACAGTGGGATCGATGGCTTTGATTCCTGCCCATGGGACTGGTTAGAGCATCACGTGCTGCTTGGGCTGATCTGCACGAGTTCAAGTCCTATCCCAGCCCTTGCTTCCTCCTTTGGGTTTCTGTTTTCTCACCCGAGCTTATTCAATCTATGCTTCCCCTGAGCAAGTGTATGGAAAGAGCCAGTTTCTCCCTATCAAGAGCCAGTTTCTCCCTATCCCAGAGAAGCTGTGGCTGCCCCATCCCTGGCAGTGCTCAAGGCCAGGTTGGACACAGGGGGCTTGGAGCAAGCTGCTCCAGTGGAAGGGGTCCCTGCCTGTGGCAGGGGTTGGAGCTGGAGGAGCTTTAAGGTCCCTTCCAACCCAAACCGGGCTGGGATTCAGTGACTCTTCAGCAGTTTGCTGTCTGCAGGGGACACACTCTAAAGGCACCCCCAGCAAGCCCATGGGCTCCAAACCACCAGCTACAGTTGCACAGATTACTCTGATTGCAAACCAAAGCCAGATGAACTGTGATGCCATGAGGCGAGTCCCCATCTTGAGCAGTTCAGCTGTGGTCCTTCCTAACAGTCACATGCTGCTTCATTTTGGATAAGCCTTGTGGTTTTGCAGGCCTTTTTATATGAAACCTTCCCTAATAGTTCCTTTTTTTTAAGCCAAGTGTGTACCTCCTGTCTTGCAGCTGATCAAGAAGCAGCTGGTGAACGCCATCAAGGCGCTGCAGAAGCAGTACGTGACCTCAGATGCTGTTGTAACCAGTGATGATGGGAATGCCAACACCCTCTGCAGCGCTCTGGAAGCTGTCTTTGTGCATGGGCTGAAGGCAAAGCACATCAAGACAGAGAGTGGGGGGAAAGGGAAGAAAACAGGGAGTCGGGCGCCACTTCCCCAGCCGGTCTTCTGGGGTCTTCTCAAGAGCATCACCCACCGGTGAGTGCCCATCCCTGCCAAACAGGGGTTGTACTCTCAGGTTTGTCCCCTCTCCTTGGGGCAAAAGCCACAGCATTCAGGGAATGGCAAACAGGAGGATGGCTCAGTGGAAAGATACGTGTCCACCCATCCCGTGTGCTCAGTCCCTTCAGATGCTCTCCCAGGGTGTCTTGGCATCACGATGATGCCGGGCTGGGCACCCTTTTCTTCCTTATGTTTGGGTGCAGACTGTGTAGGGGACTCAGTGTGCCAGTGGGAGGCGGTGGCAGCAGCAGTGGGTTATGGGGTGCACAGCGCAGGGTCTGGCCTCTCTTTGGAGGTGGTTGTCCTTCATTTCCCCATGTCCCAGCCAGCCTTTGAGGAGGTCTCACCTCAGTGCCTATCATTTGGTGGGGGTTTGCTGAGCCACTCCCTAGGCAGAGTCCTCCCACAGTAAAGAGCAGCCCACACACAGAGAGTTTCGAAAGCCTCATCCAACTTCATCAACAACTCATAAATTATAGAAGAGTGGATGACAGTAGCTCTTCCACACGCTGCGGGATATTTTGGGGGATATTTTTGTGCCCTTTGAAGGTGTTTTTCTCCTCCTTCTTGAGAGACAGATTAAAAAAAATAATTACAATACTTTTGTTCTGGCTTTTGAGGCCTGTGGGACCAGGGAGGATTGGGAAGTGTGGTATTGCTGTTGGATTGTAGGGGGGAATGGCTGCATTGAGGAGTTTGAGGTTGCTTGAGTTCAGCCTGACCTGGTTAGGGGTTTATTTGGGATGCCACAGCAGTTTTCCCTGTGTTTTGGCTGACTTTAAATGTGAAGCTGGGATTTGTCACCATGAGTATCCAGCCAGAGCAAGCCCCACCAGTGTGCAGGGACAGTGGGAATTTCCCCCTCTGCATCCTTGGTTCACAGAGATGCCTTCGGCCAGAGAGAGGACAAGCACCGAGAGGTACCCCAGGGGTGCCTGGGGTTGTTACCAATATACTTAGCTGTGGAACTAGATGATTTTAAGGTCCTTTCAAAGCCTAACCATTCTGTGATCCAGAAGCTCTTTTTCCTTTGTGGGGAACCATGTTTTCCATGAAGGAGAGAGATTTTCCACAGAGCTGTTCCAACTCGTGAACACCCCACAGCAGAGCCGGACGGGCAGTTCCTGATGGGAGATCTGCCCCTCCTGCACCCCATGATGGACGAAACCAGAGCTGCTCACCTCCTGTTCTGTTCTTTTTCTCCCTTTTCCCTAGAAATATCATCTCTGAGTTGGAGCAACTCATCTTTATCAACACGGACGTGGGGCGCTGCCGAGCCTGGCTGCGGCTGGCTCTCAACGATGGCCTCATGGAGTGTTACTTGAAGCTGCTGCTGCAGGAGAAGTCCCCACTGCCTGAATACTACCAAAGCACTGCTCTGCTCTTAGATGCTGAAGAGTGTGAGTTTCTCCTTTGCTACTTGCAAGGTTTAACATCCTTATCCTTCGAGCTGTCCTATAAGTCAGCAGTTCTGAACGAGTGGACTATCACCCCTCTGTCCCTGTCGGGTCTCTGTCCTGTTTCGGAGCTGCTGGAGCCCCTCACGTCCTCAACATCCGAACCCCACAGAAAAGCATCGCTGGGTTCCATCTCCCACTCGTCGGGCTCGGATGAGATCGAGATTCAACCCTCTGTCCTCCCCATCAGCAAAGCCAGCAGCAAAATCAAGCTCACGTCATCCTCGTTGAGCCTCAACACCACCAGCTCGTCCCAGCTCTCCTCCAGCCTGGGCTCCGACAGCATCCTCCCAGCCCACTGCGCCCGCAGCCCCGAGCGGGCCGAGGAGCCTCTGTCCTGCGACTCCGACCTGGGCACAGCCACTGCTGAGGACCTGGACCGCTCGCTGCAGGAGTGAGTGTTCTCCCACATCTCCTCTTCAGAGGGACTCTTAAGCCTCTCCTGGGCTCTCGTTGGTTTCTCTCTATAGGCAGGAAGGTTTTTCCCCTGGTTTTCTTTAGCAACCTGTATTTGAGGGGGCTGGAGCAGCTCCCGTGTGGAGCCAGGCTGAGGACATTGGGGCTGTTGAGCCTGGAGAGGAGAAGCTGCATGGGGACCTCAGAGCAGCTTCCAGTGTCTGAAGGGGGCTACAAGGATGCTGGAGAGGGGCTCTTCATCAGGGACTGCAGCAACAGGACAAGGGGTGATGGGTTCAAACTGAAACAGGGGAGACTGAGCTGAGCTCTTAGGCAGAAGCTCTTCCCTGTGAGGGTGCTGAGGCGCTGGCACAGGGTGCCCAGAGAAGCTGTGGCTGCCCCATCCCTGGCAGTGCTCAAGGCCAGGTTGGACACAGGGGCTTGGAGCAAGCTGCTCCAGTGGAAGGGGTCCCTGCCTATGGCAGGGGTTGGAACTGGAGGAGCTTTAAGGTCCCCTTCAACTCAGAGCAGTCTGGGATCCTATGAATGTTTCTCCTGGGAAAGGTCTGAAAGGTAAAGAGAACCACTCAGCACCTGCTGCTGGAACCGGCTGCCCCAGCAGACGAGCTCCTGCCCACTGAAGTGTGTGTCTGTCCTCTTTACCAAGGCAGAAGCATCAGAGAAATGCTGCTCCCCAGTCTCAGGAATGTCCCATCTCCGTGGCATACACTGGGGGATGCTCTGGGGCTTTCTGGAGGGAGGAAGAAATGAGTTTGGTCACAGGAAAGGGCTGTAATTTGCAGCTTCAGTGGATGATTTAGAGGAGGCAGGGTGTTAGTTTGTCCCCGTCATGATCTATTTGTGCCAAGCGCCCAGCACAAAGAATTCCAGGGGTTATAGAAACCCTGAGTAATCAGGAAATATTTTCCCTGCCACCTTTAAAACCTGGCTCTGAAGAAGCCTGGTGCTGGTTGGCAAAGGCACTCTCTTCCCAGTAAGGGTCTTCAAGGGGGTTTTAAGTCTCTTCTTCCTCATCAGTAACAGCATCATTACCTACAGGATTTTACATCTTATGATCATCCTGGAGGAACCTGCCTTGATTGGATTAAACTCGTGATGGAAAGACATTATTTGGGGCTGCTTAAATTCCCCCCGGGTGGTGGTGAAGCAGGGGCATGGGAACAGCATCTCATCCGGCCAGGCTCCACTCAGAATTGCTTGTTAACAGTTAGGGAAACCGGCACAATCCCATGGCTGGGTCCGTGTCCAGGAGCTGGGGTTTAGGGAGCACCCAGTGCTCTCCCTCCATTAGGAGATGTCCATCAGCAGCAAATTAAACCCCAGGAACGTGTAGTTAGGAAACGCATCCTCGCAGGGAGGCTCCCTGCTCTGTGCAGCACAAATCACACATCTCCTGTCAGCACTGTCATTGCCAGGGGGTGTTTTTGCAGCCACATGGTGCTGCCAGAGCACAGGGGATGAGCTGTGATGCTGAGCCCTTTGCTGGGGGTTATAGTTTGCAGTCGCTCTGCGCTCTGTAGGCTCTGGTTACTGTGGCTGTGTTCACTCTGATCTCTTCCATATTCCCAGGGTGCTGTCCGAGTTCAGCAAAGCCAAGCCGAGCCCGGAGGAACGGCTGCTCCCCAGCGTGCTGGGCTGCTCCCCACAGCCCCCCGCCTGCCCCACGGCCACCGTGCCCCCTGGAGCTCCCCAGCAGCCACCCCCCGGCGTGGACAGCCCCGGCTCTGCTGGCACGGGTGATGCGGTGAGCACCGGTGATGGGGATGGAGCGCGGGCAGGCGCTGCTCCGGCCCCGCGCCGGGCTGGGCCCAGCAGAGGAGAGCCTGGCAGGAGCAGCAGTGAGGTGAACCCGGCCGTGTGCAGCCCGACAGCAGAATACCTCCTGTCCCCACTGCTGGGGTGTCCGGTAGGTGTTACAGCTCCCTTGCTATCCATCTCCTTGGGTTTATGCTTCCTGAGCAGTAGAGGGAGTCACAGAATCCCAGACTGGGTTGGGTCGGAAGAGACTTTAAAGCGCATCCAGTTCCATACGGGAGGTGCTCCATCTCCCTGATCATCCTCATGGCCTCTTCTGGACTTTCTCCAACAGCTCCTTGTCCTCCTTATGCTGGGGACACCACAGCTGCACACAGCGCTGCAGGTGGGATCTCACGAGAGCATACATATAATGGAAAAATAGAGGAGAGAGAATGGAAAAGGGAAGTAAAACTTGTGACAGGTTCTGAGGAAGCGCTGGTCTCTCCAGACTCTTCCCAGAGCAAGATGGCATTCCCTGGTGCTCCGGCTAGCAGGAACAGCAGCGGATTTCCCTTGCTGCTGCCAAGGAGTTCATCCACTTGCTTTTGCTTTTAGGAAACTCTTTGAACAGCTCCGTCCTCTGTCTCGTTCGTTACTGACTTTTCCATCCTGGTTCCCATCATTTCAATCCTGGCGAGGTTAGGATATACTTCAGACCTCCCCCTGCCCACAAAACAGTTTCTCTTTTTGGTCCCTGCTCCTTTGAGCTGCCTTCCAGTTATCCCATTTCCACTGCTTCCTTGTGGCACTGGGCCAGTTTGACCTAATCTATGTATAACATACAATGTCAACAGGAAATTCCCCCCTGCTTCCGCATGACTCACGGGGCAACCTGCATTCCTGCTCCGGGAGCTGCAGCACAAGCCACCCGTGCTCCTCGCTGCAGGGAGGTGGCAGCTCTGCTCTCATTTAGTTTGTTATTCAGAACACAGGGCTCTAGGAGAGCCACGTAGGGTGGTTGAGAGGATGTTCCTGGTGGGATGCAGCCCTGGAAGGGATGCGCTGGGTCTAAGGAAGCTGCTCCTTTCTATGGAACACTGAGCTGGGTTGTGCTTTGCTCCTGGTGCTTGTTCAGGGACCTTGTCCCAGGTTTGGGTCAGAAGGAACCTTCAAGGTCATCAAGTTCCAGCCCTCACTTTGTTCGTCCCACCGGTATGTGAGCCCAGTATGTGCCAGCTGCCAGCACAGTCCCAGGGAGGGGTCACTGGGGGGGGTGTTGGAGGGCACAGGATGTTCAATGAGTTTGGTCATTAATTTGGGGGTTTGTTTTTAACTAGAAAAGGAAGAGCTGGATCTCGGAAGATGATTTCTACCGACCTTCCCCAGGAGAGAGCAGCGAAACCGCAGCCAACACCAACAGCTTTGGCCCGGAGGGGGCTGGGGAGAGTCCTGCCCCAGGGCTCATCAGTGCCCTTGACCTGGAAAGGCTCTCGGTGCCGTCCTGGCAGAGCAGGAAGCCCAAAGCGGCACCGGAACGGGAGCAAAAGGGCTTCAGCGTGGTGCACCGCAGGCAGATGGGTACGGGCTGCCCTTCCCTCGTGGGCTTACCTGGAGCCTCTCTGCAAGGCGCAGTGCTGAGGGGCTGGGGGTGATGGGCTGCTTGGGAGGCAGCCGTTTGCTGCTGTGCTGATAGCAGCAGTAGGGTCATAGGACCACAGAATCAACCAGGTTGGAAAAGAGCTTTAAGCTCATCAAGTCCAACCCTGACCCCAGCACTGCCAAGGCTTTCCTTTATGCCATCCCACTTGTTCTAAGCCTCGGTACCCAAATATACGTGGACAGGTGATGGAGACCAAGGTCCTGTAAACTCCTGTCCCGTCCCATCCCCCACCAGGACTGGCTCTCAAAGCTGGGATGCCTCTGGTTGCTCACTGCGAGCAGCCCACTGGCTTCCCCTTTACTGGCTAACCTGAGACATCTGCTTTTGCCCCAGGGCTTTCCAACCCTTTCCGAGGGCTCCTGAAGCTGGGCACCCTGGAGCGGAGAGGAGCCATGGGGATATGGAAGGAGTTCTCCTGTGAGCTGTCGCCGCTGGAGCTTCGGCTCCTGCTGGACCACGAGGACCGCATCTGTGTCGAGAGCTACTCCCTGCTGCGGTGCGAGGCGCTGGCGCTGACGCACTCGGACGGGCGGTTCGAGCTGGTGTTCCTAGGGAAGAGGCTCTACCTCCGAGCTCCTTCTCGCGACGAGGCCGAGGACTGGTTGGACAGGATCCGCGAGGCGCTGCGCGAGTGCCGGCCTCAGCTGGAGGAGGAGCAGTGGGAGACACTGGAGTACCCAGAAGAGGCTGCTGAAGGCCAACCCATCCAGAGCGACTCCACTGCTCTGCTCCAGTACAGTGATGTGCCTGGGAACAGCTTTGACTGGACGCCAGCTCATGAACCAGAGCTGGATGCAATAAAAGAGGCTGTTCTGTACGTGGACGTGGACAAAACCTGGGTCCCTTTTATTTTTTCCCTGTCTCTAGAAACTTTAAAGTGCTTTAAAGTCAGGAACAATGACAAAATTTTAAGCAACAGTTATGGCATAGAGAGCATCCAGGACATCCTGCCGGACACAAGCCTCGGGGGACCCGCCTTCTTCAAGGTGATCACCTCCAAAGCTGTCCTGAAGCTGCAGGCTGAGAACGCAGAAGAAGCCGCCTCATGGAGGGAGCTGGTCCGGGCGGTGCTCATGTCCTACCTGGAGAGTGCAGAGGAGGCTCTGACGCTGGGTGGCAGCTTGGATGGGCACTCCCAGGTCGTCCTGAAGAGCATCGTGAAGGAGAACGGCTTCTTGTTGCAATACCTGGTGGCCATCCCCATGGAGAAGGGCCTGGACTCTCAGAGCTTCATCTGTGCAGGTATATGCTGGGTTGTCCAGAAACTCAGCTCCATCTTTATAGAATCATAGAATGGTTTGGCTTGGAAAGGACCTTAAAGCTCATCCAGTTCCAACCCCCTGCCTTAGGCAGGGACACCCTCCACTAGAGGAATCCCCATCCAGCCTGGCCTTGGCATGGGCAGCCCCATCTTCTCAGGGATAATGTTGAGTTCACTCAGTTTAACAAGGGGACATCAAGTTAGGGTGTCCTGGGCCATGCCAGCCCCTTGCAGGCCAGCTGCTGGTTCCCCATCCAAATCCCATCAGGCACCGGAGCACCATGTCCCCACTCAGTGGCACCTCTGGGGGTTTGGGTCCTCAAGGTGAGTCTGCCCCCAAGCTGCATCCCCATTCCACCCCAGCACAGGTCCAATGGGGCTTTACGATGCTTATGGTATAGCCAGGGGAGGTCTTGGCTTGAAAGCAACCTTAGGTGGACCAGGAGGCCCAGGACTCTCCAGCCTGCAGGGAAGGGGCACTCAAGAACAAATGCTGTTTTTCCAGTAAGGCAGCACAGGAGTGAGCATCGCAACGGGTGTGACGAGCTGGTTTGGCAGAACATTCCTTAACCTCCCACTGACCCCTCCCAGCACCCGGGTGATGCTGGGTTCGTGGGACACCACTCACTGACCTCTCTGGGAGGGACCGTTTGCTCTTTACCTTGGGAAGTTAATTAACTTCAGGTCTCTCTCCTGCATCAATTGCATTTCTTGTACCCTCCAGCGGGTGTTTGTTTCCTTTTAATCTCTCTTCTTCTTAGATATATATGTATTTTCCATTGCATTTAGTTTACCTTGCCCTCCAGGCTCTGTCCTGCATCTTCTGCCTACCAACAGATGGAAGCAGCAGCTGGAAAGACGAATTCCCAGCTTTTATGTGTAGGTTTTTATGGAGGTCTCTGCCTGCCTGGCTTTCCCCTCCCAGCCTGGGGCAGGTTTCCTTCCATGGCAGGGCTTAAGGAGCATTAAAAGCCTTCAAAGATCAAGCCCATGATTATGATTCTGGGGAGGAATCACTCCAGCCACCCCAGCGTATGAACGATGGGGTGGCAAAGCCGAGCTGGATTCCTCCTGGCTTACCCACTGCAATAGTAAAGGTGGTTGGCTGTTGTTTAATCCATCTTGACCTCATCCCTGGCAGATGAGGATCCCTAGCAGACCTGGGTTTGGTACCCGGTGGTGTGACAGCAGGAAAGAAAAGGGCTGAGTGAAGGCAAAACAGGGCAAAGCTACTGGTGAAGGGGATGGGGCAGGCAGGTGGGGCATCAGTTCTGCCCTAAAGCACTGGGATATTTCCTTTTCCTTAAAGGAAAAGCACTGGGATATTCTCTTTTCCTTAAAAAAACCAACAACACACCATCAAACAACTGAACCACTTAAAGGGTAAAAGTGGATTTAGGGATAGGCCAGAGTCCTTTTTCATGGAGAAAAAGTGAAGTGGGTCTCATTGCATCACTGTGGTCTTAAATCCTCAGGAAGGGGCCTGGGGACTTCTCACTGAAGTGCTTTAGCAGATCTCCAGCCCTTCCAAAAGCTTTCTTGTTCTGTTCCACCCTCCCAAAACCTTTTCCCCCAGCCTGGCAGTGATGGGAACAGGCTCCTAGGGCAGCACGGGGCCCCTCTCACTCCCTGCTCCCTGCAGGCTGCTCCAGGCAGATCGGCTTCTCCTTCGCCAAGCCCAAGCTCTGCGCCTTCTCCGGTCTCTACTATTGCGACAGCTGCCACCGGGACGAGGAGACAGTGATTCCCTCACGCCTCATCCACAACTGGGACCTGGCAAAGCGAGGGGTGAGTCTGGGCTCAGTCAGTGCACGGAGCAGGGAAGTGCTCCTGCCTCTGCCTGCGCTTCCTGAAGGTCCCTGTGAATGTTCCCAGCAGCAGCAGAGGTGGAGGTGTCCACCTTAGACCTTCCTCCGAGCCTCCTGGGCTGCTCCTGGGCGCGTGCCCACCTCTTGCCTCCCTCTGCCCCAGGTTTGCCAGCAGGCATTCAAGTTCCTCAGCCAGATCCGTAACCAGCCGCTGATCGACCTGAAGTTGGTCAACGAGAGCCTCTACGAGCACGTGGAGAGGATGGGACGGATCCTGCGAAGCAGGGAGCAGCTGAAGCTGCTGGGGGATTATCTCATCATGTGCCGCAGCGGGGCCCTGAAGGAGCTGAGCAAGCGGTGAGGTCCCTCTCTGGGTGATGTTCCTCCTGTATCCCCCTCTTTGCACCCCGATGGTGCCCCTTATCCCTCCCTGTTGGAGCAGGGAGCCAAGGCATGGGCTGGATTTTAGCTCCATGTCGTCTGCTCTAAGGAGTTCTCCATCTGTTGACACATTGAGATGTGACTCAGGAAACACCTTCCTGAGAGAGCTGCTTCTGGTTGGACAGGAAACACCTGCGAAAACAGATGAGATACTGATTTTCTTTTCTTTTTGCCCCCTTTAAAATGCTCTCACACGATTCCCAGCAGCAGGATTTGGGATGTGGGGCACGATGTGAACATCAGTGGTGATAGTCTTCAAGAGTCTGCATCATCCAGGCTTCTCCTTGTTCCAAAGCTTATTGGAGATGTGGTGGAAACCATCTACCTCCCTGCTCTCTTCTTTTGCAGGCTTGATCACAGGCACTACCTCTTGGAGTATCCCCACAAATACAGCGTCGCTGACCTGAGGCAGGTGAGAGCTCTGTGTGGTCACAGGGGTTTTGCTGGTGAAAACATCCCAGGTTTTCCTCATGGAGATGCTGCACTGAGCATGGTGCTTCTCCAGCTCTGAGAGCTACAGAGATGACACAGGGATGAATTGTTTCACCTCTGTTTAAGCCAACATTGCTGTTAGCACCCCTCCAAACAAACCTGTGTCTGCTGCAAATAATGTTGGAGGTGATGGGCAGTTGGGTTTTGCACTGATTCCCAGCCGTGGGTGCTGCTCTCAGCTCTCTCTGGGCTCCCATTGCAACCCAGACACATGGGGTATGGGTTGTTTCTGGAGCTTGTCTTCCCGTGGCAGCACAAAGGATGGATGTGACATGGGGTTTGTGTGGTGCAAACCCACCAGGAGACACTGCACGAGTGCCTGAGCAGTCTCTGCTCCACAGATAGCTGATGGTGTCTTTGAGACCTTTCTGCAGTCTCTGCTCCAGTTCGCTTCTCACCACGTCTACAACTGTGACCTGTGCACCCAGCGCGGCTTCATCTGCCAGCTCTGCAACAGCAGCGACATCATCTTCCCCTTTGAGTTTGACACTACCACCAGGTCAGTGACACCCCTATCACCCCTCCCTGCTGCAAGGGCACCCCCGAGCTTGTGCCCTGCCTGCTCCCAGGAGCCTGGACCATCGCTGGAGCCCTTTTAGGGACACAGTCTCAGAGTGGCCTAGAAATAGCTCTGAGCTGGTTGTATATCGTCATGGTACCCATGCCCTTGTGGTACCCATCAGCCCCAAGATGATCTGAACCTAAACAGGGCTGTTTGGGGCAGGAGAAGACCATCCTCACAGAGCCAACGTGTCACCAAGTGAGGTGGTTTTGCAGATTGAACATGGCAGAGCCACCCAGCACCTTGCTCTCAGCATGCAAAAGCAGGCTTGAAGGGACCTTAAAGCTCCTCCAGCTCCAAGCCCTGCCACGGGCAGGGACCCCTTCCACTGGAGCAGCTTGCTCCAAGCCCCTGTGTCCAACCTGGCCTTGAGCACTGCCAGGGATGGGGCAGCCACAGCTTCTCTGGGCACCCTGTGCCAGCGCCTCAGCACCCTCACAGGGAAGAGCTTCTGCCTAAGAGCTCAGCTCAGTCTCCCCTCGGGCAGGTTAAACCCCCTCTGCCTACAGTGGGGTTCAGCTGCTGGGCAGAAGTTAGGATCAGAAGGGGGGGGGTTATCCCACTGTCAGGGTTTTCCTAAAGACATAATACCAAACCCTTCCAGCCCAGGAACCTGATCCACTGTAAGTGGAGAGAGAGCCACACTCAGTGGTTATTCAGGAATGAGTATAATCCTGACAGAGAAGTTTCACAGGCTGAGGCTTTCAGCGTGGTCTTGCTTTGCCTGGCAGTAACATCCAGGACCTGCAGAAGATACCAACAAAACCAGGGTCTGCAGGCACCCCATGCATTAACGTGGTTGCAAATATTGCCAGGGTGCCTGAGCAGGATTGAATCGTGCTTGTCACCAAGGACAGCATCCCCATGGGAACGGTTTTCCCTTAGGAAAGGAGCCCAGGGGCCCTGGCAGGAGCAGCTCTGCCCCCGCAGCCAGCCCCTGTCCTGCTGGGCTCCGCACCTTGTTGGTCTCTGCTGCTGGAGGAGGAGGCTGTGCAGCAGGAAAGCGGCTCCACCAACATCCTCACCGAGCTGAGCCCCGCTTCCTGCCCCTGTGCCCGCGGCGGGGTCACGCTGTCACCGCTGCAGGATGCGCCTCAAACGCCTCCTGACAATAAACCCTCTGCTCCCAGCAGCAGCCGCTGCTTCCTGCAGCCCCTGCGCTGGCAGGAGATGCTGCTCGCTCAGGAGCACGCAGGGTGAGTCCTCCCCTTGGCTTTGCCATCCCCTCAACACTGCTGCTAATCCGGGAGCCACGGGAAAGAGATTCCACTGGGAAAGCGAGGCAGCACCCTCATAGCATCACAGACAGGTTTGGATTGAAGGGACCTTGAAGCTGATCCAGTGCCACCCCCCTGCCACCTGGGCACACTCCCCTCTCCACTCCTCCTTTGGGAAAGCAAGGTGCCCAGCAGTGTTCTGGTTGCACCTCGGGCAGCACGGTCATGGAAGGTGTCCCTGCTCCACATGCTGGGGTCTCCTGGCTGCCCTCCAGCCCCGGTGAGCACAGGAGCCCCAGTGCTGTCTCCCAGCCCTGCTCCCTGCGCGGTTTGGGGTCTCAGCCGTGCACCATCGCTCTTGTGCTGTCCCTGCTCCAAAAGCAAAGCGCAAACCTGGCTCAGCATCTCCCGCTTTGATGTGCAGCACCCGCGGCGCTGGCGGCTCCCCAGGCGCTGCTTCCGGGCAGAGCTTTTGCCCTCAGCTTGCAGGGGGAGGATTCAGCTCGAGGAGTTGCTGCTCCTGCCAGCAGAGTTCAGCGTGAGCTGGAGCCGGCTCCTGCCCGCGCTCTGCTCAGTGAGTGCTTGCTGAAAACAGGGGAGTGAGAAGCTGCTGAGCAGGATTTGAGCTGCAGCCCCAGAGGATGAGCAGCGATGCAGGGAGGGATTCTGCCCTGCTCCTCTCTGGGGACATCCCTCTGAGACCTGAGAGCAGCTCCAGTGCCTAAAGGGGCTGCAGGGAGCCTGGAGAGGGGCTTGGGACAAGGGCCTGTAGGGACAGGCCAAAGGGAATGGCTTGAACCTGCCAGAGGGGAGACTGAGCTGAGCTCTGAGGCAGGAGCTCTTCCCTGTGAGGGTGCTGAGGCGCTGGCACAGGGTGCCCAGAGAAGCTGTGGCTGCCCCATCCCTGGCAGTGCTCAAGGCCAGGTTGGACACAGGGGCTTGGAGCAAGCTGCTCCAGTGGAAGGGGTCCCTGCCGTGGCAGGGTTGGAGCTGGAGGAGCTTTAAGGTCCCTTCAACCCAACCCGTTCCATGGTTCTACCAGGCTCTGCAGTGTCCCAGCTCTGGTTTGATGGGGCCAGTTTGGGGCTTTGCTCTGCAGTTACCAACAGTTGGGGTTTTTCTCCCAGGTGCAGCGAGTGCAGAACCGTCTTCCACCGGGAATGCCAGGCCAGCGCCAGGTCCTGCCCGCGCTGCGAGCGCCGCCGGAGGTACCAGCGGGAGCTGGAGGCAGAGGCCAGCGCGGAGCCAAGCCTTTAGCATCCAGGGACTGGCCTCGATCTCATCCAGCCCCTGGGTCTCATCCAGCTGGGAAGGGGCTGCAAGGAAGAGACTGGGGAGTGGGTCCTGCGCCAGGGGATGGGGAACCGTGTGGTGTGGTTGCTCCTGCTGCCAGCACTGAGCAGGGGGGCTGGAGAGGTCCATGTGCCCCCTCACACGAACCCGGTGCTGCTTGGGAGGGCTCCAAGTCTCCCTTCAGTGGAGACCCAGCGCCTTCCCAGAGGATCCCAGCGGGGTGGGTACCGGACAGGGACAAAATCTCTAGTTTTTTAGGGTGTTCCGTACTGGAGAAACGGTATTTTTGTACGGGGGGGCTGCGGGGCCGGCCCGGGCCGGGGGATGACGGCAGCCGCACGGGGAGGGGGTGAAGCGACACTTGTGCCTTCAGGGACCTGCACCACCTCGCCCATCCCCGTGGCCTCGGGCAGGGGGGATGAGCCGGGGGCTGCAGCTCCTCAGCTCGGGGAGGTTTCAGTTTCCTCTCCTCCCTCCCCAGAAAGAATTAAAGTTTATTTAAGGAGAGGTGAAGCATCTCTGGCGTTTGTGTCCCACAGCGGGGCCAACCTGGAGCTGCGGGGATGGGGATAGAGGCACTGCACGTCCTCATGCTCCCGGCTTGGCCCCATTTCCCCTTCCCCATTTTCCCATCTTCTCCGCACCGTTCTTGGCATCTCCAGTTCTTTCTGCTGCCACCGGTCTCTGAGGAGGGTTCGGGGCTCCCCCACCAGCACTGGGACCCCACTGGGACTCCCGGGGAGCTGGGGGCAAAGCCCAGGCCAGGGCAGCGCCCCCGGGACCCCCATAGCGTGGGTCCCATCCGCTGCCCGACGAGGCCGTGCCGGATCAGGCGGCGGCGGCGAGATCCCGGCTGAGCCGCGGGGCAGGGCCCTTCCTGCGGCAGGAACCTCCCGAGGAGCCGTTTCCTCCAGCACCGTCCTTCCCTCCCGCCCCGCGGGGAGGACCCGGCCGGGACCCCTCTGCTCATGGGGCCGGGCACCCGGCACCGGCCCCAGCAGAGCCCGGCCCCGTCCATCGGCGCGGCAGGAAACCGGGGCGAGTCGGGACCAGCCCCGCGCAGGCACGAGCGGGACCCACGAGCCGCGCACCCCAGCACCGCTGGAGGTGGGGTTTGGGGGCTCGGTGGCCCTGGGGCTGTGGGACCTGGGGTTCAGCGGCTTTGGGGGGTGGAGGAGGGGGGTGAGGGCACGGCAGCCACCGCCGGGGCGGTTTGGGGCAGGTTTGGGTGGTTTGTGGAATGGCTGCGAGGGGCTGGGGCTGAGCGGGGAGCCCCCAGCGTGGTTCCCACAGCCCCCAAAGGGGTTGGGAGCTGCCCTCACCCCTTCCCCGCCCCATATCCCACAGGCGGAGGTGCCGGAGCAGCCATGGAGGCAGCGGTGCCCGCAGAGGAGGCGCTGGTGCTGGTGGAATACGGCTTCGAGTACCGAGCCAAGGACGGGACCTTGGTCTCCATCAAGCCGAACGAGCGCTACGTCCTGCTGAAGAGAACCAACCACCACTGGTGGCACGTCAAGAGGAGCGGGGACGCGCGGCCCTTCTACATCCCTGCCCAGTACGTGAAGGAGCTGCCCCCCATCGCCGCCCCAGCGCCGCTCGACCCAGCCCCGCAGGGCTACAGCGGGATGGATCCCACCACGCTCATCCCGCAGCAAGCGCCAGCCTTCGAGTATCGGTTCATCGCTGCCACCGAAACGGAGGAGCCGGAGAGGGGCTGCCCCGTGCCCAGGAGGGCCTCGGTGCCCAGGAGGGATTCGCCGCCGGTTCTCAGCTCTTTTCGGGCCCCGCCAGGTCTCAGACCCGAGCCCCCGGATCCCGTTCGCCCCTCGCACTCCCTGGATGACCTGGCCCGGGTGACCCCGGCGCCGCGCGGTGCCCGCACCACGGGCTCGCACAGGGACCCCCCCGGACACGCTCGTCCGCTCAGCAAGAGCCGCTCCGAGACCCTCTGCGCCCCCGGCACCGACCGGGACGTGGCCGGGAGGAGCCCGGGCCCCGGCCACGCGGCTCAGGTACGGTCCCGTCCCGTCCCCTTGTGCTGTCCCCTAAAGCGGAGCTGGGAGGGGCTGGGGGGGCCGCTGGGAGCTCTGCCTGCCCCAGTGCCCGCAGCAGCAGTGCCCGCAGCACAGCCTCTGAGCCCAGCACTCGGGGCGCACCCAGCGCCGCTGCCACCACCGCGACCCCCGGCACCCCCATTGAGCTGAACCCCCCCCGAGCTGCCAGCGTTTACCACGGGGGGGGAATGACCCCACACCGAGCACCCACCCCGAGCACCTCCTGTGCCTCACCCCCATGGCCCCCCCCGGGCTCTCCATGCCCCTGGTCCCGGGGGGCTCTTTCAGGTGTGTGCCCCCCATCCCGGCAGCATTCCCAGGGAGAGGAGGCAGAAAGGGGTTAACCGGGAAGCGCTGCGGCTCCTCCCCAGGGCTCGTGTCTCACCCATGGGCGCAGCACCCATTGCCGGGGGTGGGTGCTGGCTGCACCCCAGATAAGGGGGCCCGCGTCACCCCAAAACCAGCGCTCTCCCCATGCCAGTAAGTAGTGAGGGGTCCTTCTCAGCACCCCCTGCACCCTTTTGGGGGGGCACCTAAAGGTGGGGGGTTCCCCCCCGCCACAGACACGGGGTCAGATGGTGACAGTGAGGGGGGTCCCATGGCCTTGTGTCCCTCCCGTTCCCCTCTCCAGGGGTGCCGGCAGCCCCCCAAGCCCCTGCATCCCTCACTGGGGGTTGCGCTGCCCAGGGGGGTTTCACTGGGGGAAGGGGGTGTTGGTGAGCAGGGGTCATGTTTGACCCCCATTTCCCACCCTGCAGCCCCGTTTGTGCTGGGGTAACCCTCGGGGCACAACCAAAGCCACTGAACCCCCACCCAGCAGGTCCCCACAGTGGTCCCCAACCCCGGTGCCACCACAGAGTCCCACCCAGCACCAAAACCAACTGGTGCTGGAGTGGTGGTGCTGCCTTGGCCTGGCCAGTGTGTCCGTGTTCCACCGTGTCCGTGTTCCACCATGTCCGTGTTCCACTGTGTCCGTGTTCCACCATGTCCGTGTTCCACTGTGTCCGTGTTCCACCATGTCCTTGTGCCACCATGTCTGTGTGTCCCACCACGTCCGTGTGCCCCTGTGTCCGTGTTCCACCGTGTCCGTGTGTCACCATGTCTGTGTCACCATGTCCGTGTTCCACCGTGTCCGTGTGTCACCGTGTCCGTGTGTCACCATGTCCATGTGCCACTGTGTCCATGTTCCACCATGTCCGTGCACCCCCGTGTCCATGTGCCACCATGTCCGTGTTCCACCATGACCGTGTGCCACTGTGTCCGTGCACCCCCGTGTCCATGTGCCACCATGTCTGTGTGTCAGCATGTCTGTGTTCCACCATGTCCATGTTCCACCATGTCCATGTGCCACCATGTCCGTGTGTCACCGTGTCCGTGTTCCACCATGTCCGTGCACCCCCGTGTCCAT
Source organism: Neopsephotus bourkii (assembly GCF_033783945.1). Taxonomy (NCBI): domain Eukaryota; kingdom Metazoa; phylum Chordata; class Aves; order Psittaciformes; family Psittacidae; genus Neopsephotus; species Neopsephotus bourkii. The sequence goes on along the minus strand of NW_026902294.1, from coordinate 382,925 downwards.
GTGCCACCATGTCCGTGTGTCACCATGTCTGTGTTCCACCATGTCCGTGTTCCACCATGTCCGTGTGTCACCATGTCCGTGTGCCCCTGTGTCCGTGTGCCACCACAGCTGCTGGGACACCCTGATCCCGGTGCTGGGGGACGCAGCACCTCCATTCCGGTGCCACAGCACGATGCCAGAGGGGCCAAACATGGCGGGATTCAGCACCGGCTGCATCCCCTGCACAGCATCATCCCGGTGCGATCCTGCCTCAGTCGGGTTTGGCTTCACCGGGGGTGACCCCAGGGTGACAGCACCCCCAAACCCGGCCGGTTCTGCCCCAAGGCCCCGCTCGGAGGCGCCTCTTCCGCTACTGCACCCGAGCAGGAAGCGCAGCGGGCGCTGGGCCCGGCACAGGCGCCATCGGTGCGAGCGGAGCCTCCCGGTGCCCCCCCGGTGCCCCCCGCGATGGGTGATCAGGAGCCAGGGGCCCGGCAGCGGGCACAGAGCAGGGTGCAGATGGGGCAGGTAGGCAGCACCCATGGGTGTGCTGGGGTAGGGGTGTTGGGTACCCCCCCCGGGATGCACACATGGGAGAGGGAAGCGCTGGGGGGATCAGTGCTGGGTCCCCCATTGTCACCCCCGTGTCCCCATGAGGACGGGGCCTCTTGTTCCGGTTTCCAGCTCCTCCCGCTGTGGCAGGGGGGTCAGGGGGTGATGGGGTGTCCCTGGGGATGCTGGGTCCATTGTCCCACTCTGCTGCGGGGTGTCCGGGGGGGCACATTCCATCGACAGGAAGGGCCACGGTTGGGGAACTTTGTCCCCAGCCGTTGCGGGGAGGCTCCGGGGCTGGAAAGCTGCAGAGAGCAAAGGGTGCCAGGAGGGGACCCCCCCGGCAGTGGGGACGTGTCCTACCCCTTGAGCAGCCCCGTGGGGGGGCACCAGGGGCGCTCAGGGCCCTGTTTTGGGGTGCTGTGATGGGGCTGCTGGCCTGAGCACCCAGCTCTGCTCCGGGCAGGTTGAGCTGATGGGGCCGTGGGTGCCGGGGCGCTGGTGGCAGTGAAGGGGGCAGAGGCTGGGGTGCTGCAGCACTGGGAGGGGTCCCTGCGCCTGGCAGGGGCTGGAGCTGGAGGAGCTGGAAGGTCCCTTCCCAGCCAAGCCAGGCTCACACCTGGGGGAAGGGCAGGGTCCAGCTCCCGGACCCCCTCGCACCGTCCCCATCATCCCTGCCCCTGGCTCACATCCACGTCCCCCCCAGGCACAGCCGGAGCCGCAGGAGCCGCCGGCCCCCATCTACCTCAACCTGCAGGAGCTGCGGGAAGCGGCCGCCGCCGGCTCGGCCCCGGAGGAGCCCAGCAGCTCCAGTTCGGACTGGGAAACCCACAGGGACACGGGCACTGGACACTTGTTTTACTATAACCCCGCGACGGGCGAGGCCACGTGGGACTGCCCCTTTGGGCAGGCAGGAGATGGAGTGAGTGCCTTGGCCTGTCCCGCCCGCTGCCCGCGGTGCGCCCGCTGGGAGCAGCTCCTGCATGAGGGCAGCGGACAGGCTCTTTTCTATAACTGGGTGACAGGTGAGAGCTCGTGGGACCCCCCCGAGCGCGGAGGAGCACGGGACAGGCACCCCGGGGGGACGCGGTACGGAGCCATGGAGCAGAGGGTGAGCACCCGGCAGCACAGGGCGACAGAATGGGGATGGAGACGGGGACGGGGTTGGAGATGGAGATGATGGAGTTGAGGCAGCCCCCACCTGGGCTGGCCATGGCCTGGGGATGCGGATGCTCTCGGTAGGATGCAGGATCTTGACCTGGCTCTTCTCTCCAGCCACCCACTCCAGAAACGGATTATCCCAACCTGTCTCCAGACGAGCTGGAGAGTTATCCCAAGTCCTGCTCGCCAGTGGGCTCCTATGACCAGGAGGCAGCTCTCTGCGTGTCCCCAAGGAGCCCCGAGGAGCTGGGCTCAGCCTCAAGCTGGGTTGGGCACAGCCACCCCGAGGGGAGCATATTCTGCCCTGAGCACCTCGCCTCCGACACGGTACGGGATGGGGACAGGGATGGATGGGAATGGGGATGGGACGGGGATGGGTATATGGGCAGGGATGAGAATGGGAACGGGGATGAGGATGGTGCTGGGGGCAGGGGTGTCTGCAGGGTCGAGCACCCTCAGTGGTGCAGGGGGTGCAGGGCCCAGCACCCCTCTCACACGAGCATCACCCTCCCCTTGCAGGGGCCATGGGGCCGCCCGGCCCGGGCCAGCAGCAGCTCCAGCCTGGACAGCGGGGTCCTCACTGTGGCACCGGGGCCCAGGGAGGAGAAGGTGGGTGAGCAGCAGGGCAGGCAGCCCGGCCCTTCCCCACCCCGCAGGGCAGGCTCAAACCTGACCCCCCTGCTCCCCCTTTGCCTTCCAGTTGAAGAGCCTGGAAAAGGCCGGGGTGCTCAACAGGACCAGGACAGTGGACAGGGGGAAGCGGATCCGGTAAGAGCATCCTGGCTCCCGCGGTGCCAGCAGCGATGAGGGAGCCCTGGGGGCACAGGGGCCATGGGCTCTGCTGACCCCCTGTGTGACCCCCCCTGCTCCCCAGGAAGAACTGGAGCTCCTCCTGGACTGTGCTGGAGGGAGGGATCCTCACCTTCTTCAAGGACTCCAAGCACTCGGCTGCTGGCGCCCTGGTAAGAGCCCAGCACCCATGGGGGGGGCCCAGCACCCACGGCACGAAGCTGGTGCCGGAGCACCCCAAGGAGCCCCAAGGGAGCAGGAGGAACCGGGCCCTGGCTCCCCCCCCAGCACCTGGTGCCACCGGATGCAGAAGCCGCCGTGGGTCTTGCAACAGCCCCGGTGGCGGCGGCCGGGGAGGGACCCACTGCCGGGATGTGGGTGCTGGGCCCTGTCTGGGGCGGAAACAGGGGCTGGGGAGAGCCTGGATGGAGGCGGCCGAAGCACCGCGAGCCCAGGGCATGGGGAGAGCCAAGCCTCCCCCGTGACCACCCCATGGGACTGTCCCCTCCCTGGGGACACCCACCCACAGTCACTGCAACGCTGCCACTGCTGCCACCCTAGAGCTGGGGATGTCCCATGAGGGGACAGCGGCTCTAGGACCTGGCTGCCCCCAGGCTGCTGCCCATGCCCCCACCGCAGCAGCGATGTGCCCTGGTCCTGCAGAGGGACCCCGGTGCCGTGGGAGGCCCGCACCGGCCTCTCTGGGTGGGGGGAAGCCCCCAGGACCGCGGGGTCCCCATCCCCTGTGGGCGGGTGCCCCCGGTGCCACCCCCATCCCCTTGCTCCAGCAGCGGCACCCCAGCACCCTGACCACCCCCGAGCACACCCTGGAGCTGCGCGGGGCCACCCTGGCCTGGGCCGGCAGGGACAAGTCCAGCAAGAAGCACGTCCTGGAGGTGAGCGGGGGACCGAGGGGCCATCGCCCGCACCTCGGGGCTGCCCACGGGGGCGATGCCAGCAGTGGTGCGGATGGGCTGGGGTCGGTGGCCGTGGGACACAGGGACGCGTCCCCAGGCTGGGGGTCAGGGCGGGTGCTGCACTGTCACCCACTGTCCCCCCCGGGCATGGAGGTGCCGCGGGGTCCCAGCCCGGTGTGGGCTGGCAGGGACCTGAGCGCTCCTCCAGGTCCAGCCCCGTGCCAGCACCCCCTGAACCGGCCCAGCCTGGCTGGAACTGCACTGGGGCAGCCTCTCGCTCCCACCGGGTTCTTCCACTCGGGCCTTGCACAGGGAGGAGGTTTCCCCTCACCAGCAAGCAGCAGTAACTGCACTACTGGTGCTCATGGGTGCGCTGAGCTGGGCACTGTGCTCAGCCACAGCCAGCCCTGACCTCTGCCCACTGCTCCCGCAGCTGAGGACGCGCGAGGGCTCCGAGTTCCTCATCCAGCACGACTCGGATGGGATCATGGCTGCCTGGCACAAGGCGATCGCCGACAGCATCGGGAGGCTGGTGAGCAGGGCCCCCCGCCCCGGCGCCACGGGGATGGGCACAGGGGGCTCACGCTGCCCCTTCCGCAGGGCACCGACCTCTCTGGAGATGAGGATGCCGAGAGCGGGGCTGAGTTCGGCTCCCGGGAGAAGCTGGGAGGGGGTGAGGAGAGGAGGGCAGGTGAGCTCGGGCACAGCGGCACAGGGACCATCCCCATCCCATCCCTGTCCCCATCTGCGCCTCCATCCTCATCCCTATCCCACCCCATCCAGTCCGTGTCCCCATCCCTGCATGGTGGCACCCACTGGGCAGAGTGGGGTGTCCCCAGCTCCCTGGCATGCTGGGACACGCCAGCAGCACCCCGATCACTTGGGATGATGCTGACGTGCGCCCTGACCCCACCAGCGATGGGCAACGCCAGCGGCGAGAGCGACTCCAGCAGAGTCCGGAACAAGCTCCGCAAGTTCCTGCAGAGGCGGCCGACGCTGCAGTCCCTGCGTGAGAGGGGCTACATCAAAGGTGGGTGCTGGGGTGGGGGTACAGCAAGGGGGGTGCTGGGGTGGGGGTACAGCAAGGGGGGTGCTGGGGTGGGGGTACAGCAAGGGGGGGTGCTGGGGTGGGGGTACAGCAAGGGGGGGTGCTGGGGTGGGGGTACAGCAAGGGGGGTGCTGGGGTGGGGGTACAGCAAGGGGGGGTGTTTGGGGTGGGGCTGAACCCCCTTAGGGTGATCCCCAGGCTGGAAGGGGAGCGGGGACGACCAAGGCTGGAGTTGGGGGCCAAGCCTGACCCAACATCTTGGTGATGGGCTTGGGCATATCCCATCACCTCCAGCCACCGCGGTGTCACAGCTCTATGGGAACAGGACCCTCTGCAGTGCCCCCAGCCCCGTTCCCCCCTGAGCCCCCCCCCAGACACCATTGGCATCACCTCTCGTGCTCAAGTCCCTATTGGCTTCCCCAGACCAGGTCTTCGGCTGCTCCCTGCAGGCGCTGTGTGAGCGGGAGCGGGGCACGGTGCCGCGCTTCGTCCTGCAGTGCATCCAGACCGTGGAGAGCAGAGGTACCACGGCGGGGACAGGGACAGCCCCGGGGCACCAGCGTGGGGACAGCCCTGGGTGAAGCCTTCATGTGATGGCTGGGTTTTCCCTGCGGCCCCGGGGCTGTGGGAACGTTGTGGTACCCAGAGCGGCCCCGATGGCGGCTGGTGACACATCCCCTGGGTTGTGGCGTCCTGGGACCGTTCCCCCAGCTCCACCCCTGCCCTCTGCCAGGCCTGGACATCGATGGGCTGTACCGAGTCAGCGGCAACCTGGCCACCATCCAGAAACTGCGCTACAAAGTGGAGCACGGTGAGGGCACCCGCGGTGCCACCAGGGGACAGAGGGGATAGAACCCACGGAGAGGGACGGGCCAGGAACCCCCGTGGGGCCCTGGGACCCACCTGAGGTGCTGCCCTGTCCTGCAGACGAGCACCTGGACCTGGATGATGGGCGCTGGGAGGACGTCCACGTGGTCACTGGCGCGCTGAAGCTCTTCCTCCGCGAGCTGCCCGAGCCGCTCGTCCCCTTCAGCCACTTCGAGCAGTTCATCGCTGCCATCAGTGAGGCGCAGGGCAGGGCTGGGATGGGGATGGGGATGGTGACAGGGACGGGAACAGGGATGGGGCAGTGGCAAGGACAGTGACAGGGATGAGGGTGGGAATGGGGACAAGGTCGGATGCTCTGGCTGCCGGAGCCAGCACCCACCGTGTCCCCCCTCCCCTGGCAGAGATGCAGGACCCGACGCGGCGGGGCTGGTGCATCCGGGAGCTGGTGTCCTCCCTCCCGCCCGCCCACCACGACACCATGAGGGCCCTGTTCCACCACCTCTGCAGGTGACACCTCCTCACTCCCCCAGACACAAGCGGTGCAGGGAGAGGGACAGGACCTGGGTTTGGGGACAGGCCGGGTGACACCGTCCTTTGTCCCCGCAGGGTTATCGAGTACAAGGAGGAGAACCGCATGTCAGTGCAGAGCATCGCCATCGTCTTCGGCCCCACGCTGCTGCGCCCAGCCAGCGAGGAGGGCAACATGGCCATGCACATGGTCTTCCAGAACCAGGTGGTGGAGCACATCCTCAACCAGTACAGCTACATCTTCCCCGACGGCTAGAGCTCCCTGGGCACGCGCGTGGGGACAAGCCCCACACTGGGGACGTGAAGGAGCAGCATCTCAGGGGAAGGACTTGACCTTGTGTCACCTCGGACGTGGCAATCGTGGGCTCCAGGAGGGGCCCCGTGGGGGCCTGGCTCGCTCAGGATGCAGCTTGAGGGCTGGCTGCTGGAGTCGGGGGCACCCCGAGCACCCCATCCTCCTCTGCCACCTGCTCCCGCTGGGGCTGGACCCACGGAGGCTGAGGCCCGGGAGATGTGTGGAGTCTGGGGGGTCCCCTTTGGTCAACGGGGAAACTGAGTCGTGTGGCACCAGTGACAGAGACCCAGCATCACTGCCGCGTGGAGATGGTGCCATGGCTGAAGCCAGCGTTCCCAATGGCACGATCCCAATGCCATACTCCCAAATAAAGAGCCAGTTCAGAGGACGAGTCGTTGCTGGAATGGCACCGGGACATCCCTGGGGATGATGGTGGCACCGTGGGGGCTCAGGGATGAGACCATGGGGATATCCTCACCACCCATGAGGACAAGGTGACCGCGACATCGCCAGAGGAGCGAGACCTCGGGTCATGGTGGCGCTTTGGGGCACCTTTCCTGGCTGGCACTGCCAACCCCCTGCCATGGCCAGTGTCCCCACAGACAGCAGGGGTGGGTGACAAGAGCAATGTGACCAGCGGGACACGAGCTTCCATCACCCAGGGTCAGCTCCCAGGTGAGGACACTTTGGGTCATGATGGGAACAATTTGGGATACAGGCAGGATGGGCTGGGATGCAAGAGGGACAGTGAGGGACACAACTGGAATGCACTGAGACCCTGGGAAGAGCACGGCAGGGAGCGAGGAGGAAGATTTGGGACCCTTGGGGATGCAGCGGAGCTCGGAGATGCCCCGGGGCACGAGGGGATGCTCGGGGGGGGCAGAGCCGGTTCCTGGGGCACGAAGCGGCGGCTCCAACCCCCGTGGGCCCCTCCGGGGCGGGGCGGGGCGGAGCGGGGCGGGGGGGCCGGGCCGGGGTCCTGCCGGGGCGGTGCCGCTCCGGGGGCAGGGCCGGGACCGGGCCCCGCTCCGCGCCCCCCGACCGGCTCCATCTTGAGCGCGGCTGCCGCGGAGCGGCTCCAGGTACAGCGGGGCCGGGGGGGGCGCGAACCCCGATCGGACCGCCCCCAGTGACCCCCCCCGGGGCCGTGCGGGACCCCCGGGGCGATGCCCCCCCTTAGATCCGTGCGGGACTCTCGGAGGGACACGAAACCCCCCCATCAGCCCCGTGCCCCCCCTCCCGCAGCCGGGGCTGCTCGGGACCAGGCACCGCCGAGCCAGCAGCAGCGACACCCCCACCCCTCTGGACACCCCCAATAGCAAACAGCGCGCCCCGAGCCTCATAGGGCACCCCCAGACCCTCACAGGCCCCCCCGGGGCTGTGTCCTCCCCGCCCCGGAGCAGGCACCAAGGGGTTACAGCGCAGAACCTGTTTTAGCGGCCAAAATCCCTCTTAAGGCGTTAATCGCAGTGGGAAGGGGGGTGCAAGGCCACAGTGTGTGTGTGTGTGTGTGCCCCCCCCGCGGCTGCGGACAGCGCCGGGCCAGGGACAGGTGCCCCCGGGCTGGGAATTCCATCCCAGTCACCGAACCTGGCTGGACTTGGATGGGATGGGGCAGAGGAAGAGGTGGGAGCGGGGCTGCAGGGTCGGGGGGGCAGGTGGGGCGCACCCCGGGGGGGCCGGCATTAGTCACAGTGTAAAGGTCGGTGTTTGCTGTGCCCGGTGCGGAAGTGGCACCGTGCCCGTGTCCCCGTGTCCGCGGTGCCTCCCGGCTGGCAGCAGGTAGGGAGGGCGATGGGGGGGGCCCTGTGCCCCCCAGCACAGGGTGAGCACCCAGCGGGGACCCACTGCACGTCCCCTGCGGTGATGGGGGTCCCAGGCTGGTGTCCCCTGGGCCTGGCATGGCCGATGCCCTGTGCCAGGGACAGGGCTGCAGAGCGACTGCTGCGCTGGGAGGGACCCACAGGGACAGGGCCTTGGGGTTCCCATAGGGACCAGGCTCTGCAAGTCCCTGTAGTGCCATAGGGATGGGGGGCCAAGCTCTGGGGGTCCTGACAGAGACCAGTCTGGGGGCGTCCCCACAGGTCCAGGTTCTGAGGGGCTCCTAAGGATCAGGCTTGGGGGCTCTGTACAGGGACACAACTCTGGATGTCCCTGTGGTCCCACAGGGATGGGGTTTTGGGAGTCCCCGCAGCCCCACATGGCCCCAACCTGGCCCCATGTCACCACAGCCATGGTGCCAGGATGTGGGGAGCCCCCCCCAGGTACTGTGGCCAAATCCTTCTCACCCTGCACCCAGCATCACCCCTTTTCCCCCAGTCCCCATCTGGAAGGACCCTCTGGGGCAGGGATCCATCAGGGGGTGACACCAGGTCCTGGCCTGCATTTTGGGGTGCAGGGGATGCGGAGAGCACCCGTGGTGTCCCCAGGCCCTCCCCAGTCCCCCCATCACAACAGACCCCACTGTGCTGGGATGGCAGCGGACGCCTGAGCCTCCCCCTGCCTGGGACCTGCCATGGAGACGGTCGTCATCGTGGCCATCGGGGTGCTGGCCACCATCTTCCTGGCATCCTTCGTGGCGCTGGTGGTGGTGTGCCGGCAGCGGTACTGCCACCCCAAGGACTTCCGGCACCACTACGACACCAAGTGAGTGACCGCGGCGGTGCCGTTGTCCCCGTCCCCCGCGGGTGAGGAGGTCTCCAAGCCCATGGGCAGGGGATGGTGCTGGGACACGGCAGCATCACCAGGGGGACGATGCCGGGCACACATCCAGCATCAGCAGGGGGCTGGAAGGGAGCAGGAGGTGTCCCTGTCCCCAGGGATGTCCCATGTCCCCAACAGACCCATTGTGGACCTCATGGGGACTTCTGAGACACCATCGGAGCCCTCAGAGCTGGAGCTGGACGACGTGGTCATCACCAACCCGCACATCGAGGCCATCCTGGAGAACGAGGACTGGGTCGAGGATGCCTCGTAAGTGTGTGTGTGTGTACCCCACTGCTGGGGACCCCCATGCAGTGCCACGGGGTGCAGGTAGCAGAGAGCTGGGGGTCACCAAGCTGGCCTCTGGGTGGGAATGTCCCCGAGGACCCGGGGCACATGGGGTGTGGGCAGGGGGATGGATGGGGTGAGGCTGGGGGGGTCAGCCTGGATTCACACCCTCCTTCTCTGCAGGGGTCTGGTGTCCCACTGCATCGCCATCCTGAAGGTGAGTCCCTGGGGTGGCACTGGTGGCACCGAGCACCCGCCCTGGCCCCACTCCCACTGCCCCCCCCGCAGATCTGCCACACGCTGACAGAGAAGCTGGTGGCCATGACCATGGGCTCGGGCGCCCGCGTGAAGTCCCCTGCCAGCCTCGGGGACATCATAGTGGTGGCCAAACGCATCAGCCCCAGGTGACGAGGAGGGTGCTGGGGCTCGGGGTCACCGCGGTGTCCCCTGGGGTTAACGGCATCCCATGGGCAGGGTGGACGATGTGGTGAGATCCATGTACCCGCCGCTGGACCCCAAACTGCTGGATGCGAGGTGATGACAGCAGCGGGAGGGAGGGGGGCACCCATGGGTGCCACAGGGGTGATCGGGGTGTGGAGCATCTCTTATGGGGAGAGAGAGCGGGAGCTGGGCCTGGTTAGCGCAGAGGAGGGCAGAGAGGGGATCCCACCAGTGCAGGTGTGAAAGGCGGGTGCCAGGAGGATGGTCCCAGACTGTCCAGGGCTGCACAAACCAACACACAACAGGCGTCACCTCCACGTGAGGGAGAGCGGCTTTGTATTGAGGGGGGCAGAGCCCCGGCACGGGCTGCCCGGGGCTGCGGAGTCTCCCTATCCAGAGACATTGAAACCACCACGGGCACGCTCCTTAGGCCCTGCTCGGGGCGGCCCTGCCTTGGCAGGGGTTGGACTGGGACCGGGAGCTGTTGGAGCGAGGCCAGAGCAGGGCACGGAGCTGCTGCGAGGGCTGGAGCAGCTCTGCCCTGGAGCCAGGCTGAGAGAGCTGGGCTGGGGCAGCCTGGAGAAGAGAAGGCTCCTGAAGGGGAGACCTGAGAGCAGCTCCAGTGCCTAAAGGGGCTGCAGGAAACCTGGAGAGGGGCTTGGGACAAGGGCCTGTAGGGACAGGCCAAGGGGAATGGCTTGAACCTGCCCGAGGGGAGACTGAGCTGAGCTCTTAGGCAGAAGCTCTTCCCTGTGAGGGTGCTGAGGCGCTGGCACAGGGTGCCCAGAGAAGCTGTGGCTGCCCCATCCCTGGCAGTGCTCAAGGCCGGGTTGGACACAGGGGCTCGGGGCTGGGCAGGCCCGGGGCTGACCCCGTGTCCCCGCAGGGCCGCGGCGCTGCTGCTCTCGGTCACTCACCTGGTGCTGGTGACGCGCAGCGCCTGCCGCCAACCCGCCGCTCGCCACTGGGTGGAGCGCTCGCTGGCGGCGGCGGAGGAGCACATGGCGGTGCTGCGGTCCGCGGCCATGGCCGCCGAGCCCGAGCGCCCGCCCGGCGCCGAACCCCTGCGCCAGGAGCAGTCGGTCATGTGACCGCGGCAGCCAGCCCGGGGCGCGGGGGGACCCGGAGGGGTTGGGGGGGTCTGGGTTCAGCGGGGGCCCGGGGGGGGTTGAGGGGGTTTGGAGGAGCTTGGGAGGGGAATTTGGGGAGGGTTTGGGGGTCTGGAGGGGGCTTAAGGGAGGTTGGGGGAGATGAAGGGGGTTGGGAGGGGATTTGGGGGTCTTCGGGGTTTGGCTGGGGATTGGCGGAGGTTTGGGGGGTTCTGAGGGCCCTGTGGGGTTTGAGGGAGGTCTCGGGGTTTTGGGGTGTTGTTGGTTTGGGTCTGTCCGAACAAAGCCGCAGAGGCTGGTTTGATTCTGCACCGGGGTTGAGAGCCCGTGGGCAGAGCTGGGCCTTATTAAACACAGCCGAGATGCCATGAAATACGTGTGCCTCCAGAGCTGCCTCTTCTGCGGCGTGAGCCCCAGGCACGCCTTTACCAAAAGCTGCTTGTGCATCCCGATGGATTCACACGTCTCTCCCCAGCAAGGGCAGCGGCTGCCCTGGGAGATGGAGACACTGATGGGTAAAAACTCTCCTGCCATTTCCACACTTGGGAGGCTGAAGGAAGGGCTGCGCTTCCCCTTCCCGGTCACTGATCACAGGCATTGTCTGTACTTGTTTAATTCCCCTTTAATGTACTTAAATCCAAGGGAGCAGTTCCTGTACCCACTAACAGTGCAGTTTGTTCTCTCCCAAACCTGAGGGTCCCCAGGGGCTCGGCTGGGGATTTCTCCCCCCCCAGTGCAGAGTCCTGGTCTGCAGTAGCTCAGCGAATCCGGGATCCTCCTTCCTCTCGGGGCTCTTCCTTCCGGGAATTCTTACGCGCACGCCCCAGGTTCCCTCTCCCAACGCCCCTTTGCTCACGGAGCAGCCAGCGCCGTTTCCCCAGGGGAACCGGGGGGGTGGAAGAGGGTTTGGGGCAGCTGGGGGGTGGCGGGGCAGGTTGGGGGTTTTGGGCGGGTGGCAGAAGGGGACTGGAGTTGGGGGGGGGGTGTTGGAGACTGGAGGAGGGTTGGGGGGGTCCGAGCTCAGCACCGGCCCCGGGGCCGCTCGGGACAGGGGGGGGTCGCTGCCCCCCGGGCTGAGACTCGCGCAACTCATCACACTCAGCCGCGGGGTGGCGGTGGTCACGTGAACCCTCATCACGTGACGGAGCGGGCGGGGTGCAGGGTAAGGGTGAACAGGCGGGTTTTCCCGCCCCTTTTCGCCGAGTTGACCAATAGGAGAGGGGCTGGTGGAGAGATGAACCAATGGGGAGCACGGGGTGGGGCTTCGCGGCTGGCTGGCACCGGGACAGGGACAGGGGTCGGGATTGGGACCGGGACCGGGAGCGGGTACGGGGGCACTGGGAGGTTCCGGGGTCTCTGCGGGTCACGGGGGCTGTGGGGGCAGTGGGAGTAGTGGGGGGTCTGGAGTTACTGGGGGGCACTGGGAGCAGTGAGCCCCTTCCCCAGAGACGCCGCCCCCAGTAACACCCCCCACAGTGACCACCCCCTCCCCAGTGACCCCTCTGCGGCGTGTCCGGTACCGGGGGGGGTGGGGGGGGGCTCTGGGTTTGGAGCCGGGGGGCAGCAGCCACCCCCTCCTTTTGACCCGCACACGTGTGACAGGGCCCCGCCCCCACAGCTGCGGCGGGTGGAAACCGCGTCGGGAAAGAGAAGTGAAAGTGATCCTGGAAGAGAGTTATGGGGGGGCAGCCCATAGCACCCATCGGTACTGATCGGGGGGGGCAGCCCTTAGCACCCATCGGTGCTGATCGGGGGGCGCAGCCCATAGCACCCATCGGTGCTGATCGGGGGGCGCAGCCCTTAGCACCCATCGGTGCTGATCGGGGGGCGCAGCCCTTAGCACCCATCGGTACTGATCGGGGGGGCAGCCCTTAGCACCCATCGGTGCTGATCGGGGGGGCAGCCCTTAGCACCCATCGGTGCTGATCGGGGGGGCAGCCCTTAGCACCCATCGGTGCTGATCGGGGGGGCAGCCCTTAGCACCCATCGGTACTGATCGGGGGGGCAGCCCTTAGCACCCATCGGTGCTGATCGGCAGCCCTTAGCACCCATCGGTGCTGATCGGGGGAGCCCTTAGCACCCATCGGTGCTGATCGGGGGGGCAGCCCTTAGCACCCATCGGTGCTGATCGGGGGGCAGCCCTTATCACCCATCGGTGCTGATCGGGGGGGCAGCCCTTAGCACCCATCGGTACTGCTGGGGAGGAGCTGCTAGACTCTGCTATCCCCCCGACTGGCTTCCTGTGCCACGGGGAGATGTTATCGGGGTGCTGCAGGTGGTGGCTGGGGTGCCAGACACCGCAGCAGCCACACTGGGGGGGGGGGAGCCCTGAATGAGGAGGGGGAGCTGGGGTTTTTCCAGCACATGGCTGAAAGGGGAAGTGGGACCGGGGGGGGCGGTGCTGCTGCCCCCCACTTCGTGAGTGGGAAACTGAGGCACGGCTGTGCCGGGGGGGTTCTGCCGCCTGCAGATGCCACCAGCGCCATGAGGACCCTCCTGCTGCTGTGGCTGGTCCTGTCTGGAGCCAGCGCCTGGTGCCACGATGGGCAGCCATGTCCCTCCACCCCGGTGAGTGCCCAGGGTGAGGGGGGTCCGGGGGTGCCCCACCACTGGGTAACCCCCCCATGCACCCCCTGTCCCCAGGTCCTGCGCGCCAGCAGTGCGGTGCCGTGCCGGGATGGCTCGTCCTGCCCCAGCACAGGCAGCTGCCCACTGCCAGAGGTGAGTCTCTGCACTGTGCCTCAGTTTCCCCCTTCTCTCTGCTATTCCCAGGGGGCTTTTCCTCCTCATCCGCCCCCCTTCTCTCTCCCCAGAGTGTCCCCTGCGCTGACGGCCACCACTGCTGTCCCCGAGGCTCCCGTTGCAGCGCCGATGGTGAATCCTGCATCACACCCCCAGGTAAGGGGGGGGCACATGTGGGTGGGGGTACACGGATGGGCCTGGGGGTGGACGGGATGGGACTTGGGGGTCCTTCACCCCGTCCCCACTCTTTGCAGCCCCTCGCGCTGTGCCCTGTCCCGACGGACAGTCTGAGTGTCCCGATGATGCTACCTGCTGTGTGACGGCCAGCGGCGCCTGGGGGTGCTGCCCCATGCCCCAGGTATGGGGGGACGCACGACATGGGGACACTGTGGGGGGGACATCCTGTGGTCATTGCTGTGACAAGCGTCCGGTGCCCGCAGGCCTCGTGCTGTGCCGACAAGGTGCACTGCTGTCCCCATGCCACCGTCTGTGACCTGGCCCACGGGCGCTGCCTCTCACCCGCCGGTGACACCCCCATGGGCACCACCTTCCCTGCCTGGAAGCGCCAGCCCCTGGTGTCAGGTGAGGGGTGTCCCCACGCGGGTGCAGGGGTGCCCGTGGAGGGGGCACGCAGGGGACACGGGGACGCTGTGTGCGTGTTCCCGCAGTCGCACTGCACCAGGTCCTGTGTCCCGACGGCCGCTCGGCCTGTCCCGACGGTGCTACCTGCTGCCAGATGTCCCCGGCGCACTACGGCTGCTGCCCCCTGCAGAACGTGAGTGACAGCCCCGCCACAGGCACCCCCTGCCACCCACCCCACACCAGGCAGCTCAGAGCAGACTCCCTCCCCCAGTAACACCCCTACAGTGACCCCAGACCTCCACACCAGACACCCCACACTGAGAATCCCACGTTGGGCACTCCGTATCAGGTACCATGTCCCAAGCACCCCATGGCAGCTGCCCCATACCAGCACCCTGTGCTGGCAGCCCATACTGAGCACCCCATGTTGGGTACTCTGTGCTGGTTGGGTGCTCCATAGCAGACATGCTGTCCCCATCACCCCATGTCAGACACCCTGTGCTGGGCGCCCCATGCCCTACCCTGTGCCATGCACCCCACGCTGTCAGCCCATCCTGTCCCCTTGTGTCCCAGTGGGGCCCGTGTGCGGTGGCACGGACGCAGCTCTCCCCTGCAGGCCGTGTGCTGCAGCGATGGGCAGCACTGCTGCCCTCAGGGCACTGTCTGCGACCTGGAGCGCTCCACCTGCACCTCCTTGGGGGGCCGGGAACCCCTCCAGGCGTTCCTGCCCAAAGGTGAGGCCCCCCCATGCCCTGCCCCGGCCTGGGGAGGGGACACCGGCTCTGAGTGTCCCCTTGTCCCCAGCGCGTGAGGTGAAGTGTGACGAGGAGACGAGCTGCCCCAGTGGGAACACGTGCTGCCGGCTCAGCTCGGGGGCATGGGGATGCTGCCCGCTGGAGGAGGTATGGGGGAGCTGTCCCCAAAGTGTCCCCTGGGTGGGATGAGGGCTCATGTCCCCTGTTCCCCAGAACGGACAAAGAGGGCTCGTCCCATGGGGATGGGGGGTGCTGCTGGACCCCCAGTCAGCCCCCATCTGCTAACTGGGACCAGTTTGGGGTGGTGGGGGGTGATGAAGGGACACTGGGATCCTTGGGGACCTTCCTGTGCCTGGCTCTGGGAGGGTCAAGAGTGATGAGGGGGGTCCCCTATCCCCTCACCCCCACCCAAAGGCATGGATGGAGCCAGGCGGGGATGGGGAGGGCACAGGCAGGAGGCACAGTTTGTCCGGGTGGGGGCAGGCGGGGCTCTAACCCTCCCTTTGCCCCCCCAGGCCGTCTGCTGCCCCGACCACGTGCACTGCTGCCCCCAGGGCTACACCTGCGACCCAAGCGCGGGCAGCTGCCTGCAGCAGGGGGGGGGCCGCCGGCCCTGGCTGCGGAAGACCCCGGCGCTGTGGCGGGGGGGGGACGTGCAGTGCGACGAGGAGAGGAGCTGCCCCCAGGGCAGCACCTGCTGCCGGCTCAGCTCGGGGGCCTGGGGGTGCTGCCCCCTGGAGCAGGTCTGGGGGCGCTGCACAAGGGGATGGGGTGGAACGGGGGGGGTTGGGGTGAGACCCTTTGGGGACAGGCAGAGCTGGGAGGGGGGGACAGGGACATAGGACACCCCCACCTCCATCAGTGTGCCCCTCCACGGGGGCTTTGTGGGCACCTTGGGGACAGGGCCCAGCGCAGTCCCTGGGACTGGGGGTACATGAGGTTGGGGGTGTCCCAGGCCCACACCCCTTGGTTCCCCATATGCCTGGGACCCCCACTGACCCCCCCCTTTGCCCCCTTCAGGCCGTGTGCTGCAAGGACCACCAGCACTGCTGCCCCTGGGGCTACACCTGCAACGTGGCCACCCAGAGCTGCGAGAAGCTCCTGACGCCCGCCCTGCTGCTGGGGGCACCCACGTCCCCCCCCCGGGCACCCACCCCCCGGCCTGCCCCCCTGCGCGCTGCTGCCACCGACCCCACCGCCGCGGTGCCCTGCGGTGCTGCCCGCTCCTGCCGCGCTGGGCACCGGTGCTGCCGCACCCGGGGGGGCTCCTGGGGGTGCTGCCCCTTCACCCAGGTGCGTGTGGGGTTGGGGGGGGTCAGGGTGGTGTCACCCGCTCCTCACTCCGTGTCTCTCCATAGGGCTCCTGCTGCTCCGACGGCCGCCACTGCTGCCCTGTGGGGTCCCGCTGCACCGGGGGGGGCTGGGGGTGCAGCCCCCAGCGCTGGGACCTGCCTGCACCCCGCAGGGTGCTGCTGTGAGGGCGACGGCCCCCCTGGACAAGTGCCACCACCTCAATAAATGGTTTCTAGGACAAACCCCTCCCCGGGTTCTGTGCGGGGGAAACGGAGGCAGGAAGCAGAGAGGGGGGTTCATCTCTTTAATATATTAATGCCATGTAAGGCAGCAGCTCCCTGGCCAGGGGGGGCAGGCAGTGCCGGGGGGGGGTCCCCATGCCCCACCCACTGCCCACCCGGCCCCCGCTGGCCCCTCTTCATCCTCGCCATGTAGAAAACATTTAGAAACACGATTAAAATCCAAAGCCAAGGAGGGAGGGGGGAGGTTTGGGGAGAGGCAGTGCCCCCCCCTCAGCTCCTACGGCAGCTTTGAGGCACCGGTGGCCCGGGGGGCACTGCTGGCCCCCCCTGTCCTGCAGGGGCACAAGAGGGGACATGGCTTAGGGGGTGTGGGGGCCATACAGTTCTCCCACATCCCCCCCAACACGCAGGGTGTGAACGGCAATGTCATGGGGGGGGGGCACAGGGGCAGCAGGACCCCATGTGCAGAGCCCGGTGGCACGGCGGTCCCCAGGACATCGGACGTGGTGACCTGGGCTGGTCCCTCTGCCGGCACAGCGGGGAGGGGATGGGGGCAAGGCGCAGGGATGGGAGGGGTGGCACGGGCCGGGGTTCTATGGCGGGGGGTGGCGGAGGGACGGGGCCATGGCGGCGGTGGCTGCCACGGACGGGGGGGGCGGCCGCAGCAGGGCCCCCCCGCACTCACTTGACGTTGAAGACCATGAGCGGCCGCTCCTCCCGCTTCTGCCAGGGGCTTTTCCTGTCGCCGCCGTCGTCGCCCCCCTCGCCCGCCTCCACCAGCGCCTCCTCCTCGGGGCTGGTCAGCGAGTCCCGGGGGGCTTCACTGGCGCTGCTGCGGCCGCTGCCCCCCCCGCGCCGCCCCGCGCCGCCGCCGCCCGCCTCCAGCAGCGGGGCCAAGGAGCTGTCCTCGGGGGAGGCGGCGGCCGCGGCGGGGGGGGGCCGGGACCCTGCGTCCTCCCCGCCCACCGCAGCCCCGACGGCCCTCGGGAGGCGCGGGGGGGGCCCCGCGGGGCCGGAGCCCCGCTCCCCGCCCTGCAGGTCGATGTAGGAATGTCGGACCTGCGAGGAGCGGCCGTCCAAGGAGACGAACCAAGCCCGGGGGGGGGGCGGCCCCCCCAGCTCTAACAGCTGCTGCCCCGCCAGCGCCTGCAGCTCCCCGTTGAGCTGCGCCACCGCCGACCCGTCCAGCAGCACCGGGATGGCCACCGAGCCGCTCACCGGCTGCGGGGCGCGGGCTCCCGCCCAGTTCTCGCCTTCCTCAAACCCCTGCGCGGAGGATGGGGGCGGCGGGGGCGCGGCCGGGGGCACCCCCGTCGAGCCGGGGCCCCCCTCGTTTTCAGGGGCACCCTCCGGTTCTCCAGGGGCCAGGCGCATGTACCGGGCGGGGATGAGGAGCGTGGGCATCACCCCCCGGTACACGTCCTCCGGACCCCCACAGAGGAGGAGGGGAGCGGGGGGGGCCATGGAGGGCGGGCGGGGGGGAGGCTCGGGCAGCGGCTGCTCCGCGGGCTGCCCCCCGTAACGGGCGAACACGGGGGGCGAGGGGGGCCGGGGAGCGAAGGCGGGGGCCCCCCGGGGGTGCTCATCCGGCGGCTGCAGCCCGTCCACCGAGCGGGCAGCGCGGAGCCCGAAGGCTTCCCCGGGGCGCCCGTAGTCCTCCGGGGGGGGGGGCTGGCGGCGGCGGGGGGGGGCCAGGGTCCCGCCGGGGGTGCGGGGCCCGGCGCGGAGCTGGGGGGGGGGCCCCGGAGGTTGGAAGAAGTCCGGGCGGGCCGGGGGGGCCGCGCCGGGGGTCGGGACGTCCGTGTCCCCCCCCGAGGAGGCCGTCTCGAGGTGGCTGCCGCCGCAGAGCAGGTCCAGCTGGGACACGGAGGTGGCCTGGTCCCTGCGCGCCACGTCCAGCGGCCCCGGCAGCGGCAGCTTGCGGTGCTGCGCCCGCGGCTTCAGGCACCGCCGCCTGCGGGGACACGGGGCGGGGTCACCCCACGGGGGCTGGGGTCCCCTGGAGATGGGGCACCCCCAGGCGGGGGGCGCGGAGCGGGGGTGCTGACCTGCAGTAGTAGATGAGGAGGCAGAGGAGGATGAGGACGAGCAGGGCCAGCGCGCCCAGGATGGTGAGGAGGAAGATGGTGTGGTAGGTGGTGATGTCCGTCACCCCCGCCGCCATCGCCACCAGCCCTGGGGGCAGCAGGGACACATGGGGAACCCCCCATGAAAGCCCCCCGGGGCGGGCACCCACCAGCACTCCATGGATGGGTGTTCTCAAGCCCCCCTCCACGGACAGCCCATCCCCAGCACCACAGCTGGGGGCACCCATGGGTGCCACCCTACCTGTGCTGGGAGAGGGCAGAGCTGCTGCCCAGTATCCTAACTGGGAGGAGACGAAAGTCCAGTAGAGCTGCCGGCCTTCCTTACGGATCAGCCCCGTCCCATTCCGGACCCACAGCCCTGCAGGGACACCCCCCCCCACAGCGGGCTGAGACACCCAAACTTATCACAGCCCCCCCATCCCCATCCCCATCCCCATCCAGCGCCGGGTCACCCCCTGCCACCCCCTTCAAGCAGCACTCACCGCTCTTGGGGTCGAACCTCCAGGCTGGCACGCTGGTGGCCACCGCGGGGGCAGCGTCGGCAGCCAAGGGGACACAGAGCTCTATGGGGCCGGCCAGCGGCACCTCGGTCCCGTTGCCAGTGTAGAGGTGCACGCTGAGGGCCACCACGGGCGCCAGCTCCAGCCAGGTGGCATTGGCTGAGGGGATGAAGGATGCTCACACGGGTGGACCTCAAGGTCCTGCCCCCCCCCAACCCCCTGGTGCCCCCCCCCCGTACCGGTGCTGTCCTGCTCGGCCCCCAGGAAGGCCGGGAAGGCGCGGGCCAGGCCGGGGCCAGAGGCTGCGGTGAGGGACGCGCCGAGCTGGCTGTAGGTGGAGCTGCGGGGCAGGCGCGCTGCCCGGCGGGGGAACTGCGCCCACGGCTGCCCACGGCCACCTTGGGGACACACAAGGTGGTGGCAGCACCCAGGGGTGAGGGGTGACATCCCCGTCCCTCCAGCGCCAGCGCTCACCTGGGGAGCCCAGGAGGATCTGCACCAGGTCCTCGTACAGGATGAGGGTGGCCGGGCGCTCCGGGAGCAGGTAGAGGCTGATGGAGGCATAGACTGCAAGCAGGAGGGTGATGGGGACCCCAAAATCATCCCGCATATACCCCCATCCCTGTACCTCCATCCCTGTACCTTCATCCTTGTGCACCCCCATCCCTGTGCACCCCGTCACTGCACCCCACATCCCTGCACCCCAGTTCCTGTGCACCCCCATCCCTGTGCACCCCGTCACTGCACCCCCCCTCCCTGCACCCCCCATCCTTGCACCCCATCCCTCTAACTCCATCTCTGTACAGCACCACCCCAGCTCCCCCATGAGCGCTCCCACGTGTCCCCCCCCCCAGCAAGGTGACCCCATCGATGTCATCCCGCGCTTCCCCCCGCCTCACTGGCCCTGGGGACAAGGGCTGGAGCCCAGCCCAGCCTCAGCATGAGGATGCTCTGGGGGCACCAGGACACGGCCACCCTCTTCCAAAGGGGCCAGACCCCCCCCAACACCTTTCCATGAGGGACCCCTTATCCCAAAATCCCTTTGGGGTCCCCATTAAGGAACCAGGAAAGACTGAGATCCCACTAAGGAACTAGGGCTTCTCCATATAAGCCACCCAGTGAGGCATTGGGGTCCCCCAGTAAAGCATTGGGGTCCCCAAAGCGTGTCCAGAGCCTGCTCCAAT
Source organism: Neopsephotus bourkii (assembly GCF_033783945.1). NCBI lineage: Eukaryota > Metazoa > Chordata > Aves > Psittaciformes > Psittacidae > Neopsephotus > Neopsephotus bourkii. The sequence continues at coordinate 362,902 of NW_026902294.1, read as the reverse complement.
ACAGGCTGGTACCCCCTGACAAAGCCCCCAGTAAAGAGCTGGCCCCCAAAACCCACACCCCCAAACCCCCACACCCCCAAAAACGGTCCCCCATGAGTGTTCTCAGCCCCCCAGTAAAGAGCTGGGGTCCCCATGAATGTTCTCAGCCCCCCAGTAAAGAGCTGGGGTCCCCGTCACCCCCGAGGCCGTGGGCACTCACGTGGCAGCTTGTGGACGCGCCAGGGCACGGAGGCGGTGACGTGGCCGCGGCGGGCGGCGGTGACCAGCAGCCAGGAGCCCAGGCGGTAGGAGACGGGCAGCGCGGCGCAGCCCTCGTGGTCGGTGGCACCGGCTGCCAGCGAGCTGCGGTTGCTCAGCACCTCCAGCGCGGCCTGAGCCAGCGGCACCAGCGTCCCGCTCTCGTACACCTGCACCCGCAGCACCACCTCTGCGGACACAGGCACGTGTGGGCACGGGGCCCCCCCAGCACCCCTCCTGCTCCGCCACGGGCATCGTCCCAGCCCCTGGGAGGACCCATTCCCAGCGCAGGGGTGGGACCCATCCCCGTGGGCCATGGTCACCACCCTGGTTTGTGGGGTGGGCACCGCTCCAGCAGCAGGGTAGGGCTCAGAATGGTGGCACCCATCTTCATGGGGCATAGGCACCATCCCAGCAGGGGGTGGGACCTGTTCCCAGCAGAATGGTGGACTCATCCCAACAAGTCACAGCCACCACCTTTGCGGGTCATGGGCACCATCCTGGAAGGGAGCTGGGACCTATCTCCCCAGAGACGGGTCCCACTGTGCTGCTGCTATGGGTCCCACCACCCTCCTGGGGTGATGGCCGTGACCCAGCAGGGTGGCGGGACCCGTATCAGCGGAATGGTGGGATTCATCCTGGTGGGTCATGGCCACCATGCTGTTGTGGCCCGGGCTCTACGCCCCTGAGGTCACCGGTGCCACCCCAGCAGGCAGCAGGCCCCTTGCTGGCAGGTTTGTGTCACCATCCTTGTGGGCATCACCTCTGAGCCTCTCTCTGGGCCCACCCTGTGCCCCCCTCGAAGCGGGTGGACGGGGGTCACTGCTGTGCCCACAAGTGGGTGCACCCGGTCATGTCCCCCCCACCAGAGCCCACCCAGGCCCATTGACCCCCAACTCAGGGTGCAACTCACACGTCACAAGCTTGGGGGGGTCTCTACCCCCCTGGGCCCCAGGGCCAGGTCCCTCAGGGCAGTTCTGGGTGCAGGGCGGGGGGGGAACACTGCTGGGGGGGGGACCCCGCACCCCCCCGTGGCCCCGGCCCCCCCCCGTGCTGGCACCACCCTGCGCATGATTCCAGCACATCCCTGGCATCTGGCCCGGCTCCGGCGCCATCACCCTGGCAACGACCTCCTTCATCCCATGGCCCCGGGCGCTTCCAGGACCCCGTGTGCCCCCCAGCAGCACCCTGCACCCCCAAACCCCTCCACATCGCTGGGCAACCCCATCCCTATCCTGCCCCCCTGCCCAGATGTTGCCCAGATGTGGTGGCGGGTGAGGGGTGGAATTTGCAGCAGCTGCTTTGGTGATGCGCTGGGGGGGGTGGACATGGGGGTGTCCCCACACAGCAGGGACAGCCGGGGGGCAGGAATGTCCCCATGACCACACGCGGCCACCCACAGCTGCCCAGGGACAGCCGGCACCAGCGGCCACCCCACTGATGCTCCCTAGAGCATGTGGGGCACGGGCACAGCCTCCCCCCTCCCTACTCTCTGTCCCCCCCATTGCCAGGGGGACCCCAGAGGGTGGCACAGCCACCACAGGGCACGCTGCCCCCCCCAGCACCTCCCAGTATGACCCCATGGTGCCATGATGGGGGGGAAGGGAGCCCTGCACCCTGTCACTGAGACCACCCCATAGGGACGGGTGACGCCACTGGAGAGCTGAGCCAGCACCGGCAGGATGGGGCCAGGGCCGTGCGGGTCACGGAGCTCCCGACCCCACTGACACCACCTCGCCCCCCAGCACAGCTCGAGGAGGGTCTGGGGTGCAGCCGGGGGTGAGGGGGAGCCACAGGGACCCCAAAGAGCGATGCTGCACCCCCGGCCCACCCTGCAATAGGGGAACACCCACACCCTGCCCCCCAGCCCTGCACCCCCAGCTGCTGCCGAGGATCCCCCCCCCTCCCATCATCCTGCACTCGCAAGCCCTGTCCACCCCCCCCATCATGCACCCCATCACCCGGACCCCCACCCAATCTCCTGCACCCCCAAGCTCTGCCCAGGGCTCCCACATGCACCACGTTACACCCCTGGCATTGCACAAGGACCCCCCCCACCCTCCTGCACCCCTAATCTCTACCCATGCCCCCCCAGCCACCATCATGCACCCCATGGCCTAAGACCCCCCCAAACCTCCTGCACCTCCAATCTCTGCCCACGACCCCCCCACCATCATGCACCCCATCACCAGGCCTCCCCCATGCACCCCATCACCAGCCCCCCCCCATGCACCCCATCACCAGGGCCCCCCCCACCCTCCTGCACCCCCAATCTCCATCCACGAGCCCCCCTCCCCATCTCTACGCCCGGCACTGCCCAACACCCCCCACCCATCCCCTCCTGCACCCCTGCTCCCCCCCAGCCCCCCCCATGCCGGTGCCGGAACCGGGCGGACGGGGGGGGCAGACAGAGGGACGGAGAGCGGGGCCCGGGGGGGCGGGCGGGGATGGGGATGGGGCCGGGGCCGGGGCCGCCGCACACAAAGGCCGCTCTCACCGTGCGCTCCCGGCTCCGCCGCGCCCCGCGCCCGCCGCCCGCCCGCGGCCAGCAGCAGCAGCAGCACCGGCAGCGGCGGCAGGAGGCGGCGGGGCCGCATGGTCGCTCCGCGCCGTTACCCCGCCATGCCCGGCCCGCCCGGCCCGGCCCGGTCCGCCCGCCGCCGCCGCCGCCGCGGGGACCGGGCTCCACCTGCCGGAGCCGCCGGGCACGGCCGCAGCCCCGGTACCGGCACCGCCCCCGGCACCGCCCCGGACCCCCGCAACGCCCCCGCGACCGGCCCGAGGCATCGGCACCGCGGCACTGACCCCGGTACCGGCACCGAGGCACTGACCTCGGTACTGGCACAGCGGGACTGACCCCGGTACCGGCACCGAGGCACTGACCTCGGTACTGGCACAGCGGGACTGACCCCGGTACAGGCACTGCGGCACTGACCCCGGTACCGGCACAGCGGGACTGACCCCGGTATCGGCACCGGGGCACTGACCCCGGTACCGGCACAGCGGGACTGACCCCGGTACCGGCACTGCGGGACTGACCCCGGTACCGGCACAGCGGCACTGACCCCGGGAGAGGCACTTCGGGACTGACCCCGGTACCGGCACTGCGGGACTGACCCCGGTACCGGCACTGCGGGACTGACCCCGGTACCGGCACTGCGGGACTGACCCCGGTACCGGCACAGCGGGACTGACCCCGGTATCGGCACAGCGGCACTGACCCCGGTACCGGCACAGCGGCACTGACCCCGGTACCGGCACTGCGGGACTGACCCCGGGAGAGGCACTGGCACTGCGGGACTGACCCCGGTACCGGCACTGCGGGACTGACCCCGGAAGAGGCACCGGCACCGCGGCACTGACGCCGGCACCAGCACAGCGGGACTGACCCCGGTACCGGCATCGCAGGACTGACCTCAGTACCGGCACCAGCATCTCGAGACTGTCCCCGGTACTGGCACCGGCACAGCGGCACTGACCCCGGTGCCAGCACCAGCACCATGGGACTGACCCGGGCACCGTCCTGCACCCCGGGATCGGGACTCGGTACCGCCATGGCCCCACCGAGGTTGTCCCCACCACCGGCCCTCACCCCCCAACTTCCCCTCCACCCCAGCCCCAGCAGCCCCCCGGTACCAGCCCCTCGCACCCCATCGCACCCCCCGCCAGGGCTGTGCAGGCTCCCAGGAGCACCCCACGGGAAGCCCCACGGTGCCAAGCAGAGATTTATTGTCCGGGGGCAGTGGGGGGGTGCTGGGCCCTAGGGGCACCTCGGGGTGAGGGGAGAGGGAGGAAAGGGGGTCCCGGGGTACTCCATTAGTCCTGGGCACCCCCTGGCTCCTCAGCCTTGCCGGGCGCCAGCTCCTGCGTGTCCTCGGCAGGCGGCCGTGTCCTCTTGAAGAAACCCATCTGGAAGAGGGGCACGGTGCCAGGCACGGTGCCACCCCAGGGACCCCAGTGTCACCCCCGGGGAGCCCCACATCATCACCTCAGGGGGCACCCAGGGTCACCCTCGGGGACCCCAGCCTCACACCCAGGATCCCTCCAGCGCCATTGGGACCCCACCACCACGGGGGGGGTGTCACCAGTGTTGGCAGCATCCCCGCTGCCCACTCACCTTCCACATGAGGAGGATGAGGAGGGTGAGGAGCAGGAGCCCGGCGAGCACCCCCAGCACCACCCATGACACCGGCACCGTCCCCTCGCCACCGGGGCTGGTGCGCATCACCTTGGTGACAGCCTGCAGAGGGACGGGGGTGACACCGCTGCCACCCCCGCCTGGCCCTGTGTCCCCCTGTGCCTGTGCCAGCCCTACCATGGCCTCCCCGGCGGGCAGGGCGCGGGGCTGGACTCGGTAGGGCATGGCCGAGGTGTTGAACCAAGCCTGTGACTGGATGAGGAACTGCTTCAGGAGGTGCTCCCGCTGCGGACAGACACGGAACACATGGGGACACACGGGGACACAGCACAGGGGTGATGGCACCCAACAACCCTGCACCCGACATCCCCAGGGCTGCTCTCTGCAGGTCCCCGGGGACCACGGTGCAGAAGGGGACATGGTGGGAGCACCCCAGGGGCACAGTGCCCCCCGTCCCCTGCTGGGGACAATACCTGCTGCAGGGTGTCCATCCAGAGCAGCGCATGGACGCTCACCAGCGCCCGCTGGTCTTTGGCCAGGCCGGGCACCCGGCAGGTGATGTCCACACACGTGGCGTTGCCGCAGTCCTATGGGACACGGCGGGTGTCACCCTGACCCCCACCCCAGCGCCACCCCCCCAGCACCCATCCGGGCCGCAGCCCCCGGCCCGGCAGCGCCCGCTCACCACCAGGATGGGCTTCTCCAGCCCCGCTCCCGGCGGCTGCTCCAGGTCCCGGCGCTCCCTCCGGTGTGAGCCATCCCGGGCCGCTGCACCCGTGGGATGCGGGATCTCCAGCTGGGAGGAGATAGAGGGGACACAGACACCCCCCCACACCTTCACACCCAGCCAGCCCCCAGTGGGAGACACTGCTCCTTACCCCGGGCCATCCTACCTGCTTGGCATTGAGGCCGGGGGGGCTGGTGCAGTTCATGCCCCCCTCAGTGCCCAGCTCCAGCAGGTACAGCAGGATGCGGCCCCCCAGCCGGATGGGGATGGCGAGGTGCAGGGTGACCCCACTGACGGTGCTGGGACCCTTGTTGTGGAGCTGTGGGGGACCGTGAGGTGGCAGCGGGGAGGGGGCAAGCCCCAGGGGCCCATGGGTGCAGCACCTACCTGGTAGACGTGCTCCACCTTGATGCCGTGGTCCTCGAGCCGCCGGCTGCCCTCGGCCCGGTGCCAGCTCGCGGGCAGCACCGTGGTGGCCGGTAGGGAGTTGCTGGCAGGGGAAGGGGGTCAGTGTCCTTCAGTGTGACCCCCAGCCTCCTGTGCCCCCCCAGCCCTCACCCTCTCAGCTCCATCTCTGCCTGCGCCTCCACGGGCACCGTCACTGTCACCGATGTGTTGGTGGTGCTGGGGCTGTTCTTGCTGCAGGGATACAGTGGGGTGAGGGACGGAGCTGAGCTTGGGGATGCACTGAGGCCACCAAGTCCTGGGCGGCCAGGTCCCAGCAGTGGGCAGGGGAGAGGAGGACAAGGGGACGGGGACGGGGCACCCTCCCAGTGTCACCTCCGCAGCTGCAGCTGGAAGGTGATGGCATCCCCCATGTCCTCCAGCCCAGACACGCTCAACTCCATGTCCACAGTGATCTGCAGGCAGCGGGTGGTGGGTTGGTGACCCAGCACCACCGGCTGTGCCCAGCCCCGATGAGGGATGGTCCTGGGGGGGTGACCCCACAGCCCCTTACCCGGGCACCCGCTTTCATGGGGTTGCCCAACTCGCAGAGCACCACATGGGTCCCATTCTCCTTCCTGGGGTTGCAGCTCAGCTTCTCCTGCCCCTGTGGGGTGGGCACATGGAGAGGTGACACTCACGGACCCCCTGCCATGCACCAACCAGGCTGGGGAGATGCACGGCCCAGGCTGCCCACCCTCGGTACCCATCACCACCAGCACCCCCGTGAAGGGTGGTGGCCACCCCCGGCAGGGTGTGAGCCCCATCCCGGGCCCCTCCTGGCACCCACCGGGATGCTGCTCCTGGCAGCCTGGTAGTGGGTGCCGGGGGGCAGCAGCACCCGCAGCTCGGCCTCAAAGGCGCCTTCGCCCCTGTTGCTGGCATTGGCACGAAGCAGCAGCATGGCCTCGGCCCCGATGAGCAGGCGCCGGCTGGGCCTGGGGGGGGACACAGATGGGGACAGGGCTGCACAGCCCGGGGGGGTGCTGCCCCCTCCCACCCGCCCCAGCGCTCACGTCTCGGCGGCCAGGAGGAGGTCAGGGATGCAGAGGTTGTCCTCACCGCAGTCCTCCAGGATGATGTGGGTCTGGGGGGGGGGCAGGGGGGCAAGTGGGGAGTTGCGGGATGGGGACTGAGGAGGGGGCATCCCAGGGAACTGGGACTGTGCTGGGGATGGCAGAGGGTGCTGGGGGACACCCCAAGGAACGGGCAGGGACGGGAGGGATTGGGAATGGTGGAGGGTAGGGAGGGGACAACCTGGGGGGAATGTGTGTGACTGGGGATAGTGGGGAGTGCAAAGGGGACATCCTGAGAGGGCCTGGGGACAGGGGAGGACACTGGGTGATGCCCCAAGGAGGGAGCAGGGGCGGAGGGGACATCCCAGGGAGGGCCTGGGGGCAGCAGGGTGAGCACAGAGGACTGTGTCCCAGGGAGTGGGGGGGGCATGGGGACAGCCCATGGGAGCACTGGGGACAGTGGGGAGGTGAGGGGCTGTGTCCCAGCGAGGGGTTGGGGACAGGCTGGGGGCTGGAGCATGGGGACGCAGCTCAGCTGTGTCCCCCCTACCTGCGCCTGCACCAGGGTGTCCCCATAGAGCACCAGCCCCGGGGCCCCCTCGGGCAGTGCCAGGCTGAGGCTCAGCGCCACTGGGCTCAGCTTGTCCTTGAAGTCGGCCTCATCCTGAGGGCACCCATGGGCACCCCAATGAGCACCCAACACAGCGGGCCCCGGGACCCCCACCTGGTCAGGCTGGGGACACCACTGCCCACATCCCTGTTCCAACCCTGTCCCACCCCTGTCCGCATCCTGCCTGGGGATGCTCCTGTTTCCATCCCTGCCCCAGTCTCAGCTGGGGCCGCCACTGTCCCCATCCCTGACCCTTGTCCTGGAGATGTCCCCATCGCTCCCCCCCCGCCAGCCCGCGCCGTCCCCGTACCCGCAGGTACGCGGTGAGGTTGCGGCACACGGGGGGTGCCCCCGTGTCCAGCTCCAGCTCCTCCTGCCAGGACGCCTGGTGACCCCGCAGCAGCAGCACCCTCCGGGACAGCCGCGGCTTCAGCCGGTCCAGCTGCAGCTCGGCCTCGAGGTCTGGCACAGCGGGCAGGGGGGACCATGGCACCGGTGACACCCGAGCTGTGCCCCTCGCCCCCCCCGCTGGCGGCGGCACTCACGGATGCGCTGCGGGATGCTCTGGCCGCTGACGCTGACACAGAGCACCACGGGGAAGCTGCGAGCGGACAGCACCCAGGGGTGCTCAGGGACCTGCCCCGGGGCAACGTCCCCACAGCGGCCGCGTCCCCACCGCGGTGTCCCCAGGGCTCGGCTCACCAGCTCACACGGGTGCCGAAGCCGGGCAGGGCGCAGGCCAGGAGCTCGGGGTTCAGCCCATCAGGGACACTCAGCTGGGTCCGGGCCACCACCACCGGCTGTCCCCTGGGACACGGGGACAGAGCTGAGGTGCTGGGGACCGGGGCAGCGTCCCCCGTGGGCTGTGGCAGCACCGGAGCCGGCGCCGCGGGCACTCACCGGTACACGGCCACTTGGGCTGCGCCGTAAGCGCCCACCAGCAGATCTGTGGGGACGAGCGGGGGTCGGTGAGGGGGCAGGCGGCAGCGGGGGGCAGCGGGGGCACGGCGCTGGGCACGCACCCGAGTAGCCGTTGCCATCGAGGTCGGTGGCGCCGCGCAGGGCGAAGCCGAAGGCGGCCGGGCCGGGGAAGGGGCTGTCGAGGCGCTGGGTGGGCAGCGGCTCCAGCCCCTCGCTCTGCCCGCGGAAGATGAAGACCTGCCCGCTGCCACCGTCACCGCCGAAGGGGGCACCCACGGCCACGTCTGCGGACACAGGGGCCGTGAAAGCCCGCGGCTGCCCCAGCTCCTGCCGCTGCTCCCCCGCTGCTTTAGAGCGGGCACCGCGGGGGGGCCCTCGCAGCGCCTCCATCCCAGCCCCGTGCCGGGTGCCGGTACCCCCGAAGCCGTCCTTGTCCTGGTCCCCGAGGCTGGCGATGGCGGCGGCGAAGCGGCCGTAGGGGTGGGTGCCCGTCAGGGTCTGGGGGGGCCGGGCGAGGGGCCGCTGCAGCCCCCCCAGGTACAGGTAGAGGCGTCCCAGCTCGCTGCGCTGCCCGTCGGGGCGCCGGGCCATGAAGAGGGGGGCACCCACCAGCACATCGTCCTGCCTGCACCCAGTGCAAGGGTCAGGGGAGGGGGCCCAGGTTTGGGGTCTGGTGGCACTCGGGGGGGTGCCAGGCAGGGGCAGCACCCATGGGTGCCCCTATGGAAGGGGGGGACAGTCCCAGCTCTCACCCATCCCCATTGACGTCGGCCACGGCCACTGCGTGCCCAAAGTACGATGCCACCTAGAAAGGGTCTGGGTGAGGGGAGGCACGGGGCGGGGGGCAGGGGGGGGTTGTGCCATAGGCACCGCGGGGTGTGCTGGGTGATGGGAGGGGGGGATTCGGGTGCTGAGGGTACTGGGGTACCACGGGGTGCCTGGGCAGGGTGGCAGTGGGCAGCAGGGAGCCATGGGGTGCTGGTAGGGAGCAGTGGTGCCAGACTGGGGATCATGGGGACAGGGTGCTGGGGGTGTCTGGGCAGTGGGGTGGGTGCAGGGTGTTGGGTACCTGCTCGCTGGTGATGCCCCGCAGCTGGCGCAGGGTCACTCCCACACTGAAGATCTCCACCTGCCCAGAGCAGTGTCAGGCCCTGGCCCCATTACAGGGGGGCACGTGGGGTGCATGGAACCATAGATGCACAGAGTGGGTTGGGTTGGGTTGGGTTGGGTTGGAAGGGACCTTAAAGCTCCTCCAGTTCCACCCCCTGCCACGGGCAGGGACCCCTTCCACTGGAGCAGCTTGCTCCAAGGCCCTGTGTCCAACCTGGCCTTGAACACTGCCAGGGATGGGGCATTTACCAGTTCCTTGGGCATGGCCTTGGTGGTGTCCCCCTCATTGGGCACCCACACCTGGCCCTACTCACCTCACCCCTCGTGTTGCTCTTGTTGGGGACCCCCACCACGTACTCTGCAGGGACAAGAGCTCTGAGTGCCCCATGGCACTGGGGTGGGCACAGGGACATCCCTGGCACTGGGGTGAGCTCAGAGATTGCCCAGGGCCCATTTGTCCACCCCCCAAGCACTACCTTTGGTTTTGGGATTGCCATCGAACTCGCCCACAGCCACAGAGTACCCTGCAGGGAGATGGGCACCAGTGACCCCCTGTGCCCCAGCTCTGGGGCTGTGGGGCTGCCCCAGGCTCACTGCTCACCCCGGTACCCATCCTCGTAGTCAAAGGACACCGGCTCCTCTGTGGGGCGTCCTGGTTGCTCCGGCCACAGCAGGGACTTGCCGTGGAAGCGGGTGAGGATGGTGTCAATTCCCACTGAGTACAGGAGCCCTGCGGGACATAGGGTGGAACCAGCGCTGATGTGGCACCTGCTGGCACTGGCCCTGGGCTCCCAGTGCTGCTGTGGATGGCACCTATTGGGGTGCCCCATCCTGGGTGCCCTGATCTTGCTGTGCCCACCCAAAGGCAGGACTCACCCATGAAGTAGTACCCGCCGGGGGCACCCAGAACCAGTGTCCCGTCCTACAAGAGGAGCTGCTGTCAGCAGCCACACTGGGGTACCCCACTGCATCACCTCCTGCAGCATCCTTCCCCCCACCCAGCATCCCCAACCCAACATTCCCATCCCAGCATCCCCAGCCCAGCACCCCGACCCAGGTACCATCCCGGCCTCACCCCCTGCATCCTCCTGAGTATCCCTTGATCATCCCCAGGGTTACCCCGAGACCCTCACACCCATCTCACCCGGGTGACGGCCGCGCTGAAGCCGATCTCGCAGTACCGCTTGTCATAGACTGCGGGCACGGGGCAGGGTCAGAGCGGCCATGGGCGGGGGGCGCGCACCGCCCGCACCCGCGGCCCCACGCACCGTAGTTGCTGTCCCGGTAGGCGCCGGCCATGAGGTGGTCGCGGCAGGGCGAGTACCAGGCGACGCGCAGCGGGTCGGGAGCACCCACGAAGCAGGCGCCGGTCGGGGTGCGGAACGCCTCGTGCTGCCCGTCCAGCGCGTTCCAGTGCTGCAGCGGGGCGCAGGCCTGGCCCAGGGACGGGATGCGCTGGGTGCCCGCCCCGCCCCGCCGCCGCCCGCCGCCCGCCGCCGGTACCCACCACGAGCCTGCCCCGCCAGCTGGTGACGGACGCGCCCAGCCACTGGTGCGATTTGTAGGTGCGCAGCTCCAGGCTGCCCCGCGCCTCGCGCTCGTCTCCTGCGGGAGCCGGGAGGGGAGCGGGGGGGTGCTGGTGCCCCCCCCAGGCGCCGTCACCCCGCGGCCCCCACTCACCGGTGGTGTCGATGGGGACCGGGTCGCAGGGGGCCCCGCTGGGGGGCCAGGGGCAGAGGAAGACGGCTCCGGGCTGCTCCACGCCGGGCTGGGAGGTGTTGGCGCGGGGGGCCCCCACCACAACGCTGGGACTGCGGGGGGCAGGAGGCGGGGGTCGGGGGGGGTCGGGAGCTGTGCCCGGCCCCAGCACCCCGGGCTCCCCCCTACCTGCCCCGGGCCGTGTGGAAATCCAGGGAGAAGCCGAAGTAGCTGCCGGGGGGCCCCTTGTACGTGGCGGGGGGGTCCCGCAGGAGGCTGAGGGCAGGGCCCGAGCGCAGCGCCCCGAGCAGCAGCAGGGCCCGCAGGAGCGCGGCAGCACCCGCAGCAGCGGCCATCGCCTCCCCAAGTGCAGCCCCAGCCCCAGCCCCGGCGCGGCGCAGCCCGGCCCGGCCCGGCCCTGCCTTATCGGGGGAACGCAGCCGGGGCCGGGACAGGAAGGGAGCCCCCGCACACGGAACCACACGGGGAGGGGTGGGGGCGCACGGCCACGGTGGCAGCAGCACAAACCCGCACCCAGCACCCGCTGAGCCCCCCGCCCCGCCCGCGCGGCGGGACCCGTATCCCGGGGTGCAGGCCCGGCCGGAGGAAATGCGGTGGGGGGGGGGGGGGTACGGGGCGCAGGGGCCCCATCCGCTGTCCCCAAGGTCCCCTCCAGAGCAGAGGGAGCAGGGAGGGGCTCCCCCCTGCAGCAGCACCAGCACCAGCACTGGGCATCGCCACCAAACTGCCCGGGCAGAGGCACCCCAAAAGGGGAAGAAGAGCGGGGCCGAGCAGCGCAGGGGCTCTGGGAAAAGAGCGGGTGAGAGGATGAGTTCCAGGGCTGGGACAGCCACAGCCAGGCCTGCAGGAGGGCTCCTTGTCCTGCATGCAGGGAAAGGTGCCCAGAGACCAAGTGAGGCCTGGGCAGCACTGGAGCGATGCCAGAGCAGGGCACAGAGCTGCTGCGAGGGCTGGAGCAGCTCTGCCCTGGAGCCAGGCTGAGAGAGCTGGGCTGGGGCAGCCTGGAGAAGAGAAGGCTCCTGAAGGGGAGACCTGAGAGCAGCTCCAGTGCCTAAAGGGGCTGCAGGGAACCTGGAGAGGGGCTTGGGACAAGGGCCTGTAGGGCCAGGCCAAGGGGAATGGCTTGAACCTGCCCGAGGGGAGCCTGAGCTGAGCTCTTAGGCAGAAGCTCTTCCCTGTGAGGGTGCTGAGGCGCTGGCACAGGGTGCCCAGAGAAGCTGTGGCTGCCCCATCCCTGGCAGTGCTCAAGGCCAGGTTGGACACAGGGGCTTGGAGCAAGCTGCTCCAGTGGAAGGGGTCCCTGCCTGTGGCAGGGGTTGGAACTGGAGGTGCTTTAAGATCCCTTCAACCCAAACCAGGCTGGGATTCCTGTGCCCCTTGCCTGGTTCCATTCTGGTTCCAGGCTCACCAGGCAGGGTGGTTTTGCCACTCGCTGTGCTGAGGGCTCCTTGCTCAAACACAACCCTTTAACACCCCCTGAATGACACAAACTAAAAGTACATTTTCTCTGCGGCTGCGGAGCACAGTCCCAGTTCAGAGCTGTTTTAGTTGATGAACCAAGCATCCAATGCTGTTATTTTAGGAAGAAGCCCTGGGCTCTATCCCCATCAGCTGCAGCAGCTCCCATTCACGTCATGCAACAACCACACACATTTTTCCACAAATCATTGGTTTATTAGAAACCTTTTTTCCCCCTCATTTTACAGCATATATATATATATATATATATATAATCTTATGTGACAAAGTTAAATACAGTCTGTTTATGCCTGGTAAGTAATGACAGGTTAATTATTTTTAGCACTATTCTGGAAGTCAAACCCCCCCTCCGGGCTGCAGCGTGAAGAGTGCCAGAACGTGGATGTGGGATCTAGAAGCTAAGGAAGCCCAGCACTGAGACATTAATACTGAATCTCTTCATTATTTACAGAGAAATCGAGTCCCTTTTAGTGAGTGCTGGGGTTCAGACCTGCCCACACTCAACATCTCTCATTCAAGAGTGAGGAAGCTCCAGAGGTTTTGATCCTTTCAGTCTGTGCCTGCCCAGGAGGATGGGGAAGGGGATCCCCCGCTGCCAGCTCCCAAACCGGGCTGAGCCAAGGACCTGAATCCCAAAATCCCAGTGCCATGGGAGAGCTCGTGGCTGGAAGCGCCTCCCCGCGGTATCAGCTGGAAGAACGGAGCAATCCCTTAGGGAACACCAGGGTTAGGCCTAAACCACCTCTCCTGGCGGAGGATGGGCTGGGCTCTAAGGCTCTTCCCTCACCAGAAGGCTGCTGGCACCTGCAGTCACCCGCTGGAGCCCAGGGGGAAGAAGCAGAGACAAAGCCGGGTGTTTTACACTCTGCCCCTCCCAAGGCTGCCTCCAGGGTCCAATTCCTAGCGCAGGGACACGGAGCCGCCCCTGCTCCCTGCCTTCGTGGTATGCTGTAAAACGCTAAATGAAGATTCAATTGTCTTTTTATTTATTTTGGGTTGTTTTTTTTTTACATTTTATGGTACATAAAAACTTCAAAAATATGTGAGCTCAATAAACTATACATGCTGAAGTCGTCCTGCAGCTAGCTGCAACTCCAAAGTGGAACCTCTCCAAGTGTCTTATTTCACCTACAGCAAACCTATTTACACAAAAGCCACCAGAACAAAGTACCACTAAAAGAACTGGCTGTAAAAAATATTATTGCAATATACTACAAATGTAACCTTTTTATAGGAGCTACAAAAAGCAGCATCTTTGTTTACAGAGTTCAGTGCAATTCTTTACATTGAAAAGAAAAATCCTATAAATTAATAAGGAAACCATCAGTATTACAGAGGAAAGAGGAATTCACTTCACACACCCCGGCCACTCTCCCCAAGCCTCAGTATTGCTTTAATTCCCAAAGGGACTTTCTCCTCTCTCCCAACACCACAGGAGCTGGAAGTCAGGGAGATGTTTTCCCTCCTCTCAGGAGAAGAGTGGTCAAACCCAGACTGGAATCACTACCCCCGAGCCTCTCTGCAGCCCAGGACATGGGGCTCTGGGTCCTCGTGTAGCTCCTCTCTTCCTCTTTACAGTAAGATCTTAATTCCACCTTTGCTGCCCACCCCGAGGACAACCCCCCCAAAATCGGCAGCCAGGAACCTCCTGTGATGCCTGAAGGCTGGTGCTGGCCCAGCCAAAACCAGCGTGGCCCTGTCCTTCCCTTCACCTCCTCACCAGCATCCACAGCCGCCAGTTCCTCAGTCTTTTCTCACCCATTCCAAGCTGGATTCAATCATGCTCTTTCAATTCGATGACCTCATTAAAAGGGTTTTTAGAGATCTGTAAGCATGTATGGGATCTCCTTCATCATGTACAAGGTGGCAGAAGGGAGATGGTCAAGTGTGAGAATTAGGGAAAAGAAAACAAATACAGCCTTTCCAAGCATCCTGCTGGTCTACACGTGAAATGATTCTCCTAAGAGTGCTGCCACGTGCGCAGAGGTGTTGGGGATGTGACACGGTCCCTGGTAGTGGATATACACAAGGCTTACGGCTGACCCACCGCCTGCTGCTCCCCAGCCCTCGAGCCTCTGGCTTCTTTGGCTGCTAACGAGTGAAAAGAAATTCTCAGGCTTCACCTCCCAGCTGGATCAACTCCAAACCCCGTCCCAAAATGCACAAGATTCTCCTTCCTCCGAGGTTACTTCATTTTGTCCTTCATGTGCCGTGACTGGGTGGATGCTGCAAGTCCTGTCCTGAGAAGATGGGGTGCAGCAGAGGGTGAAGGTGTAAGGCTGTGGCAGCTGCAGCTGCAGCGGGTCTCGGGGCAAGAAGGGTTGGATAAAGAGCATGAGGAACAGGATGGAAAGTGAAGGGGCCGGGATGAATGGCTGACGCCGGAATGATGTGGATGGGGTGGCTGGCTAGAAATGTAGCAGGGTGCCCTGGAATAATGGAGTGGGTCAAGTGGGATAAGGAAATCGGTGTCAAGTGGGGCTGGGGTATGTGGTGAACCTGAGCGAGGGGCTGGGGATGGGGGTGTGGGTGGATGCCGATGGCGGCGGCGGCAGCAGCAGCGTGGTGCTGCAGGATGGCATGCTGCACCGTGGTGATGGACGTGGCTGAGGCCGCTGGCGGCTGCTGGATGTGGATGGGCTGCAGGGCAGGCGCTGCCGGAGCCAGGGCTGCTGAGGCTGGGAAGGCCTTGACCTGCTTTGCCATGAGCTGCTGCTGGATGTGCTGCTGCGCAGCTTGCTGCAGCTTACTGTACTTCTCCATCTCCTCAGGTGTAAAAGTGATGGGCTGGCTCTCGAGTGGTGCTAGAGAGGAATCTTCTCCTTCCCGGTCCCCTTCGATGCTTGGCTCGCCACCCTGAGGCACGTAGCCAGGAAAGTGCTCGACATCTGGAACTAAGGGCATCATACTGGTTTCCACTGGGACTGGCTGGTTGCCCCCATCCATAGGTTCTAGCCCATCACCATCGCCCGGCTCCGAGAGGAAGCTGTGTGGCATAACCAGATCTCCAGACCTGAAGCACTCGGGGAGCGCCGGTGCCTCGAGGGGAATGGACCGCATTTCCATAGCAGATTCGTCCCGTTTCTGCTCATCCAGAGGCTTGTCCTGAATCACCATCACCACTTCTTCCAGGAGAGACTGGCCACCCAGCTGAGCCTCCTCAATGCCCTGGGAAACCTCCTCAACATCCGACAGCTCTTGCTCCTCGCCCCTCTCCAGCCCAGACTCCTCGTACCGTTTGGTGTTTGGCTTCCGAACGGTTGGCAGTTTCCCAATTAAGGGGAGAACTGGTTTGCTGCCCAAGGAAGGAGGAAGTTTGGGGCCAAAGTAGCCCTGGGGAGGATCCTTGAGCTTTATTCCCACCTTGTTTGCCCCTGGGAGCATCTCATCAGGGATGCAGGGCTTCTTCTCAACCTTCTTGGACTGAATCTTTTCCAGGAGCAGCTTTGCAGTGACAGAGTTTCTCTCCTCATGGCTGCCATCCCCTTCCGAGGCCCTGCCTGTGCCAGAGCCGCTGCTGGTTTGGGAGAGTGAGCCAGACCCTTTCAGATCCTCTCCTTTGCCATCCTCTTTCTTCAGCGAGCATCCTTCACCTCGGCCTGTACGGAAATAGTGTGGAGACTGTGAGCGGTAGATTTTGGACCTGATGAAGTCTCTCCTCCCAGGTCTCCTCTCCTCGGGACTCTCATGGCCTCGAGAGCCCTTCCGTGACAGGGACCTCTGGGAGTGGCTCCTGGCGCTGCGGCTGCGGTCCCTGCTGTAGCTGCGGCTCCGTTTCCAGCTGCGCTCCGTTGCACTGCGGCTCCTCCTCTTGCTCCGGCTGCGGCTGCAGCTGCTGCTGCGTGTCCTGCCCCGGCTCCTCGTGCGTGACCTGCCTCGAGGGTGCGTTGTGCTCCTGCTCCGGCTCCTCGACCTGCTCCGGCTGGAGCTGTAGTCGTCGTCTGAGGAGGAGTACTTGTGCCGCTTGGATCTGTGACTCGAGCTGTTGTAGTCAGAGTCATCCTCCGAGTCATTGGACCGCTCTGAGTGGCACCTTGACCGCTCGCTGTAATCGCTGTAGCTGTCCTCTGAGTAGCTCCGCCGCCGGCTGTGGCGGCTGTAGCGGCTGTGGTCTGAGGAGCCCTCGGAGCTGGAGGAGTAGGACCCGCGGGAGGAGCGCCTGCGCTCGGAGCGGGAGCGGCTCCGGGACCGCTCGCTGCCGGAGTCATCCTCATCGCTGTAGTGCGAGGGGGACTCCTGCCGGCAGCGCTTCCCGGGGGAGCCCTCCTCGCTGTCGTAG
The DNA here is from genome assembly GCF_033783945.1 of Neopsephotus bourkii. Classification (NCBI taxonomy): domain Eukaryota; kingdom Metazoa; phylum Chordata; class Aves; order Psittaciformes; family Psittacidae; genus Neopsephotus; species Neopsephotus bourkii. The sequence goes on along the minus strand of NW_026902294.1, from coordinate 346,222 downwards.
TCCCCGCTGCTCTGCCGGCTCCTGCGGGCGGCCCTGCCCGGAGCAGGGCCTGAACAGCGCTGTCTTGGAGCGGGGAACTGCTGCGGGCCAGCCCTGTGCCTCCTGCTGCAGTGCTCCGGACAGGAGTTACCTCCATCCTCTTTCTTACCGCTGCTTCCCTCTTCCGCAGACAGAGACTTCCTCTGGGACTCCTGGGAGCACCGCTTTCTCCTCGGGCAGTGCCCACACTCCTCGGCCAGTTCCGTTTTCAGGGCCCGCTCCGATTCAGTTGAAAGACAGGACTTGCCTTTTTTGTGCCGGTGTCTTCTCCGTTTCTTGGGTTTCTCTTCCCCCAGGTCAGTTTTCCGGCCCTTCTCATCAGCCTCCTCCTTGTGTTTCCGTCTGTGTTTGCTGGACTTTTTGTGCTTCTTTTTCTTTTTGTGTTTATGGGACCTGCCAGATTTGCTCTTCCCCATTATGCTTTTACCACCCTCTTCTCCCTGTCCCTTACTAACACTCACCAAGCTGCACTCCTGCTTGTTCTGGGAGCCACAGTGGGACAGAGAGTTGGTTTCCATTCTCAGAGCAGAACTGTTGGCTACGCTTTCTGCCTCCTTGGCTTTGCTCATCTCACCAGGTTCTGTGCTCTGACCACTTTCCTTACAAAGTCCCCCTGGCTCCTTGGGTTTCTCTGCCCCTTTGCCTTTACCATCTTTATTGCGAGAGAGCTTGAAATCAAAATACAGGGGGTTACAACTGTACGAAACCGACGGTTCTGCTTTGGTAAATATGAGAAGCTCTGAAGGCCACTGGAGGGTCGTACTCTCATCTTTACTCAGAACAGGGAAAAAAGGTCCTGTGGGATGCTTTGGTCCTTCAGAGACATTCTTACAGCCCGAGGCAGGCTGTGGGGCTTCTTTAGCAGCGTCTGGCTCAGGGGGGTCGCTCTCTGGCAGATGTTTGCTCTCCTGCACACTCGCATTTTCCAGGACTTCTTTTAGCTCAGTTTTGCTCTGCTGAGCTGTGCTTTCAGTAGTGCTCTGCTCCTTCTGCTGCCCCGTGCTCTCAGCAGCCTTCTCCAAGTGCTTGCTGGGTTTGGGCTTTGGAGAACCACCCTTTTTCACTTCATGGGTGTCTTTTTTGTTCACATTTTCAGCTTCCATTTGCTCAGTAGACTTCATGAAAAGCAGGAATTGAAAGTTAGGCTTCACTTTACAATGGGCTGGGGGAATATAGTGGTAGTATTCTGGTTCAATTGCCATTGGTCCATCTTCTCGTCTCATCTTTTTTAGTTTTGACAAAGTAGTGGCTAGAGACCCACTGTCTTTGTCATGTTGGTCATCTTCCTCTGCCTTGCCATCAGAGTTATTTGTGCTTTCACCCTCACCAGATTTCTGCAGGCTCCCTGCCTCTGAGGACCCTTTCTCATCAGCTTTTCCTCCATCTGCAGCATTCGATTCTTCCACATGGTCCTTGAAAACAGAAGCTATGGTCTCAAGCTTTACTGGAGTCTTCTTTGCAAAGGAAAAAGACACACCTATCTTCTGCAGGGGAGTTCCCGAAGTACTCTTGATGCCAAAGCTGATTGCTTGTGCTCCCTGGATGGGCATCTGGCTTGGTGTAACAGTGCCAGCAACTTGTCCAGTGTTTAAGAAACCTCTGTCCATACTCATCTCTGTAGCTTGGCCAGAAGTTGACTGGATGAAAGAGCTGCTGTTGGCTGCAGAATCATCACCATCATCTCCACCTTCCTCATCCACAGCCACCGTGGTGGTTCTGAACATGGGGCCACTTCCAGGAGCACTGTATGAACAAGTTAAAACAGAGGAAACAGCTGACTGCCACCTGTATATCCCTGCAGATGGATCCACGCCTCATTTTAAAAGTCTTCTACACAGAGCTGTGGCTGCCCCATCCCTGGCAGTGTTCAAGGCCACGTTGGACAGAGGGGCTTGGAGCAACCTGCTCTATAGAAGGTGTCCCTGCCTGTGGCAGGGGCTGGAACTGGAAAAGCTTTAAGATCCCTTCAACCCAAACCAGTCTGGGATTCTAGGATTTCAAGTACTCTGGTATCCAAAAATACACATTAAAATAGCATCACACAGCCATTTGTTAATAAAAATAACTAACTGAAGAAAACATACTGCTGGATAAAGGCATTTGGGGACGCTCTGGACTATGGCTTCAGGGAACTCACTCCCACCAAAACCACAGCATGGGGTGTGGCTTGCCCTCCAAACCTGTGTGCTATTACAGGAGCCAGAATGGCAGCACAGCCCAGGCTGCAGCCCCAGGCAGGGCTCACACACAGGAGCCCTGAGGGTGCTCAGGATCACCCCACTCACCACTCAGGCTGCCTCCTCTGCTCAGCCAGCTCGTGGAGGCGCCGCAGGGCCTTCTCCTGCTTCCTTTCATCTTTACGTGACCTTGAAGAGACGTTGCGAGCGAACTCCCTCTGCTTGAGATCCTTCAACCTCTGAGGCAAAAGAAAGCAGGAACGGATTAGGTCAAAGTGGGCTTGTGGTAAAGTGTCCAAAAGCAGCTCTGCTGTCGCACTGGAAGTGCACTGTCAAGCCCCTCCCCAGGAACATTTATTGAGCTAGGATGGAGCAACAGCATCATAGCTCAACAAACCACATGGAGCACATTGCCATCCTCCCAGTAGCTAAATGAAAAGACAACTGTTGATCACTTTCCCTTATTTCAAGTCTGTGTATCTGCAAATCCAATCAACACCACTGGTTTTCTTTAGCATGTACAATAAAGCTGATTTCAAAGCAACAAGCAAATTCTGGAAGGAAAAGGGGAAAAATAAAGGAATGGTTCTGCTGCTCTTGCAGGGTGCAGATGTACTTGACAAAGAGCACACGACAGACGTCTGAGTAGCATGGACAGAGAGGGATTAGCTGGTGCAAGAGTTATCCAAGTATTACATCTTCCAAAAGCAATGTACAAATTACATTGGAGAAGGTGCCCAAAATCCCATGCAGATGACTCCAGCAAGCAAAGAAACAATACAACATACACCACAAACAGTTACTTGCTTTCCTGACAGTAGTTCTGAGATGGGCTCTCAAGAAACAAAACACTCTAAAATGCTCTTTTGGGTTTGGATACTTGAGAGAGCAGAACCACCAGATGCCCAGGAATCCTGGCACAGGAGGAAGTCAACCAAGCCCAAGGGATTCCAAATGTCATAATGTCAGAGGAAATCTAGAGCTCCAGGTCTAATAGGAATGGAACATCCAAGACTATAGGAAATGTTTGAAAGCCTTTGTCTCAAAGCACTAGGAAAGAGGCTGCTCTTTCTCCTCTGCATACATGGCAAAATTCATGAGGCTTTTTTAGAGCACTGTGCAGAAGTTCAAGTGACAGAAAGCAGCAAGGAAAGACTTTCCCACCCAAACAGATTTTTCTTTTTTGGTGCACTATGTGAAACCCTTCCAAAAGGCCCAATTCCAGGAAGGATCATGGAGCCAGCTTCTGAGGAAGTTTCACGTTTTCAGGCACTTCATGGAAGGCCTGAAACACTAAAGGGATCAAAGCAGTAGTCACTTGAGAAAGCTTCTTGTACAAGTTGGACAAATCATCGGTGATTTGTAAATACACCTGTGGCTGCTGACTGCCTCTTGGATGGAGCAAAGTCAGCACAGAATGGTTTGTGTTGGAAGGAACCTTAAAGCTCACCCAGTTCCAACCCCCTGCCCAGGCAGGGACACCTTCCACTAGACCAGATTGCTCCCAGCCCCATCCAAGTCAGGCTGGACCACAGACAAACAGTGGATCTGAAAACTAACCCAAAACTCAAATGAGAGGCATTAAGTTGTCCCAATGTAAAGAGAACATTGCTTTGTGAAAAAGGGGAAAGATTTGACAAGACAGGATTTTCTTACCTAATGGTATTTACTAAATATGGTTGAGTGCTGCCAAATTCAGAGGGGAAGACACACAGAAAAAGCTACAGCTATAGACACTTGCAGAAAGAAACTCACTCTTGTGATCTGGCCTCCAAAATTAGAAGGGTTTGCTTTCAATACATCGGCTGAAAACGTCCCATCACAAAGAAGAAAAGAAAGTAAAAATGTAACAAGAGTGGAAGAGAGGAAAAAATACAACAAGCAAGGGTTAGGGCCCAGGCTGCTGCTGGGGTGTGAGCTACTCTACCGAGCAGGAATGAGCCAGTGAAGCTACAGGACGGAGCTCAGGGAGTCTGGAGCAGGAGCGGGGACACATACACACATACACGCTCAGACACAGCAATGATCCCACCTGGAACAACAGAGCTACTTTCACCAGGACAAGTAAAGGGCTCCAGGGTTTTGTGGTGTATGTTCAGTGCTGAGGAGTGATTTTTTTTCCGAGAAGGAGGAAAAAAAAAAAAGACAAAAAAGAAGTGGGCTAAGCAATGCCATCAGCTTCTTCATGCTGATTCAAAGAGCAGCTCTAAATGCTTCAGGAAGTTAAAGTTACCAACAGCTGACAGAACTACTGCACTGGGGTTTGATGCCAAGTCTCTCAACCACTCATCCCTTTGCAAAGCACATGGCCTGGCTATTTACCACAGAACGAACTGTGACCTTTTCCTTTGGAGAGGAAGGTACAGTAGTGCACTGGGAAACCCAACCCCAGCCATGGCTGTAAATATCTCCCAGGAAAGCAAACAGGCTCCAAGCCTGTTGGTAATGCTGTAGCTGCTCATGATGCCTTCATTACAACAGACAGCTTTAATGGAAACAGAATTAAATGCCCATTTCCTTCGATGCTGATCTTTGTGCGTCTCTGCTCCCCAGACCTCCCACTCTCTGCATGTATCAACTAGAGGTGATGCAGCAAATCACTGTCCTGGTGCCCTGTGACTCCAGCACAGGCCATACAGCAACACCCAGCCACACCAGTACCAGAGCCCTTCTAGGTGACACACCATCAACCCTGCTTTCAAGGCTGCCAAGAGTTTACTACTCCCCAAACGAGGGAGAAGTTGGTCTGATTTTGGGAAGCTGACTTTGCAAAGGACTAAGATCTCAAGGCCGAGTTTCTTTTTGTTGCACACCAGAAGGAAGAAGGGTCTTGCTGGCGATAGAAAAGCTCCACAACTGCACTGGGCCATTCCCCTGGGAATGTAAAATCATAGAATCCCAGAATGGTTTGGGTTGAAGGGACTTAAAGCTCATCCAGTTCCAACCCCCTGCCACAGACCAACACTGAACTTACAAAATAGCCAGAACTTTTCAAGATACCCTGTCAATGACTGTCACCTCACTCACTGTGCATCACTGAGTCCAGTCATTTACCCATGCAGAGAACGGTGGATAACCAGGTAAGCACAGCTATGCCCACCCTACACCCCAAACCTAACTGGGGTGAAGCAATTAAAAGCCTCAAGTACAGTTTCACAGCAGTAAAAGCGACGTGTGGAAGCACTGAAATGCTTTTTGCTCTACTCCAGGGCTCAGCCTTCCCACAAAGCTGTTGCAAGAGAATCGATATTTAAGCTTGGCTTACACTAAAGAAACTTCCATCTAATCCTTAGGCAAAGGTTCATGATTTTAATCCTCCAAAATCTCTAAATTACTTTCTGGACCACACCACATGTGTGGGTGCTCCTCCTCCCCCCCCCCCCCAGCAAAGACATTTAGTCAAGGATTTCATGTAGCCGCTGTATCGTCCTCAGAGGGCTTCTCACTAACTCAGGAACAGGAGCCCTGGGAGCCCATCTCCAGGTGAAAGCAGCCTCTTCAGGTCTTTGCACAGTGCTCAGCAAAGCTATCATTCCTGCAAGAGGATTAAAGCCACCAGCCTGCATTACATCAAACACACAGCCCTGGTGTTACTAGAGGACTTCCACATTAGCAAGCTTTTTTTCTTCATCGGCAGTGTGTTTTCTGAGGAAGCAGCAACCCACTTCCACACTGTACGATGAGAGTGACCATGAAGCCAAGAAATCCTATTCTGCTGGGTTGTTATTTCAGCTCGAAGGGCCACATCAGTGCCCACAAACAAGGACACAGATCACCAGCACTTCAATAGGCTGCCCAAATTCCTGCCTGCTAGCAGCAGCACTTCAGTGCCTCAAGCCTTTCTTCAGCTTGGAATTGTGTTTCCAATTAATAGCTGCCACCCACCTCAGCTGTGTAACAAAGCATAGCATTTTAAGTTTTCAGCCTTGTTTCTAACAAAATTACTCAGAAGTCTCCAAACGTCCATGGGAATGCAAACTGAGCTTCTCAAGAACAGGTTTTCTGTAAGATCTGCTGCTACCTCAGTGCTCCAGCACAAAGGGGTCCTCGACCATCTCCCAGTGACCGCATAGCTCAGCAGTGGCCAAACTGGCAAACACCACCATCACCTTATGGTTCCCTTCAAGCTGGCCTCAATGAGCTGCACTCGGGCATCAGTGAAAAGCTCCAGAGAGAGCCCATCAAGGACACGTGAAAGGGGTGAAAGGAAAAGGGAACAATGAGGATCCAGGAGCTGTTGTAACAGCGAACCCCTCAGCACATGCTGTGGCGACCATGCCAGAGGTTTTGCTGGTGGGATGGTGTGGAGGGAAGACCTGTCCGGTACCCAGCTGGAGGGTATGGCTTTCCAGGTTCTGATAAAGGGATTTCCCATGTTTTAAGTTGACAAAGCCACGCAGTTTCACTGAACTGAGGCCCATTCAAGAGGCATTCTTTGCCTAAAACTGCAGAACAGAAAGTGTTATTCTCAGAATAAAGCCCTCTGCTACACTGCTTTGCTAGACCTGCAGATCCTAGCCTTCCATGAGAAGCCTTCATTCAAGAGAGCAGGACAGACTTTATGGGAACCATGCACCATGAGATTTCAGAGTTGGTTTGAGACAGGAGACAGCTTGTGGAACAGCACACAAGGGTGGCAGAGCCTGATCCTCCCCTGCTATTGCTGCCAAGTCTCTCTGCCAATCCCTATTAAAGGATAATGCACTTTCCATTGCATGCCAGCACATCGCTGCCTTCCTGAACTTTTGACATGTGCTTGATTCTCTGCCACAAAAGCTTATAGGAGCAAACTACACCATTAGCTAAGTAAGAGCTCAAAGGATGGCAACCTTTACAGTTTCACAGGAGTGAGAACACAAGCCCTGCTTATTTCTGGTAATCAACATTCTCTGCATGCTCAGAAATGAAGTGGAAAGAGCAGAGGGGAAATGGCACAAAACTGCAGCTTCATTTCATCTTAATTTCTTCCCCGACACCTTGGTTTCAACTTAGGAAAACATATCCTGTGTTAATGGCACACGGATACCCCAACGCCAGTGGTCAGTGCCCAGGCCCCACACAGTCATAGAACGGTTTGAGTTGGAAGGGACCTTAAAGATCATCCAGTTCCAACCTGGAAACCAGCTTCCCAGAGAAGCATCTGGAGGTCTTGGTGGACAGCAAACCACCATGAGCCCTTGCAGCAAAGAAGGCCACCAGTTCTACCACCAGAGCACTGCCAGCAGGTCAAGAGAGGTAACCTTTCCTTTACTCACTGCTGGTGAGGGGTATTGGTGCTGAATACTGATTTTATGGAGCATTCTCCCTGCAGCAGGGCTCTTCTCCAAATCCATTTACCATCAGCAAGCAAGCAGCTCGACAACTAAAACTGGGCTGAGAAAAACACTACGAGGTTTTCTGAGGGTAGAAAAGCCTCCCATGTAGCACCCACTGCCTTGGAGATTCTCTCTCCAGTTTCCTACATCCAAGCTGTGCTTGAAGATATTTAGTACTGGAAAGCACAAGTGCAAATCTCCCCAGATCAGGGAGTTCAGGGTTTGGATTTAGACGACTCATCAGCCACAGCAGGGACTGCGCGGGTAATTTTATTGTGCTTTAATAGATTTCTCCAAATAAATGAGGGCATGAAGAGAACTGCAGAGCTATAGTCTCAGTTCTTGGGTTCCATCCTTTTTCCCAAAGAACTTCTTTATGGAAATACATTCCCTTTGTCCTTTTATAAAGAGAATCTATGGAGAATTCAGCTACATAAAAGCCTGCATTTCAGTCCTGGTCAGAGCTCTCACAGTGCACATGGCAGAGGCTTATAAAGGACCACATTTGGTGTTCACAGGGAGTGTGGAAGGAGAATGTTTTTATTCTGTTGGGTCAGTGACTGAGGGAACAGCTCAACCCTTCACTGGGATGTGAGCAGGGAAGAGGTGAAGCTCTGTGAGACTGTATATAAATTCTTGATGAAGTAAACTAAGAGTAAGAGCTGGCTGCAAACACCACATTACTTACATGTGAGGTGATTCCAACTCTAAGGATTTCTGCAACATCCCAGGCAGGGGTCCTTCATAACCTACCAGTCCTTCTACTTGGCAGGGACCCCTTCCACTGGAGCAGCTTGCTCCAAGCCCCTGTGTCCAACCTGGCCTTGGGCACTGCAAGGGATGAGGCAGCCACAGCTTCTCTGGGCACCCTGTGCCAGCGCCTCAGCACCCTCACAGGGAAGAGGTGAGTTCATTTTCTCTCTTGCAGGGACACCTCCATGAACTCAAGTCACTTTAATTCCCCTGGCCTCCCCGAGGAAGGACTGACCATTTGGTGACTAGAGAGGGTCACTGCTCTTTCAACCATCTGTACTTCTCATTCCAAGAAATAACCTCATTTAAGAAAATCTAGGGCACAACGCTGCACGCCTCCAGCAGGACATTTCCAATGACTTCAACAGCCAATGATTTGTGATGAGAAACTGAACATGATTTTCCCTGTTAAAACAATCAAGAAATACTGCCTTTTGGACAGAAAGGTGTTGAGGTCGATTCAAATAAACCCAAATGCTACATGAAACCAATGTAGTCAGGAAATGATAATAATAAAACCTCCCCTTTAATTGTTTGGTGTTAACAAGTTGGTCCAGAATTTATCCGGTAGGGATCAAGCCACTTACCTATCATCCCTGTTTCGCAATAATCAGGAGTTCCTTCCTGGAATACAAGACAGTGTCTTTATAACTGGAGAGTGGAAAGGGATCTGAGGACGGAACAGCTATTTCCAGGGACAGCCTAATGCTCACTGAGCCGCAGAAGGAACAGGCAAACACTTCCATGGCATGTTGATGCATAGTTCAAAATACTTAAAAGCAAAAATGATCCTGTGGAAATCTTTCCAACAAGCTTAGGAAAAGGCAAAAGGAAGCACTGATGCCTCAAGAATTACCACTGAGAAGACGAAACACTGCAGATAATATACACCAAGCTGGTTTCCTGCGGTCAGCTAGTGCAACATCTTTCTAAGAGCCCCCTCATCAGCCCACTTTGAAGAGAAGTTGATGGTTTTCCTCAAAACATTTATGGAACATTGCCTTCTTCTCTAAAGAGGCAAAAATCTGAAACTTCATGTGCCACATCTTATTAAAAAGAATTTTTTCTTTAAACTACCTTAGCATTTAGAGTAGACTGTAGGAAATGAGCCTTCCTTGAGCAGCAGCGGTCAGCAGCAGAGGGCTGGTGTTACTGACTGAATTCACCTTCACCATTTCAGGTAAGTTTCGAGCCCACTCACTGAACACTGACCCAAGAGGGTGACACACATTTCATGGCATAAAGCTGGACCAGCAGTTTTTTTCCCTAAGCAAAGAATGACTGCTGCTTTGTATAAATCCCTGTGTGTCTAGAAATTAACGCTGGGTGACAGAGTGAGTTTGAGGGTTCATTTTCTCCAAAGCCTGCTTGAAGTTACTGCAATGGATCAATATTATCCAAGAACATCAGTTCCTTTAAAATAACTACCACCCTGTGTGTTCCCATTACATTTTCTTGCAGGTCACTCTTCTTGTGCTCCTGCTGATGACTCCTTTCATACCAATGACGGCTGGTTGTCTTTCACAGGTTTATTGTTTCTCCCTCCACAGCATCTCTAGATGCTAGAAAAACTCTGGACCTTGCCAACCTTATGAAATCCCAGCCTGGTTTGGTTTGGAAGGGACCTTAAAGCTCATCCAGTTCCAACCCCTGCCACAGGCAGGGACCCCTTCCACTGGAGCAGCTTGCTCCAAGCCCCTGTGTCCAACCTGGCCTTGAGCACTGCCAGGGATGGGGCAGCCACAGCTTCTCTGGGCACCCTGTGCCAGCGCCTCAGCACCCTCACAGGGAAGAGCTTCTGCCTAAGAGCTCAGCTCAGGCTCCCCTCGGGCAGGTTCAAGCCATTCCCCTTGGCCTGTCCCTCCATCCCTTGTCCAAAGCCCCTCTCCAGGCTTCCTGCAGCCTCTTTAGGCACTGGAGCTGCTCTAAGGTCTTCCCTTAAGAAGCCTTCTCTTCTCCAGGCTGAACCAGCCTCACACCAGTCCCCCTATTAATCACCCAAGGGATTTAAACAGGAGCTAACACAGTCGTACTGCATCACCACCTGGTAAGAATGTGACACAAACAAGTCCTTCAGCCTCCTAAATAGATGCATGTCACTGCACTCAAGTTTCAATCCAGTTGATGGAAAGCTGCAGGTGAAGTTCACTGCTATCGGGTAGCACAACTGTGCCCCCAGCTCTGCCAAAGCAGCCCCCTTTCACAGCACAAAGTAAAGGACTGACTTTCTGCTCTTAATTCTAACAAACCACAGTTCATCACAGTACTCAAACAGGAACTGCCCAGCCAGGAGCATTCCTGTTAACACTCTGAGTTATCACATTCTATACTAAATAAATGGGGGGAAAAAAACCCAACTCATACTCTGTAATGCCATAATCTTAGTCTTAATCTGTTGCTTCACTGCTATTTCGCAAGATCTAGTACTCGACAGCACATCCTCCTGAAGTTATCAGCATATGAATGATTGTATCCTTGGAATTTATCAGTAGCAACATTCAAAAACCTCCTCTTGAGTTTTCATCCCGAGAGGAGCACAACACTGCTACCTGCTGTATAGCTGCCTCAAACAGTTAGATGAGGCTAACACATGAACTTGCAGTGTTTACTGTGCAGTCTGAAGTACCATGTAGATACCATGGTACATCCCTACCTTGGGAGCAAAGTCAGTTCCACAGGGATTCTGAATCATCCTTCTCCCAAAGGTTAAAGAATTTGGGAAGTGCTCCTTTTTTACAGTTCCTTTGCCACAGCCCATGATTTCCCAGTCTGCTTCCAGCAGCTTGACAGAACACAGACTGAAGTAATGAACAGGTACATGTGGCACATAAGCAGCAGCTGCCAAAGCTGCACTACGTTAAAAGCTGATGCAAACTGGAAGCCCTCCCTCCCCACAGGTCCGCTCCCCAGTTTAACAGCAGCCAATTTGCTGGGTCATTCAAGATCAGGCTCCTCCATGCCAACCATGGGCTGGCTTTTGTGTTTGCTGGGTTTTTAAATACACGATGGCATAAGAATCTGAACCAGTGACATAAACCACCTATTTCTGGGGCTGTAAGGAAAACAAATACACTGGGGAAATTCAAAGTGTTAACCACAAACAAGACCACTGCAGTGAATATCAAACTGATGAACTGTGCTATCAACGCTTGTTTTTACCTGCTTGTGAGCGTGATCATAAGAGTTGATGTGGTTGTCAAACTCTTGATGCTTTTGGTACTGCTTGTCACAGAGTTCACAGTAGAAGTTTGCTCTGAGGTCTTCCAGTGCCTTGGCAATTGCCTTTTCTTTATCAACATAATCCTGCAAAATTCAGACACACAAACAAAGCTTCTGTTAAACTTCCTGGAGAACAAATGGGAAGATGATCTTCTCCTGAGATACCAGCACGTGTGGTGCTGATGGCAGTTTTGTGGCTGCAGGAGGAGAGCTGCTCAATTGTCAGAGATGAAAAGTGAGGTTCAAAGCCTCAAGCTCCCACACAAACAAACTGGCAGCTGCCGGCTCACAGAAGATGTGCAAAATACTCATCAAACCAAGCAAGAGCGTGGCTTTTGGTACAAAATCTTTGAATTTCAATGCTGATACCTCCTCCATTTTGAGTGCTAACAGATGTCTGCTTCATCTCAGTTTGTCTGCAGTTCAACAGGGAGGAACAGGGAGCTGGGGCTGGCAAAGCATGGCACAGAAACCGTGGAGATTAACTCACTCCAGCGTAGTTTTACAGTCAGAGCAATCCTCCCAGGAGCAATGCTGTCCATTAAGCTGAGCTCCAACACAGTGGTTACACTGGGAGGAGGTACAGGGAGTTGCCAGTTAGTAAAAGAGGGGGAGACCACCTTAGAGGTTGCTGACAGTACTTTGTTTCCTTGTATAATTCACCATTAGGTGCAAACCGAAGCTCCAAGCACAGGAGGTCTCAGCTGGCAGTGGTCACATCCTCCCTTCTTCAATTACAGTCCCATCAGCAAAGTTAATATAACACCACCCAAACCCCAAGCCAGGGCAGGTTTATCTGAGGCACACAAAACCAAAGCTACAAATGCTGCATTAAAGTGTGCTGTGCTACCATCAGCATAGCCCATATGGCCAGTTAGAAAAGGGACTTCAGCTGGGATAGGGAGAAATTCTAGAATTCAAAATAGCCTAAGATGTGAGAAAAAGCACTGAAGAGTTTAAGAGATCCCATCTTCAACACAAACTTCTTATGAGGAGTTTCCTCACGTGAGCAAGAGCCGGTAGCAAATATTTAAGAATGAACTACTATGAAAGCTCTTGTCCTTTCCAAGATCTTGTTCAAGGCAGCATGATTGCTGCCTCAGCAAAGTGACATTCAAGTACTGCCGAGCATGTTTTCTATCATGCAAAACTCATGTAAAAAGTTTCAACGGGGGAAAAGATCTGAAAAATTCTAGTGCTAAAAAGCTGTTCACCTTCTAACTAATAAAACCTATTTCAGGTTCCTGCCTCTATCTATCGCCAGAGCCCCTTGTTGAGACATCATCAACGCAGCTTCACAGAGGCTTGAGCCTGAGGCTGGTCCCTAGGAAGACAAGGGAAACAGAGCAGCGTGAGCTCCCCAGAACAATGACATGTAAAGTCCCTCCGAAACGCTGACCAAGCTTCCTGCGCCATGTGCCGGGGTTTTGTCAGGAAGCATCCTGTGGCTCAACAATGCAAACACAGCCAGCTGAAAGCTCAGGAGCACTACAAAAGGAGGGAATTAAAGAGCATTTCTTGCTTGCTTCTTGGTTGTAGAGTTCTCTGAGTTTCCTTTGAGACTCACTGAATGGCTCATCAGGATGCGGCCGCAGTTGGCAGTTGCATAATGGACTCCTGCAGAGCAGTGGAAAAATGAGGCTGGCAGAGATTTTCCGCAGATGAAACCAGACAGGCAAGAGCCTGAAGTTAAAGCCCACTGATGATACACAGCAGAGCTGGGAGAGGCTGCCACCAAGCTCCTGAGGGGAAAAAAGCCTGGGCTGAATAGCAGCAGGGAGACAAAACAGTCTTGGAGAGCAACATACCTTCAAGTGCGTTAGAAAGACAACTGCAAAACTCAGGGACTTCCCCATAAATCACACTGCAGACCCGAGCTAAAGCATCGTGCTATGCAGCTCACACACCAACCAACCACTCTGAAACCAAGGAATGCTTCCCACCTTACAGCTGCTGCGTGACGGGAGCAGGGGGGTGCTGCAGGAGGGAAGCAGGCTTTGGGCCACTTGCTGATGAGAAGGGTCCAAACCTTCCCTCTGCAGCCTGCCCATGGGAACTCCAACATTAATGCCCTGGGTCAGTACCTTGTATTTCTGCCTCAGCTCCTCAGTGTCCTCCTTCTCCACCTCAAGCACTCGCCTCCGCTCGGTGGCGTCTTCGGCGTAATCAAGCTAAAAAACAAATGAGAAGCTGTGATTTGTCCCAGGAGCACTCTGCAGAGCTGACACTGCCTGGGTGGGCAATTTCAACATGATGAGGTTTGAAACAGGATCCTTGCCTGTGCTGCTTCACTTTCCCTGTCGTGTCATCCCACAGTGGAACCTGCATGGGAAGCAGTTCATCCACCTGTGGGGTGGATGCTCCTGGCAGCCCATGCACTGCCAGAAGCAGCCTCAGCTTTACAGAGGGGAATTCCAAAGCACAGGAGTGCCAGACACAGAACCTGGATACCCACAAGTAAACACAGGATGCGTTTTAGGAGAAGGGTTTGCTACTGTGTTGATTTAAGAGTGAGTTTTGCTTTACCGGTGATGCACAAATCCTCACTTTTAGATTTCTCCCCTATCCCTGAGAGCCAGGCAAGGAAGCTGGGTGACATGGCAGGAGCTGGGTGACTTACCTCCATTTCCATCCGCCCCATGCCCATGACATCATACTTGACAACGATAGGGATGGGATCCGTCCTCCCTGGAAAAGGAACACACAGAGAGGTGGTCAGTGGCTGCTCTGTCACTGCAGCTTGCTTTAGACATTGGGTTTGGGTGGTTAGAGATCTTGCCTTGGAGTGCAGAGACCAGAAAGCTACAGTGAACCAAACACAAGCCATTCTCACAGCTTACAGCCAAACTGCTTCTTAGCTCCAAACCAGTTAGAGTGAGATGCACCCCGAGTACTGATCAATGGTATTTTTTGAACATTAACTGCTCATATAAATTACTGGTGTGGTCAATGTTCAGCTGTGACAAGTCCTAGGGCAGGACTTGAGAAATGCACCTTCCCCTCAATGCTCCCACACCAGGCAATGAGTACTCATCTGCCGATATGAGCAAAACAAGCTATTAAACACCTTTCCCTGCTCTCCCACATTCATAACTGACCAGGACTTTCCCGTCCAGGATGTGGAAGCCTCTCTCCCTCCCCACAAGCCAGGGAAGCTGACTTGAGAAGCGTGGCTCGGAAGCCAAACTTCCTCCAGCCCCAAGGCCCACCAGCCATGTAGGCCAGGCTCTGCTTGCCCTGCTCTGCAGAGCTGCTCCCATGCCCACTGCTCCCTTGTAAGCTGTGAAAAGGACGAGTTGCGAAGAAAATTGACTTTGAACTAATCAAACTATGCTGGAGATTTCTTTTTGGTTTTTTAAATAAAACATATCTTTAATCCACTCATAACCAGCCAAACAAAGCAAAATGGGGCAGACAAGCACTTTACTACCACAGCTTTAGGGGTCTGTTTTGGTTTCAATTCTTATTCTCTTTCTTTTTACATCACAACTGGCGCTGGGTTGTGATGTAAGCCCACAGAACAAGTACTTACCTTCTCCGGAGCATACCTTGAGTGAGAAAACAGAACGTTTACTGCCCTTATCATTGCTCTTGGTTTGGTGTAAACAACTGGTTTGTTATACACACATACACAGATATTATACCTTTGGGCTAAAAAGATTAACAGGTTTTAATTGTGCCAAAAATAGTCCCTAGAGCCACATGCACAGCAGGTTCAAGTCTTTGAGACTGCTCTGAGAAGCCAGAGAGGCATCAAACATCAACTTCCCTCTTCTCCAATATATCTCTAGCTCCAGTATGGCTCTGGCTCCTCCAAAGAGTAAAGACCCCAGAGGGAACCTGCTCAGATTTGGGTCTTTTGAACTCTTCAAGTCCAGAGACTTGTGGTTTTCTATCAGAAACAAGTCAATTTAATCAACTGCTTTAAGCTTTTGTTGGTACAACCAGGAATGTGACTGGCAGAGCCACCAGGGCCACAACCTGATCCAAGATGAGAGTCTGACTGGAGCTTTCGCTCAGCTCTTTGCCATGTTTTCGGATTCAGGAGGTTTCTCTTCTGCCCAATGGTATAATAAATCAAGCAGTGACTGCAATTTTTAGCAAAAGGACCAAATTAAAGACAGGTTATAAAAATGACTTCCTAAGTGCAATATCACTTTCATAACGTCTCAGCCAGGGATTTACTGGGAAGTGGGAACCCAAATGGAAGGGCTGGCGCAAGCACCAGCAACACAGTCAGGTTCTTATCCAAGATTTTGTCTTTTTGGTTTGGGTCTTTTTTTTGGTTGTTTCTCCAGCAACTGAGACATTTGGAAGCAGCCTCATTGCCCTGGTAAACCCCTGTGCACAAGCAATGCATCAGTACTTTTGCCTTCTAAGGCAGTCAAAGTTTTCTTTTTGGGTTGTTTTGGTTTGATTTTACAAATCTCGTTGGAAATTGCAGTAGCAAGTGCTAGTGCCCATCATGGTTGGGGGGGGGGGCAAATCACGTTTGGACAGTATTAGAAATTTATGTTTAAACTGATTTTGGCAGTTCTAACACAAACAGAAACATCCCTTCTTAGCAATACCCTTTTAATGAACAAGGATCAGACAAGTGTGCATAAAGAAAGGAAAGGAAAGGAAAATGAAAGACCAAGCAGAAGGATGATGGCTACAACAGAGAAAGTAAGCCTAACATATTGGTGCACTGATGACAAAAGGAGTAATTCAGTCTGAAAATAAAAAATTACCACTGCTAAGTTTACCATCACCACAACAAGTCCAGGATCATAACGCTGTAAAAAAGAAACACCATTTGTTAGGCAGAAACCATCAGGGGCAGAAACAGGCCGTTTGCAGGTAGGATGGGTTAAAAAGATAATCAATAACAACACAAGGCTTCTTCCTCACCCTCCACCCCATCACCGTGCTTCGCCCTGTGGAACCAGGGAGCGATTTTGAGCCATGGTGACTTGATTCCAGAGCTGCAACCTGGAAGCTTTGGGTGTTGGAGGAGGTTGAGCTGCTGGCGACGGCTCGATTTCAGGGGCACATTTAAGCAGGCAGTTTAAAAAGGAGACAAAACAGAATCTTAAGGCAATTACAAACACTTTGGGTCAAAAGGAGCTGTGTTTTGAGGCAGGAGGAGAATATTCAACGGAAAAAGCAATGGGTTTTTTCAACTTAACCATCATTCTGTTACGAATGAACCACCTCAGAGCACGGAACATGGCTCCCAGCAGCAGCACTGGTCCCACCACCAAAACCAACTCCCTCCATGTCCCAGGAAAGCCACTGCAGGAAGGGAATGGGCTCTGTGCTGCCCCACTGGCTGCCAGGGAGATGGACAACAACCAAAGGGGAAAAGAGGATTTTTCAAGTTAAGCTTTTTACGTGCTCAGTTAAAGGACCTCCCCAGATTTACTCCAGAGCTACTGCGTGGGACAGGGGGATCTTCACCAGCATGGAAACACGGGGCTCGGGTGCTGGGGGACTCCCAGCTCTAGGGCTCTGCTGACTTTTTCAGGTACACCACCATGCTCTGAAGGGAAGAAGAGCTTCCAAGGCAAGGCAAGAATTCCTGTATCTCACACCGCTGCGCAGGGATGCAAGTGCTGCCCCATAGACAATTTTACCCCACGGTAAAGCACACAGACCACATAAAGCTGTGTCCGTCACCCCATGCCCCACACAACTTCTTTTAGAGCAAAAAAGCAGGTTACAGCTCTTGTTCAGAGACCCACAGAGGCTACAAACCCCAGAACAGAAAGGGCTGTTGTATAAAGACAGTTCTACACAAGGGGAAAAACCTCTGTGGAGAGGACAAAGCACAAACCTCCAATGGTTGGGTTGTTGGAAAACCAACAGCTTACACAGGAGTCACAGCTTAGAAAATCCAGTATCTTCAAGTAAATTCAGTTTAACTTAATTCAGACATGGAATGAGAGTTCAAAACTGAGCAGTTATCTTTTGTTGCTTTCCTCTTCCCAAAGAGTTGGGGAAACTTGTTCCCAGCTTGTGAAAAAGCACTTATCCCCAAAATATGCCCCAACAGCCACCCCATTCCTAGAGCCCATTCCAGAGGGCAGCTGGGCAGGGAGGAAGCTTCTCCACTCCTTTCTACCTGCAAAAAGTGAAAGGATCTGAGCAAATCCTTTGCCAAAGGTGCTATAAATTAATAGATATTGGGAAAAGAGTTAATTCCAATGCTTCGGGGTGTCAGTCCCAGCCCCTGGGGCGTGCTGTGCAGGAGCATTATCACTGTTCAGCTGCAGGATGCGTGCTCCTGCTCTGGACACAGGGATGCTGCTGCTCTGCTCTTCCAAAGGGAATGAAGCACCAGATGGAGCTGCCATCTGAGCCCCTCCAGGAACACTGGTGCTCTCAGCACGAGAGCAGAGGTTTTGTTTTAAACAGTCAAAGCAGAAAACAGTTCTCATGGCAATGTGCAGATTGAGAAGAGCTGCTCCCTCCCTCAATATTAGGTACAAGCTGCTTTTGAAGGGCTGGCTAATGACAAAGAACAGGATGCTCCCACTGAAGGAAGATGTACCCCCAATATGAGTTAATGTAATTCAATTAACTATATTTCAGTGTTATCATTCAGGTACAGCATGTGAGCGCCAGAGAGGGGAAAGAACAGCCCAAGTCCTGCTAGGCTGACATCTTCATAGAAATTCCGCTCAGGTACAAGCTTTGTGGGATATAATCCTTTAGGATGACTGATACGACACTCTTCATTGGAGGAGAACTGAGAGTCTTGGGACACAATCACACTGAGCTCTGAGGATTTTTACTCACTATCTTTCTGCTACAACCAAGAACAAAACCACAAGAGGAAACAGCCTCACGTTGTGCCAGCGGAGGTTTAGGGTTGTCAAGCATTGGAATAAGCTGCCCAGGGACATGGTGGAGTCACCGCTCCTGAAGGCGTTTAGAAGATGTGGAGATGTGCTTGGGAACATGGGTTAGTGGTGGCCTTGGCAGTGCCAGGTTGGACTTCATGAGCTTAAGGTTTTTTTCGCCCTTGTTGATTCTATGACAGCCCAAGAGGCATCACAGTGAAAACTCAAACTCCTCATTCAGCACAGCAAAAGGCAGGAGATGAGGAAATCACTGATTTTCACTGGTGACAAGCCCTGGCACGCTCTGTGGTGCTCCTTGCTGTCTAAATCCCACACTACGTTTTGAGCTCATTCCGACTGCTGCAAGCAGCAAACAAACAAGGGCAACCTTTTATCCCGGTCTCCTTTAGGAATGAGACTTGTGAGCTCATCCTGTCCATGTCAGGCTTCTGGAAGGGGTCACAAACAATCAGGAGATTCAAAGGAAGCCTGAAGTGTCTGTCGCCCGCAGCAGTGAACAAAGCCCCAGTGAGCAGAAGCTCTTTTTCAAGTACACAAGGGACTTCAGCCTTACTAAGCAGGAGAGAAAAGACAACTGAGCAACAAACTGCAAACACCCCAATCACATGGAAAACTCCGGAGAGGAGCTCGAAGCTTCCTGGACAGACAAGCCCAGGGTGAGAGTATTCGCTCTCTGGGTAAGTGGAGGGCTGAAGAGCCCTGTCTGACCTAGGGCCCCGCTGCAAGGGTGCGGACAGGCTGTGCATGGCCGGGACTAACTCACCTCTCACACACTCAGCCTTCAGTTTAACAAGGCTACTTTAACACCATGTGAACACACAGGGCAATAAAGCCCAGTACTCTGTCACAGAGAGAATAATGATTTCACTGGCTACATGCACTCAAGTAACCCACAGCATAACACCCACAGTGAAAGGAAGGTTCTTGCACACTGAAAAGCAAATCTTCCTCTATGTCTGTGGTCTTGACACGGCAGTGAAGATTCGGGTGATGATAGCAGGCTTTCAAAGCCACATTACCCCACCTTCTCAAAGCTAGCTTCACATGAAAATACTGGGCTTAAAACTATTGCAATGACTTATGTTGCAAACAAGTGTGGATAAGTTAAGAACTCAGGTTCCCATGAGGACATGTTAAGATACAAGATTACATTTATGTGATCTATGGCCTGCGTAAGGCTGGCAAATCATCTACATGTAATGAATAAAGGCGTTGTTACACATTTTTATCTTTCTCTTCCATATTTTCTTGTATTTATCACAAAGCTTCGAAGCCCAGAAAGCACTGTGACATTCCTCATCTCCTTCTGGTGTTTCTCTCAGATGCTCATTGTTCATGTTCTCAAGGCCTGACAAACATCTACTCTGTCTGCTTTTGTGAGATCAGAGTGTTCAACAGATGGAAAAATATATTAATATATTAGTTATGAACCATTTGGTGAACTGGTGACAGAGCCAGGATTCCAGCCCTCTGCAATTCAAGCCCTGAGCTTATTACTCTGAGCCGCAGCTGCCAAGTGATCACATTTGTGCCTGTCTCAGTTGCTGGAGTGCTCAAAGCTCAGCCTATGGCTCCCCACCCATGCAACAAACCCAGCATCCAGGAAACACAGCCTGGACAGCCACAGCCCCTGACACAGCCTTGGAGCAGGGACTCCCGCTGCACTGGAGCTCCCACAGAGGCCGCCAGGGAAGGGCTGGTTCCTGCCTTCACCACAGGCTCTCTCTGCACATCCTCCAGTGCTTCCTTCAGACAGATCTGTCCTTTCCCCCTCCTCATCCTTTGTGTGTCAGGAAAGCAAGAGCTTGTCTGAACAGATTTAGTGAAGAAGGTGCCAAGTGAGAACCGTGCTGTGGTGTAACCGAGGGGGGCAGTGGTAACTCCATTTACCACCACAGCATTTGCAAGGCAGAGCAGAACCCACTTGTGTTTTTTTTTTAACTAAAGCCACACAATAAAAACTACAGTTAGATAGAGGAAGTGAATCCAAGCATTTTCTATCAGATTTGACAGACCTTACCTGCTATACCTTGCTAGATCATTTCAGTGCTTCTGAAAGGATAAAATAACCCCAAGGTTCTGTTCCACTGCTGTTCTGTGTCACCAGTACCACTTACATCATGAGCCTGCCACACACCTTGGTCAATAGGAACAACAGCCTTAGTCCCCTACAGGCAGCCGAGGAGCAACTTTACACATGAAGTTCCAAGGCTCAGTTCCAGTTCTACACTAAACCCTGTTATTACCTAAACTACTTGGTTCAACAACATAAATACTTAAGAGTAGCTATGATGTGACAAAACCATGTCATCTGTTGCCACAGCAAAATACTACATTTTGATTCACCTCTCAGGGCTACCACAAAAGACCAGGATAATCCCAGCCTTGGGAATACTGTAGGAACATGAATTAAATCAATGCTTTTAAACCCATCTGCTTAATCACACAATACACACAGTTTGTGGTATAGGGAAACCCAACACAACTGCTTTCTGGGTGGGGTTGGAACAATGTTTCGAGCTTCAAGGTTGCAGTCAGGCACATTTCCTTAAGAGAATGTTAAAAAGGCAAATCTAGAAGAGAGTGGGTTTAACCACTCCTTTTGCTGGGTTGTTTTGTTGGTTTGTTTTTCAGTAGACCACAGAATCCTGGATTCCCACTTCGAGGTGCTCCCCCCTACAACCACCCTCTTCTCATTTGGCAGAGCACAACCATCACTCAGTTTCTATTGAGAAGCAGATTATAAGAGATCCCTGTCAACTGGCCACCCCCTCTCCTGCTCCTTCATGCTCACTGGCTGTGAGCAAGCTGAAGCATCAGCTCCAAATATAACACACGTTGTTTGTGGGAAAAAATGTGAAAACCATCAGAAGAGATGAGCAGACGAAGGACTCTGCTGAATTCATGGTGAGCTGCTCTGACCCCCTATTCTAGCCCTTGCATGGTCAGACAACAGCACTATCCCTGTCTGATCCTCTGCTCAATACACAGCAGAACCAAAACAGAAGATGCCCCTGTGTTAAGAGTACAGCTGTGTCATTACAGACATGGATTATGGGCTTCCTGCTCCAACTGGCTCAGCTCTTCCACCAGCTCGATGGCCTAATCAGGAGTTACAGCACAAGGCAGCTTCCAAATGACTCTGCTGCTGTGGTTCTGCAAAGAAGGAGCCAGCCTGTGGTAAATCTGCACCACAATTGCAGATTTTTACCACCAGGGATTAGGAAGTGTGAATTTGAGGCTATTCCAGCTCCAGAGAAACAGTTCAGCATTCTCACCACTGGTTTACACCCACAGTGGGCAGTTAACATGAAGAAAGCCACAAGTTCTTCTTGAACAACATAATGGCCTTCCTAGAAGAAATAAGCATTTCTGACCAGCAAGGGTAATGTAAAGTAACTCTGAGATTCACCAAAACTGAATAGGGAGCCCCAGTTCAGATGAACATCTAGAATGAAAAGCTACAGCACAGAACAAGCACACTGAACTCATCAACTTCCTTTGATATTAAAGCCAACTGCATGGAACAAAGATGACTGCAGTATCAATTCCACACATGTAACCCAAAATCTAGTTTAAGGGCCTCCTGCAGGAGGTCAGATTCCATATCCAAAGACTACCTGAAGTGATTCTACTTCATGTAGAAGCTGCACATCTAAACCGGAACCTCCTGAACATCTTAGGCTCAAGCACAGCACGAAGCAAGTTAAAAACTGAGACACTCCTCATCTGCTCTTCTTACAGCTCTTTAGGAAGCTCTCCTTGTCCTTCCTGAGCAAGAAGAGGGCATGGAAGAGGGGAAGAAACTTTGCTTTGCTCTTCCATTCTCGGAGCACATCAAGTGACTTGAACTCTTCAAACTCCTAGGATAAGAAGAAAATTGGATGCAAACATTTCCTTCCTGGCAGTTTGTATTGAGATTTTGGGATGATCCAAAAGTCATCTAAAAGGTCACTGGATAATGAATTAAAAATTCCCAACATGATCATCATTGGTGCCACAAGCTCTAAATGCTCATAACTAACTTGACAGCTTTATGTGGAGCAGAACTCCACATCCTCTGCCAGAGAGGCTGGTTGTCTGTCTGTTGGATGGGTTAAACTAGACAGGTTATTTTGACTCCTGCACTTCCACTGTGGTGCAGGAGGTGCAGAAAAACCCTCACAGCCCATACCCACGATTTGCCTGGAGCTTCCAGGCAGTTCAAATCACCAGAGTGTCAATAATACAGAAGAGATATGGTACAAAAATGCACAGTGGGAAGATCTAAATCTGGACAAGTACCAAATCCAAATGCCTGACTAAGCCCATGGGCAGCCCTGGCTCTCATCCCCATGACACAGTGATGCCACCCCAAGTTCCAGACTGCACAGTAATGGGCTGTTTGCTTCATCACATTGTGCCTGCCACACCACACAGCACAGGGCCCCATGGGGCTGTGCTTTTGAGTCCATCTGGGGCTGGGAGAAGGCTTGAGCTTCTTTCAAACTCTCCGTGTTTCCACATTGGTGATGTACAGTGCAATACGGGGCACCCAAAAGAGAAAGCAGACCAAGTTACACATCTAGTGAATGCCATGCCAAAGCAGAAGCCCAAGAGATGACAGCTACAACCACATCCTGAGCTTTGGCACCAGCATGGGACACAAGAAGACTGCAAGAGTGCCATGCATTCACCAGAGGATTTCACATGAAACCGTGTTAGAGGAAGCAGGAAGCATTAACCACCAAGGCAGTCCTGTCTGAGGAGTTAGAGTGCCGTAGTCCAAGGGATTAATCAGCATTCCCAGAGTCCAGAGGACTCGTTACCTCCCGACAGGCCTCCAGAGCACAGAAATACTTATCTCTAATGGCTCACTGTAGGGGCATGGAAGTCCAATTACGAGCTCCCAGGTCTTCAGACTAAGGGTATGGGAACATGAGTAAGTTACTCTGAGGAACTCAGGGTGCTCTTGAGTTTCAACCACTGTAAGAGGTTTCTACTGAAACCACCTGGGCAGACCCTTGTGCCAGTGTAAGTGCTGAGCACCTTACAGCAGAACAGGCTCTATACACTGGCAGTTCTGAAGGAGCAACTGACAGGAAGCACTACCATCAGTTTTTCCTCAACACAACATGGTTGCATGCTTCCATCCTGGCTAGGACCACTGCAGAGCAGGAGCCACTGGCCAGGGGAACAGCTGGAGCCACCCACAGGAGCTGTGAGCAGCACTGGCTCAAATTAATTCCTGGGATTTGTGGCATGGGAAGACTTGAGGCTCAAGACAGGAGAACTCGGTGCAATGGCTCAACCAGCACTGCAGCGCCTCAAGGAGATCTGCTAAATCCCCAACAGAAATAAATCAAACCATGAAAGCCTCTGGAGAAGAAGCTAGGAATGAGCCTCTCCCATCCAGGAAAGCTCTGCCACCACCTTCAGTCTTCTGTGGCCCTTTCACTCACCTTCCAATGGCTTCTGACACCGCGGTGAAACATGCAGAGAGGCCACTGTAACTAGATTGTATTCTTAATTCTTTTAATATCAAAGCATCCAGCCAGCAGAGCATCATTACAGTTTTAGAAGCTGCACCACTACCTGTTAGTGAGCAGGCAGTTAATCCAGCTCCCCCCAGAAAGGCCAAACACAGTGATTCTCACACGTACAAAACACACACATCATGTCTAACCTGTGCCAGTAAGTGAGGCAGCAGCTTCCACTTGCACACTGCTAAATACGAGACTCAACAGTGCACTTGTTTGGATATATTAATAATGGAGGGGGGGGAGGGGGGAATCTAATGTAGGAACAAAAAGCAGAAATCATTTTGTTAAAGACTGGAGCTGGTGTTGAACGTTTCAGACACAAGCGACTGACTTACCCTGCAGCGACTTCCCCAATCCCTGGCCCAGCTTCCAGCCATGTTTCTGGAGCAAGCGGTGTCCAATATTATCCTGACAGACAGAACAGAGAAAACAAACCAAAAATATTCCAATAATAAATTCTTCCCTTCCCACTGACATTTAAACATGTAATGAGCAAGAGATTTTTCTACATATATATGCATGCAAAAAAATGCTACTGAAAAGGTGCTAAATGCCCAAGAAAAGGGAAAGACAAATGTCAAAAACTGCTGGCTAGAATTGTTCCAGGGGCTGGGGTTGGGAGGGTCACTTTCTGATGGTGTGCTGGGCAACTTTTGTGCATCACGTTTAACATAAAGGGGAAAATCAACTGAAATAAAAAAGCAATGTGGGAGGAAATCAAGTGTACCAATAAAAATTGACAGGAAAAGGCAGAAAATCCAGCTATTTATACAATCAGCTCCATCACCTAGACAGCACCACTTAAAGATTTGTTTTCTTTTGTAAAGAAAATCTACAATGTGTTTAGTCATTTTGTTTGTGTCAGGCTTTGAGAATACTGAGTAAGTTGTAAGTGCAAGACTGCCCCACCACTAGAAACCAAAACACAATCAGAGCAAAATCCAGGCTAGACTTGATTGGGTTTTTATATATGTGTATATATATATATATATATATATATAAACTAGCATGCAGCCAATATTAAACTGAAAAAACAGTGAGGTTAGTAAAACAAAAAAAGAAAAGAAAATCCATCAAATAAAATGAGCTCAAGCACAGACTGGGTGATGCATTTCACATGTAAACTAACAAAAATACTAAGATGTTAGAATGAAACAGGCCTAGCAATAAGTTAACAGCAAGGAACCATTAGTGCATGTAGGGGAAACAATAAGCATAATGTCTCATCTTCCTAAAAAAAAAAAAAAAAAAAGGAAAAAAAAAGGAAAAGGACTATATTTGGACGCAGCAATTCAGTGTCAGCTTTGGAACCGGGGCTGAGCAGGGGTCTGAGGGGAACTGGTGTGTGATAGGGCAATGTTTCCTCCCTCAAAGAGGCCACCAGTGCTATCAGCATGCTTGTTACCATCCACAGCTGATGTCCTCAGCCATCAGTTTAGCAGCAGTGACCAACTGCCAGCTCCAAAAGAAGGACTCTGGGTTGGGACCGTGTCCAACTTCTCATGATAAGAATCAGATATGGATTTGTTGGTTCTTAAGTGTTCAAAGGAACCACAACTCAAGATATCCCTGGTTTAGAGCGAGGTGTCCCTGTCCATGGCAGGGGGGTTGGAACTTGATGATCTTAAGGTCCTTTCCCACCCTAACTATTCTATGATTCTATATCCTGAGTTCTAGTGTGCTGCAAGTCCATCACATTGAGTGGGACATGGGATCTTAAATCAAAATGAATTAATAGATTAGATGTTGCAGGTTTCTTTAACTAAATAATCAAGTTTTCCACAGCAATGGAACAGCACTGGAGTTTGCACTCCCTCCACATGGAAGAAATTTGGTCCATCAGCTTGACAGACACAGTCTTCCCAAAGATATTGGCTGTATGGACATGTTTTGCCTCAGAAAGATTGGATCAAGTATAAGTTTCATTTTGTTTAATGCTATGCCAGAAAAGTAAGCCATTGTGTCTCACTGTTTGTCAAGTATACATCTCTCCCACACTACCAGTCCTCCCCCAGGACAGAGTTAGGGCTACATGGAAAGAAAAATTAAAAGAGAAGTAAGGAAATGTCTGGGTCTAAAAGTTTAAATCAGTATATTCAAAAAAGGGAAAATGAGCAAATATGGATTCTAACCACAAACACCATGGAGCTCTTTGGAAGTGGAGGAAAACTTACCTGGGAGCAGATGTGCTGCAGACTGTCCCCACCAGCCACAGCGGCTGCAGGGTCAGGCAAAAGGGCTGAGGATGAAGGGGTTGTGGGTGACACTGCTTGTGCTACCATTACTCAGCTCTGCCTGACACAGGTTATTGGCTCCGGTTTGGAAAGCTGGTGCTGACAAAAATGGCTGCGCTTTCCCCAAGGAAAACCAAAAACTAGGCCAAGGAGGACTTTGCAATCTTTTGCTAAGTGGAGATGAGACATTGTGCTGACTGTGTTGTGTTATGAATGCACTAAAATAAAGACAGATGAAGCAGTATGCTATTTCCAAAAGCAGTGCAAGTGGAGTGAAAGCATTTCCATACGAACCTGGCTTTAAAAACTGGGCTGTCAAAAGAACAGTTAAATGTAACACAAAGTAAGAAACTGTCCAATCACTAATGGTAGGTTTTTTTCTTTTGCTTTGTTTTCAATTCACTGCTTGCAAGTAATGTATTTATTAAAGAAGAGTGAAAAGCATAAAAGAAACTCAACAAGTCAAGACCAGCTGGGAGATTCAAGAGCGGCGTGTTGTGACTGACACAGTGACGGGGAAAACAAATGTTAAAAGGGAAAAAAAAAGGAAAATTTAGAAGGGTTATACACATTAGCACCACTTTTACAAACCCACTCAAGAGGATGGCCGCAAGTTGCTTGACAGGAATTGGAATTGCACCTGATGATCCTGGCTCAGTTCCCAGAAGGGTTTTTTTTCCCCTGCCTCCCCAGTTGATTCCATTTGTTTGTCTAAGCAGTGACTTTTCCTAAATTCAGGAAACTTCCTAATTTGAAATAGGACTGGACTGAAATGGAGCATCTTCTGGTTCACTGAATAATGAGAACAGCCCCAAAAGTTTAATGTCAACACGCGAGTTGAGACCTAGTCATTACCCCGCTCATTTCTAGTGGTGCTCAACCTTCTTCCTCCACTCCAAACGCCTAGCACAGACCTTGCAGCCAGGCAGAGCCTCAGGACTGCTCTGCAGTGTAAATGCTGCCCTAAAAAAGGAGTGATGGAAGGCCAGGCTTGCTGGGCTCCCACATGAGAGCCACTCCACAAGCCATGGGGCAGCAAGTATTGCTTTAGTAAGTGAACTTTCTGTAAAAGTGTGGCCTCTTTCACATAGGAAAGGTCTTTTTTCTGCACCAACTTTCCCGTCCATGTCAAGAATGGTCACTGTTTTTGACTAAACTATCCCCACTTCATACCAGTCTGCTTATGGGCAGAGTTGTAGCTATCTACAAAGATGCCAACAGCCCCACAAGGAAATCCTTTGTTTCACAGACTGGTGCCAGGCTCCTTGCTTCCTTACACTGTTTTGGAGCTCCTGGCGCTACAGCCATCATCAGACTTACTGAGGCAGCCAAAATAAGTCCTCCAGTAGGTGGAGTGAGCAGGTGAGCTAACATTTACCATCCAAAGTACTCAATCTGGCCTTGAACACTGCCAGGGATGGGGCCGCCACAGCTTCCCTGGGCACCCTGTGCCAGCGCCTCAGCACCCTCACAGGGAAGAGCTTCTGCCTAAGAGCTCAGCTCAGTCTTCCCTCGGGCAGGTTAAAGCCATTCCCCTTGGCCTGTCCCTACAGGCCCTTGTCCCAAGCCCCTCTCCAGGTTTCCTGGAGCCCCTTTAGGCACTGGAACCGCTCTAAGCTATTCCCTTCAGGAGCCTTCTCTTCTCCAGGCTGAACCTGCCCAGTGCTCTGACAAAGAAAAAAACTGCCTACAATGAAAAGATGTGTGCAAGAACTGGAAGGTTCTGATGATGTTGCAGAGTGGGACAGAACCCCCAGTCAATGGACGGAGCTGTGTTACAGATAAACCAAAACACCAGTTTTGCCTGATCCATGTTTTCCGTGGGATTCCCATGTCACCCACATGTTGTGTTCACACTGTTCATCTCAACACTGCAGGGCCATGCATCTCTTGAGTGGATTGTAAGCTGTGCTGACTGTGTATTGAGGAATCTATAAGCAAGGATCAGATGCTACTGGGTGAACCCATGCAAACAAGAGGTTGAAAAGATTCCCAAAACAAAACCTATAGCTCACTACAGATGACACAATGAAGACTAGAGAGAAAAGCCAAATAGTAATGCTACACCATTCAGCTTCAAGAAGCACATTATTTATAGCGCTGTCCACATATGGCTACTGCTAACTGTCAAATCAGCAGCCTCATCAAATGACACTTTGGAACTAGTGGAGTCCACAGATCTGTACAGATATACAGTGCAACAAACCCAGCTTCAGCTCATACAGTCATCTACAACAGCCTGTGAGCATCAAACTAACACAGCCTGAAACCTCAAGCAGCTCAAGCTCCTCCCTGTGTAACTGAGCAGGATGGGGGGAGGTTGGTTGTTAGTTATGACAAGAACAAACTAACAAGCTCCAGAGTAAGTGGGTGATTCGCAATCTGGCCTCCAACCTGCACTGGTGACAGCTTGGGTCGCCCCCTGCCACTGCACACTGCCTGCATGGGGATGGGGCTGCTCTAAGGGAGAGCTGTTCTCTCCTGCTTGAACTGTACTGGTGGGCAGAGAGAACCAGGAACTCACAGCAACAAGGTTCAATAACAAGTATAAATCAGGAATTAACATGAAGAAAATCTGGTTTCCCTTAAAGCTGCAATAGTTTGTGACTTCCCACTCAGGCTCAGTGCACTTCAAATACTTTAAAACAGATGCATGAAGCTTCTTGAATTGAAAAAGGGTTCAGTGCGCTGATGTGCCCAGGCCACCTGTGGCTCCGCTGATGTGAAAAGCCAGTGGGAGCGCAGCATCTTCAAGCCAGAACAAAAAACAGTTATTGGGAGTGGGGGGAAGATCAGTATTTGCAGCTGTGAAGAGCCCATTGTTAGGAAATGTTCTTCAATTTAGTACTGGCAAATAGCTTCCACTACCTCCTGTCAGCTCTGTTTTCCGTAAGTGTACTTTGGTTCTATCACATGTTTCAGTCCAGCCATCTTTGGCCTAAACAAGCTGTCCAAAGCAGGATTTCCACAGGAACACCACCACTAGAACACTAACTGAGGACATCTTTCAACATTGTAATGATCTGTAGACTCCCAAAACTATTTTTCCAGCCACCTTTGAGTTGCATGCTGTAGCAGTACAGTCAGCACCTCTCAATAGATAATGCTGCAGAGATGGATCTCACTTCAGTGGTGATTGTCAAGTGTAGGCTCCGAGTGACATCCTCTGCCCCCGAGATTCCCAGATGCAAGCTACCTTTAGTCTTGAAAGCATTTCCATGTGACTAAGATGTGAGAAGCTGCAAGAAGCACATTTAGAATATGCTTAATCCACTCTCAGCCTGCAGGATAACCAAACTTTAAACTTTTAACTGGGAAGCACTTTCATCTGCCATTGTTATAAACACCCTTCCTCACACAAAGACATCTGTCATCCAAACTATTTCCATAATGTGAAGCACAGGCTCTTACTCATTCCTCTGAGTAGATTCCTTTTTAAAGGTCAGCTGAATTGCTAACAGAGAACTGGGTAAGGATTATAAAACAATTTGTTAATATTGCAAATATTTAGATGTGTGGTATTTGCAAATTACAGACTTGCCCTTACTCCTTCCCTCTCTTTGCAGAACAAGGATGTCACCCACTTGGGGGGGAGCAAACAGCAAAAAATACAAAGCAGAAAAAGCAGCATGAACACTGTTTTCCTGGTGCAAAAACTTGCAGGAGGGGTGCACCCCTGAGCTCTGACAGGAAACCCCTTCTGCTAACGTGTGCCATTTGTCCATTCTAAAAGCATGTCAGTCATGAACAGTGTGGAAGCAAAATCGTTTTCTCAGTGTTAGGAAACGTGACAAAGTAATTTGTGCTTCCAGCTACAGAAACAAAAGTCTATTTAGTGAAGACCACATGAAGATTAAACTTCGAAGTGATCAGGTTGTGTCTGCCTGCAGTTTGACACTGGGCTGTTCATGAGACCAAAAACCTCGTTGTGCAGCAGTCACAGCTTTTCAGTTGTGGGACTAGCACACAAAGCCAGCACAAGTGTGCTCCAACATGGAGCACAGCTGCTGTGATAAGGCAGAACATACATTTACTCAGTTCTGCAGCTCTTTCCTAGAGCTTCATGTCCCAGGCTGGGGGCTTCCCCCTGAAACACTTGCTTCAGACATAAGAAGAGTGGAAAAAAAACGGATTTACAGTAAGACCAATTTAAGGCTTTAACTCTTTCTCCTGGCAAGCCTTTTCATTTGCTTGTCCTCCGCACCCAACCATTCTCACACAGAACCCTTAAGCTGAACTATACATGTTAAACCTACCAAAAACTTGTAAAGATTAATAATATCCTGACAGTTGAATGGTGATATATATATTAATAAAATAATAAAGCCTTCATTTAATTTAATTTTTGAGCTGCAGTTCAACATTAATCAAGCTGCAACCAGTGCCAAACCTGCAGATTCTGTGTGGGTAATGTTTTACATACAGTTGTGGGCATCTTGCTCTTCACATCACCAGAGGGATGGAACCTAGGACATCTTCTACTCCTCTGAGAAAACACTGTTAGAAATCATTCAGTCTGGACATTTTTGAATGACTTTGAAATGCTCATTCCAGGGAGTGGGCTCCAAACAAGTGTTTCCCATTATCTTTACGCAAGGAAACAAGCTTGGCATTTTAATGAAAATCCCCATATCACAAGGTAAGATTGAAGTATTCAGGAGAACACTGAATACAAATTCCCATCTCTGCAGCATTATCTCATGCGTCATCAATTACTGCCATGCCTAGATCTAGCATCATGCCAGCACATTTAGACAGTAGGTACTATATGCAGTGTTCACTGGACCAGAAGAACAGAAATAAGAAGGGGGGAAAGGAAACCCTAGAGAAGAAATTAAAAAGGCAGACCGTGCAATACAAACCAGATCATGGCTGCTTAGCTAATATGGGCCAACTGCTGCGGAAGAAAAACGTCGAACACCCCAAGTTGTGTAAGTTTTTTTTTTGGTAAACATCTAACACGCACACAAACACACACAACACCAACCTACACACGAATGAAAAGCATCTATCCACCTTTAGCTAAGGCTAAGTTTCTTCTAAGTGCGGGCTAATGTGAAGAAACTTAAACAGAGAACTTCAATTATTAACAGGGAAAAGAAACACTTCATACTTTCTTAACATAAATCAAGTCTTAAGCAGGACACCACTAAGCGACCCTCGAGTATTCACTGTGAGTTCTCTTGCTCTCATATTGAAACTGCAACTGAAATTTGGCTTGAGCTAAGTGCCAAACTTGGGTCCAGTTTAGGCTGAACAAGCTACTGTGCCTAAGACTGCAGAGGGTGCTTTGCAAGGAGAGAAATTAAAAAGCTTTAAAAGGTAAAACTAAAGAGAACTTTGCTTTTCCCCATCTTATGGCTGTGCTCTCCACACCTCCAAGTGGTACTTTACAGAAACTCTGGAGCAGTTTCAGACTCATGGGGAAGGACCACTACAGCTCCACTGCTGTGCACCCGTGCTTCCATCCTGCAGGTGACATTCTAACACTTGAACACACCAGTTTCCCAAACATAGAAACTAAAAGGGGATCAAACTACATCTTGCTACACTGCTCTACCAGGTTCACTTACGAACTGAAATGATCCTTCAAAGCAAAGTATAAAAACTTAAAAGAAATCTCTATGAATGAATGTGTCATTTTAAATAACTTCCAAAATACTGTGTTGAACTAAAATTTAGTCACCTATAGTTTTATGAGAACTACTTAAAGATTAAATCCCAGGCCCACTGCAGCTCTGCATGCAATTTACCACACACAGTTAGCCCTGTACTGCCAGACAGATGCCCATGCCTATCCCATTTCACTGCATTCACATCAAGTACCATCCGATCACGGCCTAACTGCTGGTGGTTGCTGATGCTGTAAGTCTGTGTCTTACCGATTCGATCGGCTTGTCCAGGGATGCCTGCTCTATCTCCAGGTGCCCTTCTTCATACTGGTCAAAGTGGTTGCCCTGAAACAGAACAGGAGGGTTAGTTCTACGGTAGAGAACACACTTCCAACAGTCTTGTGTCAAGATTCATGTTTGCGTACAGTCAGATTTATATAACACTATATACATATCATTTTGCTAATGACTGAACATGTTAAATACAGCCCAATCCAGCATACAGGCTATAAGAAAAAGAAATATTCTAAAAACTAAGCCAATTTGATGATAATCATAACATGGAAATCAGCAAAATATCAAGTACTTACAATGACAATCCTTTTTGGCTTTTTTAGTCTAAGTCGTCTATGCAAACACTGACCATAAGCACCAGTGCCAACCTTAAAAGCACACAGGACAAGAAGCAGAAGGAATTGACCCCACCACCACTACAAAGAAGTTTCTTGTTGTCTTTTCTCCTCTAAAGAGGACCAAGGCTATTCTTGCAGCCTCAAATGCAAACTGCTTGAGGCATACCTGTAATTTCACATACCTTAAACCAACAAAACCCTATAGTGGTACCTAACAAAACCTCTGCCAATGCCCACAGCACTTGTTTATGGTCTGGAACAGCCCCTTCCTTGATTCTAGAAAGCAAACCATTTCTGGAATTGCAATGGTGGTGAACCATTTCTGGCCATTTGGTAGGTCTGTGATGCAGCTCTAACATCCACCACAGACCTGGAAAGCTGTGAACTCAAGAGCAAGCAGGGGAGCTGCTGCAGCTCCACAAGCCCTTTCAAGGGGTGACCTCGTGGGCTCTCCTGTGTCCCGTGGGCACTGCTCAGTGTCACAGCCCTACAGAACCCTGGGAAGTGCCATGGCCTTGCCTGCTGTCCCCCATTCCTTTCCTTCTGGCTGCTTCATATGCACCAAGCACCTGGCAGGTTTCCTTTGCATCCCGGCTCCGCAAGCACTTAGAGCAGGAACATACAGCACTACTGCCAACAGAAACATGTTGTCACCCTCCTCACTTCTACCAACACCAACTCCTTCTACAAGAATTTTAATGAAAGCCAGCATGTGAAAGAGCAAATTCCAGCTGTGAGGCACTGCCTGTTGGAACTCTACAGGCCAGGCACCAGCGTCCAAAAATCTTCTGGAACGAGTGTTTGTATCCAATGATGCGAATCTGCAAGAGCCCATCCTGACAAAAACCTGTTACCAAGAGAACGTGCTTCACTGCTGCTGCCCCAGCACCAGCCTGTCCATCACCCACAGCAGTAAATCCACCCAGGCCACGCTCTTCTCCCAGAGGTGTCTTTCCCACGGCCTTTTCAGAGCAAGCTTGGGGCTTAATCCGCAGGCAGCAATCCACTCCCATCCGTTGTTTTTGGACAGCCTTCAAGGAGCAAGCTGAAGGCAAACTCGCCATGCACATGCAACTGAGCTGCTCAAAAAAAGGCAGCGATTCTTGGAGCCAGGGAGAGTGCTGATGGACAGGCTGGACATGTGTGTGCTGGACGTCAGGGAGCACAGCAGGGAGAAGACAAGGGAAAACCTGCCCCAAAGGCAGGAGGACACTGCCCAGCCTCCCAAAATGCAGTGCTCAAGAGAACAAAAGCAGTCAAGAGCACACATGCTGCTGAATGCAGGTGAAGACATCTCAATAAAACTTCATATATATTAAAAAATGATAAATAAACCCACATGAAACCTTCCAGTTCCTAAAGGGACCAACAAGAAAGCTGGAGAGGGACTCTTCGTCAGGGCCTGTAGGGACAGGCCAAGGGGAATGGCTTTAACCTGCCAGAGGGGAGACTGAGCTGAGCTCTTAGGCAGAAGCTCTTCCCTGTGAGGGTGCTGAGGCGCTGGCACAGGGTGCCCAGGGAAGCTGTGGCTGCCCCATCCCTGGCAGTGCTCAAGGCTATATTGGATGGAGCTTGGAGCAACCTGCTCTAATGGAAGGTGTCCCTGCTCATGGCAGGAGGCTGGAACTGGATGAGCTTTAAGGTCCCTTCCAACCCAAACCAGTCTGTGGTTCTATGATAACATTTAGTTAACACACACTGGAAACACTCTCAGCAAAACTAAAGCTATACTTCCTCCCCCCCCCCCAGTTTCACAACACGATTTGCTGCCTGCAGATAGCTCCGAATATGCCAACTGAGTTACCTGGAACTGGCAAAATACTTCTGCCTCCTCACTGTCTCCTCCAGCACACTGCCTGCCAAGGCATTTGAAACTGTTTTTACAAAAGCCAGGGTCAGTTCCAGTTTGAAAGCTGGAATTTGCTTTGCTTTGCTTAGCTGAGGCTTTACAGCTCCATTTTGCTGTGCTTAAAACCAACTCCCCCTCCCAGAAATTACAAAGGGATTCTGAGCACTCACTGTGCCAGAGTCAGGAAGTGAATCAAGCCACCTACCCGGGTTCCAGTGATCCCACTGTTATCCACCTTACATATTCTGGGGGTTACTTTATATATGGATATATTTTGGGGGTTATTATCTACTTTATATCTACTTTGGGGGTTTGCTGTTGGTAAGGGGAGTGGGGATGGGTTACTGGTTTTTACAAACAGCAGCAATACTAGAGGTTTTAGGAGAGGCAGAGTGCTCCCCATTACCCTGAACCCCAGGATACACCAAAGCAGTGGGATGTCCATGAGCTCACTCACTGTACAGGGACTGACTGTTCCAGGCTTGGTCATTTCAGGCAGAATAACAAAGTGTAAACGGAACTGAAATCAATACTCACCACCCAGACTGCTCTTCAGTTATCAATACTTAAATGCTAAAGGAAAAAGTGCCCTTCCACCATCAAGGAGCTGCCATGGAAAGGAGCCAGAGGACTGTTCAGCAGCACGCTGAGGTCAGGTTTATGAGCCTGTTCAGCATGATGGCACCTAAAGCAGGGGAAAATGGTTCTCACTTCTAGGGCCATGGCAAACAGCTTAAGATGATGCTGCCTGTAACCACAGGGCTCCCAGAAGTGGGACTTAAGGCAGCCCAGCCTGTCCCTTTGCTTCCTCACCCCTGGAGCTTGCCAAGGAGTGAGTTGGGGGGAATTTCATCTGGCTTCCTTCTTTTCCAGTCCTTCAACCTGGCCCATCAAAGGGATCCATTTCTGTTTTGCTGAATCTTAAGCCAATGGATCAGAGGAAGACAAAGTACTGAATGTAACATTTAAATGTAACAATTCATTAAATCCTAGATGTTGAATCTGTTGAGAATAAATTACACTTCTGGGGAACTCGAGCCATAAGCACAGACCACATTTTAATGGGATTTTAATCTGCATCTTCTGCAGACTCCGAGTGATGCTTTGCTCTTCAGAGGAACCTCTGGGTAAAAAAAAAGAACTCAATCCCTACAAAATGGATACCAAGCCATAAAATAACAGCTACATTAAACCCAGCACTAACAAAAACCTATTTCAAAACCTTCTTCCCCATGACTATTACAGAGACACAGTAAAACCCTGGCCCTGCTAGCTAATGACAGAGTTTCCTCCTACTGCCATGGGCAGGATTTCAGGATTGAACAAAGCACCTTTCTCCCAGCCATCCTCTGCCCCTCCATTTCCAAGCTGCCTGCATCAGGCTCACTTCCGCTTTGTAAAACAAGAAGTGTTGCACTACCTGTATCACTTTCTTACAGATGTCACCTCCATCCTAGAATAATAAAACAAATAAGATGAGAGGCTTCCTTCCACTTGAGCATCATGTACTGCCATCATTCAGTGCGACAGCAAGTGCTCCAGCGCTGGGTGCTTCATGACAAAGGTCAATATATTTTACTACTCAGATGAGAAGGACAAGCCTTCACCGTCCAAACACTCCCTATGCACCGTTTCCTTGCTGCATTCACCACCAGGAGCCAACTGTCTGCATCCTGTAATTGTTTTTATGTAAAATCAGCTGAGCTTTGGCTGGGTACCCATTCTGGTTACTCACAGTCACATGCCCTCTCCTCCACTTTCCCAGTGCTTGATCTCTGCATGAAGCTCTTTGCCAAACCTTAAGTCTTGGAGCCCTCACACGTTTAACCGGGGAGTTCTAAACACAGCATGTGAAAACTAACAAAAGCTGCGTCCATGCAGGGCTTCAGACCTTGTTCTCCCTCACTTGGGTTGTAAATGCTTCAGAGCTCTGGCCCAACGAATGCCATTTGGTCCAAGATTAAAACATTGTGGAATCACTGCATTTTCTGAAGTAATTCATATTAAATAGGCAAGGGGGAAGGGAACTGCTGCTGCTGTCTTACTTGCAAGGTCCCAAACACTGCAGCAGTGAGACCCAGTCAGTATAATTTAATATAAAAAGAACTTCATCATTATTTCATCCCAAAATCTTTAGTGGAAAGACCTGTTGCCAATAAATGACTCCCTGCAACTAAAATGAATTGTTAATTTCAGCCCATTTATCATCAGAGTAAGTTTATTACCACAAAATTAATCCTCTCCTCTACAGGAGGCACCTTTTCATGAAGGTGAGCAAAGACAAAGCATCTAATGACACAGATATTACAGGGGGGTGGGAGGAAATAACACCCCTTAAAAGCACCTTCACATCCCTGGCAGTGTTCAAGGCCAGGCTGGACCGGGCTTGGAACAACCTGCTCTAGCAGAAGGTGTCCCTGCCCATGGCAGTGGTTTGGAACTGGATGGCCTCTAAGGTCCACTCCAACCAAAACCAGTCATGGTTCTACAATGATTCTATAAACTGCAAGGCAGAAGGAAAATGTGCCCTCTCCTTCCCTTCCGCTCCCCAGAAGGGTGCATCCAAACCCAGGCCTGAGCAGTGCAGTTTCTAAGTCACCTACAGCATCATCAACACAAGGAGGGAAGAACCATGAGCCTCTTCAACTGCTTCAAGGCCATTAGACCTCCCTGGGTATTAATTACCAGACTGCTCTTTGCAGTCTCTCCAAGCACAGAGCATATTAAGATGTCAGCATGCAGAATACATGACATATAGTGCACATTCCTGATGGGAATTAGTGGTTTCTTTTATGAACAGCCCAAAGATATGAGTGTATTGTTTCACAAGAACAGTCAGGCTGCATTTCAGGAGCCAGACCAAACCCTGAAACACAGCTCTCATGTGGAGATGGGAGAAAACTACAACAAAGCAGTAGCATAATGGAGATGTGAAAGCAACGGTTTCCTTTCAGAATGCCTTCATTCAGCTGTCCTTTCAGCTACTGCTCAAC
Organism: Neopsephotus bourkii; assembly: GCF_033783945.1. Lineage (NCBI taxonomy): Eukaryota > Metazoa > Chordata > Aves > Psittaciformes > Psittacidae > Neopsephotus > Neopsephotus bourkii. The sequence continues at coordinate 309,029 of NW_026902294.1, read as the reverse complement.
AAGAGAGCTCAGTTACACCAACAGGATTATTAATATGAAAGAAGATGATGTTAAGTTACAAAACCCAACAGAAGGCAGATGTGAAGAGCCAGAATGAGGATACATGCGGAAATGCTGCCTGCTCCACAAGTCACAGGGATGGACGACACTTTCACTGGTGTGAATGAAGTAAAATAGACAAAGCCTCTGGCATAAACCCCTGTGCCTCACAGCACAAACACCAGTGATGACTGGGAAGGATCATGCAGAATGCAGCTGGTGAGATACCAAAGCAGAAACAATCTGGTTATGTCCACAATGAGGTTCAGGCCCAGCTTAGGAAGGTGCACAGCAACACTGGCTCCTGTGGCCACACAGAAAGTCATTCTGTAGAACAGCCTCACTGTGCTCCCCAATTCCTTAACTGCATTGGAAAAGAGCGCAGCGTGCTCATGACTGCTTAACTGCACTTGAGAAGAACATTGCATGCTCCCTAGATATTAAAAAAATTAGTTTTACACTGACAGAAGATCAGGAAGACTCAAAGAAAAAAATAATCATATTGCATTTACTTTAGAAAACGGAATTTTAAACCCCTAAAGCAAATCAGCACTCTTGTGCATCTTCTATTTATCCATCAATGCAATCAATAAATCTTAAACTCCCCAAAAGATTAAGTCAAGCCATAAAATCTGGGGTTGTTACCCACAAGTGCCACTTTAAAACGTTTAACCAAACCCACTCCCAGCCCGGAAGGCTCTGAAGGCATTTGGCTGCACACCAGCAGCTGAGACACTCGCAACATCTACAAAGAGGAATGAGCACCCACCAGAAAGGCCATTTTCTGGTGCAGATGAAGCCAGGGAAGATGCGTTGGCTACAATGCACGGCCTGTTTCCCAGTGTCTGCTCTGACATTCCCTGCAGCTAGCCCAGGATGGATGAGCAGATCCAAGGTCTCACCAGTCCAGCATAGGAAACCAAAGCAGCACCTGAACCCAAGTGAGCAGATGCTCCTCTCCAAACTCCTCATGCCTGCACACATATGGCAGGATCAAGGGAAAAAACCCTCAGTGATTCCAGAAATAAATATCACACTAAATGTGACATTTTCTTTTCTAAAGGAGACTGTGCAGTTGCAAGACCTCTGGGAGGACCAGGCACATCAGCATCCATCAGCTTTTTCTGAACATGGCTCCTAGGACAACTCCGCAAGTGCCCTGCACCCAGGAACCTGTGCGAGTGCTGCTAGGCCAGCACCAGTGCAGTGGCCCAGGCAGACAGACACAGGAATCCACAAGGATCTGACAGAGCACCAGGCTCTTGCCTAACCCAGAGGTTAGGAATTTCAACAAACCACAATCAGTATTCATCTCATGTTGCATTTTGCACCTAGATCTTTTTAAAAACTTCCTGGCTCAGTCAGCAATTACCAGAGCTGCCAGTTTTGCACAGCCCTAAGCTTGACTGCTGCAGGCCCCCATGCACCACCCGACGGTGATACAGGCCACCAAGCGCAGCTATAGTTACACATGGGTCAGAGGCAGGAGAAGAAAAGCCTCACCAGGCAAAGATCAAGTATGAAAGGTCTAAGTGATGAGGTCTGATAGAACTTACTTTATTTGTGGGGCTCAATCAATGACATCCTCACTAACACCACCTCTAAACTCCAGCCAGAGATGGGATAGGGAAGGGGTTAACCCCAAATGCAGCTCACCATCACTAATCAACTGTTTGTTACACACAATCAAAACATAAGGGGTTTATCATTTCTCTGCAGGATCCACACTGTGCTGTGTGCGCTGACTGCAAATCTCCAGCAGTAATTTTATGCTGCCCTTTTCAGCTAAGCAGGACCTGATGACTCCATAGGATGGAAGATCTCCAAAGCGTAACTGATGCAGCCAACCATGCTGATGGTTAGAAATCCATCCAGAGAATTCAAAAACAACTCCAGGAGAGTGTAGCTTGGGAGTGTTTCCCAAATATTCATTATGCACCCAGAAGAAAACACATTTTTAAGACCAAGCTGTACTTTAAAATGCCTCCATCCAACCCTGCTCAAACTGGAAGCACTCTTGGGTCAGTTTAAAGGATGTGTGGTTTCTCAAAACTATAAAAAGCAGCTTTGTACTAGTACCTGAAAGCCTTTGTTAATGCTTCCCAGAATAAAGTCATCCCTTTTCCTGTTGTTCCCTGTAGTGACTATAAAGATGAAACAAAAACCCCAGTTATCCTTTCCTAGGAATGCAGAGGTAAAGCACTCAAACCAGGGGGAGCTCACAGCCTGCCGTCTGCTCTAAATCCCCATCCCAGCGCCTTCTCATAAATAAGCCATGCAGGTGGAGGAGCAGGGACACTGCACTTCTGCACCCCCTCCAAAACAGCTTCATGTTTACAGTCAACACCTCAGGAAAGCTGCCACAAAACCTCATTGCAGGCTAACACACAGTAATTATTCTGAGAACACTTAACCTGGAAATCCTCTCCAGTCAACACAACAGAAGCAATCACTCACCTTTGAGTCTGAATTTAACCTGGCACTTTTGAAAGCAGCACCTTGTAATTACCCCTTGAGAAGTTGATGGCATCTTTGGTTTACCAAACTGAAAGTTAATTTTGATGGCAAAATTCTACTGTCAAGCCCAAAAACACTGAAAAACACTATGCCAGACCCCATGCAAAACTACTCGTCAGGAGCTTGAAACTAGGAAAATGTGCACAGAAATACCCAGAGCTGTCCAACTAAAACCATGTTCTCCAGTTGAGAGATAAACAGCTCGTACAAAGCAGTGGAAGCCAGAGGCAGGGCCCTCCTTCGCTGTGCTTTGCATACTTTGGCACCAAATGAGAACAATTTAAATGTCTTTCAGATTCCTTCTGCTGTTACCAGCGCCAGCAAGAAACTGTTCCAGCACACAAGGGACTGCTCAGTTCTCCAGCACTTCCAGCAGCCCCACTGAAGAGCACCAGCATCGCTCTCACGCTCCCAGTTTTCTCTCAGCCATTTCTTAACATACCTATAAGGAGGAAATTCTCCTGTTAGGGTGGTGAGGCACTGCAATGGGTTGCCCAGGGAGGTTGTGAATACTCCACCCCTGGCAGTGTTCAAGGCCAGGCTGGATGAAGCCTTGGGCATGATGGTTTAGTGTGAGGTGTCCGTTCCCATGGCAGGGGGGTTGGAACTAGATGATCTTAGTCCTTTCCAACCCTAACTATTCTATGATTCTGTAATTCTATACCTCACTAGGGAAGATGCTGCAGCTTCCCGCACATGTATCCTCATGACTAACAAGGACTTTCAACCTCAGAATCACAGACTGGGCACAGTCCTTCTCCTCAGGGCTGCTCCATCAGTCTCCACCAGCCTGTGTTTGTCCCGGGGACTGCCACGACCCAAGCGCAGGCCCTTGCATTTGGCCTTGTTAAACCCCATGAGTTTCACATGGTCCCACCTCTCCAGCCTGTCCAGGCCCCTCTAGATCCCACCCCTTCCCTCCAGTGCATCAACCACACACAGGAGATACAGAGAAAACAACCTGCTGGGACATCAATCATTTTATATCCTTGATATTATTTACATACCACCACAAACTTCCAAGCTTTCATTGTCCAGTCTTCCTTTTTTTTTTTTTCTTTAATCTGGCATTTACTTGATAAAGGACTGTTTCTAAGCCAAAATGTCACAGAAAACCTCCCTCAGGAGCACACTGACTGATCCAAACTAACTCATTTCACCAGCCTTGGTACCACTCAACATTTTTGTCAATGACCAGAAGGGAAATAGAGCAACTGCTGACTCTGCAGATCATGAAGCCCAACAAACAGTAAGCAACAACGTGGGCAATGTGTTTGTACAGAGCAACCTGACCCTGCCAGGTAGCCTGAACTCACTAGTACAGTCTGTTTTCCTCTCAGAGCCCATACAAACAGCCCAGCAGCACAGACTGCACCCAAGCAAGCAGGAGGAATCCCAGTTAAAAGCTCTTCCAGCAATACAGTAGCAAAAAGGATAAAAACCAGCAGTCCAAGGGCATCTAACGAAGGAAGAGCAAGTAAGAATAAAGCAGTAAAACAGATCTTTATCTCTGTACATTATACAGGCTATTCCAGACTCCTCTATGCAAGTCTTCCAGTCACAAATATCATTTGAAATGACCCTATGCAGTCTCTGGCAGCACAGAGGAAAGCCACCAACTTCCTTTGCTGCATACCCCATGAGCAGGCCCAGCCTGCTAAAGGATATAAAAATCAAACACATATGCTTTAGGCAGCACCTAAGAAACAAAGTGAAGCTGAAGCCACCAACAATACACACCACTGAAAAAACAGATGTGGAAGCTCCAGATGCCCGGTATGCTAAGCTGCTTGGGAACAAACCTGAGCCCTGCCATTCTGCCAGTTAAAAGCATCAAATCTCCATGCCAGCAGCAGTAAGCTCAACCTGCTGGCAGCAGCTGGCCTGTGCTGGAAGCATAGACCAGCCAGGACCAGCAACCTGGTCGCTGTGCTCTTCAAATTCTTTGGGGAGTTAAGAAACAATCACCTATCTTCTTGGCATAAGCAAAACCCCCAAAAACTGAGTGGTTTTTCAACCCAGTTTAGAAACCCCAGCATTGCGCTTGATGGAAGTGTTCTTGTATTATAGAGACTATACAACAAACTAGAAAACCAAGAGAAAAGTTTGTGTTACGTATGGCTAATGATGCAATGAAGCACATTCATGTAGGAGGAGGAAACTATTGTGCACATATGGCTGGTAATATTTCTGCTTCAGCAATGAAAAGGAGAAAGCTAGAGCAAGAAAACATGCTCTTAACATCTGCGAGTAGCTGGGAGCTCCACTGGATTTCTGTGCGATGGAGACACCCACAGTGTTCATTCTTGGAGTTCAGTACAGTTAATCTAGAGACTAAAATCACTGCAATTACAAAAATAACACTAAAAAGTAGTATTACTTATTGCAGCAGTCTCATGTATTCACACAGCTTTCAGTAACGCTTCTAAAACACTGTGAACACAGTCGACAGCTTTCGTTCATCCCTACTGGATGTTACAGTGGTTCCCAAGTCTGTACCATGGGGAAGCCAGTCAGTCAATCACGGAGACAGCAGAAGCACCCAGTGACAGACACCCGTGACAGTAAGCACTACACTCCTGTAACTGAAGGATGAAGCTTGTCAGCAGCCCACTCCAAGATAACCCCTCTTTGCAATGGAAAATGGAAGAAGATTGGGATATATCTGGTAAGGCATCCAGCAGACTTAATTTGCCATTTCAGAGCCTACAGAGACGAAAAAAAAGGAAGGTCACCAATACCTTCCTCCTTTGGTAACTCATCTCAGTGCCTGAAGCCTCCCAGGTAAACTGCTGTGCTACCTGGGTCAGGGAAGATAAAGTATTAATGGACAGAGCAAAGCAAAACACTGAAAACACTGAACGTGCCCTCAAGTTCAGCACATGCAAAATGCAGTCAAAACCAGGGGCTTGCCCTTGAGTTCCTCTAAGATTTGAGAGCATGCAGCGAAAAGAGGATCTTCAACCTCTGTGCAGCTTCTAAAGCTACACAGCAAGAACAAGACACTCCTATAAAAAACCCCAAAAGCTGCTTGACCACCTCATTGCAGTGATATCCTCCAATGCCATTTCCTGCTCCTCTAGCACTTCCAACTTTCAAACCATCCGTAGCTCTGAGGCTCCTTCCACCCTACCAGAGAGGACTTGGAATCATTTCAGAGTACATAATCCTCCTCTCCCTCCACAGCATGATCTTTAAATCCTCCAGATAAATGATCTTCTTACCCTTGCACTAGCTGCTCTTTTCCATAGGGTTACTTGCAACCCCCTGAGCGTGTCTCCATTCCCTCTGCTGCTTTCATTACACCCAGAACATCACTTTGGCTGCAGCCCAAGGTCCCCCACTCCCCCTTATTCCACCAATCCTCAGCTGATCCCTCTGCTCAACAACCTTTCTCCCCCATCGCCATTTTATGCACTTCAGACCATTCACACCTCCTTTTTTCTTGGCTGGTTTAGGTCCCTTCCTTCCTTCCCTCCAGTGCTGTACAGTTTCCACTCCTGCCTTCACCAATCACCCCGAGCTTCCTTTAGTCCATCATAGGGGAGGAGAGAAAAGCCCTCAGCAGCTCTCTTGCCTTTAACCCCTTTCTCTCCAGCATTTCAGAAGCTCAGAAACCTGACTATCACCTCTGCTAACCCTGCCCTGCTAACCTCACCTCTGCCCTGCCCACACCAACGCTCCACTCACGCTTCTGCCAAACTAATCCTCCCAAACACAGAATCTTTCCCATTTCTTTCCAAAAAGAAGGCTGACAACAATACAGAGCACTCTAAACCACTGTATTTTCATCCAGTGACTCTTCCATTAAACACATCACCAATCCCCAGGCATCTGCCTTTCTTCCAAACAGCTAAAAGGTTCCTGACCTTTTGTTTCTCTTCCTCTCACACATTCTTTTATTCCATCAAGAAGATCACAAGGAGGAAAGAATCCAAGAAGGAAATCTGAGGGATCTCTGCAGCCTCCCTCACCACATCCATCCCTGCTTTGAGCAGTGTAATTTCAAATCTCCCTTTTGCCATGCCTACCTGGGGCTCATCAGACCAGCAGCAGCACAGGAGCATGTTCAGTCATACTCTGTCAAAGGATGGAAATTTCACCTGCTGAAGCTTACATTTCAACTGTTAGGAACTGCATGAGGAAAGTGCCTTAACACCAACAGAAACACTCCCACAAAGGGAGCCTGCATTTAAATTTGTGACTTCACACTAACACAGTGTCTTATTTTTGCTGTAATTTTGAGGGCAGGATTTCAGAGGGATGAGCAAAAGCTGCATGCTGAAGGCATATTTTTACCTACACTTAGCAACTGTCAGAGCACAGCTTTTACAGCGGACCTGCACGCACTGGCCATATCCAACCAGTTCCTTTACTCCACACCAGTGTTCTATCTCAAGTGACCTCCACCTCAGTATAGAGAAAAAAAAAAAGGGCAAAAATCCTCTCTGAAAGTGACTTTGATGAAGAGGGAAAGAAAAGGTTGAAAAAGCCTTCCTCCAGCAACATACTTCAGAAAAAACTGCCAGCCTAACCAATTGCCAGGGATACGTGCACAGGCTCTTGAGCTCCCACCAGTTCACTGCAACCTTGGCCAAGACACCTGGGCCCAGTCTCCCTTTAATTGGTTCTTTCCTAACTCATGATTTGACATTCAGTCCTCTGCAACCCTTAAGCAACTCCAAGCTGTTCTTCCCAGAGGACAGGTTCCATTTGTCCTTCAAACAAAGCTTTAACATACAAAATAAAAGGCCTTCAGGGAGGAGAGAAAGGAGAAGTTACCCTGCTGCAAAAACAAACCCTACCTTTTCCTTTCGTACTCTACTCTGTGGGAAAGCCAATGAAACCCTGGTATGGGGCACAAAGTCCCAATTAAAAACAGTGCCCTTTCTTAGAGTCAAGGGAAAACAGGGTTGGGACAGGGTTGTTGTTTTAGAGCATGCTCGACAGCTTTTAAGATTGGAGCCCTGTTTCCTCTCTGACATCACTACACATTCTCCCTGCATGACCAATGCAGTGACACAGTAACAGGTTTTGCTGCTACAATCATTTATTTTCTTGCAAAGAGATTGCCCCACAAAGGGAGAAGGACAAGGAGCAAAAGGGGAAGGAGCTGTGCAATGCACAGAGCTCACTGGTTGTTTGGCTATACCCTGCAGTACCTGACCTGGTTTGGGTTCTTCATTCTCTCGCCTCCTCTCTCAAAGCAAAGTATTACGAGCAACATACTTTCAAACCCAGGACCTGGCTCCACTTCCTGAAACAGGAACTTCGAAAGCAAATCAGACCAGTTCCATAGTAATTACGACTCATTTCTTCATTTAAGAAAAAGCACAATGCAAACCAGCCCCAGTGGTTAGGGCTGCTTTAGGAAGCTGTGCCTAGATAAGGTAATGCAAACAGGGCAGCCAACCACAGATACCTGTGTCCTCATTCTAACACAGTTGAATGACGACTTACGAAGCTTACACTCCCAGACATCCACAAAGAACAACGTAAGTGAAGACTACTGGATGTCCTGGCTGCTTACGAGATCACAACTTAATGCCACATTAAGTATAATTACGCAAGCGCTGCAACTATTAGGAACTCTCCCGTATCTCTGGATGGAAAAACAGAGTTGGAGTGCAAAGCACTGTTCCAACTTCGGGCTCCTGAAACAAGGACGACACAGAAAAGCTCATCAATAGCTCTTCTCGAGCTGCGGCTGTTCTTTTGTTTTTCTTTCTGACCTCGAGACTCTCTCGGCTGAAGTCGGAAAACAAAATGTCATTGTTCAGCCTTAATGAGACAACGTTCACTTTCCCGTTGTTTATTTAAATCCCCTGTAAAACACCACAGCGGCGCTAATTACGGCGAAACACTAGTGTTTTCTTCCGGGGGGGGGGCGGAGAAGGGTTTAGAAGGAAACCGCGTTTCCCATTACGAAGCAGCCGCTGGCACCAGCGGGGACAGCCCTGGTGGGGCGCGGGCTCAGCGAACTCCGCCGTTCCCGCACAGCCCCCGGCCTAAGGCACCGCAAAGCCCCCAGACTCGCGATCCCGCGGTGAGGGTCACCTCGGCGGGGACACCTCCCGCGGGTCACCTTGACAGCCGGTACCAGCCCCCTCGCTCGCCCCTTTGTGCCGCTACCCGCTGCGGCGGAGCGCCGGGCCCGCGCACAAAGCCCCGGAGAGGGGAACGGGGGGGCCGTGTGCGTGGATGGAACCGGCGCGCTCCGGCCTGAAGGCACCGCAGCCAAGGCGGGAGGCGCGGGGTCCCACCCGCCGCGGCGCGGCCGTTACCTGGAAGTCCCTGTCCTCGTTGAAGCGGGAGAACCTGTCCGCCATTTTGCGCCGCCGCCTCGCCTCAGCCCGGGCCGGCCCCGCGCCTCCGGCCGCCTCCCCTCAGCACCGCCCCCGCCGCGCCGGGCGGCCGCACGCATGCGCCGGGCTGCAGAGGAGCCTGGCGGAGAGGGGGCTGGCTGGTCGGGGCTCGGCGGGGCGGCCGCCGGGGGAGCGGAGGCGGAGCAGGACGGCCCGGGCCACACCGGACCGGATCAGCTCACGCACCGCCGTCCGCACCGTTAAACCTCCGCCACGACCCCCGCTGCGGTTCGGTGCACGCCAAGCACTGCGCAGGCGTTAACCCCCCTTGCCTGCGCGCGCATCGTGGCTGCGCATGAGCAGAGGCACCAAGCGGTGAGGGAGGGGAAGCTCGACCCGGGGGACGGGAGGGTGCGAACCCCGCTTCAGTCTTCCCGCCCTCCCCGCACGAACCAATAGGATTGCCCGGCTTCTTGAGTGATGGCGATACCAACCAATAGGAGCACGGGCGGAGCTGGTGCCGATTGACGGCTGGACTGGAGCCAGCGTGTGCGCGGGCAGTCGGGCGTTCAGCCGCGTCTTGGTGCCAGCACCAGTGCGGCAGCAGAGGCAGGGCAGTGACTGTGCCCCTGGTGACTCCCGTGCTCAGCTCTAGGCCCCTCGCTACAAGAGAGACATTGAGGGGCTGGAGCAGGGCCAGAGAAAGGAATGGGGCTGGTGCAGGGCCTGGAGCACAACTGTGATAGGGAAGGGCTGAGGGACCTGGGGGGCTCAGTCTGGAGAAGAGAAGGCTCAGGGGGGACCTGATCGCTCCCTACAACTGCCTGACAGGAGGATGGAGCCGGGAGAGGCTGGGCTCTGCTCCCAAGGAACAAGGGATGGGACCAGAGGAACCGGCCTCAAGCTGCACCAGGGCAGGTTTAGATGGAGCTGAGGAACAATTCCTGCCCCAGAGGGTGCTCAGGCATTGGAACAGGCTGCCCAGGGCAGGGCTGCAGTCGCCATCCCTGCAAGTGCTCACACACCGGAGACAAGGCCTTTGTGCCATGGGTTAGTGGTGGCCTTGGCAGTGCTGGGGAATGGTTGGACTTGATGAGCTTAAAAGTGTTTCCCAACCTGGTTGCCTGCATGGTTCTCTGGCCCTTGACCCTGCGCAGGAGCCGTGTGCCCGCTGGCACAGGCATGGCCATGTCCCAGTGCGTGGAGCAGAGGAGCAGCAGGCAGCATCTCACAGCAGCCCTTCGAGCACAGGGGCTGGGCAGGCGAGCTCTTTCCCACCCACCGCCGCAGCTGTCACCACCTGTCTCGGAGCCTGCCGGTCTCTATTCCCGTCTCCCCGCATCCCTGACAGCAGGAAAGCCGGCTTCCATCTGCCGCTCCATTCATTCCTTCGCTTTCCCCTGCCGGGAGCCTCACTGCCCGGATCCCTCTTGCGTGCTGCCCTCTGCCGCCTCACCGAGGCAGGATGAGGAGAAAGATGCTGGCGACGGGCCTGTCTGAAGCGTCTTCGCAGATCGAGCTCCGTGTCCCCATAAACCTGTCCCTAGGACAGCGAGCGCTGCGCTGCGGGTCGGTGCAGGGGGAGCGAAGCCGTGGCTGTGCTCTGCGGCCCGCAGCAGAGCTCACTCGATGTATCCCTGCAGTGTTCCAGGCTGGGCTGCACCTCTGGAACTCCTTCACGGACCTCCTTTGAGCACCGTCTAACTTGCTGGGACGGATGCTGCTTCCATCCTTCCCCCCCTCACCTCAGCATCCCTGTGAAATCCCCCTAATCCTGGCTCTGTCCCAGGACCAGTCAGCCCTGTGTACTGAGGAGGACCTCATGGTTGAAAGCTGGGACCTGCATCACACGGTGGCTCTGAGAGCTTTTACTGGGTGGAAGAATGCTCGAATTTGCTCCTCATTGCCCTAAGAAAACCCTCAAGTGCCTGCCTGTGCTCTGCTCTGCTCCCCACAAAAACCTCAGCACTGGGGTCACCCACCTTGTCCTGCATCAGGTCTGTGGATCAACCGGGTGAGGAGCAGCTGCCACAACCTCTCCCCTTTATGGGTTGTGGTCTCTCTCCTGCTGCCATCCCTGTGGCTCCTCATACCTTAAGCACTTGGCCCCATGGGCGGTTGAGGAGCTGAGACGCTGAGGGAGCAGCCTTCCTGCTCCTGGGAGTTACCTCTGTGCTGTCCGAGGGGACTGTCCGCTCCCAAAGCACCCAGGCAGGTCCGGGCGGGGCAGGTTGGAGCCGGGATCCCTGCCCAGGGCACCCAGCACACGGGAGCAGCAGTCGAGGGGACGCCCCAGTCCTGCAGCCCCCAGACGTGGGGTGTCAGCGCCGGGGCTGTGCCCACGAGAGGGAGCTCCTGCTCCACCGGGTGGGCAGTGGGACCTCCAACCACCCACGGGCCCCCGCCCTCCATGGGGCAGCCCGCAGGGAGCCGGAGCCCTTCTGAGCTGGGTGGGGTGAGCGGCGCCTGTACCCCCCTGCTCCTCTGAAGCAGTTTTGTGAGGGGGCTGCGGGAGGGAGCTGGGGGGGCTCAGAATGAATGTGCCCCCCTCGGCTTCTCCTCATGCTGAGGGCTGGTCCCAGTGGGGACGCGTGGCTGCCAGGGACAAACCTGCCCCACTCTGCCCCCTCCGTGCCCCCTACCCTGGAGGGACTGGGCACGGGGACAGCTCAGTGTCCTTGCTGGGCACAGCTTCCTGCCACCATCAGGTACAGTGACAGATCAATGCCACCCTTGGGCACGGGGCTCAGTCCAGTCCTCTGCTGGGCTTGGGGACAGCTCAGTGTCCCCATCGGGCACAGTTCTGTGCCCTCCCTGGGCACAGGGGTGGCTCAGTGTCCCCACTGGATGTGGGGACAGCTCAGTGTCCCCATCAGGCACGGCTCAGTGTCCCTGCTGGGCACAGGGACAGCTCAGTGTCCTTGCTGGGCACAACTTCATGCACTGTCAGGGACAAGCACAGTTCAGTGACACCCCCAAGGGTGGCACAGGGATCAGTCCACGCCTGTGATGGACACGGGGACAGTTTGAGGTCCCCATCAGGCACAGCTCTGTGTCCCCACTGGGCACAGGGGTGTCACAGTGTCCCCGGTGGGCTGGGGACATCTGAAGTGGTTGTGAGACACCGTGGAGGCTGGAACAAGCCTCATGGCCCCACTGCAGCCCCGCTACAGGGGCAGCTGGGTGATGCTGGGGGACAGGCGGGGGACCCTGAGGCCCACTCTGGCTCCATGGCATGGGCTCACCCGTGCCCCCTCACTCAGCCCTGACAGGGGCCGGGTATAAATAGCAGCCAGCTCTGTCACCTCCTGTCACATGCCCGGTGCTGGCAGGGCCCCCCCACCCGTGGGGACACAGCTGTTCCCAGGACAGGGAGGGGTGGCCATGGGGGCACCCCCACCGTGGGGACCCCCTCCCCAGACACGGGGAGCAGTGCTGGGGGGCACGGAGCAACCAGGCTGCTCACACAGGGCATCACTGCCACTCAGGAATGCAGAGCCCAGCCAGGGGTGCTGGCACAGACCCCCAGCACCCATTGCCAGGAACAGGGGCGTTTCCAACCCCAAACCAGAGGAGAAAGGGGGAGCCTCGCCCCTCCCGCCTCCCCCATGGGCACAAACTGCCCCCGCTCGACCTGCAGCTCTAAAAATACCCCAAGCTCCTGACAGCGACAGCTGGGTGCGGGGGGACCCGTGGGGGGACGGGGACACCGGTGCAGCCAGCCCCGGGTGCCCTGGCCCTGCACCCAGCCCCTCTGAGCCCAGAACTCCATAAGGGGACTCCCTGCACCCCTCAGCTGGGCCTGCCCCCTTCTGCCAGTGGGGTGCAGCACGATGGTAGAATCCCAGCCTGGTTTGGGTTGGAAGGGACCTTAAAGCTCCTCCAGCTCCAACCCCTGCCACGGGCAGGGACCCCTTCCATTGGAGCAGCTTGCTCCAAGCCCCTGTGTCCAACCTGGGCTTGAGCACTGCCAGGGGTGGGGCAGCCACAGCTTCTCTGGGCACCCTGTGCCAGCGCCTCAGCACCCTCACAGGGAAGAGCTTCTGCCTACGATCTAACCTGAACTTCCCCTGTTTCGGTGTGAACCCATCACCCCTTGTGCTATCGCTGCAGTCCAGATGAAGAGCCCCTCTCCGCATCCCATCCCGGCAGCCACCACCGTGCCCGGCCTTGCCCCCTGTGGCCAAGCAGCTACCGGCACGGAGCCTGCCCTGCTTGCCGCGGCGGCTGCGCCTCTCGCTTGTCCCCGGCCCTCCCCGCAGCCCCTAATCCATCTCTCGCAGCAGGAGATGCCTAAGCTGCCTTTTCATGCCGGCTCCTCCGCGCGCGAGCTGCCGCGCTCTCAATGCCGGCCCTGGCAGGAGATGTGTCGGACAAGCTGAGGGGCTCCGTCCCCCGCCAGCAAGGTCAAGGTGTGCTTAAGCCAACTTCCCCCTCCCTGCACCCGCCCGGCCCAGCGAGGGGTTTGTCCGGGCCGCGCCATGGCACCGGGTGTCACCGCGCCGGGGCCCCGCAGCCGGACCCACACCTCAGTGGGGCTCGTACCCAGGGCTCAGCTCACCTGACTGGGGCAGCCTACGCACCCGTCCGCCCGCCCGCCCCCCAGGCGCGCTGCAGACCATCAGCCCGGTTTAGACCAGTACAAACCAGTCCTGAGGACAGCAGGCACTGGTCCCTGCCCTCCCCAGCCCATAGGACAGTGGGTGTGCAGCAGGAGCACCCCGACCCGCTCCCATGTCACACTGCTGCAGGCTCTGTGTGTGCATGCACACGTATGTGCATGTGCACACGTGTGCCCACTCACAGACGGGGGGGTACCCATCCCTCTCTGTTCCCGTGGTGACAGCCCCCGTCCTCCACTGGCACCTTGAGCCAGCGCTTTTGTGGCTGGTTTTAATTAGAGGACCTTAAGTGTGAAACAAAGGCAGGGGCTGGGGCTGGGGGGGCCTGGGGCCTTCCCCTGAGCTCCTGGGGGACGTCCGGGGGTCCCCATCCTGCCTGGCATTGCCAGGCACAACCGCTCTGTCCCGATTCAGCCTCCTGCCCAGCCCCAAGGGATGGGGTGTCAGGAGCTGGTGCTGTCAGGAGCCCCCCTCAAAATATTGCCCTCCGGGTGGTGCTGGCTCCCAGCCCAGGAGTGGGGCCATGAGTGGGGCTGGTGCCAGCGGCTGTGCCAGCCCCAGTCTCACCCCGGGGGTGCATCGGGGCTCCTGGCCCCAGAGAGGGGGCTCAGAGAGAGGCCAGGCCTGCGCTTTGTGACCATGGCTGGGCTGGGGGTGCTGGGCCAGGACCTGGGGGGTTCCAGAGGTGCCCCCATCCCTGGTCCTCCCATGGACCCCACAGCACTGGAGGAGTCCTGGGGACTGGGACCATGTCCTGCTCCACCAAGAACATGGAAGCCAGCAACCTCTCTGGAGGTGGTGGCACCCACGGGCCACCTGGGGACCCCAGGGTGCTGCGGGCAGGAGACTGGCAGCATCGGGTGCCCACCAGTGTTCCCCAGTGCTGTCCTGGGATGCAGAGACAGTGGAGCAGAGGGGGATCAGGACTCCTGCGTGTCTCTCCCACTGTGCAGCTCCTGGGGGGGGGGCTGCAAGGGGGAGCTGGGCTGGTCCCATACTCCCAGTCATGCCCAGCCTGGCCTGCGGGGAACACCCACCCTCTCTTCCTGGGAGCCAGGATGGGTCCTTGTCCTTTGCCCAGGCCCCTGCAGGGAAGCCTTTGGAGAGGGGGCAGGACCCTGCACTCCTGGATGATGGGACCAAAGGGATTCCCCGGCCATTCTGCATGTCCCTGCAAGGTGACACCCTTGGGCAGCACCCCCAGCCCACCCTGGGGTCCCTCCTGGGGCTCGCTGACACCTCTGCTGCCATTTCCCCCTCCCCCAGAAGCCCCAGCACCTGCTCCGGATGGGACCATGTCCCTGTGTGTCCCTGGTGCCCAGAGGTCCTGGGCACCCCTTGTCCACCAGCACCCCACAGCACCCAGGAGGATGGATGAGGAGTGTGGAGCCAGCCCCTGCCACCCCCTCTGGAGGTGACATCCCCCCTCCCCGGGAAGAAGCCAAAACCAAAAGCTTTTAGGAAGCCAAGATCCACGTGGCTGCACAGACACCCCCGGTCCCCCTCCATCCCCAGGATGGGATGAAAGCCACTGAGGTTGGGGACACCGGGGGGGGGGGGTGAGGGGGCGAGGGGTGTGTGTCACAAGAGCCAGACCGTGCACCCATGGGCCGGAGGGGAGCTGGGGTTGGTGCCCGTGGGATGGGTGGCACCCATCCCACCCCGCTTCACCCACAGCCCCCCCATTCCTGCCTCATCCAGGGCCATGGGGACCCCCCCATTCCATCCCGGCCCCCCATGTCCTGCCAAGCGCTGCGGTGACGGGAGGGGGGGGGAGCGGGGGGTGATGGGGGCCGGGAGTGGGTGCGCATCGTGTGTCCCGTCCTCCCCCCCCCCGGCTTTGATTCCTGAGCCCCCCCTGCCCTTCCCCCTCGGCCCGGAGCCGCGCAATGGTTTCAATTACGCTCTGAAAGGCGGTGGGGCCTCTTTTCACGGCAGCCCGGGCTTCTCCCGCTCACAACAAAAGCTTAAGTTACAGGAAAGGCAGAGAAAGGGAGGGCGGGCGGGGGGCAGGGAGGCAGCACAAGGGCCCCAGCCACCCCCCCGGACCGAGCGGGCCCCGCCGGGCCGCCCCCCAAGGCCCCTTCCCTGGGATGGTGCTCGGGGAAGGGGTGGGCCCCCCCCCCCCCCCGACCGCTGCCAAAGCTGCCCCAACGTGGGTGAGTGCCCGCGGGTGCTTCCCCAGATGGGGGTCTCTGGGTGTCCCAGTTACCCCCAGTGTGTCCCAGTCCCCCCCCCCAGTGTATCCTGATTCCCCCCAGTGTGTCCCACATCTTCCCCGTCTGTCCCAGTACCCCCTCCGCTGTGTCGATCACTCCCCGTGTGTCCCAGTTCCCCCTCCTCGGTGTGTATTGGCCCACGCCCGTGTGCCCCGGCTCCCCCCAAATGTGCCCCAGATCCCTCCAGTGTGTCCCAGTCCCTCCAGTACATTTTGGCCTCAGCCCCCTTGTGTCCCCCCTCCGGCAGCACCCCGGGGTGGCCTCGGGAACCCTATGGGGCCAGGGCCTGGGAGGGGGGAACGACCGGACCTGAGTGGGTGCCGGGGCGCCCTCGGGGGCGAATCCCCCCCGGTGCACCCTAAAGCAGGGTCGAGGGGGGTCAGCCCGGGGGGTTCCGGCCTGGCCCCGTCCCGACCCCGCGCCGCGGGGGAAGTTTTCACGGCAAGGAAAAAGTTGTTGGGGGGGGTCCGATGGCGGGGGGGGGCAGAGGGGGGGCAGCTGAGGGCGGGGCCTGGGGCTGCGGGGGGGCGGGGCTGCCTAGCCGTTTGAATGTGATTGGCGGAGCCGGGGGGGCGGGGCGCGGGGGGGCGGCTGCGCCCGGTGGGGACGCGGCGCTGCCCCGCACAAAGGCGGCGGGAGTGTCCGGTGCGGCCGCTGCGCTGCCCCGGCATCCCGCACCCCCCGGACCCCCCCTCCGTACCCCCCCCGCCCACACCGCCCGCACGGGTCTCCGCCACCGGGCACCGCAGCGGGGCAGCGGGACACCGGGACCGCCACGTCCGAGCACCGGGAGCCGTCCCGCCGCGCACGGTAGAGGGACACCGGGAGCCATCCAGGCGGGACCGGAGCGTATCCAGTCACCGGGAACCGTCCAGGCAGCAGGGGACCAGCAGCTCCGGACCCGAGGAGCCGTCGAGGCAGCACCGGGCACGGCAGAGCCGGGCAGGAGGAGCAGCCGGCTGGGCACCGGGCACGGTAAACCCGGGCGCAGCAGCTCGGGGCACCATGGGCCGCCCCAGCGCGCTGCCTGCCCTGGCCTGGCTGCTGGTGGGGCTGAGCGTGCCGGCGCCGTGCTGCAGCCAGCTGCACGGTGAGAAGGGCATCTCCATCCCCGACCATGGCTTCTGCCAACCCATCTCCATCCCACTCTGCACCGACATCGCATACAACCAGACCATCATGCCCAACCTGCTGGGTCACACCAACCAGGAGGACGCGGGGCTGGAGGTCCACCAGTTCTACCCCTTGGTGAAGGTGCAGTGCTCGTTGGAGCTCAAGTTCTTCCTGTGCTCCATGTATGCGCCGGTGTGCACGGTGCTGGAGCAGGCCATTCCGCCGTGCCGCTCCATCTGCGAGCGCGCGCGCCAGGGCTGCGAGGCCCTCATGAATAAATTTGGGTTCCAATGGCCGGAGCGGTTACGCTGTGAGAACTTTCCCCGGCACGGCGCCGAGCAGATCTGCGTGGGGCAGAACCATTCTGAGGATGGCGGCTCGCCGGCGCTGCTCACCAGTGCCACCCCCTTGGCCGGCCAGGGCACTCCGGGAGCCCCTCGTTACGCCACCCTCGACCACCCCTTCCACTGCCCGCGAGCGCTGAAGGTGCCCAGCTACCTCAACTATAAGTTCTTGGGTGAGAAGGACTGTGCGGCGCCCTGCGAGCCCACCCGTCCCGATGGCCACATGTTCTTCAATGAGGATGAGATCCGTTTTGCCCGTATCTGGATCCTCATCTGGTCCGTCTTGTGTTGTGCCTCCACCTTCTTCACTGTCACCACCTATCTGGTGGACATGCAACGTTTCCGCTACCCCGAGCGACCCATCATCTTCCTCTCAGGGTGTTACACCATGGTGTCGGTGGCCTACATTGCTGGCTTTGTGCTGGAGGAAAGGGTGGTCTGCAATGAGCGTTTCCAGGAGGATGGCTACCGCACGGTGGTACAGGGGACCAAGAAGGAAGGTTGCACCATCCTCTTCATGATGCTCTACTTCTTCAGCATGGCCAGCTCGATCTGGTGGGTCATCCTGTCTCTCACCTGGTTCCTGGCTGCTGGCATGAAGTGGGGCCACGAGGCCATCGAGGCCAACTCCCAGTACTTCCACTTGGCCGCCTGGGCCGTGCCGGCTGTCAAGACCATCACCATCCTGGCCATGGGGCAGATCGATGGGGACTTGCTGAGCGGCGTCTGCTTCGTGGGCCTCAACAACATCGATCCTCTCCGGGGCTTCGTGTTGGCCCCACTCTTTGTCTACCTCTTCATCGGTACCTCCTTCCTCCTGGCCGGCTTTGTCTCCCTCTTCCGCATCCGCACCATCATGAAACATGGAGGGACTAAAACAGAGAAGTTGGAGCGGTTGATGGTTCGCATCGGGGTCTTCAGCGTCCTCTACACGGTCCCGGCCACCATCGTCATTGCATGTTACTTCTACGAGCAGGCTTTCCGTGAGCACTGGGAGCGCAGCTGGATCAGCCAGAACTGCAAGAGCTTGGCCATCCCCTGCCCGCTCCACTTCACCCCCCGCATGACCCCTGACTTCACCGTCTACATGATCAAGTATCTCATGACTCTCATCGTGGGCATCACCTCCGGCTTTTGGATATGGTCGGGTAAAACCCTGCACTCGTGGAGGAAGTTCTACACGCGGCTCACCAACAGCAAGCAGGGCGAGACCACGGTGTGACCCCCCCGTGCCGGCCACCTCCGCTGCCCTTCGGTTTCCATTGGGGTTTTGGGGGGGGTTATTATATATTTTTTATTTTTAGATTATTAACTCTGAGGGGTGTCTCTTTCTCTTTGATTTTTTTTTTTTTTGTAATTAAACCTGTAAATAGCATTTGTAAAATTAATTATATATTTCTATTTAAAACATGGTAAAATAGGAGGGGAAAAAAAAGGAGAAAAACGAGGGGGAAAGAGAAAAGCAAAGGGGGGAAGAGTGAAAGGCGAGGAAAAAGAAAAATGAGAGAAAAAAGGAAGAAGAAAATGAGACCAAAAATTTGATAAAACGAGGGAAAGTATAAAAGGGAGAGAAAAAAGGAGACGAAAAGAAGAAAAAGGAGAGGGGAAGGGGAGAAAAAAAAAAGCAAAGAGGAAAAGGAGAGGAAAAGGGGAGAAAAGGTGAAAATATAAAAAAATAGGAAAAAAAACAGGGAGAGGCAAAAAAGAGAGGAAAAAGAGAAAAAGGAGAGGAAAAAGAGAAAAGGGAGAGAAAAACTGAAGGGGAGGAAAGGGAGGGAGAAAGGAAGAGAAAAAAAGCAAGGGAAAGGGAAAAAATTCCCTTCCGAGCCTGAGCAAGGGTCCTGCCTTCGTCTCCCCTCTCGGTGCTGTCGGGTTCCCCCTCCCCGCGGTGCCGCGATGGCCGAGGAATGGGAAAGGCAACGGGATCGGGAATGGCTCCTGCCCACTGCGGCCCTTCCCTGCCCTGCCAGCCCCCGAAAAAGGGGGAAAAAGACAAAACACCAATGAAATTCCCATTTTTCTTCTTTCGCTTGGAAACTCCCCAAGGAAAGTTGATTTCCACACTCACCCCCGCGCCCGTTTGCTGGCTCCCCCAGGACGGGGCTGTGTTTGTGTGTGTGTCCCTGGCTGGGCTCCCCGCCTGTCCCCTGCTCGGCCACAGACTTCTCCCAGATCCCTTTTGAAGCCGTCCTGCAAATACAAATGAGTAAAACCAACCGGTAACTTCTTCCCGGGGCTGCTTTATTTCCCCCCCAAAAAGTAAGAAATTAAACTGGGGGGGTCCCATGGGCACTGCTGGGCCCCCACTTCCATCGCACTGCGGGGATGAGCCAGCAGCTGGAACAAAGCGCTTTGCAGTGGGAAAAGGATCTCTTTAACCCCAAAGTAAGGAACTTTGGGGTTGTAGAGGAAGGGGGGACCCCTCCTGTGCCCCCCCCCGCCTCCCCCGGAGGAAACAGCTGGCATTTCCTACAGGATCAGGGGATTTGGGCTGTGCGTGGTCCCCTGATCCCGAGTCTCTGGAGGGAAGTGGGTCCCAGCTTCAGCTGGGCTTGTTGGGATCTGGGCGATGCTGGGGCTGGGCTATGGGACGTTTGGAGCTGGAGGGAGCTGAGCGGGGCTCCGGGAAGGGAAGGATGGATTTAATCAGCTGCATTGCATTGAAATCAACCAAAAATACTCTTCCCAAAATGGAGAGGGAGACCCGGGAAGCGTGGACCCAGGACCGCCCCCGGGAAGCCTCAGCTCCTGTCGCCAGCATTTCAGAGTGTTGGATCCTTTGGCAACAAAGGGGCATTGGGGGGGGCGGGGGGTTGAGCCATTCCCTTTTCCCCCGCAAAACCAAGGGATAATTCCAAAACCCAGTTAAAAATCCCAGTTCTCCAGCGAAGGGAAGCAGGAGCCGAAGGGGTTAAGGCAGCGCCTCTCCAGCACATTTTGGAAAGGAAAAACTCTTTGGATCCGGTTTAATTTTCCAGTGATGACTTGGAAAGGGGGAGAGGAGGGGGGAGAACCATATCCAGGGTTTTTCCCCCTTCCCATGGTTTGGAGAAGCCGTTTGAGGGCCGGGACAGGCCCCCCTGGCCCCCAACCCGCCTTCACCTTCCAAACTGGGAATGAAAAGAGGAAAATGGGGGTGATTTTCTCGCTGATGATGTTTTTGCTCCTTCCCGGGGGGAAAACCGCGTTGGTGGGGACATTGGCAGGAAGATGGAGCCAAGGGGACAGGGATCACCCCCCTCGCAGCCCTCAACTCTCTGCACCCAAAGGTGCCATCACATGGGGGGTGTACCCTTGCCATGGGGATTGCTCTGCCCTTGGGCTGGTTCGCGTTATGCGGGTGGAGGATCCCACTCCCCATCAGGCAGATCCCACCCAAGGCTGCTTTGTTTTCCAGAGGCGAAGCGCAGATCGCCGGGGGACGAGGGGGAATGTAAACTCTCCACCCAGGAATGCAGGAGCTGGGAAATGGATTTGCTTTTCAAGGCTTATGTGTCCCAGTTTATGGAAAACAGCTGGGATTACAGCAGCTGAGGCTGGGCGCTGGGAGTGCTGAGCACCCCATGGGTGCTGCTGGCACCCACCTAGGGGGCTGTGTCCATGTCACCCCTTACTGGCCTCATGGACTCCTGTGATGTTCGGCTTTAGAACTGGAGAGTTGGGGGGATCCTGCCCCAGCAGCATCCATGTGGCTCAGCCCAGGGCCTCTTAGAGGTGGTTTTGGTGCGAGTTGGAGGGTTTTGGAGGGTTTTGGCTCTTGGAGTTATTTGCAGCCCAAGTGGGGAAAGAGCTGGAGGGTGTCTGTGAGACACGGTCATTGTGTGTCCTCTCTGTCCCCTGGGCTGTCACCTCAGCCGTGGGTCACCCTGCACCAGGTTAACCCCAGGGACAGGCCACCGCAAAGATGGAGCTCCCTGGGGGACCTCGTGGCTGCACACCAGCCCTCCCAGGCTGCTGGCTCCCATCCTCCTCTTCCTCTCTTAAGCCAAGCAAAGAGGGAGCAAACGCCGGTGGCGGGTCCTGCCGTGTTCCCTGTGCGGCCGTGCTGGGGGTCCTTTGATGTCCCCTGATGAGCACCGCTCTGTTTTCACAGCTGCCCGAGGCAGCAGAACTCAACTGAAGTGCAGACCGGCCCCAGAGCACACGCAACTCATCACACCAGTGCCTGGAAGCTCACAGGGCTTGTCCTGGTGGGGATGGGGACAGGGGGGTCCCCAGGTGGAGCTGTCGTGGGGTGATGGGGCTGGGCTCCACTCCAGCAGGGACACAGCCCCAGGGGTGAAACCAGTGCAAGAAGTGGGTGCTGGAGAGGGGGACTGGTCTCACTGAGGGAAGGATGGGTCATGGGATGCCCCCAGAATTGGCTGTCTCAGTGCCTCTGTCCCTAGGCTGGGATCACTCCTGTCCCCTGGCTGTTCTATCCCCCAAACCATAGGCTCCTGTCCCCACATCCATGGGTTCTCCTGTCCCCCTGGGGGCCCATCCCTTTGGCTGTCCTGTCCCCATGGCCCTCAGGCTCCCCTGTCCCCTGATTTGATCCATCCCTTGTCTCCTGGGGTCCCCCCTCTGTCCATGGGGACTGCCCCACCAGCTCAGCACCGGGTGACAATGCCCTCGGGGCACTGGGGTCCCTCTCCCTTCTTGTCCTGTGTTCCCAGCAGTGATGTGGAGGGATGGCAGCAGGAGGTGACAAGGAGCAGGGATATGACGAGGGACAGCTCACTGCTATTACCCATTAACGGTGTGACACCCCCCAGGGTCCCAGTGAGGACACCGCTGCCTGCGCACTGCTCGGTGCGCCTCAGCCTCCAGGAGGACGAAGCCAGCAGGACTCGAGGCCACGGGGACGGACCCCCCCGGTCCGAGAGCCCCTTGGGGCGCTGCCGGCGAGCCCCGGCCTCGCTGTAACCCCCCCGCTGGGGCGGGATCTGGCCGGGGCCGGCAGCGCCTGGCCCGGCTCCAGCGGGGACAGGCGGCGGCGGCGCTAACTCGGGCTCCCGGCGGCGCCGCTCTTAAAGGAGCCGGAGCGGCCCGAGCGCAGGCCCTGTCCCCCGGCAGCCGGGAGGGCTCCGGCCAGGGGTGAGCTGCCCGCTGCAGAGGGAAGGATCCCGCCTCCCTTCCGACGTCCTGCCCTGGCCATGCCTATGTGGGACCGCATCTCCGTGCCGGGGTCATGCCTGAAGGGGGTGGAGGATGTGGGGCCACTGCCCCATCCCAGCGGCCCCCTGGAGAGCTTGGGACGAAGAGATGAGATGTGCTTTGCCCTTCGTGGAAAACACGGGACACACGGATGTGTTCCCCATATCCATCCCAGCATCCCTCTTGGAGGATGGATGGAGGTGGGATGGGTGGGCATGGGACCCCTCTCCATCTTGGTGTACCTCCTGAAGGACATAGGAAGGATGGACACGGTTCCTCACCTCTGTCCAGCACCCACTCCAGAGAAACGGATGGACAAGGGATCCGTCCCTGTCCTGCTGCACCTCCTGGAGAACAGCCATCTCCCAACATCCCTCCTGAGGATGGTGGATGGATGTAAGGTGGATGGGGTGGGCATGGGACCCCATCTCCTTCCCGGAGAACATGGGACAGATGGACACTGTTCCCCACCTCCCTCCAACAGCTCACCCAGAGGATGGGATGGGGCGGGATGGGGATGGGGATGGGGATGGGGATGGGACGTGCCCGGTCGGGGGCGGCTCCGGAGGCGGTGCCGCCGCTGGATGCGGGAATGTTTTTGCAGCTGGAGCCGATCAGAGGCGGGAGGGGCCCGGCGGGGGGAGGGGAGCGAGGGGGGAGGTGCAAAGGGGAGTGCGCCGCTGTGTGTGGGGGAACGTGTGTAAGGGGGGGGTGCAAGGGAACGGGGCTGTGCGTGCACAAGGGGTGTGCAAGGGGCGGTGTGGAGGAGAAGGGTGCGTGTCACAAGGGAGCTTGTCCTCGAGCAGGGACACTCGGGTCTGTGCACACGTGTGCAAGGAGGGGACACACGGGTGCAAGGAGGGGACACACGGGTGCAAGGAGGGGACACACGTGTGCGAAGAGGGGACACACGTGTTCCCCATGATGGAGCATCCCCCAAAACTCAGGATTCCCCATTGCGGGGATGCTCCGTGCACGCTCACAGCAACATGCCATGGTGCATACATGCACATGGACTGCACGTTCCCCAGCCATGCATGTGCACCCCACACGTATGCACATCTCCCCATGTTGGCGGCACCCCACATACACATGCTCAAACCCCAGGCCCATGCGCAACTTTCCCGTGTGTACGCACACGCGGTGCACAGACCATGGACGGACGGACGGGGGGATGGAGGGATGGGGTGAGGAATGGCTCTCAGGCAACGCCGCAGGGCCGTGCCTTTGCTTGCATCACCCTCTGCTGCCCGCTGTGGTACCCGCCGGCGCCCGCAGGGTTCGGAGGCGAACGGGGATTGTTGGTTTTATCTTCTGCAAACCGTGGTTCAAAACCCATTTAATGCTCTTTGGTCTTGGGGGGTGGGGGTGGGGTGTGGGGGGTGGGTGTGTGTGGATTCATTAAATCCGGTGTCTGGTCTAAGAACCCAAAATGTGTCGTCCCTCCAGTTTTGAGGTGTTTCTTTAGCCGCAGTTGTGGGGACACGGTTCTGGATCCATACCGGTGCTGCGGGATCGGGCTGCCATCGGTGTGATTAGCTGTGCGGTGAGTCCGGTATCAGCATCAGCCCCATGGTTGAGGTGCAACGCCTTGCTCATCGCAGGGATAAGTCCCTGCATCTGTTGCCATCTCCCCACACCGAACACTGCCTGTTCTCGAGCTGTCACCCCCAGGTGGGCGCAGTGGCATGGGGTGGAGGGGGGCTCCCTGAATCCTGGGGGGTTGCTGCTGCTCCCTGTTTGAGGTCAAACTGAACTTCCACGGTGTTAAATCGGCTTTAGCAGTGGTGGGCAGGCGCTGATCCGCGGGGGCACTCACTTCAGCTCGTCTGGGGCAGGGGCAGGGGCAGGGACGGGGGTGGTCACGAGTGGGTTTCGAGGGGAGATTTTTGGGTCTTTCTGGCGAATCGCGGGAATTCCCGCAGCTCCGCTCCCTGCTCCCGCTGTGGGAAGGGGAGGTGCGAACGGCGGGGGTGGGGGAAACGCACCAAGGCCTCTGCCACCGAGTGCCGCTCACCAGGAGCGGTGTCGGGATGGGGGCGCACCCTGCCCCGCCGCGCCGCTGCACTCGAGGGTCCCCGCCTCCATTCCCGGGTTCCCGCAGCGGCGGGGGGGAAGCATTCACTGCAGCCCCTCCGGCGCCGCGTGGGGGAGTTCGGACCCGGGTGCCGGTGTCCTGGTGGGACCCCCCGGCCCCGCGGCTCAGCGGGGCCCCGGTGCCCGGGATCTGCACAAACCCCGCGCAGAGGAACCCGCCCGCCACCAGGGGCTCCCCGGCCACGCCCCCAGCACAGACCACGCCCCCATAACAGATCACGCCCATTCATCGCATGGCTCCGCCCCCAGGGCCTCTCTCCCTGCCTCTCAAGCTCTCCACCGCCGGGACTACGACTCCCGTCATGCCTCGGAACCCTCCCCCGGAAGTGGCTTCCTCTCTCCGTATGCTTCCGGTGTGGCGCCGAGGAGGGAGTGAGGGAGCGGTAAGATGGCGGCAGCGGCGGTGCTGGAGTTCCAGCGCGCCCAGTCCCTGCTCTCCACCGACCGCGAGGCTTCCATCGGCATCCTGCACTCCATAGGTGAGCGCCGCCGCTGCTGCCCCGCCGCCCGCCGCCACCGCCCGCCCGCCGCCGCCTGCTGCCCACCGCCACCGGCGGCTGCTGACTCACCGTGCGAGCCGGACGGGAGCGAGGCCTGGGCCCGGCTCCACCGGCACCGGCCTGGCCCAGCGCGCTCCGCCGACGCGGGGCTACACCCGCACCACGGGGCCGGGCCGCTGCCCGCCGCCGGTGGGGCCCCGCGGGCCGGGAGCTGCCGGGTGAAGCGGGCGGCCAAGCCCGTTGCCTGTCAGCGGAGCCCCGCGGCTCGGGCCGGCTTCTGCTCCCCGTTCAGCGCGGTGTGTCCCCGGCGCAGCGGTGTGTGAGCTTGTGTGCCCTGAGACCGGGGAGCGGCGTGTACCGGGCCTGCGGCGGAGCGGTGCTGGCAAGAGACCGCGGGTGCCGGCTCTTTGCTTCTCGGGTTGCGGTGTTCCAGCGTCTGGGGTTTGCGGCGGGCCCTCAGCGTGCTGGAAGAGGAGGAAGCTCTGCTGGGAGCGATATTCGCTGTGGTAACGCTAAAATCCACCCGGTATTTAAATTACCTTCTCGGCGACCTGCAGGAAGTTTTGGGGAGTTTCTTTTGGGCTGTGTCCGGAGTTTTAACATGTGCTTGTTTCAAGACCGATGCTGTTGGCATCAGTCACCTTGTTGGGCTGTCTCGGACGTTCAGTGGTGCCAAGGTGTTGGTGCTGTCGAGTGGTTTGTAGGCATGGTGTGGACATTATCAGTGTGTACAGGGCAGGGAGAGGGGCTGTGTTCGAAACTGATGTTTGAAAGAGTAATTCTTGCTTCTCCTGACATGTGGTGACTTTGGTGTAAGGGTGCTGTGACCTGCGGACACCCCGCTGCGGCGGACAAATGTGTGTTTCCTAATGTCTCTGCTACGCCTTGTATGGTCCGTGCAAGTTGCTCACCTCTCTCGGTGTTTGGCTGGTTAATTAGTAGCTGGTGTTCTTGAGCCTGTCAACACACCTACAACCGGTCAGGCTCAGGAGTGAATCAGCTTGTGCTGCCGGATGATGTGAGCTGGAGCAGGCCTGAGAACCCCCCAGTGCTGGGGTGCTCCTCTTGAGAGCAAAATTATTTTGCTGTTGACATCTCATGTGTTTGGTTACGGGGGCTGCAAGCTGCAGCCTGCACTGAGGGGCTGCTCAGAGGATCCCAGCGCCCTTTGTAGAGAAGGGCAGTGCAGTTGGGCATTGTTTGTGTCCAGGTTGGATGGTCGAGATGAATTTTTCCATGGTAGTAGGTGGCAGGGAAGGAAGTGGTGTTTTGTGGCTGACTTAGATGAAAATCCTGTTGTGTAAACACAGGTTTGGTGCTGCTGTGTGTCATTTGGGCCTTCTGTGTACTTCAGAGGCAGTTAAGTTGGTTCACTGATCATGCTGATCAGATCGTTGGAGTTCAGTGTGGGAAGGAGTGCTGCCTCCCGCCGCACTTGTAACACGCGATCCGCTCCTGCTCACAGAGCTGATGTTGTTCTTGTGCTGCATTTGCACCACGGGATCACAACTTGGTACACAAAGCAGCAACATCAGGAATGGCCAAACCAGCGCACCCAGCCCTGGAAACCTCAATCTTCCACTGGGTTTTGTGCCTTCAGCAGGGAGGATCTGCTGCGTGGTGATGCTTTTAAAATGAAACTTGAATAGCTGGACAAGCTTAATGAGAATACTTCAAAACCTAAGATTCAAGTTGGAGCTTGCAGCTATATCTGTCAGCTGGATTAAAGCCTTTGTGCATTACAGATGAAGCACTTGGAGTTCCACCTTTAAACTTTCCACATAACGTGCTTTCCAGATCTCACTCTAGCTTGTTGTAAGTTACTTTTGCTGGTGCCTTTCCAGGAGCTGAGGAGTAATGATTGTCCTCTAACTGAAACAGCATTAAAGGTAGCTTCTCAACTCTTTTCCTAGTGAAACGTGACGTCCAGGAGAATGATGAAGAAGCGGTGCAAGTCAAGGAGCAGAGCATCCTGGAGCTGGGCTCTCTTCTGGCCAAGACTGGGCAGGCAGAAGGTGAGCATGAAATAAGTAACTGAGGTAATGGGTGAGAGACACATACATTCAGGTTAATGTAGTCTCCTTATTTGATGAGATGGAAATTAAAGCAGGTTTTGGCAGGGAATGTTCCCTTGGAGACAGGACTAGATAAACAACATAAAATACTAATTGCATGTTACTTTTCCTGGTATTCCAAAAGATTGCTGATGCATTGGGCAGTTCTGATTCTTTGATGTGTGGCCATTTTAGTACAGGTGGATAAAGTTTTGTTAAGTTCTGTTTGAGGTGAGAAGTTTCTCAAGGCCTTGTTTCAGCTTGGAAGGCTTGTCCCAAAACGTCGTTACTCACCAGCAGCTTGCTTCTTGATTGCATTGATGTGAGACCCCCCTGCAGTCCTGATCCAGCTTTGGGGCAACAACACCAGAGGATGTGGAGCTGCTGGAGCAAGTCCAGAGGAGGCCATGGAGATGCTCTGAGGGCTGGAGCAGCTCTGCTCTGGAGCCAGGCTGAGAGAGCTGGGCTGGGTCAGCCTGGAGAAGAGAAGGCTCCTGAAGGGGAGACCTGAGAGCAGCTCCAGGAAACCTGGAGAGGGGCTTTGGACAAGTGCCTGTAGGGACAGGCCAAGGGGAATGGCTTTAATCTGCCAGAGGGGAGACTGAGCTGAGCTCTTAGGCAGAAGCTCTTCCCTGTGAGGGTGCTGAGGCGCTGGCACAGGGTGCCCAGAGAAGCTGTGGCTGCCCCGTCCCTGGCAGTGCTCAAGGCCAGGTTGGACATGGGGATTTGGAGCAAGCTGCTCCAGTGGAAGGGGTCCCTGCCTATGGCAGGGGGTTGTAACTGGAGGAGCTGTAAGGTCCTTTCCAACCCAGACAACTCTGTGATTCTGTGATTTATCTGCTGAAACATTACATCCTTGCCCCGCTGTTCACGGAGCAAGACTCCACAGTCCTGTTTGTGAATGTATGAAAGGACAGAAATGGAGTAGAGTTCCCTATTCCACATTTTTTTTAATTGGAATCTGTTCATGTCTCCTGTTTCCTGGAAGGCTCAGGGCAGTGTGTGTGTTCTCTTGTACTTCTCAGGTTGGTTTTGTTTCTTTTGCTGGGGAATGCTCTGGCCTTTTCTGCAGCACTTTTCACCTCTAGTGCTATAGCAGCTGATACACCACATCTGTACAAAGTGTGTCTGTCCATGGCAGGCAGTTTGCCATAGTATAGCCCTGATGTTTTCTAACCATGACAACAGTGATTCAGAATGTGCAGTGAAGCATGTATGCTTTTAACAGTCTGAAACTGGTTGAGGAAAACAGGTAGCAGAAGGTTAAATCAATCTGAAGTTTAGCTGAGAGATGAGAACTAATGTTGGAGTAGTTCACGGAGAGCAGTGTGAGGTCTCTGATACCCACTGATCAAGATGCTAGTTTTATCTTTCTTCTGAAATGCGCACTTGGTGTCCTGCTGCCTTTGTAAACACCTGTTTTGACTTGGCCATTCATCTGCCCATGTCTGCATATGTTTGAGCATTCTGGACACTGATCTCCTTGTGATTTGCAGTTGAACAGAGCCTGTGACAAAGTAGATTACTTGCACTTAGATTAGTGCTGGAAACAGTGGTGCTATTCATCTCACCTAACTATAGATGTCCACATTTGATTTCCTGCTGTGAGCTGCTTTTATAGTCAGTGGAGAAAAATAAGCCCTTCAAGCACACAGGTCATCTCTTTCTACAGTTAGAATTTGGAGCAAATGAAGCTTGCTGTACAAGTGCCAATTTCTCTAATTGAATATTAATTGACTTGAGGTCCTTTAACTCAGTAATAGGTGTCTGTGCTGTACAGGTGCTCTTTGCACTCTTATGTTTGCTTCTGTAGAGATAACTAAACTTGGCTTTACTCCTGCACCAGGGAAGATGAGTGTGTTTGGGCTGAAAAGGGGAAATCGACAGAAGTATCTCTTCAAGTAAATGTGTGGATGTGCTGCTGGTGTGGAGAAACCCCAGAGAAGAGTTGTTACTATTGCAGAACTTGAAATAGTTTTGAGATTAAGCCAAAGTCTTACATGAGTATAAAGACCTTCAGTGTATTCTCATGGCTAGCTAATAAATTATCTTTTTTTAAGGGAAAGGCTAAGTAATTGAAAATGTCAATGTTAATTCATCAAATCTAGGTTTATGAAGGAGAAAATGTGAAATGTGCTTGAAATCTATTAAAGAAAGCACTAAGCTGCAGATCAACAATATGCTGAAGAAAAGGGATTTGGCAATGCTAAGAAGCCAGTTACGTGTGTGTAGATTGGAGTGGGATGACCAGGTTGTGTTTTCTGGAGACACGTGGTGAGGATGTGGGATAAGAAAGAAGGTACCACAGCTCAGAGATGTGGGGAAGACTGTCTCCTTTCTGTGTGCTTTCTAGGATGAAGCAGGCTATAGGAGTGAGGAGCAGTCAGGGGTAGCAGCATCTTCAGCAGGTACAGCCCTTCCCAAAGATGCTAGCTCCAAACAGACACACAGAGCTCAGATCCAATGGGAGTGAATCCAACCCTGCTCAACCTCACAAGGAAATGACTGAGACTGAGCAGTTTCTGGCCCAAATGAATCAGGTCGCCTCATTGTAGCTCTTGCTGCATGTGGTTTAGTTTTAGTCAGTGGAATTTCTTTGTTGGATTGGAGGTGGTGCAGTGGCTGTTTTCAAGTGATAACTGCTCAGAGATGAAGGGATCTGGGAGAAAATCAGCTGCACTTTGGTGAGGTTTGAAAGTTAAAACTTACTGGCCAAGAGTGGGAAATGAATGTGTAGTTTTTAGAGGACTAACCTCTATTGATCTAGAGGCTTTATTTAACAACAACAGTAATACAATGGCCTCTTTATCATCTGCTTGGTAGAGATAAAGGGTTGAACTTGCAAATTAGTTATGTTTTTTAGGACAGTTCTAGATTTTGATAGCATTGCTTTAAACTATAGGATTGGAAAAACTTGGAGCAGGAATTCGAGTACATGGCTGTGGAAGCACTTTCTCTGAGAGTGAGCAGCAGAGCTGCTGCTCATCACTTCTCCAGAGCTGTCAATCACACCCCTTTACCAAGCAAGTAAAAGAATCCTAAAAATAGTTGACAGTTACATTGGTGGGAAAGAGAAATTTCTATGGGAACTTTGAGCTTGCATGGCTAAATGTGGAACTCGGAGCTTGCATGGCTAAATGTGTATTTTGCAAAATGTACAGATATATTCTAGCTTTTGACATCACATCTGTTTTCCAGTGAATTCTTGGGCAAATGTTGAGCAAGTCAACAGAAAGGGAAGTATTGCAGTATGGGCTTATCGTTTCCTAAAGTTCCTTTCCCGTATGGAAGCGTGTGTTTGGCACTAAAAACATGATGTGATTGATTCTGAGGAGCGGGTGTAGTGCAGCGATGTGCTGTAGGAAGAGTTTGTACTGCGCAGTAGTTGAGAGTTGGTAGATCTCATCGAGAGTCTCTCTGCCTTGATGTCAGACTGAGAACTGGCAAACTCTTAGTTACAGAGCTCAAAGCTATAGGGATATGGTGCTGTGACCTGATAAGAAGCCAACCTGTTACCTGTGCTAAGTGCAGTGTTTTCAAGTGTTTGTGTTACTTGCACCAGGGAAGAGCACAAGAACCGGCTTCTGGGCAACTCCAGCTTTAGGGCTGCTTCTCTTCCAAGCCCAATAAGACTGCAGAGGGGGGTCTCTCCAGAGCGCAGCAGAGGGGGACAGTCCCCTCCCTTGACCTGCTGGAGAAGGAGAAAACTTCTAATTTGTGCTGTGCGATTCCAAGAAGTAACTCCCTTCTGCTCCTGTGGATGTGGAGTCCTGAAACTGCCAAGGCGTTGGCTGCTGCGTCCCTCTGCTCTGTAGGAATGACACTTTAAGTGTATTTCTTCAGAAAGAAAAGCTTTTCCTTTGTGGGCTTGAGTCTAGCTTTGTAACTGTAAGCTACTAACAGGAGTAGGAGAAACAGCAGTCTAGTTAAGTAAGATCTAACAGGATGATGGGGGTAGTTGAAGTGTTAAGAACTATCATTTGCTCAGCAGCAGAGCGCGGGGTGTATCGGACTTTCTAGGGCTGGCTGGTATGGCAGAATGAAACATGCTGTGAGTCAGTAAAAACATACTTAAGCTATAAACTCCATTTTATAGAAAAATCTCAAAGCATTTAACAGATCCCTCCATTTTTAAAGCATGCCTGAGGCAAGTGTAGTTACAAATGGTGTTATAATTGGGTGAAATGAAGTAACGGGAAATGTGTGCTGTGCAGGTGAGACAGGAGCTCAGCACTCACCTCTCAGTTGCTCTTTTCCTGTAAATGTGTTGAGAGACTGCTTATAAACTGTTTGCTGTAATAATCAAACAGTTTAATAAATACTGCTGTGTATAGACATGTCAAGTGGAACTTTTGTCTGTGTGGTTGTGTTTCATGATTTTATTTTGCTGTATGCAGAGCTGGGAGGACTCCTGAAGTATGTTCGACCCTTCTTGAACTCCATCAGCAAAGCAAAGGCTGCCCGCTTAGTCCGATCCCTGCTTGATCTGTTCCTTGATATGGAGGCAGCGACGGGACAGGAGGTGAGATTTAAATTTCATCAGTAGTCTGTCCCTCAAAAGCCTCTAACACCATTATCTGACCCAGTTTGCTCCAACTGAAGAATTATTCATGTCAGGAAACACACATTTAATGCATTTGGATAGATTCTATTAATAAAACATTAGATAATTTAATTCACTCATAATCATGTTTGTCTGCGAGCCTTATCCTGCTGCAGGTTAGGAGTAACTCTTGCCCTGGGCAGTTTGATTTGTGTTGCTTGCTGTTAGGTACACAGCATCAGTAGTAGTTTGTAGTGTGACATTACCATAAATGGTGACAGAATCTTTTGTCCCTCTTTTTTAATGGAAGAGGTTAAGGGAGGTGGGGTAGGATGTGCAGGTGAGAAGGGAACCACTGAAGACATCGGGAGAAAATGACTTCACACTTCTTCTGAAGGTAACTTTATAAAAATTATGGTATTTGGATGCAGTCCCAAAAGGTGGCTTTTTATGGTGGGAGAAGAACTTGGAGTAACAGCGATGGAAATGGGGCCAAGTTAGTAAAATTGTTTGCTTTCAAGCATATTCTGAAGCCAACCCCAAAACCTCAAGTAATTGTGACACCTAACCTGTGAGATTCTTGATGAAGCAGTCCTCAGTAGTTTCCATGCCTGTTCAGAGTGATATTTGCTTCCTCAGTGAGATGTATGTTAAGACAACTCCCAAGAGTCCAGTAAAGCAATAAAATTAGAGTTTTCTCCAGCTCCTAATGCTCCAGCTATCACTGTGCAATAAATTGAGACTTCAATGGCTTTTCATAAAGTGTCCCCATTTAATAAGCTGTGTTGAGCAGCTGACAAGCCTGCAGTGTGGTGCAGCTACAGAGCTGTTCCAGAAAGAGCTGTGATCCAGAGATTTGGGAAAAGGCATTCCTGAGCCTAGCACCTCAGGATGGCTTACTGTATATTACTGGCCAGTACTAAATTGACACCCTCTTCTAATGGAGTGAGAACATGACTGCTTTATTCATCAGGGGAATCACAACAGTCTTAAAAGCATGAGAAGCCACTGGGTGCCTTCACTCTGCTTTGAAGCAGTGGATGAAACATCCAGTGTCACTTGCTGACTGGCTCCTAGCTCCCGACTCTGCTGCAAACAGTGGAGCCCAGCACCTCTGTTGCTTAGTACTGCTAAAGGACACACATGATCTGGCATATTTAAGCCCTAAAACGCATGCACTTTATTTTCTTTTATTTGTAGAGCTATTGAAAATACCATTTTCTCTACAGCTGAGTGAAATGGAGCAACATATGTTGGAAGAGACCTCAAAATCTTCCCGTCCATCCCTTGCTCTAAGGCAGAATCAGTTCTCATGTACCCAGATGGTTTTATTTCCAACAAAAACACAGCTGCCTCAGAAATGCTATTAGGATTTCAGCAGTGATTTTTTACTGGTGAAACTTTGGAAGCCAAATCTTTATTTTCATATTCCAGTGTGGGAGGGTTGTCCCTGGTGGCCAGAAAAAGTTATTGGAAGCCAGATGCATTAGAAGAGGAATTGAAGAAGCTGGTCTGTTGGGTTTTGTGACTGCTAAAGCTTAAATTCAACCTTAGTTTGCTTTCTGAACTTTACTTCCTCTTGCAATATATAAGTGGTATCATACTGTGAATGTTGCTACAAAGTGCAGGAAGTTAATCTAGCAAATGGAATATGAAAATCCATAGCACAATTTAGCTGGTCTGTGTCATTCTGCACAACATTTCTATGAGTTTAAACTCTGGTTTCAGTGTGATGCAGCCTGAGGCTGCAGTGTTCCATGTGTGGTTACCAGTGAGTCTTTGGTGAGAAGCCTGTTAACCTTGCACTGGTGAATTGCAGTTCTCATCAGTGATGAGCTATAAAACCACACTGACCCTGCTGTATTGAAAGAGGTGTTTTGGGTAGGCACAAATGCTGAAGGCTGCCAGCTCGGGCTAGTGCAGTATTTGAGCAAGGAATGTTTTTGCTTCCTTAAACTACATTGTGGAGATTCAGGCTTTGTTGTATATCTGTTGCTTTGTAGGAAATAATTGATGCATACTGCTGTTTTAAAGAGGGGCAGCAGAAGGCTTTACACATTTTTTTTTCTGTTCCCTTTAAGGTTGACCTGTGTTTAGAGTGTATTGAATGGGCCAAATCAGAGAAGAGGACATTCCTTCGTCAGGCTCTGGAGGTATGTTACATGGTGGATCCCAAACCTCTGTAATAGGGTCTTCCCTTTACCACATTTAATACCTGTAAAACTTGTAGTGTGTTGTTCAGGTCTTTGTACATGTAATGGATGGGTTATAAGGCCAGGCTGGATGGGGCCTTGAGCAACCTGTCCAGGGTGAGGTGTCCCTGCCCATGGCAGGGGGTTGGAACTGGTAGATCTTAAGGTCCCTTTGAACCCAAACCATTCTGTTCTATGATAAATGTTAAAGTTAGTGACTCTCCTTGAAGAGGCAGGATTTTACCCATTGTCTTTAGACTGGCTGATCTTGCAAATGGTAGATCCTGCAGAACTGGACTATATAATTTAATGAACACAAACGAAGTTAGTGAAGTCTGTGAGATAAGAATATGAAGTTTCATTTTACAAAATAAATCTGTGCTACCTCTCTTTGGCTTCCCTCACAGCAGTTCCTTTTCTGTTCTCCAGGCGAGGCTGGTCTCTTTGTACTTCGATACCAAGAGGTACCAAGAAGCACTGCAACTAGGTGAGTCTTCCACTAGGTGGTGGTAGTAGATCCTGGCTTTGGGGTTAGTCTTGAGGCTGACAATGGAAATAATGCGTCGTGCCTCTTAAGCTTTGTAGGACTTGGGCATTGATTTTTCAGAACTGTACCTGTTCTGCCATGCTTTGCTATAGCTTGATGATAACAGCTTTTAGACATCTTTTTATTCTCAGCATTTGTTCATTTCCAGTAATTTTGGAAGCAGAGATGAGCTGTATCCTGTTAAAGGCAATCAGGTTTGGCTCCTGCTGGAACATACCATAGTACAATGCTGTGGTCAGAGAGTTTTGCCCAAATACACAGTAAAAGCAGTAGTAATGCCAGGAAATGGCAAACCTTTAAGGATGTAATTAGACAAGCTCTTGTGCAGTAGTGTAAAGGCTTCAAGAATTTGCTTCTGCACCACCTGAGGTGGGGTAATTAACCCTCCTGTTCTGTTGCAGGGCAGAGTGAAGCAGGTCAGCTCTATGTCCCAGCTCCCTTCGGTGTTGTTTAGACGCTCATTTTGCACACGATAGTGGTATTGTAAGATGAGGTTTAAGCTGGCTTGTACAGACTGCTCTGCCAGCTCAGTACATGGGTGAGTGCACTGACATGGACAGAAGTGTTCACCCATCTCACCAGGGACCTGTAACTTCTTAAACACTGTGGTGACAAGAGTGTGTTGTGTCCAGAGGCCTGTGGGTGACTTGGATCTGATCTGAATATCAAGTTATGTGAAGTGCACAGAATTAACTATCAAGTTAGAATTGGTTTGCGTACAGATGTGTCATGAACTCAGGTTTAAACTGATCAGACTCCACTCTCCAAAGCTGTGCTTCAGTAAATTAATCACTTGGATGATGGGAGTACAGCGTAGGGAGCTGTGAAGGCCTGCCATAGGACAGCATCCCTTCCTGAAAGCCTGCCCTGCTGTGGGGGAAGAAGGGTGTCATCTGGAAAGACTTAGTTGTGTAGTTGTTGATACAGAGCAGATTACAAAGGTAATCTTGTTCTTTCCCACTGCTAGGCTCTCAGCTTCTTCGGGAATTGAAAAAGATGGATGACAAGGCATTGCTGGTGGAAGTGCAGCTGTTAGAAAGTAAGACTTACCATGCCCTGAGCAATCTGCCAAAAGCAAGAGCAGCCTTAACCTCTGCACGAACCACAGCCAACGCAATCTACTGTCCACCCAAGCTGCAAGCAGCGTTAGACATGCAGTCAGGTAAAGCCCTTCAGGACGAGGGGAAGTTCTGGGCCTTGTCTGATGCATTGGTTGACTGATACTTGTTCTTTCCTGAGTGAATCATAGAAAATGATGCTAGGTGGGACCTGAATATCCACAAGTCTGCCCAACTGCCTCTGGGCAGGATCAGCTGTAATTACGTTCTTCCTGACAAATGTTTTTTCAGCCTGTTCTTGAAGGAGTCCAGTGACAGAGGGTCCATAATCTCCCTGAGCATTCACAGTACACTGTGTTAGTACAACTGTAACGTTGTTTCTGACCTAATTTGCAGGCACTTACCTGCAGTGCTCTCAACTGTCCCCTTAAGAGAGGGCATAGATGTTCTCCTGGTAGGGATAAGGTAGAGGGAAGCACAGAAGGAAAGATTCCCTCTACTGAAGTACCAGATAAAGCACTGGGCATCCAAATTGTTCTGTCTTTTTCCTCACATTCAGAATTAATTCTGATGCCTGCCTTTTTGTTCTTCTCTACAGGTATTATCCATGCAGCGGAAGAGAAAGACTGGAAAACAGCTTATTCATATTTTTATGAGGCGTTTGAGGGATATGATTCAATTGACAACCCAAAAGCCATCACTGCACTCAAATACATGTTGCTGTGCAAAATCATGCTGAACATGTACGTGGCAAATGGTTCTGTGAAGAATACTTCTTACATTTAAATGGGAAAGGCTTTTTGCTTATGACTCTAATTGTCTTTATGACTTAACCAGTGCTTCTGATACAGTGTTACTTGAATTGTAGTAATTTGCTGTCAGTCGGGAATTCTGGGGACACCCTTAGCTTAAAGCTGTGTTGTTGAATAGGTGCTCTCTTCCCTCCCCTCTCTAGCCCAGAAGATGTGCAAGCATTAGTGAGTGGGAAGCTGGCTCTGCGGTATGCGGGAAGACAGGTATAGAAACTTCATCTCTCTATCTTCCTATTATCTCTGAGAATATGATGTCATGCTGTTTGCCAAAAACATTGGTCTTTTCATACCAGAATACCCTTTGCTTCTGAGTGTCCTGAATGAGATCCAGAACTGATTGAATTACCAGGAGTAATTACCATAAGTCAGTTGCCTTCAAAGGGAATACCGTGATTCTTGCAACCTGGCCTGCTCACTTAGTTTTCTGTTTTTCTCCTCCCTGCTTTCTTCATGAACTACTAAATGCCTAATGCCCTGAGGTACTTGTGTCTCAACCCTCGCCAGCTCTGCAGCCACGGAGCTGATGGATTTAAACCCAAGTTACTCATTGTTTTTACTTGTGTTGTAGCAAGTCCTGAAAACCCATTCATAGCAGCATAGTTGAGCAGCTTGAGACCTAGATGACTTCAAGGTGGAAGCCAAGCAGCTGGGGAGCTGTTAAATCAAATGTTTATTCTAACATGTTAGCTTGCCAGTCTGTGAAGCTGTCTCCTTATTAAATCCAGGGATACTTACGTAAGTACAGGGCCAAAAGTCAAGCGTGCCAGGGTCTGAGCCAGGCTTACCCACTGATGCCCTCAGTGGCTTTGGCCAGCCAGTTATTTACTTGACGCAGGAGCTGATACTCATCTACTTCACAGAGGACCAGGGAAGCTCTTTAGTAGAGGAGGTTGGTGAGCACATGTGCTGGAAAAGAGTCAGGAGTGGGGATATCCCTGCATTTATCCCTGCTAGATCATGTAGGGCAGCTCTGGTCCTGCTTCACCTGCTTCCCTCAGGTGGCAGCTGGGTTGGAGGCATCTTTTCAGAGCACGAGGGCAGTGCTGTACAGGAAATCTCAGCTGGTCCCTGCCCTGGCCTCCTAATTCAGCACTGACAGCAAGTTCCTGCAGCAGCTGTGGAAATGGAGCTGGGGGATCAGGGGCAAAGTGGGCAGCCCTGGGGCAGCTTGCTGGGAGAGGTGGCAGCAGAAGCCTGGGCCTGGTGCACCACAGCCACTGGGCTGGTCCTGCTTGTCTTGTGAGCTTGTGCCTCTCACCACTTGAACACTGTTCTTCCAGAGGTGCTACTGTTCCTTTCAGTATAAATATGGCAGTTTGATTGTGGCTGAGTTTTGCTTTGTTTCAGCAGTTGAGGGGTAGACAAGAAACACTCTGATGCTGTCCATAATAGGGTGTCCAGAGGACTTCTGCCATGCTTCTGCTTCTCAGCGGGGGAAGTGGGACATGCTGAAGGAGACACACAGCCTATGAGTTGAAAACAGCCATGTTCATTAAGCAAGTGCCAAATGTTCACTTTCCTGCAGAACTGGATCAAACTTGCTCCCAACCTGCAACCGGATAGGAACTGCAGCTGGTGTTCCCAAACCTTGCACAGCTTGAGGTCTTTGTTTCTGTGGAGCTGATTTCATGCTGTGTCCTGCAGCTGCTCTGCATGTTCTCCTTACGAGCAGCTGTTCTTACTCAGCCTGTGTGGAAGTCACACTGACATGGCTTTGTAGCAAGAGGAACATTCCCATTTTGCTGCTTAAGCACGTTTCCAGTATACTGCACAGTTGGCATAATAACACTGAGAGGAGAACCCAGGAAAATAACCTCTCATTTTCTTTCTCTGCAGACAGAAGCACTAAAATGTGTGGCACAGGCCAGCAAGAACCGATCGCTGGCTGATTTTGAAAAGGTGAGTCAGGAGACAGAGAGTGGGACCTGCCTGGAAATGCCAGGTTCGGAGAGGGGTAGGAGCCATTACATTCCACAGCAGGAAACCATAAAGGCATTCAAAGAAAGCAACAGTGCATCAACACATGCCCCACCGTAGGTAACTGGGTTGTTTTTTTGCAGCGTGGGGAGTAATAGCTGGCTGTAAACTAGGGGGTTTTCCCCTTTATTTTTTATTAAAAAAAAAAACAAAACAGTTTTTGGTGCTGTTCACTGGGATGTGCATTTTCCTACTTTTTTTTCTTTTTTTTTTTTTCCTGGCTTCAGCAAGAATACCACAGAGATAAGGGAGAGGATTCCCATGCCAGGAAACAATCCTGTCTCCTGAGTAGAAACCAGAGATTCTCTTGCTAAGCTTCAGCAGTGTAAAGATGAAAGATGCTTGAAAGGCTGCCAAGCTGTTGTGACCTCCTGGCCTTTTAGCTAGGTTTTGGGATTGGATTAACCACTGATACTTTGCTGGGCAGGGAGAGAAGACTGTTTTCAGACTTAGAGGAGCTTAGGGACAGGAGACCTGTTGCTATGTCAGTTATTTGATCCCATTGTGTTTTCTGCAGGCTCTGACAGACTATAAGGTGGAGCTCAGGGACGACCCCATCATTAACACTCACTTGGCTAAGCTCTACGATAACTTATTGGAACAGAACCTGATCAGAGTCATCGAACCCTTCTCCAGAGTACAGGTAAATGTTCCAGCAAGCACAGCAACACACTGGCACCTCTGTCCCTTGGTGCTGGTGGGTGAGGGACTTGTTCCCATACAGAACACTTCTTACTTGGGAGTGACTTGGGAGTTCCAGAGCCCCGGGTTCATCATGTTCAGCTTAAAAATGATAAGGAGAGAGCTGAGGGGAGCTTTGGAAACCCACATTTTTGAGTCATTGCCCTTTCTGCCTGTTTCACTTAGTGTCCACCCTCCATGCTGAAGGTGGACAGAGTTTGGCTTTTCAGGGTTCTCACATGGCGTGGGTAAAGCTGCAGTAATCTTGGAGAAAACCTGTTATTTCACGTTTCAGAGTGAAACGGGTTTAAGTGTCGAGTCCATCGTCAGTTAAATTTGGATGTGAAAGCCGAAGAACATTAAGCTGCAAAGCCATTGGAGATGGAAGAACCCCATAGTTGATATTGTGTGTCAAAAATGCAGCTAAAGATTTACTTAACTCTGTTGGTCTCTCTTATAGATTGAACACATATCCAGCCTCATCAAGCTGTCAAAGGTAAGAACATCACTAGAAATCGGTGGCACATCTTAAGAGGGCAGAGGAATTGAGGTCAGATGGCAGTTGCCATAGGGAAATAAATGTGGGCTACTAAGTCTGACAGACCAGCTCCAAAGCATTCACAGGCAAATACCACTCTTGGAAACTGAACTTTAACATAGACAGTCCCCAGCAGGCATCAGACTGGCTTCCTCCACAGTGGACTTGTTGCTAGCTATAACCTGACCTTCCTTCATGTGGGTTTTACTCCTGGTATTAGCACTTGCTTTTTACTGGAGGCAGACTTTCCTCTTCTGTAGTAACAGCTCCTGTTGTGGTCAGCTCAGTTTTCCCTGCTGACCTGCATTTAGTCCTGATGACTGCACCCAGAGGAATCTTTCTTAGACCCCTAAAACACAGGATCCAGCTAATCCCTCTGCAGTTTCATTAGGGACGCCTGTGTCACACTGACTATTGCAATAACTGCTTTACAGATAGTCCCAACCAGATTAAGTTTTAGGAAAAGCCACTGTAGTCCCAGCCAGTTGTATCCCAAAATGCTGTTGTCCCATGTTGGCGTTAAGGCCAAGGTGTGGAAGTATGCCAAGCTTTGCCCTTATGGTTACGTCATCTGTCTTCCTTCTCTCTCTGCAGTCTTTCCCTAGGCTTGCCCTTGGTGTCTAACACAGCTTGAGTAAAAGCTGGACAGCAGTTCACCTGCAGAACCAGCAACCCCTCCTGCAGTGAGGCCTGGGCAGGGGGTCACCCTGCTACTGAGTGGCATAAATGAAGCTTGACCAACACTTGATGCTCCACATCCCCTAGTGAGTGCCTGGATGAGATGGCAGATGCACCCTCTTCTGTGCATCAGGGGGCAAGACATCCTGGTCCTCTTGTGGCTAAAAGCTGCTGCTTAATTTCCTCTGTCATCTAAAGCATATGGTAGTATCAAAGCAATGTGCAAAGAGAGACCTGTCTTGACACCATGTTCAGGGATAAAATAGCTGGTGTTAGGTAGTGCTTATATGCCACCATGGCTGTTGAGTGTGGCGTAGTGAAATTCACATTTATTTTATATAGTTCTGGGAGACTTTTAATGTTTCTGCTTCAATTTCAGGCTGAGGTAGAAAGGAAACTGTCACAAATGATCTTGGACAAGAAGTTTCATGGTGAGTCTCTGCATCCTTCAGTCCTGACTGAAGGCCTCACTGCCCACAGCCAGGCTGTGTGTAAGCCAGCTGAGGTTAGACTCCTCATTATTACTGCACTTCTGAGGCCCATGTGTCCTCCTCAGACAGCTCTGCTCTGCTTCAGATGGGGGACGTGCAAGTTAACAGTGTGGGAAGAGTACTGAGTGGTGGGTTTATCTGTTACTCTGTTATCATGGAGGCTGCTCCTATCACTGTATGGATTTGTTGAGCTCAAGACTTATTAGAAATGCCTCTGCTCATATTTGCACTGTCCCTAGGGTCAGTTTAGTAACCCCTCTGGCTCTGGCTGAGTAAGACCTGTGGCTGAAAGAAGCACATTGGTTAGCAAGCAGCTTGGGAATTGTGGAATGCAGCCGTGGGGCCCATCTGGCACCTGGAAATAGTGTAATTATCAAAGGGTTTTGTCTGAGCCAACCCCAGGGCACAGGTACGGTGGCTATTGGGGAATGTGCAGGCACAAGGCACAGGCAGCTCCTGGGTCTCTTGTCAGGCTCATCTCTGGGATGATTTCATTTCTCTGGGGGAGCTGCAGCTAATGCAGTGCAGCCAAAACCCATCCAGGGCTATTGGCTGGGCAGATCTCTGTGTTCCTGCTGTGTGGAAACTGTGATGCGTTGGGATAACCGCAGCGTTGTGCCCGCAGGCATCCTTGACCAAGGCGAGGGAGTCCTCATCATCTTCGACGAGCCCCCTGTAGACAAAACGTACGAAGCTGCCCTCGAGACTATTCAGAACATGAGTAAAGTAGTGGATTCGCTCTACAACAAAGCCAAGAAGCTAACATAGGTGAGTGGGAGCAGAGCTGCGTCCTCGAGCCTCGCTGCGTGTCCTCTGCATTGACGTGGCTCTGTTTTCTCTTTGCAGAGCTGAATTTGCTGTCATGTGGAGCGTGTGTGTGACAGGAGAGTGAAACCTTTGGGAAATGTTAGGAGACTTGATTTATTTTTTTTCCTTTTTTCTTTTTTTTTTTTTTTTCTTTTTCTCTTTGTTCTACTTTTCGCTCGGAAAGTTTTTAAACTTCCTCATCCAGTGCATCCTGTATCCATACGATGCGTGTTCCAGTTCCCATGTAATCTTTACTGGCCGAACTTTGTATCTGGGGGGGAATATTGTTTAAACAAAGAGGGTATTCTAAATAAAAGGAAAAAGGCTTACACTACCTAAGCATGTGCTTTCCACTTCCTGAGGGATGGCAGAGAGTTAAGCAGGGACAAAGTTTTGTTACCAGTAGGTGCCCAAAACAAGTTTGTTTCATCTCTCCCTCTGCTCTCAAAGTTGAGACTTGCAGTGTGTAACAGCCAAGTTGATTCTATTTGTCCTGAACCAAAAAAGACCCAAAATGTACAGACTGGTGGTTTGTTTTTGAATCCTGAAGGCCTCCGATCC
The DNA here is from genome assembly GCF_033783945.1 of Neopsephotus bourkii. Classification (NCBI taxonomy): domain Eukaryota; kingdom Metazoa; phylum Chordata; class Aves; order Psittaciformes; family Psittacidae; genus Neopsephotus; species Neopsephotus bourkii. Next base: position 267,195 of record NW_026902294.1, on the reverse strand, counting down.
CCTCAAAAGCAGCTCTGCAGGGATGTGCCCCACGGCTTCTGTGCCCAAGGACCGTGCTGCGGTTGCTGCGCCAGCCCCGGCCGTCTCCAGCCGCCAAGGCTGGGTTGTGCTGCAGGAGCCAGCGCTCCTCCCCGAGGCCTGGTTTGCATGCTCCTGTTTAGACTAGACTAGAGTGTCCGTGTTTATCCTTCACCCCACCCGCACTGGTAGGAAGAGCAGGAGCGTAGCCTTCCCAAGGCTTCACCTGCCTCCAGGAGCCAGACCCTGGTACCCATCAGCCTCCCATTGACCTCTGCTGCTGCTGGGGTTCTTTTATGTTCCCAACAGCCGATGGGAGACAGGTTGGAATGTCTCAGAGCAGCACCCATGAGGAGCCAGGGTCGGTAGGTGGGGTGGAGCAGGGCGTGCTGCAGCGTGTGTCACTGTCCAGTGAGGTTCGAGCTGGGTTCAATGCCATTTGGGCAGTGTAAGCTTCCACGGCTCTGTCCTGCTCATCTCCATCTCCCTCCCTCTGTCTCTCTTTCCCTTTCCACGTTTTTCTTACAAGCCCCCTATTTTGTACAAGGGTTCTGTTCTGGCAGGAGCTATTTTGCCTTCACTCTTTTAGACTGGCTGATTCTTTTTATGCTTTTCTGTTCACATTTTAACCTCTCTGCCACCTCATTTTATGATTTTATTCTTTGTTTCATTTCCATCTCATCCTGTCGGTTGCTGTTTGGGTTTTTGGCACCATCAATATCAAATGTACAAACGGTTCTTGCTAACCAGCACCAGGTATATCTGATGTTCAGATGAGTTCCAATAAAATACGTTTTTTTTCAAGTTTCTGTCTCCTGTCTTCAGCGGAGGCAGGAAAAGGGCCCCTTGTGTGCATCCCTCTGCATGTAGGGAAGGGCACGGGAACCAGGCTGGAGCTCACTGGAACAGCGTTTGGGGATGGTGTTTGAGACGTGGAATGTGAGGGACCGTGTTTTAAGCAGCACATTCACGGCTGGGACCTGTGCCTGGCACAGCAAGTAGAGTTATAGGATGAAGGTGTACTATTATAAATGAAGTTATGAATTATTATAGCTTTGTGGTATGGTTGACACAGTGGAGGCAAGGGTGGGATGCAGAGGGACCCAGACAGGCTGGAGTGGTGGGACCGTGTGAACCTCATGGGGTTCAACAAGGCCAAGTGCAAGGTCTGAATTTGGGATGGGAGGAAAAGATGCATTAGGGACTCTCCTGCTTGTCACTGCATGGCTCTGAGTGCCTGGCCTGGCTCAGCTCAGCACCAGCCCTGGTAGAAGCAGCAGCTTCTGCAGAGCTTGTGCCCAAATTGAGGTTTTCTTTACTAAACCCTAAGTCCATGGTGGGCTGGGCCCATCGGTGCCTCTGGGGACACCCCTTACCCCGGGGGGCTGCGGTTGTGGCTGGAGGAAATGGGAGATTTGGGGGTTTTGAAGCCTTTGCTCCGTGGGGAGGAGACCGGCAGCCCTGCGCTTGTGGCGTCAGTGGCTTCCGTGCAGGGAGGGGCACAGACGGGCCCTGTTTCGGCCGAACCCCGATCAGGCGGGGTCCGGGTGAGGTTTTGCCCCGTTCCGTTGCCGTTGCAGCATCATTGACCCTGCTCCTCCCGCCGTGGCGGCTGCACTGCGCCGGGGCCGGAGCTGCCTCGGGGGGTCGCTGCGGGGGCTCCGGTGCTGCCGAGCGGGAGCGGGGCTGAGCTGCGGCCGTCGGGGCCCGGCCTTTGAAAGGCCGCAGCGGAGGCGGCGGTGCGGGCGCTGGGCCCCGGCCCGGGCTGGGGCGGGCACGGGCGGTGCCGCGCGGGGGTTTCAGGTTTTATTTCCGGTTTTATCTGAATTCTTCGTTGTTTTTTCATCGTTTCCCCCGGGCCGGGTCCGCACGGGCGGCACCGGGAGGGCTCCTCCCGGCTGGGACCCGGCACCGGGACAGCGGGGACGCCGGGGGGGGCGTGGCCTGAGTTTCGTGGGTGGGGCCGTTGCCATTTAGGGATGCGCTTGGGGCGTGGTCTGGGCAATAGGGGGCGTGGCCTGGGTGTGTGACTGCAGCCGTTCAGTGCGGCGAGCAGGGAGGGGCGTGGCCTGCGGGGCGTGTGGACGGGACCTGCCCGCCCCTTTCCCGCCGGCGCGGCGGGCGCACGTGGCGGCGCGGGGCGGGACGGCGGGGGCGCGCACTGCGCCGGCGGGAGCGCGCGCGGCGGGGCGGGGCGAGGAGCTGAGCGGCGGCGGCGGAGCGGGCAGCGCGCGCGAGGCCGCGACGGGGCCGGGGCCGGGGCCGGGGCCGGGGCGGGCGGCGGGGCCCGCCGGGCGGCCGGCGCCATGGGCACGGTGCTGTCGCTGTCGCCGAGCTACCGGAAAGCCCCGCTGTTCGAGGAGGGGGCGGCCACGGTGGGGCACTACACGGCGGTGCAGAACAGCAAGAACGCGAAGGAGAAGGGCCTGAAGCGGCATTCGCTGATCTCGGTGCTGCCGTGGAAGCGCATCGCCGCCGTCTCCGCCAAGAAGAAGAGCTCCAAGAAGGTGCAGCCCAACGGCGGCTACCAGAGCAACGTGACCCACCTCAACAACGAGAACCTGAAGAAGTCGCTCTCCTGCGCCAACCTCGCCACCTTCGCCCCCCCGCCGCCCCCCGCCGCCGCCGCCGCCGCCCTCGCCTCGGCGCAAAAGGCTCCGCCAACCGCGCCCGCCGCCGCCGCCGCCACCCCGCGCCGGGTCGTGGTGCAGGCGTCCACCAGCGAGCTGCTGCGCTGCCTCGGGGAGTTCCTCTGCCGCCGCTGCTACCGGCTGAAGCATCTCTCGCCCACCGACCCCGTGCTCTGGCTGCGCTCCGTGGACCGCTCGCTGCTGCTGCAGGGATGGCAGGACCAGGGCTTCATCACGCCGGCCAACGTGGTCTTCCTCTACATGCTCTGCCGGGATGTCATCTCTGCCGAGGTGGGCAGCGACCACGAACTGCAGGCGGTGCTGCTCACCTGCCTGTACCTGTCCTACTCCTACATGGGCAACGAGATCTCCTACCCGCTGAAGCCCTTCCTGGTGGAGAGCTGTAAGGAGGCCTTCTGGGACCGCTGCCTCTCCATCATCGACCTCATGAGCCCCAAGATGCTGCAGGTCAACGCCGACCCGCACTTCTTCACCCAGGTCTTCGCCGACCTCAAGAAGGAGAGCGGCTCCGAGGAGAAGGGCCGGCTCCTCATCGGCCTCGACCGGTGAGCGCCCGCCCGGGCCCCGGCCCCGCTCCCCGGGGCTTGTCCCGGCGGGATGGAGGGGGGGGGCGGGAACTGCCGCCGCTTTATGGGCCCGACCCTGGGTTGGGGGGAGCGGGAGACTCCGCAGCCCCCGCCAAGTGGCGTCCCCTTCTCCATCCCGCTGATTGAGGGGGGAACCCCCCACCGACACCCCCACTTTCCCCCCGGGGCTGGCGGAGCGGAGCGGGGCTCCGGCGGCCGCATCCCCAAGACAAAGACCCGGGAGGGGGAAACGAGGGAAAAAAAGGAGAAAAAAGGAAAACAAAAATAATAATAATAATAAATAAAGAAATTGCTCTAAAGGCTCCGCCGGAGGCTGACGGGGCCGAGCGGGACTCCCGGGAACGGGACAGCGGCGAGCCCGGCCCCCCCTCCCCCTATTTATTTTCTTTGAAGAGACTCGAAATTCCCGAGCAGGGCCGGGGGGAATCACCGCAACTGTTCCGTGAGCTCAATGTGAACCGTCTCGTCCCCATCGTGCACTGATCATGAGTATTGTGCTAAGGATCTACTTGAGTGTGCAAGGAGAGAGCCACATGCTGCTACCCGAGGTACTTTCACAACAAAAAAACCCAACAAACTACTAACCTGCGGGGGGGGACACATGAAAAAACACCCCCCTTCTTTATTCTTTCATTGTTGCTTTGCCAGTGGTCTTGCGCATGCGAACAGGAGCATTTTGTGTCTTCAAAAAAAAAAAAAAAGAAAAAAAACACAAAAAGGAAAAAAAACTACATTAAAAATAATAATAATAATCAGAAGAAAAGCCCTTCCTGAGCGATGGCTGTAACCAACCCCATGCACAAAGCACGGCCCCGTGCTGCTGCTCCCCGATGGGGACTGACAGCTCCTTCTTTTGGGTTTGATTTTCCTTTTCTTCTCCATCTGCACTGGTCTGTTTCCGTTCTGCTCCATGGGGCGCTGCAGTGGCAAGCGAGCAGGAGCAGCACCGTGCCATCTCTGACTCCTCACTCGAAGCTCTCCATCGCTGTACAGTGGGACCCCGCTAATGATACATGTGTACGTCCAGGTTGTTTTTTTATTTTAGTGCAATCTCTTCTGTAGCTCTTTGTTGACCAAATTGGTGGGTTCTTGTTACTTAATTTATATTTGTCTCATTTCGTATGTGTGTGTGTAGTGCGTTTGTACGTATGTGTGGTTTATAACCTGACCGCCTGTGTCATGGGGCTCAGTGTGCCTGTAATTTAATCCCCTCCCCTTATTTTTATTTATTTTTGTACTGTGCTGATTAAATAAAAATGCACTGACCATCCATTACCCGGCAGCGCGTCGTGGCCGAGTCATTCCTTCAGGGCTCAGCTCCAGCGCGCCGCTGCCGGCAGCAGGAATGGGATTTGTGGTGATGGAAGCGGGCTTTAAGGCAGGTTTTAACACGGGTTTTACCGTGCTCTTGGTGCTGGGGTCGCCCCTTGGCTGGGAGCTGCCGGAGGTGCAGGTGAGGAGGCGCCTCCAGCGCACCAGAGGGGAACAGTCAGGTTATGAGGACGCCAAAACTCTACTTGCCATTGTGCAGCCCAGCTGCCGCGACAGCAGCAGCACCAGAGCCGGACGCAGCTCATGGGGCTGCTTTATTTATTACAGTGAATGATGTAAACAGAGCCTCAGGTCCATGAGATTTGGGCTTTTTGTTTGTTTTTGTTTTCTCTTTTACACATTAAAACATCAGCAATTAAAAAAAAGGGTTCATTGCATGATCACCCCCGGCTGCAAATCAAAATTCAATTTAGACATAGTTAATTTATGCAAAACCCCAGGAATATATATATTTTATATATATTTTATATATATTTTTATATATATATAAAACCAGAGCAGGAACAGATACTGTATTTTATAAAGACACATTTCATCACATACAATATTGCCATCTCATAGTCTTAGGAATCTCCTAACCCTGCGATTTCTTGCTATCCATCATGATTCGATGCAACCATTTCTTTAGCAACTAAAAGTGCTGATTAAAACTCCTGCCCCTTCCTTGCCTCGGGTTAGAGTTGCTGGGGGGGGACACGGGGACTGGTAGATGTAAAAAGCAAGAAGTGCAAATAGAAAGGCACAGCAATGGTGAGGGTTTTCCTTCAGATGCTTCTCCAGGGGGATGCAAACAGGAGCTGTGGTGGCCAGATGGGAGCTGGAGTGGCCAAACTGGAGCTGGGGTCACCTGTGGCTTCAGTGTTGGCATTGCTGCTCCTGAAGGGCTGATGGGGTTACACGAGGAGGTGGAGGGACCTCGATGGTGCTTCGTGCTTGTGTGCACAGCGAGGTCTGAGGCTGCCGCATGGGTTTGTTGTCAGCTCCAGGTTCCCGATGGCCCCGCTGGTGGGGGGTGAGCTGTGTTTGCAGCATTTCTCAAGGGCTTTGGGCAGACCCAGTGCGCAGAGCCCTCTGGAGCAGGAGCCATCCCAGAGCTGGGTACTGGTGCCTGGGATGCGGTGCTGGGATACTGTTGGGGGCCTGGTCTAAGGCCAGGGATCCTGTCAACCACAGGGCTCCAGCGTGGGGCCTCCCTGGTGAAGAGCACTGGGAGGCTTTAAGCTTGTCCCACATAAATCCAGAGCTGGAGCATCTCTGCGCTCGAGGTACCCCTTAACCTTGGGTCTGGGTGGTTGTGCTGTGGTACAAATGCTGCAGCGACCTGTCCCTGCACCCCATGTCCATGGCATGGCTTTGGGAAGCCGTCATTAACAGGTCTTTGGGTGAAAAGCCTCTTTCAGCCTCTTTGCAGCTCCCTGTTTGCCTGCTGGGTCACAACGCAGACCCCCTGTGTCCAATGGGCTGGAAATCCTGACCTGACCAGCAGTGCCAGGACTCTGTCCAATCCCAACAGCCCCTCAATGGCACAAGGCCACCTCTGCTCCAAAGCCCCAGAGCAGCAGCAGCCTGAGACGTGGTGGGAATCAAAAGCCCGTCAGAACACACACAAACACCAGGCTCAGGGTTATCTGAGCCAGGCAGACGCGGGCACCATGAGGCAGGGAAATGTGATGCCACCAGACAAGCCAAGGTGATGCACGGACTCCCCAGCATCAACCCCTAAGCTGGGAACACCCAGGGAAACACTTGGAAGGGTCCAGCCTGGGTATCTGTAGCTGGGGTTGTGCTGCTGCCCCTCGCCTGGTGCGGACGGATGTGCCGGAGTTAGTGTTCAGTAGTGCAAAGGAAGGGAGCTGCGGCTTCAGCCCCCCGAGCTCCACGTGTTCCCAGACTAACCCACCTGCAGTGGGTACTTTCAGCCCTCCTTGAACCTCAGCGCTGGGACTAACACGAAGCCACGTGGAGCATCCCAAATTCAGCAAGGCCACTTTGTTCCTAATGGGAATTCACTGGATTTTAGGTCCCTGGAGAGGGCAATTAAGGCAAAATAATGCAGTATTAAAATAAATCAAACCTCTGCACTGTGAATCCCACTCTCCTTTCTGCTGGTGCACCTTGAGCCAAGGGTTAGTGAACTCCAGGCAGGAAAGCAGCAAGCCAAGCAGTGCGTCTCCATGTACTATCCCAACTCCATGCGTGTGGCAGGGCTGGAAGAGTGTGGAGCATCTCCTTGGCATGGGAAGCCAGCCCTCCTTTAAAACCTGGCTCCGGTTCCACTGGGATTTGGTCTCACAGAACCAGACTCCCTGAGCCGGTTTATCTTTGGTTCCTGCAGTGAAAGCTGCATAATATTGCAAAACAGGACACACAAAAGAGAACACAGAAGGGAATATTGGAAGGAAATCAGTGTGGGAAAGGGTGTAAGTACCTATAAATGCTTTTTTTTGGAGTAATTCAGAAGCACTTTCCTGACATTCTGCCCTGTTTTACAAGATGGATAACAGGTCACTGGCTATTTTAAGCCTTTGTTGCATGTGGTAATAAAACCCTCTCCTGACTTTGGGTTTGCAGCTTTAGAGCTCAAGCCACAGCTGAGCATCTCTACGTGAGTCCCCTTGAAAAGCCCAAGGCCAGGGAAGGGCGCTGGAAGCCCCAGCCTGTGTCCCCTGCTCCCGGCTCGCTGCGCCAGGCGGAGGCGGATGCTAATTCCCTGGCACGCAGAGGATGAAGCCGGAACGATGCTTGGTGAAATCCGGTTGGGATTGGTTGATCTTGGTTTCCACAGAGACGGTGCATTTCCGCCCGTGCAGGCTGCACTGCACCGGGTTGGTGACGCTGACTTGCAGAGCGCGCTTCTCACTGCAACGCAAGAGGAGACCGAAGTCAGGGAGGGATGGAGGGGATGTGCCCCGATCCCAGAAGGGAGGGGATGTGCCCAGAGCAAGGCAGGGAGGGGGGTTTTGTGTCAGGGATGCATCCTGCAGCAAGTTGAGAGCGCTGTCTTTAGCCAAGGCTCAGCTCTAAGCCCAGCTTTTGGGCTTGGTTGAGCAGGGGGAAGACTCCCAGGCAGGGAAACGAGCCCCCAGGGCCTTTGCCATCGGGATGGGGCTGATGGGGAATATCACTTCCTGGGAAGAGTAAAGGCCGGGTTGCAAAAGGCCCAGAGTCTGCTGCCAGCTCGGCCACCCACAGTGGAATGACCTAGTGAGCAGTCACTCCTACCTCTCTAGTGACAATAATGACAATGTCATCCCTTGATCTGAGCTGAGAGAATAGAAACACATCATGAAACAGCTGAAAGAATCACAGGAAGGGTTAGTTTGGGTTTTAATTCCCCTCCAGACAGAAGCCTCGTGGGGTCAGAGCAGCATTGAACAGCAGCACTGGGACAAAACTGTGTCACCAGGAGCCATTCCCCATGTTTTTAACCCTTTAACCCAGCTTCAGTAGTACAAATTATTCCCTTTGCAAAATCCCTCCTCACCTGCACTGCCAGTTCCTGGATTTCCAGCATTCCTTAGTAGAATAATGAGTGGTATTTTCACTGCTGAAGCACAAGCCCCTCGTGCAGCTCAGGTTTAGTTTCTATTTCATTAACAGTGTTCAAGACGTGCTGCCTTCCATAAGCCACAGATTTATGCAACTTCAAAGTAATTAAGAAGATGTTCATTGCTTCCATAAAAATGAATGGTTGGCTGGAAGGGTGCTGGCAGGGCATAGCACACAAAGCCCTCGCGTTGTCTCAGGTATTTAAGGCTTATTTACTCTTGCCTCTGTGAGTTGAGGCTCCAATCCCTGCTTAGTTTGCTATTTTTACCTTGTCTTAGCAAGAACGAGCTGCATACGTGGAGGAGCTTCTCTGAGGCTCCTGACAACCTATGCTTGGAGAGCAGGTTTAGCATCAAGTGTCTATAACAAGGATGTGCCAATGGCTTGGCTCCTCCTCTCCCACAGCCCTCACCAAACAACAGGTAAGAAGGTGGAGGATCAGTAGTTAATAGTCAGACTCTGTTGACCCTTTTGCTCAGTGATAAGCAGCCCAAGCCAAGAGAGTGGAACATCATTAACCTGGATTTTGACCACAGGCTGGTGTGGGAAGCAGAAGGTCCTTGATGCATTTTGAGCCCTGTGGCTGTGGGACCTTCAGCAAGAAGCTGAATCTTTCCCAGCTCCTGCTGAGAGAGGAGCCTCAAGCTAACGCTGCCCTGGGATGGTGGCCTCTGGAGAAGATGCTCTGATCTTCGCCCCCTGTAACATTTTCATTCATTAAGGGCTTCACTTCCCCCACTGTTTTCCAGGTCTCAACACAACAGTTCTCATTCACTCCAGGTCATGGGTTGCTTTACTTCATATGAAAAGAGGTTTCAGCCTCAAAACCTTTTGCTGGGGGAGAAGCCCTTGAATGGCATCCAAAGAGCAATCCGTGCAGGGATTTGCACATCCACATGGGGATTACAAATCCCACCCTTGGTCTTCCCTGTGAGGCAATGCAACACTCAGCCCTGCCACCAGCCCCGTGAGTAGCCTGAACTGCTGGGACCATGAGCCTCCTGGGTGCTGCTCCTCTGCTTGGTCAGTCTCCAGCCAGGAAGAGGTTGGAGGAAAGGGTAGCTTGGTTTCCAGTCCACCAATCACATCAGCATCACACCTGATGGTGCAGCAGCAAAAAGGGGAGGTGACAGCTGCTGGCTGCCCTAGAGTGAGATGGTTTATTTATCGACTGAAAGGGAGAAAACAGCTGCCAACGTCAGCCAGTAAAACAGACCAAGAGACATTCCAAATCTCACTGCTACAGGGAGGCTCTGCCAGGGAAGAAACACCAACGCCCAGCATCCAGGAGTGAAATGTGAAGGGAAAAGAGAGCTTTCGTGAGAAGTCAGGATCTACCCCAGCACTGCTCCAGTCCTGCCAGGGAACCACAGGATAATTTCTGCATATAATAAACCACATGATAATTTCTGTGTATAATGAACACCAAGGTGTTGGTGTTTGCTGAAAACACAGTTTTTTTATACAACTTTAAACAATTGGGGTTTTTTTGGTGGAAACAAGAAAACCCATCTCCTTCCATCCCAGCAGTACAGGCACAGCCACTGGGCTCAGCTGCTCCTGTGGGCTGGGGCTGCTCTGTGCTCTTTCAGATTTCGTGGCTCAGTGAACTCTGCAGGATGAGGTGACTTCTCTTCCTTCATCTGCTCCAAGCCATCATAGCATGAAACTGCCTTTACCAGCTCGTATTGCTCATCTAGTGTGTCTAGAGGAGTTAATGGCAAATAGTGGAGGTGATGGCTCCACGTGTGAGCACCTGTGTGTGCAAAGCACCATGAGCATTGTGTGAACAGTGCCTGTGTGCGAGAACCACATCCTGGAGCGAGAGCATCGTTAGATGTGGCTCGAGCTGAGGAGATACCCGGGTAAACGCTGGCAAAAGGGAAACCAGCAGAGAAGAGATGACTCCAAGTGGAAGCTGACTACTGGCCCATGAAATATTACAGTTTTGACTGAGCATTTAATCTAGGACCTCAGGGAAAACACAAGCCAAGTAGCGCATAAATGGCCACAGACAGCCGTCAGCGCTGTTGATAATACAAAAGCATCTATGTCGCCAGTAAGTGGTGGGAAGCAAAATAAGGAAGAGTGGAGAAAGATCAGTAGAAAGCTACATAAATGCGTTGCTAAATGAATGTTAAAACATATGAGATGCTTAAGAGCCACCACTGGTGACCTGGAATGCTTTGCAAGGAGCTGTCATAGGCACGAAAATACACTTGTCGATGAGATATTCCTCATCTGTAGCTGTGAGCTCCACCAGGAAGCACAGCAGGCTGCGGGGAGCCAGGAACATGTGGTGCCTAGGCACAGCAGTACCCAACCGAAGCCCAGCCTGCTCTGGAGATGCAGCCCCATCACTCGCAGGGATGGAGCTTATTCAGATTTTCCAGGGTCTTTAAATGAGGTACTGCCTGCCTATGGATGCAGCTAACGAAGCCAGGGAGCAGGGAATCAGTTGTTTTCAGGAAGCAAAATTTGGGTAGAAGCAAAGCTGAGTACAGGAAGTGCCTGATTTTCATGACAACAAACCAGAGGGATTTAAATGAGGCAGCCTGCCAGGCGGTGTGAAAGGAGGGCTCAGAATGGGATGTATCCCAGAGGGGATTTTCCTAAATGATCAAATCTGTCTAGAGTTTAGATCATAGAATCATAGAACAGTTAGGGTTGGAAAGGACCTTAAGATCATCCAGTTCCAACCCCCCTGCCATGGGCAGGGACACCCCGCTCTAAACCATATTACCCAAGGCCTCGTCCAACCTAGCCTTGAACACTGCCAGGGATGGAGCATTCACAACCTCCCTGGACAACCTATTCCAGGATTCTTTCTGGAAAGGCAGGCATTGCTGTGGACTACTTGGTTAAGACTTCAAGAAAGCATGCAGCTGCAAACAAGATGTTTGGAAGCATTAGGAGCAGGATGGAGAATACAGAGAAAATTATAGCACCTTATGTCTCATCTGGATACCGGCTGCAGCCTCTCGGGGGGTTCAGTGATGGAAAAATAATAGTAAAGTGCCTCAGAGATGAAGGGAGGCTGAAAAAAGAAACCCCCAAATCAGCAGCTATGTTCTGCATGAAGAAAATGCGTAAGAAGCCAGAGAGAACCTAGAGAGGCCTAAGAAAAGGCAGCTCTCAAGGCTCAGCTTCCTAACAACAGCAAAGAGACCAACAGTCACACAGAATCTCCAGGCAGGTTATAATAGCTGCCAGGCAACCCACTGCTGAGGGCCACCCCATGCTGTGGCGCTCAGTGCTGAGTGGCACAGGGGTGAACAAAAATGAACAGGAGCTAAACAGCCATTGGATATAACAGGGGTGATTAACATTTACATATCTGAGTTACAACAGTGTCATTTTTGGAGATGATAAGTGTCTTCTGCATGAGTGTTTCAAGCACACTGGCTGTGCAGGCTGTGTGCTTGGCAAGAGAGGGATGGGGGAGATATATCTTGCCTGACCACTTGTGGTTTTCTGCTACTTGCAGAACAATGATACTGGGGATATTTGGGCTCAAAGGAAAAAGTGAAGAGTTCTCACTGTGAAAATTAACCTCACACTAGCTTAAATGGAGGCAAAAATGGGAATATCTGGTTTCTCAACATATGCAAAACCTTCACTGAAAACCTCGTGTGCATTTTGTGTCACCTTTGCTCCAAATGAGGAGTAAAGTACTGCCGGGCTGTGCAGAGAAGCATCCCCTGCTGTGGGGAGCTGGGGCCAGTGCTGTCCCTGGGGAGCCGTGACATGAAAGGTATCACATGTCAGTAATCCTGGTGGATGGTTCATTCCAGGGAGAGGGATGTCCTGCTGCAAGCACTCAGAGCCACGGCTGCTGCTGCTCCACCTCACCTTCTCAGTGCTCTGGCTGCATGTCGGGGGGGCAGTAACATCTGAAGTGTGAACAGCTTCAAAGCACCGGGTCCCACTTCCAGAAGAGATTTACACCCTTGGAGCGTAAATTTCCCTAAGTAAGATGCAGCTGATTCCGACAGCATCACCCCTGTGACTACTTGATGCACTTGATCCTTCTCTGCTCCGCTGTCAGAGAGAGAAAACACTTTTTCCCATCAGCTCTTATTAAAACACTGTGGCACATGTAGCTACAGGAGGTTAAAAGCGATGATTTACCATCCTGTGTATCCAAGAAAGTAATTTAACGTCCTCTTTGCCTCTTTACACTAGCTACTGGAGTGTATTAGTCCCACCAAAGGAAATCCCCCTCCTTCTAGTGGTCCCTTTTTAGTGCTGCCCTGGAGCTGCAGCTGGCAGCACTCTTCATCCCATGGGTTTGGTTACAAGCACTGAGAAGCCCGGGGTGAGGAGATTAATCAGGATCCCTTTTCGGTGCAGATCATTCCTCCCTGCTCATAACTGTGGAGCAGCTGGGTGAGCAGGAGATTAGCACACATGGCAGGTAGCGTGTGCCTTATTCAGCATGTGCTGCATTACTTAGACGTGCACCAAAGGAACACGACAACATCCTAAACCACAACGGGTTTTCAGAATCTGCCTTGTGAAACCCTCTCTGAGCAGAAGCAAGAGACAAACAGGATGTTTTCCCAAACTGTTACTTGCTTTTTAGAGACATAGCATTGTTGGCGTTGTAGAGCTCTTCAGTATCAGGTGGCCTTGCCAGAGATTAGACATTAAGATGGATCAAAGCTATGGAAAAGAGACACTACAAAGAAGGCAGACGAAGGAAGGAGATCTCAAGCCAGGATCAAAAGGCAAATTTTCATAGTGGAAGGTCAGAACAAGTCCTCCAGGCATGTTAATGCCAGGAAAGGTCAGTTAAACATGGCACTGGCAGGTCCTTTCTCACTGTGTGATTTCATGATCTGCAGTCAAGTGACACTTCAGACTGTGAATTTTTTTCAGCCCTCAAACCCAGGAAATATTTGCAGCTTATTTCTAACACAGTTTTGTACCTTGTGGTCTATGTTCAGGCAAATCACCTCAGCAACTGGGAGAAGTGGCTTTTCAAAAGCAATTTCTTAATCTGCAAGAGAAGGACCAGGCTACAAATTGCAATCCTGCATCGTTCCACCGAAAACTCAACCACTCCACTTAAGAAGTGGCTTTCAATCTTCTCTGGCTCAGACTTGCCCATGTGCCATTTCTCTCTGCAGCTCACACTGACATCTATTTACCAGCACAAACCACAGAGCCGCTTGCCTTTGGTTTGGGAACCACACAGTGCCACGAATTACAACATCGTGCTTGCGACTTGCGTCAGCAGCTCTATTTTTGCCCTTGTAATGAGAAACAAGATTTGTTAATATCTGTATATTCCCAGTGCAAACCATTACACATGTCCAATGGCATATAGCAAGGCAAGAGCAAAGTCAGCTATTAATACCCTGGTCTGCCGCGTCTGGCCAGTGCAACGAGTCGGCTCCTTTTCTTCACATAAAAGCCACTTTCTTGTGACAGAGCTGCCACAACACTGATGTGTTTTTTTCAGGACATGCCTGTGGTAGAACCAACACATCCCTTCCCCTCTCGCTGAGGTGTAAAGCCAGCCCATTAAACGTTTGGCTCTCTCACTCTTAAAATGCATATATTCCAACTTGAAAGCAGGGTCAGATGGTCCCAGAGCAGCGCCGGTGAGCAGCGCTTCCTTATTCTTCTGTTTAGTAACTGAGGCATTTGTGATCCATCCTCAGCAGCCAGAGAGCGCTTTCCGGAACGCCAGCGAGCTGTAAAATATTCCTGTCTCTTCCAGCAAAACTGTTTGGTTCATGTGCTTCAGGGCAAAGGAGGAACCCCAGGGTGATGGGGCAGGGGCTGCTCCTCCCCTGCCCTCTCCAGGGCTGTTTCCCTTCATCGGGAGCTTGGGATAGGAGCCAGATTTCAATAAAATACCCAAGCAGCTAAAAAGCAGGCTTATGCAAAACGTGTAAGTAACATGCTGGGTTGCATCAAAAGGAGCATGGCCAGCACATGGAGGGAGGGGATTGTCCCTGTCTGCTGTGCTCTGGGGAGACCTCCCTGCAGTCTTGATCCAGCTCTGGGGCAACCATTCTGTGATTCTATTATTCTATGATTTACAAACTGGTGATATGCAACAGTGTTATGGAGGAAAGGAAAAGGATGGGGAGAGCCAGGCACAAGAGACGTGGCATCAAATACCAGACGTGGGTATTTGTGGTACCTGCTGCTGAGGTTGCACAGTGGCAGAAGAAAGGTGCCCACATCACTTCCATCCTCTCAAACACCCATGCGGTTTCAGCAATAACCCGAGAAGAAGAACCCTGCAGGGCTAACCCAGCACTTCTGCTTCTGTATAGAGCAAAACAAGCTCGGGAGCCAAAGTATGAAACAAGTAGTCTCACTGGGCTAAGAAATGTTTTCTATGGCTGCGTAACATCCTCACCACCATGGTCTGTCCTGCCCACACGCAGTTCCTGTGTGCTTTGCGGCTCACTTTGCATCTTGCTTATTTTTGGATAAACAGAATTGATGATTCTATGATTTAGTTTATGAGGATGACGGTTACACACATCCAGTGACACATGCCACTTGCCTTCACTCACTGCAACCAACCCAGTTCTCAACAGCTTTCCCGGGGTGCAGTACCAGCACATAAACCAGAGCCCCTGACATCTCCAATCAGTTGTATTTTCTCAGCTATTGAGTCCTGGCAAAGCTTTTGAGAGCCAGCTCTCATCTGGATTCTGCTTTACTGGGAGCAGTTTTGGCCACAAGACACTGGAGTATTCCATATTTTATAAAAAACACTATGCCAAAAATATGATTCAAAGTCCTTGGCTGGAGACGCAGTAAAAGCAGAACATCAGCTCATTCACAGGGTTATGCCAAGAATCCTGCATTAGAAATGTACCAGCACATAAATAAAATAAGACCACTTAGGAAGATGAGAGTGGACTTGCCTCCCATACAGAACATCTCAGACCCTGATTCCTGCTCAGGCTGAGCAGCAAAAGTCCTTCCTTTGTATTTTCTTTTTGGCCCTCAGCATCTCCCAGTCACTGGACTGAATTCACAGGACCCTGGCTGCTGGGCCGTACACAGCCCAATGTTCCTACTGAGAAGATCACAGAATCAAGGAATCATAGAATAGTTTGGGTTAGAAGGGACCTTCAAAGCTTATCTAGTCCAACCCCTCCCTGCAATGGGCAGGGACATCTTCAGCTGGATGCTCTCGGCCTGCTTAGTAGATGCTACTAAAATTCCTGAAGTTTAAGGAAGGAGAAAATAAAAAAGAAAACCTACTTCAAAGGGAACCAGCACCTTTCAGTCACCTGGGATGTATTTATTCAGCTCCTGCAAGAATGTGAGGCACTGGGAGCCAAGCCGGAGGACAATAAATCCGGGATTACTCAACTCTTTACCACTCCAATTTACACGAGGCAAAAATTTTCCAGCATCAGACAGTGGCTGAACCAGCTGATGGGTGCGTTATGTTAGAAAACAATGGCACAGCAAAGTGCTGCTGTCGCTCTATCATCTCCCTTTGATACAGACATAACCCAGCATCATCCTGATGGATAAGCAGCTCTGCTTTTTCCACTGCGCTGTTTAATATTTTTAGAGTCTGGCAGAGGTCTGAAGCCACAAAACAGGGGAAGCTGCCATGGAACTTCAGAGAGATCCCCTAAATTATTATAAAGAAACCAAAAGTGTGCACACTTTGGGGGTTCTTCTCCTCTTGTATTTTTCCCTATTATTCTTTGGAATCGACCTCTGCCAGGAAGCCAGCTTGGAGAAGTGGGAGGGCAACTTACTAAGGTGAAGCCACAAGCCTGGCTTCTGCCTGCACTGGTGGCTGTGATGCTGCTGGAGCTATGGGAAATGAGTGGATCCAGGGGCTGGCAGCCATGAGGAAAACGGCACCAGGGCTCTCCCCAGGCAGAAGGGCTGGGAAGCTGGGCTGTGCCATTGAACCTCACCCGCAGCTCCAACAGCTTTGGTTGGACAATGCCTCCAAGGGGTGGCCGTGCCCAGGACCTGGCTGTCGTTATCCCCAGCTGCCCTGGCTGTGCTCCTGCCCTGCAGCCCGTGATACACAAACAGCTCAACTCCATTATACTGTGCGCACAGTGCTGCTGACCTCATGAAAGCTGGAGCCAGGGATTGAACAGGAGGGCTCTGACATCCTGGGGACATCCACTGGGCACCGCACTGCAGGGGCACAATGCACCCACCTCCCTTGGAGCAGTGTGTGCCAGCTCGTGCATGCATGCAGCGGGGATGGAGGAGGTGATGGAGACCCACTGCTTCCAGCACTACAGCTCTTGGTCACTATAGCAACCTGGATATTCATCATCCCATCTGATGCTTCATTTCTGCCAGCCAACCAGGGCTGATGCAGAGCAACAAGAGATGGGTTCGTTCACTGCCTGCTCTGATTGCTGCACCGTGCACCCTGGGTAACCCCTCTAGAAGCTCATTTTGCATGAATTCCCCTTGCTGAGGGGTTTATAAGTTTACTGGGGATGGTGCTGCTCACACCACTGCAGTAGCAGAAGCACTGGTGCAGAGGACTTTCAGGCAGGGTGTCACCATGACCTACTTAGTGCAGGAAGAGGTGACATCATGTGAAATTGCTGGTGGCTTCCCAGTTCTCTGGACCACTCTGTCGAGTGGCAGTGATGAACTCATCTGACCCCTCAGGCAGGCTCTTGACACTGAGGCACATACCTCTGGCTGTCAGGATAACCTTGCTCTATCAGCACGAGATGTCTCCCCTCCTCAGCATCTCTGACCTGGAACAGCTGTGCTTAATCCTGCCTCTGTTTCCAGATCTGGTCTGAAAACCTAGATTTGTCTCCTTTTCCAATGGAAAAGAGAGCAGTTAGCTAAAGCTTGAGGGGATAGAAAAATGCCATTAAAAAAAGAGGTGTTACTGGGCTGCATTCTCCTGCTGCTTTTGTCTCAGAGAGAAGCAATGCTCCTGTTCACCCTTCCCTGTGTGAAGTAAGATTTTTATCATGTCATGCCTGATAAAAGGTCACATTTTCACCCACAACCAGAGACACACACGAGCCTTTTCCCCACAGATTTAGGCAGTGTCAGAGCCCTCCAGCCCACATTCTCCAGCTCATTCCTGAAAGCTAACCTGTGCAGTTTTATCCAAGGGGAATGCAGAGGGGTGGGGTGTGTGCAGGTTATCACAGTGTTGTGCCAGCCAGGAGGGCTCCTGCTCTCCCAGCATCCACACCACCTGGGCTGAGGAAGCTGAATCATCCTTCAGCTCATGACAGGCTTTTAACCTGATGTTGAGGAGTCTCAGGGGGACAAGAACACCTCTTCCCATGGTGAAAAGAAGAATCACTTGAACACAGTCATTTCTGCCCCCACCCCTGGGGCCATTGATGGGGCAAGACCTGATCTTCCCTGCAAACCCATCGCCCTGCCAGGTGCCTCACACCAAAGGCAGGTTAAAACACAGTACAGGACCCTGAGGAACAAGGCAGGCAAGAATCATGAGGCAAAGGGTGACAGAAGGGAAGGGGAAGAGGAAGCAACAAGTCAGGGTGAGTCAGGGCACAGACCTCTTGGTTGCTCCATCATCACATTCAGGTTTTAGCTAACTAACCAACTACTTCCCTCTTATTTTCTGGGACAAAAAAGCACATCCAGAGTCTTTGGAGGAGCCTGAAGAGGTGGAGTGTGCAGGGCTTAAAAAGTGGGTTTAAATACAAGAGAAAGTCAGAAGAAAGCTGAGGAGCAGGCTGTACCACAGTTGATGCTACTGAAAAAAACAGAGAAAAAGATGAGGACTCAGGAGAAGATCCCAGATCACGGAGCAACTTGGTGCATTTGGTTTTGGCTGCCAACATCCCTATGGGCTACTGAGATTCCCAGAGGTAGATGGCGTTTTAGGGATAATCCTTGCACAGGTTTACAACCAAAATTCCCCAACAAGGTTACTTGGTTTTTAAAGCCTTGAGGAAATTTGGCCTCTGTTTACTGGCACACCATGGCCAGAAGATGGGACTTGTTGGGCATTAAGGAGAATTTGGATTACAGAAATGAGAAGACAAGAAATAACTGCAGCAGGCAATCATGAGGTGGACAAATTAAGGAGGAAGTAAGGGATTTTGGAAACAGAAGGAAGGAAGAGGATGGTTGGATTGTGATGGGTTGTGAGCAGCCTCTGTTCCCATAACAAAGGAAAAAGTTGCTTCTAGTGCCTCAAAAACTCCATTCAGGTGGGCTTTCCCAGGTAGAACCAGCACTGAGATCACCTCTGTATCAGCATTACAGCATCCCAGTGACACATTCTGAGTCTAACCAAATTTCAGGCACGATGAAAGTCATTATGTTCTGTTTGAAAGCACCGGGGTGAATCAGGGCTGAGGACAGGAAGCCTGGCGAGAGCAAGCAACGAGGCAGATGCTGTGAGAAAGATTTTCCTTCCATTACCAAACTTTCAAGCCATGACACAAAGTCCTTCCAGTAGCACACAGCACCACAGAGGTATTTAAAAAGAGGAATTTCATTCTGGACTCCTAATGTCCTCCCCAAGGACCAAGAGCAGTCAGATTAGCCTAAACCAATGTGACAGTGACCTGCCAGGAGCTTGGAATCAGCCACAGGCACTCCCCTAACAAAGAACCAAGCTGAAAAATATAAGCCTATGACTAATGATTAAAGGCAGCCTATTTCTCTGTTTCAATCCAGATGATTCCTAAGAGTACCAAACTTCCACCATGTTTCCTTAATATTACAGATTCATGATGCCCTGCAAGGCATCAGGGACCTGTCGTCTCAAAACTAGGACTTGGGCTATATAGCAGGAAATCAATTGTGTATGTGATTGCAAATGACGGGCAGGATTTTAAGTGGATCTTGTGTATTCAGAGAGGTTGGGCAGCTGATTGGGTGTTTATTATTTCAGGAGCATTTGCTGAGCTGTTCCAGAGTGGTCTCAGTATCACTTCTGCAAAGTAAAGGGCTCTGAAGCTGCAATCCCAGAATAAAAATGCTGGCACTTCTGCTTCCCTTTGTTCTCTTGTCTTTATTCACTGACACATTAGCACGATTCACATAGGCAGGAAAAAAGGCAACTTGCTGTGAAGAGACACAACCAGCTGTTATTGAAATACCTGACCTATTTCTGCTTTTCCTTTGCCTAACTTGCTCAACAAGAAGTTTGGATTTGTGGAACTAGCTGAAATAGCTGCGCTGGATCATGTGGAAAATGCTTATAGAAATGAAAAGTCTGGAAGGGAAATGCACATGCTGATTCCCACTATATTCATCACATTTTCAATGCAATAACATATCATTTTCATGTCAGAGTATTACATGACTGCTGCAGGACACCACCTATGCAAACACAATGTGGACACGTAAATCAAACCTCTCTCATCAGCTACCCAACCTGAAAACACAGCAAATCCCTCCTGCTTGAAATTCAGGCTCTTGCTCGCCAGCAAGGGCGATCCCACGCTGGATCTCACAGTATCCATATCCCTGCCCTCTTAGGTAGGGGTTTAACAGCTCTCATCACACAGCTTTCAGAAAGGTGAGACCCAGGGAAAGTGCAAGCATGGAACCACTGCTCGTGACCAGCCAGCACGGCCATCAGTGCCTCCATCCCTCTGGAATAAAAACGGGTCTGTTCCCGAGCAGGCTTAGGAAGCAAGCTTTAGAGCACAGACACGTTACTAGGCACAGTTCGTATTCTCAGCTGCAGAAGAATCAATCCTTCTTCCTATCTTCCCTTGCAGTGGAGGGTACAGTTTTTACTTAAATGCTATTTCTGTTGATGAGTCTCTTCCCTGCCCACCCCCGACCTGCTGCTTCACGTAGACTGGAACCAGCCAGAGGCTAAAATTCCTAGCAGTCATGGGCAGCACCACTTAGGGGACCGCAACCATGCTGCCATTATAGCCAACAACCCAGGACCCTCTGTGCCTGTGGGTTCATCCCTCTCCTTTGCAAACACCCCATGCCATGATGCACTGCCATGGCTGCAGGAAAATGGAGCTGGTGACCCATAGGGTTTTATGCCCCTTTATAATTTTCTCCAAATACAGGCAAGTTTGGCAAAACAGAGTTGTTATTTCAGTACCTAAAGGGGCTGCAGGAAACCTGGAGAGGGCCTTGGGACAAGGGCCTGTAGGGACAGGCCAAGGGGAATGGCTTTAACCTGCCAGAAGGGAGACTGAGCTGAGCTCTTAGGCAGAAGCTCTTCCCTGTGAGGGTGCTGAGGCGCTGGCACAGGGTGCCCAGAGAAGCTGTGGCTGCCCCATCCCTGGCAGTGCTCAAGGCCAGGTTGGACACAGGGACTTGGAGCAAGCTGCTCCAGTGGAAGGGGTCCCTGCCCGTGGTAGGGGTTGGAACTGGAGGAGCTTTAAGGATCCTCCCAACCAGTCTTGGATTCTAAGAATAAGACACGGCATGATATATCCCCAACTTTCCAGTCTAAAAGGGATACGAATGGCTTCACAGGGCTGTGGTAAGGACGAATAACTACAATCCCCGAGCCATGTCAAATACTATTTGGAGGTACCAAATGGTGGCAGGCTCACCATTATCTCATCCATCTTTTCTTTGGCAGAATTATCAATATTTTATGCTTCTCTATTTCAGAGTCTGTGCTAGGAGAGCTCAGCAGATTTACACTGAGAAATTTGCTACATCAACCAAACGCATGCAAAGGCAGAGCCATTAACAAATCAAATATCTACAGCTCGAGCACTCGCTAGTAATTTATTTTGCTGCAGTCATTCCAGCTGAGCAAAATCTCTCTCCCCCTCCCCAATTTCTAATCAGCTTCCATCCTCCTCTGGGCTTACCAGAGTTAAATCTTTCCCACTGCTCTCTGTGCCAAATCGAAAAATTGAGCTGCAAATGGGGGAAAATGAGTTGCAAAGCAAATGCTTCCACTAGTAACAGATTAACTCTTTGTTCTGAGGCCATCACAGCATTTCGAGAGGTTTTCTGTACATATTCTGAAGAGCCATTGCAGTGATGAGATGATACCACCACTGTGAAATAATCTCTGGGAAAAGAACCATTCCTCTGGTCTCCAAGGGTATGCCAGCCTAGGAGCCAGCTGTAGAGCTCAGTGTAGCACTACCAAAATAGCAAATTAATCCCTCATCCCTTAGAACTTGCACAAGGACTGTCTGCTGCTCATCCTCACGCTTCCAAGTATTTTCCACTAACATCCCAAACCAGGAATACTCTTCAACCTCATTTAAAAACTGAATTTTAGGATCTTGGGTTTTTTGCATGATAAATTTCTGCTTGTGAGTGACAGAGGGAGCTGATGGGTGTGTGTATGTGTGTCAGTAAGTTAAGATAAAACCAATCTTTTTGCAAAAGTCCTCAGTCTCATGACTCTCCCTTCCTTTCTGCAGCAGAACTGCCCTTCTTCCCCTTCACAGTGCCACAGCTTTTTTCTAGCTCCAACAGCTTTATAGACAGAACATCCTAATGGAAAAAGAGCTGACAAGATCCAGGGCACCCGTTAATGCAAGAGCTAGAAAAAGGGCCATGAGGATGACTAAAGGATGACATGGGAGTCAGATCTAATGATACACAAGGTCACTGGACCATAGAGTGTGGAAATGTGTTGTACACAAGACTAAAAACCCAATGTAAAAAGGCAGAGGGTCAAAAGGAGTGAGTGTAGGTGCAACCCTCAGCAGGAAAGTGCTAATGCTTCATCTGCCTTGGCACAGATCCTGCTTTTGTTGAGGTGATGTGCTGAACGATGCCTGTATGATGCCAAGAGTTTGGTATTAAGTGATCTTCGCTAGTGCTGGGTGAGCTCCCACAGCTTGTGCAGTGACAGCGATTAGGCTGGATGATTAGGAAGAGTCTGCCTGACCTTGGCATCAATGAAAGCGCTCCTTAAGTCATGCACGTTTCTCCAGGGCTAAAACCCTGCCGCGGACAGGGAGAGCCAACAGGCTTATGCAGATCACTGAGAGACAGAGGTCACAGCAAACCTCCTGCTGCCAAATGCGTCGCAGCACTGCATGACAGCCAGCATGAGCTGCTTAGTGAGCCCAGCTGCATAAAAACCTACCTGAAAATGACCCAGCAGCTTATAGATCTCCTTTGGTGCCTTCACAAGGCACTGGAACCCTCCTACACAGTGAGGTCAGCTCACGGTGTGTTAGCATGCCCTGGTCCTGATGCTGAAAGGAGGTAGCCTCTTTTTGGACCAGCATTTCCCAAAGGTGATGACACTCACTTGGCTCTCTTCTGGGTGTAGGCATCTTCACATGACACATTCAAGGGAAGAGCTACTTTTAAATTGCTACACACAATTATCTGGAATTCCTGCAGCACAAGAGGGAAACAGCTGGAATTACTGGCTCCACATGTAAACACTTGTGACCAGGAGAAAGCAAGCTGCTGACAGGTAATGAAGTACTCCTCAGCTAGTGTAAACACTTAGGTCACTAATTGGAGATGCTTCTTACTCTTTTGCTCTCTGTGCCACTCCCACAAGGAACTGAGCTGTTGCCAGCAAAACGTCAGCAGAAGGAAGGCTATAAATCTGCAGTTCTATACTCAGAAATAAACCCTGTGCAGTGATTTTTCCTATCCTGTGTCACCTCTGAGCTCACTGAAGCTGTGGCCCATGTGTGCTGTTGCAAGGATGGGAGGTGAGGTTAGTTCTTGGAGAAGATGTGGTGATACAGGAGCAGAAGCAAAGCCTCAGAGAGCATCACCTGGGAATGTTTTGGGTCCTGACAAGTGAGGCTGCAGGCAGCACTTACCAGCCTGCACATACTGCTACACCTTTCAAAGCTGTGGGTTTTAATGTTCCCAAGTTCTGATTTTAACTTTATAGAGGTGGTCTTCACTGTGCACACAGGCAAAACCTCCATGGACTGACAAAAATACAGCACAATCCAGTGCCCTCACTTTTCTGGAGGTACTTCTATCCCCAGGCCGGGGCTGTATCAACTCTCCCAATCAGCACAATGCCCCGTGCCATCAACACAATCCAACTGTAACAAGTACTTCAATATTCTAGTGCCAAGCATACAAGTCATACATCCAAACACAGTTATTAGGATTAAGTGATTGAGAATGGAGGTGTGAAGTGAGAGAATGAAAAGTTTTACCCTGTGGATTCTGCTCTGCTCCTGGGGTGAACCCTGGCTAATTATCACCTTTTCCTTTACACGGGCAAACTGTAGGACTGAACCACTCTAGATCTGCTCCAGAGATAACTTCTACTGGAGATAATGGAGCAAGTGGTAACAGGAGATGATTAACAGCCTAACATGGAAAGTTAACAGACAACAGGCTGCTCCAAGAGTTAGACTACTCTCCGGAGAATGCCACAGTAGGAGCCCAGGAGCCCGGTGCTGGTTACAACAGCTGTTAACAGCAGCGTGAGGAAGTACATTTAAAAGGTGTATTAAATTTCAAAGGCATTCTGGATGAAATTGGCCCAGGCTCCTGTTTCCATCTCTGCCCAAGTCTCCTTCTGCAGTCTCCTCAGAAGCAAGCACACTAGCGCTTGCCTGTGTGAGAGAAGATGTAAGACAGTCAAAGAAATAATCAGAGGAAAGAAGTTAACTTCCGGGTGAACTCAGAGCCTTTCTGCTCCCCAGAGACAAGTCTGATAGCCAGGCACAGCGCTTTCTCCCAGCCCTCCCTAAAAATACCAACAGAAGGCACGACTGGAAAACATAACTTACTCAAAGCCATGAACAAAAAACATCTCTTTGCATACAATGTCAATTTAAGAGCAGGCAGTTGCTTTTTGGAACTGAAAAAGTCCTGAAGCAGACAGGATATTAGAATGAATCCCAGAATCCCAGACTGGTTTGTGTTGGATGGGAACCTGAGGCTCATCCAGTTCCAACCCCTGCCATGAGCAGGGACCCCTTCCACTGGAGCAGCTTGCTCCAAGCCCCTGTGTCCAACCTGGCCTTGAACACTGCCAGGGATGGGGCAGCCACAGCTTCTCTGGGCACCCTGTGCCAGCGCCTCAGCACCAATTTTGGGACCAGGCATAACCAAATCCTGTTACAGCTGATGGCTTGTGAAGGCTGCTCAGGGCCAGCACCTCTGAAGTGCCATGGCCAGCCCTGGCTGAAGGCAGCCACCATGGTGCTCTCCAGAGACAGGGATGTGCCAGTGCTTATTCCTGATGTCCTGAGCATCTCCTGAGCCAAGAATGACACCAAAGGAGGCAGGGGCAGGGTACAGCTATGTACCCCAAAGAGGAACACCCAACTGGTTTTAAACCTGTAGGCAGAACTGAAGGCTCCAAAGGGGGACCAGAGGAAGAGGGATTGCTGGTATGTCCCCTGTGAAACTCCAGCCTCGGGGCTGATCAGAGACTCCTTCCTCTACTTGGTGCCTTTATCTGTTCTCTTCATCTGCAGAATCCAAAGGAGATGAAACACAAAGAGCTGGCTGCTGCCTGCTTGCACGACGACACAGACAAAAGGGAGAAGAGGGTGCTGTGCTATTTAAAGCTGCCTCCTCCTCAATTCCTAGGGGTGGAATTTTACCTCTTGAGTGTTGATTGCTTTGTAGGAAGGATTTAAAGACTACTCATACAAAAATTATCATTAAAACCTAAATTAAACCTAGGCCTAGTCAATACTTTCCATTACAATTGTTCTCATAACCCAGAATAACATATCTGATTTGCTACAGAGATTTACTGCCATTTTCTGCCATTTTACGAAAACAAAATCAAAGTGCTGGTTTTAAACATTGTGTGTTGAAAGCCCCTTTGACAATACGCTTCCAGCAGGATTCCTTAACTGCAGCATCTAAAGTGACTTCAAATTAAAAGAATTTGGAAGTACTGTGATTAGTTTGATTACTAAATCAACAACTTGATTTATTAAAATCACTGGCAGCTCATAAAGTATCAGCAAGAACAATTAACAAGTGGTGGTGGGGTATGAGTTGTACTTACAAACTGAACTGAGGCTGGAATAAATACAGCTGAAGTCCCCACTTCTCTCATCTTTTTAACCTGTCTGGTTTTACTTCAGCAAGCTAGCGAATGGCACAGAATGAGGGGCATATACTCCACAGGTTAATGCTAAGTACCTGTGCCAAAATGCCTTCGATAAATCAAGAGTCAGAAAAGCATTTTCCAACAAGCTTGTATTTTTTTATGTCCAAGATGGCTTCTAACCCCCCCAATAGACTATTCCAGCCCATGTGTCCTTGTGCTATGAGACAGGAGAAATAAAATTATCACTTGGATGCCTAGATTAGAAAACTGGGGGCATCAGCCACAGCAGGGAAACAGCACACTGGGAACAAAGACGCCTTCAAAAAAGCACGTGCTGGTTCAGCACTTGCTCTGGTTAGTTTTAATGAGTTACTGGGTTTTGATCACGTTAAGGCAATACAGTGTGAGCCTCCTTCTATAATATTAAGTGTGAACAGATTTCATGAATATGCATTTTCAAGTCATAAATGGGTTTCTTGTTAATAAAACGTGAAGTGCTAAGTTGCTGTAGCCATGGTGATTGATGGCCAATGCCACCTCTGGAGCAAGAGGATACTGGAGAGAGGGAACCATTTCCTTGACATGCTGTCCTAATGCTGTGGGACTACAGAAAAGGACTCTGCTTTCCCGTCTTTCTGTTTGATGCTGACAATTCATGTTTATCAGATTCAATGCAGAGAACCTCTACGCCACGTTACGCTTCCATTTAAACAACCAGCTCAAATACCAAAAGACAAGGTTGTTCTATCAGTGTCAACCACATTGCCTGCAGCTCCCTTTGGGATTACCCTGAGGACATTAGTGGTCCTCCATGTGAGTTTACATTTCACAAGGGAAGAGGGAAAGAAAACATGATCCATGCCACGTGGCAGAGCTGACACTGCCGAAGCCAACCGGCTGGGGGGATCCTGCACACACTTCTGTGTGCCCATGAAGCATTGGTTTTCTCTTCAGCAGAAATTTAAAAACAACAATATGAACGAATCTCAGTCTTTTCTTCCCGGAGCACTACTTGCTCTGAGCACTTCACTTCCCCAGCTCCTACACAGAACCTGAATGGGTTGGAAAAGACCTTTAAGATCATCGAGCCCAACCTAATGCCAGGTATAAGGATTTTTAGAAGCCTCCAGGTATTCTGGGGAAGGCAGGAGTATGAACAAACTTCCTTTGGGAAGTTCAGGATTCTGTTTTGACCTCCTGTTTGCATCAACAAATAGGCATTCAATCACTTTCACTTATTCATGCAAGACACTGCTAAGCAAATGCCTAAATAACCAAGATAAATAATCTACTGCGTGTTCATAAGTTCTACTCTACTTAAATCAGACCCTAGCAGGCAACCAAATGGAGTTTGACAACTGAACTTTTAATTTTGGGGTTTACTCAAACGTGTTGATGGGAGGAGGCAAACCCCAGAGCCATGTGAGGGAGGATGCTCCAAACAGCTGGAGCAACAGGTACAATCCTACCAAAATCCTTTCTGGAAAAGAAATACAAAATAGAAACTAGGCAAAGCTGGGCCCAGCACTAACAGAGAGATCACTGTGCTGGGCATAACTTCAGCACTGCCTCACAGAGAAGAATAAAGCTAAAGAGAACTTGGCATAACCTCAGTCATCATAGGAAACTTGGCTGGGGAAGCACCTTCCACTCAGAGATGTTCCCTGGCACTGGCCTATCCAAAAGGCTACTGTGGCTATTCATTCAGGCAGCCCAGTCCAACCAGCACTACCTGTACTGTGTGTTACCATCCCAGCATGTGATGTGCTCTGACTTGCATCTGCGAGTGTTTCAGAGAGGAAGGATGATGCATCTGAAGCCATCGCTTCTCTTCTGCCAAACCCGCCACCTGCTTTCATCCCAGCATAGTTTTACTCACAGGTCAAATCAAATGCACTGAGTTAATTGCAGGGACAGGAAAAATCACCAGGGGAAAACACATGATTTCACCAGGCCTGGAAAGCACAGGGGTATCTGTCATCAGATGTGAAAATAATGCAGACAGACATGGTAATGTGAACAGGAGAGAAGAAAAATGACAGGACAATAAAAATGTAGTATGGACTGTATAAAAATAGATTTCAGTTTAAATCTGAGCAGCAGTTTCCCCTTGCCAGATATGTCAGCTGAATGCAAAAGTGGTCGCAAAGCTAAGGTTTGTTTTTTGAGTGAGACCTT
Source organism: Neopsephotus bourkii (assembly GCF_033783945.1). Lineage (NCBI taxonomy): Eukaryota > Metazoa > Chordata > Aves > Psittaciformes > Psittacidae > Neopsephotus > Neopsephotus bourkii. The sequence goes on along the minus strand of NW_026902294.1, from coordinate 239,947 downwards.
CAATGAAGACAGGCTCATAGAATCCCAGCCTGGTTTGGGTCGGAAGGGACCTTAAAGCTCACCCAGTTTCAACCCCTGCCATGGTCAGGGACACCTTCCATAGAGCAGGCTGCTGCAAGCCCCTGTGTCCTACCTAGCCTTGGACACTGCCAGGGATGGGGCAGCCACAGCTTCTCTGGGCACCCTGGCCCAGGTGTACTACGAGGGGAGGCAGAGGATACCCTGCATTTCCACCCCATACAGTTTCTATGAATATCCCACAGAATTCAACCCAAGAGAAGAAGGTTTACAGGAAGTAAAACATTTCCAACTTGAAGCAAAAAAGAGAAATACTCCTGTACTGTAACCTGCTGGTCGCACTGCTACGAGATGCTGCAGCTGTGCCTGATGGCAGGCAGGGCTGGCAAAGACCTCCCCATGGGGACATGCTCCCAGAGCTCCCCGGCATTCAAGAAGCTGCACTTACAATCACACAGAAGGGAAAATTTTGTGCTCTTTACTCTTAGGTCCGAGACTGAATTCTGAAATGAAATAAGTCAATTAAATAGACTTCAAAGTATTTATTCTGTCTTCGCCTAAACCACTGTTCTAATAATAGGTTTGCATGCCAAGAGTTTAATAGCTTCAGCAAAAATATCTAAAATGTACAAGATGCTATAAGCTCTTGTAGGAGCCCTGCACAATCCAACCACGTTCTAATAATAAACTGGTTCAGGCTTTCATTTTCTAAATTGTCTGTGTACTTTGGAGAGAGGGTTTCTTGAACCTGCCACGCAATGAAAGACTTCAATAAATCCTGTCAGACCAGACAAACAGACCAAATTTTCATTTTACTTTTAAATTGCAGCTGCCTGCTCCAGCAGATGTATTTTTTCTGCCATTGCCCCTGAAGTAAGGAGGAGGAGTTGGCTTATTTTGAACAAGACAGTGGCATTGTCTCCATGTGTTATCTCTGAAAAATGAACCTCTATAGATGCAGAACTGGATTTGTCTCCCCTGCTCGAGCTGTGGTCAGTAAGGGAGAGGGAATATTACAGGAGGAGATGGGCGAAAAGTTTTATAATAATTGCAAAGGACACTTTAGCCCCATAGTAAGGCTCAGCATGGAAAACCACTCTACATATTGCATCATGGTTCTTCACAGCCTTACAGCGCAGATAAAGCTTGGCTGTAGTTTAGGAAACAAGATGACTTCTGGTGTTAAATCACACACTGAAAAAGAAACAACCCAGTTCATGATACTTGTGAGAAACAGGCTCATTGGTGCTGTCTCTCCATTTCTGTACAGTCTGAAGAGCCGCCATCAGCTCAACACAGCTGCATCTGATGAGGGGGAGTCTGCAAAGCACTGAGTAATTTCCATGCTAAGGGTTTCTATCCAGCACTGTGCTAAAAATAAGAGAAAATGCCCTCTCTTGCAGCCCACGGGGAAGCAGAAAGGCACCTTTCTCCTCCCCATCACTGCTCGAGCGTGGCTGCCATGTGGAGAAAGGGGCAGCAGTGACCCCACAGCCACAACCCAGGGGCATTATGAGCCCCACCTCTGCCACTGAGCCATCTTCATATTTGTATTGCTCTTATTATTTGTGAGGATTTGCTAATGAACCCATTAAACCACCAGAGCGGTGTGACAGCGAGTGCCTGTGATGCTGCTGCTGTTGCTATGGCAACTGTCCCCTGCTTGGGGACCTCGCTGGCTCCAAAATCACCATCACCCCAGAGCAGCGTGGGCAGCTTGTCCAGTGGTCAGTGTACAAAGGATGATTGTGTTGCCCTCCTCTTCAACCATGGAGCCCCCCTCCACCTCTGTATTCAAAGCCCAGGCTTCCCCCCATCCCCCTTCCCATCCCTCCCCGCTGGCTCTGCTCCAGCTGGTTCCTAGAAAGGCTGAAACAGAAGATGCTCTGCTTGTGTGGCAAGATCCCTGCAAGGCATCGCTCTGCCTAGGCCTCTCTGTGGTGCGGCTGATGCTGGGGGGTTGCTCCCCTCATGGGGTGGGCAGCAGCCGTCGGACCCACCAGGCTACCCAGAGGAAATATTCCTTTCAGAGGTGTACGTGACATGGGCTGAACTCCTGTGCTCACAGAGTTAATAAAGCCAATGGAAATATTCTACAATATTGAGGGCTTAAAAATCCCCAACAGATCCATGGCTTGAATTTGTCTTTACAATTAAAAGTACCTTAATTTCCACCCATCTAAATTAAACTGAGCACATGGAGAAATGCAGTGGAATGTGTTGAACATACCAATACATCCCTGCAGACAGGTACAAAAGGAATGCTTATGCTAAAGAGGAGACTGCAGGTAGGACGGGCAGACTGCAGGCAGGGCAGCAGCTCCTTACCAAGCCCCTGCACAGCCCAGCCTCTCTCTCCATCCTAAGCTGAGTCAAGGCTGCAGAGGATAATTCAATCCAAAATATTAAAAGCCAATTCTGTATGTAAGATCTGACAACTGGCCCATGACAAACATGAGATGTAAGTAATATCATGCCACTTTACAGATAAAGATCCTCCCCAGTTAAGGTTATTAATAGCACTGAAGTAGCCAGCATCTTGTTGATTAGATCAGAAGTTTCTGGTAGTACCACCCCTGGAGCTGGGATCAGTTCAGTTCTGCTGCCATATGAGGAGGAAGTGAAACATTTGCAGAAACTAAAAATTTTCTCCTTTAACATGCAGGGATCTGAAAGTGCAGCACGCCCCCACCGCCACCTTCCTCACTACAGAACATCCTCTCTCTGCTGCATCATTTCTATTTGTGCTCTCCAGCACCGAGCCTGAGTCACGGCAGAACAGAACAGCCTTGCTTTGCAGAAATACATTTTCCTATCACTTGCAGTTCCAGGATGTGCTCCACTCCACAAGCCCCCTGAATATTTTTCATGGTGCTATAAAAGAACAATTAAGCCAGGAGTTACAATTAAGATGCCCTCAAGTGTAATTCTTACTTGCAGTCAGACCTTGACCTCTAATTCCTGCACTCTGGAGCTCAGCTGAGAACATGCAGCAAGACCCAGCTCAGGCTGTGGCCGCTGTGGGCAGCTCCAAGGGAAGCCACCCCATCAGGAGCTCATCAGACATCTCTCTTTAGAAGCCAGTGTTACAGCTTGACATGGCACAGCTTTAACGTGTTGCCTGCCATGGGTTGGTGAAAGCCCTCTCCAAGACAGCCACGGGAGCTGAAAGCCTGTCAGTAAGGGTGGCGTGTCTCATGCTGACAAACAGCCTCAGCTACCCTGGCTTTTCCTGCAGCAGCATTCTTGGCACTCCTTCACTGAACACTCCCAGGGCCAACCTTGCAGCAAAATGTTGTTCACAGCCTGAGCAGCAATTCTGCAGGGCCACTTGCTGGATGCTGCTGCTGCTGCCCTGAACCTCCTGGATCTCTCAGTGCCTCTCTCCCAGTTCCTGGTAGAGGACGCTCTTCAAATGAACATTTAAACAACTTGAAAGGAAATCACTGATTCTTGGGTCAGGTTTGGACTATCACATATGTTATTCCAGCAACAGATGGAGGGAGCGCCCCTTTTCTGTTCCAAAGGCCTATGCCATCATCCACACCATGCAATAGCAGCAGTGCAGAGCTCTTTCCTACCCCTATTTGTTCAGGGCTCTGATGCCACTTCCCTGTTCCGGCTCTTCCAGACAAAAGCAGCAGCTTGTGTGAGCCCCACTGCAGGATCTGGCTCAGCAGCGTGGAAGCTGAAGCCATCAGCTACAATTACCTCTGATGGAGCTGTCCCTGAGCTGCTGCTCCTCTCACAGACCGTGCTGCTGACTCTCTTCCAAGCCTGCTGAAGTACCCGAGGATTTTAGGATGTTACAGCCTCCCCCCACATCCTCAGACAAAAGGTTTTCCACTCATTTTTGGTCTCCTCCCTCACCCAGCTCATCCAGTTTCTAGCTTCATCTGCGGACCATGTTATACAAAAGAGAAAAGACTAAATTTAGCTTGTAAGGTTGCCATGATTTTTCTGTGTTTATCACTGCTGTATTTAATTGCCTGCATCACCGGGATCAAAGACGGATCAAGTGACAAACAAACACCGATATAATTTGATGGGTGACTTTCTGTTCACTGCTTTATGCTCATTCCTTTGAACTCCAGCAGGAGATGCAGTAACATATCTCCCAGGGATGCCAAAAGGGATGAGTCCCAGCTGAGTTGGAAAGAGATGAATTGATGATGGTGGAATCTCCCAGCCTACATGCAGGCAAGTGAGGGAGAACTTGAGGAGTGCTGACTCTCCTCTGCAGAGAGGCCACTGACACAGGGAACCACGCATGGACCCTGAGTCCTGGGCACATTCCTTTGCATCTCCTCCTCTTTCCTTAGAAAAGAGCTTGGGAGTCTGATGAACAGATTTACTGTTGTTCTGCATCATCACCTACAACATAGGGTAAGATCAACAACTTCAGAAATATTTTCTGTATGATTTAAGAAGCGGCCCTACTGCACTGAACCTCAGAGCAATCTCTGCAAGCCACTGCCAGGCACAACACACCCTAATTCTGCGTACAATTCCTCCCTAGAACGTTGTCCTTGTGCCAACGTATAAATCTGGTATGAATTGGGTAACACAGATGAACAGGAACCCAAGCTGATGATAAAACTGTCCTGCGTCTTAAGAACACAAATGGAATCAGAGATTGGTCTTCCAGTCCACAACCAGAAACATTGCTTGGGGTGACTTCTACTGATGAGGAGGATGTGAGCTCAGCAGGATGAGAGCTGGTTGTGGCTCACTCCATCTGATAAATGGCCACAGTGTCAGAGGTGCCAGTGTGATGGGGGAACGCAGGGAGAATGTGGCTGGATAAAGCCTTTTGCTTTCCACCTACTCTGCAGTAAAAACCCTCTTTATTTCCCTTTTTGAAATTCATGACTTGGAAAAACCAGCAGACACAGACTTGTAGCCTAAAAACAACCCCATCTCTTCCTCGTCCCTGCTACCCTACCCAGTGACAACACCCACTGCCACTGGCCAGCAGGTGTTTCAGCTGACAAAGCCAAAGCCATCAAACTCGTTAGCAGTGAGGGTGCCTCTCAGAAGCTGGAGGAAGGGCAGAGCTACACATCAGGGATCTCATTTGCTTCTTTCCTCACCTTCATTTCATCACCTTCACCTCTTCCTTGGTTTGTTACCTTTGTTTAAAAATTTATACAGCTCCTGCTTAACCATTCTCGTGTGCTCTGCTTACGGGAATCTGGGAAGACGTGACCTGGGACTTTATGCATATTTAGGGATATTCCAGCTGAGCAAGTACCTTGAAAAAGCAGCTCTGAGTCTGTTGGAAATGAAACAAGGAGATGACAGAGCTTCAGATAAAACAACAAACCAAAGCCCATTAGCCCTCTTTCAACAGCACCTGGTAAAGCAATGGCACACCTCAAATGAGACGGGGCGAGCGCGTCATCCCCACAGCCACAGCTCAAGATCCTTCACCAAGTGGATACTTAGAGGTATAAAAACCCACCTCCATTCACAACCTGTCTAGACACAAAGGAACTCCATTTTAATTAAACTTCCTTAGCTAATCCAGTGCAAACCCTGTGGAGGCATTCACTTCAGTAAGGCTTAGACTAAATGCAAACCTGCCCAGGAATAGCTGTCAGCAAGGGGTGGGAAGATGCACAAAGAGACTGACATGCTGCTGAAAAATACTTTTTATATAGACACAGCTGTACTGGCACAGCTCTTTGGCATGGGGGAGTGAAATGTGCTGTTCAAGACAGTTGTCCTCATAGACAAAGGGAACAAAGCATTCAGAGAGATAGATGTTGTTCCCTTCACAGCAAGTCTCATCCACTCCAGAGAGCTTCAACCTTTCATCTTCCCTGACATTTATACCTGCAAAGTCATTTGAAATCCAGCCTGGATGCCCACGTCTGGTCAGATCACTGCTCTGAGAAATAAAGATAAGCAGGCTGAGACTGATGATGTATTTGAGGGACAGAGAAAATTATACAGCAACTCAGGAGATGGCTCTGGGAAGACCTCAGAGCAGCTCCCAGTGCCTAAAGGGGACTACAGGAAACCTGGAGAGAGGCTTTGGACAACGGCCTGTAGGGACAGGCCAAGGGGAATGGCTTTAACCTGCCAGAGGGGAAACTGAGCTGAGCTCTTAGGCAGAAGCTCTTCCCTGTGTGGGTGCTGAGGCGCTGGCACAGGGTGCCCAGAGAAGCTGTGGCTGCCCCATCTCTGGTGGTGTTAAAGGCCAGGTTGGACACAGGGGCTTGGAACAACTTCCAGGGATGCACCATAAAACTATACAAACCTGTACATCAATAAAACATCTTATGCTGGCAAAGCAATCCATGCAAACACAAATATAACCTATTTCTGTGAGAAGGAAGAGACTCCTGAGGCCTGAGTGTGCAGCAGTGATTTCTGGAGCAGAGCTCATTGGGTGAGCAGGGCATGTGGGGATGGAGGCAGCTCTGTAAATGTGGCCTTAGCCTGCCTCGTGGGACTGCTTAGCAGATACCCTGCCAGGGCAATGGAGAAGGAAGAACACTTTCACCTTCTCCAATGTCAGCTCATCTTCTGAGCTCATACAAGGAAAAGCAAGAAGGGGCAAAAAAATAAAAATCTCTTGTGCATTTAATTCAGAATCTAATTACTTTGTGTAAATTAGTGAGCTGGCTTCCACCTGAGATTGAACATGTAATAGCCCATGAATCACATCTCTGTTACAGGATATATTATGCCATTTATACGTAAAAAAGCTTTATGCAGGGCACACTGTAGACTAGGGATATTAATTTATACCATGGGCTCTGGAAGATTAAGTGAAATCAAAGAGATAAGGAGATAAGACACAAGTGCTGATCAATGCTTCTTAACAAGGAACATGCTCTATGTGCATTTTAAGGTGACATCAGCTATCAGAATCTACACAGCCATAAGGTTATAGGAAGATGGTACATTAAAACCCCACTGGTTGTAACAAAGAGTCTCTGGTCAACAACACTGGAGCCATTTCCTTCCCCCTGCTTTGCCAGCTGCTGGCTCTGTATGCTTTTAAATACACCATTTAATCTGCCTGGAATAACTCCCATGGACACAGGCCCAGGCAGATTATTCCTCATTGGAATCTTGATTTTCTCCCTTCCAGCAAGCCACGGTTTGTGGCAAAAACTTTTCTGGCAGCTCTTCCAGTCAATCCCTACTTGTCTCCTGCCAGTGTGCGAGTGCCACAGGGAAGCTGGATGAGGACTATCATGCCATGCTCCTTGTGCCTGAAAACAGGAACATGCACCCCAACTTTGCTAATGAGGAAACCTGGTGCAGGGGGGAGCAATGTGGAACATCTTATCCTTCCTCTAAAGGAATCTGTAAAGAATAAAACTAGGAAGAAATTGGAGAGGTACAACATGCACAATGCTGACGATTTTCTGCAAACTCAGTTACAATAACCCTACATAAATATACCAGAGTAGGTATAAAAAGTCTGCTAAATAATCATCTCTGTGGGATCATTTTCACCAGAAAAAAGAAGGATGCTCAGCGGAGGCCCCTGACAGCACAGCTCAGCCTCCCTGGGACAGAGCTGGAAGCCCAATTTTCCTAAAGAAAAAAGAATAAAAAATCCAAAGATGAAGGCATCCTGTGATTTAACAGCAGCCCTTCAAAGAGCAGCTCTGCTGCAATCGGAACCCAACAGCTTCTGAGCAAGGACGGCGAAGAGCAGGAAGATCCATCATGGTGGGGGGGGGGGGGGAGAAGGAAAGTCTTAATGATGCAATAAGAAAAATAAACCACATCTTGTCAGAAAGGGCTGCTAAACAAACGAGGGGCCACAGTCTGCATTCATTAGCATTCTGCTACAATTCCTTGGAGACTGCGAGCCAGACAGCACTTCAGCACACACACTAACTGAGGGTGAGGAAAGAGGATTTTAAGTAGGTCACCAGTAAGTATTACTGGGATGGGGTTTATTTCTTGTTGTTTTTTTCCCTGTCAGTCACTGGAATCCTTATTCGAGAGAAACGTCGGGAAAAAAAGAATTCACACAATTCCCCACCAGTGAGGGCAGCATCTCCAGAGGAAAATGTACGCTACCTTTCTGAATCCAGCCTTATACCTCACCATGTGCCCAGCATCATGACCAGCAGTATGGAACTGGGCATGGAAAGGAATATGAGGAAATGCAGATTTTGATTTTATGCCAAGGGATTTAATGGAATTGGAACATTATACTCTTTCCTTTCTGGTTTCTTTTCCCATCTTTCAGGTTTCTTGTGCTGAACAAATGAACTTCAAAACCTTCCCGCCCCAGTCCCCACCTGCCCAGCTCCACAGCAAGATTTGAGGGAAAAAAATCAAGCTAGAAAGAGAGAAGTGGGAAGAAACCCGAAGTGTTTCAGGAGCTCTGGGGAGCACTGTGTGCTTGCAGAAAGATGGGAAACAGAGGAAAAGGAGGAGGATGCCCATGCAGTAGCTGCCTCTTTTCTGACAACACTCTGTGCTATGAAGGGAAGCCAAGGCCAGGAAGGTGAACAGAGGAACAAGCTGGGGCCAGAAGAAGAGCTTCACCATGTGGATAGAGACCCAAACTGCAGTGGCCACTCAAAGCCCAGAAGGAAGACAACTCACCAAGCCAAGAGGCAGCATCTGCCGTTTTCTGACTCGTCACTGCAGGGCAGTCTGCAGTGCTCTCACAGACATCCAAGTGCAGGACACTGGATCCGAAATACTGCTGTGTCTGGCACAGGATCCCACTGGCTTCAAAGCAAGACCACCACCAAAAGTTGCTCAGCCCCTGTGTTGTGGCTGCTTCCCCTCCAGCATATGAATACCACGCTCTGCCAGCCTGCATGGGCTGACTGGGATGTCAGATGAATGGACATGGTTGATGGATCGAGTCCAGAGGAGGCCATGGAGCTGCTGCGAGGGCTCTGCTCTGGAGCCAGGCTGAGAGAGCTGGGCTGGGGCAGCCTGGAGAAGAGAAGGCTCCTGAAGGGGAGACCTCAGAGCAGCTCCAGTGCCTAAAGGGGCTGCAGGAAACCTGGAGAGGGGCTTGGGACAAGGGCCTGTAGGGACAGGACAAATTCATCTGCATTTACCACACAGCACTACAGCTCCCAAATGAGACCCTTGAGAGAAACTACCTGTAGTGAAAGGGATGCCCTCGCTGCCCCATCACAGCCAGGCTGCAGGGGCAGAAAGGCTCTGCAGACAAACCCTCTTCCCTGGCCTGCACGGTACCAAACCCCACACATGAAGCACTTTCTGTTGGCTGTTGATCAAAGCAGCGAGTGTTGCAGGAAGAAAATGGGTCGTTGTTTTCCTCTGGGCGCAGCCGCGGGCTCAGCACCACAGCAATGCCGCTGGTACTTCTAATTGCAGGAACTCCCATGTGAGCTCCCAAGAAAAGCCAGGTCGTGCCCAAGGGAACCTGTGGAGCTGCCCCAGGGCTGCTGGAATGCTGCCTAGAGCACAATTAGGCTCCAGCTTGGTGGCAAGATAAGTGCTGGAGTCACCAACTGAAGCATTAAAGGACTGTTATAGCAGATCTCCTCGCAACAATTCACACACCACTGTTGAGGTTTGAGCTCATTTAGTCCCTCCAAAGCAAAGCAGCAGTTGTGCTGTGAGTCGTCTGCCACCTCTCCCCACACACACATCCCTGAGTACTTGATGTTCTGCCTCAAAAAACCTGGGTTTTAAGGCAAAGCAGCATGTCACTTTGATCACTTCCAGGCTTTACAGCTCTAAGCATGACCTGCCCCATTAGCCTGTAACCAGCAGCACTTTTTCAGGCCAGGTTGTTTAAGGTGACTATTTCTAATGTGGAATAGTTGTTGTTTTTTTAAGGCATCTTGAATTGATAACACAGCTCATAGCACAGCATGGTGCAGAAATGGGGAACAACACAGTTCCTGTCAGCATTACCCTTTGGAGGGTATACACAAAGGCATAATCCATCCATCACATCTGGCAAGGAGAGCAGTCTGAACTTCAGCTGGCTCCAGGAAGCTCTCTCCAAACAGCTCTTTCTAAAACTGAAGGTGTGTAGTTACAGGGAAAAGCTGTTCATGAGCCTGAATCTGGTGCACAAAGCTGATAGCAGCCAGCAAGAGCCTTAATCAGAACTAATGAGAATCAAGGTAGGAAACCCAGCCTGCAAGTGACTCACTACAGACAAATGGAAACTGCATCAGCTTCTGCTAATGTTTAAGCATCACCTGTGAGACATTTGTAACCTCCAAAGGTTTGTAATCAGTTACACACAGAGGTCTCCTCGGTGCTGAGAACCCCAAGCAGTGCCACTGTCAGCAGCATCCCAAAGTACAGGGAAGGAAACAGGTTATGGCTGAGCTCCAGTGGTCAGTGGGAGAGCAGGCACCAAACACACAAGGATTTGCACAAGTTTGAAGGTGTGTGTTGACAACCAAAAGTGCATCCCTTTTGAGTCCAAATCTCAGGTTTTTAAAAGAAGTTCAGGAAACCATGCTGGTGTAAATATGTCAGACCACAGGCTACAATGGAAACATGAAAGATTTCTTCTCTTGTCACTTGTTTTCTAACAGCATCCCTTCAGTTAAGCACAGGAGGGAGATGGCATGAATTACAACCCCCTCCCCAAATAAAGCCCAAATGTAAAAGTTTGATATGCCTGAGATGTGCAAAGCAGGGAGGTTCCCAGCACACACACTGCTGCATGCCAGGACAGCTGCCTGGGGCAGATGGGTCCTTTGACAGCTTGATAATTCTGACTTGCTGATGAAACTAAACCTGGGTATGGCCAGCCAATGTGGGGCCATCTGTTCACTGGAGAGGAAGGGCTCCTGGAACAGCAGACAGCCAATGCTTTGGTTGAGAACTAAACCAACAGCAAGATCATCACTATCTACAGCTTTGTGCAACCACATACGTGTGGCTGGCAGCGGGATGCTGCCATGTCAGCCAGCTCCTGTGGTGCTATGCTCAGGTTCAAGATGTGGCTTGGGATTTTTGTACTTTGGCTTGTACCACTGAAGGGTCTTCAGCAGACACTTTCTGCTTATGTCAGTTTGTTAACAGTGGGCAAGGTGGTGGCTCATGTCGAACTTTAAGTCTTGCTGGATGAGCTTTAAGGTCCCTTCCACCCCAAACCATTCTAATTCTGTGACGATTCTACGACAACTTCTCATTCCTACCACGATCTCCATCCCAGGAGGACCCTAAACATTTGGATGGAGCTTTAGCCTCTAGCTGCTGCTAACAGATAGAAAGCACAGAAGTTACATGGAGAGATTGGTATAAAGTGACTTGAACGTGTTTCTGCCAAAGCAGAATCCTCCTTTCAGTGGATTTCAGACAGAATTTGTGCTGACAATGGTAGTAGGACATGGGCAGTCCAGGGAAGAAAAACTGACAATAAAACCTCTTCACACTCAAAGGCATAAAAGACAGAAAGTTGCTACTATTCAGGTTATCAGACAAAAGAATTGACTTTTTGACGTAGAGGGCAAGTACCCAAATAAAGAGTTCAAAATTTGCTGCAAAAATTAAACTCAGTTTCTTGAAAGCTCAAGCCCCTCTCTCGAGCTCATTTTGTTCTCAGTATCACAAATCCAGGACTGTAGGAGACAAAGGGGTTTTTCCATGCCAGGAACATATTAAGAAGTGTAACAAAAAGCTACACGAGCTGGGGAAGGGAACCCCGGCCAGGGAGCTCAGGACCCATTTCAGAGACAGCGAATGAGCTCTGCTGCAGCAGCAGCATCACAAAGATGGAGCTTAAGGAAATGACCTTCTACCAGGATCCTTTATGGGTTCCCCTCTAGCAGGCCAAGTGTTTGGAAAGCTCAGCTGTATCGAGAGCTGAAGAAAGGTTTTCCAAAGCAGAAAAGAATTAAAAAGAGAGTGGGTTTCATCAGGGGGCTCTAATTCCACCCCTTAGTACCCAGGAGTCACTGAAAGCAACAAATCTTTACACAACGTATTTTCCAAGGAAAACTCATTTCTTAACCCAAGTTACAACTGAGAGTGACAAAGCTACACAGAAATTACCAGATTCTGAAGACCATAAATTAGACAGAGGCAAATCTCAATGAAATCCTAGGAAGCTTTTCAGGTCACTGAGACAAGCTGAGAGAAGCCAATTTTTCTAGTTTCTGTACTGCAAACAGTTTATTCTGTATAAGGAACCTCTTTTTCCTGTTGCCACTCCCACAGTGTAACTGGTGTGTAAAAGCCAGCAGCTACCTGCAGGTTAGGGCTCCCCCCCAAAACCACCCTGAATTTTACTACAAATCCATTATGAATAGAAATTTGTATAAAACCAGAACTCAAGCACTGAAAGTAATGTTAGGGAAGAGCCTGATATGAATAAAGTCTGGTCCTTTGTCAGCTCCAGCCGCTGCTAACAATGGTGTCAGCCACTGGCACGGCTGAATCAGAGCTAAACACGGGTTAGTTGGCAGCAGTGACAAAGGACAGATCCTATTAAATAGCAGTTTAGAAGCAGTTTCTGCCCAGCCCGCTTTTATGAAGCAGCTCTCAACTCCTTCTGATCCCATTTAGCCTACAAGAACCCACCAGCATCAACAGAAACTTCCAGTTAAGGAGTGCTCATCACTGGCGCTGCTGACACCCACTGTCAGGCCCTGGATAATTTTCCTAACGTTCCCAAAGCTGAAGTGACAGATTAATTTGATAGCAGCGGTGGTAACACCCTCCCTTTGTGCAGAGGCTTCTGCCTGAGGAGATGGTGATTTCCTTGGAGTAGGGTTGCTCTGTGCACAGCACACCACCACACCGGTGTTCTCAAAGATCAGTTTGGGCTCCTCTTTCTTTCTTTGTCCCCAGAGCCCAAGAATATGAATCCCCCACCATCTCCTCCAGATTTCACTGACTACAGACAAGATGCTTTTGTTTTAACTCACATGTAAATCTATTCATGTCAGCAGTTAATCAAGGTTTCTGCAAGAGAAAGGCAAACAGCTTTAAAGGAAAGGAACGATTTTAAACTGATGAAAATCAGCACAGTTTGGATATCAAAGAGCATCTTTATGACAAAGTGAAGGGTTTTAACCTCTTGCATGATACCTGGTTCGTTTCTTTTTATCAGTGGAAGAAATTCAAACACAAAATACTGAATTGATTTTAATCAAACTGGACTCTCCTTTTTAATGATTTGTGCTCCCCTGTGCTCAGCACTGAGCTGAAGAGTTTCTCCTAAACCAGCAAAATCAAAGCAGGTTGAATCTCCTTTGTCATTTTTTTATGGACAGCATAAAAAATATATAAAATCCTTGTCCTCACTGTTCCCAGTGGATTGAAAATGTGTATTTACAGAGCGTTCCTTCCCATCTGGCTGACAAACATCTCTGTGTTCATACTATTAACAAAAATCACCCCGTAGGCAGCGCTCTTGGAGCTCAACCTTAAACACCACTATTTAGATAATGGCAAATTTAACAATCTTTCACTTAAACATGTTTGCAGGAAGCTTTGTTTGCCAGAGCACGAGCTGTTGCAAAGAGCAAAAACCCAGAAAAAGCATTTGAGTTCTTCTCTCTGTACCAAATACGTTTAGTCTCCCCAAATTGCCTGCAATTCTGGTACAGTTTTATTCTGACACCTGATTTATGGAGTTCAGGGGGATTAAGGGAATACTGCACTCATCTGAAGTTTTAAGAAACTCTAGTGAAAACAGTGTTTATGGCTGAAGATGTGAATACCAGGGAAGTAGTCAAAGTGCACTTTTCCCTTCCAAACTAAGGCTTTTCAGGATGCCCCAAAGCAGTCTCCCCTAGGCTGTGTATAACCCCACCTCAAGCTCAGCTTTGGTCTCTCCTAAGTCCAGACCCTGCAGCCTCTGCTCCCTCAGTGCAATGCAGACCCACTGCTCCCCCCCTCCCTCCCGACTCTGAAGTCTTTGGACCAGGATCTGCTTGTTTATAGCATTCAGCATAACAAAGCTTTAAACCCATATAGATCCCCTGTGTGCATCCCCATACACTGCTGAAGGCAGGTAAAGAAAGGTGCTGAGAGTTGTAAGGCTGCACTTCCCTATGCAAATCTTCCTTAGGTACCTTACACCAATCACTAATCAGAGTCATAGAAAGATGTGGGTTGGAAAGGACATAAGATCACGCAATTCCAGCCCCCCTGACATGGGAAGGGACATCTCATGTTACCCAAGGCCCTGTCCAGCCTGGCCTTGAACACTGCCAGGGATGGAGCATTCTTCTATTTCAGTTTGTTTTGGAACTTTTTCTACAATGTGTAAACTGTGTCTTGCTGAAAATGTCCAAATTCCCAATGCAAGATGTGTCAGCACTGAGTTCAAAGAGTCTGGGAAAATAATAGATTCTGGAAACAAACCATCTAAGTGAGAAGCTTTAGGTGCCCTCAGCATAGATGACACCACCAGCCTCTCCCTCATCTTTCCTACTCACTAATACAGAACACCACAGCATTCTATATTGTGTATTCCACAAATAGCTGAAGTATCATTACCTACTATGCTGCACATAACCAAGAGGAGCTGTGCAGCCTTACCCTTGCTAAAACCCCATAATAGGGGCTTCAGGACTGGGATTGAGGTGGCTCGAAATTGCTTTGTATGTTCGGAGGAGCCCTAGTGTAACCCAAGGAAGCAGCTCCCCGTGTCTCTGCGGGAGCAGAGCTCTGAAGTCCCATTACAGGGTCACACAGATTGAACTTTGGGCTCAAGATTTTACTGCTGAATCCATTTTCTTTTCACAGCAACAACTTTCTTACAGGCAGGACAGAGAAACCTGACACTTGCCATGAGGCACACGGTGACTTTCAGCTAATCCCGTTTCATGAGGAATTCCCAAAGTGCCTCTCAAGCAAGGGGTCAGCTAATCCCATTCACTGACAGGAGATTTTACTCTTTGAAAATGGAAAGTGGTTGAAAACCAATAATATTTCCTTTTATTTTGATTTCTAGATACTGCTTTGAAGAGGGGATATTTGATAAACTAATGTGAGCTGTTCCTGTATATTACCATTAAACCAGTAATCTTTATTAGATGTTGGAGAAATATGTCCTTTTAGACCAGCTCTCCTGTTGAATGAGTTGTGCTGAGACTTGTCACTCAAAGCACTAAAAAAATGCTAATATATATATTAATATTCCAACCCTAATTTTCTATGATTCTGATTGTTTAAAGTGAAGATTAAACAGCATACAAGTGTATTTCTTCTTCATTCTTCTACAAATGGTGATTAGATAAAAAATAATTAGTCTTAAAGAGAAAAATGTCCTTGTTAACATCAGTGTAAGAAATTAAAGATCAATAGTTTACATCCTTATAGAAAAGGTGCAATATTTTAGACTGATGGCCACACAACACAGCTCCTTAAAATGAAGAACATGTGCATTCCACTGGGACTAAAAAGATAAGTGCTTTGTAGGAACATCTGACCAAAAGGCACAGAAAATCAGGGCAGTCTGAACACTGAACATACAGGGTCTGGAGTGTTATCAAGGGTTTCACAGCTCTTCCCAACATTACAGATGTGTTATAAAGCACTGAGGAGCTTCAGCTGCCTCAAGATGATGTCACCTGGAATGAAAGACCTCCAGCTACTTCACCGGGTTCCCCAAGAGAAGTGTGTTGCTTTACAATACCCATCATCTCCTGAGCATTCAGTAGCAGCTACCTTTGAAAAATTCAACTACATTTAGGTAAAAGCAAAAGCAAAGAATGTTTTCTGTGGCTTTTCAGTACTGAATTGCCCAAAACAAATACTGGCAATGCAGAGAATTAATTTCTAATGAACTTAGCACCTATCTCCAGTGGGACAGACAGCAGTGAGAAGTGGCTAAACCAGCATGCCCTTGCTTTCATATTGAGAATTACCCAGGGACCTAATATAACCTAAATTCATTCTCTTTGTCCTGCCACTTGTAGCTCAGCGTATTTACCTGTAAAGACTCCTCTTTATGGGTCATAAATGGAACATGACATTGTGAATGGCAAAAGCCGAGGCTGCAGGTGATGCTGATCAACACCAGATCTCATGAGGATCTGTTCTAGGAAGTTTCTGATTTGACATGTTTTACGTGTTTGAGTTTTCAATAAAATCTAATACCAACACTGACCTCTTGAAGTGACTGGCCAGGACTCCCACCAGCTCCCCAATCCTGCTGTCATTAGAGGGCTCTTTACTGAAGAGACAGACAATGAGATCCTTGTTGTCTTTCGTGTGGAAGACCACGAGCTGGTCCTTCCCATTGGAGACACTCAATCCTATCAACTGTGAAGAAAAAGCAAGAACAATGTTATATACATTGATAGATCTTTGATACTAACCAGGTGTTTTTTCCTCTCCAAGACGCCCCCACTCGCTCTCAGCTTCTACTTCCATCCCAGAGCTCAGGGGGCAGCAGCAGGCAGGTCACAGAATCACAGAATCCCAAGGGTTGGAAGGGACCTCAAGAGATCATCTGGTCCAACCCCCCTGCAAGAGCAGGGTAACCTAGAGTACATCGCACAGGAACTTGTCCAGGTGGGCCTTGAATATCTCCAACGTGGGAGACTCCACAACCCCCCTGGGCAACCTGTTCCAGTGCTCTGTCACTCTCACAGTAAAGAAGTTCTTCCTCAGTACTGCTTCCACAGGCTGGTCAAGGTGAAATTGCACCCTACGAAAAAGATGTGTACAGTCTGGAGAGGGTTCAGCTTGCTCTCCCAAGGGAAAACCAACAATAACCATGTATTTGGCCAACAACCACTTTTCACTGCAGCACTGGGAATGCAGTGACATGCAGATAATAGAAGAATGAGATTTACTGAAAGCCCAGACATCTTCAGGAACAACGTCAGCTGCAAACTACACAAAGCTGCGAGGATTCCAGTATTTTGGCATGGACTAAGCTCCTGGTGTTTGGACAAACTAAAAAAGAGTGGGATTTAGGTTTGGGGTTTTTTTTGTGTTTGTTGGTAACTGCTCTTTGGCACATTAAAAGCTTTGTCTTCATCATTTCCCAAAGCCAATGCAGGGAATTTTGAGGACTGGCAATCCAGGTAAACAGGCTACCCACATTCTCCTAAAAGTGAGACACACCAATACACCATTCTGTGGGAATCAAAGTCTTATTATTCCCTTCTTTATGAAAGAAACCTTCTATGTGACCCCGCTGCCTGCACTGGAAAGGATATTAGCACAAATGAAGCTGGAGACTACTCACTACTTTCAGAGGCATGAATCATACTCAAACACAGCCTGGATCCCTGTGTTAGCTTTAGCAGTCACAGCGTATTATGTCCAAGAAACCTGTTCCAGCTCTGGATGTGTAATACACACCAAACAGCAGCATCCTCCCAGAGAAGCACAATAAAACAGTACAGAGCAGTGCAGTGGATGAAACACTACCCAAGAATCACAGAATCCCAGACACGTTTGGGCTAGAAAGGATCTTAAAGCTCAACCAGTTCCAACCCCTGCCAGGGATGGGGCAGCCACAGCTTCTCTGGGCACCCTGTGCCAGTGCCTCAGCACCCTCACAGGGAAGAGCTTCTGCCTAAGACCTCAGCTCAGTCTCCCCTCGGGCAGGTTCAAGCCATTCCCCTTGTCCTGTTGCTGCAGTCCCTGATGAAGAGTCCCTCTCCAGCATCCTTGTAGCCCTTCAGACACTGGAAGCTGCTCTGAGATCTCCACGAAGCTTCTCTTCTCCAGGCTGAGCAGCCCTAATGTTCTCAGCCTGTCTTCATATGGAAGGTGCTCCAGTCCCTGAGTATGCTCATCCTTATCATGTTGGTTTATTATCACAGCACAACAGCCTGTCTGAACTACTGTAACTGCTGGTATCTGCCCTAACTGCAGAGAACTCCTGATACCAGTCGCATGATATCTCCAACACAGGTGGAGTTTATTCTCTACTCTTCATGCTATTTTGAGGTTAGGAAATACTTCAAAACCAAGCTACACTTCATGCTCATATATTAACAGCTCCCTGGGTTTATAGTGTCCCTTAAAATTAATTTGCATGCTTAAATACCATCCTGTGAGCACAATAGCACCACAGGGACTACTGCCATTGACGTTTTAAATGTGCACCAAGTGTGAAAGATGAACAAGTTGAAATGGCTGGAGTTGAAAAGCCTATTTAAACATTAATTATTCAGCAGAACTGTGTGAGGAGCCCAAGAGCCCTTGAAAATATTCCTATTTCACCCCTCATCATCAGACTCTCCGAACAAATAAACAGAACACAAAGGAAATCATTTCAGAGAAGGGGCTTATCTCAGTATTTACAAACACTCTTATTAACTCTGCTTGAAGATCAGGAGAAAACACACAGCAGCCACAGAACGTCCTTTATTGTGCTCAGACCAAGGGAGCTGCAAGATCCTTTCTGCTGCTCAGTCTCCTTTTAATTCCTTTCTGCCATTTTCCATTTTCTCTCCAGGTAAGAACAAAAGTCTGTTGGTACTTCTGAGGCAACTGCCAGAACACTTACACACAGCAAACACCCCAAAGTAGCATTGTGATACAGTGAAATAGGGCTGAGAGGAAACCTATTGCTTTGTCATCATTTGCACAGAATTCCAGATGCCTCAGACAGGACACAAAGCACCACAAGGCAGAGCCAGGGACATGAGCAGCATTCCAGCCTGTGCTTAAACCACGTACATGCCCCCACGGTTAAAGGAGATGGGCACTGTAGTGTGGTTTCTCCAGATGAAAACAAGTTTATGGTCGTAACATACATCAGCTGACTGTCTCCAATGAGATTTCCATGGAAACAACATCCCTAAGGATGCTGCCGTGCTGAGAGGGTGCTTACGGAATGCTGACAGTGAGCAGCACAGTGAACAGGCAGATGAATTTCAGCTGGGTTCACCTTTACATATCGGAAGGGTGATCCATCTTTCTCAGGGAGCACACATCTTTCTAGCAGGACATATTGGACACACTGATAACCATCACAACTGGAGTAATTATAACCCTCTGCTTCTCAAAACTCTTCCTATAAGTTCTAATAATTGTTCTTGCCCTGAAAATGAGGAATCTCCATAACACTAATTGGCTGTCACAGGTCCCTGTACCCTGCAAAAAGACTGCCATGGGGGAAGGGATCAGGCATGCAGGAATATGGGAGTGTACAAGGCAGCTCATGAGGTGAAAGACAAAGTGTATTAAAATCAGTAAGTAACAAAATATAAAAGGTAACTACGAAAAGGAATGAAAAACTGCATAACTTGCTCTAGTTGAAGGTGTCCCTGCCCATGGCAGGGCATTGGAGCTGGAGGAACTTTAAGGTCCATTCCAACCCAAACCAGTCTGGGATTCTATGAAATTTCCACTCTGGAATGTTATTCTAACACCTGTATGAGTCAATGAAAGGTCTTTTGAACCCATCCCTCCCCTGCAAAGAAAGTACTCCAGGACCCCTTCACATTTGCTCATGTGAAGGAAACTGTTCAGTCAAGA
Source organism: Neopsephotus bourkii (assembly GCF_033783945.1). Lineage (NCBI taxonomy): Eukaryota > Metazoa > Chordata > Aves > Psittaciformes > Psittacidae > Neopsephotus > Neopsephotus bourkii. Next base: position 220,537 of record NW_026902294.1, on the reverse strand, counting down.
AGCCTTGTGGTAGGTTGCTGAAAGGAATAACTGCACATGTACAAATAAAGCTGATTTACACCTATGAAAATGCAAGTGTTCTAAAAGCAAGAAACCTTTCTGTACAGCCCACCAACAGATTTGGTGCCAGAGGAAATGCAAAGCAGACAGCACCATACAGTCTGTGCTACAGCACTCTATATGAACGGATATTCTATATTATATGTATGTGTTTTGAGAAAAACCAACAATTACTAACATTTCTATGCAACAGATATTTTATAGGTAACCTAAAATTGTATCTGACTTACTCATTTCCTTTTACGTTTGAGGCCTTAAGAATTTCAGAGCAATCTGGGCTCATGCTGTCAGGGAAATGTACTCCAAAAATGCTTCCCCTTTAAACCCATCAGACACACAGGTAAAGCTGCGATACATACAGATGTCTCTATAATTACTAATGTAGGAAGTGAATTGCAGTGGCCTGGCCATTTTGGGTAAGAGTGAAGAAACTTAATAGACAGAAATTGCGGTGGACAAAATTCCTCCTTGTCCACCCCAGTTCACTTTGACACTTCATAAACCCCACCCAGTCAGGGAAAGCACTCTGCCCAGAGCCTCTGGAGTCGAAGAAGTCGTTTTGCACAAGTGAGAATCAGCCATTTAGCAGCAGAACCTGCTGACGCTTCCATTTTGCACAATTAAGAGACAATGTCAGTGGAACAGAACATCAAGTGAGGAGGACGACCTGCAGCTGCTGCCTGCCTGGCAGCAATGTCTGTTCAAAACAAGAGATGCTGCCAGGGAGAGAGACGTCGCTTTGCTGCAGGCAGTACTCTTGCTGGGGACCAGCGCGTCACTTCAGCGCGCTGCAGTGGGTGATGGGTGCGTGGCCACCAAGGAGAGGACCTATAAAATCAACACTATGCATGCAGTCAGAGCAAATCCTTCACTCCACATTTCCAGACTGGATTTTAGCATTACCCTAATCCCATCTCTGCTCTTTTAGGAATAGGGGGATGTCACTTTTGTTATTTTTCCAAATGCAAATATCCAAATCTGTGCGCGTTTCCAAGCAACTCGGCCAGGTTCTGCAGGTTTTAGATAACAGTGGCAGTGTTACCTCAGGCTGAGGAAAACAAACAAGGAGTTGAATCCCCACTCCAGGATGCTGAAGAGCTAAGATGGGGTTTTCCCCCATCCCCCTTCCTCCCAGTGACAATCTGATGCGTTGTCACTGGCAGCTAAACTCTGCTACCCCAAAGGGCACATACCTCACTGTAATTCCAAATTTAGCTTTGACAAGATTTACATTAAACATGAACAAATACATTAAAAAAATCCAAACATGCCAGGAAGGATCAAACAAACCCCGAGAGACACAGAAACTGTGTCATGAGCTGCTGTGAAATGCTACCCCCCTTATGGGGTCAGGATCTTGCAGCACACAGCAAATAAAAACCAACAGAAGAATGAGCAGAAAACAGAGTAATAAATAGTTTGGGTTTTAGCTTTTATTTTATGCACTGAATTTAAAAGCTAATATGATGCATTGGTGTTGCAGCTAATTGTACCGTAACCATTCTAAAGACATTAAATATATTAAAAAAAAACAAGGTCTTTTTCTGTTTTATGGGTATGAAAATGGAGCTAAGAAGTAGATGCACCCTCATGACTAAGAGAGCCCAAGGATGAGGTTCCCCACTCCTTGTACTTACATTATAGAGGGGGATGGTCTTCATCACTTTGTACTGCTTCATAGGGTCCATTTTATACAGGTGTCGGTCCGTAATGAAGATTGCTCTGTCCTCCACCTTATTAAAGCGATTGACCTGCAAAGCAGCACATCTTCAGTCCCATTAATCACTGCAGGAACATGCAGAGTAGAGCTCTACAGCAGTAAATATACCAAACTCACACAGCAAATGCACAAAACTCCCAGAGTTCTTCAACACGTTTTCTCCAACCAGTGAAAAGGGAAGAGGGATCCCGTAATTCCATTTTACAACTAGAGAAATACAGTCCTGGAGAAGCAGCATTCCCAGGGTTACCCAGCAGAGCTGTTGGCAACCTGGGAACACCCATGCCTTCAATCAACTGAAGGACATGCTTTTCCCTAGCAGTGTTGAAACTGCATCCCTGTTCACCAGCAGACACCAAGCCCAGGCAGATGGCTGTTGCTCCTACAGTGTGTATGCGCCTTCATAACCCTAAAAGCACAATGCTAATAAACCACTATTCCCACTTTATGGAATTAGTGTGGTTGATTACAAAAACAGAACTGGGAGGAGCATGTTATGGCAGGAAACATGTGGCAGTTTCATACCCTGGGGTCATGCCTTTGCTCATACCTCTTTTCTAACCACTGATCATTCCAATTGCCCCCTTCCCATCTCAACTCATCCCAAATACTCTCTTAGGCTGCTGGTACCACTTGGCTCCAGCAAGTGGGACTCTCACAGAGGAACACCCATCTCACTAACATCCCAATTCATTTGTCCAGGAAATACTACACTGAAGGAGAACTTTTGATGCCATCTAGACTTTGAGCTGCCCTAAGATGTCGGGTACCGAATAGGCACAAGGCAAGATGCAAAGCTGTAACTAGTGAGAAAGTAGGACACAAAGTAGAAATTGTTTTCCACTTCAGGCAAAACTGGAGTAATCGGTTTATCACATTCACAGAGAGTTATTAATCAACTGAGAAAGGTAGACAAGGGTGAGACATGATGAGGTGAGGAACATAAATAGGATTTTCCTAGGTGAAGGCAGGAGACAACTGGAAAACTTAAATATTCTCAGGCAATAGGCAGCAGAGTGACAAAGTTCAGAACTGATAAATGCAAAAAATGCAAACTGAAGAGTTCTATGACAGCTTTAAATTAGCAGCCCAGGAAAGCTAACTGCAGATGATTTTAGACAGCTCTGGATAGATCTTGGCACAAACATGTGAGGCAGCTGAAAACAAGCAAGGCATCAGCATGTGAAATAATGTCCTGGGTGAGATGGTCTCCCTGGGAATAGTGTGTGAAGCACCAGGATGGTGAACATGGAGGAGACTAATGGCTCAGAGAAGGTGAAGAACATGACTGAGGGCCTGGAAAAGCTCACAGTAAGAGATGCTGAATAACTGGAGTTATTTTAGGAAGCTGATGAATGGGAGAAAAAAAAAAAAGAAAGGCTACGGAACACTGAATGGCCCAGAGGAAGAAGGTGAGGAGTGTCTGGTGCCACACATTGAGCTGTTTGAGCAGAGTAGCGCAGGCTCCTCACACTGTAATTGGGGTGAGCAGCTTCCAACACACCATGTTGTGTGTCTTGGGAGTTTAAGAAGAGGCTCCTCCAGTGTGTGGGGCTGTGACCTCAGAGCTGATGCTGTGACCTCAGAGCTGATGCTGTGACCCCAGAGCTGATGCTGTGACCTCAGAGCTGATGCTGTGACCCCAGAGCTGATGCTGTAACCCCAGAGCTGATGCTGTGACCTCAGAGCTGATGCTGTCCCACCATGCTTCCCACACGTGGCTTTTTTTGATTTATTCTGAATATTTAAAGAGCCTGACAACACAACCTGCTCACTGCCGCGATCCTGTTTGTTGCTCCTATCTCCATCACAACATCCTGCCTGTTGTCTCATGTCCAGCACAGATCCCCTGGTGACAGACAGTTGAGATCATGCAACCAGAGCCCCTCCCCAGCACAGGAAGACTCATCCTGGGGCCAGGAAGCGCACACAGCCTTCATAAGACTATGTAATGTTGTAGTAGTTCTATAAGCTTGTTTTAAATTCCACTTCTTGTGGTTATCCATCGTTTTTAGTGTTCACACTCAGCAACAAATTCAGCTGAACAGCTACAGAGAGGTACCAAAGGGGAAGGCCAGCAGCTTACCTCACCTGAGAAGCAAATTCTCACTGCTCTACAACTCATGTCCTTTCCAGCTCTTTCCAAACCATTGCTTCTGGTGCCTCATGCACCTATGGTGTATTTACATACGTTGTGGGTTTAGAAGGAAATTGCCATGTTGGGAAGTGGCACGGAAGAGATTTGGACAAATGCCATCACCATTGCAAATGCCACTACTCCTGATTTCGTAGGAGTGGAGACAGGCCCTATGTCCTCAGATACAGCTTCCACCCTTGTGGAAACCAGCCTGACTGGCACTGTGTGCTCTGCACCTTCTGGGCATTTTTTATTTATATCTTTGTTGATCCAAATGGGAATCAGCCTTATTTTAGCTTCTTAACTAGATGATGGGGGAAAATGAAGCAGAAAAACTTTCAAATGAGCTTCTCAGGTCCCTGCCTGGGTCCTCGAGACACTGCAGGGGACTGGCTTTGGAAGAGATGGTAATCTCAAGGGAGCTGGGTGCCACGAATGACAAGGGAGAAAGCAGGAAGAAAATCTCCCTCCCCTCCAAAAAGAGAAACTGTTGTTTCCCTGGTAATCCAACAAAATCCGGTGCTACACACGAAATACGCATTTGGTTTCCCAAGGCAAAACCCATGAAAATTTCCTTTGAAAACAATGAGGAGCACCACAATGTTCAGGAAAGATGGATTTTTCCACAGGCAGAGATGACCTGCTTCTACTATACCTACCACAAGAAAGCAAGAACACACACCTCCCATCAGTGAGACTTTCAAGTCTCTTCACAGCCCTTCTGCAAGAGCTATATAAGCTTCAGTCCAAACACATTCACCCGTTATTATTCAGCTCAAGCTGTTGAAATGAAGACCCTGTGCTCTCGAGCTAAAGAAAGTCTCACCAGCAGTTCCCAGTACTTCAAGAGTAGCTCCCTGGCTGGCAGGAGGTGGTGTCACCTCCTTGACCTAGAACAATGTCAATCATCAGCTACAAAAAACCTGTCTCAAAAAACTTAATGGTTAACAAATATCTTAGAGGTCATAAGGTATGTTCTAGACATAAACAAGTTTAAATACATGAACTCCAGGCCTAGCTTGTGTCTATCCCAACTGCCCAGTGCTTATCCTTTTAATGCCTTTTCAAAGGAAGAGGTATATTAGACTGCAATTATCTGAAAGATGGAAGATGGAGACTCCCTTTGCACACAATCACATAGAAAAGACAAGGGGTGATGGGCACAAGTTCCTCCTGGGGAGATTCCAACTGGAAACAAGAGGAAAATTGTTCACAATGAGAATGATCAGCCATTGGAATAATCTCCCCAGCAAAGTGGTGGACTTCCCAGTGCTGGACACTGTTGTGATTCCGCTGGACAGGTTGCTGGGCCTTCTACTCTAGGTCATGCTTTGCCTAGGAACGTTGGACCAGATGATCCCTGAGGTCCCTCCCAAACTCCCCAAAAGGGAAGAATTTAGCAATTGGAAGAAAATTCCCCTGTAGCACAGCACCAAAGGCCAGCCCTCAGACTGCTGTTACTTTTGGGGTAAAAGACAGAATACCTTAGGCTTGTATTTTTGACTAGAGAAACACCTTTGCTTCAAAAAGGCAGCTCAAGACAGAAATTGTTTTATGTGAAGAGCAAAAGAAGGTTAACACTGTTCTCAGGGTAAAGACTGTGCTCTTGTAGTCAGAGCACGGAGTCATGCATAGGCTTTGCAACAGTTTTCACTGTTGCTTAGTCTGCAAATCCCATGTTCAAATTTAAGGCATAATAGAATACCTAAAGCATTGGTTGGAAAGTGAAATGCTAATTCCTGAAATGCCAAATCTTTGTCTTGTTAACTTTCAAAGTTCAGGATTGTTTGTCTTCTACCCTTTGCTCACTTCAGGCTTGCCTGGATATTTCTTGTCCATACAAGAAGAAAGGCAAATGGTTCACTCAAACAGATATTATATCCAAGCATGGATTTGAAAGGGATCATTTGCTTTTGAGTTTAAACATGTAAATGGACTGAAATTGCCAGGCTTACACACACTGTTAAAGATCCTATAAAGTTGCAGACTTGTCCTCAACAGCAACGCTGAAATGATTCTATTTGCTGGTGGAGAGGTGCTCCTATTTATTCTTTAAGGCCATCGTTTTCCTAAAGGGGATGTTGTATTTTCCCTAAATGTAGCTCTATTTTTTGGTCCAGAAAACACAGATCATTAAGACCAAAGACTAAGAAAAGTATTAACGACTTGAAAGACTTGGGCACAATCGGGTTGCAGACGAGCAGCAGTTCTCAAGACCAGCTTGGATGGTGCCTGGAGCAAGCTGCTCTAATGAAAGGTGTCCCTGCCCGTGGCAAGGGGTTGGAACTGGATGAGCTTTAAGGTCCCTTCAACCTATAGCAATCTGGGATTCCACTTCCCCCCATACTAACTGACCCATTACCCACCTTTGCTGATGATCTCCAAGGTATCCCTAACTAAGCAGGCAATGGGAGGATTAAGCCTGACCTCTGACAGAAGAAAGTGACCAACAATTTAACTTTTAAAAAGATCAAAAAAGAGACTATAAACTGCACCAGACTGCAAGTCCAGAACCTCAGTCTCTGCAGCATTTTCTGATTTCAGCTGAGCTACACTTTTTAAGCACAATGGGAAGCTGAAGCTTTCTTCCCTGCTGAATGCACTGAAAATACCTCTCAGGCTCAGGAAGAAATCTCATTTATGGTAGGTAACATCTGTTCCATCTCCAAGCCACTTTTATTATGGAAGTGCTTGGACACCAATGCAACAAGTCCCAGCAGAGAATGGATTTTTCCAGCAAAGTAACACAGTACCAGGACAGACAGAACAAGGCCTGTTTGTGTGCTCAAGTATCTTCATATATCACAAGCAATAAAACCCCACTCAGACACTTGCCTAAAGGCAGGAGCTCTGTGCTTGCAGTTACTGACCAGGACAAAGTATGGATCTGTACTTCTGAAACCTGCCTTCCCCTACGCTTGCACAGGAGACGATCCTTCAGAGCTGATTCAGAACCAAGCGAGAGAAATAGACTTAAAAGCATCAAACGTGCATAACAATAAAAATGAAACTCTCACACCAGGTACATGTATATCATACACACAGAGCCTGAGAAATTCCCTTCCCTGGCATTCCAAACCCATGCAAATCAACAACTCCTAGGACGGCATCTTTAGGAAGTGAATACTGTATTTTTCCAATTACTCCAATTTATCTAGAGACAGCAACAACCTGGACCCAGTTCATTCAATGCATTAGAAGAGGAATTATTTTGTTTTCAGCCTGAAGTGAAAAAAGGCAAAAATTTCTCCTGTATCTCCTTGTCCCTAATGGAACAGTAAGAGATTTCTAATTTTATATGCACAAGTGCATTATTCATGCCTCTGACCTGGAGAGGCCACAGAAGCAACCTGAAGCAAGCACCCTTTGGTGCAATAGGTTCCAGGGTACATATCCATCATAAAATCACTGACACTGCTCCTTGATTCTGCTTTGAACTGCTGCCTGTTAAAGCATCTCCAGGATTCCTCCCTCAACCTGGGCTTCCCAAGGTTTCACCTCCATCACAAGAAGCTTCCCCAGGCAGCCCATGTGCCTACAGACCACACACATGCCCGTTACCTTGCGGACGTGACAGGAGAAGAGAACGTTCATGTACTTGTCCTTCCGTTTCAGCTCGTTGGCAACAGGGATGAAAGAGCCCGTGGTCTGAGGGTTGTCTGGTTTCTGGAAGAGCAAAGACAGGCACGTAACTCTTCTTGCTCACCACAGGTAATTGTGTTACACCCCTGCTGGCCCAAGGACTGCAGCTGCACTAGCTTGTCCAAAGGCTTCCTTCAGTCTCTGCCTCATCAAAGAGCTGCAGAGCATCTATTTGCTTTCTGAAAGAAAACCCTGAACAAAACAAACTGCTTAGAGGAAGGATGGAGTAAAAGGAAGCAATGCAACTTGCCTAGAGAGAACTTCTTTGTTCCTTTTCATTTTATGTTATCTCTTAACATTCCATTATATCTTATCCCTTATTATATCTTCACTTTACACTGATTTCTTCCCTAGCTTTAGCCACTGAAAGGCCAGCTGATGGCATTACTCGTTATCTTTTCAGGCTGCTTGCAATGCTTGAGCTAGGCTCAGCATTCAGAAAACCCACTCATAGTGCAGAAGAAGTCAAAGATTCTGAAACTATATAAACCTATTTACAGAGGAAATTTCAAAGTACTTCTCCCCCTTCAAGAAATCAGTAGTCACTTTTCCAAGTGGCAGCCGTGCAGTAGTAGTGGCAAGAATAGAATCCCAGACTGGTTTGGGTTGGAAGTGTCCTTCAAGCTCATCCAGTCCAACACCCTGCCATGAGCAGGGACACCTTCCACTAGAGCAGGTTGCTCATTTCCACCCTTTTAGCATCCTAAGCCCCAGCCACTGCATTGATCACTTCATTTGTACTCACCAGGGCAATGTAGTTCCCCTCCCATGCTCTTTGTAAGCCAATATCAGCTCTGTGACCCTTCAGCACTTCCATGGCAGCAACCTTGGCCCTCAGTTGAGGTAGGACTTCTGGTGGGACGCTCTGGATGAGTTCACCCGCTCTCCACCTGCCACAGAACACCTGAATCAGTTCCACACTGTGCCACACGCTATGGGGACCTCTCCCAGCTCAGTGCAAGAACAGCCCCAGCCTACCTATGTCAGGGGTAAATGAAGTCCCTCCATCACATTCATAAAGGTGAGAAGGACAGTTACCATTTTAAAGTCACATAATATCATCTCTGACTCCTAACAGATTTGGCTGGCACAATCCCCATCCCATAGCCAGAAGCCAACTACTGGCACATCTGTTTGCAATAAAGCTCCTGAAAGCCGATTTTGGGGGCTCATATACAACATCACTCTCCTTTAATAGCTGAATGTGGACCTACAATTGAAACCTAACCAGCTGTAACAGGGAACAGGGCAGGGCAGCCCATCCATTACCCCATACCACACTCCAGCCTTCAGCAGCAACACCAGGTCTCCAGGATTAATGCTATGGAAAGTCTTTTAGCAACACAAATGTTCTAGTTATGGTAACTGAGCTTATTCTGGAAGCAGACAGGCCGTGGATGGCTTTCAAGAGACAGCTGAGTAAAAAAAACAAGTCTGACTTGATCTAGTACTGGTGATAATTCCCCTTCACGCAGATGGCTGGACTGGAGATTTCTAGAGGCCCCATCCAGCCAACATTTTTCCTGTTCAATGAATTCCAGAAGTTGTCATTTTTCAAATTGGAATTGTAACTCCTTTGCCTGCAACTTACCAGAGACAAAGTCACCAGCTTTCAGATATTAGGTTGCAATAAAGGCATAAAATACTTTTATTTTATAGAATGGAATATAGTTGAACAGGGGAATATTGCTTATTCAACTGCAGAAAAACACTGGCTTAATATAAGAATTCTCCAGGAAGTCAAGTTCCTTTTCTGCTTCCCCTCATTTAACAGCATCACCTCCTTTCTTTTAAAACCAACCAGAAAGGGGCCAAGGAAGGAAATACAATGCCCATCCTGACTAAATCTTTGAAACAGAGTAATTACTTGTGTGCTCAAGGGTACCAAAAGCCACTGACATCTTCATCTGTGACATGCAGTTAATGTTCTTCTGTCATTTTTCCAACTTTCCTGGAACTAGCAGTAGCTGTTCTCTCCTCTACGTTAGACTGAAAAGACAAGAGATTCCCTTTGTACCTATGGTAAATGGTCTGAAGTGCCTCTTCAAACCGGTGCAGCACCTTGGGTGGGGTGGGCCATGGCACGTGCTTCCCATAGTCCTTCATCTGCCTCACACTGTGGAAGCGCCGCGCAACCTCCCGGATGTAGGACTTCACTTTGTAGCGGCGGTAATACTTGAGGATGGTGAGGGCAGCCTTTGTCCTCTTGTAGCGAAGGCGAGCCAAAGTGCCCCTCCAAACCTGGGAGAAGGGAGAAACACCTTTAGCAATGAAAGGCAGGGTAAATTTTCCTTTCTGTACTCCTATTCTGCTGAAATCCATCAATATATTAGTTTTATTGTCAAGAAAATGACCTCTCTGGGTCAATCAAATGCAGTTAAAACGTCACTGACAAAACACTGCCATGTATCCAGAAACAATTTTAACTCTGGCTAAAAAAAAAAAAGAAAAAATTGCTTTGAAAATATTTTGGGGAATATCTATTCTGGCCGTGCACTGAAAAGCAGGTAAACAGGCAAATGATACTACAGTGACATCCTCCCAGCTTGCTGCATGCAGAGTTGTTGCGAGTCATCCTTGTGCCTGGAAAGCACCACAGGCAGAGAGCACCCATGTTACAAGAGCCTATAGGGAGAGGACAAGAAGAATGGCTTTAACCTGCCAGGGGGGGAGATTGAGATGAGCTCCAAAACCCCTCTCCAGCTTTCTTGTCGGCCCTTTTAGGTATTGGAAGGTGTGGACTGGTACTAAAAATCTCAACACTACATGCATATAAAATAATATGTAACATTTCCTTATTTATTATTCAGAATCATTGAACAGTTTGAGGGAAAGCAGCATCCTCTGCATCACACATGCTGTTCTTAGTAGTCACTTTTAGCACACTCAATTGTAACTGTAGTTTAGTTCTATATAAGCTCCATATCATAAAGAGACACAAGAACTTTGTCATACAAAGGGCATCAGAGCTCCTGAGAAGCTCAGGGCTTCCTGAAGCCACAAGCTAAAACCAACTTGTACAGGGCAAAGATTTCACCCGAAGTGCGTGAGGCCGATTAAAATCTAAGCACTTCCAGGTCTGAGGGCAGATATATAAACTGTATGAATGAGACTGAATCAGCAACTAGGATAAAATAACTGAACACCTAAAGAACACCAAAGTAATTTGTGCCCTTTTAAAAAAAAGGGGGGAGATGACGTGGATTGCTTGAGACATTTGAACAGACTCAAGAGTCACTGTACCTCAAGGGAGGTGTGCTCAGTAAACAAGAAAACTGGGTAAAAACCTACTGCCAGCTTCTCATGTTTTCATTTATTAAGAATAGAAATGAGGAACAAAGGGTTCCAGTGGTAGCTGAGCCGTATTCTGAACGTTACAAAGGAGCTCAAGACAAAAACTGGCATGGTAAATTTGTGTAAGCTGTTGAAGGCTTTGTAGAGCTTCACTTCCATCAGTTCTCCTCCAAAACATTTTGAATCGTTTTATAGATACAGAACAAGGTCTTGATTTTGCTTCCTTGTGCTGGAAGCAGGCATGCTCTTGAGGAAAGGCTCTTGCTGGGGTTATTCTTTACACCAGTCAGACCCCTGGAGAGCAAAGGCACGGTAACAGATCACCCCGATGTTGTATCAGCTGCATCACTGCAGAACTTGGCTTCCCAGCAGGAAGTGTCACAATTGCTCCAAACACCAGCCTTCCAAATCCAATTATCCAGCCGAGGCATGCCCCTTGGCTGCATGCAAGCACTGCATTGTTCACAAAAAGCCTGCCCTCAAATCAAGTTGTCATAACTGGATAACCTCACTCCGAGTAAGGCCCTTGCCAACAGCCACAATAGCAGCGCCTCCCAAAGAAAGCCAAAGAGAACAAACTTTTCCCAAAGAATTGGGTACAAATATCTTTAAAATTGATTGTTTTCCTGCCTTGGTGATTTCCTTTGTAAGCCCAGGCTCATCTGTGCCCTCACCAGCTCACATGCTTGCCATGCCCCCTCCAGAGAAAATTTCCCCCTGAAAACAATATAAGAGAGAATGGAAAACAAGCACATGGGCCCTGCAGAGCACAGGGAAAACCAGCAGGCCAGCCTGGAATGCCGAGATCACCTCGCTGTACTTCTTCCATGGCAAAAGGGATAATCTACATTTGACCTAAATGCTGCAATCTCTGCATGGGGGGAAGAAAACCCACCCAGCATACAAGTGAAACATATGAGGGAGCAAACAAATGCCCATCATGCAGCAAACAAACCCAGCTCATCTAAATTAAATACCAGGGTTACCTTTTTTGAGCAGTTCTGCAACTAACTAAACCTTGGAAAACTATTTCATGCTCGCTGGAACACAGCACACCTCCTCCCACTGGGCCTCCTTCACACTAGCCTGAGCTGCTGCGTGATCAATATTTCATGCTGCCCTAGCACAAGCTGCCCTCTAGGCATCCAAACTGCAAAGAATAAACCAAAACCCAGCTAGAAATTCACACAGGCGTGAACCTTCCCACACAGCTTTAAAGGAGCTCAAACAGGAAAGGTTATGAAATATTTAAGTTAATAGTGCAGCACAGAAGCTGCACTAGGGCTGCCCCAGGCTCCTTGGAGGCACTGCACTCTAACTGCTCAAAGCTGAAGCAGGCTTTAATCAGACTATTTATGATTGCCTTTTGAAAGGGGTCACCCACCTCCTTGCAGAGCACGATAGGATGGAGCAGCAGATGTTCACCCGCAGCACCCACCACCCTGTCCACCCATGACTTGTGATCTGTGTTTTCCCAGTTCAAACCAGTTCACATTCCAGCAAAGGTCTGAGGCAAATTGGTTTAAATCAAAGCCTCCCCATTCTCACAGATCACATTACAGAGCATGTAAACGGCGAGTGGGAAGAGCTGCTTCATTTACTAAAAGCTATTTTCTCTTTTCACATGACTCAGCTGAAAAACATTCTATAGCTCTGTTTAAGAGAAACAATATTCTGTAAGCCAGGAAAGTGAGAAGGGTCCTACCGGAGATTGGACTGACAGGACGTGCCCAGTAACACACAAAGGAGGTGTTGTGAGCAAGTGGCACATGCGAGCCCCGTGCACGCTCCTGCCCTGCTGCTGCAGAGCCACTGGGCTTTCTGCTACAGCACCTTCTACTGCTCCACAGCGGCTGCAGCCAATGTGCTGCTGCTCCCACCCTCCTGGAGGCCAAATCTGAGCTGCTGCTGCTGCAGCTCAGCCTGAAAGCCTCCAGACAACCCTTCACCACCCCACTCATGTGAGTTTTCAGGTCCATTTGGTGCCCCTAGCAGTGCCCTGTTGGCAGTGCCGCACTGTCCTGACAAAGGGCACTCACCCCCCCATGGCTCCATCATGGTGGCACTCTACAGAATATCTTGCGTCTGACAATGAACAGGGAAGGAAGATGCTGGGAGAAAGGAGGCAGCTTTAGATGAACAGATGGAGAGAACTACCAAAGGGAAGTAAACGTGATGACCAGAACAACACTGATGCTATTAGAAGGCAGGAACCTTCTCTCACCCCATGAAAACTCCAGGTACAGTTTTTCATTTCACCATCTTCAGTGTTTACTGCTGGTAAAGACCACAAGGACAATCAGAAGCAAAGAACAAACTCCAAACATGGAGCAGTTAAGTAAGCTAGGACGCTTCTTCTGCATGGGAAGGGAGGACTTGAGAGGGGATGGGGCAGACGCCCATGAAGCCCTGCATGAGGGGAGGCAAGCAGCATGGGAGAAGCAGTCCATCAGTCTGCTGAGAGATCAGCTTGGTCATAAAGCAACTGGCACTGTCAACACAGGGGATACATCCAGCTCTCCATTTTACTTGGTCCTTCACAACACCCACTGCTCCCCTGGAAGGAGCAACTTCTCCCTGCTAAAACCTCTCAAGATCACAGCCTCAGTTCACACTACAAATCCACATGGAATTATATACCTATTTCCACTTATATTCAGAACTTCACAATTCCCTCATGATGGTCAATGCCCGAGTCTGGATGGCAAACACATTGCATCACCTTTTATTTGGGTCACTGAACGAAACCCACATCAGATTGCTACTACCCATTCATAATTAGACATGGAAACGCCTTCTTTGTCAGAGCAAAAGCTTCCCTTTGTGGTCAGTGCTTCTTCCCGCACTGTGCTTCAAGGACTCATAGGGCTGAGAAGAAAGGGCAGGGGAAACATTACATGATGACAAGTCAGCCATGGCGCTCTCTCTGCTCTTCCCTGCTGCGGCTGGAGAATGTTGCCATGGAAATTGCAGCTGCGAGTGACAGCTCTTAGGATTGAAGCTGCTGCAGACCCTGCATGGGGATGGGATGGAGATAGCACGCGGCCACGGTGGGACAACCATGGCGTGTGGCTCTGTCTGGCTGCACCACACAGACCCCCAGGGCTGGGAGGGCTTCTGGGAGCTCTGGCAGGGACAAGTGCTGCTTCCTCTGCATTAGGCAGCAGAGATTTAGTGAAGCGATTACCATCCGCAGCTGTAGTGCTCTGATAAAATTACACTGAAATAGTGCACTAAATTATATTGACAAGATGCATCATCTTTGCATTCTGCACGTGCTGGCTGGGCTCTTTTCCTTGAACAAAGCACTGTTCTGCAAAGCTAATGAATCTGTGGGAAAGTTTCCAAGGGCAGAAAAAAGCAAAGGAGGTTTATGGCAGCTTTATTTGATTTTATTTTCATCATTAACATTAGAGCTGCTCCATTTGCATTCATGAAGGTGATCATAGAGATGGCAAGACCATAAGTATAGTAAATAAACTCAAATGCAGAACACAAAATGCAGGGATGTTCTCAGCTGGTGCTCCTAAAACAACCACTCGATTTGACTCCAGCAGTGCCGTCTTCACTGCCATATGGGTTTGCTAATACTGGACACAGCTCTCACTTGGTAAATTCTCCTGGAGCCAGCAAGTTGCCACAGTTAAATCACATCTGCTTACTGACTGGCTTTGATCTGAACTAAAATGACAGCCTAGAATCTCACTAACATTTGATCACAGAAAAAAAAGGAGCGTTGAAGATAAATCTAAAGGAGGAGCCATTTAGGAGATGTGGAACAAAGGAAAGTAAAATTATCTCCTTCCACTGGAAGTCAGTTTTAATTCAATTTAACCAAACTCATAAGCAGCCAGCTCTTATCATCATTAAACAAAGGAACCAGCATCATGTTAAGGGTTAAGGGTTACTCACGTGATGAAGCTCTTCAGATAATTACTGAATCTCTCTTTGAAAGGCTTGTGATTTGTATGACAGCAATAAAGCCCTTAATATATGTAATTAGAAATGAAGACGTTTAACGAAATGTAGACATTTAAAGCTACCAAGAAACAGAACTGCTAAATGCAGATTCTTCTTCCATTTAAAATCATTCCTGTGCAGACAAACGTTCCTGGAGCTCAGCCTGTGATCAGCTGCTTTGAAGGCTACGCCTTACATCTTCCCTCAGTTTTTATCACACAAGTGCCTATTGTAACAACACCACATTTTATCTCCAGTTGTCTTTTCCTTTTCCTAAATTCAAATGCAACAGAAGGCTCAATTATTTTTTTAAAAGATCAATTTAAACTCTTTCCTTTGAGATGGAATCACAGTTTTACTCACTCAGCCTCTGTTGCTATAGGCAAAACTGAAGGGAAAAGGAGCAAGAATTAAATTTCCATGTGTGTTTTCAATGAACAATTGCAAGCAAGTAGTGAGCAGAAATGAAGATATAGGCAAAACTGCCCGGGGGTTTGCAGAGCACAGAGAAGGCCTCTTCACATCCTTACCCTGATTTGATCTTGTACTGTGTTGATTGTTCCTTTTGCAGCACTGCCAGTCTCCAACTGCCCCATCTACTGGCAGCAGAACGTGGCGGGTGCATGAGCACAGGAGTGAGCTGACACTGCTGAGGATGAGATCTAACAGTAAATCCAGAAGAGCACAGAAAGTGGAAAGAAAATGGAAGCATTTTCCAGATTTAACACTGTACAAGGTCTCTAACTACATACTTACAGACATAACCCAATGCCTGCTCCTTGGCTGATGAGCTGTTTGGTGAGCATTTCCTCATTCACGAGTGTTTATTGGCTTTAGTTGCAAGCTCCAGGACTCTGAAGAGCTCCTCTCTATCACTCTGCAAACACCGCAGAGCCTGGCTGAAGAATGCTCAGTATGAACAGAGACAGGTGAACCACAGCGGGCTTCAGCTCCAGAAAAGGAGCTCTGCACACTCCGCTTTCTTCAAAGTCTTCAGTATCTTGAGCACTTCCCTTTTCCCCACAGATCTTTTATCAGGCAAATTAGAACTTCTCAGAGAAAGAGGAAAAAAAGATGGTGCTACCTGTCCTGTATCAATCGTTTTGGCAGAAGAGGAAGATGCCTCCATGCAGAGTTGTATTAGTCTCTGCACTCCAGGGAGAGGAGAACACAGGGCAAGGAGGTGTGGAAGCAACAGGACAACAGGCACCAGCAATTAAATTTTCATCACTTTTGTTGATTGTGGAACAAGAGAAACCCCAAAAGCACTATAGTTATTCTACCTACAACCCAGCGTGTCCGATGTCAGACAAAACCACTGCAGCAAAGTTCCTCACAGAGCCATTATTCCTACCCAGGTACTTATACAGGCAAAAAGCCCTGCTCTCCTCCAAGGTTGCTGAGCCCAGATCACAGCCCAGACCATGCAGTTCTGAAGCTGCCATCTAAAGAAGAGGCCATCAGACTCACAGAAACTGGCGTGTTGCTGTTACATTGTGCCTCACACTGTTTGGTGGCTTTTAGCTGAAGGAGGAGCTCAGTGCTCATCTTGCAGTGAGCTGTCATCCATTTCACAGCACAGCCAGGCTGCGCCTTCCAAATCATTCTTCAGTAACTGCACCTTTCACTTGCAGCAAAGGTCACCTCTCAATTCCTCAGGCATTTAATATGAAAACCAGGGTCACCTGGGAGCAAGGTGTCCCCCCTGCAGCTTTATTCAAGCAGGAACTCATTAGCTTGCTCATACCAGCACTGGAAAAAAGAGAGACTCCAGATTAATGGCATGACCCAGTGAACTTGCTGAATGAGGTAAATGAGACCAACCTGCTCAGAAAAGTGGCTGCAGACGGGGCACTCCTCCTGAGAAACCAGAGTGAGTGTGGTGGAACTGCAGCTAACAATCCAGAAGAACCTACCAGAGGTGTTTGAGAGGGGTCACGCAGAGCAGACCCATTGCTCTCCAAACAAATAAGACAGAATAAGCTTTTGGAAAAGCATGCTGCCATTTCCAGGGAAGAGACCTGGAATTCAGTCTTCCAGTACCTAAAGGGGCTACAAGAAACCTGGAGAGGGGCTTTGGACCAGGATCTGTAGGGACAGGCCAAGGGGAATGGCTTTAACCTGCCAGAAGGGAGACTGAGCTGAGCTCTTAGGCAGAAGCTCTTCCCTGTGAGGGTGCTGAGGCGCTGGCACAGGGTGCCCAGGGAAGCTGTGGCTGCCCCATCCCTGGCAGTGCTCAAGGCCAGGTTGGACACAGGGGCTTGGAGCAAGCTGCTCCAGTGGAAGGGGTCCCTGCCCATGACAGGGGGTTGGAGCTGAAGGAGATTTAAGGTCCCTTCCGACCCAAACCAGTCTGGGATTCCATGAAAAGGAATCAGACCAAATACCTGGTAAACATAAGAAATGTGTTTCACAAAACTATTAAAGCTTTCAGCAGGCAAATTCTGCTTCAGGGTCTCTTCACCAAAAGTGATTCAGGTTGAGGAAGTTTGTGCAAGTTTACATTAACCGCACAGATTTAGAGTACACTTTTTATCTGTGAACTTTTTATACCCATCTGTCAACAGTTTCTATTTCTGGTGGGCAAAAGGGGTTTCAGAAGTCTTTTTGTTTCCTGACTTCCAAGATTGACAAAGAAAAATGCCATTTTAAGAAACATGTTTCTAAAAATCTTTCACTACTCAACAGTCCCTGCTAATGACAGAGTCAGTTCAACCATTTCCATGGCTCTGAAAGTCAGAAGCTGTTGCTGTTTACCAGACAGGTCACATTCATACAAAACGCAGTTTTCAGCAAGTACTAAAAGCAGCTCTCGTACTTTTATCCCTCTGGTGTATGTTGGCTTTGAGGTTACAAAACCAGCTTCTGTCTGTTGTGGCCCCAAAAAGCATCTCCATGATTTCAGAGCTGGCCAAGTCACAACAAACTCCTGTGGCTCAGAAGTCCCTTCTAAGCAAAGACTCAGAATGTGTTTGCCCTGAAGTCACAGAACGTAAAACTGCTTAAGGGTAAAACCAGGAAGATCTTGAGCTCAAATCCCATGGTCAGAGGGGAAAGCCAATCACACAGGTCCTGATGTGCATTGCCTGAGGCGTCTTACCCTTTGTAATGCTAAGGGGCTTCTATTTTCTGTCACCCTTTCACCCAAGCTGCTGAGGCAGGTTTTCCAGAGCCTGTGCAACAGTGTTTTCACTTGTTCCTGTGCTGTAACTCCTCAACTCACACCTGCAACCTCCACTACTGCATGTTACAGTTTCTTACAGAATGTGATTGCCGGTAGCCTGCAAACCATCCCTTCTTTCTGTATGCCTCAGCTGTATATTTTGGTTTACATTAGGGGACTCCATAATATGGATGCTCCAAACTTAATAAAGCCAGATGCACGTGCATCTGGCCCCAGTGTTTGTATATTCCTGTCAGCACTAACTGTGTCATAAGAAACAGCAACAGGGATTTCACACAGGCCCTGAAAAAAACCTCAGTAATTATGAAGGCAATAGTATGACAAGGGAGACCACATGCTGTACCAGGAAGGACACCAGCGAGGATGCTCATCTGGGAATCCTGTCCCTTCTCTTCCTCAATGGCCTCTGGGGAAAGTTTTCCCTGTCTCTTTTCTCACTCTGTCTTCCCCATCCATTCCTTTCCCTGCACCCTGAAGACTTTTACCGTCAGAACTGATGCTTGCCATCAGCTACAGATCCACTACTAAGCTTTTACACAGCTTTTAAGCCTGTCTCAACATCCACTGTGCCTCCCTCTTACATATTCATCCATACAAGCTCCTGCAAGTTTCCAGGAGCTGCTTTCACTCAGTAAAGAGGAAGTTTTTCAAGCAGTAACTGACAAACTGATAGGCCCTACAGCCCACAGCACATCACACCACATCCAGAGACAGGCACTTTAAGGCACTTGAACTGAAGATTTAATGCAGTAAGTGGAGCTTTACCTTCTGTAGGAAGAGGACAATCCTCACAAGCATCTTGGCATGCAGTTCCTCCAAGGTGAACAGAGTTCGAGGCGTGCGGATGAAGATCTTGGTCTTGCCATAAGCCACATCGTGCTGAAATCCATGGCACTCTATGAGCTTCTTCACAGCATCTGTGTCCGAAGGGAGGTCATGGTTTGGCCAAGTGAATTCCGAGATCATCTTGTACCTGGAATTACAAGGTATGATTTACAGATATAAACCTGTCATCGAGGTTCTCAAGGCCAACCTTCAACAGGTTTTAGAAATAATTATGATCTAAATCCTAATAAAACTGATTATAGATAGAAGAAACTCAAGACATCCTCTGCAGGAAGTTGTGATCCTCAAAATCCAAGGAAAATGAACACAAAAGGCATGATTTTGTGGAGAGTTTACTTCATCAACACCAAACTGATGCAACATGACAAACCTCACCACTGTCTGTCTTCCTGCAGGTTTGGCAGTTCCTTTATTCACACTCTCAGCATTCCATTTCAATGTTATTTATTTCTGGTGAGAAGAGCAGCTTTGGTGTGCTCATACTGTGCAGGAGCAGCCAACTGCAATCAACTGCCTTGTCAGAAAGCCTACATTTAACAATCCTGCAAAGAATTTCTCTTGTTCATCACTTTGGTATTTCACATTTCTAACATCTTTCTCTGGTTCACCACATTTCTAACAACATCTGTTATTTACCAAGGTAGCAGGTAGCTGACTGCCACAGTCGTGAACACCACAACTGACTGTAATTGTTATGTCCCATCCTTACTCTCCAAGCTCCTCTTGACACTGGGAGAGGGAATATAGATTGGAACTAAGACAACTACAAATCAACCATGAGAGTAACTAGATCCCACTTAGCTCTGTATGATTTACCAGCCTGGCAAGCGCTGATCAGGTGAACACACACTGGCACAAAGCAACAATGAATTTTCTATGTAAGATTTATGGACATAATAAAAACTGTTATAGACATTTTCACTGTAATAGTACCCACATTCCTGTTCTAAATAAAATAAGCATGCAGCAATCTGAAGCACTCCTCTATTTAAAAGACCACAATCCAAGTCAAACATCAATCTCAAATGTTTCAGACATGCAGAATTTTCAGCTCCTATTAAATGGGTGCAGAAATAAACCATTTTACTGGGGAGAGGGTGCACTGCAATGAGTTACTAAATGGACTAAAATCAGCCTGAATGGAAATAACATCACCCTGCTGTTTTCATTCATCAAATTAGCCTTCTGGAATAAGCTGTTGAAGGGGGTGGGGAAAAAGGAGGTGCCTATGCAGGGAACACCATCTAAAGTGTTATAGTTACACCACGTAGACAAGGGATCTTACTGGTTACTAGAACAGGAGTACTTAAAAAACATCTTCAGACTCACAAAAGAGGATTTTGTGTTTATACCTGGTTAGCAGAAGCATTCCTTCATTCAAATACAGGCACACACAGGGCATAAATATTTTCCACTTGTTTCTCTTTCCTATTCTCACCAGGAATGATGTTCCTGCAATAATTAATTCACTGGGAAAATCCTCCACCTTAAGACAGTTACACTGGGGAAAAAAAGACAAGCAGAGCAGCAGCACAAGCCCACAGGGGCCAGAAAAAGATGAGGAAGATGTTACAGACCTGACAACCTGCCCAAAAGAGATAGGAAATTCTCTTCCTCCTTCACAGGTCACAGATAGCTGGTGTCTTTTATGTGCTATGTTCAACACAGCCTGGAAACAGGCATGTGGATGCTGTGGGGGTGTTGGATTACACTCGCCTGTGGCCATGGCTGCAGATGCCTCACAGGCGCCATCCTTCCCCCTGCCCCATACACAGACCCCTTCCTGATACCCAATCAGTTTCTTTTTGATAGTAAGCTATATATTATGCATATATATATACACCCATAAAATGCAGCACATCTATTTAAGACACATGGCCCTGATGTGCATTCCACCCAATTGGAAGATGTAGTTACCAAGTGAACACACAACATCTCCTGGTCTAACAAAAATATATGTGGGCTTTACTTCCTACAAACTGGCCAGGGCAGAGTGGTGCACACAGAGCTCAAACGAAATTTGAAAAGGACATTTAGTATGGTCTTAGCTGGGCTTTGCTTCATTTCCTACTGACAGATGTAAAATCACCTCTTACTGAGTGACTGTGGATCTGTCTTAAGATGTGCCACTGATGCAATGCAGGAGTCCAGAGCTGAAGGGCCTGGAGCCTCCTCCACTTTCCCAGTCTCCCAGTGAGCATGTTAAATATAAAGGAACAGAGATCCCCTGTGATCTCAGTTCACAAACCACTCAAACTGTACAGCTTGTCCCACAGATCATCTCCCCAGCCCCTGTAAGAGGGTTTCTCATCCAAAGACAAGGAACAAAGAATTCTGGTGAAAATAAACCCAATATCCAGGCCAAGAGACTGTTATTTATTGGGTTTTAGCTTAGAAAAGGCAATACCATGATATGCAAATACAGTGTCTGATCCCTCACACTGGAGATGATTAATCCCACTACAGGGTCCAGTAGAACAAATGCTACAATAGCCTGAAAGCTGAACCAGTTGCCATGGGCTAATTTGGTTTACAGGCTGTAAACATGACTTCTGGTCTTTGGCTTACAGGAGCTCATCAAACCTTCATTAAAAACAAAGCAGCTGTTTATATTAATAGTAATTACACAAATCTGAAGAGTAAGTTGTAATGAATTCCACATGTGAGGGTGAAAGCATGCTCTAACCACTGCATGATGTTGAAGAAAGCTGATACACAGCCGTGCAGGCTGTATTTACTGAGCCAGACCCTTTCGTTCCACTTCAGGTATCATGAATATCCAGGCAAATCTCCACTGTGAACAACAAAAGATCTTTCAGCTGCACTTTGTTTCTAATGCATGACATCCCACCTGCTCAAAGAGTTTAATGTTTTTCTACACTCACAGCCTTTTTCTCACCTGATTCCACAACAGAAGCGAAAACTCAATTCACTATTCCATCAGCACAAGGTGGAATTCTCACTACCCAGGCTAATTCACTGAAGCCACAAGACAAATTTCAATCTAAAACATCTGTCACAAGTCTGGTAGGAATTAAGAGGGCAAGAAGTATTAAAGCCATGTTTTACTGGGGTCATGTTGCTATCCCTCTTCAGAATTTCACTTCTAAAGTCCAGAGGTTTTCTCCTGCACTCGTCACTGTGCATCATCAAGCACCTCCCAAGACACATAGTGTCTGTCTGTCTCTCTGCAACAATTAGACAATGTTAATCAGTTCTGGTTTGAGGGTTATGCTCCGGGAAAGAACTTCAGTACCCTTTCCTGCTGCAGAGAGTAATATAGCAAATGGAGTTTAGCAGAAGTGAAGCCTCTACATGCCTCTACACACATCTGCTGCCACAAAAGGAGAGCAGAGTCCCTGTCAGACCCATGTTACCACACTCAGTCACACAAGTTGAGAGCCCAAAGGACTCGAGACTTACTCTTCACTCGAGGGGAGACAGTCAAATCCCACACCTCACTCCAACACATGAGCTTGAGTCCTACTAAGAGCTGGATGGAGTCACCCCTCCTACCTGTGCAGAAACTTCTCGTAGGTCTGGCGGTAGGCGAAGCCGGCGCGCCGCACCCGCACGTTCTCCAGGAGGCCGAGGTACTCAACCTGGTGCCTGCACCGCTCCTCGTCAAACACCTGCGGTGACTTCTTGTCGTTGGGCTTGATGCAACGGACGTAATAGGGCTCCTGAGGGGCACATCAAAGAAGGTTCCGTCAGAAAGAGAAGAGTGCCTGCAGGCACAGCTGCTGCTCATGGAAACACTGAGGTGTCAGTGCACCCAGCACCCGAGGGAGGTTTGGCCACTGAACAGGAATTACAAGGTTAGAACAGAAATGAGACAAGTGGCACATAAAATGTTCCTCCCCTTCACACACTGCAGTGCATCTGTTGCGGATCCACGTGTTACACTGTTGAGTTTGACCGACCTTGGCTATGTATCAGAACCAGTTCCACATCCTCCTCCTCTGTAGACAAATGATAACAAGAAGCTTCATGAAAGACAGAAAGCCCAATGTAATTCATTGTCCTGATTGTCAGATACGGCTTTCCCAGTATCAACATCTAAAAGCAGCATGGATTACTCCATAGCTTTTAAACTATGCTGACTGAAATCTTCTACAGACTGTACCACCAGGCTTGAATGGTGGAATTCTCTGAACACTACCATGTATGGGGCAAAATCCATTTTACTTCCAGACCACACCTTCCACAGGACAAGCACAAGCCATCATCAGCATGCGAGTTCCTCTTTCTGCAACCCTTGAACTTGCAGGCAGCAAAGAACATTGAACAGGGACTAGTGGCTTTATGCCACAATTGAGAATGAAATTTCAGCAATTTTCCCCTGGACCAGATGAAATGTGGTTGTGAAACCATCTGTAACAGTGCTCTAAGCAAACAGAGGCTCCTTCTCAAAAGGGAAACCCCTGGGTTCTCCAGTGCCTCTTCTGGTCTAGGACTGCCTGATGTTTTCAACAGTGATTCCAATGAAGCAGAACAATGTGGGTGCCAAATCTTGAGACAATACACAGCTTGAGAGTGCAAGAACCCACAGCATTAACAAATGGGAGAAGTGGTTTGGAAAAAAAAAAAAGGAAAAAAGCTTAATTTGGTGAGGACAAATGTAAAGCTCACATTTAGGCAGAAATACTTCTGCAATAAAAAGAAGGAAAACCTGATTTACACTCATGCTAAAGAGAGAACTACAAGCTCTAGCTCAGCGTGAGCCAAGTTCATATTTTTCTAAAGAAGGGGCACAGGAAGAGGAAAACTGGAAGACAAAAAACCCAGCAAGTTTCTACGTGTGGGCACATCACCTTTGGTTTGGGACACTGCAGCTCCAGCGGGGTGCGAACGGTGGTGAGTCAGTTGAGGGAAGAACAGGCAAGATCAAAACCCCAGAAAATGTGACTCAAGAGGAAATACAGTTTGAGTCTTGAGGGACTGAGAAGCAACAGAAGCATCCTGATGTTAGATGTGATGTGTTTGAAGGGTAGATATGAAGAAAAAGCAAACATTCAGGTTTAGGACAAAGAAGCTTTTCCTACAGTATAAAATTCAACCAATGCATTGGGTAAAGAAGGAATGGGAGTGAGATGCATGTGGAAAGGGAGGAAACCTCCTGCGCTAGAGAGGAACAACCTGAACAACCTCTTGCAAAGAGAAGATAAGTGGCAGAGCTGTCCTCAAATAGGATATGAATTAGGTGCATTCCCAAAGTCCCTTTCAGCCCTATTTTCTATGATTTGTCTGATTTAGCCCTATTTTCTATTATTTTAGGTCACTTAATCTCAGGATAATATGAATGGCCCCAAATTGCTATTTTGCCTTTAGCAGTATTGATGAAACAGGACCATCCTTGACTCTCCTGGCTAATCCTGGGTAACCAGCCCTAACAACAGGCCCACAGAGCTGCTGCTCACTAAGAAGTGTGAATAGGCTGAATGTGGGTACGGAACAGGCTAAGATACAGAGGCCTTGGAAAAGCAAACTCGTATCCTAGAAATCGATATGAGCCACTGGATCTTCTGGGGAAGGTATTGGACTGGAACATTTCCCTGCTTTTTTAAGCATGCAATCAGTAGCATCAGGCTGTGCTTTGCTCCTGGAGGGCTGTCCTTAGGGCAGGAATATATGGCACCAAGGAGAGTGGGTAAAATCTAAGCCAACCACCCCTTCAAGTGCTGGCAGCATCCCTGTCTTGCAACCCAGGAGTGTGTAAGTAGATATGGGAAGCATGTGGGCAGACAGAAGTACGTGTGGACAATGTATGTTCTCACATCATATCCCTTCTCCCCCAGCGACTTCATCTCTCCCCACAAAGTGCATCAGGGGTAGCTCTGTCACGGTCTTGTCTGGCTCCTTTCCTTACAGGGAGACTGAGGCAAAGCTGGATGCAGTGCAGAAAACTGCCCTGCTCCCAGAGAACCAGCTGAGCCTGTGGGCAGTGTGTCAGTGCTCTCTTCATCCTGCTCTGCCTTTCAGATCCTCAGAGAGTGGTGGGCTCAGGAAAGGAAGGAGCACTGAGGACAAGGCTTCCCCAGGGCACAGGCAGCAATGTCAGCTCTGGTCTGTGTGAGGTTTGCTACCTCACAGACAGAATGGAAAGGAAAGAATGGTGAAAAATAACATGCTGGTTCAATTAAAAGAGTTTTAAGATAAGATTTACATAGTAACTTTTTTGTCTTCCTCCTGATAATTCTCTCTGCTCTGAAGATAAGAAAGTTCACACAGGTCTTTATTCACTCGACAGTCTCCTACCAGCTCCCAGAACGTGCCATCTGTGTGGGTGATGATTTTCCTTTCAGCTGCAGAGCTGGGCTGTGCCATGGGAACATGCTGTCATCACTGCTTTTCACGCTCTCAGACACTGGGTGTCAAGCTATGAAGGCAGAAGCAGCCCTTTCAGAACTTCACATCAGCGTTGAAGTGGTTTTGATGTGGCCATGGCAGCTATAACTGATGAAGAGTAGGAGTTTACTGGACCTGATGCCTGCAATTTATAAGCTCTGTATTTTAATCTCTCAGTTGTATGGCAAAAAGTGAAGGCCAGGTTGTTCATCTGCTAGAACAAGTCTCTTATGTGATGGGGAATAAGCTATTTAGGGAAAATGCAGGATATACAGAGAACTCCCTGAATTACAACTCAACTCAGAAGATGTGAAAGAGGCTGCAGCAGTGGAGGTGAATGGTCTGCAGTTCTGCCCATCCCCTCTTGCTAATATTCAGCTAATATTCACCCACACATTAGTCACCCTTAAGGACAAACCTATCCCAGTGTTAGCAACAGGGTAACATCAGAATGATGGCAGACCATGCCAGATCTGCCCACAGTACCACTGTGTTGTATCTGTTTCTAAGATGAAAATAATTCCTTTGATGAGAAGGATATCACAAATAATCCATATTCAATCTGCAGAACTGCAACATCTTAGATGGCTGCCCCATTCCTGGCAATGTTTAAGGTCAGGTTGGATGAGGCTTGGAGCAACCTGCTCTAGTGGAAGGTGTCTCAGCCTGTGGCAGGGGGTTGGAACTGGAGGAGCTTTAAGGTCCTTTCCAACACAAACTATTTGATTATTCTATGATCTTGAGAACAGATGAAACAAATTAAAGAAATCATGAGGAACATGAAGTCAAGAAAGTGCATCCCACCCCTCTGTCTCAAAGGGAAATGGCATCCCCTGTTCATTACTGACATTACAGCCTCTGCTTCCCAGCTCTTCATTCCTGCTAACAAACTCCCTCCACCACTGCAAAGCTGCCTGCTCAGGTTGTTACTCATGTCTTTGCCATTCAGAAACACAACAAACTTCAGTGCAAAAGATCTGTGACTTCCAGCTCAGCACAAAGAGGAGTCCTGTGTCAAGATGCTGCTTTCGTTTGGAAAACAGAAATCGGAAGTTCCTGCACAGACAGGAGATCATCTGTAAGAGCAATTACAGTGTAATTAAAGCCTCTCAGCAATGACAGCTACCAGGGTAAATTCTAAAGCAGATTATTCCATGCTTACAATCCCACCAGCCTCAGCTCTTCAGGGGGATAATTATGCAGCTCCCATTATTGCACCATGAGGCTGTCAAGCCTGGGAATGGCATTTTATAGATGGAAGAACTGAAATGCAGAGACATAAAGGCCCCAGCTCTGAAAGCCAGTTGGATGCCTGATGGCACCTCAGGTTTTGGTGGTTTCTTTGGTTTTTAAATCCAGCAGTTTAAAGCCATTGCTCTCTAAACAAACTCCTCCTTCAGAGGTGTCTTCTCCATAGTTTACAGCTCTTTAGATGAGAGCAGGGATAGGACACATGACTGACAAATCTGTGTTGGATATATTCAGTCACAGTGCTGACATTATAACTTTCTAGAGATGAAGCCTGTCAAGCTGAATAAGAAGAGAGCTATGGAAGGAAGAAGAGCCAAACAAAGGGGGTTACAGAGAAGGAAAGGGGAGGTGTAAGATACGTAGGTGAGAGAGTGCTCCTGGAGAAGCTCATCATTCACAGCCATGCCAGGCAAAGGGCTTCCCAGTCAGTATTTAAGAGTAGCCACTCAAAGTACCTTCTAACCCAACCCATTTCATGATTTTATGAAACCATCAGCTTGAAATGCAACAAAATTCAGGCCTATCCTCATGTTGTTTTTTCAGAAACAGCTGAGAAAAACATAAGGTGCTGTTATGTCTCCCTCTGGACCCACAGACCACAGCAGCTCACACCACTGGTGCAATGTGGTTTGCAGAGAGCTGTTTTCATCAGCTGTTACTGCAGGCTTCCCACAAACAGACCTGCAGGGTCTAAGCCACAGTCAGACACTAGGTGTTGTTAGGTTCCCAGAAATGCAACTCTGGTCCCAGGTTAAGCACAGGAAGAATGAGCAACATGCCCCAAGGGAAGAATCTCAGTACTGGTAACTGCAGTGAGCGATGTCCCCAAAGGAGACTGTTTTCACCAGCCCAGGAACAGTGACTGTCACCCACTGCCCAGCCCCAGCAGAACCTGGGACACGTATCCAAACTGGCAATGACTCGGAGGCAGAGCATCCCAGTTATTTGTGCATAACCAGTGTCTAGCAGAGCATGGCTTCAATACCCCATTATTAGCTTGCTAATAACATGCACATAGTATTAACTGTCCCAAGAGTCACCTCAAAGAGATTCTGGTGACAGAATGGCCAAGCAGAAGCAATCTCTCTGCACTGTTTTACCATCTGAAGTACACAAAGCTTGTGGTCAGGACCCTTATCTATGCAACCTCTCTTTTCTAGGACACACCAAAGTTTAGTCCCTTTAAGCTTGACTTCAGGACAGGTCTCACCAAATTTGGGAAGTTCTGAAGATGTAGAACAGCAAGATCTCCACTAAAAATAGCTACAGCTCAATCACATAAGTTAGTTTGCAAACTTCAGGACCCACAAACACTGTTCTGCAAGGAGCATTAGCCATGGAAACTTTTAAACAGCAGACTCCAAAGTGCAAACTTCACCCCCTTCATTCCAGCTCTCCAAAAGTTGGCCATAAACATCTCCTTTGTTACCACAACTCCTGAGAAGATAGTCAGAACACTTTGCCCTTTACCGCTTAATTATTCTAAATGTTAACATATCCCACTCGTCTGGGCTCACTGTTCAAGTCTCATGGACCACATACCCCTTCCACAACAGCACCAAGATGCCAGGAGTGCAGCAAGGGCACCCAGTCTCTCCACAAATCAGAAGCTGGAGGTGATTCTCCAACAGGAATATTTACCTTTGATGCCAGGTTGTCCACTAGTGCAATCATGGAGTTCTTAAAAAGAGCAGCAGCTGTCAAAGGTCTCTTGGTTACCTCAGTGATGCTCAGTTTACCTTCAGGCCACATCATCTTCAACACGGGGTTAGAGCTGGAAGGAAGTCTCTTTAATTGCATAGTCTAACAGTACTAAATTCAGAATTCAAGACTGCTTTTGCCCAGATCTACTGGTGTTTTCAGCTCAAAATATATCAGCCAAGCCAGAATGACATTCCTGGGCAAAATATCTCTTGCTCTTGAGCAATATATGGCTCAAGCTGAATCCACTTGAAAAATGACAAGCGCATTCTCCTCTTCAGATAAAGATGTGTAGTAATGGGATAGTGAAACTCCTGCAGAAGTGATCTATCAAAAGCAGAGTCAGCCTTTCTGACACAAACATAAAGAATTTAATCAAAATAGTAAAGAGTAACACCATAGCCCACAGCGTCCTCCCTTGGAATGTGCTATCTGATTTCAAGCTGTATTTCCATTCTTGCTATATAAAATAATTTATACATTTTAGCCTTTATTTCCTTGAAGGGTTGAAGGTGAGGTAGAATGGCCATGATGGATGGCAAGAGCTCTGCAAGAGACAAAAGCTGAAAGCAGCTACAGCTATCTAATAGCCAATCTATCACATGCTGTAATATGCTGCAAGTGGTCTTTGGGAGCAGCCTTTTACCAGGGACTTAATGGAAAACAGAGGTTGCATTTGATGAAACCTCAGGACAGTAAATATTTTGCAGGTTTTGGTTAATGTGAAGCATTGAAAACACGAACAGCAAAAGTGTTCGAGGGAGGACCCAGAGTAAACATAGCTGTCAACTGAGCTCACAGTTGCGCCAGGTTGTAAGGGAACTAAAGCAGTGCTGTCCACGCAACTGCAGGTTATTTTATGCTGACTTCTACCCCTGAGCAAAGTCTTGGAAAGGTTGAGAGAGGCCACAGTTACAAAGCATGAGACCCCAGTCAGTGCCAGCTGCCAGGGAAAACAGCTTTCTGGGACACTGATACATCCACACACATTCTGAGAGGACTTCTCATTTGCTCCAAAGGCAACTCTGACCTCAGTATTATTTCTAAGACATGACTACATAGTTTAAATTCTTCATGTCACTACACATATGAAAATGATTCAAATCTATTTGCCTGGTTTTCCCCCTCACCCCTATACCTTCTCCTAAAACAGGGACTTGTAGCTGGGGCCAATGATGTCTGTTGCTGACTATTTAGTATCTTTAGCATTGATTAAAGAGAGCTCAGCAAAGATACATTTGCAACTGCTCCAAAAAGCTGGTTAATGACAAATGAAGCAGCACAGGTAACCTCTGCACAGCTATCTTGATCGCACAATGAGTTGTTTTCAAACCAACACTTTAAATTTAGTTCAATTAAAGGTTAGATCAGAACAAACCCATCAGACTAAGGACTTTATCCTGAAAAATCAAATTCTACAAAGCTCAGATCCCAAAGCAGAGTGTTTATTCACATGCATTGC
Source organism: Neopsephotus bourkii (assembly GCF_033783945.1). Classification (NCBI taxonomy): domain Eukaryota; kingdom Metazoa; phylum Chordata; class Aves; order Psittaciformes; family Psittacidae; genus Neopsephotus; species Neopsephotus bourkii. The sequence goes on along the minus strand of NW_026902294.1, from coordinate 190,932 downwards.
ACACCCAGCAAGGGCAGCGTCAGTGCGAACGTCAGTCTCTTCCAGCATCCATGCTCTAAAAAAATGATTCTGACAGCTCAGGTTTAAATTCACCTCATTAATATTTTTATTCCTACCTGTTGTACATGAGGCGCTTGAAGTCTTGAAATAAAGTGTCCTTGTTTTTGTCAATAAATCCAGTGACTGAGTAACTAAAATAAAGGAAAAGAGAGTTAACTGCAAAGAAGCAAAGTCTGTCTCTGAGCTGCTGCATCAGTGTGGCAGCAGCATCCCTGCGCTCCTACAGACACAGCAGCTGCTAATCAGGAACCCAGCTCTGTTTCCCAACCTACCACTAATTTGCTGCATGAGCACTGTTTGAGACTGAGCTCTCAGCTCAGCTTCCAACCTCCAGCACAGAATACCCCCAGCAAGGTTCAGGAAGCGACCTGAACTCTGCAGCACCGTGACCCAGACACCCACTAGCACCTGAACAACTCAAGTTACACTCATGGCTTCTGCCTGCAGAAGCCAGAGCTTTATATAATCATACCAATGTCTAGACACAATTTTATTAGCTCAGTGCAGCTTTTTTTCATGAACAGTGCTGGCTTTCTTTTCCTCCTTTTCCTGGAAGCACTGCTCTCCCCTCACCCCTCTTCCCATCTTCTTTTGTTTCCACTTCAAATACTAAATCCCATCCTGTGTAGCAAGTAACCAGCAGAAGATTGAATTGATAAGCAACTGCTGCGCTCTGTAATTCTGTATGACAGGTTTTCTGCTTCTACCAGCAGCAGCACTAAATTAGAATGTTGTACCACTTCCAAGCTGGCTACAAGACAAAAATAGAAAGTGCAACTTTCTTTTGGAAGAAACCTTACATCACATCTCCAGCATAGTGCTTGATCCGAAAGTCTCTGTCAAACTCCAGCGTCTTGTCAGTGGCACAAAGCTGAAATCAATTCACATTCGTTAAAACATCACCCCTGGCCTTTCATGGAAGAGCAACATGCATTGGAAACAGAAATGGGAACTATAGCTATTCCACTTTATAGGTGCAAGTGTAGATGTGAAATCCAGTTAGAACTCTGCTGTATAGGATTTTTTCATGGATGCATTAGAAGAATGTCTATTTGTACAGAATCAAGTTGCAAAAGGCTATAGTGGTAAATGCTCCATCCCTGGCAGTGTTCAAGGCCAGGCTGGACACCGACTTGGGCAACATGGTCTAGCATGAGGTGGCACTGCCCATGGCAGAGGATTAGAACTAGATGGTCCAACCCAAACCAGTCTATGATTCCAGGATCTTCTTATTTTTCCCATTACACCATCACTCCTCAGCAAAGAAATGAAGCAATCAAAAAATGACAGAAATGCAGCATAAATACAGTAACACACAACGAGATGATGGAAAATGATGTTTTTTAAGACAGCACGCCATGTTTTGCTGCTCAAGAACTAGGAGGCAAGAGGTGTAACGTAAAAGGGAAGAGTAAGGAAAAGGGGAAGAAAGGAGCTCTTCACGTGAGCAGTGAAGCTGTGGAATTCTGTCAATTCAAAAATAAAGAACAAACCCCTTTAAGGACACCAGCTCTGATTCAGGAGGCTCCTGAACTGCAGGTCACTGGAGACTGGGAGCATAACACATCATCATCATGTCTGTCTGATATCCTCTTCTCACTTTGACATTCACTGTCACCTACTACCTCAGAAGATACAGCAGATGGACTAGAACAGACCTCCTGATACCCTTGCCCTTCACAATGAGCTTGAGATTGAAACCTTCAAGAACCTGAAGATTCAGCAATTCACAGCCTGTCTACCACTGCACTTGATCCTTCAAGAGTATAAGATCAATTAAAAAGCTCAGAACTTAAGGAGGCTGAGAAAATGAACCTGTGATATTGAGAAGTACTATCAGAACAGTTTGCACACCTACAGATCTAGATCACCATTAGCCAAGTCAGAGGAGGACAACCCTCTTCTTGGAACATGAATTTTGCTTCTATTTTTCCTGGTTTACTTGGTTTTCACCAGGACAACCAAGCAGACAGCAGCAGACCAGACATACAGAACATAAACTAGGACACTACTATTTAGGGCACAGCAGCCCATCAGAGCTTATCCACATGGAGCCAGTGTGCAACATGCTCTACAGGGGAGCAGCGAAGCATTAACTCAGGCAGAAAGATGGGAGCTATTCCCATAACACATCAGCACACACTTTAACTCTTTAGGAACAGCTTTGATCTATGCTGAGCTTTATAGTAGCCAGACAGTCTACAAAAGCAAATGATGAAATGAAATCAAGTCCTTCAGTTTAATTCAAGCTAGAAGAGGCTGGCTTGGAAAGCTCAGGTTTCCTACAGTAGCTCTGGATGGGATGGAAGAAGACCCCTTAGATACAGTAAAGGACATCTGCAAAGACACAAGAGGGGGGAAAATAATTATGATGCAGAGAGTTTTATGGACCAGTTTTTCAGGGCTATATTGATCTGAACTAGAAATTAGCAAGCCAGGAAGATACATCATACCCTCCCTCACCATTATTTATAGCAGTATTCCTTGTTCCCCTGTCAGGCTGTGCAAACAGTTTTCTGACAATGCCATCTCCTGCTGAGGAACTCTGCAACTGGCAATATTTTCTTTTAATGGTTCCTATACTGCACAAAACTGCTGAAGGTAAGGACTCAAACAGATTCATTAGGAATTTTCAGTTTATAGCATCCCATATACCCTCTGAAATTCAGCCCTCTTCCCCCACTGCATCAAAGGACTTCCTGCCCTCTCCATGGTGGAACCACTTCACCTTTGCAGCCACAGGACCAAGGACAGATCAGAAACTGAACTCCTTTCTCCACCACCTTACATCTGTTGACTAAACAGCTCCAGAAGCTGGACCACTTCCCACACGACCCCACTGTGGAGGATTTAGGACTCCATCCCCCCAGGGCTCATTGTCTTGAATTCACAACACGCTGTGCCTAACTTATCTCCTGCTTAAGCCAGTAAAACCTAAGCTAATCCCAAGCAAGGTGCCCATTTGCCAATGGCAGGTGAGATGGCAGGTGAGCTGCAGCTAAAGGGCACTTCAGGAAAGCCATGGCTGGGAGGGAACAGTGGTTATTCTATTCCCATCCCAGCCTTTACCCAAACAAGCCACATCCAGACCTATTGTTTATACTGAGCCTCCCTGGAGCAGCCTTTAGCACAGATCTTACACAACCATGCTAATTTTGTATTTCTGACCTACATAAAACATTGTGCTGGGGTGGAAGGAAGAAGGGGGGGATCAGCATTCCCAACGGTGCATTTTAAATGTTTCTGAGCTGAGAGACATCAATAAACTAAGGGTCTTTATTTGATTCTGTGATTAATCAGGCTGGTGACCATGATTTCAGTATGCTGCCAAGCCAGGAATAAATAAAGCCTTTTCATCTGTACATTCTACCAAAGCTAAAGCAAGGCTGGGAGCCTGAATGCTCATAGCAGCAAGAGGAGACAAGTGTGTTGTGCAGCCAATGGTGCTGAACACCAACTCCTCAGTGATCCTGCAGAAGTGTGAATAATTTCACTGTCACTATGTATTAGAGCAGCCTGGGCAGAGCACCATGTGTGCTCAAGCTGCACATCCATTGGCCACAGATGACATCATGATATGTCAAGACACAAGCTCACACTGCTTTTATGCTTGGAATAAAACTGATCTCACATTGAACATGCTGGAGCTCCCTCTGCCGGGAATGGGGCTTCAAGAGGTGACCTAAACCCAGACCAGCTCCATGGTCTGGGGCTGCTGCAGCTCTCAGACACTGCGTTTCATACTTGATGTCATGATTCCAGCCTCAGCCACCCTTCAAGTGGCTTTTCCTTTAAACCATTTTTACTTATTCCATTATACCTTCAAACTAGAAAATGTACCACACAGGAAAGGAAGGCTTGATGGTACAGAGAGTGAGTTACCTTTCTGCTGGAGAAGTGAGCATGCTTCCCTAGCTTGTTGTTAAGAGCCTCGAGGAACATCTCATCTGTAACTTTTCCAACATTCATGCAGGCATCATCCAGAATGGAGATGATCCCTTTGTGCTGCTGCTCTACCAGGTCAACAATGACCTGATTGTTGAAGTAATCAATCTGTAACAAACAAGGAATGGGTAAATTTGTGATTTGGGTAGCAAACAAGGAGCACAGCAGTCCTAGCCTCTGAAGGAAAGGTATCATGTGTCTGACTGACAGCACAGGGCTCACCGTTCAGAGGGGAAGGAAGCAACTTTCAGTATGCCAATCACTAATTCAGAATCAAGCCAGCCACTCTTTAACACCACAGAGCAGAGAAGGAGATTTTTCAAACACCTCACATAAATCTCAAGACCTTTGCTAAAAATCAACTGTGACAGAATGCACTTTGAGGTGTCTTTTGAAATTCAGATGTGCACAGTCACCCCAGTGAAAACTGACATTGTGAAAGGCACTTGAACAGGAGAAATGAAGATTTTTACACTTTAACATCTACAAGCAGACAACATACATAAACACTCAGAGGAGAAGCACCCAGTGACGTGTGTGGCATCACAGAGATGCCACAAATATGCTTTAAATCAGACCTGGAGTCATTCATTTTCTCACACCACAGGAAAAAAGAAGTGTGATGAGATAATTGTGAGCTTCTGCAGCCTGGTTTCCAGATAGCAAGTCTGACAGTGCAGCTGGCACACATGGCCTGTTGACTTCAACAGAAGCCTACATGTAGAGCAACTGTAGATCCGGGCCTTACGCTGGTACACTGCCCTCAGACCGACCTCTCTCTCCCCTGCCAAATCACTCACATGCTTCCAGGGAATTCCCTCTCGCTGGTACTCTTCCTGCTCCTGCTTTAGAACCAGCTGAATAAAGAGCTGCTGTAGCTTTTCATTGCAGTAATTAATGCAAAATTGCTCAAAGCTGCAAAAAACAGAAGGATAAAAAACGGATGAGTGTTGTGGGAATGGGGAAGGCACCTAACTGTGCCTCAGCAACAGCTCACCTGTTATTGTCAAAGATTTCAAAGCCATAGATATCCAGGACTCCAATGACTGTGTTTTTCCCATGTACTGCAGTGTCATAGTTCTTCACTTCAATCACATCATTGATGTGTGTCACGATCCAAGCAAAGAGGCGCTCGTAGATTGCCTGCCAGGGAACAGACACTGAGGAGTTCTGCTACATCTGTTGTAGCTCTTTCTGGTAAACGCAACACGTGGTACTACAAAGCCTAATTCAAGGTGCTGCCCCAACCACACAACAGCTCCAGATAACATTCTGCTCAAAGTGAACAGTACCAACATAAAGAAAGTGTTTCTTGTCTTTCTTCTCAAACTCATTTAGTTGCAGTCTCAGCCTCAGCGAGGTCGGTAGGTACAGCAGCTCCCCTCAGTTGATTCCAGTCTGCTTTTCAGCTGCCTAATAACTTCCATTCTGAGAATTACTTAACAATATTGAAGAGCAAGTGAGAGGTCAGTTACAACAGTAACAACTGAACACAATGGAAGGAAAATACTCCTGTTCAACTCTGAAAATGTTCTGTAGGCACAGGTATCTTTGAAGTCTCCATGTTCAAAATGTACTGGGAAGATGTACAAACAGACAACCTTCAGAGAACAAGTTAATAACCAAGGATCTTCATCACTTCATCTAATCTTCCCTTTATTTCTTAGCAAAGGAAGGACAACTGTCACTCCTTCTCTCATCAGTATCCTCTGCAAAACCAGAAAGCACTTAGGGCTTCCAACCTGAGCTCAAGGTGTTCCACTCTCTGCTCTCTGAATTCAACTGCTAAATGAACTCCAGAATCACACTGCACAAAACATTCAGTTCAATGGGTTCCTGTTGCCGGGACCAGCAAGCCAGGCTGGCAGCTCCCTTCCCTCTGCTGGCTGGGCTCAGGATGTCTCAGAGCCAGGGAAGGTGCTGCTCTGCAACCCTCCTATAGAACACAGAAGCACATATATTCAGGAATAAATCCACACGAAGCACAGGCTTCCCGTGTCTCAGAAAGCACTGTACTCACTGGATCACCCAGGAGTCCTACTGGGACCTGAGCACTGAAAAATGTTCAATTCCACAGACAATTCAATGCTGAACACCCTCCTCAGGCATCACCATTCTTTGCTGTACCAAGTACAACTCAATCAAAAGGCAAAAGCAGAAGAAATGCATCTGAGTTACTATCACATACAAAACTGGATGCAGAGAAAGGAGATTTAAACTCACTTTTGCAAAGGCATCTCTGCCATAGGTGGCTTCTTGTTCAGTATGTTGCTTGTCAATGACATCCCGACCTGTAGCTACAGTTCTGAACAACAAAGCCTTCTCCACCATGTCAGATTTTGTTGAGAGCAAGTCTGCAATGATGGATACAACCTTGCTGTTCTCGATCACAGGCACGTCACCATCCACAGAAAACTTCAGGTTCCCCTGCAAGAAGCACCAGGAGACTCAGTTTCTCAATCTTGCCTTTTATTAACACAACCCAGTGCAGACCTAGTTCACCAGTATTCCAGCTGCTATTCAAGCCAGGAAATCGCCTAATACATCAGAAGGGTTGGCCATGAAGAGCCACACAGAGCTCCACCATCAGTGGAAGCAGCAAAGCCTGACTCACAGCAAAGCATTCCTGCTCAGGGTTTGGGAAAAACTTATATCAAACACTGCCTCAACAATCAGAGTCCAGCCATGGGAATTACATGAAGTATCAAGCACTGGATGGAATGTTTCCTTTGCACTGCAGCTCATCACAGAAGCATGAGGCTGCAATTGTTATTGCAGTGCTACTGCTCACCAAAGCAACACGAATATTCCAGGGAAGCTGATCAATGAACAGACTGGAATGATGGCAGCTGCCACAGCAGAGCTGATACTGCATACCTGCAAGTGCCAGGAATAAGTAGCAACACCACTGGGTGCTCTCACCCCCTGCCTGCATGCTCTGCCTCTACTCCTCCCCGAGCACTGGTGCACAACTGCCCCAAGGAGAAGGAAGAATTGGGAATTCCCTCATCCTGCCTACGTGCAGTGCCTCTCTCCTCAAGGAAGCACAAGAGCTGAGCTACAGGGACACTGCACAGAGTGGGAGGCTCTGTGGGTCCCAGGAGAATGCAAGTGAAGGAAGGATTTCCTCAGCATCAGAACACAGAGGATTAAAAGGCCTCCTGTATCTGGCTGTGCTCAAATCTCCACCACAGGTGAAGCACCCTCTCTCCAGCAAAACCATAGTGGTGATGGTAGGCATGAGGGCAAAAGGGGACAGAAGGACTGTGAGGTGAGATCTCCCTACCCCCTCACTGCCAAACCCACACAAGTCCTTTTCAGAACATTTAGCAGCTTCCAGTACTTAACGGTATGCTGGTTTGGGATCTGGAATATGCAGGAATAAATGTCAACTTCCATCATTACTGCACTGCCTATTTCATCCAGGAGCTTCACTCACCACTGGAACAGTTCAGCTGTAAACTGTATACACTTTTCCAGTCAACACATCTTCCAACTGCTTCTGAAGCAAGGGAACTGGAGCTGCTGGAAGCAAAAGTGCCCTGACCCCTACTGAAGAACAGCCTACTCCTACCTGCAGAAGGCAGAGTGCTCACCAGGTGAAGGATGACAGCCACAATTTTGTAGACAGTCTCAATCTCCTCTTGCTTGAAGCCTATCACTTTCATGGCATCAGCTACTGCTTTGAACTCTGCACCATCATTGATGGAACACTGAGGGGAAAGAGAGGTTTGGGACATGAGTAACTTAATGGAAGTCAGCTGAGAGAAAGCAAAGATTTTTTACAAGCCCATGGGAAATATGTACAAAGGCGATGTCTCTCCTACTAAATTTTCCTGCTTTTTATAAGCAGACACAAATGCAGTATGTACATGTACACACACTGTCTCTGAGGCCCAGAAACTCCATTGCGAATAGCACACTGATGTCACTTTTCCATATTCATCTTGCAAATACTGGTCTCAGCTTCTGCCCGCTCAGCAGTACTTTGAGTATCCCAAGAAGCATTTACAATTTTAAGCCAGGTTACCCCTGACTCATTAACAACACCCTCACCTTTATCTGTGCTCCAGGACAGATGTATTTGTATGCAGACGCAACCTTTTGTAGATGCAGAGAACGTAACATCTGGTCAGACCCCCCTTGGAGCAGCTGCACAAAGAGCAGTTTAAGAAAAGGTGAATGAAAGAAATAAAATCCTTCCTTTTTCTCTTTCTTATTCATCTGCTTAGAAAGAAAAATCCTGAAATCATCAACTTCGTGCTGTAGAAGCAGCATCCGGAGTGACAGCACAGAGTGACAGTGGGCGCAAAATACACAGTCTGCATTGTTGCAGGGCTCTGACCATCAGCAAGTGGTTTCCCAAATGACTGTCCTTTTGGGTGACAAAACTGTTTAGAAACCCAGCCTGAACCTCTTTACAGAGCAGACACTTTTCCATCTGTGACATGCCACAGTTGTATCTTGGCAAGCACTACTGCTATTTCACAGGGGCTTGCCAACACGGAAAAGGCACATGAATGACAAAGGTGCTAACATGCATCCTGGAGTAAAGAGTAAGGGGGAAAATAAACAAACCGGTGTTTGCCTTACTGCAAAACTGAGAATAAAGGTTATACCAATAGGTTATAGTAATAGGCCAACCGCTTCCCCCAAAGGACACACAAGGGAACCACTATACAATACGAAAGACATTAAAAAGACACACACACACACACACACACACACACAAAAGAAGAAAGCCACCTCAGTGTCATAAAATTACTTCCATATGGCCTAAAAGCCTCAAGAGAAAATAGAGGGATTAGAGTTATTACAAATAAAACATTGAGTCAAAGTCCAGTATTCTACCAGATTTGTTTAGTTAGCCACCTTTTAAGTTTACAAATGTGTTAATATGGGACTGGAGAATAGAAGAAAATAAATCTTCTCATGCTCCTTCCCCAGACCAGGCCTTGCCAAAGAGCTCAAGAACCTCAGCTCACCCAAGATGCAACAACAAAGGAACCCTTCACAAAGGGAGTGAAGGCTTTAAATATTTTGTGTGTCATGTGTGGGAAAGGTGAGGAAAGTCGCTTGTGTCAGCAAACCAATACAGACCTGGTAAAAAGAGTGAAAGCTTCTCTCTCCCGCCTGCTGCACAATCACACGAGACTGCAGGGAAACAGAACACAGAGGTGGATATTCCTGGACATGGGCACCCTGCCTCCCAGCCACCTCTCCTCAGCCACCAATGCATGGCTTCACCACTGCCAGGACACCCCCAAACTAACCTTACTTCTTGGGAAGTCTGTAACAGGCACCATTAGCTACGTGTGACCATAGAGATGGAAGTCTATGACCAGAAAGACCAGCTGCAATGTCTTACTTCCAGTCACATGGGGCAACTTGAATTGGAATTTCACTCTTCCATGAATTGCTTTCATGGAAGAGTCAAATAAAATGTCATTTTAGCTCAAGAGTTATTTAATTTCTGGGAATGAAAATAAAAGGACTGCAATTAAAAGTCCCGTGGGACATAGTTAGGGTAACCACTTCTACAGCCCCAAGACAGGTTGGGCAGCGGCACCCAGCCACTGTACGAGCAAATGCTCTCTCTACCAAAGGGTCCTGTTTTAGGGAGGAGGCGATAGGTCCATCTTCAGAGCACTCATTCCAAGTCAGTGTAAAACAGCATAAACAAGCAGCAGAAATTCAGTCAAGCAACATTACCTTATTTCATGCTAGAAGTTTGAACTAGGGAGAATTACACTGCATGTGTTCCTGGAGAGTGCAAAAAGTCACTGCCTGGTAACTGCTGCTGCTTGGACCAGAACCTCAACTGCTTTCAAAATGGAAACAAATTTAACTTGGTAGAAGTCAAGAAGATGAAATAAAGGATAAGGATTGAAGTTACTGCAGCTGCAGCCCTATCCCTTTTTTGCATTAGAGTATCACACGTTAAATGTTTGGGTTTGTTGTTTTGTTTCTTAACATAAAGTGTTTATTCTGAATACAGACTTCAGGGAAATAAAGGCAAAAGTAAAAAAAAAACAACCAACCACAAACAAAAAAGCATGTTGTGAGCAGATGCAGTCAAAGGGATAAATCGAAGCCAGACGTGTGTCTCTCACATAAGCAGAGCTGTGAATAGATCATGCCCAGCTTCTCTGGGGAGTTTTACATATTCCAATGTTTTCAGACACCACTGAATGACAAGAAAAACCCAATTATGCTCAGGATCACTGGAACAGATAGAACCAAAGTTCCCAAAAGATCACACAAGGTTATTCCAGAAGAACACTCCTCACCCTACCCTCACTACTTACAGCCCCACGTATTGGCTGCTTCTATTCATCACTGAGATTTCAGTGGGTGGAACTTACAAAGGAGTTTCACAGACCTTAAGTTAATCTCAGCTTTTGTTCTGGAAACAAAGCACATAGACTTATGTGCCCATAGGCTTTTGAGGAACACCAGTCCCTTAGAAGGTCAGCTCTAACAATGGGGGTGGTAAAATAAGGGGGCATTGCCAGTGCTTCAACAGCATTTCAGTTACTCTTGAGGCAAAATAAAGCCTTAGACTGAAAGAGCTTCTCTGCCCTCATTCACCTGCTGACACACCATGTTTGGAAGGCCTTTCTACTGGCAAAACACACATTACAAAGATTACTATACAAAAGCCTCTAGAAGTGAGGGTGGTTTACCTTTTCTAGTAAGTAATTATTGATATGCCCCCCTATTGGGTCTCCTTTGAAATCAAAGTTGATATCCATGTATTTCCCAAACCTGCTGGAATTGTCATTCCGGTTTGTTTTGGCATTGCCGAAGGCCTCTAACACACAGTTGGATTTCAGCAGAATATTCTTCACTCTGAAGCATAGATGGATGGAAAAGAGAACAGGATAAGTCCAGACTTACATATCCAAATCATGGCAATCCTTTTTTGAGGCATTTCTCCAGCAGAGATGGGCTTTGATGGCAAAGTTCAAACTTTCAAAATAAACTTTTCCATGTGATTTTAGCAATCAATACTGTAAAATTCCCAGTTAAAAGGGATTTGAAAAAGTCAGGCAAATGCCATGAAAATCAGCAACTAATTAGTACAAGAGACCATCTAATAACATGGTGCTCACCGTCATAGAATCCCAGACTGGTTTGGGTGGGGAGGGACCTTAAAGCTCATCAGGCAGGGACCCCTTCCACTGGAGCAGCTTGCTCCAAGCCCCTGTGTCCAACCTGGCCTTGAGCACTGCCAGGGATGGGGCAGCCACAGCTTCTCTGGGCACCCTGTGCCAGCGCCTCAGCACCCTCACAGGGAAGAGCTTCTGCCTAAGAGCTCAGCTCAGTCTCCCCTCTGGCAGGTTCAAGCCATTCCCTTGGCCTGTCCCTACAGGCCCTTGTCCCAAGCCCCTCTCCAGGTTTCCTGCAGCCCCTTTAGGCACTGGAGCTGCTCTAAAGTCTCCGCTTAAGGAGTGTTCTCTTCTCCAGGGTGAACTGGCCCAGCTCTGTCAGCCACAGGAAGTCCACAGAAAGACACTCACAAACAGAACAATTTCATTATTCCTGTGCAAAGTCCTTACCTTTCCACCTCAGCCCTCTGCCCTGGGTTGGTAATGGCTGCTATGTAATGCATAATATATTTACTGGCCTCAGTTTTCCCAGCCCCGCTTTCACCTGAGGGCATAAACAGAAAAGGTGACACAGCAAATGAAAAATAGCAAAGCAAATGAACAGCATCTCTTAATTCTACTCCAGAGTATTTGGGGGTTTTGTATTGCTTGGATTTTTTAAAGCAATTTTATTTGTGTGCACTTTTTATACAAAAAAAATACTTCTCACAATACTTCTCTAAATACAGCCATCACCTGCCTGGTTGTTGCTGCTTTGCTGACTTAGAAGCAGTTAAGATGTAAGGGTGGTAAAAGGCCTGTGGACACAAAGGATCAAAAGGAATATTGTTAGAGGAGAAGGACGGGCATGCAGAGGCTTGGCCAGCAGCACTCCGGGAGCTGCAGCACAAGAGGCTACTGTTGAGCACAGCAGCTCTGGTCGCTCGCTTTTCAGAGCTGCTGGAGCACAGGAACACCAAGGAAATGAAGTACCAGGATCCAGATAGTGACCGTTCATGGTACAAGCCCTGCTCCCACTGTTTGGGCCACGAGGAGTCACCAGTCTGGCCATCGAAACAGAGAACAAAACCTCAGCTTGTCATCTAAGGGACAAAAATCAGCAGTTCTCTAAAGAGGCAGGAGCCGTGCTCACACTGACCTCCATTCACCCGAGCAGGGTAAGCAGAGAATGTGCAAGTTATCGCTCTGCATGCACAGGTTAAGCTCATGACTGACACCAGCTCTTGAATTAGACTAGAAATAATAGTTCAGGTCTCCACAGACAGATTCAGATGCAAATAAGCAGTTTTAAAATTCATGAAGTTTTCTTTTATGAAACACTGCCATTAGCCAAATCATTCTTCTGCTGCTGCCTAGAATTTCACAAAGTGCTCATCCTCATGCAAAGCTCTTTCAGCTCACCTGATATCACAATGCAGGTGTCTTTGGATCGCCTCTTCATCGCCTTGTAAGCAGCATCAGCAATGGCGAAGAGGTGAGGAGGCCTCTCGTACAGCTCCCTTCCTCTGTACTGCTCAATCGTATCCCGCCCATAGATGTTCAAGTTTTTGTAAGGATTCATGGAAACAACCACCTCCCCAATAAATGTGTAAATCCGGCCTTTTTCAAACCTACCCAGGAAGAGACAGAAGGGGAAAAGGGAATCAGACACAGAAATCACAATATGGCTTCCAAGCAGCTGCCATCACCATCATTTCATCAGGTGAGCTCTTGAATCCACCACCCCACTGAAACTTCACAATAGAGCATTTACTATGGATATGAGCTGACCCATGTGGCCGAGAGGGCACGTTAATGTACTAAACAGAGCTCTGATGTTACAAGCACTAAGAACTCGCACTCTCTTCGAATCTTCAGGGTCTAACCACATTTGGAAGATAGCAAACCAAGATACAAGCCAAAAAGGAAAGTGTGGCCGTACAGCTCTTGCCATTACCTTCTACTCCACCCTCTGCACAAGAAAGCACTTTGATATCACCACTGCTGCTAAAGCAGAAGAGAAACTGTTGTGAGAACATGTGGAAACAACCCAAAACTACCCTTTTCCTAAGCCCTACCTGGTCTTTTGTGTTCTTTCTGCAAACAAGGCAGACAATAACTTGACATTTGTTTTTAAAAAGGTGCTAAAAGCTGATTCTAAAGGAATTCCCATTTCAATGAGCTATCTAGCAAGAGAGCACAGAGGGAATTTCAGATTAATGGCTGAAGGATTTGTACAGCATTTGCTTCTCAGGAGGAGAAAGGATGACAGCAGATTTAGATCTCAACAGGCAAACTGTGTCATTTCTACCAATACCTGCCTGCGCCCTGTATTTAAATCTTACAACATTAGATGGCACCACACCACCTCTATCGAGTGCAGGGGCCTTTCTAAGCCTTAAGGGAATCCGCAATTTCTAGCGTTCCTTTACAGAATTTATTACCACCCCGAGTGGTGACAGTCTTGACATTTCCTATTGTTCACTGGAGAATTTCCTGCAGCATCTTGGCAGTGTTGGCTTTTAGCAGGTGTAATGAAACTCCAGAAATCCAATCTAGCAGCCAGTATTCCACTTCCTAAAAGTGATTTTGCTTCTAATACCAGCTTTCTCCAGAAAGACTTCAGCAAGAGACACAGCAATTGCAAAATGTCTTTCAGTTTTACCTGCAGTTAGTCCTGATACACATGTGCCAAGACATCAGTGAGCTTCAAATACAAAGAGATTTTCTATTTTAGCCATATATGCTGTTTGAAAGCTATAAAAACTATTTTAGAAGTGCTAAAGCCATTATAATTACCAATACCGACTGCAGCTCAGCAACTGTCGTAACAAAAAAACGAAGGGTAGTGCACTGCACAACATGAAGCAACCAGCACAGAAGCCTGGTGTGAAATACAGAATCACAGCCCAACTCTTAAGGCAGGCTCAGGTCTCACACACTCAGTCCTTGTCATCTGCCACCCCTAGTTTGAATTCTTTGAAGCACAAAGCAACTGGGAATGGTGGTAGCTGAAAGACTCCAAACAGGCAGAAGACACACATGGTGCAGACATCGGATACCAGGCTCCTCATCTCTTGACCTCTCTGGAGCACATGAGGAACTCTACATGGACATAGGAGAGCTCAAGAAAAACCAAACACACACAACCCCATTTCTATTAAGGAGATCAAATCACACTGGGCCATACATATGTAATAGAAACTGTTACAAGGACATCAAAGCCAGCAGAATCCTGCCCATCTTTTTGGAGACAGGATGTCCAAAAAGGGCTGCTTGCCCAATGGAGAACATAGACTGCTCTCCAAAAGTCGTTGCACAGCAAGCACATAACCATGATAAAGGGCACTATTAGTGATGGTAATAAAGTTACAGCAGAGGTTTTAAGCCCCACCACACTGCCAGACACATGGCTGAAGGCTCATGGTCAGCACAGGGAGGTTGAGGGGGGAGTGTTTTAGCTGCTGAGAAGAAAAAAATAGTAAGACCTCCCTACTGAAGTGTTGTGCCAAGTCACCATCGCAGTACCCAATACTTTGACCTCTTCCTTAAGCAATGAATTATGTAAACTTCCAGCAGCAGAGCACAGTTTAAGTTTCCTCCCTTGGCAGTTCAGTGGCCCCAAATGCCTCGTAAGCAGGACCTCCAGATTTGCCTCTGCTCCACAGCCGGATCCTCCAAAGAGCCCCAAGCAGGGACTCTCAGCTTTGGGAGGGTCACTGCTGCAACACCAACACGTGCAGTGGTTTGACATACTGCTTGCTTTCTTTCCTGACAGCTCTCTGACAACAGAGCTCACATTTGGCCTCAAAGTCAAATTTTAGAAGGTTTTACTAGACTGACAAATTGTGGCTTCAATCTGTGGCAAAACGCAGATGGAGATGAGGGATAAGGAGAGGGATGCACTTCTGGGCTTGACAAATAGGCAACCCTCAAGCTTGGTTTTAAGGATACCGAGTTTATGAACAACGGACACCCACATTTACCTCTCTATTCATTTTTCTTTACTGCTTAGCGTCAGAGTGAAGATCCCAGAGCTGTGCTTAGATGATCCTAAAAGGAGCTGTTGCTCGTCTCCCCTCCTTGCTGATAAAGCCTCTTTTCATCAGACAGCACAGCTCAGCACAGCAACAGGCCAAGAACAGCAGAGGCTGTTTTCCTGGCTGCATTGCTCGGGTGTGAGACTCCTGCCCTTCCCTGCCCAAGAAGAACTCGTGAAAACTTAAGAAAACAAGTGACAGCAGCAGTCTGAGCTGGGAGGTACAAGCTGTGTTAGATTTTCTGTTCTGCATGGCAGGGTCACAAAGCCAGATGACAAAGCCACCCAGGGATTTTGGGAAAGGGTCATCCATTGGGCATCGCACTCCATCAAGGGAAAGCTCATAAAGAAAAGTGTAATCCTTCATATAGAACTGGTTTTCTGTCATTAAAAGCAATATACAGCACACCTGATAAAAGGAACCCCTGTACCTACTCCTGAGGGTCAGTGCCCCCATGACCAAACCTTGCTCTGTACCTATGAGGAAAATCACATCATCTTGTGCTGTGACACTGAAAAGACTTCCCTGCAATGGTTCTATTTGAGTAACTTGTATTAGCATCTTCTGAATCTTCCACCAGCTCAGCAGCCAAAAGCAAAGTCACTGTGTTTAATCCTTGTGTGTTCTTTTGAGGAGGAGCATCAGCTCTTTCATGAGAAGTTCTGAATACCAGTTTTTATTACCTTGTTCAACCATCAATTGATAATGAGAAACTACAAACCAGTAAGTCACAGAAATTATCTAAAGGGATAGAAATTGTTGCCTAAGAAGGACGACTGCCAAGGCAAGAATAAAGGCTCTTACTTTGTTTTCCAGTTGTTATTTTTAGGGAAGGGAGTTGATAAAAAAGAATGTATCCCAAAATCCAGACATCCCATGTTCACATCCAACTGCCATTGGAAAATACTGCAGAAATCAGCAAAGTGAAGCAGAGATCTTCACCACCAGAGAGCACTCACATTTAGGATTTCTCCCACCTGACAAACACTCCAGTCAAAAATAAAACTGCTCTTACCGAGGAAATGATGCAACTTCAAATGCACTCAGTACAAATAAAGAGCTAGCTGGCACCACTTGGAACCCATAATGCAAACCAACATCTGCAGCATGCAGTCTGTTACACAGAGGCACCAACCGTGCAATCGCCACTCAACTGCCGCAGTTCAAACCAGACAGGGAATTTCTGATTAATCATTTACATCCTAACTCCTCAGTACCGAAAGATAAACAGAAACTTATGGGGCTCACAGCAGCTCTACAGGACTATTGCTGTGCCCAGAACTGAGCTCACGCTGAGATAACCTGTGCCAGCTTCCAGGGAATCTGTCTGCAGCGAGATCCCAGGCTGGGGCATGCCACTGCGCCTTAGGAACACATTTACCATCTCTCCTTCCATCTGTGTAATGTCTGAGGAGCAGAGCAACTGCTGGAAAAATCATGTCAGGTCACCAGCTGTCTCATTTGCTGTTACTTGAAGAGAGCTTAAGTGTAGCTGTTGGCGTTGTGGAGCACTTTCTCCTGGGAAAAGACCCTCTCTCAGCTGGAACTACCCCTTTTACCACTGCTCCCAGGCTGACATCCCATTCTGCTTTACCTACACACAGACACACGAGAGCTTTCCAGCAGCAGCAGCAGGTGCTCAGTAAAGCTCCTTCCTCTCACCCCTCCCTGCTCCCAGTGCTACACAGATGCTCCAGAAACAGAACATCTGCAAAAGTCAGCCACGAGCTGAAGACAGCCTTTATTTCACTGTACAGCAGGGGCTTACACGAAAGGAACTGTTAACAAGAAAAGCATAATTCCAGTAATTCAGGACAGATACAGGAGCGTTACAGAGGCACCAGCCTGCACTGACAGTCAACAGCAAACCCAGTAACCCTCAAAGTTAACACAATAAAAGCTGATGGTTACAAAGTATTAGCTGTTGCCAACTTACCCAGTAACTCCAAAGCACAAGCTGAGACATTTCCTATGAGCATACTGCTTTTCTTCCTCCCTCCTTTGTGCACGGGAAGAAGGATCCAGCAGCTGCACACCTCTGGTGTGTGAAGAGGCACAATTCATTTTCCGGTTGCAAACACTCTGTGTGGTTTGGGTTATTCCCCCAAAGGGATGCATAGATCTTAAGTTATTTTTTACCCCCAAATATATATATATTTAAACCCATTTCTGCAGGCTTTGTCTCTGTTCTTATTGCAAACAGGCACAAAGACATCTGATTAAAACTCACGTTCATGGATAGTCAACAATGGGCCTTTAGGATGTGTTAACTAAGAAAGGGAATTTAAGTAGACTTCTGGCAGTGAAACTGTATTTACCTGGGTTTAAATGTAAGACTGCATGGCCAGCTCTGCTGACACAAAGAAACAACTATTCCTCTACTTTGTGAAGTGAGATGACTTTGCTTTAAGCACACCCTGCGAGTGTCAGACAACTGTGTCTTTTATATGCCATGCCAGGTCTCTCTGCTAAGATTTCAGGGCAATGTAAAGACTTGATTCTAGGTAAACTGCAATAAACTCAACTGTCAGCAGAAAAGAATGACTTTTAAGTCTTTCAGTAAGTTGCTCATGAACTGTATTACAGCGAACCATCCTCAGCACAAGAGAACTCAGATAAACAGGATTTGTGTTGGCAGAACTAGAGCTAAAATATTCTGCACTTGGAAAAACAGCAGAAAACTGTCCAGTCAGTGTTACCTCCCAGCGCTGAGAACAATCCAAGTCTATCACAGCCCAGAATATGCATGTCTACAATGCTTTGATCCATCCTGAGGGACAGAAAAATAGGAATTGAAGTTCATTTAGTGCGCAGGTGAAGATTTTCTTTGCAGTTACGCTGCATGGATCCAGCTTTCAGATGCTGCCAGTTGAACAAAATAGGAAATGCCATTCAGTGCGTTCTGCACCACTCCTTTCCTGTGTGGAGGGAGCAGAAAGGGCAGGGGGAGAAATACTTCATTCAGCTGCAATTTGCAGTCAGCTTTGGAAAGAAGGTTAAAAGAGTCCTTTGCAATGTTGTCATGGGGTTTTTTGCTTTTTGTTTTGTTTTTTTTAAAGAAAACAGTAAACTCTGAGTGACGAGTGCCACATCTCCTCAGCAAACCGCCATGTGAGCACACTATAATTTGACAAGGCTGATTCAGCTCCAGCACAGCTGACCCTCAAGTTGTCCACAGAGCTTCGCAAACCCACTCTGTAAGGTGGGGGAAAGGAAAAGGAAGATGGATGCTAAGCTAGCTCTAATGAGTGCTGAGTAACAGCTAAAGCTGTGAGATGTAGCTAGTTAGAAATGGGACTAATATACAGATCCCCCTCCTGAAATGTGAAGTTAAACCTTGCACTGAAAAAATGCCAAACCACTAAACATGGGAGTCACTGAACTCTCATTGCTATTTGCGTCAGACAGACCAAGCTGCCTCTCATCCAGCAGGGAAGAAGCTCCATGTCCTCTTTTTACATGTCTACAAGCAGAGCAGAAGGCACAAGCAGCCTTGTAACAGATAATGAGACAAAATGCAGTTCTTTGGAAAGCTTCCAGAGACGCACCATGTAATGCTGTGTGGTTTTATTCCCCTCCACACGAGAAAGTTGCTACTGAGCCCAGGTGGAGGGAAGCAGCTCACTCATGATTTCTGTGTCAAGCAGTAAAACTCACACTTTCCACGTGAACACTGTAAAATCCTGGTGCAGTAAATGATATTGCTCTGCTCTGAGCAGGAGGTTGCCCTGAATGACCTCCGGAGAGTGAATTATCCAGTGATCCTATATCTGACCAGGAAAGAGTAGAACAGGCTTGGGAGAGCAGCTAAGCGACTGCCATGTACCCATAACCTCTAACTTTGTAATCTGTCAAATAAAAGCACATGATCTCTAGGACGGTAAAAAGAAAGCTCAAAAGTCAGGTACGTGTGTGCTGGATTCAGCAGTCGCAGCCATTCTTCTCCTTCTTAGTAGCCGGTGCAGTGCTGTTTGGGCTTCGATCTGAGAAAAACGCTAACACTGATATTTTTAGTTGTTGTAAGTAACCTTTACTCCGATCAAGGACTTTCCAGTCTCATGCTCTGACACTGAGGAGGGGCACAGGAAGCCAAGAGGAAGCAGAGACAGGACACCTGACCCCAAACTAGCCAAAAGGGTATTCCATCCCACAGCACATCATGCCCAGGATAGAAACTGAGGGGAGTTACCCAGACAGGCAAGAGCATTCCTCACGTAGGGCTGGGTATCAGTTGGTGGATGCTGAGCACTTGTGCATCACTCATGTTTACTGATTTATTTTCCTTTTCCCCTTTTAGTTTTATGTTCTCTCCCCTTGTTATTCCCCTTATCATTATTATTACTGGTGGAAGCAGCAGTGGTTTGTGTTATACCTTAGCTACTAGACTGTTCTTATCTCAACCTGTGGGATTTGCATTATTTCGATTCTCCTTCCTTCCTGTCCCCCGGGGAGCAAGTGGGGGAGGGAAGAAAAGAGGGAGTGAGCCAGCAGCTGCCTGGTTCTAAGGGAATGTCTTGAACCTGCCCAAGGGGAGACTGAGCTGAGCTCTTAGGCAGAAGCTCTTCCCTGGGAGGGTGCTGAGGCGCTGGCACAGGGTGCCCAGAGAAGCTGTGGCTGTCCCATCCCTGGCAGTGCTCAAGGCCAGGTTGGACACAGGGGCTTGGAGCAAGCTGCTCCAGTGGAAGGGGTCCCTGCCCGTGGTAGGCGTTGGGACTGGAGGAGCTTTAAGGTCCCTTCCAACACAAATCAGGCTGGGATTCTATGATTTTGGTGGTTGCCACAAATACTCATTACCTAACAAATGATACTTTACAGAAGTAGGAGCCTGCCTGGATTCTTGGGCTAATACGTTGTCCAAAAAGATCCTGTTTAAAATCATTTCACAGAACTCTGAGTTCCACTGGCCTAGAATTAAAAATAGGACAGTGTGGTCACAGTCATCTCGGCTGTGGAAGATGAGCTGTAGATATTTTACAGGTTATCTGCATAGGAATTCTGAGTGGTTACTTGTGCTGTCTCACAGTCGTATTTGAGTTGTCTCTCAGCTGCTGAGTGGGAGCTGTCTCAACAGAACACCCATGTAAAATCAAAAGGAAGTAAATGAACAAAACCTTTCCAGTGAGAATTTAAAAGGAGAAAAAAAAACCAATTATGCACATCAAGTGATCTGTTTCAATAATCAAACCATGTAAGTCCTTCTCTACATTGCTAATGTTCCCCTTGCATTATCAGGGTTTAACAGCTCATACTGTTGGCATTTAGAAATTCCCTCCTTTTGCAATGGATGATGAATGCATAAATAACAACACTCCTACTGCTCAGATGGTTTTCCACTCCAAGAATGTAAAGTGAAGTACTTAAGACTGTTGTGCAAATACATTAGCTTATCGTTCCTACTGTACCCTGCATTTCATAGAACCATAGAATAATTAGGGTTGGAAAGGACCTTAAGATGATCAAGTTCCAACCCCCCTGCCATGGGCAGGAACACCTCACACTAAACCATGTCACCCAAGGTTCTGTCTAACCTGGCCTTGAACACTGCCAGGGATGGAGCATTCACAGCTTCCTTGGGCAACCCATTCCAGTGCCTCATCACCCTCATGGTAAAGAACTTCTTCCCTATATCTAATCTGAACTTCCCCCGTTTAAGCTTTAACCCGTTACCCCTTGTCCTATCACTGCAGTCCCTAATGAAGAGTCCTTCCCCAGCATCCTTATAGGCATCCATATCCACAAGGATGTTTGAAGAGTACCCTGTATTGTTCCTTTTCTTCACCCCTTTTTGAAGTTGTCCTTTCAGTGGAAGGCAAAAAGATCCTGATGCTGAATCTGCCAGATCAGTCGCACTCATCACTTCAACTTAGAGCATTACACTTTGTTGTAGTGAAAAACTCCCCTTTGTTTCTAAACCAAGCTTTGTGTAAAATATTTGTGGCTCTTTAATTGAAAGTGCAAATCTTGGGTGCCTGCTAGGCCTGTTCAGCACACAGGCCTGAGATTTGCAAACTTAATTTTCCCCTCTGTTGGTTATGGCTTGCTTCTCACATCAGCTGCCCAAAGTTGGGGGTGTCTGTCCTGCAGGGAATGGTGTCAGTGACAATCATGGCTGTCTAGCCATGTCCATTCAGCAGGCAGGGCAGAAGGGGATCCTTGGCAGAGGAGCTGACAGGGCAGCTGGAGGTGGAATATCTTCATCTGCTGCTCTGCAACTCAGCAGCCTGTCTGCTGAAGCCCTTAGCTGGTGATCAGGTGCTGCTGGGACAGTCAGAAGCCAAATCCACAGGAGCTGTGTTAAATCACAATGTGCTGTAAAACACAGAAATGCCTAAAGAAATCTGCCTGGCTTCATGGCCAGAATACAGACAGCCCTGCTTAGGGACTAACTACTCACTATTTGTATTTAGATGAGATGGTGCAGCTCACTGTAACTACTCTACATAACTACCCTAGTTATGCAGAAACATAACCAATACTTGTGCATTATTTGCATGATTTGTGTTGCCTGCATTGGTCTAAATAAGGCATTTAATTTTCTTTGAGCTCTAATATTACCACAGGGCTAAGCAAGCCTTTGGGAGTGCTTGCAGATGCTGTGCTATATCTTAACACTGCAAGATGATTCTTGGGGTTTTGGAGGCCTGTATCAAAACAATGCTGTATTCAGGATACTCCAGCAGCATTCACAGCTCAGAACGGCACAAGCTTAACAGATGCAGAACAATGAAGCATGTGAACATCAGCATCTCAGGGCAGCTGACTGCAGATGGAGTCTCCAAGCATCTGCAAAGGAAACCTGTGAAATATCATGGTTGTACCTTGGCACCATGGCTTGTGGGACAGATCAAGGTGTAGTTAGCCATGAGTACAGAGTTCTATTAATTGTGCATTGTATGCAGAAAACTGGGAAGGTGCTATAGGATATCATGGATGTGTGAGAAGGGGGTGGTGTAGAAAATAAGGCTGAAAGTCATCACCATGCAGTTGCTGATGAGGCGTCGGGTTATGTTTGTTTATACAGGACATGCTGTGTCAGAGTCAGCAGCAGTGATGGGAACAGGTTTTGGTTCATAGAATCCCAGGCTGCTTTGGGTTGGAAAGGACCTTGAAGCTCATCCAGCTCCAACCCCTGCCACGGGCAGGGACCCCTTCCACTGGAGCAGCTTGCTCCAAGCCCCTGTGTCCAACCTGGCCTTGAGCACTGCCAGGGATGGGGCAGCCACAGCTTCTCTGGGCACCCTGTGCCAGCGCCTCAGCACCCTCCCAGGGAAGAGCTTCTGCCTAAGAGCTCAGCTCAGTCTCCCCTCGGGCAGGTTCAAGCCATTTCCTCTTCTCAAAATACTTTGTGATTTGGAAAGCGCTGGCAATCCATGTTTAGGTGTCTACTAGTGATCCACAGCAGAATACAACTGTCACCCATGACACTCCATGAGTTCAGCTCTGTAAAACCCATGTACAATGAATGCTTATCCAGTGAGAAGCAGCAACTCTGTCAACACCCTCACCCTAAAGTGTCCTTTTGTTAGCTAAAGAAATCCTGTGCAGGTCTGGCTCAAGAGTCACACCATTTACCACAGCTGTCTATGACACACTTTAAACCCTCAACATACACAACCCTTAGTACCTGAATTTTAAATACTTAATAGATTGCAATGCAACAGTCACTACTATATGACTCTGAGTGTACACATCTAAATCGACACTGAGTACAGTATTTCCACTTTAGATATATATATAGGCATAAAACTAACTTTATTTACACAAGGCTCCTCCTAGCAAATGCAGCACAGGCTCTTCTGGCTTGCTCTTCTAACTGAAACTGATGAATAAAGTGATCACTTGTACAGTCCTGTAGGAAAATGCATCTATAGCTTTGGGATACAACTAAATGGTTTGATAGACTTGCAGATAAGGACAGGGCTCAAGTGTTTCACTCACAGCACTTTTATGCAGTGCCAACAAAATTACTACAAATTCTGGTTTTGTCCAAAGGAGAGTGGAATGTATTTGCAAAATTACTCTTTTCCTCCTAAATACATTCAAGAGAGACTTACAGGAAAAGAAATAAAATTTAGGTATATCCTGTTTTCATCTCTGGCCTTTGAGAACAAAGGAATCTGGGACTGCATATCAATGCTGCTCTTGAGCACCCATTCTTGGGCCTTTTAACTGGAGAAGGCTGGCATTAACAGGTAAGGAAATGGCCCTACATATAGAAAACCCAGCCAAGCAAAGAACAGGAAGTAAGGACGGATATTAAGACCCTATCTTCAGTTCTCTCAAAGTCCCAGGTCAGAGTAGATAAAACCAAGCTAATTATTTTTTTCATTTCTCTTGCGCAAGCAAGCTTTGACTTCTGAAGCTACTTGCTTGTGTAGTGAAATGTGTGCCTCAGTCCTAAAAGAATTACAGTTCAGCAGTGAAAATGCCAACGGTTCCAGGAAACGGGCCATGCAAAACTCTTCTAAACTGTGCAGTAACCTGAGACAAGAAAAATTCTTTCCTCAGTCCAGATTTGTTGATGTAACCTTAAGGAAGACAGACCAGGGATCCAAACCAGTTTAACACCATTTGAAGAGGCAGTTCACCTGAAAATACCTCCTCTAGGCTATGGCTCATCCAATTCTGGAGAACAATAGGTACCCACCAGACAAAGAGGTGTGCCAGGAGGAAGGAGTCCTGCGTGGCCTCTGCAGACTCTATGGGGAAGCTCTGAACCCAGGATCAGTATGTTAAAAC
This sequence comes from Neopsephotus bourkii, assembly GCF_033783945.1. NCBI lineage: Eukaryota > Metazoa > Chordata > Aves > Psittaciformes > Psittacidae > Neopsephotus > Neopsephotus bourkii. Next base: position 167,057 of record NW_026902294.1, on the reverse strand, counting down.
AAACCAACCTGTACAACCAGGCAGCAACAATAACTCATCATTTCCCCTCAGCCACGCAGTGTTGCTTTATCAGTGTTATTCCTCCAATTCTTCCACCTTTTGTTGGTGGGGGTAAAATGGTAGTGAGGAGAAGCGGGGACAGAAGGGAGGCTGGAGGGAGAAGAGGTAACAGACAGTGTAATTCCATCCTCTCAGGTCTGGGGGGTTCATTTGCACCTTTAGTTTAAACAAGCCAGATTTTGTTAACTGTCCTTTCACAAACCAGTAGTCACTCTTCATCAATGACCACCTCTGGGCAACCTGTGCCAGCACCTCACCACCCTCACAGGGAAAAGCTTCTTCCACAGCACGTATGATACCATCGACTTCACAATATACTGACCAAATGTTAATGCACAAGCTGCAGACACACACCCTACATCATGTTCCAAACCATGCCCCAGAAAGTGGGACTGGTTATTTAAACACAGGCTCTTGCTCCACAGCACCAGTTGCTTTTGACAGTGAGTAATTATAAGGCAAGGGCTAAGAAGATGGGCAGAGGTGATGCTTTCATCACATGCTGCTCAGATCTAAGCAGTATATAACAAAACAAAGCTATCAAGGAAGACATGGTTTAGTGTGAAGTGTCCCTGCCCATGGCAGCGGGGTTGGAAGTAGATGATCTTCAGGTCCTTTCCAATCCTAACTATTCTATGATTCTATATTAAAAGCTTCTAAACTCCACCAGCACACTGGCCAAGCAGTGGTACCATTTTCAAATTACAGCTTGTTGGATGCCAGTTGCTAAGACACCATTACAATTGCTGAGGCTGTGAACTTCAGTTTGCTGAGGAGCAGCAACGTGCTGTGCAGCCAAGGCTTATTTGTCAGGTTTTGCAACTAGTAAAATGACCCAGAGAAATAATCACAAATTCACAAGGGATTGATTCCTCATGTTCATACTGAAAGGACTGTCAAAATATCTAACCAGATTAAAGAACCGTTACTAAATCAATGGTATCAGCCAGTAACCTACATTAGCAGATTGCAAGCCTTTACAAGCCATTGCTCATTTATAATAGCAGCTTTATTGCTGCTTCATGAACCCAGGAATTGGTTCAGGGCCCCCTCATGGTCCTGTTTCCCCTCACATTGGGGAACTAACCCACGGTGGCCAGCACGTACTGTACTGTGCTGGAAAGGGCAACCCAGGACCAAAGTGGGCAACAGCATGAGCAAAGGCAATTTCTTAGCTGTGATCATGGAACCATGACAGACAAGCAAGTGGGATTTCTGGCAGCACCACTCTGCTGCAAGCTCCTGGATCAAAGTATTATTTCAGCTACTGACAGATTATTCAGTGAAGCATCCAAACAAAAGTCAGTTTTGAATTAAAAAACCTGACATTACTGGCCTCATGGTGCCAGACAGCCCTGGGCAGAGCTGCTGCTACAGGTACTGCCTCCTTCACAGCTGACACTCGCCATCTATGAGCACAATAAAAAGCAGGACATGAAAAGGCACAAGCATCCTGTAGAGATTCAAAGTAAACAAATACAATAAAATAGCTGTAAACTAGTTCCAGTGACCTGTGGGTCACAGAACTCTCCAGCAGGAAGACCTGGACCTTCCTCCATAGCAAAATAAACTCTGTGTAGAGTCGAGAAGCTGCGTGAAACTTTTGACATAGGTACCAAACCAGAGTGCAGGACTGCTTTTACTGCTCAGGGCAGAGGGATCTTTGTGGCAGAGCGCTCCCCACAACTGCTCCTGGGCAGGGAGGAAAGGCACACAGATTGAGCAGGAGGGCTCAGGTGACATGAACTCAGCTACTGAGTCCCAGGACCACCTTCAGTCCCTGTTCGCTGCTATGGGCATGAACACTGGAGAACACAGAGGAAACCAAAGTTTATATTCATCACAGTCATGAAACATCAGCTGAACAGTTCATACAAATTATAAAATGACTTAAGGGGAGGAAAAGGAAATAAGTTTCTGAAACAGGATTAGACACTAAAGTGAAACTCCAAGATGCATTCACTGCTCCTGATACAATCTAGTTCTCATCAAGCTTTGCTTTCCCAGAATTTGAATGTGTGAAGAGGTCAAGAATAACCTAATGAGGAGCTGCTCTCCAGAGCCTTCCCTAGTGCTGCTCTAAGGCACAGTTTCTCCAAAACTTAAAATACATCCAGGATCTTGAGAAATTCTGTGCCTCCAGCATACTTCAGGGAACATGGAACATTCTCAGTGCCAGACCTTTTCTCTCCTGCTGCAGCTGAGCAGGACATAAGCACAGCACTAGCCCTTAGCAGTCACCTGCCACTGTGCTGGGTGCAAACCCCTCTGCCTCAGGACCTCCTCACCCCAAGAGCTGTTTCTGCCGCCCTCCTGCTATCACCTCTCTGGAAGCAGTCCAGTTTATAGTATTTTCTGGGTGAAGTTTTGAAGACACACAAGAATGTTTGTTTCACTTTCAGAAGACAAACTTTCAATATTTTTATTCTATCTGGTGTCCCCCCCCTACTAATACCGAACAGTTTAAGGATTCCCTAAATGGAAATGCAACTAACACAAGGCTTAAAGGTCATCTCAAAGGAAAACTGTATGCAACAAAAACCAGGCCTGTCGATTCCACACACATTATTCCAGACTGCCCTGACTCCAGTCAGGGCAAAGATTAAAAAAAAAACCCAAAAGAAAATGCAGTAGCTGCTTAAAGGGAACTTAAGGAGGTTCTTAATTATTTTTAATACCAGGAAAAAAAAATTAAAACCACCTCAGCTGAGCCAGCATTATGAGACCTCTTGATCCCTGCACAATCCTCTGGTGGCAGGCTTGCTTCCACCTCAGGCTGGGTAAAGCCACACAAAATGTCCCAGCTGGGAGCCACCTCCTGGGCTATTCCACGTGAAGACAGCAATGATGTTGCAAGCAGCAGCCTCAAAGCACTTTGGATAACATGAAACTAAAGGTTTCCCTGATGTTGTGCTTCCAGTTGTGTGTTCAAGTTCATCACACCAGTACCTGACAGCTGCCATGCGAGACCAACTGCAGACACTGCTGTTGGTGATGAACATTCTGGCAGGAAGATCTTGCTCTGGGGAAGGCATCAGGAACTTTCACCTTCCTTCTGGACGGTTCAGATGATGATGCTCTCAGAAGAGATCACAACACTAGTAACTTTGGTGCTACTTTCTGTACCTGATCAGGTCAGTTTGTGCTCTCTGGGCAGCCCTCATAGCACAGTTTCCAGATTGTTTTCCCCCCAGTGCCCCATCCCATCAGCTCAGAGATCTGCACAGCCCCCAAGAAATGCAATTCCATGGCAGTTCAACAACACAAAACCAGGTCTTTCCTGCAGGCGTAGTTTTGCAACAGTGAAACCATCTTTGCAATGGAGATTACCCAGGGACTATCTAGGAAGTGAGAAAATGGGCCAGGTGTGGCTCACACTAACCACCAACATCCATGCTGCAAGCAGGAGGCTGAGGTCTACAGAAACCAGCCAGGAGGTAGAGGCAATGGCAGTAATGACACATTATTGCTTTCTGAAAGATCACCTTGGGCAACTTCCACTCCCAGTTATAAAACCAAGGCAGGTGGGAGGGCAGGACAGCTGCAAAAACATTAATGGAAACACACTCAAGCTTCAGCTGGGGTTTTGTTTGTCTTTAGATGGACAAATGGGGGAAGGAAAAGCAAGCTCACAGATAAAGACTACCAGTTAAAGTTCAGTTTACTGCATAAAATAGTAAGCAGCCTAAATAATACACATTGTAATGACATGTCCTATTTTTGCTGTATGTAGATCTGGCAAATATGAGTCATCTTTGGAGGAAATCCCAAACTGCTCTCCTAGCAGTCATATCTGCCCATAGAAAAGAAGGAACAAAGTCCATAATAAAAAAAGCCACCTTCACGTTAACACTGGTGTTGGCCAGATTTGCCAGGGAATTGCAGCTGGACAATGATGAAGCAAATGTTGATTAGGATCACAGGTTGGTCATATTTGGAATAAGAGGAACAATCTCATGTACTATCTTCACAAGTATGATCTAATAAGTAAGTTTTTGTGAGATCCCAAAACACACTTGGTGAGAAAGCAAGTCAAACCAAGACAAATAGATGCTCTCTACATAGGAAAGTAATATCACTATATTGACTTGTTCTCTATAATGTAATTCCAGGCAAATCATAGAATCATAGAATAGTTAGGGTTGGAAAGGACCTTAAGATCATCAAGTTCCAACCCCCTTGCCATGGGCAGGGACACCTTGCTCTAAACCACAGAAAACTCTGTGGTAGGACAAATCAATACAATACTGGACAATCCAAGGGGTTATCAACAGTGACAGCACCACTGAGCAGGGAGATAAACACAGGCAAGACTACAGACAAACAATATTCACCACTGGCACTTGTGAGTTATTCCCTGTGTCTCACAACAACTATTGTCTTAAATACATGCTCCTAGAGTAGAATGAATAGAACCATCTTCACCCTTATTAAAAGAGGATTTTAGCTTTCATCACTGTAAAGAAAAGTTTGAACCACAGCATTAAGCCCAAAGGCTTAAATGTCAGAAAGGAGAAAACAAAAGCAGTGAATGGTTGAATTTGTCAGTGCTGCTCACTCATCACTTCCATGCAGTGAGTGTCCTGATGGTTTGTACATGATATGGAGTAGCATGGTTTTTTATGTTATTTCCTCCCCATATTAAAAAAAAAAAAAAAAAAAGAAAAAGAGGACAGTTTGGCACCACAGCACAAACAAAACCCACGTCAAAACTAGAGAAAGTGCTGTCTTCAGTGAGCAGTTTTTAGTTTGCAAAACATCCACTGCACTCTAACTCAGAGAAGATAAACTGAGGGTATGGAAGGCTCCCCATCCCTGTGAACACCCAGAGATGACCAGAGGAGTGGGCACAATTGTGCCATTTTCCTACATGCAGCTACACAGCAAATCCCTTGGGATCTGGCCATGGGTGCTATCAGCTTCCACATCAAATGTCTCATTAAGATAAACAGAGACTGCTCATTTATCTTAAATTGTTCTGGGCTAAGACAAGCCCATAACATCTCCATATGAAAGGTTAAAGGGTTGGGGCTTTTCCTCCCTCCCAAAAGCTTTCCCAGATTGGTTATGAGGCTTCCCACAGTTTTGGCACTTGAGGTATAAAATCCTTTGGCACTGCACAAGCGATGTGGAAGTGGTGTAGGAATTACTACCAGCACAAGATTTCAGCCACATAACTGACAGGTATGGAGCAGCCTTTGGAAAGGCAGCCAGTGTCTTGATACAACTAACCCACAATGCTGCCCCTGACTACCTGAATATTTGAGCTCTCCAAACCCACATCCATAGTGCAGCATAAACCAGACCTACAGACCAAGCCAGGCTTTCTGTAAGAACCTGTTTGTTTGTTCCATCCTGCAATGTATTTTGGTTTAATAGTGTACATTAGTCAATGTAACCCTAGCAAGCTTTTCCTTTTAGTCAAGGTGCTACAAAAAAAATTCACTAAGTTACTGTATTTAACTGTTGGGGTTTTTTTTCTAGACACAAGGACATTACAGGAAAGGCAGAAGGTTAAAATCTTGTATTAGATGGAGTTGAAAATATTATGACCCTATTCAACAGCTTCCGTGATTCAAGTATAGTGTTTGCTACACATTTTTACTGTTCCCAAGCTAATCTGTACAACAAAACAAGCAAAATGCCTCTGATCTGTCTACCTGTACAGGGTCTACTCACCAACAAAGCAGCTGAACTGCCAGTTACAGATCAACTATGGGAAAGGCTCCTGGCAGAAGACCAAAATCGACTAAAAGAGTTTTCTTCCCAAATTCGGTAGCAACAAATCAGAGCTGGCTCTGAAGGTAATCACAACCAAAGCCCCAAAACAACCTCATCACCTTGGAGAAGTCATGGAAGTCCTGCCTTTTGTACTTTATCTACGAGCCTAGCACTGCTCTGCTCCTGGGAGCAGGAACACTCATCATCCAAACCCCACAACACCCAGTGCTCCAGGCTGACTGACTGTACTGGTCACCCTTCACTACCCACAGAACTGGGGTGACAGCACCTAAAAAGAAAGAAGGCAGCTGAAATACTTTAGCTAAAAGCAAGACTCATTTTGACAATAAGCAGCTCTCCCCGCCTTTAAGTTTCCAAAACTGTAAGCCCTTAACGGAAAACAAGTTTTCTATCAACTGATTGGAAAAATTAAGCAAAATATGCCCAATTATTTCAAAATTCTTCAACTTGCCTTTGATTTCCCATCAAGTCCAGCTTGGCAGTTTTACACCAGGTTTGAAAGGTTTCCACGTGTCTCCTTTTTCTTGGCATCTCCTCAGAGGGCTTTAAGCTCAGGACAACTAATACAGATTTAGGGAATGAGCTGCCAGAGACTGGAGATGTCTAGCTTAGGAATGTCTGCATCCTTGGAAGCCAGGATGCAGCACAGCCCAAAATCCAAGTTAAGAACAAACAAAGAGAAGATTTCTATTGTTTGCTTTGCTAGAGCTGCAAATGCTACATTTAATAGGAAAGAAAGGGAGATGCACATCCTCCTTGTTCTATACTGATGCCTCCATAGTGCTCTCTTCACCTGAAGGACGTCAGGATAGAAACCACATAGAGCAAAGTTTCTTTCTTACTGCGACACAGGCAAAACTCAAAAAGGAAACACTTTATTATGAAGCAGCATTGTCCAGAGTTACACATCTACCCCTCATTCTTATTTTAGAAAGTCTCCCTGGTAATTTGCTTTTGAAAAGCAAGTAATGTGTTTTGAATTATAAGAGGTTACAGGGACATTTTTGTGGTAAATTTGGACTTTCATTTGCAAAAAAAAAAACTCAGTGCTACAGAAATCCTTTCGGAAATAACGTTTTTTTATCATTGCTAAGCACTTTTCAACAAAGTTTAACAGCTACTGCTCCAAGGAGCTGCTTACATCCATCTTTAAAAGAATACTGGGGTCCTTGTGCCCCTGCAAGCAAGAGGAAAAGCAGCACGGCATCTTTCCCACATTTTAGGAAGCAAAGGAGAGTATATTCTCTGCAGTATGCAGGGACAAAATTTTTCTAAGCACGTTCACTTAGAGACTCCCAGTGCTCAGGGTCTGGGATTCTGGCATTTTCCTGGAGGCCTAAATTGTACTTACAGCTCTTTCATTCGTTCCCCTGGTCTTTAAAGTCAGGATCAAGAAGGCACAAAACTCGTATTAGGAAGTGGAAGGCACTACGTCCAACCTTGGAAGTTTATAAACCCCATGTCCAGTTGCTTTATAGACAGTGCAGGGGAAGAAAGGCCTCAAACAACAGTACCTGGACTTTTCCTTTGAAGGTGAAACTTTAGCATTCATTCTTGTAAACAAAATAACCTATTTAGTGGAAGCAGAGCAACCTGAATAAAAGCAGAAGTTTAGCTGTAAGCATCTACAAGACGTCTAACCCCATGCAAGCCTCATTGTCCTCCTGATAACCATGACGGAAAGGCCTTTACCAGAGGTTTTGCAGGCTGGCACACCAGATTTTACCACCTCAATATACCATAGAAGAGCTCTCCCTAAACAAAGCCGTGTTGTTCCTACAGTGGGAAAACAGAACTTTTTGACTGAGTTTGTTTTTCTTTGCTATTCAGAGTGAGACAGCCTTTGCTGCCATCCAGTAAGCTGTTAAAATATGGGTTCTCATTACTCCTTGGCTGTTCTGCTTCCTGGGAAGAATGATTCAGTAAATTGCTCGAGCTCCCTTCAGTTTCCCTACTGCAGGTTCATTCTAGGCACCATAAATAAAGTCCAGGACAATGCCCAGTCTGATGCTTCTAATGGAAGCCAGATATTAACCTTTTCAGAAAGTTCAGCTGGTTCCCCAAAGTGTAATTCATTTGAGGAGCTTAACATTAACAATTGTTTTATTCATGTGGTCTTTACATGCTACCCCCTTCCTCCCCACTCAGATTCTCATATCTGAGCTCTGAGAGCATGCTACGTGTTGCCCATGTACACTGCTGCCCACACACAGAACTGGTCCCCATGCAGTGTCAATGGGCTCCACACAGACCAACTGAGAACAAATCTGGCTGTAATAAACCCCAGGAATGAGGAAAATCTCATTCCAAGCAAGAGATAGAGGCCATCTGAGGAACAGTTTAAGATTTAGATTGGAAAAAAAAAAGTCTTTTCAACAGGTAGATTTATCTAATGCCCCTTTTCCTCTGAAAGACAGGACAGCCTCATGCTCAAACTGTCCTTTTAGCATTTGAAAGCACCACAATGAAAACTTACCTCCGTTTAACAGACAGAAAGAAACATCAGTACACAACAGCAAATCTAACAAAAAAGCCTTGAAAGGATCAGGAATCTTTTAGAAACTATATTCTAGAAGAACACAGTTTCTAAGATCTGGAAATAAGCGTTTGCTACTCCCTCACTGAGCACTCACAGGCAAACCTGTGCTCAGACACCTGTCATCTTCTCCCCCACCTCAGAATTTCTTCATTCCATAAAAGATTCAACCATGACCCAGGAACTGATGATGTAACAGTCAAATATCCACCCAGATCTGCATCTCCAAAAGGAATTTAAGTAAATATGACCAAAGGGGAAATGTTCAGGTAGTGTAAAAGCTTGCTCAGCCTGAAAGAAATGCAAGGGGTAGGTGAAGCAGTAGAGCAGTAAAACCACCTAAAGACACAGATTTTTGAACCCAAGTCAATACAAAGGGCTCTTGACTAAAGGAGACCACAAGACTCATTGGAAATATTAGCTAATATTTACTGTAAGACTCTGTCAAGCATCCTTTAGTTATTGAAATTCAGAAGGTGATGATAAATTACTTCAGTTAGGAGGATGCAGGTAATACAAGCCACCTCAAACGGACAGTAGTCAAACACAAGAGCAGGATTCTACTACACAGCATCACAAATCACTGCCCACTCTGAGGATCTTCAGGACTCATATTACCTCATGAGAATCTACAAAAGAATTGCAGAGAAGAGGCAAGGATGAAAGCAAAAAGGTTGCTGAGGAATTCCTAAATGACCAGCTGACTTTGTGTAGATATACTCTATGCAAACAGCATAAAAAAAATGATGCGGTGAGGAGCACCTGCTACTGAGCTAATTCACACTAGTGCTGGTTACAAAACTGATTCTGGGGGGCTTTTTCCTCACACCTGATGCCATGGAACATGAATGTCCCTTCCCAGCTTGCTGCTAGCTCACTACCTACAATTGCATTCTATTATCTATGCTCTGACAAGTACTATAAATGCAGCTCAGTGTCAGCTGGCAAGCCAGGACATCAGGCAGGTCTGGGGCACAGCATTCCCAGTATGAGGATTTAGAGCTGTAAGGTACCCTGAAAGACTAAACTCATTCATAAATCTGACCTAGTATATTATTCAACACCCATGTCTTAAAATGTACTAAACACTACCTGACCCACACTGCTATAAAAAGACTACTGTAAAATTTCTCTCTGAGAACACCAAGTATTCATAAGGCAGAGGAGGACAGATGCAAAAAAGAAGAGTCAGTGAAACTATATAAATTCAGCACACATGGAGGCAAAACAAATCCCATGCCAGGATCATCTCATTCAGTGCTTTGTGTCAGGGAATGCTGAGCCCACCTGTAGCAGCCATCGGCTCCACAAGCTGAATGTCCAGTCCCTGCAGGATCCAAACGCTGGCCTTGAACCTCCCTTTGCTACTGCTTTGGTTGGGATTTGTTTCTAAAGTGAGATCTATGGCCTTTTCCATTTACGAAGATCAAGCTGGCCCCCATCCAAGCTCATAACTCTAATTTTGATGGACTAAGGGGAATTTTCATTCCATTCATTCCTAATTCTGACACAAGACAGTTCTCTGCAAGCTGAGCAGTTCAGAAGAAGCCAAGGAGAGCTTCAGAGACTTAACTGCTGACCATCTGAGCAGTGAGGAAAGTCCTGCAACATCTGTGGTGCAGGCACTTCTCTCCAGAAGCAAGCAGACTCCTCCCAGCCCCTTTTCAATTCACTACCACATGAACAATTCAAATATTCATATCTATTTAAAATGAGGAAATTAAAATGGCTTAAAGGCATGAAAAGAATGTTTATTAAGCATGAATATTTCATTACCAAAAGCACGAATGAAACCAAGCATTCACATATTTCCTCTGCTGGGATTAAAGACACTTCACTACCTAGTGTGAAGCCAGATCTCTCCTACCACAACTTCAATCAGAAATCTGAATGTTTCAGATGGTACTTGAAAGGTAAGAAAGCTGGTGCAAAATCATTACTACAACACAGACAGCCCCCCTTTGCTCCAACACTTTAAGGAAGATTAAGTCAACATAAGAGCAGAAAGGTTCTGTACAGGTGAAGAATCTAATGCTATCAATGATCTATGTCCCTGCTGAGAAAGAATTGTTTCTAATATTTTTATGGGCCCTTGATCCTCTGAAGATGAAGATGAGAGCAAATTAAATTTCATTAAATTTCATTTCATTTTCATGCACTTTTTGCCAGGCCTCTGGAGGACAGATGAAAGGAAAATAGTCCAGTTTTCAGATCTAGAGGTGACTGAACTGAACAACAAGAGTTTGGTCTTTCAGAACTGAAAGAGTGAACATCTATCTCTTTACACAAAAAAATGCCCTATGATGTCACCTATTAAAAGGGGCTGCTAACAACTGCATTAGAGCTTCTTCTCAGCTGCTTTTGCAAGCAATTATGAAGTCTGTACATTTTCAGCACCATCTTCAGCCCTTTGTGTCCAAATCTGCCTCCAGAGGAGCATGCTGTAAACCCAAGACACTAACAGCTATTCACACCAGCCATACAAAACACAAACCAAGTCATTTCTAGGACTGAGAGGTACTACAGACAGCCCACCACATTACCTGAAAGAAAAAGATGTCTTCGAGAGCTCTAAAAGGTATAGCCAACACACAACTGTCTTAAGAAAATCCCTTCAAGATCTCTCACAACAGCATTTGAACCCAATTCCCTGTTTCAGTTTGCCACAACCTTTTTACAGAACTGCAGCCTACAACTCACCCTGCATGCACAGCAAACACTTGCCTCAGCAGCAAACCCAGAGAATTCTCAGAGAACCATATCTTCTTTATAGATTCTTAATACCCAAAATACTATTAATCATACCAATTGCTATCTTTCAAAAGTATCTGAAATAAATACAAATTTAGAACTATTACCTTAATTTAGGATAGCTTTGAAAATGCTGGGGTTTGCATTGCAAGAAATAGTTGAGAAACAGTAGAAAAAACACTTTTGCATATTTTAAACTGAATGCAGAACTGTTGTTTTATTAAGTGTTGCTTTAAGAGCTCAGAAATCACTATGTGTGCAGGGAGACAACTACAAGGACTACTACACTGTAGTTCTTCACACCCCATCCTCAGGCTCAGGTGGGCTGGCATGACTGGGACACTATCTTAGCAGCAAGAACTGGCTTCCACATGAGCTTTCATGCTGGAACTAGTTAAAAAAAAGAGCAAAACAACCCAATATTTATTTTATGATCATTACACGTTACTGGGTGGTGTCATCATCTTCCTTTCATAAATCCTTGAATTCTTTAATAACTGCAACAATGATCTATTATGTTCCCAGGAGGGGATTTGCATAATGCTTATGAAAAATGAGCAACACGCTAGAAATCAGGGAAAGATGAGTCAAGCAACACCTGCTCACAAATTAGATGGGAGAACAGAAAGACCCTGAGCATACAGCTCAGAAAGGACTGCCCTGAACACTACCCTGCTGCTGCCATACATCGTTGTCTCTTTTATTCCTGCATTTCAGTGTGGCTTTCCACTCAGAGCTCTTGCTACTGGGTTTGTCCAGCCAGGTCCCCACAACACCCCACCACCCAGCACAGAGGGGATCGTGTCTTACTCTCCTGTAAAGCATTCAAGACCTTGCAAGGAGAAGCTAGGCTGAAGTGATTCCCTTTCCACAAGCACCTATTCGCTCCACCTACTGTGGAATACTAACAGTCAGGTTAAGTCAAAACCACCCACTGAAATGAAAGTGTTTTAACAAGTCCTGAGCAGGATGTTCTCCCTTAGAACAGGCAAGTAACACTCAGAGTACAGCCAAATACTAACCCTTGATTGCCAGGAGGGACCCGAGGGCTGTCTGACTTTAAAAAGATTCCCTGTTTTAAGGAGTCTTTCAGCTAATCTTAGGTCCTCTGATAGGAACTGAAATGCCAACTGCTACTGAGGTAATTAACCTGCCCACAAAGCTCAGCAGGGCTCTGATTAAACAGAAGGCCAGACTGTGCCAAGGTGCAAACTGCTCAGATGCAGCTGCTTATAATAATTCATCCTTATGAGCACTTAGGGAACAATTCTCTGTTAAAGCTTTGGGGTGCTCTATAAAGAATGAAGCTCCTGAGTCCACACCAACTGTTCCAATAGTCCTGACTCTTTCTTTTCTTTTAATTATTTTTATGACTAAGAATCACAACCAGTCACTGGTACAAGGCCCACTCAGAACTAAGGAATCAAGGAGCAGGTGACTTTAATTTACAATTAACACATAACATGCAGTGACTGCCTGAGTGTCCACATGAAACAGCCAGTTTGTTAAGTAGTTGTAAGGCATGGCTATAAAAAAATACATACTAACACTGTGATATCCTTGCTGAATCACTACATAAACCTACAAACAACAGGGCATGAAGCATAGGGACTGGAAATTAAGGTAGTAAATGCACACTGCATCCATCCACCTACCTAGGGAGGTACTCGCACCAACAAACCAGCCACACTGATCCAGCCCAGGTCAACACCACTACATTAAATATTACAGTAATGAAAAGTGCAACTTCACCATTTCTTTTTCCTACTAAAGACATCCTCGGGGAAATACCCTTGCATGCACCAAAGCTGGTATGATTTCAATTCCACCCACATCTAGGCTCACTTGGGAACTAAATCCAGCACAACCCATCTTGGGTCAAGCAGTGACCCTGAACAAAAATAGCTCTGGCAGAAAGCTGGATTTATGGAATAGGGTGGAGCCCATCCAAACCTGCCACTTGGAGTTAATGACGGAGAAGCAACAATTTCTTCATTCTGTTTGGCACATGGCGAGCACAAAGGCAACTCGTGCCATCTACACAACATGACAAAACACAACGTGAGATAACTAACCCTTGAACAGGTCAGAGCCTCAGCTGTAATTTGTGTCTGTGTCAGCAGCAAGTTAATTACCACCTCCAAAGCAGTAAAAACAAGAGGAGCAAATGTTGCTGGAGCACTGTGCTAACCCCAGAGCAAAGCTGGGTCAGCAGGCCAGGGCCTTAGTGCTACTGGCAGTGTCAAACAGGGCTGAGCAGGGTTCAGCAAATTTACAGAAAAGCCACACTTTTAACAAATTCAGCTGAGTTCTCCCAAACGTCCCACTGCAGACAAGGCCAGGGATGGGAGCACTAGGGCTAGAAAAATGAACAGGATTAATTTTCTTTAACACAAGATCATTCTGCTCACAGCACAGAAACAAGACAACCTTGAAGGGCAGAACTCTCTCTGTGAGCTGCAGGTTACAGCCGAAGCAGCACAGATGTCTGGTACAAAAGAAAGTGGAGTTCAAATTGGTATCACAAGGAAAAGCCTGGGTTTGGTACCAGTGTCCACGGTATTGGAGTCAAAGGTGTGCTAGATGCAGCAGGAACATCCAGACATCCTCAGGCACGACCAGCATGCAATGAGATGAGAAAGAAGAAATTAATCAAACAACATAACAGTTGTTAAGGATCCAGAATTGCTGCTTTTCATCCTCTGTTTTTTAAGGATCTACAATTGATGTTCTACTGATCAGCAAAGTCTACCAGTGCAATTATATTCCTAAATACAACCAACACGCCACCTTGATTTTTAAGGTATCTAATAATGCTTTTCCAAAGCTTTAGGTTTCTAGTACACATTAACCAAAGAATAAAACTCCAAGAACAAACTACTACATGCAGGCTTCCTCCCAATTACACTGACTTTGTTTGTGATCCTTCTGTAATACAATGAGAGTGTCACGGTGTGCATAAAAAAAACACCTTTAAGCTTTCAGAGGCACTGCAAGATTTGCTTAAATTTACTTAATTTACTTCCTCATGTTCAAAGCTCAACAGTTCACGTTATGTTTTCCTCTGTATTTAAACACAAATGCCCTCCCTACCCACAGATAAATCCAAACCATGGAAGAAAAATAGTATTAAACACACTGGTTACTGTTATAACGCTTGCTGCAGGATCCCAGCCCTGACCTTGCAGCACCACAGAACACGGGTACACTCCAATAGCCACTTCTGTAGCACAGAACTTCCCGAGCACTCAGTGGCCGATACAGCCAAACCCTCAAAATCTACAGATTTCATCCAGGGGAGACGTCGTAATTACCTGAAAAAGCTCAGTTTTCCCTGTCCTCAATAGCTTCCTACCAGCTGAGGAAGCTTATCCCACTGCTGCTCCCTTGGCTATGGCCAGAGGTGCGTCCAACAACTGCACAGCTCTGACAAGTTACTGATTTCAACCATCTCCGCAACAGAAGCTGCAGGAGAGGAACAGTCAGCAAAGCCTACGCAAAGCTGGGGACACACACACAGGACACAGCCAACACGTCGCGTTTCGATCCCGGAGGCTTCCTCTTGGTGATTATCAAATCCTTGCACAGGCAGGGGCATAAGAGTTTATCGGGAAGAGCTCCCATGAATCTTTTATAACGGAAAGTGAAAGGCAGCCGCAGAGTGAGGGTCCCCACCGGCTGTGCTCCCATCAGTGCTGCTCAGGATTTAGTTGTACTTCACAGAGGATGAGAGCGCGGATCCTCCCGCAGCCCACCGCTGGGAGGGAAATCAAACCATAAAGATCACAGACGTTAACGCAGCGCCCGGGCACGGCGGCCACGCTCCTGCGGGCTGCAGCAGCCTTGGACCTGGGCACTTTTACTGCCCTTCTCTCCTGCCTTCACCTCGCCCGCGCGGCAGCACAGCAGGCATCTGCCAGAGGTGTGCGAGAGGGAGCCGGAGCAGGGCCGAGGAGCGGGAGAACAGGCGGGTTTTCCGCGGGGGTGACAGGAGGCCGGCACAGAGCGCAGGGCAGGGCTGTGCGCTCCCCACCGCTCCCGCACACCCACCTGTCCCTCCGAGTTGGCTCAGTTTGGCGGAAGACCCCTGGTCTGTGCCAGGCTGGCTCCTCTGTGCTGCTCCCTCACCTCACAGCCCGGCCGCCTCAGGTCGCTAAACCGGCACCCCGCGCCCCCCAGCCGGCGACCAAAGGCGTGTGGAGAACGGGGTAGACGAGACCCCCCAAGCCCTCACCCCCCTGAGGCGGCAAAAGGAACGGGGGAAGGAGGGACGGGGCGGGGGTTCCACCGCCCTCTCCGCCTCTGGCACCGACCCGTCCCCGCCGCACCCCGCGCCCCGAGCACGCACCGCAGGCGGAGGTTCGCCATGAACTCGGGCATGGTGACGGCATCCATGAGGACGAAGTCGGCTTTGCCGAACTCCAGGCTCTCCTGCTCCGCCATGGCGACGGTGCCGCTCGAGATCGCGCCCTCGAGGAGTGGAGCGGGGGGGGGGGGCCTCGAGCCCGCCGGCCCCGCCTTAACTCAGGTGAGGCGGGGCCGGCGGGCACTGAGCGGGCACCGGGGGCGCCCCCTGGCGGCCTGCCGAGAACGCACAGGTCGCCCTGCCCCGCCCCTCGCCGAGCGCGAAGGGAGGGAGCGAGAGAGCCACCTGCTGGAGAGAGGCTCACACTGCGCCCGTCAGTACTGGGGGGTCACAGCAGGGTGCTGCGCCAAAGGGGACCCCCCCCACCCCATGTCTGCATCCAGGCACCCCCACAGAAACACCCTGAGAATGGGCCTGAACCCCGAGACTCTCCACTGTAGGGCGGCAGGTCCTGCACCGGGGGGACCCCCCCAGCCACCACAGGACCCCACCATGCAGTGTCAGATCCTGCACCCAGCACCCTTGGGTGCCCTCCCAGACCCTGCTCATTCTGTCTCTTAAACAATCCCCAGAAACCCTCAAATCAATGCGGAATAAAAACAGGCAAAAAACCCTGTAGGTGCCCTGAGCCCTGGTTCCCTCACCTTGGTCTAATCAGATTAATTAGGGCAAGGAAGGCTGGCGGCTCTGGGAGCAGGTCCAGCCTCACCAGCAAGAAGCTCTGTGGGGAAGAATGGCTGGTTGGGAGCAGGAGCTAGGGGTGTGGGTGTGAGATGGCGGAACCATCCCCTTCCTTGTCCCAGTCTCCATCCCTACAGCTGGGGGGATCCCGAGGGGCTGCAGCCCACAGGTGGAAGCACTGAACCCCCCTGGATATAGGCAGTGGTTCCCAGCTCTCTACCTGCTCCTGAGAAACACGGGGCTGGGGCAGGTTTTGGAGGTGAGCTGGGAGGAAAAATATTCCCCCCAAGTACTCTGAGTCTCCCTATTTGTGCTTTACTTTCTCTGTTGCGGGGTTGTGTTCTGGTCTTGCTTCATACAACGTGCTGAATATTAATTTGTGTTAGTGCAAGTGCCTCATTTGCATGATGCTCATTAAATGCACTGGGAAATCCAGGCCGAGGTGGAGGTGCTCGAGGTGAAGGCAGTGCTCTGCTCTCCTCTTCCTCAGCAGGGCCACAGTGAGTGTGGGCAGCAGCGATGGAGCCTCAGCTCCTTGTCTTCCCGAGGAAGAAGGCAGCAGTTGGGTGTGCCTGGCAAATCCTCCTCTGCCTCCATCCCCGCAGGCAGAAGAAGAAGATTGCTTATTCCACCTATACCTACAAGCTCCTAAATCAGGTCCATTCTCATTGGGCTTGGGTGCAACCGCTGCTTTCCAAGCCTGGATGCCTGTGTGTTAGCTGAGTCTGGAACGTTTTGACTGAACAGTTGTGGTGGACGGGGCTGGGGGAGCCCTGCCTGGCCCCTGCCTGCAGCCACGCTGCCAGTGCCCGGCTGCGCTGATGCTCTCTGGTTGCTCTCCCCACAGACACGGTCCCCCGGAGCCTCCTGCCTGGCGGCTGCTGCCCTCGCCAGCCCGGGGCGCTGGAGGCCGCCCGCTTGTCCCGCTGCGGCAGGAGGCGTCACCTCAGCCACGGAGAGGCTCTGCTGGCCATGGAGCTGGTTCTGCTGCGGGAGCTCTGCAAGCTTCCTGCAGGATCCTCGAGCTGTGAGCTGCTGCTGAGGGAGGGGACGGTCTTGAGAGAGTATTTTAATGTGGTTTTGATAAATAAAGTATTTATTAGCATTGTTTAATGAAGACTCTCACCTGGGCTGGCAGCTGCTGGGCTGGGACCACCATGGAGCTGGTCCATGTGTGCCCCAGGAAGGGGACAGGAGGGAAGGTGCTCACACATGTGCCTTGATGAGTGTTTGCAGAGCAGCCTGCAAGTGGCTGAATGGTCCCTGGAGATCTGCAGGATGCTGCCTGGCCAGAGGAACCTCTTTTCTCTGCCAGCCCAGGCTGCCCAGGGCCTGCCGGGCACCGCTGTGCACCAGATTTCGCTAAGAAAGGGGAGAGGAGGAAAGATGGTCCTTACTCCAAATCCTGCAAAAACGTCAAGCTTGGAGAGCAGCAGCATCCTCTGGTGATGCTGTGTTAGGTTGTGGCACTGAGTGATTTGAGTCCAGGCCATGGAACCTCTTCACTGCAGCACTGCTGTCTAACTTCTTTAATGCCCCTAGTAATTGTGTAGATGATCTCTCCAGCCTAGAAGTAAAACTGAGCCTAGATCAATGGCCAGCTCTCTAAAGGAAAGCAGCTGGAGCAGAGGAATCACCAGGGAGGTTCCTGGAGAGCAGGCGCAGGGCAAGTCAGGAAAGCAGATGTTATCAGTGCTGCTTTCTCTTATCTGAAAACCTATAGTCATTCACACTGATGCAGCTGTGTTGACCCCCGATGCAGACTCAGCTACAAGGTGCTGACGCCAATGCAGCCTCAGTCCCACCTGAGTGGACCCTCAGCTCTCTAGGATCCGTGCCTCAGTCCCTTTATTTTGTTCTTTTTTCCCCTTTGTTTTGGCCTTGCAGTCCCCTGGGTTTAGAATCGAGAGTTCTTGTGTTAGAAATAGGGACCCGAAGCACAGGGAGAATTAAGTGACTTTCCAGAAACCTGTCCTGGGTGGTCTGGTTTGGGAGAAGAGGGAAATGTGTGACGCTGACCCTGTGGCAGCAGCAATTCCTCATGCATGGGCAGCTCCTGACACAGGTTCACCCCCAGACTGGGCATGATCCCCCTGCACCAGACCCCAGCAGCCACACAGAAAAGTCCCTACTGTTGGTGGTTCTGCTCTTGCACTCCGTTCTCAAGTGCAACCTCCTCCTCCAATGGGAAAGCAGCTGGATGTACAGCCTTGATTCAAAAACTGAAAGCAATGAAGTGCCCTGTTGAGGCTGCACTCGCCATGTGGACACCTTCTGAAAGTCCTCTCCTCTGTTGTCCCAAACAGCAGCTTTGGCAGAAGCAGGAAGATGAACCCCAAGTAACTGGGCCTGAAAGGGCTTTTCAGGATGGGCTTTTTAAGTTATGCTGCTGACAGAAGCCAGACAGACTGAAGAATTTAAGGGGTTAAACATGAGGTGCCTTTTTCAGTCTGCAGATGCAAAATTAGCAGCACAAGACTGCTCTCCTTCAAGAGTTCTGAGACCTCAGTTTTCTCAGTTTGCTACTCTAAAGAAAGGGCTTGTGCCATTTGAGTTGCCTTTGCTCAGGATCAAAATTGCCTTTCCAAAACCAAGATCTGAAACCAGCCCACGTCTCATCTGCAAAACACAGCTGTGGGTTTTACAGCTCTGGCTGGACTCTTACAAGTAGATGATCCTAAATTAGGCAGCAAACAGCTTTTGATAAACTAGCAGTGGGGCTGCTTCACACTCGAGCGTAGTGCGGTGGTAAGGATAGGCAAAAGCCATTACAAGTTGGTGTTTCTTGTCCCATGTGTCAGGAGCATGATCCCTGCCACTGGCTGCTGCAAGCTGAGAAACTGCAAATGGGCTTTGAAGCCTGTGCCTGGGCAGGAAACCTGTCAGAGAGCCAAAGCTTTTAGATGTTTGGCTGTGTTCAGCCTAACCACAGAAATGAAGTGGGACAGGACTGGGGCTCCAAGAGCTGGAGTGAGCTGTGTGAGACGTGTCAGCCATGTGCCTGCTCCAGGTACTGGCAAAGAGCTGTGTCATGGCCAGCTGGTAGCTGGGGACAGCAGAAGGGATGTGGCTGCATGCCACTCTGCCCATGCCACAGAGCATTCAAGTGCCGCCAGGACGTTGGCCTTACAGTCCACCCAGGTGGGTCTGGACACACTAAAATCACATCTCTGGAGCACACCAGAGACTAGGCACAGGCTGCCCTGAGAGCTGGCTTCTCCATGAGATGGAAGGGTGGAATTGAGAACAAAACAGATAGATACAGACATTGCTCATAAGGATGTTCTCTGATGCCTTAACTAATCATCTGCCTTTAAAGCACAAGTTTTCTTTTTGGTAAATTATATTGATACTTCATTTCTTCTTTTTTAGCTTCCTCTGATAGTTCTTCTATTTTATTCCTCAAGTCACTTTCCCCCTTTCTACAATTTCACTGCTGGTAAAGGGCCCCCACGGGCCTCTGCAGCATCAACCATTTGTGAATGGACGCTGTTCCCTCTTCTCTATTTTTCCAGAAAGGGAAGTAGGAAAAAGCCCTCCACATCCCATCAAAATTTCCAATCTATCCCATGCACAGCAGTGTTATGGTCTCTAGCCAGCAAGGAGGATGGGAAGCTGTAAACAAAACTAAATATTGAGTTCCCAGCCTTTGTGTAATTATACAAAGTGGATGCTGTGTATATGGAGTTTTCCAGGAAACATTATAAAGACAGAAATGAGACTTCCCAAGCCTCTAATGTGACTGATGCACAAATAACTAGCCTTTTGTACTGGGAGAACATCACTGAGATCCCTTGCAGGACATCCTATAGAACAAAGCAGATAAAGGAGCCTTTGCTTCTATTAAGGTCAAATCTTTCCCAAACGTCTTCCTGAGAATACTCTTGAGGATGTTTTTCTTTCCGGGAGGAGATGGTGGAAGAGTCGGAGGACTCAGAGGCAGCATGTTATGGGACTGCCTTGTCTCTCAGCAGCGCCCAACATGTTTTCTCCTTCCTGGAGAGGAAGGAACCTGCCCTGGGGCAAAAGCCTCACTATGAGCCACTTTGTACCTACATATATGCTTGTGATTCCCCAAGCTGACAAGAGATGGGAATCCAGCCCAAACCACCACACTCATGCAAAGAGAAGAGAAACCTCTTGAGGTGTCCACCAGTTCTAACTGCAGCTGATTTTCCAGCAGCCTGGATGCAAACATCATCCCTCCTTACCTGGAGATGCAGTGTGAGCCTGAACAACCAGCCCCTACAAGCACAAAAGTGATGGAAATCCAGGCTGACGACTGAAATCCCAACCTCACACAGTGTTGGGAGGGTCAGTTGTGCTGTTACCCCGTTGTATGACATCCAAATAGTTTTCATTAAAACAAGTAGAGAAGCAGAGGAAACAGGACTGGAGGTGTGCCCCATGCCTTAATGGATTGTCTCATCACCCTGTCCCAACACAGGACAAGTGTGACCTGTGATGGATGTTTGTCTCATCTGTTTTTTCTTCCTCCTGAAACTTTCACTAATGGAGACTTCCCATCAGACAATCTGGTCTGGCGCATTGCTGTATTTACATGTAGCCAGTTCCCAAATATCTAACTAAAGCTCTCTTACCGCAGCTTCACCCCATGATTTCTCATCCTTTCCAGGCAGACACAGAGGAGAGTTGATTCACTTCTTCTTATGGCAGCCTTTTATTTATTGGAGGGTGGTTATCACAGCAGTGCAGGAAGCGCAGCTGCTGAAGGAGAGTCTGGAGGTCAGTTAATTCACAGCTGGCTTGTCTTCCCCCAGGCTCTGCTCCTCTGCACTTAACACATCAATTCGGTCGTTCTTCCCTCATAGATCACAGTTCCTACATTTCCACTAATCCCTGCTGCTAACAGAAAAGTAAGGTTTTTCAAGACCAGTCATAGAAAGGAAGGAACAAGCCCCCACTCCTTAAAGGTGAGGAGACCCTATAGGGTGATCTGCCAAGGGACTGCAAACTGCATGGCATCAACATGACTGAGGGTGTCAATCACCCATTCACCATCAAATGCTCTAGCAAAAGGGCTCCTGAGAGCATGAACCTCCCCAGTCAGTCCCTACAAAACGTGTTGCAACTCCCAACTGCTGCAAGCCCAGCAGCCACCAGCCTGCAGCCACCCTGGCTGTGAGAGAATGGTCCCAGACATGAGTCAGACAGGAGCAAGGCCAGCAGAGCCTGTCAGCAGTGACCTCTCATCCCCCCGTGCTCCAGTTCCTGGGAAAGCTATGAATGGCCGTGGGGAAGAACCCCACCCAAAATCAAGGGCTAGAGCTGGGTGTAGCTTAGCAGAGATCCACAAGAATTACAGCAGCCAAGGAGAGCTCCTGGATGCCACCTCAGCGGTGTCCAGCTCTGTTGGCATGGAAGAGTTTTCCCTGGGCCTTGGAGCGCAGGACTTGTCTGGCTCAACTTCAGTGAACCTGTGCTGAGCTCAGGGAAGAGTTCTGTGGGTTTAAACAAGTGAAATGATCGAGTGCATGCTGTTAGTCTGGGTGAGAGCGAGCCCCTTTCACACGAGAGCTGGGCTCAGGTGCTCCAGGCCCACCAGCCATTTCCTTCATGTCTCTGTGCACACAAGGCAGCCAGAGCTTCGTGTCAAGGACATAAAGGGTGTAATGAAAAGGATGCAAGGATGCTGTTTGATCTAGTCAAGAACCCAAAGGCCAAATGGAAAGCAAAAGAGAAAAGAGATGTTGAACTGCACTCAGTTCATTTCATGCCAGCACATTTCTCCAGGTCCCTCTGGATGGCAGCACGACCCTCTGGTGAATGAGCTACATGACTGATTTTGTGTGGTTGGTAAACACTGTGCCCCATCATCCAGAACATTAATGAAGGGTGTTTGTTTTTCCCTGCAGGAAGCTCTAGGGAACAGCAGGAGCTCCTGTTTATGTGAGTAGGAGTCAAGAAGAGGGTACATGTTTGCCATGCTCCAAAACCAGCCACAACCACCTGAGTGCCACTGAATGAGTCCTACCAATTCCTCAGCCAGTGACTCCTACAGTCTAACACTGCTCTTGTTCCTGCTACAGGCATCTGCTTCCCAGTGTCCCCATCCCTCTGGATTGTCTTCTACTCAGGGACCTGGCACTATGCAGATGTTGTCTTTACACTGCCCACCATGTGGAACTGTGTTCAACCACAGTAAATGGGAAAGTATTTATCCTTCCTTGGTAAGAAAAGTGGGAAAAACAAAACATACCTGATGTTTTGGGGATGCTGCACTCCCCCTGCCTGGGGTGTTCCTAGTTAACAGCTTCTTTGTGAGCACGACCATCAGAACTGGCAAGCAGCGAGGGGAACTGCAGCTCCAGCTCCAACACCCTGTGCCGGTGCCAAGAGCCTGCACCTTGCCAAGTGTTTACAGTAACCCTTGGCAGGTACCCAAGGGCTTCAACAAAGACATCTGCTAACCCACAGAAATGAGCTTTCAGGGAAGAGAAGCTGGAAGGTTTCAGGAAAGCCTCTGCGCGCTGCAAACTTGCCTATCCCAGCCAGGGAAGCACACCTGAGGCTCTCAACGCTGGGATTTGTCTCAGACAAGAGTTCCCAGTAGGTTTCCTCACTTGGATCAGTTATTCTGCAACACCTGTGGCTTCTGTCCTTGTTTCTGCAGCCTCCTCGCTGTGCCGGGATCAGAGGTGATCCTCGTGAGTTGTCCACGTGGGACAGCAATTGAGCCCGGCCTCAACGCATGAGCAGAGCTGCTTCCCCCTGGCACGTCTGTCCCCTCCATCACAAGGCTGCAGGAACATGGGGCAAGGAATGTTGGTACTGGCAAGAACCCGGCTGCAGAGAAGAGCCTCGTCCTGCTGCTGTGGGCCTCAGTGGCACTATTTGACCCATAGATATGCTCTGAGGTATATGAGGTTTAGCAGGCTGAGGTGTATGAATTTTAGCAAGCTGAGGTGTCCTTGCATCCCTATGCCTCAACACACTAAACCAGGAAGGTGCATCCGCTCTGCTGCCATCCAAACTGTCTCTTTGGAAACGTAAATCAATACTTTTTATGGCTCCAAGAGAAATAAGCTGATTTCCCAGGAAATGTGCTCAAAATCTCAAGACAGAACAAGTTGAAGTGTTTCCCCTCTCAAAGCCTGCAGCCTGTCTTCCTGCACAGGGCTTTAGAGGTCCCATCTCCTGTGGCAGGGATCCTGCTTGAACACAGCCTCCTTGGAGAGCAGATAAAGCCTTTCCTTCTGAACCCCGGCTGGCTTTTGCACAGCATCTCTCCCTCTCCTGGAGAGGGGCTCCTTTCAGTTTCAGGGCTGGGAAATCACATGCTTGATGGCTTCAACCTGCTGTAATAGTTTTGGGAAGAGACCTGAGCGCTGGTTGGGTTTGCTTGTTTTCCAGCACAAGCAGAGGCAGGAGAGGGGCAGGTGGTGGGGCTGTGACCAGCCTGGGCTCCCCTCCTGCACCCCAGCACAGCCAGGGATCTTTGGAGTTTCCAAAGCAGCCTGTGCAGCCCACTGGTGACCCAGGCAGGGGAGCACTGCTTTCTGCTTGAAGGATGGGGAAGAACTGGTGTAGCTCCGGGAGACGCAGCCCTGGCCTGGCTGGCAGCACAAGCTCCTTTATCGAAGAATGAGTGTCCTGTGGCTAGGAGGGGACAAAAGATGCTTTATATTCACCTCAGACCTGATTTTCTTAAGGAAGACATTGGTGACTTTTAAAGTTGTGCATTTGCATTACAAAAGAACCACCTATTTCTTATCTTCATGGGGTAGAAGCTGCTTTCTAATACAGCACTTGCTGCTCTTATCTGTAATAATTCTTTGATCAGTAAGACATGTCTGAGCCTGCACACCTGGAGAACAGAATCAGGCTCCCATCCAAAATTGGCAACGTAACAGCTTTTCTCCGTGATGTCTGTTGCAAAAGCATCTTGGGATCCCATCGATGAATAAGTCTCTTTCCACATCTGGTGTTACAAGACCTGAAACAGTTTGTCTCTGAGTCAAACCATGTACAGCATAATAGGACACAAGGCAAGGATAGGATATTACAGTTTTACCTTTTGCTGCAATTCCATATTGTGACAAGAGCCATTGATTTTAATGTAGGAATTACAGGAGATGGTCAAGCCTGCAGCTTGTACACATCCCAAAATCAGAGACTGCTTTTAATAATCTTGGCTTTATCTTTCCAGTGCTCATTTCCTCTTTTCATACACTACCTCCGGTGCCTCTGCAGAAGAATACAACAAAGATTCAGCTTCACAAAGTCATTTGGTGAAGTGCTGAAATCCTCAGCTGACCCCCCCAGCAGAGGCAAATAGCAGTGGTTACCTGCTACTCCTACCCATAAATGAGCAACAGCCTGGCTCCCTGCACTCCGGCATTCGTGGAGCTCCCTCCCAGCAGCACACATGGCTGTTCAGCTGCTGACATGTGTTTCCTGATGATAGACCGGAGCCAAAAGCAAACCTTGTTCAGAAAGACAAGCAATTGGATCATATCTTGGCAAAGATAAAGAGGAAGCTATACAGAAGCGTATTCCCTGCAGAGGCCAAACTCCGATTCATTGGAACTGCTCCTTATTCAAAGAGCTGATGAAAAGCTTCTGAACACCATTGAGGTTGGTTCTTATTTTTTACTGGCACAAGCCAGGAAGACACCAGTCAGTTGAAAGGAATTTCATCAACATTGTGTAACCGGGAGCAGAATCCCAACCATTCTACAAAGGCCTAAGTTTGTTCTCATGTCTCCCACCCCAGTGAGGTAACAAGCCCTCAAACCCAGCCTGTTTCCAGCATAAGGACTCATTTCTGTGGAGCTCTTCTGCATAGTCTCTTAGCACCAGAGAAACAACCATGTGCCAACATTATACAAATAAGGGCTTTTCACAGCCTGGGTTGGGTTCGAAGGGACCTTAAAGCTCCTCCAGCTCCAACCCCTGCCACGGGCAGGGACCCCTTCCACTGGAGCAGCTTGCTCCAAGCCCCTGTGTCCAACCTGGCCTTGAACACTGCCAGGGATGGGGCAGCCACAGCTTCTCTGGGCAAATCTGGGGCTTCCCTCCTTACAGAGGTAGGGCTGCAGCACTGCTTTGCTAACCTTGATCAAGTTCAAGTCTGGCTGTGGTAAAGGTTGTGCTTAAGGTTAGCTTATGAAAGAAGATAGGATAAGGTGATCCATTAATTTTTAAATCTACCCATCTAGGTGTCTTCATCTCTTTCTCAATAAGAAAGGGATATTATAAACCTATTGCCATTGAGCTCTATACTGATGTATTTGTAAAGAATATTTATGAAATATCAGCACCTAAGCACTTCTGCCAGTGACCCTAGAAAGACAGATCCCTGTTTCTGGTGTATTCATATACACAACATCTAAAGAATGAGAGAAAAGCAGTATCATCTGGTTTACATGGGACTGAAACCAAGGAGCTAAGAAATTTGTCAAGGATCATAAATCAGTAGCAGAATTGAAAATTAAAGCAAACTACCTTAAGCACTTCTTTTGGCTTGCGCAGGAAAATGTTCTGAGATCTGTTGATAAGGCCCATACAAAACACTGTTATTCCTAAGGCAACATCTTTATCTATGTGATACCCACAAGAGCTTGAAGAAGGGAGCTTTTCCATACTAAGTGCAATCATTCTGGGTGCAGTTCTACTCCTGTTTAGAGCAATTCACACCAACTCACAGGCTGCAGCACGAGTCTGTCCCATAGAAGTTCCTTGCCTTGTGTTTAATCAAAGACAGCTCAAGGGTTAAGGCCCAGAGCACACAAGTTACAAAGCATGCTGTGTCTCATGTGTGGGAGTAAATGTCATATCCCGCTGCACAGGGTATTTATAGAACAGCACTATTTGGGAAGTGAAACTTTTTAATGGTGAAATTTTCAACCAGTTGCTTCAGGTTTAAGTTCTGAAGAATGAAACAGCAGACAACCCTGTGCTACGCTTTCTGGCTCTAGTTGGCTCTGAACCTTACAAGGAAACAAGCAGCATCTGAGCCTAGTTACCTCAGGTTTAAAAGCTCCGGAGTCCACGCTCAGGGAGTGTTTCTGCAGCTGACACATCAGTTCTGTGCCCCCATCAGACGACAGGCACTGCTTTGTCACTGTTACCCACACTACCTGCTGGGGGAGCCATTCCCGTGCATGAGGCACACCACGGTCCCCAAAGGGTCACCCTCTGGCAGGCGTGCAGCTCCCAGCAATCTGGCTGGCTGAGCACCCCCAAACCACTGCACACAGATTCTCCAGTGCTGCTGTCCACGGCCAGACACTAAACTTCATCACAAACTGAAGGTGACCCTCTTTTCGTGGGGAGACCTTGACCTTCTTCCCTGTGAGGGTGCTGAGGCGCTGGCACAGGGTGCCCAGGAAAGCTGTGGCTGCCCCATCCGTGGCAGTGCTCAAGGCCAGGTTGGACACAGGGGCTTGGAGCAAGCTGCTCCAGTGGAGGGGGTCCCTGCCCATGGTATGGGGTTGGAACTGAAGGAGCTTTAAGGTCCCTTCCAACCCAAAGCAGTCTATGATTCTGTGACCCAAGAGCAGCAGCTCTGGGAAAGCCAGCAGTGACACAAGGCACCAGTGGCTCCCACGCCTCCCATGCTGCAGCTCAGCAGGGCACACGAGGCTGCATCTAGGTTTCTAGAAGAGGGATTTAGATGTAAGAGCACAGACTGGAGCTGCACAAAACCAGGGGTGGAAGGCGGAGGTAAAGTGGTCCAAATTCTCCTTTATTAAAACAGCATCATACCATCACAGGGGCTGAAGCTGAGTTGGTGGGATGAGGCTGAAGATCAGCCAGGGTGCTACAAGCCATTCCCATCTCAAAGTCCAACATAAAGCTCACACTGCCAAGAGTCCACCTGGTTTAAGTTCTTATAAAACTCCCTACTTGTAACACTCTGCTCTTGGTTCACACACACAGAGCGAGGACCAAACATGGAATAACAGATGGGAAACACCAAGTTAAAAGCTTGTCTTGATCAGTGGTCCCAGAGCAGATCACTGGGATCAAGATAGGCAGGAATAAAAGGTCTTTTGTGAAACTGTGCTCTCTGAGCTGCAACCATAATCACAGCACATATGCCAAGAAGTAGGTCCTGACGTTACTGCGTCACACAAAGGCAGGGCTATGCATATTTTGCACCAATTATTAATACAGCTATTTGTGTTAACTCTCCAAATTGAGTAACTGAGACACCCTGTGCAACTGACATAAATAGGAACACAGTTATATTTGCATTCACTCTGTTTGTACTCACATCGATAACTACTTGTGGGTTTTCTTGCCACCAACAGAAACCATAGCTCGGCTGTACCTGCCCCTGTGACCACAGAGAAGGGGCAGAGCGGAGTCTGGGCAGCCCAGGCCTGTCCCCCAGCAGTGCCTTCCCTAGGCAGGGTGCTTCTGCTCTGCCAGGTCTGACAACATGCTCTCACCTCTCAACACGCTGTTTCTGCTGCAGAGGTATCAGAAGCACTCTGACAGATCAGTACATGCTTGTATTGTTCCCAACAAATGGACTCTTTGCATCTCTGAGCTATTACTGTACCCCAGGAACACTGCTTGCTTGCTGGAGCGCTCATCATTACATTATTTACACTTTCTGTGTGCTTTTAAGACATTCTTTGCAGCTTCAAGAGTGGCAAGC
Source organism: Neopsephotus bourkii (assembly GCF_033783945.1). NCBI lineage: Eukaryota > Metazoa > Chordata > Aves > Psittaciformes > Psittacidae > Neopsephotus > Neopsephotus bourkii. Next base: position 139,289 of record NW_026902294.1, on the reverse strand, counting down.
CTCTCTACTAGTAAGCTGAGTGACACCATTGATTCATTTCACATAACCAGAGAAGGAAAGCGGTATTCTGGATTTTAGTATCAGACTTGGGCTTGTTACAAGTTCCATGTGTGCTTCTCAAACTCAGTCCTGCACACCCCCTATCCACCCTCTTCAGACAACAGTTACAGACCACAACTTCAGTGCAAAGTGTGGCTTGTTCCAAACTCACAGAACGAGTATTAAGGTCCACTATATTTTGTCAAAAGCTCCATTTGATCTTCTTTCCACTGTGATAAAAATGTCCAGGTCACAAATACCTCTAAATGCAAAATTACAAGTGCTTCGACTACTCTGGCAGAAATAACCTAAAAAAGACTTACTCAGATTTTTAAAGGCAGAAGTGGTGTAAAATTATTTCAGCTTCTGAAGAGCACTGCCTTGTAAAGATCTCTCCAATTGTTCTTTGTCTCTACCAGCAGACACACCACACTCCTTAAGCGAGCATAAAATAGCAAGAAATGTTGAAGAAGACATGACCAGTCGTGACCACAACTCCTTCCTCACTTGAGGCTTTCCTACTGCTTGAATGCAAGGATGATGCTTTACTCAGGGGACATTAGGGATAAGGTAGATCCCAAGTTCTGTGACCTTAACACACACTGCCAAAGCTTAGGAGCACCCAGAAACACAAATCCACCCCTGAAGCTCAGCACACCCGCTCAGAGTTGACCACAGCTCAGTTCCTCCTGGAAGGACTGAAAGCTACCTGTTCATTACCAGCTACTTCCCCACAAGAGCTGACCTGATTATAGCCATCCCATTCCCAGCATTTGCTATTTCCACTTCAATCATTACCAAGCTGGTGTAACCTGCAGCACAACCTATTGGCCAGAACACACCATGTTCGACAGTGATAGATAGGGGCAAGTTCATTTAACTCTGTTTTGTACTGTAAATGGGCAACAGTGGATTATTCAGCAACACAATCCCCGTCTCTTAGGAAAAAGCTATCAGGACTGAAAAGTTCTTTCCAAACTCGTGTTGTGACTGGGGATAAAGGCTCATCCAATCTCTCACATGGACTTGGCGCACCCGAGATCAGACACAGAAATCCCTTCTTGCAGCCCTTCCCTTGGCGTTTGACTGGTAAAAGCCAGGAGGGGAAGAAAAAATAAAGCAGCCAATAGCCTCAGCTGTGTCCATCTATGAAGGGGCAGCTTACAGACAGAATGCTGCTGCAGCAGCCCCGGTCTCCTCACCCGGAGCTCCTCCAGTACCGGGACAGGCAAACCCCACCGAGTTTCCTTGGGAAAACTTGCACATCCGCTGCAGCTTCGCGCCGTGCCAACAGCCCACCAAGGCTGCCGGCAGCCCCGCCTCCCTTCCTGAAGAGACAGGGACCCGACGGCCCAGCACCGAGCGCGACTGAGGGGACAGAGAACGCCGGGGCGACCGCCAGCCGCTTAACGCACACCCGCTCGTACGCACCCCTCCGCCTTTCCTCCTCCCTCCGCACCGGTCCCAGGCGCATGCGCAGCGGAGCCCGGGGAGAAGCGGAGGGGGAGGGTGGGCGGGGCCGCTTGGCAGGAAGCCCCGCCCACTTCTGGGAAGCCCGCCCCGCCCCCTGCCCTTCCGGCCCCTCTGGGCGGTGCTTGAGCTTGCGTGAGCGGCTGGGCGTGGCGAGGCCTGGCGGGGGAGGCGGTGATTGGCTCCCGCGGCGCCTCGGGGGCGGGGCGGGCTCCGGCCACCGCCTGTCAGTGAGCGGGGGACCGCGGAGGAGGCTCGAGGCGTTGTGTGCAGCGCGTTGCGTTCGCCGGGACGTACCGGTAGGTGCGGCCGCTCGGGGGGCGGGATCCGGGGACGGGGTCCGGTGCGGGAGCCCTGGAGGACGTGTCCGGTGTGGCCAGCGCCGGGAGGAGGGTGTGAGGGAGCGCGCTGGCCGGCCCCAGCTGGTGCCTCCGCGGGAAGGGCTTTGGGTAGACCGGCCAGATTGGAGCGGCTCCTCCCGCTGGCCTGAGTCCGCGCTCCCCGTGTGCTGTGTAACAGCCCCGATGTCCCTTCTCCGCCCCGCAGCTCCGCTCCTCGGCACACAGCTCCCCGGTTCCCGGCCCCGGAGCGCTGCCGGAGCGAGAGGTGATGCCGGAGCCTTTGCCACTTCCTGCGCGGGAGAACGGGTGGGTGATCCCAGGCTGGGACCAGCTAATCACAACATACAACTAAGACGTGAGGCTCGGTGGCCGCTCGCCTCTCGCATGCAGCTGAGGCGCTCCTCTTTGACGCGATTCTGCATTCTTTTATCTGGCAAAAGGTTAAACCGCTTCTTTAGTGATTAATAAGTTGCTGCTGTGGTTGATCTCAGTTGCTTCCTGTCTCTTTTAATTGGTTGCATTAGGAACATGTGTTTGGCGCTCTGCGCATGTAAGAAGCAGCACTCTTGAAACCAGCATCCATAAACAACGGCTACATTTCTTTTTCAGCTGGCTCTCTGAACTCTTTGATGGGTAATAACTTGCGCCTTCTTTGCTGTAACATTAGTGATAAGACTAATCGAATCGGGCTTTGAAATCCATGTCTGTGGTGTGCTGCTTTATTGCATTTTAACTGAGTTAAAATTTCGTATTGGCACAGCCACCAGATTCCTTTGGAATGAGTCATTTGCTATTAACTATTAAGTTTTAACTGTGTAAGAGAGGGAATCTTTGTACAGAGTCTGTGAAGAAGGAGCAGAACAAACAAACGTGTAACAGCAAAAAACCTTAATGATTTCTGGGACCTAATTTGACATCATTGGAGTTAATGAACTTTGCTGCTGTCCTGAATCTTATTTCAGTGTTAAATTGCGAAGGTCGAGCTGAGCTTTAGTGGTAGCAGAGATGTGGTCCCTGCTGCTAAGAGGATGGAGGCATACATGACAGTTGCCTCCTTGACTTTTGAAGTTTGCTGGGAAGTGTCAGTCAAATCTGTTGGTAGAGACAGAGGGACAATGATCTGGAAGACACAAAGATTTCCAAGTTCCAGGAAGAGAGGCTGTCAGAGAGTAAATGAGTCTGGAATTGATGAACGATCTTGAGATGCTGGAGGTCAGGAGCGTGCGTGGGGGGACCAGGAGAAGGCCTGTGAGGACTAGACACGTCAGACTTCAGCCTGTGGGAAACTGGGCTTTGCTGCTCATTCCTTAGGGGCATTAGGGCCCTGATGAGTATGGCCCTTGTCTCATCTAAAAGGCAGTTCTCTTCTGCAGTTAATATGGAAGTTTGTCTTGTGGAAGTCTGCTCAGGATGGACAGTTAGAAACTACTCCAGTCAGTTCATATTTCTATAGTATAAAATCATTGCATTTGAATTCACAGGACCAACTGTAAATTAAGATTACATAGAAATACTTGTGTCTCTACTAAATTGAACTAAACTTTTGGTTTTGCCTAGTATTGCAGCCTTACTGCTTGTTGGTATTTTATAAATGTGATTGAATATTTAAAGCTGCAGAGCAGTTTGTAGCAATAACTGCTGAAAATTCAGTCATGCCAGCTTGAGCAAAATTGATTTGAATGTGTGTTTGTGATTATTGCTGGAATTTGTCTATCTAGATGCTTTATTATATATGTTTTTCTTATAATTTCATAGAACCACAGCCTGCTTTGGGTCAGAAGGGACCTTAAAGGTCCTTAAATTCCAACTCCATGCCATGAGCAGGGACCCCTTCCCCTAGAGCAGGTTTCTCCAAGCTCCTGTGTCCAATCCGGCCTTCAACACTGCCAGGGATGGGGCAGCCACAGCTTCTCTGGGCACCCTGTGCCAGCGCCTCAGCACCCTCACAAGGAAGAGTTTCTGCCTAAGAGCTCAGCTCAGTCTCCCCTCGGGCAGGTTCAAGCCATTCCCCTTGGCCTGTCCCTACAGGCCCTTGTCCCAAGCTCCTCTCCAGGTTTCCTGTAGCCCCTTTAGGCACTGGAGCTGCTCTAAGGTCTCCCCTTAAGGAGCGTTCTCTTCCCGAGGCTGAAGAAGCCCAGCTCTCTCAACCTGGCTCCATAGGGCAGGCTCATATTTAGGAAACAGCTTCATTCCACAAGTAGGTCTCAAAACTTAGGATGTCCTGAAATCTGTGTATGATCATCTAAGCCAGGCTGGAGAGCAGAGCCTCATCCAGGTGAAGTCTGTTCTGATGCTTTTTCTGTTATCCTTGTTTACAAAGCAGTTAGGAAAAATTAGCCACTTCTTTTCATGAACATGGTTTCATTGGTGTTTATGAACTCTGCGCAAATAGTATTATTCCCATCTTTGTTCAACAACATGGAGAGAGTTGTTCCAGGGCGAGTTGTTCTCCAGTTCCTACTTGAAGACATGGAGAAGTGTGTTTAGGTACTTTCAGAAATTCTGCTGATGGTTAAACCCAGTGAAATATTTTCTTCCATAGTTTGAAACTAAACCCTGCAATATACTGATGTCTGGCAGCTAAAGAGACAGTTTAAGCTCATTATCCTGGTGCTTACAGTAAGCAGTACAAATGGGGGAAACAGGATTTTGAAGTATTTACTATCAAACCACTTTAAAGACTGTGTTTACATACTTGCTATTTCTTGTAACATAACTCATGAACAGAAGGCTGATAGTGAAATTCTCCAAGCAGGCAGTTCCGTGGTGGGTGGTGGTTTAGGTAGAAGGTTTTGCTTAACCTGGTGATCTTCAGGTAAACCTCTGTGCAGCCACACTTGACAGCACACCAGGGACTGAGAGGATCCCACCAGGACTATACAGGGGCCTCTTGCATAGACAAGTGGCTAAAACTGGTTAAAGAAGAGGAGGTGAAGGCTGTGAGCATCCTGGAATAGCAACTGGTGGTCTGACTCACCAGTATTTTAATCAGTCAGGCATTCTATTTATTTTTACTTTGGAACTCATAGATACTCAAGGGAAGTCTTTTTTTTTTTTTTTTTTTTCCTCTCTTAAGCATGTTAAATTCAAATGGCATTCAGTGGTTTAAGGTAAAGGGGTGTGTTGAGTGCTACAACTGGTTTTTATTAGTCCCTTCTGACACAAACTGAAAGTTCTCCTTGCTAACAGCACCCAGCATGTTCAAATAACCACCCCAGGCCCATGCTCAATAATGTGCCTTAAACAGACATGGCTGAAAACAGAACCAGCTTCATTCCAGTTCCATCTGAAATGTGGGCAGACAGGAGAGCTCATCGATAGCATGGAGCAGAGCAGGACAGCAGCGAAGAGGCAGGGACAAGGAGAAGTGGTCTCTGGGGGCTGAAGGGGGTCTACACATACATCTGCTCCTTGGACCCCAAACCAGGTCTTTAGTTCATTTTTTAGCAAGTGTCTTTTTGTGGTGAAAGGTGTGTTTTGCCAAGCTGGGATGTCTTTGTGTGGTGGTTTTGTAGCTCATACTCCAGATAGGTTCTTTTGACTGCAGACCAGGCACTTTCTGGAATCCTTCCTGACAGTTGTTAGCACTGGGTGGTCCCCAAAAGGTGAATGTTCTTCTTGTCAGCTGACATTCCCTGTTCAGTGATGCATAAATTCCTGGCTCTTCCCAGCTGTTGCTTTGTTGTAGTGCTCCAGCAAAGCAGCATTGCTGAAATGCTACTTGTGTTGTTTTAATAAAGCAGGTAGCAGCTGCAGAAGAGAAGGCTGCCTAAGTTAATGCATTGTTCATCAAACTCTGCTCAGTAAGGAAGTGGGAAACCTCACTGAGACAACATGACTTTTTTTTGTCTTCAAACTAAATGTCAGTGTGAAACTGCTGCTGAACACTCACACTCAGACCAGGAGAAGAACTTGGCGTGCTTCATTAGCTGACTTTGGAAGTCTTATTTATATTTTAAAGCTCTTTCCCAAGTCTTTTTTAACCAAATTTATGGGCTACTCCATGCAACATTGACTGAAATTTTCCAAAAAGCCATTGGCAAAGGAGATCTGAGCCATGCAGACCAGGCAGGACGCTATATGAAAGTGTACTGCAGGGTGGTTTAGTGCTGAAGAGGTATTTGCATTCCCTTTTTCCAGCTACGAGTCTTTCTATATGCATAGTAACTTCATGAAACAAAAGAAATGATCTTTTAAGGTCCCTGCTACGCAAATAGCTTCCAGTTGAGATGGAAGAGCTCAAGAGGGTGAAGAGGGATTTGTTTAGAGAAGGGAGGGAGGAAGAGGCTTTAAAGGAGTAGAAAGCACGTGGTTATCTCTTCATTAACCAGATTTGAGTGTTTTCTGAATTCTGACTCCCTACAAGTCTCAGATAATTTTATCTAGTAGGTTAGCTTCTCACAGGCCTTGTTTGAGGGAAGAGTTGCCCCTGCCTCCACAGACAACTAAGAAGGTGCTTGGCTTTCATTCTGTAAAAACTCACTTTCTTTTTTACAACAGTGAGGACTGACATCAGTTAACCAGAGGTGAGTGTCAAACCTTTGTGAAGATAAGGAGCAAGTAGTCTTTGCTGCTGCTAGCAAAGACCCATTGTGGGTTGGGTGTGTAGTATTCACTTTTATCCACTGCGTCATTACCCATCTTCCCCTTTTCTCCTTGAAAATAATTAGCCCATACACACATCTACAGAAGGAAGAAAGTCAGGGATATTGAAATCAAGAATTACAGTTGGATCTAAGAGATGTGGATGAGGAAGAGGTTTTGAAAACCAGAGAAGCAGTTTGGGGTATGAAACATCCCCCCTCCAGCTCAAGAACTTGAAGCTATGTTGCACATACATAACTTGTGTCTGTACAGGAAGCTATGCTCGTCCTGGAGTGGTGGCAAGTAAATAGGCAGCTGAAACCGCAGCTCCAACGTGTCTTATGTCAGTAAATCCTGTTCTTAGTGGTCTTGCTGTGGAACATCAGGTACCCATTCACTGCTCCTAAGGCTCCCTTTCATCTAGAGCTTCCCTGAGGACGGCTGAACACAGAGCCTGGGCCTGAGAGACCAAGTGCCTGCATCCAGATTAATGGGGCTTACGAACACTTTGTGCCACCCCTCCAAGTGTATTGCACTGAGTCTGCCCTCGTCAGTTCTGAATACATAGCTTCAAGGGAAGTGAGGCTTCCAAACTGATCACAAGGTCCTGATCATTGCTTTTAATCTGCCAATTATACTTTGTTGTGTGTGCCATAAAAATAGCTGGGGTTTTGATTCTTCTAAGGACCTGAAAATTGTGCAGCAACAGTTAAACTGGGCTGGGCATACAGCTTCTGCGCCTACACAGCCTTGTATACCTGAGTCACACATTAAACTGTCTGAGTGCTGGTGCCTGCTCTGTTAGAGGACGTTGCTTACAATAGCTACCTCTTTTTTTTATTTCAGTCAGCAAGTGAGGTATGTGCTTTGTTGACTTTAATCTCAGTAAAGTTTCCTTGTTACTCTTCCATTTCAGAGGGTGACCAAGGACACACAGTTTTGCTTCTTCCCTTCTCCCTCTGTTGTCTTTTAACTAAGCTGAGGAGTGACTGTTAGAATTATGTGTTCTTTGGCGATGGGGATGGGTTTGTGCTGCAGACCTTGAAGGTCCTTGAAGGGGAAGGGAGGGCAAGGAGAGACAGAGTTAATGCAAATCAGGAGAGAGTGAGTATAAAAATAGCTCCCAACTTGTCAGTTTGGTCACTGGTGGCTTGGGTTAGTCATCTGGCAGGCTTTCTTTCTGCTGCTCCAAGGGATTATTTTACAGCACTGAGATTTGACATAATTTCTGTAGAGGAGAGGGAGTGGGATGGGTGTAATGAGTGGGATACTGTCATCAGCACTTCTTTTGCACAGCAGCTGTTCTCTGGAGAATGAATGTGGTCATTGTTGACTTTCGTTGTCTACCTGCCAGGTTGTTAGGTGACTCATTTATCCATCACACCAAGGTTCAGGCACTTGTCTCTCAAACAGCTCCCTTCCCATTTTCTTGGGGGTCCTTTATGGAGCACCCACTGGTTTAGTCGTTTTCCTGCCTGATCTATGTTGCCAGGAGCCTGTTGGAGTCAGTATCCTGTTGCCCCAGGCAGCTGTTCAAAGCAGAGGGGAAAAAAGGAAGAGGAAAATCCCTGGTGCAGATTTAAACTGATGAGCCTCAAAGATGTGCTCCTGTAATAGATCTGAGATCTTGGCTTTGCTGGCCTCAGTTCAAATGTCCCTGCTCCTTGCCTTACACTGTGCTTGTGGTGCTTAACACCTGTGCGTGTTTACTGAGCTTGCTGAGTTTTTGTGGGTGTTTAATGGTGGAAAAGTTCATTGTGAGATCTTGCACCTGAGCTGTGGGAGCACTGGCTCAGGGAAGTGACCTCTGCAGGTAAAGGCCAACAGAGCATATTCTGGTTTAAAAGAAAACAACGGATTTAACTTGTCTAGAGTCAGAGGTGAGGAGCTCAGGGGCTAAACCAAAGTCATACGTCCTGTGGGCTCATGTTTAGTGTGGCTGTAGGGAACTGAACTCTCCATGTTCCTGCATTTCACCCACAATATCCCACAGTATCTTACTTCCATGCTTCTTTATGCTTTTCTTTTTCCATTTCTGGCTCCCTTCCACCTTCCTCTGTGGTGCCAGTTGGCCAAGATTTGGCATGTGCAGGGACTTGTTTGGAGGTACATCTCTGCTCAATGCTCAGCAGCCCGTGCTGACTGACTCGCCAGCTGCTGCCAGGAGGAGCGATCCTCTGTTCCAGCACCAGCCCTGTCCTCCAGCCAGCACCAACTTGCATTAATCCTGTGCACTATAAGAGCTCTGCTTTTGTTGGGCTTGACCAAGGATTTCAAAAGCTATTGGCGATTAAGGGGAAGGAAGCAAAGGGAGGGAGGAGCTATGTACGGGCAGGCTGCTTGTCTAGCCTGGTTTCATTGGAAGGAGAACTGAGAAAAGGATTTGAGGGTGACTAAGTACAAGGAAGAAAGCAATGAACAGGATTTGATGGCCATTTTGTGTGATGTGAGAGCACAATGTAATTTCTCCTGGGTGCACTCTGGGAGAAAATCTTTCATGTCCTTTTTTTTCTTTATTTTTGGTGGGAATATTCTTCCTGTTCTGTGACACAGGGGTTCCCTCTTTCCTGTGGTTTCACTGTTTGTATTTAACTGAGAGAATATACCAAGAAATAAATTTTCCTTTGAAACCTGTGTGGTCTCATTTTTAGTGCTGAGAATAATGTTGATTATTCAGCTCTCCAGTGATGCAGTTGGGGATGGGCAGCTGGCAGTCTTGGGTTCTTTCTCAGCGCCATGCTCAGAGGTTGGGTAGGTTCTTGATTTGGTTTAACTTACTTAGTGATCTGATACCTTCAGCAGCCTCCTGCTTCTTGTGAACTTGAAGCTGCTTCTGCCCGTGAAGTGTCTTTGACAAGTGTTTTTCTCTGCTTTTTCTGTTCTGCTTCAGTGACTCTGAACCTAGGAAATGGCAGTGATGGGAATTACGTGCCAGGGAGCTCCTGATCCAGCCATCAAGCACAAGAAGGAGCTCATGGCTACCAAGGGGCTGAATGAGACAGTGAGTGAAAAGCAGAGCAGTGTTTGCAAAGTAGAAGAGTCAAAGAAGGTCATCTTCCACAGTCAGTGGAAAATCCTGAATGATGTAATCACCAAAGGAACAGCAAAAGAAGAAACAGGAGGAGGATGTGCATCAATTTCTATTATTGCCCAAGCAGAATGTAAGTAGGAGGGCAGTCTGCTCTTCATTGAGGAAAAGGAATGTGTAATGCAATATGAGATTTCACTCACTTTGCACTCTTGGAGAGCTGAGATGAAGTCTATTTGTAATCCCAAGTAGGGTGGAGTAGGTGACACATCCCAGTCTCTATTTAGGAAGCTCATGAAATCTCCTAATAATGTGATAGCGTCCACTTAATAAAACATAAATAACAGAGTAGTGTGAGGCCACTGCACCAAGCTACTTTGAGTATACGTCAGTGTCCTGCTGGGTCATCTGTCCTTGGCTGACTTCTGAGAGGTGTTTTAAAAAAGGGGGGGGGGAAAAGAAGAAAAACAAAACTGTCAGGTGGGAAAGAGTTGAAGGATCAGGAGATCACACTGCTGGGAAGCTAAACAGTGCTGGGGGAGGAAGGATGTAGTGTTGATGGTGTGGCATGACTCTGTGGTGATTTGTCTGGAGCACTGATTTAGCAAGTTGGTAGGATTGTTTCTTAGTGCAGTTGTTACTAGGAGACTTTGCCTGGCATTGAAGACACAATGATCCTGTTTTCTTTCACACAGGTGAAAACAGTCAGGAGTTCAGCCCCACTTTATCAGAGAGATCCTTTATTGCTCATAGTAAGCGTTACAGGTGAGAGACCTCTTAACATGAATACCCAGTTTTACTGCTGTGTTCGCTGACTGGTTTCAAATCATGCCAGCAATGTGTGCTTACAGTATGTCTTTCCAAAAGCACTTTGTTTGAATGAGCTTTTCTCTCTGAGGCTCAGGAAGAGGGTATCTTTCCTAAACACCTTCCTCAAAACCTTTTTGTGGTAGGAGAAAGCATAAGTTTAAGCACAAGCTTTGCAGTGTCTTATTGTCAATGCTTGCTGGTTTACTGGCCCTTGTAGTCTTCTACCTCTATTTCTGGGTGGTCAGATGTGTTTTGAAGTGACTGAGTGATTTTTTTTTTTTGAGGTTCATGGGCTTGAAATTGAAGGACCCAAGGGAAAATTCTCAGTCTTTAACTGAACTGTCCCGGTGCTTTTGGAACCAGGTTACACCATTGTCTTTGAGAGCTGTGGGAAACTTGGGCTGCTGCCAGAAGTAGTCCTGAGAAAAAGGAACTGCTTCTGGGGAGGGTAAATAAAAGGGGCTGAGAAAAGAACCTTTGTTTAATGACAGCATCAGAAATAGAGTTGTGAAGAGAAGCTAGAAGTGGTAAAGGGGGAGTAAAAGTTGTGATGGAAAAATGGTGGCCTGGAACTTGCATTTGTGGGAGCGAGCCACTTCTTCAGGGAGAGCTTGTGCTGTTGGGGCACATACTGGAGCTTTCTTAAGATGCTCCAGCACTCTTGAGTGGCTGACTGGGATATTAGAAGGCAAAATGTGATGTTCTAGCTCTCTATTCTTTAAATCTCAGAAGGCAGAATTGCTAATTCTTGTTCTGTGGGTCAGAGTTATTAACTGGAGGTGTACTTTCACCATCAGATCTAAGAGCCTTCATGCCTTTTGGTTTCCAGTAGCCGCTCAGACAGTCTTGATCAAATCCCTAACAATGTGGCCCATGCAAGGGAAGGAAAGATGGCACCTACCTGCTGGAGGGGGAGGCAGCGTGGGAAGACGAGAAGGAAACGTCACAAGAAAAGATCCAAGCTGAAAATACAAACAGTGGCTGCTGGCAAGCGAGGTCCCAGGACTCCAGAGCAAGAGAGCTGCACTCCAATTCCTGTCCAGGTGAGAATCCTTAAGCCTTCCTTTTGTACTGTTGAGACCCCTGCAAGTTCCTAGCAGGTCTTAGTTGAATTTTGGGTGGCTGTATTGAGGTTCCTGCTCAGCTCTGTTGTTTGGTTTTATTTTCTAGGAGGATGAATCACACCAAAATCTTCTTTACAGAAACAGTTTTTGGGTTTCAGAATTTAACAAGGACTCTATGCGCTATGATCCGTTGTCTTTTGAGAAACCTGAGAAAGTTCTGTCTACAGGCAAACTCCACGCTGCAAGGAGCCAGTACAAAGCAGAACTGCACAAGTTGATTAGCCCTATTCAGTGTCTTAATCATGTTTGGAAACGGCACTATCAGAGGGACAGTGTTCCACAGCCTGAAACACTTCATCCTTTTCCCTACAACCTAATACCCCCTCACTTCCCACATCTGGACAGTTCTCTCCATGCCATGAAATATAATGCTCTGGAGACATACTTTCATGGTGATCTCAACTATCAAGACGGTGAGCATCAACTATCTGGCCTAAACTTAGAATATAGTTTCTCCAAATGCATCAACCAGTCCATGAAAACCAGCTCAGACAAGATTTCTGTGGAGGAATACTTGGTGGATGCCTTGAAGGGGAGCGTGAGTCTTGGTGAACCACAGAATTTAGCCAGCCTAGCCAAGACGTGGAGAGGAGGTGGTCTGGACCTGAAGGAACAACTTCATGAAGCAGATGAAAATGAAGGCGTGCTACTTACTGAGGTGATCTGACCCTACACACTAGTGTGGTGGAAGGCAGAGCTTCTCCTGGGTTTCAGAAGGGAGAGAGTCTGCATCCATGTGCTAGCTTCTGTAACAATACTGAGTTTTCTGAATGGTTCTTGAGATGGTGGAGAACTGCCAGTTAAAGATGTGCTTCTGGTTTTTGAAGGATATAAAGCCCTGTCTTAGACTGGTGGCCCTAATTTGTTTGCTCATTCACAAAATATTCATGCTTGTCTATGGAAGTGTTTCTGTGCTTAGTCTTCAGAGAGGTCTTCTCTGTTTCTCTGTGAAAGAACCTGATCTATTCAGGTGAACAGGCTGCAATATTTCATTGACTATAGGTAACCTGGACTGTCACACAGACAGAAACCGGGGACATGGAGATTGTAAAGGTGTAAAAAGCATGTCTGTTGACTGTGGCAGGAAGCCAGCAACTCACCTGCTGTCCCTTTCCAAGCGCAGGGCTTGTGCCTATCACATGCATGTAAATCTTAGAGGCATTATTTATTTCTTCTGAATTCAGTTCTGTCTTGGCACCTTCAACTCCTCTTAGAGGTCTCTTTGCAATCAGTGACACCCTGTCAGTATTGTCAGTGAAGTTCAGGGTGTCACTCACACTGAGACCTAAGGCATGATCTCAGTCTACTGGCTATAAAAAAGGTTTAGCTCACACACAGATGTGTACGTTTAGTCAATCTTGTTTTGCTCATTGGATTTAGCTTTGTAGTTATGTCCTGCATGTGAAGGGAATAGTTTGGCCCTTCAAAGCTGTCCAGATACTGGTGGGCTTTCTTTACATTAATGGTGTGGACTCATTTAAATCAGACAGCCCACAGAAATCAAATAGTTTCTCCTATCTCATCTCAAGCCCGTGACAGAAGTAATTTTGACAGGGATTTTTTAAGAGGTGCAGTTGTATCTTCTCCTGAGAATGTTGGTCTTTGTGGACCATCAGGATTGAACTGTTCCTTTCCTTGCTTCATCTTGTTTTCTGATTTTCAGAAACTAAATCATCTTGATTTCTGATTTCCAGAGACTAAAGCCAGTGGATTATGAGTACCGAGAAGAGGTTCATTGGACCAAATGTCATGGTTCTTTGGGCATTGGCTCTTTTGGAGAAGTGTATAAAATAGAGGACAAACAGACAGGCTTTCAGTGTGCTGCCAAAAAGGTAATTATGCGTGAGAAAGCAGGGGGGGTCCTGACACAAGAAGGCTTGTGGAGAAAACATCTTCTCCTTCCAGCTGGCATAGACTGAAGGTAGTTTATTATACAGTCACTGTGAAATGCTGCTGTGGTTCTGTCCAAGTTAAAACTGATGGTGTGGAGAGAAGCAGCAGTTGGAGAGCTTGTATGTGCACAGGGTGGGGGTCAAGCTTGGCAGCCAGAAATGGTTCATTTGGCCTTCAGAGTGTGCTGCAGGAGATATGGGGTTGTGTGCTGAGACATGCCAAGAGAGTCCAGCTTTCAGAAAAATTGGAAGTGTGTTCCTAGTGACTGGGGGGGAGAATCAGCTGTGGGAGCTGTTTGCTTATCTAGCTGTTCCCATCTAAAAACATGTCTAGTGTAAATGGTGACATGGCAGGTACTTTTTTGTTGAAAAAGGGATAAAGTAGGACAAAATAAGGCAGTTGGTAGGCACTTAAATTTGAGAGAGCTTTCATCTGTTCACTAAGTGTCATATGCAATACTGCATATTATAATGAGGTGATTCTGTTCTAGATGCAGCAGAAGATGTGTATTTTTCCAAAAGTTGGTATAATAAATCTATTGTGCACCAAGATATGCAATTGTCCTACCATGTGCGAAGCATATGGAACATAACTGTAGTCAGGGTATTGGTTTGTAGGCATCCATGGAGTGCCTCAGAGGTGAAGGCAGAGTGATAATGCAAGTAGATGATGAGAAAGTAAACTACTCGGTTTGAACTTAACACTTGAATAGTTTCACCACTTCTGTGACCTGATGGTTCTCACATTACTCCAGTAGAAAACTTCAAGAGGTGTTGGAAGTGTTTGTCTCTAGTACGAAAATGTTAAATGCAAAAAGAATCGGAACTTGAGTTTTTCAGTTTAAAATGTTTGCTTTTTCTTGCTTGCATCTGGGCTCAGCTTGCTGCATTGCATGTGGAAAGGTAGAAGTGGCAAGACGAAGCCAGCTTTTCCAGTATTTTAACCATTTCATTTGCCAACTGTATAGAAGCAAACACATTTAAAGCATACCTATTTATTTCATATTCTGCATCCTCGTGTTTTAGATGTGGGGTTTTGTGGCAACATGACCAGCTTGTTTTCTGACAGGATGTAACTACTTATATTTCTTATCTATTTTTCCAAATACATTCTTAGGAGAAATACCTGTGTTTTCAGTAATGAGGAGTGGTTTTATTTTAATGGAGCAGCTATCTTCAGTTCCTACTATGAGCCTCTTTTAGAAGGGGACTACCTGACCTTCTTTCACCATTCTTGGTGTTATAAGCACCTGCTCTCCAGATTAAAGAAAACTAGCTAGAGCTGGATTGCTGACAGGAAATGTGATCCATCCTTTCCCCAACAGAATTATAGTTCCGTTGGGAACAGGCTCATGTTTTCCTTCTGGGTTTTAGCAAATTTTTGATTTATTTTGTTTTGGTAAACTTAGCGACTAGAGTTTTTCTTTAACCATTTTTCTGTGCAGGCTGAAAAGGTGATAGTGTGGATCACTGCTTGTGGCCATATTTCAGACTCCCTCCTGGTTTGGGGGAGGTTTATATTTGCCAAGTATTGCACTATCCTTAATATTTTTTCCTCTTTCATGAAAGCAGAGTGCTGCAGTTGTCAGTATTGTCTTTTGAACTGAGACAGAAATTACCTTCTGAAGTTACCAGCTACAAGCTGAAGGTATTGTAACCTGGCATCTTTTCTGACAAATCTTCACTCAGATGCTGAGGATTTAGGGACTTGCATTGTCCTTGTTCAGAATCATTCTGAGTGTTCCCACATATTGTTGTAGCCACTGATTTCCGTTAATGAAGGTCATCCTTCTGCCTCTGTTCTTGGACAGTGCAGGACACTCTGACTCGAGCATCTGAGGGACAGCTCAGTTGGGATTCAACACAGAATCTGTTCAGTGCTGCTTCTTTGTTTTTGTAGGTACAAGTTGAACACTTCCGTGCAGAGGAGCTAACAACATGTGCTGCAGTAACAAGTCCTAAAGTTGTCCCCTTGTATGGAGCTGTGAAGGAAGGACCATGGGTGACCATCTTCATGAAGCTGATGGAGGGTAAGAAAGGAGCAACCACAGTGGAAGTCCCATTGTAACCACTGAATGCAGCAGACATTGTTCTCCCCTTCTTTCTGCCCCAGTTTTAAATCTGTTAATTCTTTGATGTACCCAGAGTATCCCTAGTGTTCATTCCTGAATAAAATTGGGATAGGTATAGTGTAATCCTTGCTGGTATGTGGCATTGGTCTTTCTGGAGGGAGAAAAATTCCCAGTCCTGCCTCACTGCAGTACAAGATGTGCATCCCTTGACCAGCAGCTGCAAGTTCTCACTGAAACACATCGCAGGTGCTGGTTCTTGCGTTCATGTTTGTTTGCATGGCACCATGTAAAGCACATTGTACTGGAAAAGGGGATTCTGTATAAGCAAACCTCAGTGCTGCTGTTGCCTGATCCTCTTTTTCTAACAAGGACCATGGAAAATAGAGCCTGTGAAGAACTGGCTGGTGATCAGAGGCACCTAGAAATGTCTGATCTGCTCACAGAGTAGTTGCTTTCGATACAAAGCAACACCATTAAACTGACGCTAAGCAAAAGGCTCCATGGAAGAGGCCAGTTTCTGTGGGCAGTAAGAACTCTGGGAATAACTAAAAGGAGCAGGCCCAAGTGTAGAAGATAGGGGCTGTCAGACCTGACAGTTCTTCTTTCTTCATCAGAAACCATGAGGAGTGCTGATGATGCTGGGAAGAATTTAAAGATAAGCTAACATGGACTCTCTGGATTCCTTTCTAGGTGGCTCACTAGGTCAGCTAATTAAACAGAGTGGCTGTCTGCCAGAGGACAGAGCCCTCAGTTATTTGGGCCAGGCATTAGAAGGCTTGGAGTATCTTCATGCTCAAAACATTCTCCATGGAGATGTAAAAGGTAGGCTGGTACTTAAGGTACCCTGTTCTTCCCTATTTCTTGTTAGAGGCAAACTGCTTAGAGGTTAGATTTCTGTGTGGCTAAAGGTTATTTACCAGTTTTTCAGCTCTACATTTGAGGCCAGAGCTTAACTTGGTTCTAAACAGCTGAACATACCATATTTGTCACCTCTTTCTATCATCCAGTGGGTCTGACAGGCTGTTTGCCCAGGCTGCCCACCACTGGGTAGGATTTCCAGGGCAGATAATTATAGCTGTGTACTTGCTTAAGACAGTGGTGCTTCCTAGGAGTAACAGACTTTGGTTAAGGCTAAAAACCCTGTACTTCTGTGGGCTTTTGTGCTTTTTTTCCCATCTCAGTGACCATAATACAAAGGAGACTAATTCAAAGCTTCTCTTGCCAGCGGAAAATGTGCTCTTGTCTGATGATGGAAGCAGGGCTCTTCTGTGCGACTTTGGCCACTCCGCTCACCTCCATCCAGATGGCCTGGGAAAGTGCTTGGTCACAGGTAAGGATTTTCTGCTGTGATTGTAAAGAATTGCTCTGCTGACTCATTCTTTCTTCTTTGAACATTTACATTTGCAAGCAGCTGTATTTTCCAGACTTAGTTTTGCTCATGGTGTCACATTCCTTGATCTTACTGCAATGTATCCCACTGACAGCTAAAATGAACTTCAGGGTTGGAAGATGGTCCTTATCTGCCAGTCTAGAAATCTGTTGTGGGGTTTTGTCAGCATACTGTGTGCTGTGTTCTGTCGCTTCAAGAGGCCACACTGAAACTTAAAAATCTAACTCTGACTTGTGATGTAACCTCACTGAACAGCTGGGGAAGGATCCTAAAGCAAAATTCCTTGCTGATTTTTGGGCAGTTAAGCTTTACAGTGCTGCTTAATGCAGCCCTTGAAAGAGAAGGATGTTTTCTTACACCAGTAAAGCATCATGTTTCCCCTCCCAGATTGGCTTGGAAGGGGAAATTAATACCTATTCTGTGTGTAAGGGATAGGACTGATACGGAAATGTAGCCTATAAGCTTATAAGAGCACACAGCACTTCTTTTAGGGTTAAGATGACTTATTTCTCATTTTAACTGGAAAGACAAGGAGGCTGCCTTAGGCTTCCCAGCAGTTGCATTAGACCAATTCTCTAGTTTCCATGCAGTGAGTTTCATTTGAATTGTTTTAGGGAACTATGTGCCTGGCACAGAGACTCATATGGCTCCGGAGGTGGTCATGGGAAAGCGGTGTGATTCCAAAGTGGATGTCTGGAGCAGTTGCTGTATGATGCTGCATATGCTTAATGGGTGCCACCCTTGGACCCAGTATTACAATCACCCACTCTGTCTAAAGGTAAGTGACCCAAGTTATCTTCAGTAACAGGTACATATGCTTGCAGATTCTCATGATATGTAGGTAGAGAGCTGTTGTTTCAGGAAGGCTGGCTGAGAGCCAGCTGGGCATCTAAACGATGCCAACCTTGCTTTGAAAGCTGATAATTTCTAACGCTTCTTCAACTGTTGGGTATTACACATGCTAGGGCTGTTTCTTTCATATCCTGCTCATGACTTGGGTTGACTTTTTAGCCATTCACCTATAATAAACTTACTGCTCAGATCTCTTGTTTAATGCTGTCATTTCAGTTGGAAATGCTTTCAGGGTGGGAAGAACCTTTCTGAAATCAAACAAAGCTTCTCTGGTCTAACCTCTTTCACTTCCTGTTTGTTACACAGATAGCTAAAGAGCCACCTCCTCTGAGGGAAATTCCGCCTTCCTGCAACCCTCTCACTGCTGAGATTATTAAAATGGGCCTGGAGAAAGAGCCTGTTCAGAGAGCATCTGCATCTGAACTGAAAACAAAAACCAGTATCGCACTTGAAGAAGGTAGAAATGTCCTGTATCTAAAGCTTCTTATCCACACTGGTACAGTAGCCAGTTGCTAGTTATGTCAGAGTGGCCCTATGGAAAATGTCAGTGTGTTTTACTGTTCAGGATATCATTTGCACAGGCTTCAGCATTGATGGATATTTTGGGGTTCATGGCTTTTGCCCACAGCCAGGTGTTTCTCACCCAAAATTCCCTGTGTGCTGTCACCTGCTCTTGCTTCTCTGCTTGAAGCAGCCAATATTCTGCTCCATGTGGGTTTATTAAGGTGTGTGCTGTGGCTGGGCTCATGTTCAGCTGAAGTATCACCCACTGAGCTGGAGCCTGGTATGAAGCAAAACTGAAAGCAGGGGTTTATTGCATCCTGAACTGTAACTCCTACTTGTGCTCTGGTCTTGCCTCTAAGACTATCCATCGTTTATTTCAAGTTAATCCTGCTGTAAGGTTCTGTAATACAGCAAGAATTTGTAGAGGTGGTTTGGTTTTGTCTTTTGAAGACACTGCATATTTTACAGCACGATGCAGTTCAGAAACTCTTCATGTAAAGGAAAACGTTTACCTCTTTTGTTTTGTCTTTAGTTTATAATGTTTGTGTGCTTTTTTGCTTTTTGCAGTGGGAGGTGTGACAAGCCCCTGGAGAGGTGAATACAGGGAGCCTAGGCATTTATCTCTGAACAAAGAAAACACTCCCCAGACATCCCTGTCCCCTACAGTGAGCTCGGTTTCTGAGACTGGTTCTGACCCAAGATTGGCAGTCAAAGTTTCTTGTGTCCTACCACCACCATCTCTGGAGCAAACGGAGGAGGTTGAGGGAACACCTTGGAATGTGTGCATAGGAACACCTGAGGCCTGGGATCCTCTGCCTCTTGCCTCAGCTCCTCTCCCCCTGAAGAGCTGCAGCCATGTGGAGAGAGCAACAACCATTTCAGAGCAAGAGCTTCAGCAGCTAGAAATAGGTAAGCAATGGGCTAGGGAGGGAGTTCAGCTTTTTTAGCATGATCAAAATACAGCTGCTTTTTATTGGCCTCTTGACAGTTATTTCTGGGGTTTGAGCTTGAATGTCATTTTTGGTCATAATTCCTCTCTCATTACACAGGTTGCTCAGCCTTCCGTTGAAGCACCCAAAGTTAGTAGTTCTTAACCAGTTAAATATGCCACAAAGGTAGTGATCAGGATTTCCTTCTACTCTCTGAACAGTGAGGGGAACTTCTGTGAGAGGTGCAAGAACCTCAGAAAACCACCAGTGTCAGACTTGTGCTTTTGTGCACCATCTAAGTGGGGTCTGCATTCCAACTCCATCTGAAATTTTAGGTTTCCAAACATTATTCTTTTGATAAAAGGATAAACCTATTGGATGGGAGATGTCAAATGAAGTAGTATAGTTAAAATCAGTCTGCAACTGTTTTGTTGCACTGGAAAACTTAGAGCCACCAGCCAATGAATTTGATTACCAGCAGCAAACCAGAACTGGAAAACCTGCAGTTTGGAAATGAGGGAAGGAACATTCCGGTTCCATTGCGCCAGTGTGACTCAACCTTTTCATTTTTTTAATTCCATGTTTTCTAGTCTTTGGAAATTAATTGAAAACTTCAAGATAGGAAAAAAGTGTCTTGAAATGTAACTTGTCATGGACCTGAGGAATGGCATTCTAGGGGATTGCCGAGGATTGGCTTTTGTCTCAAATGGCTTTGGATCTTCAGTAGCCTTGTAAGGTCTGGATATTATCTGTGCAAGTTATCACAGGAGTTGAATACAGAAGTTTGACCTTTCTTTGGGTATAATGTGGATGAATCTAGAGTGAAGATTCATAAGTAACATAATAGGCAAGAAATAGGAAATCCTTGGCACTAGTGCTGCCTCTGTTTCGTTTTGCAAGTCGTTGGCACAATTCATTTTTCCTTTCTGGCTCAGTTTCCACAGTGGTGGCCATAGCCTCTGCTTAGCAGAGGAATTGTGTGCCATGTATTTTGTGAACACCAGTATCAACATTCATTAAATAATGCTGAAGAAGCTTTGGGTAGTAATTGCAGTAATTTTAATTAGAGGAGGGAGGCAGGAAAGGAAACAATAGAAATGTCTTCTTCCTCTTTCCTTTTGCTTGCAGAACTGTTTTTGGACAGCCTTTCACAACCTTACTCTCTGGAAGAGCAAGAACAAATGCTTTCATGTCTCAGCATTGACAGCCCGTTTGTGTCAGATGCCAGTGAGAAGGTGTGTGTAGGTGGATGCTAAGGGGGCTGGGGTGGCAGGGTAACCATCTCTGGTTTACGGGGAGCTCTGACCAGTACACATCTGAGTTTCTCATGTTTGTTGCTGCTTTTTGACACCGAATTTGCTGTAGAGTGCCTTGGGAAGAAACCTTTGTCCTTGGACAATTGGGTGTTTAGGATTGTGGTTGTTCCACTGGTTTACTGTTCAGCATGGATCCCTTTCCTCCAGTTGTTCTCCTGTGCTGTTCCTTCAACAGGAAGTGTTGAGTGTGTGGATATGGAAAGATCTCAGGAGCTTTGACCCTCTCTATGCAGAAATAGGGAACTGAAGAAGCAGTGATGAACTTGGACCAGATAGCTGTGCAGTCCAGGGTCCAAGGATGTTTAGGGGGTAAGACCAGAAGAATAGGGCAGATGAACAGGGACCCTGATCCTGGGTATTCATTTCCAGCCTAGGGATCTGTTCTGTTCTTCATAAACTTCTTTTAACCCATTCATACTGGTGACTTACATAATCAAAGTTACTTAAATACTAAGTGTAATTGCTTTTGTTTGCTCTATCTCTGGTGTTCATAAGGTAGGGAATACCAGAGGAACACTGAATAAGGTCCAGGGAAGGACCTAAGCCCTTCAGTCATTGTTTTCAAAGGCAGAGTCCACAGTTGTGTAGCCTGCCATCTACAGGAGTCATTTCTGCCTGTGACCATATCTGTCTCCTATTTCTGTTCCTCTTCTCAGCTTTCTAATGCTTTTTGAGGAGGATTGAGCAGAGTCATGTCCAGTAGTTCAGCTTTGACACAGCATGCTGTGTGCAGCTGGGATGTGACTCTGGCTTGCTTTGATTCTGTGTTTGGTTTTATTTTCCCCCAAATACCCAACCCCAATATTTAATTCGACTTTTTTCTGGTACTCACACTCTGCTGATGATGTCAGATTGACCTCTGGTGACTTGAGGGTAATACAGACTTTTCCAAGTTGTCTAGCAGTGTAGGATCCAGAGTTGTTTATGTACAGTTCACTATTCTTCCTGTGTGTTACTTGGCACTTACTGACATTAGAAATCTATCTCACACTTCATTCTGTCATTCAGTGAGCTAAACCCCTGTTTTCTCATCCAACTCTTCCACTGGTTATTGATTTGCCTATCGAGTATATCTTAGTATGTCTGCAAAATGTTTCATTGCTCTTCATGTCCTTTTCCACATGGCACGTAAATGTTGACTAACTCAAGGCCTGGCCTTAGATCCCTGTGGATTCCTACTTTTTTTCTTCCTGAGGTGATTTTAACGTTTATCTCATACAAACTCATTTTCTTTAGGAGCCTTTGCCAAACTTATGCTTACTTCTGCAGAACTCCATAAAGGCCTGTCACAGCTTGAGGGACACTATGAGCTCTGGGATTCATTCCTGGAACAGCCAGGCAGATGGACAGAGCTTCAGCTGGAATAACCTGTGGAGCCGCAGTCGGCACACAGACACTCCCAGCTATTTCAATGGTGAGTCTCAAGTGCTACGTTTTGATCAGGGAGAACTTCCTCAGTGTCTAGAGGGTCTGGGGTCTTGGAGCGCTTCTTATCCTTCAGTTGGAGGCCAGCTCTGCCCCAGTGATGAATGGGTGGAAGGCACTTGAGTCTGTATAGTCTAAGAAAAGCCAGAAAAGTTCCTGTCTCAGCTTTGTATGCCCTGCCTTGTGCAGCTGCCATGTGCAAGAATGTGTTTTATAACCATAAATGTCTAGAAAGTACTTTTGAGGGCATGTTGTGTGAATCAATACATCTCTTCAGCTGCTTTCTTGCTAAATCCAGCCCTGCCCTGTGAGTCACTGCTGTCTTCAGCAAGACTCCATGCTCAGCAGAAGACCTACCTAAATTAAACGCTTAAAGACAAAACTGAGTTTTGATATGTGTGCCTTGCTAGTCAAGTTTTCTGTGTTGGACTGAGAAGTCATTATGCCTACAGAAGTTAATGACTTCTCTTGCACGTTTCAGGAGTGAAAATCCAGATCCAGTTGCTAAGTGGAGAAAATTTACACATCAGGGATTTCCACAGGACAAAGGTGGGAGACATTGCCACTGGGATAAGCAGCCAGGTGAGACCCAACGCAGATTCATAATGCCTTTAAACAGTGACCCTGAAGTCCATTTGAGGACCCTAATGACACATTTAGTAGTGTAATTTCAGTGCTGCTGTTAGGAATGTGATTCCCAAAGGTGTTTTCTGAATCACAAACAGTTGCTAATTGTCAGAGGGACCACAGTGATCTCCATCTCAGAAGGTACCTGTGCTGCAGCTTATAGTCCTCGACTGTAAAGATAAATTCTTTCCCCTCTCCCTGTAGAAGAATCACTATATGACTTTTTCATCAAGAGCAATAATATCAGCTAAGGGAGATGGGCTGTGTTTGGCTGTGATGCTTCTAACTTGTTAGGTAGGAGGAGATATTGGCAGACTACAGTGAACCTCACTGTTGGCCTCTTTGGCAGTCCCTGAAAGAACCTCTAAGTGTTTGTGGGACTGTGACTTATCTGAGTGCAAAATGTGGTGAACGTCTCTAAACAAAGAGGTTGCAGAAGTCCAGAAAATGTTTCAGTGGTGCTGATTGTCTTTGGCATACATTGTTCTCTTGGACATCACAGAGCCTGCAGAGGAATTCACCGTGCCCGAGCATAGGCAGTTCAGGAACCACCAGCACTGGTCAGAAACTTATGTGAGACAATTTGGTGTGGGGTGAATGAATGCTACCTAGTCCAGTTTCTGAGATACTTTCTTAGGAGAGAACGTTTGGATGTTCCTGCCAAGAACAGGCCTTTCTCCAGGAAGTTTTGGGGTTTTTTTTGATTGGGAAGTTCTTTGCTGTGTTTGGTAGAGGGATATCATGTTCTGAAAGAGACTTGAAATACCACTCAAATCTGTCTGTTCTGTTTCACAGATACCAGTCCCTGCTTTCAGTCTGGTTACTAAAGAAGGCCAGCCAGTTCACTACAATATGGAGGTCCCCGACTCTGGTATTGAGCTGCAGTGCACCCTTGCACCTGACTGCAGTGTCAGCTGGACATGGCGAGTCAAGCATGGTCAACTGGAGAACAGGCCATGAGCTGTTCCTGTTTTGGAGGTTTTTACCTTGTTGAAAGAAGGAATTGCAAAAGGTTCCGACCACCACCCCTGCCGTGGAGCACCAAGTGCAGTTGCTGGTGTTTTGTGCTGAAGTAGAATAGCGGCTCAGCAGCTCACTGCTCTCGAGCCTCACTTCTATTGTCTGTTCTGACCCAGTTCCAAGACATGTCCTGAACTTAGGTGTTCCCCAGAACAGCGGGAATTACTTGTTTTGGGTGTGTTAGGTTGAGCTTGAGAATGGTGGGTGGAAATTCCTGCTTTTCAGAGGAATTCGATTGTGCTTTTCAGGAGTAGAGGGGGATTGGATGAGAACTCCTGTTGCTCAGCCTCCGAGGTGAAGCCAGTAGCTGCTGGGCTTGCCCAAAGGAGGAGGTTGGGTGTCTTCAGTGTAGTTGATCGTGCCAGGGGGAGCTGGCTATCTTCACTCTAGCTGGAGGAAAAACTCAGTGTTTCTGTTGGCTTTGGGTAGCATCATCTCTACCTCAAGCCTTTTGCATGAGGAAAATCAACAGCAGTAACTGGCTGGGTTCTTGGTTTCACCTCCCATCCTTTCCCACAGACACTTCCTTCTTGAATCAGAAAAGAACTATCTTCCTAGAAAGAGCTCTGCTTGCAGCTCTCACCTTCAGGCTTCCTCCCTGGCTTAGGAGCTGGTGCCCTCTGTGTTGCTTCCAACTCTGGCAGGTAGGGCAGGAGGAAGGTGTGGTATTCCTTGGTGGGAAGGGTGGAGGGGTTGTATTCCTCCATCCTCTTTCCACCACTGACTTGGGACTCATCGTGGACTGTCCCATGCAGGCAGCTCCCCCTGGAAGGGGAAAGGGATGGCAGGCCCCCCAGCCCAGACAAGGGCTGACTTTGTCTACAGCATTTATAAAAACCTCACTCCCAGCTATCACCCCATCCATCCACTCAGCCCCAGGATGGGAGGTCAGTGTCCCACATGTGCATGGTGTGAGCTCAGCCTGCCCTCACCAGCACTCAGGGACTGGCACGAGTCCTCCTATCACTGCCATTATTGCAAGACTTGCTCATGGAGTGGGGTGGGCAGCTGGGCCCAGGATGCCTTAAGCTTTCAACTGTTTTTTTCCTGATGTGTCAATTGTTATGAGTGTACTGAAGCAGCATGGGTCCCATTCTGACGGGCTGGTGATGCTAAGCCTCCTGTAAGCCAGAACAAAGGCAGAGGGAGGTGTAAGCTAGGGTATATTTATTCAGGACTGCTCAAAGCCCTTACACACCTGGAAATCACTTGACAGGGTGCTGTTGCTCTTCCAGAGTGTTGTAACTGCAGTGGCCTCTGAGCAGGGGCTATCTACATCCAGGCTGAGCAGAGAAACTGCTCACAGAAAGCAAGGTAGGCTCTGACAGATCCATGCTGGCTCTGGGGGTACAACAGGACAGGAATGTTGGCAGTTTCCTCAAGTGAAGTTCACTTAGGAAATAGCTGGGAAAGTTACACCCTGGACGTCCCTTTCTGAGGAGCAATGCTCCTTTAG
Source organism: Neopsephotus bourkii (assembly GCF_033783945.1). Lineage (NCBI taxonomy): Eukaryota > Metazoa > Chordata > Aves > Psittaciformes > Psittacidae > Neopsephotus > Neopsephotus bourkii. The sequence goes on along the minus strand of NW_026902294.1, from coordinate 114,410 downwards.
GAACTGATACTCGTTTCCTTTGGTCTCCCAGGGCATGGGCTGGTTTCGATAAACTTGGTAGTCACATCCCTCATCAAAAACTAAAGTTGTGATCTAATAAAAAAGTGGAACTCTTGAGGAAAAATGGAACCTGTCACCACTCTGGGTACAGTTTTTATAGCACTTTTTGTTCTTAGCACTTAATACATTGGCCAGAATAGGCATCTGATTATATCTGTAATGCCACATGAAGAGTCTTTTTAGTAAACAACACACTATGCACATGTCTTCCAGGAAGGAGTAGGGGGGGAGGGGGTAGGTTGGCTTCATTGCTGTTTCTCAGATGCCATAAGCTACTAAGCAGGAGGATCAAAATGCCCCTCCAGGTCTCCCAGGAGCTCCCAAGCACATACTCAGTGCAGTGATCAAACTCCCCACACCTGGCACCCTTCCTGGGCTTCCTGTGAGGCAGGGAGGAGAAAAACCTGTTGGTTGTTTCTAAGAGTCGTTGGTGATGTGTCAATCTGAAACATGAAAGCAGGGTCTGTCCCCTTCCCAAAGGCTGCATCTCATGGCTTTCACTGTAAAGTGCTTCGATGTACAGTTGTTTCGTACATGGGTGTGAGACTCAAGTTCTGCCAAGCTGTAGGGCAGGATGCAGCAGCCCTCTGTTCCCAGGAATTCTGAGTTTCACACTTCATCTATAGCATTAACATTAATATCAGGCCACCTACACGAATGCAGGAAGGGCAGTGAACTCTCGTGAACCCACAGTGCCTTCATTGAGTAGATGGAGACGTCTGTGTTCTGTACCCTCACATCAGTATTAGCCAGTATCTCCATCCTGTTTGTTTTGTCCAAAACCTCCAGTCCTGTGTTGCTGCCACCTCAGGCAAGAAAGTGAGGCTGCAGACTTCCACCTCGCCCATCTTGTACAAGACTAGCTGTGGCATCAGCAGGCACTGCCAGGTGGGAAAGACTCTGGCTAATACCACAAACCACTGGTGCTTTCTTACTGTCCTGAATGTGGCTCTCTCGGGAGGAGCTCCATGGTTTGCATGGTTTTACTGCCAGCTTGAGATCTCAACATTCTGCTGCTGCCAGGACAGTTCCCTCTTCATTTGACTGGTCATTTTTGCTGTGACAGGCATAAAAGGTCCAGCTTCCAGATGAAGGCTGGCTGTGCAATGCTGACAGGAGACAATCAGGGAAGCCTTTGGTTATCCACATTAAAACTTGTCTGAAAGTGTATATAATAACAAGTTGTCTTTGGGACAGAACCCCAGGTCAGGGTACAGAGGACAAGTAACAGTAGAAGTCACAGAAGCAGGTGGCTTTTGTTGTGTTGCTCCTTCCAAAGGTCTGGAAAAATCACTGTTGGAAAGCAGTATGGAGCTGATCACCTCTTTGGGATGGGCAGTACTGGTGAGGGTGATGGAATAATGAGCTTGTGGTGAACGAACGACACTTTATAAAACTGTGATTTCTTGAACATTTGTGACGTGTATTTTCACAGGGAAAAAGAAATAAAGCTGGACAAAAATATTCTTCATTCTCATTGCTTATGGTTGAAACCTTGTCCCAGAGAGCTCCTGAGTAATACATGTGTTAAGAAGGGAAGCCTGGTCTGATTGAACTCTGCTGTGTATTACCTTTGGGTTTAGAAGTCATTTCTGGGTGGGGAGAGTCAGCAATAACTTTGATGAATCTAAGCACCAGATTTCATAGAATTGTGGAATCCTAGATTGGTTTGGGCTGGCAGGGACCTTAAAGCTCATCCAGTTAGAACCCCTGCCACGGGCAGGGACCCCTTCCACTGGAGCAGCTTGCTCCAAGCCCCTGTGTCCAACCCGGCCTTGAGCACTGCCAGGGATGGGGCAGCCACAGCTTCTCTGGGCACCCTGTGCCAGCGCCTCAGCACCCTCACAGGGAAGAGCTTCTGCCTAAGAGCTCAGCTCAGTCTCCCCTTTGGCAGGTTAAAGCTGTTCTCTGCTGCTGTGGAGGGCGGAAGCTGTGACCTTCCTGCCCAGGATGCCCAGCAGAGAGGGTATGTGTCTGTGCAGGTGCCTGGGGTACAGTAGCCTTCTTAGGGACACTTGAGTGGTAAGAAGTGGGACTGCCCCTTGGCAGAGCCACAGATACTGGCTTTTCCCTTCTGTTTTCCTGTAGCACTCTTATTCTGCATGTTTTAACCCATTCAACCCCACCTGCCCAGAGGTGGCCAGTACTGGAAGAAGCTGCAGGGCTGAGCAGAGCCTTGAAGTTCTCCTACCTCTATCTGAGTCACGGGCAGGTTAGAACCATCTTCCACTTAAAATTACTTAGAGGAGCACTGGTCACTGCTTCTGGCAGTAGCTCCTTACACAGGAGATGGCGCCTTGTTAGTGGAGCAGCAAGCAGCTGCTCCTGCATCCCTCTCTCCATCTCCTCCTCCATCTTAGCATCCCCTCCATGTAAAACTTCACCTCTTCTCACAGACAAGTGCTTTATCCTCAGAGTCATTTTATTACCAGTTTTGCTTTAGATTAAATGGGCCTTCAGTATATAAAAATAATGTATACAAATGAGCAGTTAACGTTTTACATTCCTGGCTTAAAGTCATTTATAAGTTACACATTCATTTCCCTTCCCTCCCCTCCCCTTCAAGCTTGCGGGTGGTACCAAGCCAGCGCTTAGCATCTTACTTACAGCAGGAAACAGCCACTGCTTGAGCTCTGCAGCGGGGCCTTACCCTCCTCTAAGAGCTGGGGCAAGCGAGGCCATTTAACAAAGTAAATGCATTAAAGGTTAATTGTGAAGTGCATGGTTTGGAGTTACTCAGCAGCAGCAGGACAGGGGAGGAATTGAGTCCAGTGCGGTATGGGAGGCTCGTGCAGCTCCTGCACCACTGCAGCAGTGACCTTGCAGTGATTTAGGGTCGTGGTGGTTGCTCAAGGGCTGGAGGCTGCCTGCTGCCTGCTGCTGGCTGCTCCCCGAGGGACCATGGATGCTCCAGCCCCAACAGCAGAGGTGTGTGGCAATGGGCAGAGCTGAAGCCACCTCACAGAGACTTGAGGACAGTAAATCCTTGTCTCTGCTGCTGATTGTTGTAGGTACAGAGCCTGCCCTGCGGCGAGGAGCAGCCCAGTGCTGCCCACCACAGCCTTCAGATCCCAGTGAGACCTTGTACATGGGTATTCCAGCCTCTGCTCCACAGCACAGAGAAATTTAAAGGAAGACGTATAAAATCACTGTAAAATAGCACCCCTGCCAGCCCCTGGGGGACGGGATGTGCCCAGGGTGGGATCTTTGCAGCAGGCTCCTCACTGGATTGGAGGTCTGCAGTGGAGGAGAGCTTGGGTCTCAAAGGGCTCTGCAAGGCCGGGGGGAGATGGAGATGTGCAGGGATCGCTGCATCCCTGGCTCCCAACCCTTGTCCCCTCCTGCAGCAGCAAATCAAAGGCACCAGCAAGCTGAAGAGCAGAGCACACCAGTACAGTGCTGAGCCTGAGACAGGCGTGGAGCAGCTCTGGGGTAGAGATGGGCAGCCCCTCTTTTCCTTCCAGGACAATTTGAGCTCCGTTCTGTGCTCCCCTCTCCATGCCCATAGCCAGGAGGGTCCCCAGCCCTGCCTGCCTGGAGGAGAGGAGCTCAGGTATCACTAAGCAAGCGCCGGGGGATCCCTGCGCCAGACCCAGGGTCATGCGGTGGGAGCTGGCACGCGAAGCTGAAGCAGCCAGGAGCAGGAGCTGTCCCGGTGCCCTGCGGTGTTCCATGGTCGTACCCCGGTCCTGGCCGCTGCAGCGCCGGCACCGCTCACAGCGGGATGTCCGGCGTCGCCTGCAGGCTCTGCCCTGCAGCCCGTTTCTTGGAGCTGCCGCGGCCCTTGTCTGCGCGCCGGTAGGGGTTGTTCCTCAGATCTGCACCGGGAGGAGCACGGAGACCGGCTGAGCTCCGCCTGCCCGCCCCGGACACGTCACCCATCACTGCCCGGAAGGCACTCGTCTGGGGATGAGGATGCTCAAGAGAAGCCAAACCAGCAGCACAAAGACGGGAGGAGCAGCAGCTACAACCAACCAGCCCCTGGAGCCCTTTCTCTTCGCTCTCTGGTGCCCAGCACTATATCAAGGGGCTGAGGCTGGTGCCGCAGTGCCCCCGGGCTGGCTCCCGGTGTGGGGCAGAGTCCAGCTGATGTGTCACACACCCGGAGGTGACAATGGGATAAGGAGCCCGGGGAAGTGACCAAGCCTGGCAGCCCCCCGCGTGCCCCTGCGCCGAGCCCCGCTGCCCCGCATTACCTACAGAGGACTTTCCTCATTGAAGCTCACATCGCAGAAAAGCCGGGACGAGCGCTTGCCCGTCCGGGCTGTGAAAGGAACAGTTTTCAGAGCTGAGCAGAGACATCCAGAGAGGAGGAGGAGAGAGGAGGAAGAAGCAGAAGAGGAGGAAAAGCTGTGAGACAGGGCAGGGAGCACTTGCACCGCATGCAATGAGAAGGTGCTACAGGTAGGTTTGTTTCCACAGTGGTGCTTTGTTGCCCGCAGCTCCTGGCTGTGACAGGCTCCTGCAGCCCCCCATCACCACGGGCGTCCCTGCTGCAGGGGGTAGATGTCTAGCCACTACCTGAAATAATATCTCACCTGAAATAATATCCTCAATGGCCCCATCTTTTCCCTCATAGATAAGTGGCTCCTTCACCATCTGCTTCTTCTTCAGCTCGGCGATCATGTCCACCTGCTGCCGCTTGGCTTTCTGGATGGGCAGCTGCAGTGGGGACAGTGTGGGGTGAACAGCATGGCCCTCACTGCCACCCAAAGGGGACGGGGTGCCTTCACCTTCCCTCCCTCTCCTCCCCTCCCTCCCCAGGACCTCCTTTCCAACCCCCCTTCCCCACAGCCTGCACGGGGCTGGAGCCCGGTACCCCACCAGGACAGAGACACTTGGGGCACCATCACCTCAGGGTGGTCCTCACTGCCAGGAGAGCCAGATTCTGCCTCTTTGGCTGCGGCCTCTTGTTTCTTCCACATCTCAATGTCCTGCTCTGCTTTCTTGGGAGAGACACGGGGAAGGTGTGCTGAGATGGGGAGTCCTGCTGCGGATCTGCAGCACTCCCAGTCCCAACCAAGCTCCAGCATCTCCAACTCTCCCAAATGGCATCAGTGAACGCCACCAACTAGTGTCAGACCCCTCTCAAGCCAAGAAACGGGGCAAACCCCATTGCCTCCTACCTTGTAGGCTTTGATGAATCGCATGAACATGGGGAAGAAGGTGGTGGGAGGACTGGTCTTGGGGTTCTCCCCGAAATACTCCACAGCTGACTCATATGCCTCCTGTGGGCAGAGACACCTTGATCTGGGGGGCTGGGCAGTGGTGCCGCATTGCCCACCTCTTCCTCCCAGCATCTCCCACCTCGCCATCCCTTTCTGCATCCCCCCCAGCTCCTGCTTCTCCTACTGGGGCAGAGGTGGGAGAACCCTGGATGTCCCCGTGTAGAAATGAGGGGCCCAATCCTGCCCCACAACCCTGCATTACCCCCAGTACCCACCTTGGCGGTTTTGCTGTCAGCCTGCAGTTTCTCCATCACCTCCGAGTTGACCTTGAGGAAGTCCTTGAGTACGGGGCTGTCATCCTGCCTCATGAACTCCTTGCGGGTGAGCTCCATGCCCTGCTGCAGGCCCCGCACATCCTGCAGCACGCTGTCCAGGGACACTGCAGGGAGGGCAGCAGTGCCGGGGTCAGGGCAGGCTCGGGGATGCCCCGTGCTCATGCTACAACCCCGGCCTGGTACCCACAGGTGCTACCTGTGCCTGCCTTGTCGAGGAAGTGCAGCTCGGTGTGGAATCCGGTCAGCCCAGGGTACTTCTCCGTGATCACCCGCACCAGGTAATGCAGCAGCGTCTGCTTGCGGTCAGTCGACTTCATCTCCAGGAGCTGGAAGAGCAGCATCAGCCCTGGTCTGCATCCACCACCCCACCTCACCCCTGTTCAAGGCAGGCTCTGGTGGCCCTTCATGCCCATGGCTGGTTCTGCATCCCTTCATCTCCATGGCTGCTCAGCATCCTTCCATTCCCATGGCTGGTTCTGCATCCTTCAATCTCTCCATATGTGGTCTCTGCATCCTTAAAACCCCACAGCTAGGTCCTGTGTATCTCCATCTTTTTATCTTTTCCCCCTCCCTCTCCAACCATATAGATGGTCTTTTCATCATTCCATTCCCACAGATTCCTATGTTACTCCATCCCCACAGCTGATCCCTGCATCCACAGAGCTGCTCCCCATGCCTCTCCAAACCCTATAGCTGGTCCCTGCATCCCTCCATCCCCAGAGCTGAATCCTGTGTGCTTCCACACCTATAGCTGGGTCCTTGCATCCTTCCATCCCCACACCAGTTTCCCATGTCCCTCCCTCCCCAGGTTTCCTTGTGCAGACCCTACCGCATCGAGGCTCTGCAGTCGGAAGCCATAGGCTGCCCCACGCTTGCTGCTGTTCATGTAGTTCCCAAAGGCCAGGACAATCTGTGGAGACACAACAACTCAGGGACACAACCCAGCACGGATGGGCACATCGGGGGGATCACAGTGCCTACAGCCACCCTGCATGCACCCATCCCACCCCAATGCCCCCCCATCAAGGCCACCGCACCCCAAACTCCTCACCTCTAGGATGTTGCGTAGTTTGCTGGAGGACTTGAGGGACATGGATGCAGCAATGATGGCGTTGAGTTGCTGTGCGTGGAAGGAGAAGCGTGTGAGCGAGCCCCGCTGCAGGGTGTCAGCCCCTCCCAGCACCCACAGCTCCCCTGTCCCTCCCCAGCACCCACAGGCATGAGCAGCTGGGCTGTGTCACTGAAGTTGCCCAGGAAGATCATGACGTTCATGCGCTCGGCCAGGCGCGGGATCTTGCTGAAGCGGATCATGAACTGGTCTTCATCTGAGAGCTCCTCCAGTGGCTGCTGCTCCTGCTCGAACTTCCCAATGAGAGTCCGCTCATACTCGGTGGGCAGGAAGCGCAGCAGCAACTCCAGGAAGTCGAGGCTCAGGGCTTGCTGGTCATACCTGCGGGTGATGGGAAGCCCCCAGTGCAGTCAGACCCTCAATCCCCCTATCACCCATGTCTGGTTCCCATCTTCCCTCCATCCCTATGGCTGGTCACTGCATCCCTCTATCTCTCTGTATCTGGTGCCATCATGCCTCCAACCTCAGCACACCCCGCATCACCCTGACCCTTTAGTATAGCTGAGCTTGCACCCAACCTACCTCCTGACCTTCTCCCATCAAAGAGGGACACTCACGTCTCAATAGCTGTGCAGATGTCCTGGATGCTGCAGCCACCCTTGCGGAGGGTGATGGCCAGGTTCTTGGCTCGGTTGGACTCCATGAGAGTGACCTTGTTCGGAGCCTTCTGTGTGGCCTTCACCTTGAGGGCACTGATGTCCAAGCCAGGGCCCTGCGCCTTGGTCTTGAACTGCTCTTCAAAGTCACTCATGTCCAGCTCCTGTGGGGAGACAGGGCTGAGGGCTCAGCAGGAGATGACACAGAACACCTGGGATGAGGATGGGGGCAGAGGACCAGGGCAAGGGGGAAAGGAGTGAGAGAATGAAGGTGGGGCAAAGGGGTGAGGTCAGGCTGAAGGGGTGAGGATGGAGCAAGGAAACAAGGACAGAAACGAGATAAGGGGTTGAAGAGGGGATGAGGGGACCAGAGGATGAAGATGCAAAAGAAGTCATGGACAGGATGTGAGGATGAGGATAGAGCAAGGGGTGACAGGAGGATGGCAGATCCCAAGCTGGCCCTCTCCATGGTGTCAAGGAGCTGCTCCAGCTTCCAGCAGCCACATCGCACCATGCATGCGTGCAAGGGCGGCACATGAGCAGCCTCAGCATGGATGCAGCATGTACTTGGACATCGGCCTGTGCCTGGACCCCTGAGCCCCCATGTCCTCACCTGCAGCACCTTCTCGTCATTGAGCTCATTGAAGACAGTGCCATCGATCTGGCTTGGCTTCAGCGCCACCCAGTTGAAGACGGGCATGCGGAACTTGGTCTGAATTGGCTTCTTCACCTTCACTGCACAGTGACGGGGAGGGGGATGCATCACAGGGTGGGGGTTCCCAAACCCACCCCAGGGTGCTCCCAGCCCTCTCCTGGTGACCCCCCCCCCCACTAGGTCACACTCACCTGAACCGCTGCCAGCACCGGGGGCACCCAGCCCTGCTGGGAGGGCCCCCCCCCCGAGGGGGAGCAGTGGTGGAGGGGGGGGGACGTCCTTCTCCAGGGCTCCCGGGAGTGGTGGCGGGGGAGGGGGCACTTGGGTACCTGGGAGCGGAGGGGCCGGGGTGGGGCCGGTGCCTGTGGGCAGGGGGGGTGCAGGGGGCACCGGGGGGCTGCGATCAGCCCCCGGCAGCGGGGGGGGCGGTGGAGGTGGGGGGGGAGGCGAGGGGGCGGCGGGTGCTGAAGGAGGAGGTGCGGCTGGAGCTGGGGCTGGATCCAGAGCTGGAGCATCTGTAATGGGAAGAAGAGGTGGATGCGATGGTGGCAGTGCAGGACACGGTGCCACCACCACACTCCCTCTGCCACTGAGAGACTCCTCATCCCTGGCCACATCCCCACACTCCTGCCTCACTTTCCCTGCACAGAGGTACGCTGCCACCCTTCCTCTGTCTACTGGGAAGGGACATCCTGGGCTGCCACTACGTCCCCGCATCGGCGGTACCTGTGCCGGTGGTAGTGGTGGCCTCTTGGGTAACCACGGGGGCCGCTGTTGTTTCTATGACAACGGGGACAATTTGGATGGCAACGTCTCCGTCGGGCCCACGCAGGATCTGCACCAAGCCCTTCTCCTCCAGCTCCACCAGCCGCCGCTCCAGCGCCAGCCGGTAGCACTCCTGGGGCTGTGGGGCTGGCGGGCTGGATGGCTGCGGTGGGCTCAGCTGCTCCTGCAGTGGTGACAAGCCCCGGCTCATCACTGGTGTCCTGCTACACCCCTCAAACCCCAGTCCTCTGGGCACCCGTCCCTTCCTCCAGCACTGTGTGCTCACCCGCAGCGCCTCCAGCTCCCGCCGCGCCTGGCTCAGCTGCTTCTCCAGCTCCGCTATCTTGGCCATGGAGTCGTTCTCTGCATCCTGCAGCTTCTCTGTCAACTGCAGGGAGATGAGGCGATGTCGCTCAGCACCAGCCCCAGCCCTCCCTCGGGATTTGCGTCAGCAGCTCCTGCCCACATGCCCACATCCCACCTGGTTGACGTGCTCCTGCAGCTCTTCCATGTGCTCCAGCACAGACGTCTTGGTCTCCGAGTCCTCCAGCATGGCCCCCACGTCAAAGACATTGTCCAGGTAGGCTTGGATCTGCACCTGCAGCTTGTCGCTCTCAGTGAGACGGAGGCTCTGCCATGGGACAGCCGGTGGCACTGTCACTGCTGGTGGTACCCTCCCAGCACCCACCCACCTCTGGCATCAGTGCTCAGCACTGGCATGGTGCAGGATCACCCACCTCCAAGTACTGGTCCAGCCCCAGGTGGGTGAACTCGTACTGCAGGAACACACGGAAGTTCATGTTCTCCACCGAGTGCACCACGATGTTGATGAACTGCATGCAGGCCACCTGAAGGACAGGCACCACTCAGCACGGCAGTCACAGAATCATAGAATGGGCTGGGTTGGAAGAGACCTTAAAGTTCCAATCCCCTGCCATGGGCAGGGACCCCTTCCACTGGAGCAGCTTGCTCCAAGCCCCTGTGTCCAACCTGGCCTTGAGCACTGCCAGGGATGTGGCAGCCACAGCTTCTCTGGGCACCCTGTGCCAGCGCCTCAGCACCCTCACAGGGAAGAGCTTCCTTATATCTGACCTAAACTTCCCCTGTTTCAGTGTGAACCCATCGCCTTGTGTCCTAGCACTACAGCTCCTGACGGAGAGCCCCTCTCCAGCATCCTTGTAGCCCCCTTCAGACACTGGAAGCTGCTCTGAGGTCTCCATGCAGCTTCTCTTCTGCAAGCTGAACAGCTCCAGTGTTCTCAGCTTGTCTTTGGGGACATAGTGCCTGGGGACTGCACAGTGGGTCGGTGGCCCATGGGAACACAGTGCCCCTGGGAAATGCATGGTGGTTTTGCTGCCCTGGGACCATGGGGACCCGGGGAAGGACCAGTGGCTCAGCAGCCCTTGGGGACACAATGCCCTGGGGACAGCACAACAGCTTGGCAGCCCTTGGGACATGGCACCCACATGACAGCACAGTGGGTTGGTCACCCCTGGGTACACAGTGCCCTGGGGACAGCGGAGCACCAGCCCCACCAGGCACTCACCATGAAGTCAATGTTGGTGTCCTCATTTCGGAAATACTCCATCAGCTTCTCGAAGCGGTTCTTCTCCCCACAGACCTGGGGGGGGAGCAGAGGGCTGAGGACCCAGAGAGACACTGCCAAGGGGAGCACCCGAGGGGGTGGCAGGGCAGAATGCTGCCTGGCACCCAGTCCATCTGGGATGTGGCCCTGGGAACACACACTTGGCATCGGGATACCAAGCCCAAAGGCTGGAGCATCAAGATAGTCATTTTCAGGGCTCTGCCACACATAGGGAAACTGAGGCACAAACCCAGCCGGAGCGCAGGTGCCAGTGTGGGGACTGTGTGTCCCTGCTGGGGACTCACCTCCTTGAAGTTGTCAAAGGCTGCCAGGATGATGTCATGGCCACCTCGGACCAAGCAGACAGCAGCCAGCAGCTCCAGCACCAGCGCTTTGGTCCTGTGGAGACATGGGGTGTGAGAGGGTGGGGGCTTTGGGGTGGACAACGGGCAAGGGGGAACAGGGGACAGGGGACAGATCCTACCTGGCATTCTTGTTGTTGAGGCTCAGGGTGATCTCATTGACACAGGCTGGGTGGTTCATCACCAGGCTGAAGCCAGACTTGGGGGAAAAGGATCATTACTGGGGTTGTGCATCCTGTCCCTGCCTCAGGGATGCTCTGGATCCTGGGACATCCCCATTCCACATCCCCACTAGACATGAGGACATCTCAGAGCAAGGGGATGAAGAATGGGTCCCTTCCCAAACCATGACCCTGAAGATGGACCTGCAGTGGCTGGAGACTTTTGGGGAGCCCTTTCCCACCTGGTAGTTCATGATGGCGCGGAGACACATGATGCAGACGTGGACATCGTCCTTCTGGCTGACCAGGCGGGAGTTCCTCAGCGCCTTCCTGCTGTGTGAGGGGTTCAGCCTGGGAGGCAAGGGGGCAGCTGAGCGTGGCCAAGGTTGGGGGGGCACAGTGCAAAGCAGGGTGGGGACAGAGCATGGATGGGTGGCAGCAGGGATGGGGGAACACCAGGGAACCCAGGAGGTTGCATCCCCACAGGAGAGATCCCCATATCCCTGCCCGTCTCCAAGCCCTTGGGCTGGTGTGGTGATGGGGGTGGGATGGAGGCTGGGTGGTCTCGGAGGCTCACCGGAGCGGATAGGAGCTGCCAGGTGACCTGGGGCTACTGTCCCCATCACCGCCCGGGGCACTGCAGGGAACGCTGGGGTGGATGTGGCGGAGGAGGGTGTGGATGTGCTGGCTCGAGAGGCAGCAGCTGGAGGCGCATTAGAGCCTGCAGGACAGGAGGAAGAGACAGGGCTCCCGTGTCGCCCCCCCCCGGCTTGGGGACACAGGCTGGGGACAAGGGCTGTGACCCGCTGCGGGTGCCACGTCACTCCTGACCTGTCCATGGGGCCGGGGGAGACACCCCAGCTCCCCTGGAGCTGCTGGCAGGCTGCAAGGGACCCCCATGGTCCCCATGGTGCCGTGTTAATGGCTCCCAATGTGACTGTGGTGGGGTGTCCTCTGCCCCCCACCCGCTGGTGACCAGCATCGGGGGCCCACTGGGGTGTCCCCGTCCCACCAGTACACCCTGGCCCTGTCACCTACCGTCAGTGCATCCCCAGGCAGCGTGCAAGAGAAGAGCAGGTTAAAGGGGGCTGCAGGGCGAGAGGTGCCAAGTGAAAGCCAGCAGCCACCAGGACCAGCTATGGGGGCACAGGCCTGTTCCTCTGTGCTGGTTTTAAATCAGGAGGGTGCAATTTGCCCCCCAAAATCTCAATTTTTTTTTTGCTTCTTCCTAGGTTTTTCCCAGAACATGCCACAATGGTTCCACTGGGGGATTGATCCAGCCCAGCTCTCAGCAGGGTTTATCCTGGGTATGTGCCTTTGTCCCCTCCAAACTAGCCCTGGGGACCCATTGTTAGGATCAAGCCTGCGTCCCCCTGCCAAGCCCCTCTCCGAGCACAGCGCAGCTGGGTGCAGCGAAGCAGAGAGCAGGGAGGGATACGGCGCAAGGACTGGGGGGGCAGCTGAGGACGGGACCACGCGTTACCTTACAGTGAGGTGTCGCGCTTTGGAGGAGCTCTGCGTGGGGGGTGAGGAGCTGCTTTTGTTCAGGTCCTCCAGTGACCGCTCCAGGACCTTGCCCTTGTCAGAGCCTGGGCTGCCGTTCTCGGAGCTCTCCATGTCATACCTGGTGGCCCATGGGGACACAGGGACCAGTGAGATGTGGCATCCCAATAGGGGTCCCCAGGGCTGGAGATCTTGGGAATGCTCTGCTCAACCCCAGCCATAGGTCCATCACTCCAGTGATGAAGGAGAGCACCTCAGGTCCCCACTCTGTGTCCTGGGGGAGTCTGATCCCACCCTTGGGAAGGGGCAGCTGGTGGGCAGCCAGACATACGCAACAGAGCACTGGGCGAAGGCAAGATATTCCAGCAGTACGTCCAGCCCCTTGTTCTCCTCGTTGAGGAACTCCTGGACCCAGCTGTGGGATGCAGAGGATTAGTTGGCTCCACCAGCCCTTCTCATCCTCCCTTTTTACTGCTCCAGAACCTCAGCAGAGCCACCCCCTGGTCAGAGATCCCCAGCAAGGGTGGGACACACTGGGGACATGAGGTGGTGCCTCTTGGAGGCAGGTGGGTGCCACACAGACACCCATTCCTGCTGCACAGGGGTGCAGACCAAGGGCTCTGCTGCCACCAAGATGGGACGGCCTGACCGTAGGTGGTGAGACCATGGGCACCCCTGGCTCAGCACCCACCACACAACAAGGGGTCAGGGCACAAACACTGGGGCCCAAGGTCCATTCTAACAGCCAGGGAGTACCAGAAAGCCAAGATGAGGTTGAGACCCTACAGCACCCACGGCACAGCTAGCTGCTTCAGCACCCCTATCAGAGTCACTCCAGACAGGTGGGATGAGGTAACATACTCACATGCAGAAGGGGATGCCTGTCGCTGTCCCATTGATGCTGGGGACAGCAGCAGTGGCTGGTGACAACAACAACACTTCCATTCTTACCCGATGTAGTTGGTCCTCAAGGAAATCTCCAGCTCCCGGAGCACCTGCGTTGACTCCTGCACTCGCCTCTTGAACTGTAGGACACGGAGAGCTGTTGGCACTGTCCCTGCACCCAACCCGGGTGGCAACAAGCGATGCAAGGAAGAGCACTCACCTTCCTGCTTACACCACCAGTGTCCAAGTAGCTCTTCAGCTTCTGGATGTAGGCAGACGGTGGGTTCTTCACCTGGAAACGCTCCTACGAGCCCCGCAGAGAAGCTGAAACCACCCATCTGTGGCACAGGAATGTGCCACCATCCCACAGCAGCCACTGTGTCCCTGTCCCCACCCTACACTGGCCAGTGTTTAATCACGTTAGTGAGGCACCAAATCACTAATGGAGATGTATGTTGGTGCTTGGCACTACAAGTGGCACTGGGGGACAGGGATGGCACAGAGGATGCTGTGACATCCAGACCTCACCTGGTCACAGATGAGCTCCCACTTCTTCTCATTGTCATACTGGTTGAGCAGTTTCATCTTGTCCGGAGGCAGGTTCATGGACTTCTGTGGGGTGATGGGTGTCAGGGTTGGGGGTACCCCCAAAAGCACCCCCCCCCCCGGTCTGTAGCACCCGCTGCTTGCCCAGCACTGGGGGTCCTTGCTCAGCAGTGGGATAATAGGGACATCAGTGGAAGGATGGGGACACCACTGGGATGATGGGGATGCTGGTGAGGACGCTGGTGGGATGATAGGGACACTAGCAGGAACACCAGCGCGATGATGACACCCGTGCCTCAGGGCACTGGCATCAGGGGATGGGATTACCACCATTCTCAGGATGTTAGCATGTCACTAGACATGGACCCACCAGCAACATCCCCATCTGGGGTCCCCAAGGGGGAGGACAGAGGGTGTTAGTGGGGGACGGGAGAAAAAACTGGACCTATCCATCTGCCATGATGCTCAATGCTCCCAGCCTCAGCAGCCCAGTCCTGGCAGAGCTGCTCGGGGTGAGGGATGGGGACACAGGCTGGTGACACACTGAAAAACCCCGGAGTTAAGCCCTGCTCGAGGGCGATGGCTACCTCTTAACACCACCACCCCTCTCCCCCCCTCCCCCAAACTGGCACATGATGAGCCCAGCTGGTAAAATCAGTGCTCCTTTAGAGACCTGGTGTCAGGGCAGGGTCCAGAGCATCACCAAGTCCCTCTGCGCCACCGTGGCACAGCCCTGGCCCCCACTGCCCCCGGGGCCCTGCCGGCAGGATGCGCCGTGGTTTCCGCTCTCCAAACGGCAGGAGGCGGCTGCCAAACCTGCTCCACAGCACAGCGAGGCCCCGGGGCAGCTCCTGATACAGCGGATCGCTGGGAGACACCATGGGGAGAGCAGCAAAGCCTTTAATGGGGCACCCACCATGGCCTGGGCCATGTCAGGAGCTCAGCTCAGGTCATGGGTGATTGAATTTCCCAAAAGACCCATTTCTTGGCGACCCAGCCCCTATAGAAAAGCAGGAGTTGAGGCTTGCCTTGGGCAAGCTGGCACGAGGGCAGGTGGAGGCAATGTGCAGCCTTTAACAACCTTAATGTTGCCCTTAACCACCAGTTTTGGGATGCCCTGATGAGGTGGTTGAGGATGGGGCTGGGGACACCCATGTCCTTGGGGGAAAAAGGCATCTCATGGGGGTTTGGTTGCCCACAGAGGAGCAGGTCCAAAGGAGAGGTGTCACACTGGTGGACAGGAACCCTGCCGCCTACCTCCACCAGGGACCTGTCAAGCTGCTTTTGCAGGAAGCCAAATCCGTGAGATGTGGGTGGAGAGGAGCCTGGGGGGATGGATTGCACAGGGAGGGTGAAATTAGGCTGCGAGGTCAGAAGTAGCCTCGTTGCAAAGCCACTGGGGCTGGACTTAAGATGGTGGGTGGGTCCCAGGCTGAATGAGGTGTCAGCAGCACCCAACAACCTCTTTGCGGGGGAGCCCCATCCCTGTGGTCCCCTTGGGGTGGGTAAGACCTTCCAGGAGGGTCAGACCAAGACACAGGGCTGTGCCAAGAGGGACCATGCACCCAAACAGCCAGGGCTCTGGCAGGACTCGTGGCACCTTCAGTGGGGCACTACTGAGTGTCCTTAGCAGAGTGGATGGTGGCACTTGCCACATGGACCATCTCTTCTAGTGTCCATGTGTGAGACCTGGAAAACCCAGGACCAAGCGCCAGCTGTTAGACAGGACTTCTGGTGGGTTCCCTACCACAAGGACGCAGGCAGGACAAGGGGATGCTGGGGATGTCCCTACGGAGGTGGCTCTGCCACCAAGCCTTGTGGTCCCTTCCTTGCCAGGGGGACTGGCTGGGCTGGGTGCAGGATGTGGCGTGGTTTGGGTACAAACTGGGTGGTGGCTGCATCCAGCCAGGGCCTGGGCACAGTCACGTGGTGCTGGGGGAGGAAGTGGCTCCTCTGTGGTCCCCAGCAGCACAAAGAAACCAGTTCTCATTTCCTGCTGCGGGGGGTGGGGGGAACCGGTGCTATGGGAGGTGTGGGGCAGGGCAGGTGATGTGGGGCAGGGCTGGGTGGGAGGCATGGGATAGGGCAGCAGCAGAGCACCCTGGAGGTGTCATTGGAAAGACTTAGTCCTCCTCTGGGGACAAAGATGATGGGGCCATGGGGACTTGCCGCCAGCAACCATGTCCCACCTCCAGTCATCCAGCACCTTCCATCTGGCACCAGCACTCTCATCCCACCCTGGTGTGGGGCTTCCCCAGCCTGGCAGCAGCGTCGTTGAACAGATGCCACCAAATGTATCCCACCAACTCTTATGGGGCACACAGAGTGCCATGGAGCCCACAGTGCCATCCCATCCATGCCCAGCACCAGAATGCTGCTAGCTGGGACCTTCTACCTCAGCCAACACTGTCTGCAGAGCAGAGCTGGGCTATACCCTACACCATAAAATTAAACTGGGAGGAGGCAAACCAGCACATTCATTATTTTCTGGTACGAGAAGTCCTTTCTGTGTCACAGCACCCGCACTGGGCAGCCGCCGGGGTGGGGATGGAGCTATTTTCGGTGTCAGACACCTTCCTTTGTTCCACACATGAGCGGGTAGAGCTGAGCTGGGCTCTACACCGAGCCCCAATGCAAAAACAGCTCAAAGCATCCTTCACAGAAGTGTTTGCTCAGTAAAACACCAACGGGCTGGAGTGAAAACCAGGCTGAGGCCAGGGAGCAGCGTTTCTGGGGCATGTGGAAGATGTGCATCCATAGGGGTGGAAAGCCTTGATGGCACGTGGCATGCAAGAGAATCCCAGTCCAGACACTGGGTAACAACCAGCTCACCATGGGGAAGGAGCTGGAGCACCCTGAGATGGTGGTTTAGGGGTTGTAGAGGATCAATGTCACCAGGTGGCCACTGAAGCACACAACTCCAGGATACCCCCTCCACCCCTCATGGCCACAGAGCACAATGTTTTCATCCAAGGGGGTTTGGGACATGCTCAGGCCAACAACAACAACCATACCATGGTGTCGCCTTCAGTGACCTCAACTGCCATCACACCCATCTTCCTGCCTCTTACCAAGACACAGCACTGGGCATGCAGCAGGATGAGGCTCATCAAGGGCTCTTCTGGCCCCCAGCATGATGCTTGCAGGACCAGCTCATCCTGCCAGGGACTCCCTATATCCATCCAGCTTCAAACCTGTTAAGTGCCAGGCAGGGACAAGCCAGTGGAGGAGCAGAGGATGGCCGGAACCTGCTGCGAGGGTGGTGAAGAGCAGGATGGGGGGGGGGGGGGGGGGGCCTGGGGCTGCTGCTGCTCCCAGCTCTATTTTAAGAACAAGCAGAAGCTGCTCCCAGCACACTGGAGAGATGAGCCTGATCCAGCCACCTTGCCCACATTCCCACTGGCTGCCTACCCACCCACCCTGTGCAGGGATGCCCTCTGGAGATAGCCTGATCCAGCACCATGGAGGTGATCCCTGCACCAGGACACCCTCCTCCATCAACCAGGCCCCGATCCAGCCACGTACAACAGCTCCCTTCCTATCCAGGGCCCACATCCCCCATGGGGACTCCCCACAGCACCCAGCTGGACTTGGCCACCATGCTGGGACCGGGCTGGGGAGGGATCCAGAGGAATGCTGAGCATCAGTCAGCTGAGACCGACACTGCGCCAGGGTTCACTGGTGACCAGTCCCACCGCTGGGGCCAACAGCACATCTGCAAACATCTGCGAACATCTGCAGTGGTGACGTCTGCCATGTTCTCCCCCAGGTCCTGGGAGAAGAGGCAGCAAAGCCCCCACCAGCAAACCCTCCTGGCCAGAGGCTGTCCCCAACCCCATTAGCTGCCAGCCCCAACGCTCCACCTGAACCCTCCGAGATGTTTTCAGCCTCACCTCCACCACCCCCCTTGACTCACAGTTTGATTTGTATATTCCCAATTGCTACCTCTTGACATGCAAAAGGGGGGGAAATCCTGACTGCTCCAAGCAGGAGCATCTCCATCCCAGCAGCAAAGATGCTCTCTTTCCTCCACTCCATCCCAAAATGCCACCTTGGCACATCCCAAACCACCTGGCACAGAGACAGCCCTCCTGTTGCTCTGCCAAAGAGGCATCTGCCACAGTGCCTTAGCTGGGAAGAAGTCAGTTTGGGGGGAATAAAACTGAATTCCCCATTTCTTGGCATGTGGTGGGTTTATCCATCCCCTTCCTGGTGGCGGTTTGGATGCCCCTGGGCTCCAATGTTGACTATTCTGCCAGCTCTCCCAGTTTGGGATGTCCAGCCCAAAACTGGTTTACACCAGTGTGCTCTCACAGCAACACTGTAACCGGGGCAATGTGCTCGATCTGGATCAAGCTCCACTGAGGGATTCCCAGCCCATCACGTCCTGCTCCATCATTGATCTCACAAGCTCAGGAGGTGGAAAGATGTAATCCTGAGTTAAGGAAGTGGTCGGGGTGAGTGGAGGGATCCCCCAGCCCCCGTCCCCTGGGAGTTCTGCTGCCTCCCCCACCAGCAAGAAGGAGGAAGGGAACCTTCTGAGGGAGGAAGCGAGATTGGGACAGCGATTTCACAAGAGACCCAGCTCCCATCTGGCCAGCCCCCAGCCCCATGGGTGTCCCCAGTTTTCCCTTGGGAAGGAGGCAGGGCAGGTGGTGCTGAGGTCCTGGGGCAGATCGTCCCCCTTTTCCAACCTGCTGCCATCCGGCCAGGCGGAAAGCGCCATTTTCTGAGGCCTCGCAGCAGCAGCGGAAGCACCCAAGGTCCTCACTGCCTGTCCCCTCCTGCCACTGCCGCCGCGGCACCCGGGAGCCACCACCAGTGCCACCACCCAGCTGAGCCACCCACCACCCTCCAGCGATGGGCGTCCCACAGCACATCCCTCTCCATGGGGATTCTGGGGTTCCCATGTGGATCCCCATCCTGCAAAGCCTTTCAGTATCATCCCCCAGAGCTGGAGCTGATGCTGCTGGGGACAGAGAAGCAGCAGCAGTTCCAGCTGCAATTCCCACCCCCAGATAATCCTCCTATAAACATCACAAGATAAAAGAGCTCCACAATAATTAGCAGCTGGGGCTGGGAAGATCCCACCGAGCAGATCCTGGCATACAGGTATCTGTGGAGCTTTTGCCCATGGATGCTCCTGGCACATCTGTCTCCCACCAGGGGATCAAGGGAGTAAAGCAGCATATTTTTTCCCTGCTCCCAGCCTGACCCTCCACTACGGAGCATCTTTGGGGAGGGCAGGGATGCGGGATGGAGCATGTCCCGGCTCCCATGGAGGGACTGCAGCCTGCTTGTTGCGAAGGTCACGGCCGGCTGCCCCGCTCAAGGACGGAGGAGAACAGGCAGGAGCTGATCCCCTGCAGCTCTGAGCTGCCATCCCATGGGAACGCGGCTTCGGCATCGCCCCTCGCTCATCCCGCAGCCGGAGCTGGGGAGGCTGGAAGCGATGCCGGTGGTTCTTCCAAGGGGATAACAGCATCAGCAATGAGGATGAGGCTTTTCCACCCGCAGCACCGGTTGCCTGCAGCACGCTGCCGGGCCCAGCCGCTGCCGGCTCCCGCCATGGAGACCTGGGATCACCCCAGATATTTCAGGCTGGATCCCCCCTCCATGAGCAGCAGCCCCGCTGTGGGGCAGGTCGAGCATCCCCAGGAGTGACAGAGGAACAATTATTATTACTCCTAAGGGTAATAATTAATGACCGAATCAAATGCTGGCTGTGACAACGGGACTGTCGCAGCTGTAAGGGTCCCCCCGTCCCCGCTCACCAGGACGCGGCCGAAGCGCTCCTCCAGCTCGGCTGCGGCGGGCATGGGCTGCCGGGCGGGCGGCGCGGCGGCGCTCGGGGGGGCGGCGGGGGGCCGAGGGTCGTGGGTCTCCCGCCTCGCCGGCCCCCCCTCCATGCCCCCGGCCGCATTGCCCATGGCCGGGCTGGGCTCGGGGGTGCTGCTGCTCCTCCCCCCGCTCCGAGGCTGCTCTCAGCCGTTTGCAACTTCGCCGGGGCGTTATCGCGCTGTTAACACCTCCCCCCCCCCCGCCCCCCCGCCCCGGCGGGCAGGGCTTCACCGGCCCGGCCCCGGCGCTCGGACCGCAGCGTGGGGCTGCACCGCTGCCCGCTGCCTCCTGCCCGGTCCCAGCTGATGTCAGCTTGTGCGACCTTAGCGTTTGATCTCATTTGTTAATTTAATATTTTAATGTTATTAAGTTTATTATTTTATTTCACTTTATTTCATTTTCTTATTTTATTTTTTAATCTTGTTTATTATTTTATTCTATTTTTAGATGTAAATTTCATTTTATATATTTTATTCTACATTTAGTTGGCTTTATTTTTAATTTATGCATTTATTTTATTTAATTTTTATTTTAGCTTATTTTATGTAATTTTTATTTCGTGTTATTTTATTTTTTATTTTATTCTTTTTTCCTTATCCTTTACCTTTTAGATCATATTACTTTAATTGAATTTCATTATTTTATTTACTTTTAAAACGTTTATTATTTATTTTGTTATTTTATTTCCTTATCCTGTTTTTTTTTCTTATTAATTTTATGCTATTATTTATTTTATTCCATTTACTTTCAAATTTTGTTCTATTATTTCATTTTCTAGGGTGACAGTTGGAGCGAAGGGTGCAGCCAGGAGGTGTCAGGCTCCCTCCTTCCCCACTTCAGCCTCCACAGGAGGGCGAGCTGAGGCCAAGCCGGCTCATTGCACCGCTGGGCAGCCCACCCTGGGCAGGGCCCCCCAGGTGCCGGGTTGGCACGGTGTGGGCAGATCCTGCAGCCTGGGATGCTCCTGTGCTGCTGCTGGGCCCTGACAAAGGTGGATGAGCAGAACCACCTCACCCAAGGGTGCCATGGGCAGGCAGCACACGGTGATGGCAATCCCTGGAGAGCTGCAGCACCCACCACCTTCAGCAGAGCACCCACCACACATGGTCGGGGCTGCAGCAGCTGGTGTCACCTCCTCCACATGCAATTCCTGCCGGCTGCCTGCCGGCACAGAGCAAGGCGTTTCTCCATGGCATCAATGCTGGGGCACGAAGTACATTATTCTACTAAGATTTGGTGAGATTTACTGAGATTTGGTGAAATTAAAGACTAGGGATGGGTAGAGGATGGATCCAGAAGGGCTGCTGGAACCCTTTGCGCAGCCCTGGGGCTGCATCCATCCAGCTCTCGTAGCATCTCCTGTTTGGCAGCACCGGCTAAGGTGCTGGGACAGGCGCTTGGCACTGCAGAGACCAGGGGAACGTGCCGAACCTGTTCTGTCAACCTCTGCAAACCCTAAATCCCAACCAGGGGATGCACAACCTGATCAGGAGCTGCCATGGATTCCTGAGCTCCCTCTGGCACTATGCTGCAACCTCTCTGTCATCTCTGGGGCTCTGGGAGGCCAGAGGGGAGCAGCAGGCAGCTCAGCAGCACCAAAATTGGGGTCACCCACATTTGTGTTCGTTCCACTTTTCCAAACAATTTTGCAGTTAAAATATCTTTTGTCTCATTAAATATTTCAGCATCTTGTTAAATATTTTGCAATTAATATGCTCATCCTGGTTTTCAAGGGACAGGGATGGTCACCCCGACAGTCCCAGGAGGGCAGATGTCACCAGGACCATGTATGAAGACCAAGTTTTTCACCCAGAGGTCCCACGCTGGGGACAGACCCTGCTGTGGGGCAGGGAGCCTGTGAGGACCCCAAGGGACACCTTCCCCTAGACCAGGTTTTTCAAAGCTCCATCAGAGTCCTCTCTTTTCACCACTTTTCTGGTGTTTGATTTGCAGTACATGAAGGCCTTTGTCTGACAACTCCAATGACATGGGAGCCGCTTGCTTACTGCTGTAATGATCCTTAAAAATACGCTAGAAAACATGTTCCAATAATCATCTTCAGTATGTGCCCAGGGCTAATTTATTAGTTTTTTACATTAAGGCTGACTTCAGACATAGGTTTGTTTCTTAATTAAGTTCAATTCATTGAGAAACCCTCAAGCTGGACATCAGACCCTTTGGTTTTCCCCCTGGATTTGCAGCTCCACAATATTATACTGTTTTCTTTATGTTAGAGATACCCAGGCAATATTTGCTCATCCAAAGAAGCATTCCTAGACCTACACTGTACAGTCCAGAATAAACCCAAGCTTAGCATGATAACTTGGCACTGAAGGATTAAGCTGCAGAAGCTTGACAGTATTTGGATAGCTGACCCCACCTCACATACCTTCAAGGAGCTGGACCTAGAGGTACCTGAACCAGGGAGGGAACTGTTCCTCAAGGCTGCCCGAGGGCATAGCTCTTCCTTTGTTCCTTGGTGAGGATTTCTGATGGTTTGAGGACTTGCTCTGAAGTTGTGTGGCTGAAGTGAAGGTCGACCCAAGGTTCTCTCTTGGTGGAAGTATCAAGATCTTAATTCCTTTACTTCTGAGGTGCTGAGCTTGGATTTCTGTTTTCCGTGCTGCTGAATTTCTTAGTGGCTGTAATGAGTTCCAGGTATAACTCCACTCTCCATTTAGCCCGTCTTCTCAAGTGCACATTTTAATGTGTTAAGCTATGAGAAGCAGTAGAAGGAGAAGAAAAGTGTCTCTTCTACTGGTAGATCAGCTTCTTCTGCAGGTTTTCACAGCATAGAATAGAGGAATTTAGGGGGAAAGCTCATGGCTGGAGTCCTGGGACATGGAAGTTTGGGGCTGCAAAGAGCTTGAAAAACAGATGAAGGTAAACATTGTTCCCAACCAGAAATATTTTGGTGTCACATCACAAATAGCTCATCTGAGCATTAATTATACATAACTTGGTGTTTGCTTATCAGCTGCAGCTTGAACACAGTTGGCTTGGCTCCCAAGGGATGTGTGTGAGTTCAGAATCTATGTAAGGAGGAAAACATGGAATAGATAATGAGCAAAAATTGTGATATGATGTGTGTGAGGAGTAAGGGAAGAGCAGTGGAGGAGAAAGGGGCTCCTCAGCCACTCTGTTGCTCTGGGAAGGGAAAATAAAAGCCATGGATAGAACACAGAATAATTTTTTTATTGGTTTCTAAGGAGTTTCTCTTCCATCTCAGAGCAGTGAATCCACTTCTGCTGAAAACATGGGAGGAACAGGAAGCAGGCGAGCTCTGTCTGGAGCCATCTCAGTCAGCTGTTGAAGAGCCATGGTTGGACCCTGGAGGAATCATGGAGCCATTTAGGTTGGAAAAGACCTTTAACATCATCACATCCAATCATTAACCTGGATCCAGGGATGGGACAGCTGCCACCTCTCTGGACAACCTGTGCCAGTGTTCTACCACCCTCATTGTGAAGAATCCTTTCCTCGCATTCAACCTGAATCTCCCTCTTTTTGCCTCAAACCATCACCCCTTGTCCTGTCACAACAGGCCCTGCTAAAAAAGTCTCTCCTCACCTTTCCTGTAAGCCCCTTTTAAGTGTTAAAAGGCCACAATAAGGTTTCCCTGGAGTCTTCTCCAGGCTGACCAATACCAACTCTCTCAGCCTTTCTTCGTAGGTGAAGTGCTCCAGTCCCTCCACCATCCTTCACTGAACTCCCTCCACTGTGTCCACGTCTCTCTTTTACTGGGGACGCAGAACACGACACAGTCCTCTAGGCACGGCCTCACCAGTGCTGAAAAACTGGAAGAGTCATCTCCCTCCACCTACTGGCAACGCGCTGTCAAAACGCAGCCCAGCGTTATTCACCAGCTCTGCAGTAAGGGCACGCTGCTGGTTCACAGTCAGCCTGGCGCTCACCAGCATCCCTAGACCAAGCTCCATTCTAGCTGGGTATTTCCCAGCACCCACCAGTGCCTGGGGTAGTTCTGCCCCAGGATCAAGGCTGTGAACTTCATGTAAAAGGAGAGGGGCTCCTAAACACCAATGTCTGCCCAAGCTGCGTCCTTAGGAGGGGGTTGGAGGTCACACAGCAGGGTCTGGGCCCCTTCCAGCCATGCTGGTCCCAAAGTTGCCCCAGAAATGTAGAGACTAGAGGCCCCAGGGCTCACCCTGGTTCCTGCTGCCTGTGTGCTCGGGACATGATGCCAGCCCTGCTTTGTGATGAGGAAAGACTCCTACAAACAAAGGATGACAAGGGCTGCTGCTAGAGCTGCCCCCAGGGCCAGCATCTCTCCTGGAGAAGACAAGGGTGATGACCCAAGTAGGGGGAGAACCCAGTGCCAGCTCCCAAAGAGTGAGCACAGCTCAGGCAGCTCTCCCCACCTTTCCCACTGATTTTGGGTGAAAAAAAAGGAGCACACAGGGAGTACAGAGATTCTGAGTGCTTTATTGTGACAGCTCGAGCCCAGGGGGCCATGCAGACAGGAGCACGAGTTCCTTGCTGAACAGGGACACCATGGGACCCCAGACCTCACCCATGGGAGAGGAGCCCTGGGCTCTGGGTCCACCCCAGGGCGGCCAGGTCATCGTGAGCTGCTGGAGAAGGTTTCATCCCCACTGGTCCCTTCTCTTCTCTCAGCAGCAGCTCTAGGTGGTCTAGGTCTGGGGTGGCATGGCCACACTGACACTGCTCTCTGCCTCCCCTGTGTCTGCAGTGCTCCTGTCTTCGTCTTCCTTTTTGTCTGGCAGCGACTCTGATATACTGGAACCTCGTTGGAGCTGAGATCCAGAGGTTTGGTCCTCCTCTGGGGTGCAGCCTAGGTCTGCGGGCAGATGGAGAGAGGGAATGGTGAGGAGTTGGCAGAGTTCAGCCTCCACCCTCTGCTAGACGAACATATATGGCACCTGTGGCGGTCAGCTCTGGATTCCAGAGACCTGATCACACACAGATCCCAGCCCTGCAAAGTTGGATGTGCCCATCCCAAGGCTGCATTAGAGATTGCCCCTCAGGGATGAGGATGGAGGGATTGAAGCTGGCCTGGAGCAGAAATGCCATAGCAGGGACACAGCTGGGTGTTTAGTGGCACTAGGAGAGGGAAGCAGCCCAGTTGGGGATGGCAAAGCAGAGAGAATAGGTTGATGGGGTGCACTGGGGATAACACTTCAAGGGCCATCACCTTCCTCATCCTGAGTCTCCAAGACTTTCCTCTCCAGGCTCTGGGACAGCAGGGTCAGCCTGTTGAGGGCCAGCAGGGCTTTACCTGTTTTCTGGAGAGAAGAGCAGGAGCAGTGAGCCCCAGCACCAGATCCATCCCCATCTCCACATCCTCACCAGCCCTCCAGGTACCTGCCACTTCCGATGGGTCAGGAACTGCTTGATCTTCTCCTTGGGCAGTGCCTTCATGCTGCAAAGCTGGGGCTGCTGCAGCCAGGGGTGCAGCAGGGCCCCCGTGCTGGAGAGCCGGCGCCTGGGGGCACAGGGGGCAGTCACAAGGGGACCTTCATCTGCTGGCATGGCCCCATGGAGTATCCCTTCCATTAACCACATTTGATGCTTTCCTCTGCCTGTCCCCTTGGCACCCCAAAACCCAACCAGCTCCAGCTCAGCATCCCCCCAGGTCCTACCGGGGGTCCTTCTGCAGCAGTTGGCTGATGAAGTCCTTGGCTAGCTGGGAGATGTCCGAGAAGGTCTCCTCCTCAAAGTCCCACTGGGCAGCTGTGATGTTGCTTAGTGTTTCCATGTCATTGTCCCCCTGGAAGGGGGACTCCCCACTCAGCCTGGAGAGGTGGCACAAAGACATCAGTGACAGCCCAGCCCTCTCCATCCCAACCTGCTGTTCCCAAGAGGCCACTCACAGGATGTAGCAAATGACACCAACACTCCACATGTCTGTAGAGAAGCCCACAGGCTCAAAGGCGACCACTTCTGGAGCCATGAACTCAGGGGTGCCATGTAACACTTTCACAGGGGTGCCTGGAGCTGCAGAGAAGATGCATGGGGCAGGTTTCTGGCTGGGATCTCCCAGCTGGGCAGCCCAGCTACACACCAACACATGCTGGGTGGATGCCACATTCCAGAACCCATTGCAGGTCTTGGTGCTTTCCTAGAGCATCTCTAGGTGCTGGGCACCTGCAGGCACAGGGGTCTTGGCGGTCTCCATATCAGAAGCGTGGCTGGGGACATGCAGGTTTCCCCAGAGCATCTTATGGTCACCAGGAAGAGCCCTGATCTAGTGCCATAGCGCTGCCTGTCCCAGAGGTGCAGGCAGGAGGCTGACAAGCTCCTTGCTGATGTGCCCAGCCAGATCAGGTCTTGTGATGGTGACAGTCCCTGCCCTGGTTCCCCAGACCACTCATTCTTCTCACCCAGCTTCCGCGCCAAGCCGAAGTCAATGATCTTGAGCCAGTGGCTGCTGGGGCTGACACACACGATGTTCTCGGGTTTAAGGTCGAGGTGGACGATGGCCTGACCGTGCATGAACTGCAGCCCCTCCAGGATCTGCCGCAGGTACTGGGTGCTGCTGGGCTCTGTGTGCTCGAAGTCATCGTCCACGACGCGCTCGAAGAGCTCCCCACCTGCCACACTGGGGGAGGACAAAGACCTGCTGGGGGCCACCAGCCCCAAGGAGAAGCCCCACTGCAGAGGATCTCACTAGCCTTATCTCCAGGGGCTGCAGGTTTCCTATCCATCCATGGTGCAGGGACCTTTTCCCACCTTCATGCTCTCCCTGACAAAGTCCAGCACTGCCCTCCCTACCCCCAAACTTAGCTCTGTGCCCCCACTCACTACTCCATCACCATCACCAGCTCGGCGGGGCCCTGGAAGGCAGCAAGGCACTGTACGAGGCGCGGGTGATGCAGCCCGTTCATGAGCTCCACCTCATCCCAAGCCGCCTGCTTCTCCTTCGCTGTCCGTGTCCGGAAATATTTCCCAGCCCGGATTTTGCCAGTGGCTTTTTCCTGCAGGCGGAACACCATCCCGAACTTCCCTCTGGGGCAGAGCAAGGATGAGGCATGGAGGAGCCATCCCCACCAATCTGCATCTCAGACAGAGCTGCACATGGACAGCCATGGACCATCCCTGAGTGGTGGGGATGTTGGACTTCCACTTACTCTCCCAGCTTCTCCAGCTGCGTGTACACATCTGAAACCTGCTCCTGGCTGTTGATGACCACATCACAGTATTCAAACTTCTCACCTCCTGGGAGGGATGGAGCAGAGTGGTCCATGTATGGATCTCTCATGCTTTGGGGACCAGCTGCCTGCACTCCTCCTCAGTGCTTCTTTCTGTACCCCCAACTCCATCCAGGTTCTACCACCCTCCCTATGGGAGGTGATGGGACCGGGGGGGGATGACATGGGGACAAGAGCTGCTACCATGATTGCTCCTCGAGCAGCCCAGATCACGGTTTGGGGGGGAAATGTGCTTTTAGGATCAAAAATTCAAGAAAAATGGGGCCATTAAACAGGATGGCATGGAGACTGGTGCTGACTGTGAGCATCACACCCGCACTGGGGTCCCAATGCAAAGCCTGAGCCTCCCCCAGGACAGACCAAGGGCTCAGCCGTACCTTCTGCCTGGGACATGGTGGCACCAACAGCTCCTCCCTGGGTGCTGGTGCTGTCAGGACGAGTGCTGGTTGTGGCCCTGAGGTTTCCGGCAGCCCTGTGCTGGGGTTGGGGTGCTGAGGCGATGCACACGTTTCTGCTCCGGCTGTGGGGACACTTTCTCCCTGCCATGGGAGACCTCCAGCATCTATCCACCCCTCCCCGCATTCCCCATCCTACACACCTCTGATGGCAGATTAAGACACTTTCAGTCTGTAAGAGCTGATGTCCTGAGGGACCCAAAGAGACCCAGCAAGGGGCCAAACATGCTAAAGCAAAGTCCCTTCTTAGGGACAACCTCTTTACAGTAGCACCTTAGCTCAAGGACACGGTTTTTCTCATGCCCAGTCTTGCATCAGCCAGGAAATCCCCAGGAAGTCTCATTTGTAGAGCAAAGGACATATACCCTTATACATGTCACCTCCTCACTCTGTCTATGCTAAGGTTAGGAGGACAGGATGATGACACCCAAGGGTGCAATGTAGCAGCACTCAAGCACCAACCCCACAGCACTGACCTGTCACTGTCCAGTCCTGTCCCAAGACACCAGCAGGTCCCTGATCCTTCTGTTCACCACAGAGCCACCACGGAGCTGGAGGGGGAATGAAGGGGTGATGTTGGGGGTCAAGGACCATTGGGCCTATGAATATGCGGATACACTGGGGCTCTCTCTGGGTACAGCCAGGAACATCCGTCCTGCTTCAGTACTGGAACAGCCCTGGCTCTCCCCTCCTTTTCCTTCCCAGTGAGTTTCCGGACTTGAGGGATAAACAACCAGCATCAGTATCACTGAGTCCTCCTGCAAACCATGCCCAGCACCACAGTCTCAAACCCCCTGACATCCCATTTGGCAGCATGGAGGGTCATAGGTCTGCAGTATGGGGGCTTGGGCAGGGAAATCCCAAAGGGAAGCTGCAGAGACCTTACATACCTCATTACACAGCAGAGAGCTCAGCTCTGTGCTGCCCTCAGGGCATGGATCCAGACTCACAGCCTCTTGAAAGCCACATGAAGCCCTGACCCAGCACCACCTCCACCTCCTCTCCCACCCATGGGTGGGTTCCTGCAGAACACCCCCAACTGCTGTCCCATCCCCAGCTCCACCTGCAGACAATATCCCACCAGAGCTGTCCCTCTCCCCAAACAGCATCTTGGGCTTCTAGCTTCCCTGGCTGAGCTCAGCCACAGGCTCGGGGTGTGGGGATGAAGTTGAATGGGGTGTTGCAAAACTCTTCCGGGCCTTTGAGCCCAGTGGTTTGGAGGAAAGATGGTTTTTTCCAGCCTTTATTCCCTGGAAGGAGGGCAGCACAGCCATTTGGTACTGCCATGCCTCAGTTCTCCTGCTTTAAATTGGGAATAACACCATGATTTCCTCCTGGAGCTGGCCCTAGGTTTGTGAATGGGGCAGCAGCACCGGGGGGGGCAAACACACCATCCTCTTCAGGGACCCCCATGTCACAGCATCACCCTGAGCAGAGGGGATGTCACCCTGGTGTTACCTGTGGTCCGAAGCCAGGTCTCACAGTGACCTGGGGCTCTGCCAGCTCCAGCAGACGTGGCACCGCCGCCACTTCCGCGCTCAGCACAAAGTCCACGGTTGCCGCAGGGCGTCAAGGACAAGTATCCCCAGGGGTGGCAGGGCCACCGTGACCTCACCGCTCACCCGTCACCATGACCTTGCCACCTGCAAGGATGGGGATGCCATGTCCAGGGGATCCCCACCAGCACCCCGGGGGTGAGGGATGCAGCGGATGCTCCGTGCTTGGTGATGCTGTCAGCGCGCTTGATTCGACCCTGCTCGGATATCGACTGCGTGGCCGGGCCTGCGCGTACAGGAGGAGGACATGGTGATGGCCGGCTGGGGACAGCAGTGGGGTGGTGGTGGAGTCCAGCTGCCTGCATCCTGCCTGCGTGACCACGGGTGATGGAGACCTGGCCGGGTACAACTGGCCACGGCTCCTGACCCTACTCTGGACCCCTCTCCACGGCAGGATGAGGCCATGCGGGTGATGCTAGGTTGCCCCCCGCACAGAGAGAGGCAGGATACGGCCGAGGCGTGCGAGGGATCCCAGTAGCCACTTGATGTCAGTGTTGGCCTGATGCTCACGCTGGGGATGGGCACCAAAAATAAGCAGGAACAGGCTAGGAGAGGGGAAAAGAGCAGTTTCAGAGTTAACATCACCAGCGGGAAAAGCCGGAGGATTTTAAGGAGCGAGGAGAAATGGGCTGGTCCAGGAATGGATAAGCAGATCCATCCATCCATCCATCCTGCCATATTTTCCAGCCTTCAAAATGAATCTCATTACTGACAGTTCTTCGTTTAACAGCCCTTTCTCACATCTTTGCTTTCTGGTTTGAGAAGGTGGCTGCTCCAGAATGTCCACTCACCATGGACATCCTCTTCTTGTGCTTTATACAATCAATTAATTCATAAAATTCATTAATTAATCGTTAGCACTCTCACCCAGGCATCCATGGCTTGTGTCATCAAGTTTTCCCTGTCTGCCCAGAGAAGCTCCTGGCAAAGCTGGGATGGGTTTTCCAGGTGATCCCCCGATTCCAAACCTGCTCATTTTCCCCATAGGGTGCACCCTGGGACACCCCCTCCCCCCCCAACACTCTCAGCCACCTGTGTAGCCCCTCTAGCCTTTGGGTTGAGTCAAGGTCCCCTTTGTGCAGAGAACTAGGCAGATTTAGCTATCTGCTTTTTTGTAGGACCTGCAATAAACGGTGCTACCACAGGGTTCAGCTAGTGGACCTTGACACTGTGTGACAGAGTGGCTTATTGGGATGGGGTCACCGGCTGAGTCTGGGATCTGTCTGTGATCCCAGTGTGCCTGAGGGGTGGGTTCACAGCCCCTGCTCCCCATCACCCGGGGAGAGGACAGAGTCTCTTTTCCATATCACCTGCGGGGGTGTCCTGGGGGATGGGTGCTGGGAGCATGGTGTGGGGTGCTGGGGTGCCAAGTGCTGGGAGCTGGATGATATGATTGATGGGTGCTGGGGTGCTAAGTGTTAGGAGCTGGAGATCTGGGTGTTGGGTGCTGGGAACTGAATGGTCAGACTGTGGGAAGTGAGTGGGAAACCCAAGATGGTGGTGGGGGATGTTCCACATCAGCTTCGGCTTCAAGAGAGAAGGAGAGCAAAGCAAACAACATGGGGCAACAGGGGGGTGCCAGGCTGTGCTTTGGGGTGCCCTGGGGACAGCACACGGATGTGAGGGCACCCAAGGGCTCCCAACAACAGTGTTTAAGCAGGGCAGGCAGCACCAGTGCCATGAGGGGCCTGGCTGCCAGCAGGGCTGGGGTGGGGAGGGCTCTCTGCAGAGATCAACCAACAGCATTGAGCTCCCCTTGCTCCACCCATGCTCCAGCCACTGGAGGCTTTGCTCAAGCTCAGGCAGGTCCCAACAAGCAGCTCATGCCCCATCCAGGGCAGTGCTATCCCGAGGCTTTGGTGTGATAAACCCCCATTCCACTGCAAATCCAGACCCAAAATTGCTCTGGAAGGAGAAAGCCCCCTCATCACTGGTTTAAATTCAGCCCCCTGCAAAGTCTGCCCAGAGGCTTGTGGCAAACCCAGCCAGGTCTGCCGTCCTGCAGAGGCCAATTTTGCGTGATTGGGGTTGTACAAATATCCAGTGTCCTCCCAAAATACTTCTGAGAGAAGTGTGGAAAGGGCCAGAGCACCCAAGTTTTTAGGCAGCACGAAGGGAGGGAGGACCCAGAGATGGCAGACAGGGTGATAGCTGTGCCCAAACCTCAGCTGTGCTCAGCTGCACAACCCAGGGTGTGGGGAAGGCTAAAACATGGCTGGAAAAGACCGAAATCCATGAGGAAAGGAATCAGTCTGGAGCTATAAACCACAAAAACCTCTGGAATCAGCAGCTCAGGGATCAGCCTGTCACTGTTCCCCTTATCTACAGCAGGGTCATGCTGGGATGGGCAAGGGGCAAGATGTGGATCTGTCCCCCTCCTCCCCAACCACACCACAAGACTTGGACCATTTAATATCTCCCCATCTCCTTTTCCATTCAGGAACAGCCAGACCATTTCAAAAACCAACCCTATAGCAGGAAACATTCAGCGTAATTAACCCACATCGATTAACATCTTAAAGGAAAGGGTGGGGGAAGAAGAGTTTTGATTTTGGGGTTTAAAGGCGAGGAAAAAAAAACCCTTTGTCTGATTCCCTGCACTGTTCTTCCCAAATCACACTGGGACACGGCCTGGGCCCTGTCTGCCCCACACTTCCCTCCAAGAAAGGAAAATCCAAGACATCTGCCTTCATATAGAAAACCTTTTTTATTTTTTTAGCCTTTATGCAAAATTTAGTGCTTACTTTTGCCTTTTATGTGTCCTGATCCCCTAAATTATTCCCTTATGTACTTGCAGCCTGAGCACCACCACAGTACAGTCATTGAGTCTGCCTGTGCGGAGCGTTACCAGCACCAGAGGGAAGAACAGAGGCTTTGGGAAACATCCGTGCTGAACACTCGGAAAAGATAATCAGCTTCTCTCTTGGGTCACTCCTCTCCTTGAGATCCAAGATGGAGCCAAGGCTCAACCTGGAAGGAGGCGGCAGAAGAGCTGGAAATGGGCAGACACAACCTGGGGTTTCTCTCCAAGTTCTCACCAAGTTTCACCCCCGAGGTAGCTCAGCTCTCGCCGTGGCAGAGGCCACGCTCCCCACGGGGATCCGTGCCTGCCAGCTGCCATCCGGGAACGGCTCTGGAAGAGGAGAAAGGCATTAAAGAGTTAAGCGCCAGATGGCTGAAGCACCAGGCCGCGTTTAGAGCTGGGCACTCCCATGAAAACCGGGACCCCTACTCTGAAGCCGGGACACGCCCCGGTTGGAGCTGGGATTCCCCCAGCTTCGAGCCGGGCACCCTGCTGGAACCACCCCATTCCTCCCGCCGCAGCCAGGCCTCTCCGTCCTGTGCCACCAGCAGGCCGGGCAGCACCAGAGCCGGGTTTCGCTGTCTCCTCCCGGTTCCGGCGGGCCCTGACCGCCCAACCGAGGGCTCAGGGGAGCCCGGGAAGGGCCTGCGAGAGGCAGAAGCCCGCCCCACCGCGGCCGAGGCCCCGGTACCGTGTCCGTGGGCCCGGGGGTGATCGGCCCCTCGCTGCCACCGGGCGGCCCCGTCCCGCTCGTCGCCATGGCAACGCGCCGCGCCCGGCCGTGTCCTTCCCCGTGTGTGGTCCCTGGGGATCATGGGAGAACGAGTCCACGGCCTCACAGGCCCTGCCGCCCCTCTGCGGAACTGGACTACAAAATCCATAATCCCCGCCGGAGGCGGCGCGCCCCTCCTCTTTCTCTACAACGCTCGTTTCCATTGGCCTCCTCCAAGTCGTTCAGTCGCGTCACGGCGGCATCTGATTGGCAGAAAGGTTGCAGCGAGGAGGCTCTGGCTATGGCGGCCGAGCGGGCGGTGGGGAGGCGGCGGCCGCCATTTTGTGTGTGGAGGCAGGCTCCGGGCCTTGCTGCCGCCGGGGCGTGGGTGACGCGGCGCGGTGGGGCAGGGGAGTGGCTGGGGACCGGCGGGGGGCTCCTCCTCGCTGCCGAGCCAGGAGAGCGGCGCAGCCCGGACGGGCGTCCGTTTGCTGGAAGCGCAGCTCGGGTCTCCCCGCTGGCCCTGAGGTGGACGGTGGCGCCGCGGCTTCCCCAGGCTGTTCCCCCTGTCAGGGCTCCGGGAACGGGGAGAGCCCGTCCCCTACGAGAACGCCGCGTCTGCATCTGGGCTCGGACCGGAGTCTCAGTGCGCGGTGGTGCGGGGGAAGGCCCAGGCAGCCTCTCCCTGCACCGGGCTCCGGCGGTTCTCAGGTCGTGGGTCCGCTCGGCAGCGGTGCCTTGGCCCCAGTCTCGCCGGTAACGCTGGGGCGGGGGACTGAGCGTGGATGTTCTAGGAAAGCTGTCGTTAAAACGGTATTCGAGCGTTGCTGGACAGCAGCACTCGAGCTCCCTGCGGGGCTGGGCTCTGACTGACCGCCGATGTGCGCAAACAGCGCAGTTTCATGTTGGAAGTGGGATTTGGCTTAGAAATTGTGATTCCCGGAAGGAGGAAAGCCTCACGTTCCACTGTGCCACCTCACAACACAGCTCTTAATACGCCATTGGGGGGGGGGGGGAATAATCTCTCGAGTTTAATCCTTTGTGCCACGTGTTTTAGCCAAAGCACAACCAGATTCCCAGAGGGATTCCTGGAGGGAGCTCTCCCTGTGGGGATCCAGTGAATCAAAGTTAACATGGCCTCCCCTTGCTGCTGCTTCCGAAGCAGCAGCTCCTGCTGCAGCACTTGGGAGAGATTTAAACACAAAAGCAGTTGCCTGTTGCCGGGGCCGAAGAGGTAACTTTGCGAGCTGATTATAAACCGGAGTGAACCGGGGTTGTAAACGCCACTCCTTGGGGCTGTGGAAACAACTGGGTGGGTTTTCCCTGTGCAAAGTCACAGGCTGGTTTTCTTCACACTTCCCCAACCCCCCGACCAACCAACCACCCCTCAGTACTGAGTAGTAGTGCGTGAGCTGCCCGTCCCCTCCAGGCCCAGCTCCCTTGGAGATAGCCTAGGCTGAGTCCCCGGTTGTGGCATCAGCAGAGTTTCCTTCAGTGAGGGGCTCAGCCATGGCTCCTTCCCTATGCAAAAGGCAGATGATGTCAGCTCATCCCCTGGCATTAAGGAAATGTGATTTAGATGGGAAGCAGTGAGATTTTGGAGGCTTTCTGGCAGAAGTGAGGATTGCGCTGTCAAATGGGGACTCTTGGAGTTAAAAACCAGATGATTTTATATCTCTGCAGTTGGTGGGTTGGTTTTATTAGAAGAAGGTGTTTCGTTATTGTGACTCTTTGGATCATTTTTGACTCCCATGTCACTTTATGAGGTCTTGAACCCCAAAACTTCATCTTTCAATGAACTGCTGTGTTTCCAAAGCAGGGGGGTTCGTGTGGTGTGTGTCTTTGCAGGCTTACGACAGCTGAAGATCTAATTTCAAGCTGATTTTGCCAAACGAGTGGGGGTTACACTCAGTTCAGGCTGTGTGCCTTGCACCTCCCTGCATTGTTAGAGGGGGGTTTGGAGGATGGGAGCTGGAGGGGCTGATCCTAACACTAGGGTTTGGTGTGTTTCAGATGGACTGACAACCACCAGGTTTTCGGTGCTGGCCT
Source organism: Neopsephotus bourkii (assembly GCF_033783945.1). NCBI lineage: Eukaryota > Metazoa > Chordata > Aves > Psittaciformes > Psittacidae > Neopsephotus > Neopsephotus bourkii. The sequence continues at coordinate 80,054 of NW_026902294.1, read as the reverse complement.
CACCAGCAAGCGCTGTGAAACCTCTTCCACTGCAGAAACAGGGCTGCATGTCCTCCTTTTTTAACAAAATCCTGCTTCTCTTGTGGCACAAGAGACTCGCCAGGACATCCTGAGAGCTGTGTGAATATATCCTCGGAACAGAAAGCTAAGGAATGAAGTGCAGTTAGTGCAAGTGCAGTCTCAGGCAGGACAAGAGGGTTACTGGCAGCACCATATTCCTGCTTTATAAAACCTGGCTCATCAAACAGGTTTAACGGACCTGGGGACTAATTGCCATGCTGGAAACTTGCTCCTTGAAACCTTTTCAGACCTGGAGGGACAGCAGCATTGAGGGGGAGGATTCTGATTTCACACCAGCATTGTGACATGAAGCTGTTAAGTTGAACTGGTTCCTTTTTTTCTTTATGTCCTTGCAGCAAGCAGCATTTTCAAGGAACTGGTGTGTCCTTGCATCAGTTTGCCCCTGTGCTGTGGAGGAATGGCCATAACCACAGGTGGGATGGTTTTTCTTTTGAGTTCGTGCCATAATCCCAGGACAGAAATGCTGTCCTTTCCTCCAGGAAACCCTTGGGAAGGGAGGAACTTTGAAAGCCCTTTAGGCAAGAGGGTCACTCCATTCCCCATGTTTCTGAGGCTGATTGCCACAAAGCTGCCTCAGCAGTGAGCCTCTTCCTGCCACTCAGCCTCCAAGTCAAGCTCCAGCAGGCAGATTCCTGCTGCCAGGGGCCTGTTTGGGGGGTTCTACCATGCCAGCAGCACTCCTGAGCTCACCAAAGGAGCCAGAGTAAGGGCCAGTTGGCTCAAACAAGCCAGGGAAGACCAAAGTGGTGGCAGGAATGTGCTTCAAAGGCTTGGCAGGCATGGCTGCTTGCCCTCCAGCGAGGTACTTGCCCTCGACTAGTTAAGGCAGTGCTGCCTCCATGTCAGGAGGGACTAATTGCTGCCCGTGCTCCCACATCACAGCAGAGCGGCACCCTGCTCTCTGGCGAGCTCCAGGATTTGATTTGTTCCTCTGAACCAGTGGACCTCATATCCTCCAGCATAGCTCTCAAGCCAGCTCCAGGGCCCATGGGCAGGCTGTGGAGTGGGAGCTCACCCCTCAGCCTGCAAGGTGGAGCACAGATGAGCTCCTCAGCTGTTACTGATCCACACGGAGGTTTCAAAGGTCCCTGGACGCCACCAGTGTCTGCCAGGGGGTTTGGACACAGGAGCTGGAAGGTGCCTCTGCAAGGAGACATGTTCTGAAACACCTCTGGACGTAGGAATCTGGGTAGCCTGCTTTGAATGAAGACTTAGTTTCATTTAAACTGCACGGAATAAAGCAGGATAAGTTGGTAGAGTTAAAGCAGGATAAGTTGGTAGAGTCAAAGCAGGGGGAGAGCTGATCACTGTGATACTTCTAGAGCTTCTATGTCCCATGTGTTCAATAAGGATTTATTCCTAGGAGTTAAATGTAACCAGGTTGGGGTTACATTTACATGAAGGGTGGACCCTGTGTCTGTGCTCAGTGTGACAACACCATCATGCCTGGTTTGGGTTAGAAGGGAGCTTAAAGCTTCTCCAGTTCCAACCCCCTGCCACAGGCTGGGACAGCTTCCACTAGCCCACGTTGCTCAAGGCTCGTCCAGCCTCACTGTGTAACAACCATCATGCTTGATTTCGCTAATACTTCCTTGCATTTTCTCACATTATCCAGGTGCCAAGAGCTGCATTTGATGGCGTGACACGTAGCACCCACCGCCAGTGCCATCTGCCATGCGCCTTCAGTTCTCCTGCCCCAGAAGCAAATCACAGGCAGCTGATCCAGAGTGGGAATCACTCCTTGGTGGGGAAGGAATTGCGGGAGAGAGGCACCCGCGATGAGCAGGAGGACTCGGGTCTGGTGCTGCTCTTCCTTGGTGCTGAGATCCCCATTAACTGCCTGTGGGCCAGGCTCAGTGCTGACAGCTGCTCCAGTCTCTGCTGGATGATGTCATGGCACAGGGGAAGGCAGCATGGGCACTACTGGGCACTGCAGGGCACTACTCCTGAGCAAGTCACTGTCCAGTAGTTTCCCTTCTTCCTCTCCATGGATGCCCCAGAGCATACAGGGGTGTGCCACACTGTTGTTAAATCTGGCCTGATCCTTAAAGCCCTTCGGTGCTGCCACTTTAACTCCTGGTGCTGCAACCCCCCTGCACTGGTGACACCTTTTTCTCCTAATCTTAACTCCTCCATTTTTGTATAAAAGGCCGTTTTTCCCCTGCTGTAGCCTGGGGGGGGGGGGGGGGGGCGGTAAAAGCACCCCCCTGCTCCCCAGTTCCAGTAATGAATACTCATTTCAATCCCAATGGCCTCAGTTTACACCACAGCCCAAAGCAGAACAGGATCACACCATTACTTTACCCTTGAATTCAGCTGTTTTCTCCCCAAAACCCCTCTCCAGACCATGCAGCTGCCTGGAGCTTCTCCAGCTTTTTCCTCTCCTGCCCCTGTCAAGCACAGCCACAGGGAAGAAGGTTGAGCCTCACATTTGCCTTCCCCACTCCCTCCTCATCAGCCATTCCAGAGGCCACACACTGACTCCCAAAACTTTTCCCTGGGCTGCTCCAAAACTTCCACCTCACTTGGAGGTGAAAGTACATTTTGGGGCAGTTTTTGCCCAGCTGTCACTGACCTGACCCAGGTTTTTACCACCCTGAAAGGAAGCTCACTTTGAGGAAGCCTTGAAGTGAACATGCACTTCAACTCACAGAGGTGGACGCAGGTTTGCGGCACACACATGTTCAGGACTGTTTATCCCTCCTCCAGGTGCTTTTACTTATTTCAGCTCCTCAAACAAGATCAGAACCAAAGGGTAACCACCAAAAAGCTGAACAGGCCATTCCAGCTTCCCTTAACCCAACACCCAACAGAACAGCGTGGAAATAATTCCAAGTGTATGCCTTACCAGAATGCCACCAAACGTTCCCAAGAAATCACAGCAAACCCGTTACAGTTACAAGTAATTAAATTTATTAGACCTATATTTTTATAGTCAGTTTGGGCCAATTTACAGCTTTCCTGGAGAGAGTTTTTTTTTTTTTCTTCCCCACTTTTTGGTTTAGACACACACGCACACAAAAAGAAAAAAATAATAAACCCGAAACCACCAACACATCAACACCCCCTCCCCCCCGCCCGGCGCTCGGGGCCGGGCACGGTCACTCCCCCGGCTTGCAGGGGCCCTTCTCAGCGCGGAGCGCGTCCCGCTCCCGTTGCAGCCGCAGGTTTTCGGTTCTCAATCTGTCCACCTCCAGCTCCAGCTGCCGCACCCGCGCCGCCTCCGCCGCCTCCCCCCCGTGTTTTTTGCTTTCCATCCTTAGCCGGTTGTTCTCCTCTTCCATACGGGAAAGGCATTTCTCCAGCTCCAGGTATTCTTTCACCAGCTCCTGCTTGCTCATATTCTGCAGGCTCTCCACATGGTACCGCTCGTACGTCTCCGAGAAGTCCCTCTGCAGAAACTCGCTGCCGTCACCCCCCATCCCGTCGCTTCCCCCGTCCTCGTCAGCCGCCTCCTCCAGGAAATCCTCCTCGCTCGTGTCGTCCGCCTTGGCGGCCGCACGCCGCGGGTACAGCCCCGTTTTCAGATCGGGTTCCTCCTGGTCGTGGTCCTCCATCAGGAACTGCGTCGTGTTGTAGGGAGCCACCGGCTGCCCCTTGGCGAACATCTCAGCGCGCAGCCGGGAAGCGCGGAGGCTCTGCCGCTCGTCGAACTGCTGCTTCTCCTCCCAGCTCAACTTCGAATACGGCTTCCAGCGACGCTTCTTCTTCGACGGCCGCCGCCGGTGTTTCTTCTTCACCGGCCACTCCTCAGCTCGGCCCACCGCCGCCCGGTACCGCGGGCCCAGGCCAGGACGCGCCACTCCACCCGCCGCCGGCCCCTCCGCGCCTCCCGCTGCCGCCTCTTCCGCCCCGGGGGGCGGCAGCCGCTCGGCCTCGCCATCCTCCCCGCCGCCGCGTTGTGGCTCCGGCCGCAACTCGGGCTCGGAGCTGGGTTCCGGCTCGCCCTGGGGTTGCGGCTCGACCTCGGCAGGCACCGGCTCGGCGGCCACAGTGTTAGCCATCGCGCTCCGCTCCCTCGGGGACGGGCGCTACTCGAGCCACATGGGGCTGCCCCCCCCGGGCTCAGGCCGCCTGGGCCATGGCACGGGGCAGAGCCCCCAAGGATCGCCGCCGCCGGAGGCGGTCACCGGTCACGCAGGAGTTAACGCCGCTGGGCCCGCCCTCCCGCGCGCATGGCACGCGCCGCCGCCGCCGCCCCCCCTCCCCCCAACCACCGCTCTGCCGCTACCACCCGCCACAACCGCCGCCAGCGCCCGACTGGGCCCCCCCTCCCGCAGCCCCGCCTTAAATAGCCGCACGCGCCCCGCGCAGGCGCATTGCTTGCCCCGCCTCCGCTGCACGCCGGAGCCCTGCCCCCGCCGTGCGCCCGCCTCATCCACTAAGGGACCCCGCCACGGGGGCGGTGCCACTCGGAGCCAATCAGAGGGGGAGGAGGGCGGGCACAACGGCGGGGCCACACCCCCATGGCCTCTGCAGGAGGGGGACTGCGATTGGACTCGCTGGATGTCTCTCGCGAGCGGCTCCGCCAGTCCGAGCAGGGGGAGGGCGGGCCCGGGCCGTACCACGCGCGGAGGGGCGCTCCTGCGACCTTCAGGGCCGCGCCGAGGGCACCGTCCCCCTACCCCGCGGCGAGTCCGTGCGGCGGCCCGAAAGGAGTCCCGGCTCCGCGGAGGGGGCGCGGGGCCGTGCTGGGGCCTTCAGGGTCTGTGATAGCAGTGAGGGACCCGTGAGATCCGGAGGAGACGGGAGGCCGGAGGGGTGCGGCGGGGTGGGGAAAGCGGATGGATCCCTGTGCCGCGAGTGGGAGATGTAAACAAACGGCAAGAAAATAAGTCCCTCCTTAAAGGCACCGCGTCCCTTTTTTTGTTCAGGGGTGGTGCAGAGCTGCTCTCCCGGGTCATGGACCGACCGGCGGGGGGGGGGGGGGGGAGGCGGTGCTGCGAGGGCCGGCATCGGGATCGGGTCCCGGTTCTGCCACGCCTCCACGATGACGATGTGCACCCAACACGGCCCCTGGGGCTCCACGGACAGGGTGGCGTTTTGGGGATGCGTGGCTGGGGAAGGGGACCCAGGGCTGTGGGGACACTGGGGAAAACGAGGGTCAGCCGAGATAGAGACCTGCGACTGCAGTGGGCAGTACACGGGAGTCCATGGCCAAGGCGTGGGGGGCAGCACAATGAGGGGGTTCCTCTGCCCGTCCCGCCACATCGGCTGGGACCCCCCAGCAGTGGCAAAAGGCTCGCGGGCAGCAGCGAGCGAGCACCACCGATGGCACTGCCGGCACGAGGGGAGTACCACAGGTCCCCAGCACACCCTATACACCGCGGGCACAAGCTGCCCTCTGCCCCTCCGGGACCAGGAGAGGGGGAGTCCCCGGGCTGCAGGGTCCGGGACAGAGGCTGGTGCCGGTACCGGAGACGTCAGCCCTGGAGGAGAGGCCGGGGCCGGGCAGTGAGGGGCCAGGCAGCTGCGCTGTGCGCCTGCCCAGGGCCCGGTGGCACCCACCTCTCCCCGCAGCAGGGCAGCAGGCACCAGGGCTGAACTGAACAAGCAGCTTTAATTGAGGCAGGTTCAAATGTCCAAGCACTTCATGGAACCAGTCTCTGGGGACGGGGTAAGGGGCCATCCCCCTGATGCCCACCCAGCGCCACGGCTAAGGTCCGGTAGGCAGTCGGACAGTCTGTGTGCAGCAATGATGAGATCCCGGGGGATCCCACCTGAGGCACGTTATGATCCCACACCCCACTCCCTGTGGATGCCGGTGCCGGCAGTGCTGGTGAGGCCCTGAGCGTGACAGTTGGGATTGGTGGAGCACAGTGGCTGCTGTCCCTCGGGGGCAGGGTCCCAGCCTGCAGGCGGCCCGGGGCTGTGCCAGGCGATGCCTTTACCGATTGCGTGGTGCTTCCCTGGCTCAGCAAAGCAGGATGAGGAGGGAGGGTGCTGGCACCCCGGCAGGGCTGTCCTGCACCCCACTCGGGGCCAGTGATGGCAGTGGGAATACAATGGTCACCTCTTCCTGTCCTGCCAGCGGTGCAGCAGCCACTGGGTGACGAAGGGCCAGGTGACGAGGAAGAGTAGGGTGTGTGGGGAAACGGTCAGGGGCCACGGGGATGGTGCCTGGCGAGGGGACAGAGAGAGGCAGGGTGGAAAGGGAGGCAAAGGTGTCACCAAACATCTCCCAGCCCTCTGCCAAAAGGCAGGTGATAGCAGGCCCCTGGCACTGCCTGGCCCTCCTTGTCACATCCATTCCCCTGTGCACATCTGGCACTAACACGATTGGCCCCAGTGCCCAGGCACTGGGGACATGTCCCCAGGGATGTCACCTGCTCCCCAGCTGATGGACCCTTCCCTGACCTGTCCCCCCCATCGCATCCCCTACCTCCAACTCACCTGCAAAGCAAGCAGCTGTCTGGGCTCAGTCCCAGCTGCATCCCCCTGCAAGACAAGTGATGGTTTAGGGGGGGCAGGTGAGGCTGAGAACCCCCTTCCAGCCCCAACATGAGAGGTGGGAACAGGCCAAAGCCAGTCCACTCTGGGCTGCTACAAGGGACCTGATGGTGCAGCTAGGCTGGGACCCCAGGGACAATGGAAATGATGGGGGCAGTTGTTCGCTGCCTGTACCTTGGGGCATATCAAGCAGCACCAGCCTCTGCCCCACCAGGTTGTGTCCCTGAAGCCTGAGGTTTAGACACTCTTGTGGCACCCAGGGCTGCCTGTTTAGGGACAGGCACCCATTTTGGCTCCACCACCCAGTGTTGGTGTGCAGCAGCTCCCCACGTGTCATGGCACGCACCTGAGAGGAGGTGAGTATCTCCAGCTCACTCAGGCGCTCCAACACTTGCTGCATGTCATCCTGCAGGGCTTGCACTGTGCTGGCCACACAGGCATCCAGCTCCACCACCAGCCTCCGGCTGAGCTCAGGGGTGCTCTCAGTGTCCTGCTTCCCCCCAGCCAGACAGAGACCTGTGGGGTACAGACAGGCACTGCTCAGCGGTGGTGGGGCAGGGACAGTGTGTGCAGGCTGAGCGCCCCTAGGACCCCCAGGCACATGCTGTGTGCCATCACCCAACATAAGCAACAGATAATAGAATTACAGATTGGTTTGGGTTGAAGGGACCTTAGGATCATCCATTTCCAACCCCCTGCCATGGGCAGGGACACCTCACACTAGACCATGTTGACCAAGGCCCTGTCCAACTTGGCCTTGGACACTGCTAGGATCATGTCAGGCTGCCTGCACGCTGCCAGGCAGACAGAGCAGACAGCTCCCAGCCCAGCCCTGCTGTGCACATCCCCATCTACCAGTCAGCTCTAGGCCTGTCCCCAGGCCATCATGTCCCCCTCAGTGTGGTGGTGGTGGCAGCAGGTGATCTCCAGCCCAGTGGTGCATGTGGGCCATGCTTCACCCAGCGAAGGCAGGATGCCAAATGCTGCATTGCTGCCTCCCTGCCAGGCTCCAAACCAGCCTGGCTGCACTCTGGCAAACACCCGATAACCCATGCTATGAGCAGGACACCAGCAGGGGCTTGTGCCAGCCCCACACAAACACCAGCACCCCAGGGACAGCCCAGCCTGACTCTGTCAGTCTTGGTACAAGTGAACTCCCATGGTCAAGCAGCTCAGGAGGGTCTGCACAAACATTAATGGGGGCGAGATAATGGTGAGAGGGGTGGGCTATATGCAGGTGAGGTTTCAACACCACCTCTGCTGTCCCCTGGTAAGGGTGGCAATGACGTCCTGGAGCAGAAAGACTCCAGGGTGTGTCTGGGGACAGCTGCAGAGCTTGGCAGAAGGCTCTTTGTCCCTCTCCACAGAAGTGTGTGGGACCTGGTTGTCCCCAGACATAAGCAGCAGCAGCGGGTGGCATTTGGTGAGTGGTACCAAAGGAGCAGGGTATCCCCAGGACCAGTGCTTCCAGGAATACAGCCCAACATCACCCAGTCCCATCGCAGAAAAGTTGGTGGGTGCCCACCAGGGACCACAGGCAGGAGCTGGGCACAGGCAGGCAGGGCTCTGTGCAACCTGAATGTTGCTACGGAGGAGCCAGCAGAGCATCCTCCAAAACAGCAGCACAGGGGATGTGTCCTACAGTGATAACAATAACAAACTGCTTGAAGGCCAACGGATGAAGAGACAGGATGCTCAGGACTTCTTGCAGCTACTGAACAACCCACCCCTGGGCACTGGAGCCAAGGTCTGTGCCCTGTTGGGGCCTCATTTCTCTGCTCCACCCCAAACAGCTCCTGAAGTCTGACCCTGCTGGCTGGGAGGTAGGGAGGGAGCCGTGAAGGAGCTGCACCCACCTCTCTTGGAGCCAGTGCTGCTGCTCCCCTCTAGTCTTCTGCCTTCACCCTGCTCCCCTTGCCCAGCACCGGGGGGGGTAAGGGGCTCAGGCCCAGCCTGGCCACTGTTCAGGCAGAGCACCAGAGGCTGCCCAGCCTGCACAGGGGAGAGAAGAGCCCTGAGCCTCCCATTCCCCTCTCTGGGGGCTACGGGGCACAGAAATTGATGCCAGGGCAGTGGTGGTACCTCCCACCATGCCCCATAGCAGCAGTTCTGGTGGTGAAGGGTGTGTGTGTGTGGTGTGAGTGAAGCCAAATCTCACTGGCAACACCAGTCAGTGTCTGATTTGGGAGGTGACAGAGCTCTGGAGCAGCAAATTGAGGCATCTGGGCTTCAGGTGGCACAAGCGCTCCAGGGAGAAGCCAGGCAGCTGGGCGGCTCCCTCCCTCCTGCCCACAGAATCCACTTAGCCTCCTCACAGCACCTCGAGTGCTGAATGCTGCTGGTGTTGGCCAAGCTTCCTGGTAGCAGGGAGCAAGCGGCAGGGGTGCAAGCAAGGTGCAAGGTGCCCACACCAGCCTTGCTTGTGGTTACTGCCCTCAGTCAGCCCTAGCAGTCCACCAGTGCCACACTGGAGCCTCACTGCAGGAACAAGGGTTGCTGTGAGTGGTGCTGGGTCACACTGATGGCTCCTCAACCTCCCCTCAGTGATAGAGATGAGGTTTCAAGAGGGGCACAAAGCACAGAGGGAGCAGTCATGTGGCCCCATAGGTTTTGGGAGTCTCACAAGCCCTGCAGGATGGAGGTGCCAAGCAGTGGCATGGCAGTGGCATGGCAGTGGGCAGAGGTGGGGGAGCAGACAACAGAGATCTGCCTGTGGAGTACAGGCAGGGCAGGGCAGGGAGCAGAGGTTGTGCTGGACTCCAGCGCTTCCCAGCTCTCCATTACCTGCTCAGACTCCATCTGCTCCACGGTATCGCAGTACACATCACCCTCAGAGTCACTGGTCGCCTGGGTGCCCTCCAGTGCGGTGGCAGGAGCCAGCACCCCTCCTGGAAGGGAAGCACATGGCTCAGATGAGGGCACAGCAGTGGTTTGGCTGTGTCCAAAGGGCAGCTGAAGCTCAGTGCAGCCGCAAGGCAACAGGTCCACAAGCAGGCAAGAGGGCAGCATCTGCATGCACAAGGTGAGGCAGGAGCATGACACTGAGGCAGAGGAGGAAGGAACTGCCTCTGTTACTACCACCTGGATCATGGCCATGACTCCAAGGACCCAATTCTCCCTCCTCCTGCCCACGGTGTCTCAGAGCCCTGCTTGTGGCACGCACATCCCAACACAGTGTCACTTTAGGGTGGGCTCCTCTGCCCACATGTGGCTCCTGCCTTGGGAAAGGGCTGCCAAAACCCTGGCACAAGGGTGAGCCCATCCAGCAGGATCCAGGGCCCTGGCTGCTCTGGCAGGGAGCAGGTACCATTCCCACATCCCCTCTGGGAACCTGGACCTTCCAGGGCAACATTTTCCCAGTCCATGGGGAAACACCCTTGCCTTCTCACTGGAGCTTAGCAGAATCAGGCCCCTCTACACAGGTAAGAGCAATACAGAGTCAAACCAACATGCCCAGGGTTACCCCGGCAACAAGAACAACACCAAGAGCAGGACCTATGAACACCTCCAGCTCGCTGTGACTTGAGTAATGCCTGAAACACTGGTGGTGTTGGACCAGAGGAGCATGAAGCCAAGACCCCTGTGGGCAGAGGGAGGCCAGTGATTTCTCGACGGGTCTCTGCTGGGTGCTTGCCACAGGGAGACCAACCTGGCGTATGCTGCTCGTTCTGCTGCTCTCTGGGCAAGGCATCTTCTTGGTGCTCTGCAGCCAGGCTGCTTGCTGGGTCATCCTGGCTGGGCTCTGCAGAGGGGAAGGGCAGAGGGGAGTTAAAGCCTTCTGGGTGACCCTTGAGCACAGGCTCTCTGTGACCCTGCCAGCATGGCTGGAGGACACATGGATGTGGGGACACCCTCCAGGCCAGGAGCCTCTGGAGACATGCAGCAGCTGGCAGAGACAGAGAGAGACTGGCTCTGTTTGCCAGCAGCCCAGAAATCAAAGTGAGCTCCAACAGTCAGCAAGGTCTACCCCATCTCACCCTGCTGTGGTCATCTGAGTCCCCACAGCAGCAGGCAGAGGGACCTGACCAACAGCTGGGTGAACACCAACAGGTGACAGCCACTGTCCTTGTCCCCTAGCAGGGCACACAGCACACCACGGTAAAAGAGTTTAACACAAGAAGCTTTGGCACATGCCACCATCAAGGGCTTCCAGCAGGCAGCAGTACCAGCTTCTGCCTAGGGCAACTCCCTGCCTGGGATCCAGCTCTCCCTTCCCACCTTAAGCCCAGCCCCATTTCCACACCCAGGACTTTGCTGCCTGCTCCGGGCCAGGCAGGTACCTGGTAATGCTGCTCTGCCTGCACATCTCCACTATTCTCAACCTGCCATTCCCATCACATCAGGCCTGTGCCCGAGGGACTCTCCTAAGAGCCCAGCCCAGGCAAGGAGCCCCTCAGGGAACATGGGCAGCTCCCACTCAGCAGAGGACTTAGGACCACGGCTGCTCAGCTCAGGGACTGTCTCTGTTCCCAAATTCCTCCTTAGTGTGCACTGGGATCCACAGACGTGGGTGGCTGCAGGCGTGGTCCCATCACCTCACACATCACTGCCAGGAGGAGCCTGGCTCTAGCACCAGCACCCTATGCCCACAGGGCTGATGGAAAAGCACTAGGCCCGTGTGTGATAGGCCTCATCACTGATTCCCAGCTGCCTGAGTCCTGGCCTATGTATAACAAGACACTGGTAAATGCTCTGCTGACTGGAGAGCCATTAGGACCCTGAACCACTCGTAATTTGGCTTCCAAGTGCCACTTCATGGCTTGTGGACTTTGTAACTAAACAAAACCAAACCTGCTCAGACTCCCAGTGTACAGCACCTCTGTCTCTCAAAAGTTCTGCAGCTGCTGAGGGCCCCTGCTCTGCTGTCACCTGTTGCAGTGTCTAAAATCTCCTTTCTCCTCTAGATTATAGGTAACAAAAGCTGCAACCATACAAAGTCATGAGGTGAGTTTGAGAACCTTTAACACCAATCACTCAACAGCTTAAGAAGTTCAGTGGTTTAAACCACCATTACAGGCTCCTCCAGCTCATTGGCTCCACAGATGCTACCAGCTTTAAGTTTAAGCAATAGTGTTATTTATAAGTGACACTGGGAGAGGATGACACTCCCAAGTGGGTAACGACCAGGAGTTAAGACAGAGGTTTTAGATTCCAGAGAAAAAAGTAAGACTGTTTGCCTTTTAAAAGGATTCAGCATCAAAATAGAGAACAAAAGCACCTGGGTACCACAGGAAGGAGCAGCCACCCTAAGGCCAAGCCTTACAGCATCCCTGTTGGATGCAGGGGGTAGCACTAGCTGTCAGACACACAAGAGATGCCTGGGGAGAGGCAAGGAGCGAGTGTAGTTGTCAGCACTCTTCCAACATTAGCAAAGCACTGACAGTTTACACACCAACTGCAAATATACCCTGAAAGCTCATCTGCTGCTGAGCTCATCTACTGGAGATGGGGCACAGCCAAACCCTGAGGCATGTGACCAGTAGGTTCACTCCATGGTAGCCAACACCATTCTGAAACACCACATCCAGCCCTTCGCTCCCTTGGGTGCTTCTCACAAATCAGATACACTGAGGACTGCCGCACTCCAAGGGTTGGACAGGTCCCCAGACACCTCCCAGCATGAGGCAGCTGGCACAGGCATGGAAATTGCTGGGAAGGACTCTTCTGTAGGACAAGGCAGCCCCAGCAGTCCTGTTTCTCAACCCCAGTTTCTCCACATCCCCTCTGCTGCTAAAACCGGCTGGCCTATTTAAGTGTTTACATCAGATGACCAGACGCCCTGTACACAGCCCACCCTACCTGGAGGTGGGCCAGTGCCAAGAGAAAGCACAGCCTCCCTGCTGCAATGCTTCGTGGGAGCTGATCCCCTGCACTGCTGCGTACAGAGACTGTACAATGCTAAGGGGCATTTGGAAGCCAGATCTTAAGTTGTCGCCTCAAAGTTTTGTGGAGAGAAAGCCCAGACTGAAGAGACCATGTCACTTGAAAAGCCACGTGGTTGGTGGTGACCAAATAAGCACCTCAGGAGCAGTTGTGCCACAGCAGGGGAGTCAATGGGACGTGGCACATCCATCCTGTGTCCCCCTCAAGGAACAGGATGAGCACAGCCCAGAGGTGATGGCCATATCGGTGCAGAAGCAGTGAACAGCAGGAGCAATGTGCCACGAGAGGAGTATGGCACAGAGGTGAAGGATGTGCTGGAATCAAGCGGGGCACAGTGGCTCCCACTCACCCCCTTTCCTCTTGAAGAAGGCCTCAGGGGGCCGGGGCATGTCATGGATCACCTCATAGAGCGGCTCGAAGTACCTGAACATCTCCTCTGTTGTCTCATCCATAGGAACTGTATCAATGACCTGGGGAGAGGCAGACGCAGCTTGGAACGGGCACCCCTGAGCACCCAACCCCAGCCACTATATCCCCCTCCCTGTTACCTTCTGGGCCACCTTCTTCATCTCAACCACGTAAGCCTCCATTGCCTCCTCTTTGGACATCCTCCCCAGGCTGTTCCAGGCATCCCTGCGGAGCAACAGCGGCCGTGAGACAGGGAGGAGCGGGCAGAGCCGCGTCCGAACCGGGACACGCCCTAGCGCCGTTGGCCTTACCACTTGTACCGGCCGATGGGGTCCCAGAAGCCGGGCCTCGGGCCCTCGCAGCGCCCCGCCGTCGCCTGCTTGTAGTAGCTGTAGAAACGCAGCATCTCCTCGTAGGAGGGTCGGTACGAGCCTGCGACGCGACACGGCCTCAGCAGAGCCGGGAGTGGGCTCCAGGGTTGGGGCTGCTGCAGCTGCTGCTCCCCTGTCCCAGCCCCGTTACCGGCCCCTACTCACCGCTCCGGGGGAGCCCTTGGATAACCTGAACGGCGGCGAGGAACTGCGCCCGGCAGCCAGCGTCTTCCATGGCGCCGGCACCGCTACAGGCCCCGTGTGTGTACCTTCTCCGTGAGGGGAGAGCACGGGAGCCAATCAGCCCCTGCCTTCCATCGGCCCGCTCCGCGTTGCTACCAATCAACGCGCCGCTTCCGAAACGGGCCGCTCTGCCCCTTTCCTTCTCCTTCCCTCCCGGCTCACAGAGGCCAGTGATGCGCCCGCACCCCCTGCTGGATGGATGGCGAACGTGCCGCTGACCGGGGAGAGAGGGCCGGGTCCGCCGCGGCGCCCCCTGGCGGGCTTCGTTAAGAGCTGCAGCGTAGCGGGGAGTGCGCTGAGACCGAACAGTGAGTGCACCGGGACAGCGAGTGCCCTGGGACAGCGACTGCACCGGGACAGTGAATGCACCAGAGTAGGGCACCAGGTCAGTCCATCGGAATAGTGACCCTGGGCAAAGGAGCAGTATACCGGGACAGTGGGTGCACCAGGACTGGGACAGTGCATTGGGACAAGTGAGTGTACTGAGACAGTGCACGAAGATAGTGAGTGGCACCAGGACAGCACACCAGGACAGCGCCGGGACAGTGGTGCAATGCACATGGACAGTGCACCGGTGCAGTGCTCCAGGAGAGTGCAATGAGACAGTGCACAGGGATAGTGCTCCAGTATACCGGGATAGTAAACAGTGCACTGGGACAGGATAGTGCGCCAGTGCAACAGGATAGTGAACCTGTGCACTGTTCCAGTGCACAGGGGCAGTGTAATGGGATAATGCACTGGGACAGTGCACCAAGGCAATGCACCAGGACAGTGCATAGGAACAGCACACTTCCAAACCAAAAAAATCCCATGGTTCTGTGACAATCATCCAGGAAACTGGGGCCATGCATGGGGACATTGGGACCACATGCTATAACATCAGGACAATGCATTAGGACAATGCATCAGGCACGGGGACAGTCACTGGGGCTGCATAGTGAGGATCCTGGGGGAATGCACTGGAGTACTGGACATTGCATTGGGACATGGGTGACATGGGAACCATGGGTGATCTGAGGTACGAGGTGCTCTGAGGATGTGGGATGTTATGGTGTTCCCAGGACACCACCCTAATCCAGACTCACCCAGTGCTGGATGCTGGGATGGTGATGCAAAGCATCTTTCAGCAGCCCCATGTCATGCTTCATCAACATCCCACACTCCTGTTTTCCTGCATTTGGGGGAATTTCCTTTATTCCCACATCACAAATTCCAAATCCAAGTAGGGGGACATTCCTTCCCAAACCCCCTAATTCCCATCCCATAGCCCCTGGGGCAACGTTTTCTATACATAGAGAATGACTTTAGGAACGCGGTGCAGCTGAGTGTGCTAAGTGGACCACAAAGTGATGGCGTAGGTGGACTGAAGAGAACAAACAGACGTTTCTTCTTCATGGACTGTCTAGAACAGGATGCTATGAGAGCAGAAGATGTCTTGTGATTAACCGCAATATAAACATAGGAAAATGTAGCCTGCACTATTTGATTAAGAGTGGTGATTGCTCAAGAGATAGCAGAACTTGCTAATCTAAGGCAAATGTTAGCTAGAGGCAATAGCAAGGAAGTGGTGGTTGAAAATGGTGATTGGGTGACCTTTACATGAAAGTATGTGTGGCAGTCTTTAATTGGTTATGTGCTGTAATGTCCTTGAAAGACTAAAGTATATAGTCATGTGGTGTGTGCTAAATAAACAATTCTGTACCTCCATTCTCAGAGTCTGTGTCTCCATACACCACAAATGGCACCCAAACAGGGAAATGAAGATGTGAAGAGAATTGCAGACTGAAGGTAGCTGCAGAGGCCTGGTGATGTACCCCATTTGGCTGCATGGAGGGAACAAGCTGAAGCAGAGGATCCTCGTAAGATTCATCACCAGTCGCTGGACAGCTAAGGTGAGCAGCCATGGGTAGATAGCCTGAGGTACTGATTGTAAATATGGGTCAAGGCGCAACAAAGGAGCAACACCTCCATAAAAATTTGCTTCAGTGCATTCTGCAAAGACAGGACTTGAAGGTAGCCCAGCTAGACTTAGTTAGACTATTGATCTGGATCAGAGATCATTGCCCCTGGTTTCCACCAACCAGCTCTTATGATTTGACTCTGTTGCAGTGAGTGGGAGAAGAGTTGCAGACAGCCCAGACAGCGAAGCCTGACTCCTTAATCGGACATCTACTGACTTGGCACTTGGTTTATTCAGCCTTGTGAGCTTTGCAGCCAGCGGAGCAGGTGTTGCAGAATGCGTCAGGTTCTAAGCCTGATACGGCAGAAGTGGCAGAGGGGCTGCAGTCTTTTGAACTGCTTGGCCCTGACGCAGGCCCAGCTTCCCCACTGGTGGAAAATTCTGATGAATCGTAGGATCCCTTTGATCCTGGACTGATTGACCCAGGGACAGAACCTGATGTATCACAGTATCACAGTATGTTAGAGATTGGAAGGGACCTCAAAAGATCACCTAGTCCAGTCCCCCTGCCGGAGCAGGAGCACCTAGATAAGGTTACACAGGAACGTGTCCAGGCGGGTTCTGAATGTTTCCAGAGAAGGAGACTCCACAACCTTCCTGGGATACCCACCACTGACACCTGTGAAAGTTTTGGCTGCTATGGCCCCCACTGCTGATGAAATCCTGCAACAGCAATGTAAATGCTTGTCCCAGTCCTCCGTGGCACGACCACCGCCAGCTGCCCCTCTGCTGTAATGGGAAAAGGAACATGGTGCTGGTCTCTTGAACAAATGTAGAGAGGAGGCATTACAGCACGGTGAACTGCAGCTTCTGCAAGCCATGCCAGCCATCTGCAGACCCAATCAAATTCCTGAGTTTGGACACTGGTGATGTGGTGAAAGAAGTGCAGAAATCTGTGAAAGAATATGGTTTGCAAGAATCTTGATGAATTTGCTGCAAGCCATAGGAGAATTGTACACCGTGACTTCCTTAGACTGGAAATCTCTTCCGCGCCTTGTACTGTCGGCAGCACAATACTCAGTATAGCCAACTGAATATCATGATTGGGTAGTAGCACAATCAATGGATAATCTAAAGAATGGTGTGGCATTTGGGCAGGCAAAGTTGTTGGGGGAGCGCCAGTATGCAACAGGGGCAGCTCAAGTGGCTTTAAACCGTGATGTTTTTAGCCAAGCAGCAGATCTTGCCATTGGGGTGCTCCGTAGGCTGCCAGATCTGAGTGAAAGGGAGATCTTTTTTGCAACAGTCCAACAAGGGGCACAAGAACCCTATGTGCAATTCTTTTGATTGGTTGCAAACAGCCATACAGTGGCAGATTGATTCCCCTGAGGCAGCCAACTTGTTATTTTTTCAACTTGCCATTGAAAATGCTAATGCCGACTGTAAGCGAGCAATAGCTCCATTACAGAATCAAGTTAAAACTGTGGCTGATCTCATAAAAGCCTGTCAGAATGTTGGGTCAGAGCAGCATAAAGCTGAGCTGTTGGCAGCGGCTCTAACCCAGCAGCTGACTGTTGCTAAGGCAGCAGTGGAATGTTTTCTCTGTGGACAGGAGGGAATTATCAAGAAGGACTGCCCCCCATCAGAATGGAAGAGGTAGGAGTTTAAGAGGTGGAGCTCAGGCCAGAACTCCCACTCAACTCTGTCCTCGATGCCAAAAGGGATATCACTGGGGCAACCAGTGTCACTCAAGCTTTGACAAATTTGGTAATACTCTGCCAGACCAGGAAACAGCCGGAGGGGCACAAGGTCTGGTGCCCCAAGAGCAACCAACAGGGCCAGCTGGCAGAGCCCACAACCCCACAGCTTGGGTAGCCAGTCTGCAAGATAATGTGTCCCAAATGGAATGCAGTCTGGGACCATTATCATGCCACAACAGGAAGTGCTGGGTTGGACCTGGCTACAAGCCAGTGTACAACAATCATAGATCAGAGTGTATGTTTGATACCCACAGGAGTGTTTGGGCCATTGCCTGATGGTCTGTTCACCTTGCTAATTGGTAGATTCTTCAGCTCCAGAGCAGGCTTGTTCATTCTCCCAGAGGTGATCGACTCAGATTACACAGGGGAAATTAAAATTATGGCATGGACACCTACACCCCCCTGTACAGTGCCTGCTGGGGAATGTATTGTGCAATTAATCTTACTTCCTCACAGTTCATCCAACACCAGCACCCCATTCCTCCAGTATAGATCAGTCCTAGTGTGACCCCCATTCTCCCAGTATAACCCATCACAGCCCCAGTATGACCCCCTTTCCCCAGTATAGCCCAGCCCAGCACAAATATCACCCCTGTTCCCCCAATCTGCCCCAGTCCCCTTATACCCCAGTGCAGGATGGCAGCTAAGCTGGGGCAAGGGTGAGTGCTCTGGTGAGTCAAACTGGTCCCTCCATCTGGGGTGGCTCTGGTGGCCAGGGTGGCCATGGTAGCAACACCACCTCCCATCCGTAGGCTTCAATCTGCACTGAGACGAGATGCTGAGCTTCGAGCTGCGGGCACCCGACCTGGAGCTGCTGCGCTTCATGGAGGGCCACAACAGTACCTCCTGCAATGACTTCATGGGGCAGTCCACCCTGCTCATGGCCAACCTGCAGGAAAGTGAGTGCCTTCCTTCTGCCCCCTGGAGGTGGGGACAGGCCCCTGCCACCCGCTCAGCCCCTGCCTTTGTCCCCAGGGTATTGGCACATCCATCTACTCTGCAAGGACAGCATGTCCCTGTCCCCCGCCACACTCTTCGTTCACATTCGGTGTAAGAGCCTGTGAGATCCCAGCTGGAGGGACATTGTGTCCCTGTGTAGGGGACAAACTGCTCCTCCATGGGGTGGGCACCATCCTGTGCTACAGACATCTAACTTCCTGTATGGGGACAGCCATACACCTGGGGGTGTCACTTGTCTGGCGTGGGGACACAGCAGGTAGGGAACTCCCTCCATACCCCGTGTTGCCACCGCAGGACCCAAGAACATAGGGGACCCCCTCCATGTCCCCTGTGCCACCCCAGGACCCAAAGGGGGTAGGGGAGCCCCTCCATGTCCCCTAATGCCACTCCATCTGCTAGCCCATGTGCCCCTCTCCTCCCCTCCCTGGCTATGAACCTGAGTGGATAGAGATGCTGTGACAATCATGACAGGGTGGCTAGGCCATTGAAAGCCCAGAACAGCCCTTGAGGAGAGGGGGTAATGAGATGGGTGACAGCAAGCCCCAAATGTCACCAAGCCCTGGATGTGCTTGATCTCAGCCCCTCCTTGGCCTACAAGGATGGTGCCATCACCACGAGGTCCCCAAGGCCACCATTCAATCCCTGAGGGGACCCTGCTGCCACATGCCTTACTATGCCTATGACTTGGCTGGGGGTTGTTTTCCAGCACCAGTAACAGTCACAGATTTACAACCCGATGTTAAGCCAGTCAAATAAAGGTTTTATTTTAACAGAGCCTGTCCCGGTGTCCCTGTCACCTCCCAGGGCCTTTTGGGCTGGGAGGGGAAAAATGGCTGAGGCTGCCCCATACACAGCACTGCCCAGGGAGCTGCCCAGCACCCATGGATGCTCATTGGAGCAGACCCCAAACCTGCCAAGGGGACAAGGGGACACTTCCCACCCACACCCAGACTCCCCCAGCCCAGGACACCAGGGAGACAGGAGGGGACAGAGGTACTTGCATAGGTGACACAGGTTCCAGAGCAGAGGGGATGCAATGGGGTTGCTGCGGGGACATGATGGGCTCCTGGTTCCCCACCAAGGCCCTGCAGGTCCAGGCTGGGTGGGCAAAGGCCCTTGGTGTCCGTGGTGTGCCATAGAGCAGGATGGGGACACAGAGGGACAGGGGATGCACAGATGGGTCTTGGCCTTGGTGTGCAGCTTTAGAAACCTTTGGCTGGGAGGGCAGAAGCATCTCGGAGCCCTTCATGGACACAGTTCATGTAATGGCAGCAGGTGGCACGCTGCATGGGTGCTTTTTTCCCCAAGGTATCTTGATGGTATAAAGCTTTTCCATGAAAGAAAACGTCTCCTTTACCTCAGAGGTTCCCATAGCACAATGTAATGAGCCTGGTGGAAGAGCCACTGGGGTGCCTGGAGAAGCTGAAGCCCCAGGGCAACGCCGATTGTGCGTTGGCAGGGCAGTTGCTTGCATGTGTATCCGTATTTCCGTGCTTCCAAAGAAAAGCAGCTGAGCAGAGAGCCCTGAGGTGTGGTAGCAATGATGGAGCATCCCCCTGATGCCCACAGCCCCAGCGTTACGGGGAGTGGTGCAGAGAATGAGCCCCCAGGAGTCTGAGCAGAGTGGGGTGCGCCGGATGAGCTCCAGAGGCAGCAAGGAGCTGAGTCCTACTGCAGCTTCTGGTGCTGCTGCTCCTCAGTTCAGCACTTGACCCGTTGAACAAAGAGGGTTCAGGTCTCCAAGGCTGGGGAGGAGAAGGGACAAGGCATCGCTTGCACAAATAGCCCTTAGAAAGAAACTTGGAGATGCTTCCACACCTGTGTGGAGGGATGGTGCCATCCTCCCTCTCCAGGCATCCATGGGGAGGACCAAGTTTAACAAAGGATGGAGCAACCCTGGGGAAAACAGCCAAGCAGGGGACAGAGCTCAAAGCCCCCTCCAGGCAGGCAGGAGGGCTCTGGAGCTCGGCACTGCATGCCGGTGCTCTAGCACTCTAGCACCGAGCTGCTCAGCGCAGCAAGCGTCTACTTTGGTGGAGAAAAGTCACGGTGCAGTGCCCTGGAGCTGGCCTTCAGCAGATGAATGCAACTCATGGCAGTTGGGAACAGGAAAGATTTAAAATATTTATAATATATACTTTTATTATTCACCCGTTAACTCCATTATATGCCAATCATGAGCTAGTTTCAGCAGTTACATTCCTTTGATCATGTCTTTACAAGGATGCAATTAAATCAACACAAAGGAGATGGCTGGTGCTGGCCGGACAGTGACTCCAGGCAGTAGGTGACAGAGTCAGTGCCACTGCTCCCGGTGTGGGTCTGGCTCCAGCGTTAAGGATGAGGCCGCTGGGACTGGCTCCTTGGCAGCGCTGCACTCTCCTGGCCAGGGCTCACCTACTGCAACACCAGTCCGACCTGGGGAGCCAATGGAAATGGGAGGTCATGATGTGCCCCAGCACCAGTGTCCTCTGCCCCACATAGACACAGCTCACAGGCCCTGGCTGGGAGGGCTCAGTGTTGCCCATATGGGTTTCTCCAAGTTTGGAATATTATGTTGAACTGCACTCCCAGAACTGCAGGTCAAAGGAGGGGATTCTCCCTCTCTGCTGTGCTTTGGGGAGATCTCCCCCCGGCAGTCCTGATCCAGCTCTGGGGCAGCAACACAAGAGGTATGTGAAGTTGTTGGAGTGAGTGCAGAGGAGGCCACAGATACTGCAAGGGCTGGAGCAGCTCTGCTATGGAGACAGGCTGAGAGAGCTGGGGTGGAGAAGAGAAGGCTCCTTACGGGGAGACCTTAGAGCAGCTCCCAGTGCCTAAAGGGGCTACAAGAGAGGGGCTTTGGGCAAAACAGGAATGGCTTTAACCTGCCAGAGGGGAGACTGAGATGAGCTCTTAGAAGCTCCTCCCTGTGAGGGTGCTGAGGCGCTGGCACAGGGTGCCCAGAGAAGCTGTGGCTGCCCCATC
This sequence comes from Neopsephotus bourkii, assembly GCF_033783945.1. Taxonomy (NCBI): domain Eukaryota; kingdom Metazoa; phylum Chordata; class Aves; order Psittaciformes; family Psittacidae; genus Neopsephotus; species Neopsephotus bourkii. Next base: position 59,031 of record NW_026902294.1, on the reverse strand, counting down.
CCTGGCAGTGTTCAAGGCCAGGTTGAACACAAGGGCTTGGAGCAAGCTGCTCCAGTGGAAGGTGTCCCTGCCTGTGGCAGGGATTGGGACTGGATGCGCTTTAAGGTCCCTTTCAACCCAAACTAGTCTGGGATTGTATGATTTGAGAGCAGCAAAAGCCCTGGACTCGTGGCCAAACGGGCACTCGTACCCTGCCCAACTCCAGCTCGGGAGGTGACTGATGTTGGGGTGTGACATTCTCCAGCAGTCTGCAAGACAGACTTGATTTTCCAGCCAATGTTGTTTCTAAGCTAATAGCCACAGATTTGGGAGAAGCTGCTTCCCAAGAGTCTGGTATCAGGCCTGGTCGCTCTACAGGCAGCCACCACTGCTGGGTGCTCTCCAGCTGCTGCATGACAGGACATACTGGTGGCTAGTCCCGACCTCTGATCTGCTGGAGCCACAGGCAGTCCTTTTGCACATGCTCTTTTGTAAGTAGAGCTCCCCACTGGCACAGGGTCCTGCTAACACTGACTCAACAGCTACCATACTCATCTGTTCTCTCTAGAGCAGGGGGTTGAGGGGATAAGCCCTTCCTGTGCACTGGTTGGCCTGGAGGACTCCACCACCCCAAGGCACTGACCTTCTCTGGTGCCATGCTGGGACACTTCCAATTGTACAGGTAATACTGCAGGTTCCCGTCCCCAATCCCAAACTTCAGCTTCTCCAGGAAGGTTTTGTTTTCCATGAGATCCAGTGCATTGAAGACGTCAAATCCTTTCTGCAAGAAAAGATTAACAAAGACAAGACACAAAGCCATCAGTTCCTCCTGCTTACACAGATGAATTCCTCCCATCCATGAGCTGCCTGACCACTCTCCTGTCCAGCTTTGTACCCCCAGAAGCAGGGACTGAGGCCACCAAGAAATAATTTAGCATTCCACCCTCAATTCAAGTGCTGTGGATGTACAGCAATATCATTTGAAATGAGTAGATACTCTGAGCTCAGCTCACCACTAGCTGGAAGGTTCAGGCTATCCCAGCATCCCTCTCCTGGGTGGAAGATCCTTTGGGATTTGGGTTTGTACAGCCCTGGGTATAAGCCGTGCCCCATGGCCAGCCCAACAGCAGCCAGATGAGCCATCACTCACCAACTTGGCAAGGATGAGAGCATCACTCATGAGGTCGATGAGAGGTGTCTTTGTGTGAACATTGTAGAAAGAGTAAGCAGCTTTCAGGCTCTTGTGGGTCGGGTGGTTCATGATGGTGGAGGGCAGCGTGTAGAAGCTCAGGAAGTCTGTCACCTCCCCTGGGGTGCTCTGCAAACCAGAAGTGACACCACAAAACATCAGAGCCAGGATAAAGCTCGGCCTGAGCCTCAGGGAAGCTTTGCCAGTCTGAGTGACATGTGGGCTCCCTGTGAGGAGACTTTGGGCAGCCCAGGATGGAGGTACCATTCTCCAGCAGCTCAAACCTCCCAGCCTGAAAGAACATCTCACTGACTGGGGCAGCCTCCTCCAGAGGAAGCAGAAACCGAAGAAAACACCCTCAATCTTGCTCCTGCCCCCTCACCTCCACCACAAAGGTGTCAATGATGTTCTCCTGAGGTAAGAACCAGTGTTCCACCTCCTCTTGGCTCATGATGGGTGTCAGGTGGAACTGCTTCAGGTACTCGGTCAAGAGCTTGTGCACTGCAGAGATATCTTTGTGCTCCATTGGCCGCAATCCAGAAGTCTTGGGTGTCTACAGAAAGCAGGAGAAACCCTTTGAGTTGCTTGCACTGTGACTTTTATCACCCAAGGGCTCTCTGACAAGAAGCACAGAGATGCTATCTGCTTAGATCAGCCCATTTTCAGTCCCAAATCCCAGCATTCCTGTCCCCCAGCCTTGCTTGCCTGGCAGGATGAATGCGATCAGCCGTGACACCGGCACAGAGACCATAGAGAAGCATAGCAGGTCTCCAAGCCCCATGTGACAGGTGAAGTCCCACTGGAAGTGGCTTCCTACCCACTAACAACTCAAGATCTCTGCCCCCCTCTGGGTTTCTGGTCCCACTTGCAGCAGGGATGGCTGGGAGATGTGCCCCAGGCACTGCAAGGAACCACCTGAGGTTATTTTCAGTTGGTCTCAATTTCCACTGTATGGTTCGGGTTTCTCAGCAAAGCCCAGCTCAAGCAGCACAGACTGCTTCAGGGTTTGGGTTTCTATGCAAAACCCAGTAGCTACAATCCAGCAGCTGGTGCCTCTGCTGTGGTAAGAGGCAGGAGACAGGATCCATGTGAGGCCCAGCACTGAAGCAGCACCCTCCAACTGCAACAAGCAGCTTTGACCAACAAAATGAAGGCAACAGTGTCAGGGAAGGTGGTGGCAATTTTAATGCTTTGTTTGGTTTTTCTCTCATATCCAGCTGGGAACTTCCCAGGCAGGACAACTGCAGTGACAGAACTGATCAGTTTGACTGAAGAATGAGGGACTAACCCAGTGCATGGTCACTCCAAGGCTGTGTTTGGACAGATGAAGGCTGTCATATCTGCATTCTTGTTTTACCAGCAGGACAGGATATGACTCACCATCAAACTAAAGCTCACAGGGTCCTCTAGCTGCAAAAATTTGCCTTAAAATGCAGGTACCCAGGCAAAACATACATACAGATTAAATAAAGAGCAATGGCTTGACATTTACTACATGAATGAAACCCCAGTTCCCCAGGCAGAGGACCTGACCTCAGTCGAGGTGTTTGTCTCTCCAATTCCTAGCCTCACACCCTGCTCAACAAGGAAAAGTTCATGAGCTCACAGCCCTGCCTGGCACCCACCTCGGGCAACCGGTAAAGCTTCATGGTACGCTGCATAGTCATGTTCCTGCTCAGGTGGGAAAATTTGACCTCGATGAGTTTCCGAGGATTCAGGGACCGGTGCCAATACCTGCGGAAACACACTCACAGTGGGAGACTTGTTCCTGGGCAGCAGGATGGCCACAAGGTTCTCAGAAGTGCCATGAGAGAGTGAGAACAGCACTGGTGAAGGGGTCAGCAGTTCCCACAGAGAAAAACAAGGGCAGACTGAAGCACTTGTGCTGCAGAAAGTCTCCTGTCCTGTGATATATGAGCAGCTTAAGCAAAGCTACTGGACTTAATCCTGGAAGGATGTTTCAGGGAGGAGAAACCTGGGCTGGAATCAATCTCTCCTGTCCTGGGGAATCCCACACACGCTACAGAAGATATCTTGGTAAGGGAAGGTCTGCAGGGAAGAATTTCTTTGGAGAACCCTAGCTACTCACCTGCAAGTCCCCACAGGCTTTGGCAGCACCACTCCTGCAGTGTAAACAGCCTGGAAGATTCCCTCCAGATGCACCCGCCGCGTGATCTCCCTGATCAGAACTGGAGCCACCCGTTTCGAACGCAGCTTTTTGTGCACACAGAGGAAATTTATTTCTACCATCTTCTTCTCTCTTGGGAAAGAAACAATGCAAAGCATGAGACCCCACTGCCATAAGCCAGGAGGATCAGCCCAACACTCAGGGCAATTTACCTCCAGCCCCTTCAAGAAAAAGAGCAGTCAAAGCCTTGGGGAAGTCCAAGGAGCAAGGGCTGGGTTTGGAGAACTCCCCCTTAAGCTGTTACCCAAGGTTTTCCCAAGTTAAATGGCCTACATCCAGCCTTGGAGGATTTCTGTAAACTAGAGCTCTGAGCTGACCTTACTTGTTGAGGAAAACAGCCTTCATGGTGGCTAACTACAAGATGTCCTTGCACAGAACTTCACTGCTCATCTTAAATATCCCCCACCTTCTCCTCCAAGCAGCAAAGCATCCCCATGGTTGGGCAGCATAGGTCTGGCTCTGTTGGTTGGGGAGGACAATGTAGCCAGACCTTCTCAGTGCTCCCAGGAAGCCCCTGTACCATCAAGGGGCAGAATGAGAAATGCAGCCAAGCAGCACTCACGTGTCATAGATGTGGATGGTGGCTGGAATCGCACTGATAAATCCAACCAGCTTCTTGCTGGAGACAACTCTGACTCCACAGTGCCACTGGGGCAACCAGCCTGGAGGACGCAGTGCCCTGGAGAAGAGACACTTCAAAAGCCACATCCCAAAGGTTCCCAGAGTACCTGCTCCTGCCTCCCCATTGTGCCCTGCGACACCCTGTTCCCAAGGCAGCTGTGGGTTTGCAGGCAGGATGAGAGCATGACAGTGATGTGACAAGCAGGATCACTGGGATCTAGAGCAATTCCTTTACTCCATGGCCAAAGCCAGTTCTCACTAGCGACACAGGAGGAAATCCATGTTCCTTGATCGACCAAAACCCTGAGGAAACAGCAGCTCTGGTGCAACAGGTGTCCAAGTGTTATTCCCAGCAACACTGCTTTGCAGCCACCTTCATCCTACAGCTCCAGGGCATTGAGAAGTTCCTCAGCTACTGGTATTTTTACGAAGACTCAGGGATCAACCCAAAGAGTTAAAAAGTTCCTGGTTTAGGCTCCTATCTCTCAAGGAAGCCAGAGGCAGGCAGGGCTGAGTGAGAGTTCTCACAGTGTACATGGGACACAGCACACAGTGACAGATGGGAAGGGAGGTTTCATCAAGTGAGATGGGAAAAGTAACAGCAGCTCCAGTGCTGTCACTGGGAGCAAGCTCAGCAGCATCCAACCCCCTGTACTCCATGGTCATGGTGCCACTCACCACAGCAGGAATTCGGGAGAGTAATCGAACCGGAACATGTTGTCGTCGTCCTCCACGTAGTTCTCGTTCAGCAGCGTGTACAGCTCTTTCAGCTGAAGCAGCAGAGACCAAGCAAATTAAGAAATCTGTTCAGCCATCACATGCCCCAGCTGCCCTGAGATGGGACCCTGAGCACTTTTTGTGTGGCCACAGCATTAGGTAACATATGCAGATGTGTCCCTGTTTCTGGCATGTCCCCCTGCTCTGGCCTGCTGGCTCCAGGCTCCTGAAACTGCCATTGTAGAGCTGGGTAAGCAGCAGGACACACAGGATGACACAGGTCATATCCCAGGGAGGTGGGTCACAGTCTGGAGGGTCTTCCTAAGTGAAAACTCCTGGCTTCAGGTATCCTTATATCACTGCGAAGAAACCAGGCTAACCAGGCCAACACGGGATGGGGAAGAGGTAATTGCACAGTGAGAGAAGTCAGATCCAGCTAACTCCAAGGAGATGGCATGATCACTGAGTTGGGGAGTTGCCTGGTATGGTGAAGGACATGTTCCTGTCCCCAAAACCATCTTTGGCAGTCTAAGCACAGAACTGCCAACTGGGCAATGGAGATGGCCTTCCAACACATGTGCCAAGCTGCCTGTACTCACCACGCCTCTATCTCCAAGGTCCAGGGCATCCCAGGTGAAGCCCTGAGGCAAAGTGTATGGCTCCTGACGGATATTGTCTTTGTCTGGCTCAACGGGACCATGGGTGTTCACCACTTCTCCTACGAGAGCAAGGAGCTATGAAGACACCTTCTACTTTTGAAGCCAAGTCTCCACAACAACACTTCAATCTGGCAACCAATGTGCCTCATGTCTCCTACCCCAGGTTCCTGCTGAGGGGAGCCATGAATTGCTATTTCACCCACCCACTTTGGGATGTGTAACACATCTGTTGTGACACAGGGGCAGAGAATCAAAACTCCTTCCAGTGCAACACTGCAGCTGACTGGGCAGTAGAGTGGAGATGATCAAGCTGATCAGAGCTTCAGGGCCACAGCTATATCTTCCAGGTCCATATGTGATGTCTTATCCTTCCCCATCCCCACAATCCCAGCCTTGGCCAGCACTTTCCCACGAGCTGCTCCATGCGATGGTGGCTGTCTCCCTGGCAGCTCTGGCCCTTGAAATTTGGCAAGTGTCAGGGTTTCCTTCCCACTGCCCTTACTGAAGAGCTGCAGTACTTTTGTTGAAAAAAACACTGACTCCTAAAGCTCCTGATTCAGCCAAGAGATGCTGGTTCAAGCACTGGCTTTCCTGGGGATGTCAACACAGTGGCATCACTTCAGTGCTGTGAAGGGAAGCAAGCTGTGCAAATTAGGAATTCCCTTAAAAAGGGATTGGAAAGGTTTGCAGTTAACAGGGAGGTGAAGAAAGCCCAGAGCAAAATCTGCCCCCATCACACTCCTCCAGAAACGCTCACCCCTGGCTGTCCTCTCTGTTTTGAACAGGCGCTGAACTGCTCTGGAATCCAGTCCCCAAAATCCCACAGCACTTTTGTTACCCAGCCTTCACTAGCCTGATGTACATAATACTGTGTGCCAGAGCATGCTTCTGAGTCAGAGCACAGCACAGCAAGTTGGTGTATGGAGGGACGTGCTGTTTTGTGCTCCTCTTTCCCCTGAAGACATCTTCCACCTTTCCTCCAGAGTTTACCCAAACAGAAATGATGTTTGCCATGCCCAGGATCCTCTGGTAAAAAAGGCTAATGCAAAATATGGTTTTGCTGTCTCACCCAACCCCATGCCATCTCACTATGGCTTTCCATGCACAAAGCTAAGACCATTGCTCTCAGCAAACAGTCTTTGAGACAAAAGAAAGCCTCAGCCTGGTGCTGACAGCAAGGAAAGGGAATCAAACACAGTTTGTGTTTGCAGCAAAAGGGACTTGAAGCCCCATACAGGAAAGTACTGAGGGACAGCCAATTTGAAGCCATGACAAGCTATGGGTAAAGCTAGAAAGGATGGGCTTGGGCGCATTTACTAGTTCTCCTGAGCTCTACATTGATTTTGCTGGAGGAGACTAAGCAAAGCAACCCCAGGCACCCCAGGAGCACTGCAGACTTGATCCAACTAGGCTGGGAAGAAGCACCGTCCAGCCACGCAGATCAGAAGCAGGGCTCCCCTCTGCCTTTTAGATGTGCTCAGCTGCCAACAGCTCCTGCCACCCTGAGCAACACCTAGTACTGACAATACATCACTTCTGATGGAGCTGATAGTGTCAAGAGCAAACTGGAGAAAGGGCTGGAGCAAAGAGTAGAGCTGGGAAGAGCAGCCGGGCTGTTTGCAAGGGGAAGAGGGCAGGAAGAGAAGGGATTTCTCATCTTTAGATGTGCATGGCAGCTTGGGCATGCACAGGCTCTCAAGGTTTGTGTCTCCCTTCTCTTGACTGAGCCCAGCACCTACCCATGCCAGAGGCTGATGTGAGCTCAGAAAACCAAAAATGTGGCAGCTTAGCATACAGACCTGCTTCCCTGAGCAACTGGCCCTGTCTCATGCCGAGCTACCTTCCACACCAAGGACCCCTTGCTGGAAGCTTCAACTCTCAGAAAAGGCATAGCTGCAAAGTCCTTAGGACTTGGCAAGAAGGTGGCTAACAATGCTGCACTTGAAACTTGGGCACAGAGGGGTCTGGAAACCCAATTCAAGGGCTAAATACAAATGAAGGGATGCCCAAACACAAGAGGCATCAAATCAGGTGTCTCAAATGGCTCCTCGTACCTCTTGACCACCCCAGCCACCTGCACAGCTTTCCAGTGGCAGGGCTGAGAGTCCATGATTCTGAACGGGAGACAAGCATCACTGATGCCTTCAAAGCCCAGATAGGACAGCAATGAGAGGCCATCTAGGAACTCACCTGCTGGCCAGAGACCAGCTACTTCAGGCTTCTTTGAGCAGCCTGAGGACCACAAGGCTTCTCCCAAGGAGCACAAACCAGCAAGGGGCTGTACATACCTAGCTTCGGCACTGGCTGTGTGTCCCAGAACTGGTAGCTCCTTTTGCTGGCTTCCTCCATGGTTTTGGCAGGGCCTTGACCTACAGAGAAGAGCTCTATGGCTTTTTGAATCTCCTGGATCCTCTCAGCAGGTAAAGAGTTTACCTGAGGACAGAATGGCAAAATGAGTAAGCTGAGCCACCAGGTCTGTATTTCAGCTCTTCCTCTGGAGATTGTGGAACTGACTCTGCCCTGGGACACTGCCAGGAAGGGGAGAGCAAGTAAGAGACCCCCTTCCCATCATAGATCCTCCTGTAACCCTCTACAAAATGGATGAACCCTGTCACCAGCCACCTGCTACACACCTAGACCTGGTTTATAGGCACTCCTGGGTCAAGGGAGGTGGATGAACTGCCTTAAAATGCTTTAAACTACAGTTAAGAGGGTGCTGTAACCCCCAAGAGCAAAGCTCCTTGCTCCACCTTGGCCAACACCCTGAGACTCCCTGGCTCATGCAGGGACTGAGACTCTGCATGAGCCAGAGACTCCCTGGCTCAACCCACACCCAGCACCTGGGCCTCCTGAGGTGGCTTTTCCCTCATTGCTTCAGCCTCCTCCACTTAAGCTGGATCCATATCTGCAAATGGCAGCTTCCATAGAGGAGTCCCTGGGCCCTGTGGACTAGGACAAGGTGGAGAGGCTGAATCAAGAAGAAAGATTTTCCTCCTCCTCAGACAGACCTTGGCGGGGGGGCAGTTCCAAACCCCAACTGTTCCCTGATTCCTGAAGAATTTAGTTCGAAAATGCAAAGTCCCAAATTAATGCTTTGCACAGCCAGGAGGACAAAATATCAGCACTACCCAGATGGGAACTGGGTGCTGGATAGGAAAGAGATTCTGTTGATGTGCGGATCTGTGTGTCCCCTGCCAGAGGATAAGAGGGGATGAGAGGGCCTGGAGGATGCCACACTGGCAGGGACAAACCCTATGAGCCCCAACCTCCTTTCTGAAGCACTGGCTGCTAGACAGGACCAGGCAAAGCCAAGAGGGGTGAGACAGACCCTGCTCTGACCTGGCTGCTGCTCTTATGAAAATGAGGCAGAAAATCAACAGTATCAGATGTCATCCAAGAAGGAGAACACATTTGCCGTGGTGGATGTGGGCAGCAGGGGCAGTGGCAGCTCCCTGCCTGTAACGAGCCAGTGTGATCCTTTCATTGCTCACTAGAGTGGACTGGGACATCCAGCCAACAACCACATTTACCCTGGAGGGCTCCACAAACACCTCCTGCACCGACGGGAATTCCCATACATGGAGCCAGGCTTGGCAATCACTTGAAAATTTCAGTTCTTTGAGCAGCCAAGTGCCTAAAACCAGGATCAGGAGGCTCTTTCCTTGCCCTAAGCTACACTGAGGAGGCTCAGGATGGGGCTGGATGCTGTGTGGGGCTGTAACTCTGGGAAGGGGGTCAGTCACCTTCACTGGCTGGTCCTGAGCCTGGTTGGGCTGATCTCCTCCTTTCTCTTTCTTCCTTCTGGGTTTTTTTTTCTTCTTTTTGACTCCACTGTCATTTGCTGGACTCAAGCCTCTAAGGAACAAAAGAAACATCATTAGAGCCCTGAGGTTTCTTTTGGAGAAGAACTTTTATAGGGTTTCTGTTGCTCTTTAAAGAAAACACACGCTCCTTGCTCTCAGTCCAAGTTTCCAGGAGGGTGAATGCTCAGTGCACAGAGGGTGCAGTGCTGTGCCCTCTTCCCAGCATCTCTCCCAGAGCTCTGTGTTACCTCCCAAAAGGGGACCAGCACCAACATCTCCCACCCTGCAGGTTTTCTCAGTGGTGGGGAGATCTTAGAGCAGCTCCCAGCACCTAAAGAGGCAACAAGAAATCTGGAGAGGGATTTTGGACAAGAGCCTATAGGGACAGGACAAGGGGAATGGCTTTAACCTGCCAGAGGGGAGACTGAGCTGAGCTCTTAGGCAGAAGCTCTTCCCTGTGAGGGTGCTGAGGCACTGGCACAGGGTGCCCAGAGAAGCTGTGGCTGTCCCATCCCTGGCAGTGCTCAAGGCCAGGTTGGACACAGGGGCTTGGAGCAAGCTGCTCTAGTGGAAGGTGTCCCTGCCTGTGGCAGGGGTTGGGACTGGAGGAGCTTTAAGGTCCCTTTCAACCCAAACCAGTCTGAGATTGTATGATTTCTTACCAATTTTAACAACACAAACTGATGGCACAAGGCAAGTTTGTGAGCACATCTGAGGGCAGACGCTGGAAGCCATCCCTTCTAAAGGAGACTGCACATGTTTTCCCAGGTCACCTCCACATCAGGATGCTGGAGGTGTCAGATGAGACCAACAAAATCCTTCCAGACCTTGAGTGTTCAGTCGGTGTCACTTTGCTTCATAAATCAGAGTTGCCAACTCCCAGCTTGCTGCTAATGAGTTCAGCCCAACCAGCATCACTTCACCCCGTGCCAGACTCACAGGTAAAGTCTCTGAGAAAAGTCCTCCCTGATTTATGAGCAAAGCCATCGTAACCTGGGAGAAATCAGGATGGAATACGGTAGGATGAAGTTTTGCATTCCTAGGTGCTGTGGTGTGGGGAAGGGCCCTGCTCCAGATGGGTGATGAAAACCAACCCAGCAGAGACTTGCCAGCATGTGTGAAAATGCTGGAAAACATGAAGGTCCAACTTGTTACACCTTGGGAAACAGTAATTATAGGTATTTTCTATTTTAAAGTCCATTTAGGAAAGCAAGTATCATCTTTGTTATGCTCCAGTGCAGCTGCAGCCCCTCTGACTCTCCTCAAAGTAACAGAAATATCCCAGCCGTCCTGGGATGATCTACCTCCATACAAAATCCCAACTACTGCAGCTGATGTGACCCACGAAGCTGCAAGGGCTGAAGCTGGTTGCTCCCCCAGCAAGGGTTAACTGCCAGGCCAGCTCCTGTCCCACAGCCCATGATTTTTCTTCCCTATCTCCTTTCCAGCCTGAGCTGCTTTAAGAGATAACGTGGGTGGAGAAGTACGCGTTGGCTGCACCATGCAAAATACATCCCCAACACCTGCAATAATCCGTGTTCCCTTCTCCCAGGAAAGGCATCACCAACATCATGGCCATTACCTATGGCTGCAACCCCACTTCCCCTCTACCAAAGGACTCTTAGAGTTTGCCAACCACTGCATGGAAAATAACAGCCATAATGCGAGGCAGCATGAAAATAAGGCTTTTGGAAGCACCTAAAAACCAGGCGGGCTTGCTCAAGGCAAGACCCGCTCAGACTGTCCTGCACCAGCTCAGCCCCTCTGGAGGCTGGCAAAGCCCAGGCACACCAGTAACAAACTGGTGTCCACCATCTACTTATCTATAACCTGAATCCACGCATGCTCCTGCTGTATTCCAAGCTCTAAGGGCTTTATTTGTGCAAGGTGAGGGAGGAAAGCACAAGGGAGGACAACTCTGGCTGTGGCTGACTTCCCACGGCTCCCACAGTTGCCAAAGCCACGCAGGAAGTTCTGGGTGGGCATGGAGGGATTTCAAAGGCAGGGACAACGTGTTATTGCCCATAGCATACACACTGCAGTGATCAAAAAGCATTTTCTGTTCCACAAAGCTAACTGCCACATTTGGGTTCACAGACTGGCTCACAACTCAGCAAACAGGACCAAAAATGCTGGTTCTGCCACCAAACCCCAACTGGAAACAATCCCCAGATTCAAGCAAGGGCTTGTGTTCTTTGTAATTCCTCCACTGCATGGCCTTGCCTCCCCACCTGAAAGGTGTCAGGTGAGAACCAGGAGCTCCCTGCTCCCTATTTAGGTGCTGGAAAAACCTTCTGTCAAACCTGGGGCTAATCGGTGTGGTGCTTAAGTTGAAATCATCTCAGGGGCCGGGGTGGGGAGGGAGGCTCTGCAGATGGCGGAGCACAGGTCCCAAAGCAGAGTGCACCATTACTATGCTCCTTACAGCACCTAAAACTAAATCCTGCATGGTAGAGCATGGCAGATGTCCCAGAAACATCCCCTCTCAGTGCAAATGACAGCAGGGATTGCTAAATCTGACAGCTGCCCTTCTGACAAAAGCCCCTTTTCCCCCCATGCTCCATCCAGCAACAACCCAGTTCACACCACAGAACCTTCCCTGAACTCTTCCCACCTTCCCTGTGTGGTTTTGCCAACAACAGCCATGTTTCACAGGGCTGGGCCACTTGAATCCTTGGTCTCATCACTGCCTGTGGGCTGACAAATCCCATGGGCTGGCACCAGCTTGGTGAAGTAGAGCCCGTGCTGGTCTCTGCTCTTCCAATGTCTTTATCTACAACAGGAATAAACCCTCCACAGACCTGGAAACATGACAGGAGCCTTCTCTGCACAAAGGGTAACAAAAGTGGGATTTGTTTGCACTTTTTGGGGGAGGAAATCAACTTGGACACTGCAGCAGACAGCAGTGTAGCAGCTTCCCTGTGCTGACACAGAACGGCGGCAGCAGAAGCTCAATTCCTCTTTCCTGGCCTTAAAAGGAAAGGAAGTATTGCTTCCACTAAGTAATAATTGTACGTTTTAAATTTCAGAGCTAAGATCCAGCAACTGTTTCTTGCAGCCCAGAAAGCCAACTGTATCCTGGACTGTATCAAAAGGAGTGTGACTAGCAGGTCGAAGGAGGTGATCTTGCCCCTCTACTCTGCTCTTGTGAGACCTCACTTGGAGTATTGTGTGCAGTTCTGGTGTCCTCAACATAAAAAGGACATGGAACTATTGGAACAAGTCCTGAGGAAGGCCATGAGGATGATCAGAGGACTGGAGCACCTCCTGTATGAAGACAGGCTGAGAAAGTTGGGGCTGTTCAGCCTGGAGAAGAGAAGCTGTGTGGGGACCTCATAGCAGCCTTCCAGTATCTGAAGGGGGCTTATAAGGATGCTGGGGAGAGGACTCTTCATTAGGGACTGTAGTGATAGGACAAGGTGAAATGGGTTAAAACTTAAACAGGGGCAGATTGGATATAAGGACATAGATAAGGATGTAAGATTGGACAGACTGGATATAAGGAATAAGTTCCTTACTGTAAGGGTGGTGAGGCACTGGAATGGGTTGCCCAGGGAAGCTGTGAATGCTCCATCCCTGGCAGTGTTCAAAGCCAGGCTGGACAGAGCCTTGACTGACATGGTTTAGTGTGAGGTGTTCCTGCCCATGGCAGGGGGGTTTGGAACTAGATGATCTTAAGGTCCTTTCCAACCCTAACTATTCCATGGTTCTATTCTGTTCTATGATTCTATAACTCTCACCACAAGCTGGGCAGAGGCAGGACTAGGATTGTTGCTCTGCAACCCCCTGGCACCTCAAGAAACTTCCCCTGCCCTTTTTTGGGCGACAGTGACAGGAAACACTCCCCCACTCCAGCGTAACATGACATATGAGATCAACAGAACCAACGTGCATTGAGAAAGAAAACCACCACCTTTCCTATTGCCCGGTCTTTTCTCTCCTAAGTGGATCCCCCCCATTAGGTTTTGAGGAAACAGGAGCTTTGCCAGAGCACTTGGAAGGTTCACTGCCTTGTGCTTGTGATCACTGTGCCTGTCAGCCACACTTGCAACATTATTTCCTGAGTGATCCAAACTCTCTGTTACTGGGGCACTTCCCAGGCTGTTCAGTTAGCTTGTTGCACGTCCATGCTTGCCCTAGTTCAGGCAGGAAACTGCATTTTAACTCCTGGAGGTTGCAGGTGTGATACCGGCCCAAGAACAGACCTTTTCCTGGCAAAGTACAGGTTGAACCTCTGGACTGGGAAATAACAGTGATTAAGCACTGTATCTCCTCTCTGCTTGGCTCTGCTTTCCATAAACCTAACCATATCAGAGGGAAAGAGAATAATAATCTTCCCAGGAACAACTGTACCTATTACCCTGAGACACAGTGCCACACTTGTGAGGCAAATACACCATAACCAGGCATCTGTGCTGTCATAAAGAAATCCTCTGTGATATTTCTTGAGTGACATTTTATTCACTTTGGTTACTAGGCAGGTGAGTTTGCCTCTGGAAAGCTGCTGATGGAGGAAGAAGAGCGGTTCAAGGCGATGGCCTCTGTGCCGCAACACTGGGAAAGCACCTGCTGGGGCACAAGGCGAGCAGGAAGAGGAGCATGGTGAGGCCCAGGGGCATGAAGCGCAAGGTGCAAAACCTCTGGAAACACATGATATGACATAAGCCACACATCAACGTGCCCTGCTGCATTGTAAAGCCGGCAGGAACGAGAAGGAAACCAACAGCTCTGTGTCTTATCAAATAAAGCAGCAAGTAAAGGGGTGCCTCTTGGGGATTTCAGATCTTTCCTACCTAGATAAAGCCGTTCCTTGCTATGTCCACTCACACCCAGCCTAATTGCTCTTAACTCAAGATTTCATATCCCGCTCCTCAAACCACAAGACAACATTAGCTGAGCTTTGCAAAACCCTGAGCTGTTTTCAGGATGAGGCCAGAATGGGTGCGCAGGAGACTGGGCTTTTTCCAGGGCAGCCTTAGGCTCCGGGGAGCGGGATAAGACACCCAGTGTGTCACTGTGGTGCTGGAAGTGCCAGGAGGGGAACAGGGCTTGTGCTGGGGACCAAGGGGCATGTGAGACACACTCTAATACAAGGACAAGAAGAGCTGCGGATTAAGCGCATTCCTGCCAAAGGAAGAGGCACTTGCGGCCCCGTCCCGGTTGCCACCGGACACAGCGCTGCCCATTCCCCATCCACGCCACGGCTGAACCCAACCCCGCTCGGCTCCAGACACGCTCCCCCAACTGGCGTGAATGAGAGCCAGAGGATCCACCCCTCCCCGGCAGACTGACGGGCAGCTAAACCAATCGTAGAGCGGGAAGCTGCCTCGCAGCCAATCAGCACGCCCGCAGGGCGGGGCGCCGCTCACTTCCCTGCCACCTCCCTCCTCAATGGGCCCGGGCGCCGCCGTGGCGGGCGGCCCCGGTTGCGGCTCACCCCCGGTTGGAGCCGTGCTCCGCCTCGTTCTCGCAGTCGCTGCAGTACTCGTGGTCGTTATCCTCCGGCGGCGGTCGCGGACACCTCGCCGGTGGCCGCCTCGCTGCTGTATCACTGTCGTCCGCCATCTTGCAACGGAGCCTCGGCGCCTGCTGCACCCCCAAAACAAAGCGCGCCGCGATTGGGTGATGGGCCGTGGGGCATGCCGGGATCGGTAGTCTGTACCGGCGTGCGGAGACCCGGCTGCGCAGTTGCGGGAACTATAACTCCCATCGGCCTTCGGGGGCTGCCGCGGTGGGGCTCGCTGGCGGAGGGGTGTGCACACACAGAATAGCGCAGCATTGCGGGGCCACCCGGCGTGGTGGAAATCCGCGGCACAGCTCTTCCGTCTCCTGTCTTACGTCGAGGCCGTGGGGCCCCCGCCCTCACTCGCTTCCTGCCTAAGGGGGCGGGCCGAATCCAATGAGGGAGGCGATGATTGGCTGATAGGCAGTCCGCTTTTCCCACCAGCCAATAGGCGCGTGGGATGCTGCGCCGCGCATGAAGCTCGGCAGAGGCTGAGAGGGTGACGGCGCTATGGGGAGAGTTGCTGCAGCCTTCGCATTCCGCGGCCAGGCCCGCCCTGGGCGGTACCTCCGCCCCCCGACCTGACACCCAACAGTATCACAGGCCCCACGCAGGAGCCGCGGCAGCCCTCCGGGCTTGGGGAGGCCTAGGGAGTGGTCACGGGCCGGGACCACCGGGAATATGCCACTTGCAGCCAGGGCCCTGTCCGGTGCACATGGAGCTTAATTGAGCACCTGCCGAGGAGCCCGGGAGTGATTCATAGCGGCTGTTCTGGTGGTGGCTTTTTACCCACCGAGGTTAGTGTGTTATATGGGTTTTCCCTTTAACTGCAGCCTCCTCAAGCCAAGCACCAGGGCTGTGAATGTGCCAGAGCTGAGGGGAGCAGGAGCAGGGCTGGGGTCAGGGTGGGCTGGAGGTCATGTTCACGTTTCATCTCTCTTCTCAGCCTCAATGCACTCCAGCTGAGGCTTGAGACAAACAACTTATGCTGGAAAACCAGAGGAAGTGGGACACGGGGGAAGTTCGGACACCTCAGTGTTTAAAAGCTGCTTTTCTGGGCTCTGCATTACATCTCCCAGGGCACCTTTTCTCACAGCAGGAATAACTCCCCCGGTTTTGCAGGTGCCTCTGTGGCTTTCATTTCAGCTTTTCCCACACCTGATTTAGTTGTTGCAGGCCAAAACCACACACACAAGTTTATTTTAAGGAAAAGTAGTTCTGGCCTCTGCCTGTAACATCTGCAGGAACCCTGGTACATTTGTGTGCAGTTCAAACCTGGGCTCGTTAAATATTTATCCTTCATACCATGTATCTTCTATCTGTACAGGCCCTTTGACAGCACATGTGTTTTCAAGCTCCATTTGGCTGTGATTTCTAGACAGTACCTTCCAAGTGCTCTTTTACCCCTGCAGTAATTCTCACAGCCACCTGCCTGCAGAGCTATGTAACAGAGGGACAGAAATAGCAGAGTTTTGGGAGCAAGTCCCAGCTGAGGCTGGATGCCAGAGTGCAGGATTACTGCAGCTAAAGCATACCAAAGGCTTGATTCCTGTCCTGCAGTGTTAGCCCTTCCAGGCTGGTGCAGAGGGCACATAAGATCATGCTGGAGAGGGCAGGATTTTAACCCTGCTGTGATGAAGACACGATCCCTGTCACATCAAGCCCAACGTAACACCAGAAAAGGCTTTATAGGCTCCATATGCTCTCTTCCGCACACTGTGAGCTCTATGACATTACCACCGACCTCCCTCTCACTTCCCCACCTCGAAGTCCAAGTGTGCAGAATTTACGCCCTTCGGACGTCTTCAACTCCTCCCTCTTAAGGTGGCTCCGCCCCCTTCGGGTGACTTCAGCTGCACTCGGGTCTCTTCGGGCGGCTCCACCCCCTTCGGGTGGCTTCCGCTATACTCGAGTCCCCTCGGGCAATGGCGGTGGCGTGGGGCGGGCAGCCGTAAAGGGGTGCTGCCTCCTGTTCCTGCCCCGTTCTCCCCCGCCATGGACTGGTTCCATTGCAACAAGTGCTTCCGGCAGGAGGGAGCGCGGTTCGCGGTCACTAGCTGCGGGCACGTCCTGTGCGCAGCGTGCGGGGCCGCCGGTGAGAAACAGGGAATTTCATCACTTCAGTGCCTTTAAATGATGGAAAAAGGGGGAATTACATCACTTTTGCCTTATAAAGCAGTGGGAAAGAGAGAATTCCATCACTTTTACCTCATAAAATACTGGGAAAGAGGAAATTGCATCACTTTTAGCTCATAAAGTGGTGGGAAAAAGGGAATTCCATATCTTTAACACATTAAAATGGTGAAAAGAAGAAATTCCATCACTTTTACCCCATAAAGTAGTGGGAAAGAGGGTACTCCATCACTTTTACCTCATAAGGCAATGGAAAGGAGGGAATTCCATCACTTCTACCTCATAAAGTAGTGGGAAAGAGGGAATTCCATTACTTTTACTTCATAAAGCAATGGAAAAGAAGGATTTTTTTCACCTTAAGGCCTTTAAATAGTGGAAGAGACGGAATTCCTTCACTTTTACCTCATAAAATACCAAAAAGAAGGGAATTCCTTTTACCTCATAAAGTACTGGGAAAGAGGAGATTCCTTCACTTTAATGCCTTTAAATGCTGGAAAAAGAAGGAATCCCCTCACCTTAACACCTTCATTTGATGGAAAGAAGAGAATTGCTTCCCTTTTACCTCATAAACCAGCAGAAAAGTGGGACTCCCTTTCCTTTAACCCCTTTAAACAGCAGAAAAGCAGGAATTCCTGTACTTTACCACCTTTAACTGATGGAAGGAAGAGAATTCCCCCACTTTTACCTTATAAACCACCCTAAAAGCATTAATCACTTCCCTTTACCCGTTACCCCCGCAGGACCATGCCCCGTGTGCGGCGCTGCCTGCCGCCACCTTCCCATCTCCCTGCAGGTAAGTCCCGTACCCCCCTTTAACTTCCTTTAAATGCATTTGAACCCATTTAAAGCCCCTTTAACCCCCATTAAACCCCTTTAAACCTCCTCCTTCACCTTCTATCGCCATAGATGCGCCCACAGGAGAAGCTCTTCTTCAAGAGCCCTGCTGCCATTGCCCTAAAGCACTTGGCCAGCATCACTCAGGTGTGTATGGGAGAAGGGGAAGGTGGGCTAGGGTGGTGCCATCTTGGGTTCCTCCTTCCTCCTCCCTCTCGCCCCGCAGGTCTGGCGCTTCCAGCGTGCTCAGGCGGAGCTGCTGCTGGCCTCGCACCGTGACACCGCCTGCCGCCATAAGGCGGCTATGGAGGAGGCGAAGAGGGAGCTGGGTGTGAAGGAGAGGTGAGGGGAGGCAGCGGGAGACATCATAGTGGGAGTTCCTCATGGTGGGCACCATCTTGAGTGTGGCTCTGCTTTGCCATGCTGGGAGTGGGAATCTGGGGGCAGCATTACTGGTGAGGTGCCACTGGCGCCAATGAATAGGTGCCATCTTGAGTGGGGCTCCTGGGGGCGGCCATGTTGGTGAGGTTATGGCGCCACTGATGCCAATGGATAGACACCATCGTGGTGGGGTCCTTCCCCCATTGACTCTCCTATAGTGCCGCCCTCTTGCTGTTGGTCTGCTCCACATCTATGGGGCTCTCACTCCCTATTTCCCCCCACAGGGAGCTCGAGTCCCTGCGCCGGGAGAACACAGAGCTGCGTCGAGCTCAGGTGACCCCATAACCTCTCCGATATACCCCCTATACACCCCCATATAGCCCCTATATACCCCCCTATCCCCTTCCCTTATGCATTAACCCCTTTCCTCTCCCCACAGCTCTCCCCCGGCTGGCGAGGGGCCAGCAGGTGACCCCCTCCCTATGGGAGTCTATGAGAGGCTATGGGGCACCTCACTGCCACTCATCACCCCCCTGTGCCCCACACAGGAGCAGCACTCCTCGGCCCGTAGGGGTCACATCCCCGGCACACACAGGTAAGGCCCCCCCAGTACCCCCTTACCTGGGGATTACCCTGAACCCTAACCCGGCCTGCACCCGCAGTGACCCCGCAGGTCTGGCGGCAGCTCAGCTCCCAGGTGGTCAGGTAACAACAGCACAGACCTATTATGTCCCATTATAGTCCATTATAACCCCTAATATACCCCACTGTACTCCATTGTAACCCCATTATATCCCATAATAACCCCACTCTACCCCCATTCTAACCCTTTCCCCCCTACAGCCGCTCAGCCCCGCGGGAGCCCCCCCTGCCCCGCAGCACCCCCTTGTGGCACTTGGGCAGTGCCTACGGGGGTGGGAGCACCACCTCCGGCTCCAGCGTAGGCGAAAGGACCCCGAATCTGGCGGATTTCTACCCAAACCTCCACGGCCCACACAGCCCCTGGCCATAGGACACGCCCGCTTTGCCCAAGCCCCGCTCTTATGTTTATATGGTACTCATTTCCCTAAACCCCTCCCCTCATCTCCATATATAACACCCTTCCACTAAGCCCCGTCCCTTATCTCCATAAATGGCCCCCTTCCTGTAAGCCCGGCCTCATCTCCATATGTGGAGTCCGTTCCGCTAAGCCCCGCCCCTCATGTCCATAATGGCCCCCCCTTCCGCTAAGTCCCGCCACGTTCTCCGTATTTAGCCCAGCCCCTCTGTACACACCGAGTCATGCCCTCACCCATCGTGGCTGCCACGTTGCTGTGGTAACGGCCGCACCGCGCCTCCATTTTGCGCTCCAAGATGGCACTGGCGGGCGTGGTGCGGGCCGGGGCCCCGCTCCCGTCCCGTTCCTTCCTCCCGGGGCTCACAGCGCCCCGGGACCCGGCCGGGCGCTCCCGTCCCGGCATCGCCGCCCCCATCTTCCGGAAGCTGCAGCCGCCGCCGCTGTTGCCAGGGCCGGCATTCACCTCCTGCACAGCACCACCACCCTGGCCTTCAAGGTACGGACATCAGGGGAGTCGTAGGGACCCACAGAGAGACACTGGGGGTGCTGAGACCCATAGAGAAAACATAGAAACTTCACAGGGGCAAAATGGGGTGGGGGTATGCACATAGAGACCATATAGGGGCCCATAAAGAGCTATTTGGGGGAGCTGAGACCTATAGCGAGACATTAGGGGGGGCTGGGACTCATAGAGACCCTAGAGACCTCCACAGACACCCCATAGTTCCCCATATCTCCCCATAACCCTCCATAGACACCTGTAAGCCCCCCCTTCTTACCCAATAACCTTACCATAGACCCCCACAGACACCCCATATCCTCCCGTGTCCTCCCATATTCCCCCATAGAACCCCATAATGTGTCTTCAGACTTCCATGTAGGGATTCCAGACCACATAGACATCCCACAGACACTTATCTCTCCCCTAAACCCCCCTATAGATCCCCACAGACTCCATAATGGGTCTTCAGACCCCCAAATCCCTCCATATCACTCCATAAGCACCCCATACCCCCCAACTAGATGTCATAGAACCCCATTTAGGGACTCCAGACCTCCATATCCCCTCATAGGCACCCTATACCCCTCCCATATCCTTCCATATTTCCCCCTAGAACCCCTTGTAATGGACTCCAGATTCCCATATCCTCCCAAAGAACCACATAATGGGACTCCAGACCTCCATATACCCCCCCCATAAACCCCCATAGAACCCCATATCCCCCAATATCCCCCCACATTCCCTCTTAGAACCCCATGTAGAGACAACAGACCCCTATATCCCTCCTAATCCCCCCATAGACACCCCATATCCCCCTGTAGAACCCCATAAAGGATCTCAAGACCACCATAGAACCTCATGTATGGACTCCAGATCCCCATATCCTCCCATATTTCCTGACAGATCCCCATAAAGGGTTTCCAGACCACCACAGACCCCCATTTAGGGACTCCAGACCCCCATATCCTCCCTAATCCCCCCTAGAGCCCCATGCCGGGACTCCTAACCCTGTATCTCCTCATCTAACCCCATTGTCCCCATTTCCTTGCAGCTGTGCCATGGCATGGTGCATGTGGTTGACTCCTGTACCATGTCTGACTCTTATGTGGCGTTGTGGTCAGTGCAGAAAGCGCTGGAGGTGAGTGCACAGGTGCTGGGCACCCTGGTGGGCAGCATCACCAACTGTGCCTTCTGGCAGCATGTGCTGGTGCTCCAGTGCTGCGTGTAATGCCTGAGCACGCCTTGGTGGCCATCACCACCAAACTGCTGGCCAACATGGTGTACCACTACAAGGGCATGGGGCTCAGCATGGGCACCATGATCTGTGTTTGGGACAAGAGGTAGCCTGGTGAGTGTGGGTTGTTGGGGGGTGCTGGACACCATGGTGTTGGTGGTTGTGGGGCCAAAGACTTGGGTATTGAAGCATATGGCACTGGGGGTTATTGGTTAGGGGGTGATAAACATCATGGGGTTGGAGTTATGGGGCTCATGGTCAAGGTTGGGAGGTGGTGGACATCATGGGGTTGATGGTTATGGGGTGAGGTCCATGGTTATGGGGTTAAGGACTTGAGTATTGAGGTGTATGGGGGTGGGGCTAATGGAGACAATGGGGTTGGAATTATGGGGCTCATGGGCGTGGTTAGTTGGTGGTGGCCATCATGTGGGTGGTGGGTATGGGTGGGTGGAGGATTTGGGTATTGAGTCTATATAGAGATGGGGCTTATGGTTATGGGGTGATGGATACTGTGGGGTTGGAGTTATGGGGCTCATGGTCAAGGTTAGGGGGTGGTGAACATCATGGTCAGGGACTTGGCTATTGAGTTATATGGGGCTGGTGGCCATGGTTATGGATCTCTATTCCCTATGGGGCTGGTACCCACAGCCCCAGAGGTCATCTTGGTCCCCCATTACCCCCTAGGCCTCTACAATGTGGACAGTGACAGCACCCCCATCCCGGGCACTGACTTTTCCGTGGGTTCAGGCTCACCTTATGCCTAATGGGTGCTGGACTGCAGCTACCACCCAGAGCTGAAGCCTGCCGGTGCCCTGGTGCACCGTGCCATCTTGCAGGCCGTACACTGCAATGCCCTCTCAGGCAGCTGCATCTCCGTCAACCATGTGGGGCCCGATGGCTGGTGCTGTGTCACCTGCGACAGTATCACCGAACTGCAGGAGTGCTATGAGCCGAATGGGACGGCAGCGAGTGAAGGAACGGCATAAAACCGGTGGTTGGGGGGTGAAAACAGCCAAAGTGGCCATTTTGGGGCCAAAACCGTCCATTTGCTGGCTGAAAACCTGGGCATTTTGGGGCTAAAAATGGCTGTTTGTAAGGCAAAACTACCCGTTTTGGGCTGAAAACAGCCGTTTTGGAGCTAAAACCGGTCATTTAAGGACTGAAAACGTCCGTTTGTGGGCTGAAAACGGTGTCGGTGCCCAACGCGTGGTCGTTGCTAAAGGCGTCCTTCGGCTCCAGAGTGAACAGGGAGGGGGGGAGGGGGTGGGGTGGGGAGGCGTGGGGACCGAACGTAACAGGGAGCACGTACGTGACGCACGGCGCGATTCGCGCGCGGGGAAGCGAGTGCTGATTGGTTAACGGGGGGGGGTGGTGGTGGTGGTGGTGCAGAGCCGAGCTGGGATTGGTGGAGAGGGGAGGAAGGGGTGGGGCTTGGCGCCGGCGGGAGCGCGACGGTGAGGAGAGGTGCTTAAAGGGGGTTCAATGGGGGCAAAGGTGGGCTATGAGGGGTCTCTGTGGGAGCTTAATTAGGGTCTCTGGGGGATAAATGGGGTTTGGGGGAGTAAATGGGGTCTATGGGGGTGTTAAATGGTGTCTATGGGGGATCTATGTGGGTTAGAAGGGGTTTGGGGAGCCTATAGAGGGTTAAAGGGGGTTTGGGGGGTCTGGAGGGGGTTAAACGGGGTCTATAGGGTGTAAAGGGGGTCTGGGAGGTTAAATGCGGTCTATTAGGGGTTACAGGTTTTGGTTACCCCCATAGACCCTCTTTACCCCCCCCCCTCCCGACTCTTTATGGAAAGTTAAAGGGGGTCTGGGGGGACCTATAGGGGGTTAAATGGGGTCTATGGGGGGTTAAAGGGGGTCTGGGGGGACCTACAGGGGTTTAAATCGGTCTATGGAGGTTAAATGGGGTCTATGGGGGGGCTAAAGGGGGTATATGGGGGGTTAAATGGGGTTTGGGCAGGTCTGTAGGGGGTTAAAGAGGGTCTGTGATGCTCTGTAATGGGAATAGACCCTCTGGGGGGTCTATAGGTCCCAGTAGACCCTTTCGGGTACCCTGGGCTGTCTCACTTCCCACTGGGGAGGACCACCTAGCACATAGGTGCTTGTCCCCCCCTATACCAGCACATAAGGGGCTCCTGATGGCTCTGGACCCTGCTGAGCTGCTGCCAGGTACCCTGCGTGCTATTAATACCCATTAATAGCCATTAATAAGCGTTAATGAGGGCATTAATTACTTAACGCCCCCCAATAGAGGAGGAGCCCCACCTGCCGCTCTTCGGGCTCCCCACCCCCGCCGAGGGACTTGGCTTGGCCCCGCTGGTGCAGGGGCTGAGTGCGGTGCTGGGGCCGGACGGGCTCACTGCGGACCTGCGGGGGGAGCTGCAGCAGGTAACGGGGTGGGTGGTGTCAGGTTGGGGCAGTTTGGGGTATTTTGGGGGAGTTAAGGGGGTGTTCAGTGGGTTTTGGGGAGATTTTGGAGGGATTTAGGGTCATTTGGGAGTGATTTGGGGTGATTTAGGGATGTGAGGGGAGGGTTGGGTTTTGGGGGGGGTTAGAGTGATTTAGGGGTGATTTAGGGAGAGTTTTGGTCAGGTTGGTTCATTTAGGGTCATTTTGGCGTCATTTAGGTTATTTGGGGAGTTTTGGGGTGATTAAGGGGGGTTGAGAGGTTTTGGGGTGATTTAGGGGTATTTTGCACTATTGGTCTATTTTGGACCATTTTTGTCTAATTTAGAGCTATTTGGGGCCATTTTCGTCTATTTTGGTCCAATTTTGGGCTATTTCAGGCCATTTTGCGCCAACTTTGGACTATTTTGGGGTGTTTTTTTGGGTATTTGGGGGCTGTTTTGGGGTGTTTCAGGTGCCCGAGCTCCCCCTGCAGGCGAAGGCGACGCTGGCGCTGCACAGGAGGACGTGGCTGCACTGGGACGGGCTCTGGAGGGCGCTGCAGGAACTGCTGTGGGACCCGCGTGGGATCGAGCCCCCCGTGAGCCATGGGGTGATCCACACATGTGGGGCAATGAGGGGTATGGGGAGACCCACATACATATGGGAGGTGCCTAAAGGGGGCTTTGGGGTGAATTGGTGTGTATTAGGGGGCTTTGGGATGATTTGGGGGTAATTTGGGTGATTTGCAGACCCGCTGGGAACTGGAGCTGCGTTGTGGGGTGCAGGGCATCGCCCAGGCACTGCCCCCAATGGAGGTGAGCGCCCCAAATGACCCAAAACTGTCCCAAACCACCCCAAAATCCCGTTTACCCCCCTCCGTTGCACCCCATAGCCCCCATTCTGTCCGTAGGCACCCCCTGCACCGCTGCTTTCCCTGCTGGAGCTCCGCCTGGCTGCCAAGGTCTTGGACCTCTCCATTTACCACGCGGGGGAGGCTGCCCCGGAGCTGCCATTGTCGGAGGCAGCGCCGACATTGGCTGAGGAGCGGGATGCCCCCCCTGCGGTGTTGCGTCTTGGTGTGGCCCTGAGGGAGGAGGCACAGCGGCTGCAGCGCGCCCGGTGGCGACGCCAGCACCTGCAGGGGGCGCTGCAGACCCAGCGCAGGCGCTACCAAGAGGTGGAACAGGAGGGGAGGGAATACGGGGGTTCTGTGGGGTCTATAATGGGGTTTAAATGAGATCTATGGGGGTTAAGTGGAGTTTGTGGTGTTTATGAGAAATTCGTTGGGGTCTGTGGGGGTGAAAGAGGGCTTGGAGGGGTCTATGTGGGTTAAATGGGGTCTATGGGGGGTTAAGTGGGGTTTGGGGAGATTATGAGAAGTTCAGTGGGGGGGTTAAAGGGGTTTGGAGGGGTCTTGGGGGCTTAAATGAGGTTTGGGGGGTCTACGGGGGAGTTAAATGGGGCCTATTGGGGCTTAATAGGCTCTATGGGGGTTTAAATGGGGTTTGGGGTCTATGGGGTGGTTAATTGCCATCAGTGGGGGCTTAAATGGGGTCTATGAGCAGTTAAATGGGGTTTGGGGGGTCTACTAGGGATTAAAGGGAGTTTGGAGGGGGTCTATGGGGGGCTAAATGGGTTTATGGTGGTTTAAATGGGGTCTATAGGATTCAATGGGCTCTGTGAGGGTTTAAATGGGGTTTGGGGGGTCTATGGGGGCTCAGTGGGCTCTATGGGAGGGTCAGTGGTGCTCTATGGTGCAGGTGCTGGGCCAGTGCTGGGCCTTGCTGGGGGCCTTGGCCGGTGCCCACTGTGCTGGAGCCCTGCAGGAGCTGGACCAGCAGCACGGGCTCTACCTGGAGGGCAAAGGGGTGGCGCTACTGCTCAAGATACGGTATATGGGGCTCTAAGAGTATCTGTGGGGACTATGGGGGTTACAGGCAGTGGGTTACTGTGTGTGCTGCAGGGGGCAGGATCAGCGAAGGACATGGCCCCTCTGCTCTATGGGTGGATATGGGGCTCTAAGGGGGGATTTATAATGGGGGTTGGGGGCTTCTAAAGGGCTTAAGGTGGGATTTGGAGGTGTCCCCTCTGTTACCCCATTGCTCCCTCTGCAGGCTGGAGGAGTTGGGGCTGCTCCTTGCTTCCTACCCTCCACTCACCGTAGCTGCCCATCAATGCATCAAGTGAGTGCCATACGCCCCCTTCCCCTTTATTAATGACCCTGCCCCCTTTATGACACCATCACGACATTACTGCAGGCACAGCATCTCATTGGCCATGGAGGACGCAGAGAGGCAGGGCCAGGAGCTGCAAGCAGCACTCTCAGCCTATCAGGGGCTGGGGGCAGGGCTGGAGGACCTGGCCTCAGCCTATGGGCAGCTACAGGAGGCAGTGGAGCAGAAGAGGTGGGCCCTGCAGCAGCTCCACCCACTCGGCCTGTGACAGCAGTCACAGTCATGTGACAGCAGCCAATAAATGTGCCCAAAGGGCAGTCAATTTATGAATGACGCCACATCTCTTTTCTCTCCCTATAAGGGGAGAATGGGTGGTGGGGAGGAGGGCAGCGACTGGCTGGCAGCGCTGGGGGTCGGGGCCAAGGTGGGCGGGTCCTTGGGATGTAGTGCCAAAAATGGCTGATACCGACTCAGAAATGGGAAAAAATAGGTTAGCAATGGGCAAAGCCGGCTAGAAATGGCAAAAAATGGTTTTAAGACGGGCTAGAAAATGGCAAAACTGGGTTAGAAATGTTAAAATATTTCTAAAACAGGGATAGAAATGGCCAAAAATGGCTTAGAATGGGTTAGAAGTGGGAAAAACTGGGTTAGAAATTGCCTAAAATGGCTTAAAACGGGTTAAAGTGGGAAAAACCAGGTCAGAACTAGCCAAAAGCTTATTAACAAGGCAGACCTGAGTCCTAGACTATGTCGGGGGAGATGGAGTGGGGGAAAAACTTGTAGACCTGAGCCCTTCTTGATTTCATGCCTAAAAGTCCATTTGAATGGAACCTCTCCGGTGGTGGCTCCAGGCTGCCCAGAAGCACAGTGAGTAGAGCACGAATGTCTGGCCTCTGCTCCCACAGCCAAAGAACCACGAGGGAAATCTGGTGCTGGGAATGTTCAGCACACAGTCAGCTTTGCAACGGTGCCACCATCATTGCTGTCGTTCCTCGATTTCATAACTAAAAGTCCATTTGAATGGAACCTCTACGGTGGTCGCTTGAGGCCGACCAGGAGCTCAGTGAGTAGAGCAGGAACGTCTGGCCTCTGCTCCCAGAGCCGAATAGCCAGGAGGGAAATCTGTTGCTGGGAATGCTCAGCACACAGTCAGCTTTGCAATGGTGCCACCATCATTGCTGTCTGTTAAAAATACTCTCAAGCCAGATTTGAGTATGTAAAAAAATTTAATGAGCAAGCAGCAAGCAGACAAAACAGCGCTGGGCGCAAGGGACCTTAGTCCGCTCGTTTTGCGCACCAAAATAAAAAAATTCTTCACCCTTATAATCACACTGCTGCATATTCATGAGGTTACACAACACGTCTCTACATATTCATGACCCATCCCCGCTTCGTATGTTAATGAGCTGAGTCCTTTGCGCAGGCACAGTGCCATCTGGTGGTCGTGAGCGAGGGTCTTAAGATGAAGTAAATGAGTCTTCCTCGGGTCTGAACTTTTCACCTTCAGTTTTGCACATGCTCCCTGGTAGTTTGGTCTCTTTCCAAACTATAAAGCTGGTCGCTGCTGGTTTGGACGGTCCAGACAGTAGGAGTTGAGTTATGGCTCCTTTCACGTATCAATGGCCTTGGTCCTCTCATCCTGCTCTGGCGAGCACTGTAAATGTTGAGCTCAGGCAGTAACATACACAAGCAAACGGTTTAGCTTTGATCCCCCCAGTACGGCTACCACCCCTTTGAGGATGCTTTGATGTGCAAACAAGAACTGGTTCAGTGAGATTCACCATATACTCACTTTGATGAGCAAACACCCCCCATCACACTGCCGCTCCTCGATTTCATACATAAAAGTCCATTTGAATGGAACCTCTCAGGTGGTGGCTCCAGGCTGCCCAGCAGCACAGTGAGTAGAGAGCGAACATCTGGCCTCTGCTCCCAGAGCCGAAGAGCCAGGAGGGGAATCTGGTGCTGGGAATGTTCAACACACAGTCAGCTTTGCAACAGTGCCACCATCATTGCTGTCGCTCCTCGATTTCATACCTAAAAGTCCATTTGAATGGATCATCTCCGGTGGTGGCCCCAGGCTGCCCAGCAGCACAGTGAGTAGAGCATGAACGTCTGGCCTCTGCTCCCAGAGCCGAAGAGCCAGGAGGGAAATCTGGTGCGGGGAATGTTCCGCACACAGTCAGCTTTGCAATGGTGCCACCATCATTGCTGTCGCTCCTCGATTTCATACCTAAAAGTCCGTTTGAATGGAAACTCTCCAGTGTGCGCTCGAGGCTGCCCAGCAGCACAGTGAGTAGAGCACGAACGTCTGGCCTCTGCTCTCCGAGCCGTAGAATCACGAGGAAATTTTGGTGCTGGAAATGTTCAGCACACAGTCATCTTTGCAACGGTGCCACCATCATTGATGTCGCTTCTCAATTTCATACCTAAATGTCTATTTGAATGGAATCTCTCCGGTTGTGGCTCCAGGCTGCCCAGCATCACCGCGAGTATAGGAGGAGCATTTGGCCTCTGCTCCCACAGTTGAAGAGGCCAGGAGGGAAATCTGATGTTTGATATCTTCAAACACAGTGAGCTTTGCAACGGTGCAATCTGCATTGCTGACGCTAACCCTACCTTAAACCCTAACCTTAACCCTAAGATTAAGCCTAACCCATCCTAACCCTAACCCCTAAATTTAACTCCTAATGCTAACCCTAATGTATAACCCTTACCATAAATTTTAACCCTAACCCTAATGTCTGCCACCCTAACCCTCATGGCTGCCACCCTAAATCTAAGCCTAACTCTAATTCCTAACACTAAACCTAATCCCTAACCTTAACCATGACCCTAACACTAACCATGACCCTAACTCTAAGGGTAACTGATCCTAAACCTTACCCTAACCCCTAACAGTAACCCTAATTCTAACAATGAAACTAACCCCTAAAACTAACACTACCCTGTAGTGGTTTTAACCCAACCAGACAGCTTGTTACCCACTCCCCCCCCTTTCTTGCCCTCCCCTTATTCCTGGAGGGACAGAGAGGAGAATCAGAAAGAATGCAACTCCCACGGGAGATAAGAACAGTTTAGTAACTAAGGTATAACACAAATCACTACTGCTACCACCAATAATAGTAATGATAAAGGAAATAACAAGGGAAGAGAATACAACACCCCATCACCAGGCGACCGATAACTCGCCCCCCCCAGCCCGACCAAGCACCAACCGATACCTCCTCCAACCCTGCAGTCCACCTGCCCTTCCGGGTAACTCCCCCAGTTCCCTCCTGGGCATGACGTGCTGTGGTATGGAATACCTCTTTGGTCAGTTTGGGTCAGGTGTCCTGTCTCTGCTTCCTCCCGGCTTCCCTCCTCCCTGGCAGAGCATGAGGCTCACAAAGTCCTTGGCCAAACCAAAACATCATTGTTTTCAGCTCTGTTCCCAGCTGAAAGCCAAAACACAGCACTGCACCAGCTACCAAGACAGAGAAAAATGAATGCTACTGCTAAACCCAGGACATGCCCTTAACCCCTAACACTAACCCCTAGCCAGAACTCTTTCCCTAACATTTAATCCTAACCCCAAACCCTAATTGCTGCCACCCTAACACTAAAACTTACTGTAACCCACCCTAACCGCTAACACCTAATCTTAATCCTAACTCCTAAACCTAAATCTACACCATCCTAAACCTTATCCTAACACTAACCGTAACCCTAACTCTTACCTAACCCTAAACCCTTAACTCTAACCCCTAACTATAACCTCTAACAGTAACCCTAATCCTAAACCTAACCCATCCTAACCCTAAACACTAAGCCTAATCCCCTAACTCTAATCCAAAACCCTAACTCTAAACCTTACCGTAACCCATAACCCCAACCCCTTCTAACCCCAACCATCCACAGCCGAAGAACCAGGCTAGAAAACTGGTGCTAATCTAACTCAGGTTAGGCTACCACAGGCTAGGATCGGTTTATCTAATCTAACCCAGGCAGAGCTAGGTTAATCTAACCCGACTAGCCTAGGCTAATCTAACCCAGGATAGGCTAGGCTCATCTAACCCATGCTAGGCTAGGCTGACCTAACCCAAGCTAGAGTAATCTAATTTAAAGCACACTATGCTAGGCTAGGCTAACCTAACCTAATCCAACCCAGGCAGAGCCTGGCTAGCCTAATCTAATTTAAGGTAGGCTAAACCAGGCTAGGCTAATGTAATCTAACCCAGGCAGAGCTAGGCTAGACTAATGTAATCTATGCTAGGCTAATATAACCTAGCATAGGCTAGGTCAATATAACCCAGGGTAGGGTTAGGATAATCTAATCTAATATAACCTAGGGAGCTGTAGCCTAAGCTAGGCTACCTAAGGCTACCTGATCTAACCCAGGCTAGGCTAATATAACCCAGGCTCCACTAGGCTAGGTTAATTTAGACTAACTCAGAACTAAAATAATCTAACCCAGACTAGGCTCGGAAGGCTAATCTAGTCTAACCCTGGCAGAGCTAGGCTCATCTAACCCAGGCTAGGGTAATCTAACCCAGTCTTGGAAAGGATAATCTAACCCTAATTAGGGTTAGTGTTAGAGGTTATAGTTAGGGGTTAGCGTTAAGGGTTTAGGGTTAGGTAAGAGTTACGATTACGGTTAGTGTTAGGATAAGGTTTAGGATGGTGTAGATTTAGGTTTAGGTGTTAGGATTAAGGTTAGGTGTTAGCAGTTAGGGTGGGTTACAGTAAGGTTTAGTGTTAGGGTGGCAGCAATTAGGGTTTGGGGTTAGGCCAGACGTTCGTGCTCTACTCACTGTCCTGCTGGGCAGCCTAGATACACCACCGGAGTATGGTCGTCCTACTGTGCGCGCGCGGACACAGTGAGCTACTGCGCATGCACGGGTCGAGATGCGCGGTAGCTGTGTCCCTGCCTCAATTCTGTGCCCCACCCTCCCTCCCCAGGCCGGCGGGGACCCTGTCCCACCTGGGCCGGGCGCTGCGGGACCCGGTGACCGATCAGCTCTATCCTGAGCCCCTGCGGAGCCTGGAGGTGCCGGCGCAGGCCCTGCCCGTCAGCACCATCGATGTCCTGGGCAGGGGGCAGCAGGCGCTGGAGGAGGTGGATGCGGAGCTGGGTGAGGGCATGGACAGCAATGGGGACATGGGGGCAACGGGGACATGGGGGGCAATGGGGAAATGGGGGTCAATGGGGACATGGGGGGCAATGGGGGCATGGGGGCCAATGGGGGCATGGGGCTCAATGGGGCCGCTGCTGTGGCCAGGCCTGGCCTTCGACCCTTAGGACGTGCAGTTCTACACCCAGCTCTTCCTCGCTGCCGGTTGCAACCCCACCACTGTGGAGTGGTTTGACCTGGCGCAGTCCAACAGGTGCCCCCTAACCCTGCCCCATGGATCCCAAACCTGGCCCTGGGGACCCCAAACCTTGCAGGTCCCCCCGACCATGCCCCATTGCCCCCGCAGCGAGCACAGCTGGCACTGGTTCTTCAAGGGGCGGCTGGTGGTGGACGGGCATGTGGAGCTGCAGTCGCTCATGCAGC
Source organism: Neopsephotus bourkii (assembly GCF_033783945.1). Classification (NCBI taxonomy): domain Eukaryota; kingdom Metazoa; phylum Chordata; class Aves; order Psittaciformes; family Psittacidae; genus Neopsephotus; species Neopsephotus bourkii. The sequence continues at coordinate 28,129 of NW_026902294.1, read as the reverse complement.
GCATCGCGAGCACGCAGCGCTCCAGCAACGGCAACAAGGTCATCCAGTTCTGCAACAACAGCAGGTGGGGCTCCGGGGGGCAGCTATGGGGCTCTATATGTCTCTATGGGGTGTCTGTGGGGTGTCTACGGGTCTATGTGGTCTCTATGGGGTGTCTACGGGTCTCTGTGTGTCTCTATGGGGTCCCTATGGGTCTCTATGTGGTCCCTGTGGGGTCTCTATGGGTTTCTATGGGTCTCTATCGGGTCTCTCTGGGGTCCCTATGGGTACGTATGGGTCCCTATGGGTCTCTGTGGGTTACCCCTCTCTGCCCCCCAGCGCCATCCGTGGGGCCGCGGTCTCCTCGCTGTGGCCGCAGGACCCGGCCGGACGCAGCCCCTACGAGCGGAGAACTTCGATCCGTCACGTGATCTTCACCGCCGAGACCCACAACTTCCCCAGGGGTCAGCGGGGGGGGCGTGGCCTCGGCTGTATGAATGGGTGGGGGGGGCCTTTCCGTGGCCCCGCCCCTCACGCTTGGCCCCGCCCCGCCCCGCAGCTGTGGCCCCTTTCCGTGGCGCCACCACCGGGACCGGCGGCCGCATCCGGGACGTGCAGAGCACCAGGCGCGGGGTCCATGTGATCGCTGGCACCGCCGGGTACAGCTTCGGGAACCTTCTGCTGCCCGGTGAGCAGCAGGGACACCAGTATAGATATAGGGATACACCAGTACGGATATAGGGATATACCAGTATGGATATAGAATACACCAGTATGGATATAGGGATACCAGTATGGACATAGGGTACACCACTATGGACATAGGGATACATCAGTATGGATATAGGGATACACCAATATGGACATAGGGATACACCAGTATGGATATAGGGATACATCAGTACGGATATAGGGATATACCAGTATGGATATAGGATACACCACTATGGATATAGGGATACACCAGCATGGATACAGGGATACATCAGTATGGATACAGGGATACACCAATATGGATACAGGGATACATCTGTACGGATATAGGGATATACCAGTATGGATATAGGATACACTAGTATGGATATAGGGATACACCAGTATGGATATAGGGATACCAGTATGGACATAGGATACACCAGTATGGACATAGGGATACACCACTATGGATATAGGGATACACCAGTATGGTTATGGGATACACCAGTATGGATATAGGGTATACCAGTACAGATATAGGATTATACCAGTATGGATATAGGAATACACCAGTATGGATATAGGGATACACCAGTATGGATATGGGATACACCAGTATGGATATAGGGATACACCAGTGTGGATATAGGGTACACCAGTATGGATATAGGGATATACCAGTACGGATATAGGGATACACCAGTACGGACATAGGGATATACCAGTACGGACATAGGGATACACCAGTACGGATACAGGGATATACCAGTACGGATATAGGGATACACCAGTATGGATAAAGGGATACACCGGTGCAGATATAGGGATACACCGGTAGGGACATAGGGATACATCGTTATGGATGTAGGGATACACCAGTATGGATATAGGGATACATCGGTATCGATAGAGGTATATACCAGTACGGATATAGGGTACACCAGTACGGATATAGGGATACACCGGTATGGATATAGGGTACACCAATATGGATATAGGGATACAGCAGTACGAATATAGGGATACCAGTATGGATATAGGATACACCGGTATGGATATAGGAATACCAGTATGGATATAGGAATACACCAGTATGGATATAGGGTACAAAAGTATTGATATAGGGATACGCCAGTATGGATATAGGGATACATCAGTATGGATATAGAGATAAACCAGTATGGATATAGGGTACACCAGCATGGATATAGGATACACCAATATGGATATAGGGATACCAGTATGGACATAGGGTACACCAGTATGGATATACGGTACACCAGTATGGATATAGGGATACACCAGTATGGATATAGAGATATACCAGTACGGACATAGGGACACACCAGTATGAATATAAGGATACACTGGTATGGATATAGGGATACGCCAGTAAGGACATAGGGATACATCGGTATCGATAGAGGTATATACCAGTACGGATATAGGGTACACCAGTACGGATATAGGGATACACCGGTATGGATAGAGATATATACCAGTACGGATAGAGTGTACACCAGTACGGATATAGGGATACACCGGTATGGATATAGGGATACACCAGTATCAATATACGGATACACCAGTACGGATATAGGGATATACCAATATGGATATAGGGTACACAAGTATGAATATAGGATACACCAGTATGGATATAGGGATACCAGGACGGACATAGGGTACACCAGTATGGATATAAGGTACACCAGTATGGGTATAGGGATACACCAGAATGGACATAGGGATACACCAGTATGGGTATATGGTACAGCAGTATGGATATAGGGATACACCAGTATGGATAAAGGGATACACCAGTACGGATATAGGGATACACCAGTATGGATATAGGATACACCAGTATGGATATAGGGATACACCAGTATGGACATAGGGATACACCAGTATGGATATACGGGTACACCAGTATGGATATAGGGATACACCGGTATGGATATAGGGATACACCGGTACGGATATACGGATACCAGTATGGATATAGGGTACACCAGTATGGGTATAGGATACACCGGTATGGATATAGGGATACCAGTATGGACAAAGGGTACACCGGTATGGATACAGGGATACATCGGTACGGATACAAGGATATATCAGAATGGATATAGGGATACACCAGTATGGATATAGGGATATATCAGTATGGATATAGGGTACACTAGTATGGATATAGGATACACCAGTATGGATATAGGGATACCGGTATGGACATAGGGTACACCAGTGTGGATATAGGGATACACCAGTATGGGTATAGGGATACACCAGTATGGGTATAGGGATACACCAGTATGGGTATAGTGTACACCAGTATGGATATAGGGATACACCAGTATAGATACAGGGATACACCAGAACGGACATAGGCATACACCAGTATGGTTATGGGATACACCAGTATGGATATAGGGATATACCAATATTGATATAGGGATCCACCAGTACGAACATAGGGATACACCAGAACGGACATGGGAATACACCAGTATGGATATAGGGATACACCAGTACGGATATAGGGATACACCAGTATAGATATAGGGATACACCAGTATAGATATAGGGTACACCAGTATGGATATAAGGATACAGCAGAACGGACATAGGGATACACCGGTATGGATATAGGGATACACCAGTACGGACCTAGGCATACACCAGTATGAATATAGGGATACACCTGTACGGATATAGGGATACACCGGTATGGATATAGGGATACACCGGTATGGGTATGGGGATACATCAGTATCGATATAGGGATACACCAGTACGGACATAGGGATACACCGGTATGGATATAGGGATACAGGGATACATCGGTATGGATAGAGGTATATACCAGTACGGATAGAGGGTACACCAGTACGGATATAGGGATACACCGGTACGGATATAGGGTACACCAGTATTGATAGAGAATACACCAGTATGGATATAGGGATACAGCAGAACGGACATAGGGATACACCGGTATGGATATAGGGATACCAGTATGGATATAGGGTACACAAGTATGAATATAGGATACACCAGTATGGATATAGGGTAGACCAGTATGGGTATAGGGATACACCAAAACGGACATAGGGATACACCAGTATGGATATATGGTACAGCAGTATGGATATAGGGATATACCAGTATGGATATAGGGATACACCGGTATGAATATAGGGATACACCGGTACGGATATAGGGATACACCGGTACGGACATGGGGATACACCGGTACGGACATGGGGATACACCGGTACGGACATGGGGGTACACCGGTACGGACATGGGGGTACACCGGTACGGACATGGGGGTACACCGGTACGGACATGGGGGTACACCGGTACGGACATGGGGGTACACCGGTACGGATATACGGGTACACCGGTACGGATATACGGGTACACCGGTACGGACATAGGGGTACATCAGTATGGATATAGGGGTATACCAGTACGGATATAGGGATACATCAGTATAGATGGAGGGATACACCAGTATGGACATAGGGATACATCAGTGTGGATATACGGATACATCAGTATGGATATAGGGATATACCAGTACGGATATAGGGATACATCAGTATAGATGTAGGGATACACCAGTATGGACATAGGGATACATCAGTGTGGATATAGGGATACACCAGTACGGATATAGGGGTATACCAGTACGGATATAGGGATACATCAGTATAGATGTAGGGATACACCAGTATGGACATAGGGATACATCAGTGTGGATATAGGGATACATCAGTATGGATATAGGGTACACCAGTATGGATATAAGGGTATACCAGTACGGATATAGGGATACATCAGTATAGATGTAGGGATACACCAGTATGGACATAGGGATACATCAGTATGGATATAGGGTACACCAGTACGGACATACGTATACATCAGTATGGATATAGGGATACACCAGTACTGATATAGGGATACATCAGTATGGACATAGGGATACAACAGTATGGATATAGGCATACATCAGTACGGATATAGGGATACAGCAGTACGGATATAGGGATACAGCAGTACGGATATAGGGATACAGCAGTACGGATATAAGGGTACATCGGTATGGACATAGGGATACGCCAGTACGGACATAAGGATCCCAATACAGTCACAGGCACCCTGATAGAGGCACAAGCACCCTAGGCCCCCAAAACCACCCCTGGGTCCCGAAATCCAGCTACAGGCCCCCCAAACCCCCCCTCAGAACTCCAAAAGCAGCTTCAGAGACACCAGAAACCTGTCTGGGACCCCCTAGACCCCCCTGGAACCCTACAAGAGCCCCACCTTTGTACCCCCCCTTTGTACTCCTTCTGTGTACCCCCCCATTGCAGGCTATGAGCTGCCCTGGGAGGACTCGGCCCTGCCGTACCCCACGGCCTTCGCCCGGCTCCTGGAGGTGGCCAGCAGGGGCAGCGCTGGGGGCAGCGCTGGGGGCAGCGCTGGGGGCAGCGCTGGGGGCAGCGCTGGGGGCAGCGCTGGGGGCAGCGCTGGGGGCAGCGACCACGGGAACATATTCGGGGAGCCCATGCTGGCAGGTGAGTGGGGACCCCCCCACAGAGACCCCCCCGGTGCTGGCTGGTGAGTAGGGACCCCCCCCCACATAGAGACCCCCCCCCGTGCTGGCCAGTGAGTGGGGACCCCCGCCATAGAGACCCTCCCCCAGTGCTGGCTCCAGGCAACCTCACTGCTCAGAATCTCCACGGCAGATGCCAGGGATGGTGCAGCCGTTGACAAGTTCCCTTCATCATCTGCCAGAAACAAACAAAAAAGGGGGAACAGGCTGTGTTGGCCGTCATCTCCACCACCCCAGCCATCCCCAGCCCGGCCTGGTCCTTACCAACTCTCAGGCTCCTCCAAAGCTCCTCAATACTGGGCTCGCCTGCCACCAAAGCCCTTCCGCAGTCTCACCTGGGGCTCCTCCTCCCCTCCGTGCTCTAGGAGTGCAACAAAAGCCAAGGGCCATCGCTCCTGCGAAACTGACCCACCCCGCAAACCTTCTCCTTACCTGCCTGACTCACCTCAAGCACTCCTCCGCCTCCAAAGGTCGAGGGCAAGACCTGCAACACCAAACACCCAATACTAAACGCATTCAACACCTTCTTCTCAACTCTAACCTGCCACATGCATGCACAAACTTCTTACCTCCTCTAAGCCCTCCTCCGTTGGTACCTTCAACACTCACGAGGTACCTGCGGCACCTGAAACACAAAGGGAAACAGACAAAGGCTGAGAGATGGTTCGAAGGAACACCCTTCCCTCAGCAAATCCCAACTCCCTCACCCATCACTCTGCTATTCTTCCGCAGCCTTTGCACGGCTTCTTTTCTCTTCTTTCAGCACGTGCACCGCCTGCAAAACACAACGTTAAGACCTGGTTTTCATCTCACAAAAACTGTAAGACACTCCATCAGTTGCTGCTTCAGTCTGCTAAGCACAGCTCACCTAGTTCAAGACAGCTCCGGGCAAACGAGCTCGCTTTGCTCCTCCCTGCGCACCTCCAAATTCAAAACCCACAGTAAGTCATAAGCCCACCAGCACAATAAACTGAAACTTCCTTCTGACAACACAAATTTACCCACTTGGTACTCTAACTCAGCTCAACCCTCCTACACCAGCCTCTCACAGGGGGCTAACCATCTCGCCACCTGCCAGAATAACCTGGCTTTATTAACCGCAAAGCCAACCAAAAGCTTATTCTGCCTCTAAGTCACAGCCCAAGCTCACACCGACACTCAGGTTGACATGCATACACAGACTGACGTTCAGACAGTCGCAGCACAGCCCCTACGCCCTCTGCTGCAGGCACTAACTCTAGATATACTATCACACCCACTCCCAAGAAGACTCTCTGGCCCTGACTCGTTCATTACAAGCTTATTCTAAGAGCTCTTCTGTCCATTCACACAGCTCATCAAGAGTACACGGCTACACTGGCATTATAAAACTGCACCACATACCTTGCACAGTTCAACAATTCCAGGTGAGACAAAACCAGAGACAAGCAAACAACTCACTATTAATTTCTTAACATGGCAAACTATAGAGATAGGAAAGGATACTTCTCATGCTTCCTTATCTTACCAAGCCCAAGGACCCTGGGAAGACCATCAGCAAACCAGCTCCGAGAATCATCATGGCAGTGCGAGGTGGCAGGCTCCGCCTTAGCGGGCGTCCCCGTGCAGGCAACCTTCACCTGCCTGGCATGAGCTTCTGCCTCCCTCACACAGCACGAGGCTCAGGCTTTCACACTCACAAAAACTGAACACTCATTGCAACGCAGGGGGCCAGCCCACGTTGCAAGAAGCGCCCAACCAAATCTAAGGAGGTCTCCAAGGCTCAGGACTTTCCCAGGCACTTCGAAAGCAGAACTTTCTGGCTAGGAACCAAAGCTGGACACCGCATGAAGCAGCCAAAGCAAAACCCTCTGTGAGAGGACCATGACAACAAACAGCACTTCCCCCGCCCTTGTGTGTTTCACCACAGATCATTACCTATTCTCCCTGACACAGCACCCCAGACTTAAGCCCCACAAAAGGCACCTTTTCATCCTGGCATTTAACTCTGAGGCACTACCTACACTAAAATTGACCATTCCCCTCCCAGGCACCGCCAAGCGTGTTCTCAGACATTCTGGCTCAAATACTACATTGGAAAGCTACAGCTCAAACCCCTTCTTGCCATTCTGTCATCGTCCCCCACCCCCTCGCCTCCTAAAGGACCCCCTCTACTTAGCTTGCATAGTGCCATGCATCTCCATGGAGCCGCAGTGCTCAGAACTCTCACAGCAGATGCCAGTCATCTTGCGGCCATTGCCAAGTTGCTCTTCATCATCTGCCAGAGACAAACAAAGAAAGGGGAACAGGCTGTGTTGGTCATTACCTCCACCACGCCAGCCATCGATGCCCGCCTCTTCTGTATCTCTACTTACCCTTCTTAATACTATGTTCGCCTTGACCAAATCTATTGCAGAATAGGGTGCTGGGCTCCTGCTGCACTCCAGAACCTAGGATACAATAGAGAGAATTAACCATGGTACTTGCAAAAAGTGAGTGACCCTCACAACCAGTGTTGTTACCTCCCTGCCTCACGTCCAACACTCACCTGACTCCAGAGATAGAAGGTAGGACCTGCAGTGACCAACACGAGTAGTGAACCCTTTGACGTGTTATTCTCAACTGAGTCACCACTCAGGCAGACAATCCTTTTACCTTCTCACAGCCCTCCTCAGTCGGCAGCTTCACCTCTCCTGAGTTACCTGTGGCACCTAAAACCAAAATTGAAACAGGCAGACATTGAGAGAAAAATAGAAGCTGCAGCTCCCTGAAAGAAGCTGTTTCTTGGGTATCCCAAGCATGGCTCACCTTAGCTGAGTCATCTGAATGTTCTTTTTCAGCTGGAGAGAGGCTGACTTTGTGTCAGGGAGGCTCATCCAAGTAGTGTGAACTAGAAATTCTGTGTTAGAATCAGTATGAGATTTATGTGGATGTATGAGCCAACCAGTGTCAGATTGAGCCTAAGTGAGTGTGAGGCCAAGTCTGAGGCAGAGAGTGTCTGTGCAATTTAAATGGAGCATGAGTCTGAGCCAGAGCCAGTCTGGGTGAGAGGGGGCCTGTGTGGTCTCTGAGTCTTAAATGGGAGTCTGAGCCACAGAAAAAAAGCCAAAAATTAAAGCTGGGAAGCAGCCAATGATCCAGAGCCACATTAAGTAAGACTCAGCTGTGGATTGTCAGGGTTCTTTTATCCCAGCTGGGAGTTTGCCCCACCCCTGACCCACACCACTGAAGGAAGGGTTATGGGTGACACCCTCACTCCATAACACAGTCAAGCTGTAGCTGCCCTACCCATGTAAGCTCATGCTGCAAAATAGCCCCTGCCTTTCCCTCAGCCCCATGCTATACTTCAAACCCCTTCCTGCCATCCTGATCTTGTCTCCCACCCTCCAGTCCCAAGCAGCAGTCCTTCTGCTTACCTTCTATACTGCCATGGATCTCAAACTGATCCTGAGATCTTGCCACAGCTGCCAAGTTCCTCTTTATCACCTGCAAGAAACAAAAGAACCAACATGAGCACCCTGTGCTGGCCATCATCATCACCACCACCACCCCACCCACCAATGCTGGCCTGTTCTGTAACAGCCCTCTTTCTCTTTCAAAGCTCCCAACCTTGGCTAAACCACCTGAATGTCTTTATTTAGTTAGAAAGTGAGAGCGAGTCTGAGCCAAGAACTCTGTGTTAGTATGAGACTTGTGTGGATGAGTGAGGCAAAGCCAGATTGAACCTAAGTGTGAGCTAGAGCACCTGTGCAGCTTAAACATATGAGTCTGAACCACTCTGTGTGGAAATAAGCTCCTGTGAATCCGAGACCCAGAATCTGAAATTAAAAAAACCCTACACAGTCAGAAACTAAACATAATTCTTAGCTTGACTTCATAAAATTGAAGCTATGCAGTCTGTGAGTTTTGAATGTAAACCTAAAGGACAAAAAAGAAACCAAACATTTAAAAGCCAGAGATAAGGCAATAAAGCAAAATCCAAGCAAAACCAACCCAGCTGTCCCTTGTCAGGCTGCTTTTATCTCAGGTAGTGATTGCCCCCACCCCTGAGCCAGGGCATTGAGGGAGGGGCTGTGGGTAGGGCCTGGGATATATAAGGCACAGCTTCCAAACAGGGCATTTCATTTGGGCTCGGCTTGTATCAAGGTAAGATGTGTGGGGAGTTTTGAGGTTTTTATGCTTTGTCTTTTATTTTTTGTTTTGTTTTTTGAGTTCTTTGAAATGCTTTTTTCTGAACTAGAATTTTTAAGTTTTGTTAATTCTTATGTGGGCGTGTGCCAGTCAACTTCTTTTGTGCTGTGGTTTTGAGTGCTTTTGAGCTTAGCAGACTTCTTTGGATGTTCTCAGGCACAGAAAATATGGCCAAAGTTGTTTTTGGTTTTTGTTTTTCTTACTTTATTTACTTTTTTTTTGCATGTAATGATTATGATAGTGGCTACTAAACCAACATACCAGTTATATGAAGGTGCTTTTGGGTGTATGTACTTATAAAAAGTAAGTTGAATGCCTAGATTTAAAGAAAACCGAAACAGTATATTTATGTTGTTTAGGGATGTACAGGCTGTTAAAAAACTGGTGCTTTTTGGTGGAGAGTAGGAAAAAGAATTTTTTTAGCTTATAGATTTCTCCTTTTGTAAGTCTAAAGTATAGAAAGCACAGGTTCTTTACAGTCTGCATGGAATTAATATTTCAGAGTTCTTTGCTCTATTTATTTGTCTGTGAAGTATTATATGGCTGATTTTTATTATTTTTTCTTACTGCAGATAATAAAAACTAAATGGCTGGATGCAGTAATTATTTTTGTGGCTAATAGTGGAGTTCTGAGCATTAAGTTTTGCTTTAGATTTATGGGACTGTAAAAACTAAGAAAGAAAAATATTTTCTGACAGAAAAGGCCTGAGGAGAACCATCAGTACAGCAGGAAGAGCTTTGAAATGTACCATGGGGATGAGAAAAATAAAATGGGATGTTTTATAGCACCATCTTCGAGTGTGTATGGTAGTGCAGCATGACTGTTTCAATGAGTATATTTGCTTGTGATTTGCATTGGCACTTCCACATCTCTTAAATGAAGGGGTCAGAGAGATGTGGCTTGCGTGTTTGCTTTTTGTTCATATTAAATTAACTCATTCTAGAAGAAAGGTCTTGAAATTGGCTGTTGAGAACCTAAGCTGATGAATTAGCTTAACACAATTTTTAACTTCTTTAAATTGTTTCTTTTCTTTCTGAAATCCAAGTCTAGTTGTGGCTGTATAGAACTGATGTGGTTCCGCAGCAATGGCAGGAGGGAATGCTGAAGTAACATAGTTTGTTTTGAGCTAACATGGTGGCTGTATTGCTGCTCCAGCTAGTTAGAAGCTTTTTATTTAGTTTCTTTCCCTGAGTAGTGGAGTAAGTGAGTTCATTTCTAACATGCACATTAATTTCTTGCCCCATTAAAGAACTTGTAAACAGTGGTTTTGTACAGGAAAGGTCTTAAATCAGTTTCTGCTTCACTGGCATTGGTAACTGTGCCAAGGGACCAGTACATAGAAACAACTCTGTGTTAGAAAGTGTTCTTGAGCTTAATCTTGCACAGTTCAGAATGCTGATTATAAAGAAATAATTGAGGGGATCAATTTGAGGGCTGAATTACTCATGCTTGGCTGATATCTAACCAGCTAACAGTGTCAGTACGAAATGCTACAGTGTGCTTTTCACCCTGCTCAGAGGGGGCTTAAATTGGAACTTAATCTGTGGAAACTGTTTATCATGAAGAAAAAGGAGGCTTTCTCAAAGAGCTTTGAAATATCAATGTATTGGAGATACTTAGTTCTACTAGGTGCTGTTTTAAATATAGCCTGTAGCTCATAAGAATGGTGCTGCAGCTCAGTGGGGTCATGTGAAGTGTTGTGGCTTTGTGGTCCTCTCCATTAAAACTTCCATGGAAATATAGGTTCACATCTACAAAACTAGTTGTGTCTTGCAGGAGACTCCCTGTATCTATAGGGCCAAACATCAGCCTGCAGAACATTGGATGTCACTCGGATCCTTTTGCTTTCAGTGAAACAACACATTTATTTCAAAGACTGTCTTCTCCCACCTGCACTGTTGTGCACAAAGGGACTTGGGAAGTTTGGGATTGTGCAGCAAGGGCAGAAAGTATGTCCTTTTAGTCATAAAACCTAATAGATTTTAAAATATGGAGATGGGAACATACCAGAGTGGCTTCTCATGAACTGAACTGTAACATAGCCATAGTTGGTTTCTCATGCTTTTTCTTTTTGCTTGTATGTAAAGAACCCAGAGCCGAAGGACCAGATCTCAAAAATGGTTAAAAATTTTAAGTGGGGAAATGGCCATTGAGTTACTGCTTTTGTTTTTAATACGCAACAACAATACAGACCTCGTGATTCTCAAAAACACAAAGATAAGAGCTTTTTGGGGTATAGTTGTCTTGGATTCATCTGTTTCATCCTGTGTTTGTTTTGACCATGTTGCTACTTTTACATCATCATCTTATGTTTTAGCATGACCTCCCTGGGTACATGTAAAACTTGAACATGTGTGGCTGAAGAAGAGCTGACTGCACCCAAAGAAGGCCATATAATCATTGTTTGAATTGACAGCATGATCTTGTGACAAGCTGCTGTTATCATGTTGTTTTCTTTTGTTTTTCTTTTTTTTTTTTTTTTCTTCCTATTGGTATAGAAACTAATCCTTTTCTTCACAGTCATCCCTTTTTTGTTTTTTTGGTGGGTTTATTTTCATCCGGTCACTAAGATAGATGAACTCACCCTCTATGTCCACAACTGATCCGTTGCAAATGCTGCTGGTTGGGGAGTGATGGAGTCAGCCAGGACTCTAGGTTACAGTACCTTGGTATCTTTGTTGAGGTGTTCATGAGACTATACTTTCAGCTTGGCTGAAGAAATCCTTATACATGCTGAGAGACTAATACTGACTTATTGAAGACAAAACTGATTAACTACTGTAGGCAGTGCTAAGTGAACTGAGTAAGTTGTTTTGTTTTGTAAAGTGTTACTCAAGGGTGGGTAAATGAAAACTTACAGGTAAATTAGACTCTTTTAAGCTAAATGATTATTAGAAACCATAGGACAAGTTTTTTATATGTGAAAAGAGATGCGCATTGTCAGCAAAAATGTTAGGGGGTGGGGTGCTTGTCAACAGGCTCATCTATTGCAGGAGGCATTTCAAATGTATTGGGAAATATTTTTGCATTTACTGGTTAAGGTTTAGGAGTGATCCTGCTTGGAAGTGATCCTGCATGGTGTTCCAGGGGTGGCTTGAAAATGTCAGCAGCACACACACTGCAGTGCTCAGTTGTGGGAACCAGAAGGAGGGGTTCTAGTTAAGCTGCAGTTGAAGTAATGGCATCTCTAACAGGAACTTGTCAAAAGGATTGGTTTGCACTGGAAAGATGGGTTCAGGATATGTTAAAATGTATTAACTATCTAGTAGTTTGATTAAAGGTAAATTGCCAGTTAAATTAAACACAATTATAATCCATTTTTCTGGTGCACTGGCAAGCACGCAAAGTGGCCGAGGGCATACCTTTTGCTGACTGGTGATACTGATGGTTTTTATTCTTTCAGGATGCAGTTCAGAATTCTGTGTTTCATACAGCAACAGTTATAGCAAACTCCTTTATGCGTTGTGGTACAACCAGCGACCAGCTCCTTCGGTAAATCTAGGCAAGGAAGCTCTAATGTCATTTAGAGGTCTTCGAAGAGCATTGTTGCTCTGCTTGATACCGTTAAAAGGGTGTCAATGAAACACTAGGCTTACACAGGAGTACACAAAGGATCTGAAAATTAATGTGCAGGCAGAGGGAAGAAGCTGGAGTTGTTTGGCTTTCTCTCTCTTGACAAACTGCCTTGATTTGACTGCTAACCGTGTGAGCAGTTTGGAGGGCAGAGATCAGGAATGTTTGTTCTGTTTGCTAGCTGGAGTATTTCGGAGATGATGTATTTTTTTTTTTGGTAGAGACTGACAATGCTGAATGACTCTTGGAAGGCAGATGCCAGGGTTAACCTTACCAGGCATTTGAGGAAAGCTTCAGAAACTCTGCTAGAGTTTCTGCCAGAGAATTGATGGGCTGCATTTTGGGCAGTTGTTCTCATCTTTCACTGAGATGACCAGTATCATGGAGGTTGATTATGACCACCCAAAAATCAGGGCTGGTGAACAGAAGAGAGGTGTGAAGTGGAAATGTGGTTATTTTCTTGCCTTCTGGAGCTGCTTTTCTGATCTGAAAGATGTTTTCAGTGCTGTGAAACCTTTCTTTCAGGACAAGGAACAGGCTGTATGAAAAACTTTATGGAACTTTTCTCTTTTCATCTTCCAGAGATGATTTGGAGCGGCTGGCCAGGGCCACTAACTGGGCTAAGTTTACTGCTGTTGCCAGCTTGGGTGTTATACACAAGGTAATGTGTTCATTGCTCTCTGGAGTGTATAATGCTTGACTTGTGAGAGCTGAAAACATTGAAATAGGGTTTTGGAAAGATGATTGCACTCCAGTTTACCGAGTCTATTGCGAGATGCGGCTGTAACAAAGCTGGTGTCTGCACTAAAGGAAAAGCTGTGCTTTATCTAGTCTATCTTCTCTGATACCCGGTGTAGTTTATGGCATGTTTTATTGAGCATCAAAAAGGTGGTAGTCTAACACAGCTCAAGGGCTCTTCCTAGATATTCTCTTCCTTTGTGACTTGAACAGAGTCAATAGTTTCTAGCTATTAAAACTTCAGGTGTATATTTTTTATGTGGTATTAGGACAATACTGTCCTTACTGTAGTAAGCTTCAGTAAGTTTGAATCGTGACCTGAGTAGTCATTTTCTTCAATTTCATGCACAGAGATGGCATATTTAGAGCTGTTTTGAAATAGCAAGAAGTCTTTGTGTTGTGTGTCTCAGCCCTCATTAAGGTGGTCTAGTGAATGAACTAGTGTAGCTTCAGGCCAAATTTGTCATGAATCGGTGAATACTTGTGTATTGTGGTTAATAAAACCCTAGTACAGAAGGATTCTTTTCTGACTGAAAGGCTGATTTTTGTGGAGAAAGTAAAGGCTATAACTTGCTTTCTCCTGATATGTTTACATATCATTGTGAAATATGTGCATATAGTGCTTTTTCACCTTTCACTTCCCACTATCTTCTCTTCCTGCTGGATGCTGGGGATAGAGGTCATGTGAAAGAAGCATTGCAGCTAATGGCAACTTACCAACCCAAGGAGACCTTGCCAGGGTCAGCATACCAGGAAGGTGGGGGCCTGTATGCCTTGGGTCTCATTCATGATAGCCATGGTGGGGACATCACTGGTTATTTGCTGAACCAGCTGAAGAAAGCCAGTATTTATGTATGTACTGGGTTCAGTGATGAACCTTTGTTTTGTTGGGAGTATCCAGCTTGTTTAGGGTTAGAGGTGGCTAAGACGATGGCAGTAGTATGGTACTTACACTTCTTTTGGGCCTTAAATATAAAGCTTGGTTTTAACAACCTATTGCTCAATGTTTAGGTAAGATTTTTAGGAAATTCTTTCAATTTAGGAAACAGTTGACAGTCAATCTAGCTTCATCTTTCTTACTCCTTGAGTATCAACTTAGTTTTACTAGTAGACCTGCATTATTCAGGGACTGTTAATTCTTACGGCTTAGCTGTCAAAAGAATAAGCCACAAAATGCTTCTGCTGCCCAATAGGTTTAATGCAACTTATTAAAAAAATTATTTTACTTCACTACTCACTGTTTGTAAACCTCTACAAAAAGTCTCATTTTCAAGTTAGGAACAAATTAGTATTTTCCCAGCATGTTCCCTTCTTCTCTTTGGGGAATTTCACACTGCTTTAAAAATTCTGTGAAAGGATTCCACTCATCTTATTGCAAATGTATTGTTTTTCCTGTATCCATTGTTATGAAAAAGAGGATGTAGACAGTTCAAGTGGGTTACTGATTTACCTTTCTACTTAAAAAGTGTTATTGGGCAGCAGTTTTTACACATGGCAGAGTTTTAGGGTTTTACGTAAATCACTCAGTGGGGAAAGACTTTGAAGATGCTAGAAAGTGTCTTGTGCTATGTCTGAAGCTTCTGGTACTCATTGTTTATGGGCTTTTGAACCACTATTTCTATAGTTTTCTGCCTCTTTCATAAGAATTACTGCCTGAGATGGTGTAAGTGGTATTTCTAACAGATTATTTCGAATGTTGGGTGGTTTGAGACTGGAAGTTTGCAGCATTATGTTGATGGAAAAATGTGTACTTCAGCTGAAGCCGTATTTTTCCTGGTTTTATGATGACTAAACTTGCATATGCTTCTCTAGATTGTCTGACATGGTGGCAGCCTGGGTTTTGGTCTGGCTGCCATGGGGACAGCAGGTCAATATGTGTACGATTTGCTGAAAACAAATCTATGCCAGGATGATGCAGTGACAGGTCAATATTCTGCTTTCAAAGCAAATAACCATCTGAGGCCTTATCAGGCATCTGGATTTTTTTGGTGCAGGTTTGTTTGTTTTGGTTTTTTTTTTTTTCAGGTTTCCTTTTACCAGCATAGGTTGCCTTAGCTGTGTTTTATTTACTTGCCTTTTCCTGGTAAGCATGGTTTTTTAGTTATATGGCCCTAATATTCAGAGGTCCTGTCAGGACTGGTCTGTGGGGTTATACCAAATATTGGTGAGACATGCTACGTCTTTAAACAGTCTCCTCTTTTATCTGTTGGCCTACTTCTTTTGTGATTTTCTAGATAGAGTATTTACAGCTTTTGGGAACAGAGTTTGCTTGATTTTTTTTTTTTTTTTTCTTTTCTGTGCTGTGCAGTTGAGACAGCTGGCTTGGCACTGGAACTGGATATGTTGTGATTTAAAAATGCTCAAGCTATTGAGGACATGGTTGGCTATGCACAGGAAACCCAGCATGAGAAGATTTTGCGAGGCCTTGCAGTTGGAATTGCTCTGGTCACGTATGGGAGAATGGAGGAGGCAGATGCTCTCATTGAGAGTCTGTGCAGAGATAAGGTAAGTTTAGTTCTGAATTAATCCCTGGCCCTACTGTTACACATATGACCTTCAACAGTACAAGAACAAAAGTGCTTAGTTGTGTATTTTTTAGTCTCATACTTACTCTCTATAGTTCCGTGAGCAGTAACAAGGAGCAGAGCAGATTGTAATGATTAAAAATGGATGGTGGTTCGTTCTTGAGGGTTTAGTAGTGGTTCAATAGCAGATATTGAATAAGAAGCAAAATAACACATCTACCATATACTGTCTTTGGCAGCCTGTGGTGTGGCAATTCCTGTCCCCCTGAAATCAGTAATGACAGCCCTGCTTTGGTGGCTGTCTTGTAACGCATCCCTAGTAAACTGTTAAGCAACCAGGTTACTTTTTTTGCAGATTCCAGGCCCGAAGTGGAGCAGGTTTAAAATCAGAATTAGTAAGTCGCTCTTTGGGTGGATATTAAATATTGCTGTTTTCTCTTCCAGGATGCAGTTCTCTCTCTTTCTGGCGTGTACACTGTTGCGGTGGCATGCTGTGGCTCAGGGAACAACAAGGCTATCAGGCGCTTAATGCATGTGGCTGTAAGTACTGTGGGCTTAAAAGCACACAGCAAGAAGTATGTGGTGTGCGAGTAAACGCATCACTGACAGGTTTTGTGTCTGTGGTGTTACTGTTCTATTCTAAATCAGAGGTTGTGAAATAAAGGAAGCTTTCCTTAACACTACGAGTAGAAATAATAGGGTCTGTTAACATTAGGATAATTTGACTTAGAGCAGGAAAATATTCAGCCTGATACCACAAAAAAGGAACCTGCTTAAAAAGAAACACAATCCAAAATTAGTTGGTAACGGCTTTGTAGTAAATAGTCTGCATAACAATGGCTGGGAAAAAGCAACTTAAGCTGTAAAAAAAAGAGGTCTGTCTGCTCCTTGACTGGCTTGCAGTTACTGTGTATGAGCAAGGATGAGGCCATTTCAGCTAAGGCTGAACATGATTTTTAGCTTTCCCCATTGTTGTATGAACTTGTGAATTATTCTATCTTCCTGACTAACTTGGCTTGAAATGTTTAACCTGGCTCAAAATGTTGCAAAGTCCTCAAGTGTTATAACTACATTCTGAATGTCCTGTTTTCCCTTTTGTAGCTGAGTGATGTGAATGATCATGTGAGGTGGGCAGCTGCTGAATTGCTTGGTTTCGTTCTGTTCAGGTACAGTATCTTACTTGTTCACTTCTACAGCCTTAAGTTTGATGTCCGTTGCATCTTCAGGAGTTGTGTGTGTTATTGCTTTCACAATAATATGTAATTGCTAACTGAGTGTATGTTGAAAAGTAAAAAAAATTGGGAGAGAATAAGATTTAATGCAGGATTAGAAGCCTTCCTTAATGTTCAGCAGATGCTTAATGAGCCATTCTTCAGTTTCTGGACTTAGGAATTAATTGTCTGAGTAGAGTTAGATGAAGTTGACAAATAGAATGAAAAATCAATATTTGCAGGATTGAGACTTAATGAAAAATTAAATATAAGGTGTTTATGCCAGGCCTCTTACAGGCAGCAGTACTCAGGCAAATATGTCTGCCTGATTGCTATCTACAGTGTTCTTGAAGGTCATGACTTTAGCAAAATAATCTGAAGAAGAATGTTGAAACAATCTTTGTTTTTAAGTATCTAGTGCTGAACCCTGACATGTTACTGGTGTTATGTTGTGGTAATGTAGAGCTCATCACAAAATAGTCATGATGTTTGCTTTGGTTCTCTGAAGTGAAATCAATTGCTGATCTGGTATCTTCTAGTGCTCTATGGATAGTTCCCTAGGTAAGAGGTGCTGGGCTTGGTTGGTGTGTGTGTGTTTGTTTGCTGGTTGTTGGGTTTCTGCTTGGTTCGTTGGTTGGTTTTTTTATTAGATTGGGGAATTAAAAATCTCCCCTTCATCTATTAATACAGTAGTCTGTGTAATTTTAGCACTGAGTTAAGCTGCAGCCTTTGGGTGTGTCTGAGAGGAGGTAGTGCATACATAGGTCCAGCCCTTGGAATGTAAAAATCTTTGTTCACATCATCCTTGGATAGTGGCAGTCTGTAAAGTCATCCTTAAAAGCTGGGTAAGAGGTGCTTAAAGGTGGTATTAAAAACATGGATTACTGATATGATGAGTCAAGTTTGTCATTAATGAACGAGTTTCCTATGTGAGCAGCAGGTGGCTCTTAAGAGCTTCAGCTCTGTTGCATTTTTTCTTGCTGCATAGCAATAGTCTCCTGAATTTAAAAAGTTCTGATCAACTGTCTTCTGCATCTGTGTACAGAAAGAAAATTCCATGCAGGTCTTCCATATTTTCAGGTATCTTTTTTCCAAACAGTTTGTGGCAAATCACTTTTGACCTCTGATTTCAACGTTATTTTTCTTCTCAATAAATGCAAAATGTAATTGTTATCATTAGCTTGCTCCAAAATGAGAATTTTTCAGGGCTCTGAGCTAAACCATTTACCATGTGTTTGCATCTTGTTGGGGCAAGGTGCTTCTGGGCCTGTTCTCTCCATATCCAGCAACAAGGAAATGAGTAACATTACCTCTGACTCTTTCACCTGCTCTGCAGTGGTTCATATCTTATCCTGCCTCTTCTTTTGAAGGGGTACAGTCCAAAACCTGCTTGCACAGCAAGGAGGAATTTATAAATTCCAGTGTCCACCTGACTTGGTAGCAAAGGACTAAAACTTTTTACCTCGATATCATTGGCTTCTGGAGACTGAAGCCTTGTGTCAAGTTGTTGTAACTGCTAAGGTTTTTCACTTGATAATAAAGTACATGATCAGTTGTTTTGCTTTAAGACACAGTTCTGGGGGGAGCCCTTGGTTTGTCTAGCTCAGACTCCTGCATTCACGTGCAGCTGTGGAAGGGATTTTCTGCTATGTGGGCCCCATAGGTTACACCCCACTTAATTCTCTCTAATTATGAACTAAAAGCTGTGTTTCATTTTCTGGAAATAAAGAACGTACATCACTGTAGTGATCTAAAAGGAGGATTACATTTACATTTCCTGTTTGCTGAAACTGCTAGTTAGAACTAATTGTGTTCTATAGCCCATAAAGAACAAGTGGGCTGTGCGTTCGTCAGATTTCTTGCTTAAAATGACACCTCTTAGGACTGTTGCTTGTTGAAGTCTATCTAGATTTACTTCTGTTAAAGCCCCTAATACAGCATTGAATGCTGGCAAGAGTCAGTTACATGTCAGCTGCTACGTGTACAGAGCTTTTGACTGAAGTGTTTTGTGGTGGGAGCTGAGCAGGTCTCTAACACTGTGGGCTGAGCCCCAGAAATTATTCTTGTCTTAGGTGGAAGAATGTGACTGAAGCTCCTGTGAGAAGAGATGTCGTTGAATTCTCTGTCTGTGGTTGCAGAAAGAGAACTGTTAAGTCAGGATTCAAATAAGAGAATAAGTTCGTTGATGCAAAAGAAGCCTTTTTGGTTTTTAAGGTATAGATGAAATGGAAAAGACAATAAATTTGAAGTGCTTTACTTTTTAAAATGGGAAAGAATTATTTTTACCTTAATTTTTACCAATTCAGATCAGGAATTGATCTTTGTTTACATTGCCAAGTGAGACGTAATCGGTTTATATAGTCAGCTTTTTTAATATTGCTATATGTTAGAGCAATGCTGCAGTGTATCTAAACACTGTAGTTTATGTACAAAATGAGGAGGTAGATGTTTTATAGATGTAACAAATATGGTTGGGGAGAAGGCTTCAATGTGGGAGGCAGCAATGCTTGAAACTCTGAACAGAAAGGGTTTAATATTCTCATAGCACTGTTAAGAGCCACGGTGAGGAAGGACTTAAGTTGAGAGATGCTGCTTCTGCCTTGGTGCAGTATTGTTGGGAAAAGGCTAAGGGCAGGAGAGGGAACAATGCAGCCTCCAGAGAGTCTCAAAAGAAAGATGTAGTCTCAGCTGTTAAGTGTAGGCTACCCAAAGCCAGTGAACTCGGCATGGCTTATGTTCAGCTCTTCACTTTAGGATGAGGCAAGAGTGATAGTAATGCTTCCTGCTTTTTTATTCTTTCTGTTTACAGAGTCTTTGGTTTTTTAACACTATGTATTTGCTTTGAGTCAAACATAGGTCAGATACTTACATTTTGTTCCAGGAATACTTGGACAATTTGTTTTAACCCCTACAACCTAACTTTATCCAGTAGTCAGATGGCAAATCATCTGGGTAATTGAGTAGTAGGCTGTCACTCTAATATGATCTGCACCAGTCACTTTTTCAGTTCATTAACTGTGAAGAAAAGGAATTTAATGAAACATACCTGCTTGTTGATTTTTGCATGGGGATAGGTGAAAGGGTTTTTTTTTACCTCCAACCCGTTTTTGTCGTCTTCTGTCCTCCTGGGGGAGGAGGATGAGGGTCCCTTTCAGTGAAAGGTTAATAGTAACAGACATCTTCCTAAACCAGAAGAAGTTTCAGACTTTTACATAAGTATTTTTAGATTTGAAAGTGCTTTTATCTGTAGGTTTGAAACTGGAAACAGCTTGTATCTTCACTGACCAAACTGTTGTGCACCGGAGAATTCTCTTGGCATCTCTGGCAAAACTAATCTAAATTCTAATGAAAATTGTAGCTGTACTATCAGATTGAAACAATGAATGCATTTGTGCAATTGGTACACTATGACATCTTGCATTAATTCTTCCTTGCCATTTTTCTATCGTTGTTCTAGATGAGTTTGTATTCATGAGATTCTACTTCAGGAAATAGAGCTCAGAGCCTTACGTTGCTTGGGCGTTTTAAAATCTCTGCAAGTGTTTTAACTTCCTACTGTAAAGTAGAATGTGTACACTGATAAGCAACATGATTGGGTTTCAATCTGAGATAGGTGCAAGCTGGGCTGGAGAAACCTGCTGAAATCTCCAGAGTATTCCTTCGATTAGTTGCTTTGTCCTTACATTGTAAAAACGATAGGCTTATAAGCACTACCTGTAGTGCCTATAATAAGCCTGTAAGCTTATATACAAAGATTTTCATATCACTAAATCACAGCATGCGTGAGAAGAGTGAAAAAAACCAATCTAATATTCCTCCCCACCTCTCATTCCAGAAAAATACTTTCAGATTCCCAGATTATACACTCTAAAGCTTTTTAGCTGAGTAAGTAAACATTTTAAGCAGTGCAATTTATAACTGATTTGGTTGTCTGACCAAAGCCTTGAATTTGCTTATAACTACTGTTCAGCAGCTGTAGTTTCAAGTTAAGTCATAAATTCTGAGTTTCTTTGAGCCATTAAAGGAAGTTGATGATTTATCTGTTGCTTTTAATGGCGAAGACTTCTGTTGGGTTTTATGAAGAGATATTGCTGTGCATCTTGCAGAATATAAGACTTCTTTGTTGTGCAGTGGTTAATGAATTTGAAAATGAGTTGTACATAGGCATTTTTATCTATGCCATGCAAGAAATCTAATGTTCATGGTAGTATTAAGTCAGTGCTGAAAACTGTCCAGAACTCTGGGACTCCCTCCTCCAGCTTCCAATGCTAAGAGCCAGAGGAGCTCTGGTGAATGTCCTGTCTTTTTTAGCTCCAGAGTACCAGGTTGTTCAGTATGCTTTCACCAGGTTTACTGTGCTTTCATTACTTTACCTTTCAAGGCTGAAGTTATGTATGACAGCCTAGAAAAAAAATTAAGGGATTATCCTTTCGCTTTTTCATAGCAGCCTGAAGCGCTGTGGGTTTTTCTGCAGTAAGCAAACATTTTCTATGAAGCAGCATAAAAACATCATCATGCTTCTTGTATGCTAGTGAACAGCTTTATAGCATTAGTCTCTCTTCTCAGTGCCTTGTCCTCTGCTTAACACTGGAGTTTTTTAATGTATTTTGATGCATCTGAAATTGTTATGAGTATGGCCGGATGTGATGTGATTAGCAAAGTTTTACATTTGGAGAATGCAAGATAAGTGATTAATACGTTTCTCTGGCTGCCTGAAAATTTTCTTAGAATTATAGAATAGTTAGGGTTGGAAAGGACCTTAAGATCATCTAGTTACAACCCCCCTGTTATGGGCAGGAACATGTCACACTAAACTATACCACGCAAGGGGCTTGCAGCTTAATCCCCCAGATGATTTTAGACTTGGCTCCACAGAATGTTTTCTATCAGCACAGTTGAGATTAGCTGAATTTTTTGCTTCTCTGTTTTGCAGAGTGGTTTAAAGGTTGGGATTTTGTTTGGTTTTGCTTGTTTTTTAGGCGTGTTTTATTTTTGTTTGTTTGTGGTTTTTTTTTTCTTTATGATATTCCCTTAATTTGCATTTCAAGATGCTTATTCTGTTAGGCTTCTAACTCCATTGTTTTCCTCTCTTCAATGCTGCTTGGGTGGGTATATTTATAGGTAGTCCTTATGTCCATGTCCGTGCTGTAATTTTTAATTGGATAGGCAGCCAGAATATTAACTAAGTATCTCCTAATGTATTAATGAAACAACAAGAACAAAAAACCTAATTTTTGCCCATTGCTCTTTTAAAATGTATTTCTTTCTGCAGTGCTTGTATGTTGCAGATCAGCTTTTACTCTTGTCTTGCTTCTGTAGTAGTTGAAACAGAGATGAAATATGCCAGATAAAAGCTTCTGTGTTAATGAGGGAAGTTAAACTAGGTAACTGTATAAGTTATTATTTTCATGTAGTACATTGAGGCCACATAGCTGGCCACGTGATTGGTTTGTCGTGGGCCAGGTTCTGAAAGAATTGATAGCATCTTACTTCAGAGAAAGGAATGCTTTATAAATTTGTGATGCTTAAAGATGATGCCCGTGGATGTAGCCCTGAGCTTCCCATCTTGCTTGTCAGCACCCCAAGAGCGGTGTTGTCCTTAGTTACTGTACAACAAAGTTGTGCTTTCTTACAGCAGCTTGCAGTGACTCTCTTATTTTCAATCATGTCTTGCTAATGAAGGTAATGTCTTTGCTCAAATCTGTTCTTGTAGATCAAGTTGCTGAAACAATATCTCTGCTGTCACAGTCTTTTTATTTCATAGTTCTGCATCTCCTCATCATTTTTCTTCTCCCTCTGTCCTTATGCTTTCCAGAACTGTTACCTGAATTCTTCACTTATTTGCTTTCTCAGTGAACAAGCAACTTCTTTTTACACTTGTCATGTTAAATGGAATGTGCATGTTTTTCTGTCCTTGGAGAAATTTCCTTTCTTTGTAGGAAGACTGGATTTTAGATGAGCCACTAGTCCTTTGGATTGAGGTTGATTATTGCTGACTGTATTCAATAACTGGAACATTTTTCTTTATATGGTTACTAAAACTGAGAAATCTACATGCCAGCTTGACAAAATATTTTTTTAGCTGAGGGAGACTTTTTCAAGTGTCATTTCCTGTTAGTGTAGTCTAACTACTGATTACTGAGAGTCTTTACTTTGGGGTGGGTTCATTTTATTCCTATTCCCTCACCCCTAGAGCTTCACGTAGTCTAGGTCTTAATAAGGCTTTTGATCTCAAATATTTTTAGATATAGGTATCTTTTACAAGTATAGTAGTCCATCAATTCTGGCTTTAACTACAGGATCCCCTTAAACACATTTTAACAAAAAGAGGAGTAAGAGCAGTTAGAGCTTTTTTCAACTTAAAGTGACTAGTGACTATCACCAAAAAGGGTAGGAAGAAGGCAACTTAAAGTAACACAGAAGTATTTTTAGTAATTTCTTCTGGGACTCCTCCCGTGGCCATTTTTACATTAGGCTCTGTTTCAGATGTGTGTATGTTCTAAATTAAATATATGGAAAAACATGTAGGAAGGACATATTATCTTTTGTACTTTCTGTTCTGAGGAGGAAAAAAAGTAAGCCTTTTTCTGCACGTAATTTTGGTTTGTAACTAGAGGGTTCTGAAAACACTAAAAACGAAAAAGAAGACCCAGCTAAAAATGTTAGTGTAAATGGGAGTTATTGGAAAAAAATAGTGAGCTGGCTGCTTATTGTGAGAACCCCAGTACTTTGGGGAAATCCGATTTCCCTTCCCAAAGGCAGGTGTTCTGGAACTGTCAGAAGCTCCTCATTTCACAGATGCTAGACTCTGGTAACTTTTATGGGTTGTGATGAGCAACTCTTTGTATGAATTTGATGCTCTGATGAAAGGCTTGAGCATGTTTGAAAGGGTGCAGATTGGCATCTACAGTCTTATGCCATTATTCCAGTGAAATTATTCTGAGCTAAGCTAAACTGCAAATGTGTGCCGGTCCGGATAGTACTGCGTCTCTGCTGGCTCTGAAACACTTGCTCTTCTTTTCAAGGGCAATAGCTATTCTATCTGTGATTTTTCTGCCTTGTGTGAACTATGGAAGATAAGGGAAGGCTTTCACTGAAGTTCCAATGATAGTAAAAAAGGAAGTTTGTCCATCTAAATTAAAGGGAAGTTCCAGGCACTGCCTGTCCTGGTTTACTCATTATCACTGATGTGGTATTGTCATATTTTGGTTAAATGCTGTTACTTTTTTAGTATGAAAAGAACATCTGACTAATCTAACAATACCAGACATATTTGTATGCGAGAGTAATGGAAATGAAATTCAGGTGGGTACAAGATTCTACGTACTCTTACAGTAAAACAACAAAGGGACAATTTCAGCACATGGAAATTTTGCTCATCCTGCCAAGAAACAGTTTCACCTGTTGTGGAATGGACAACTTTTGGTCTCGGTAGCAAGTGATTCTGCTTCTGGTACGCATATCCATAGAGAATAAAAAAACCTCATACTTGGATATACAATCTCAGCAAATGAAGGTGTCGTAGGAGGTAGTGCAGTGGGTATATGTGCAGTTCTGTTTACACAGAGTAAAGGTGGATTTAAATTAAAACAAGCATGCTTGTATCCCCTTGCTTATTTCATCATAAAGCATCAACCTACAGAATGTTCTGTCATCTTGCCAGAGTAAATGTTAGTGTTTGTACAGAGACGATTTTCTTATAAAAATGTACTTTGAAGGGCCTGGGTGTGGTGAGAACTGAAGTCAGATATTCAGATTGGTTTAGCTTTTATTTATTTCCTTTTTCCTGTTGGCTACATTTCTGCATTAGTCATTTATCATGGAATGAAGCTGTGAGTGCCACCATGGGGTTGGGTTAAAATAGGGGAGGCTTTGGAGGAGAGGAATTAATATTGATTTGTAAGGTGTTGCTTGCATAAGTAACAGAAAACAACAGTATTTATATAGTCTTACAGTACATTTGTGTTACCTAGAACAATACATACAGTAACACTATGATATAGGCATAGCTGCCATTCCACTATACGTATCTGACTTGTTCTTCTGTTTTATCAACTTAATTCTCTGTGAGCAGCGATGTATCCAGCAGAACGGCTTATGATGCTTGGATGGGTGAGCTCCTCAGCCTCATTGGGCTCTGATATCTAATGGGGTTAATCCCATTTCTCATCCCATGCATGACAAAGAACTTGGAATTTTCTATTGCAGAGCTTCTCAAAGAGATCCTGCTGGAGCGTTTTTTAAGGGCCTTGATAGGCCTTGTGGTCCGATAGTTGCAAGTGATATACTTGCTGAAAGCGCCCCTAAATGTTTTGTTGATTATTGTATAGACGAGAGGGTTCACTCCTGAGGATACATATCCTATCCAGACAAGTATCTCCGTAAGCTTTTGAGAAATCTCTTGGTTGCAGGAGTTGCACAGAACTGAACTTATGTTTGTTATGGAGAATGGGCAGCACATCAACAAGAAAAGAAAAAGTACAATCCCCAGAACTTTTGATGCCCTTTGCTCACTGGTTATTTTTTTCATGGACTTTGTCCCTGTTGTGTATGTTCTGCAGATTGGCATGTCATTGGACAAAATCTTGTCTTTTCTCGAGCCGTTTAGCATGGCCACCTTTTCTGGCGAGGGCACAGATGTTGTGTCACACTGAAATACTGTGGACACTGTTGAGCAAGTGAAATGGTGAGGTGGTTTGTTTATCAAGTAGACCTTCTTGTGTAGCACTTAGATTGTAAGAAAATAAGTGACTATCATGAAACGAGGGGAATGAAGAATGAAGCCACTGATCCGTACAGAATGTAGTCATGAAAACGATGGGGCATCGGGGCTCATGTGATGTTTGTAGAGTTGCCATTTCCATCTTCAGTGCCTCTGACAGGGACGGGAATAGCAATTCCTGCAGGACACGAACAAAGTACTTCAGCATATGGTAATCGCTTGCAGTCTTTTTTGGGCTTGAAGCCTCGGGGTCTCTAAAGAAAGTAGTTCCTGAGCTCTGGAGCTAACTCAGGGTGAAGGAGAACTGAGAGCATTATGTGTGTAGTTGGGCAAACAGTAAAGACTTGGCAACCTCAGCTATAAAAGAGTGCCTTTTCGAAGGAGACTGGGCCTAGCCTTTACTGATTGAGGAAGCAGTATAAAGTTGCCAACTTCTCAAGTGTAAAAAACATGAGTAGTTTTGACTGTAGGTGTTAGTATGGCTTTTCCTCTAGTGAAATGTGTTTCCCTAATGCCAGCTGCTTCCACCCCCCTTACCCTGGGGTAACCTTTGCACTTTTTGAAGGGCAGTTTGGTAAATACATGTATCTAGTCTTTGCTTCTTATCTTAACCCCATCAAGTTACTGGACACAGCTGATTTTTTTTTTCTTATTTTTTTTTTCACCCTGCCTTGACTCTTTCATATATACAAGTAGTTTAATAGTTGCCAGAATTATGCAGGTTGTGTTTAAGATGGATTTGTTGTTTAAAGTCTCTTGCATATTTAAAAGTTTTTAGATGAGACCAGCTAGCATTGTGATTCACCACTCTATAAGAAAATATAAAAAACTTTATCAGTCCTGTCTTTTAAATGAATTTTTTATTATCACTAAATTGCAGTCAGCACTTCGTTTGCCAGCAGTTTGACATTGCAACAAAACCAGTAGTTTCCTTACTGCCTGGTCAAAGTTGTGTGATATTTCCTGATACTGCTTAAAGAGATGTTGTTGGCATTTACTGCATTCCTCTGCTACTCTGCTTAGTCAAGTTGGTTGAAGGCAGCAAGAGCAAAACCAACTCTTCAGCCATTTAATACCTTTATTAATAAGAGGCACACTTTCAGATAGAGCAAAGATTTAAAGTGAGGATTGAGGCAAGTTAACCTTAGATTTGGAGAACCCTGGCTCAGCTGCAGAATGCTCCCCTGTCAGATAAAAAGGAAATGACAAAAGTACAGCACTGATAACTAACAACAAACCAGGCATTAAAAGGTCAATTTGTACGTGTCTTGTCATGGCAACAGGGTTTTGTTTGCTTGTTAGGTTGGTTGGGTTTTTTTTTTTTATGGTAAAGATAGCATCTTTTCTCCTATCATCCCTGTTCTTCCTGAATTTTTTTTGAAGTTAGGCTTTTTGGGTTTAGGCATGTATACCTTGGCCAAAATGGTGGATGTAGCCATTCTACCATGAATCATTTGCCTTAGTAGCACACAATAATTTTTTTCTTATTCTTGCACACAGAGCATACGACACTCTGCCTATGGCTGCTTGCAGTGTACCTTTGTTTATCTGAATTATATGTTTCACCTCCTTAGCTCATTTAACAGATTTTTTTTTTCTTTATTTTCAATCCTTAAAGGCAGGTGCACATCACAGAGGTGCTAATTTAAAAGTTAATTCATTGGCTTCCTTTACACTCTTCAGGGTGTTTGGTTTTGGTTGAGTTTTTTTTTTTTTTTTTTTTTGCTTAGAAGTTAGCCTTTCTATATGTTATATTGCCAGTGCATCTCAGTTTTCAATGTGAGTTTTACCAGCCATTCATTGATCTTTCAGTCTTTGATACAACTAATAAAACTTTTTTTACTTGCTTCATGGGAAAATTGTGAAGTACAGATTTTAGCAGCATCT